>NC_143578.1:38761025-40029846 GCF_048544385.1 Mastigoproctus giganteus | reverse complement strand
TGAGCGGAAGATGAATGCTGATTAATGGAAGTCACTTTAGAAATAGCTTCTGTGAAAACATAATCTGTTGTTACCACATACGCAATAAGATGAACACAGAATTAATGAAATATAAGGATATTTTTGTACTTTATTGATGAAAAGAAATGAGTATACGTATATTATTGACAGATGTAGTTAGAAACGATTTTTATCATAATATACCAAGTTGAATGGTAAATGCAACAAATTAGAAGCATTTCATTTTTCATTTTGTGTTTAACGATAAAAAATAACCATTTTCTCGAAACTAATCACGACTTACCATTATCAGAAAGAAAAAAAAAAAAAATTTAGATCTTACTACCAGACAGTTTGTAAGACAATGTTCGTGGTAATTTATCTGCAAAGATTATATTGATTTAGTTTTCAATTAATTTCATATTTATTTAATAATTTGATAATCCTTGACATGTTGACTAAACTTATCAATGTTTTCTGCATTACTTCTTTCCAGATTGGTCTCAATGTGCGATTCACTGATTTCCAAATGTAACAGACCAGTTGAATTTAAATAGTTTAGCCCAACAGTTCTCGCTCTGAAAAGTACAGGAAAAATGGTTGTTATCTCTTATTACACGGCTATACTTCTTCATAGGACAATACATACCCTAAATCTTCCATTGTGACCAATCTACATTCTATCAACATTCTGATACAAAAGTGTTTGTTTTATTTTTTGTACCAAAGCGACTAAGACCATGAGTCTTCAGTATATTTTCTCTGTACATTGCGTGTATTCTGTGGCCGACTTGGCTTCCTTGCTGGGTGTAAAATACAAATTTCGAAGAAGGGGGGACCATATAGCTGTCTCTCTAGTTAGACTAATAGGCTTTTTTTTTAACACATGGCGTAAAAGAAAGCCCATAAAAATTTCTGTCGATTTCATTCTTAGAATCCGCCTTCATGGATTGGCCATACGTTAACCAATCTCCAATCTTAGGGAATCATCCATGAGTTCAATGAAGCAGCACTCATAATTTGCCTTGATGTTATGATACTCTTCTTTGTTTTCCCTCAAAATAAGAGAGTGTATGTGATGTACCCTAGTATCCTACTTGCATTCAAGCTGAAAAGTTTTTCTAACATTATTTCTCTGCAATTTCGATATCTCTGATTTTACAGCTCAATTTCAATAGAAAATTTTCTCACCATTACGATCAATTTACCAGTTATTATCAGCTGGGTTACCAACGACCATTCCACATGTATTATGTAAGGGTTCAGTCTGGTTTGCTTCTTTCTTCTTTTTATTTACATAATGGAGCTCTCATTGGTAGCACAGTTGGTAGGATCGCCGTCCTCCCCACACCGGGTGGAAAAGACCTGAGTTTAAATCCTGTCGATGACACCAGGAATTTTTATGGACCTTTTCACAACGTGGCTGAGTTAGTTGGTCTTAGGCGAGGACAGCATGGTTTTTTCTCCCAGAACCTCGGGGTTTTCGTCCAGCAAACAGAAAATCGACCACAGTACACACGCAATTTAAGGACATATTATTTACCACGCAATGCTTCTTAAATTTCTGATCCGCCTAAAATACTGTTCATAACTGAAAGAGTCGCATGGCATTTGGTAGGATAGTACAAGTATGCGCAAAGATTTCTAATATCATATATATACGGTTCATTATATATTCGTCAATCATCTTCCTGAAGGTCATCTATTCTGATCTCACTGTTGAAGCCAACATGCCGGAAAACCTCTATAACACAATCAAAAGTTACCTAAGCAACAGAACCATCAAAGTCACTGCCCCCTATGGCACACTCTCCAGGCATGTCCATCGGGGCTGCCCTCAAGGTTCGGTCCTTGGCCCACTACTGTGGAATATTGTCTTGGACACCTTTCTTAACATCGATCTCAATGAAGTACAATCTCAGGCATTTGCGGACGACCTCATTCTGACGATACAGGCAAACTCAAGAGCTGCGTTAGAGGTCCTCGCAAATCGGGCCCTGACCACTCTCCAAGAATGGGCAAACCGAAATCAACTCAAAATATCCTCCACAAAAACAAACTCCATCCTACTAAAGGGACGCCTTGATCTTAGGCGGCCTCCGCAAATAAAAATTGGGCAGGAAACAATCAAATTCTCCAACCAACTGAAATACCTAGGCGTGATATTGGACCAAAAACTATCATTTCAGGACCATCTGAAATATCTCCGTAAAAAAATAAGATGCTACGCAGCCATGGTTGCCAGGGTCACGCGTAAAGAATGGGGCTTAAAAAAGCGAGTCCTCAAACTGTTCTACAAAGCTATCTTCACTCCGATCGTCACCTACGCATCCGGTGCATGGTTTCAAAAAACTACAACAGCAGTAAACAGACGTATCACGGACCAAATTCACAGATCCATCCTCCTAACCATCACTCGCGCTTGCCGCACGGTGAGCACCCACGCCCTGCAAGTGCTCACAGGCACTCTCCCGCTGGACCTAGAAATCATACAACGCGGCCTACTATACTACCTAGACAAAGGCACCCCACAGACTTTTCTGGGGTTCACTATTGACCTAACCAGCAACAGAAATGTGGAAAAGAAGAGGATACAAACTCACCTGCAGCAGGCATGGCAGGAAAGGTGGAGCAACTCTCAAAAGGGAGAGATCACAAAGAAATTTCTACCCAATATTGAACAAAACTACCCAACCTCACCCAACTGGTTCTCCCCAGGTCTACAAGCAACGTACCTCTTAACTGGACACGGAGCTATTAATGCCAAACTGTCTCTACTTGGGATTCAGGTTGATCCAACTTGCACTTGCGGGGGGCTGGAGAGCTGGCAGCACCTAATGTATGACTGCAGGCTCTATGAAGACCTACGTGGTGTTTTACTCACCAGAATCCACTATTTACCACAGGGACAAGAACATCACCTTCTAGACACAAAGGAGGAGTATCAAGCCTTCTCGGATTATGCACAGGCACTGTTCACGAGGAGGAGGACGAGGAGAAACCAAATGGCCGCAGCCCACAACCCACTACCATTATAACCAAAGAACATCTGTTCTTCAGCTCACCGGGCTCCCTTGCCTGGTGCCTTTCCACCCCCTCCCCTGCGCCGGTGGTGGGACAGTCCCCCCCCGGCGCCCCCTACTTTCTCCTGGTGAGGCATGGGCATGCCTCACTGACTTCTGGGGTTGCCTACTCTATCATCCCCATATTTCTGCCTTAACCCTCCCAGCCTTCAGTCTCCCACCCACTCTATCTTTATGCTAACGAATGTCCCACACACAAAAACTTAATTATGTCAAAATTCCCGTTCGCCCATTCTTTCGGCCTTTATTATGCAAGCATTATCCCCCTCACCTAACGATCATCAAACCGACGATGATGGATATATGTCTCTGTCTGTACGTACGTGCATATAAAAGAGCGCGCGCGTTTTTTTTTTTTTTTTTTTTTTAAAGGTCCTAGCCTCTGAAATCTCAGGAAATTAGGTGGCAGGACCTGCCAGAGTGAAACTAAAACTACTGGGTTCCTGGTCTGCCTCCACGGGGCGAAGGTGGGGCAACGTTGGGCCTCAGCAGGGGTCCAGCGGCTAAACGACCAGATGAACAACGGTACACGACATCACACAGATACAAAGCCCACAAACTTTTAAATCTCTGGCATTTCCCAGTGAACTGGTACACCCACAATGAAAGCAACACGGAGATGGGGGAAACCCCTGGTGCCGTCTGACACTAAATACACCTTACACCTTACCCTATTGTGGGTTTTGGGATTCACATATGCAAAGAACCCTTTACTGTTTTCCTGACATCTTTTCCAGATTCTTTACGTAATCTGCCTTACCCTTAGCCTTTCTCACTCTCTGAGTAACCTGATTACAAATTACTTTATTCATTCTATATTGAGCAGGGTCTCTTGATAGTCAAATCCGTTGTGTCTTTGGTAACTTTCATTTCTTGTATAATTTCATCAGCTCCTTTCGATTTCCGCCTTAAGTTATATTTTGTAGAGGTATGAAATGACAGTCTGTGTGTAAAAGGCTTTGGTTAGAATTTTATTTCACGTGAGGAACTTTATCAATCAGAGTTTTCTACAACGTGGCCGAGTTAGTTGGTCTAGGGAGAAGTTTGTATGGTTTTAGCTATGGGAAACCCGGAGCTAAAACAAATCAAACCAATTCGTTCAGCAAACAGCAAACCGACCGATGAATAGTGATATTACATGCAGAATATATTGATGTCTCATCGAAATGAATAGCACTGTTACATTCCTCTTAATAAATAAATGAAAACCTTTGCTTTTATCCTTAAGATCTGCAAATTCTTTGGATATATCTCATACAACATTCTTTGGATATATCTCATACAACATTCTTTGGATATATCTCATACAACATTCTTTGGATACATCTCATACAACATTCTTTATATATATCTCATACAACATTCTTTGGATATATCTCATTCATGGCCATCGCCCACTATGCTCTATAACGCATATATTTTAATATTTAATAAATATTTAGTAATGACCAAACCAAAAGGATTGATTCGTCTTAGTGGCATCCCTAATATCTAGTCCAGATGGTCCAACAATAACTACTGCTAGATTAATAGCAGTAGTGGACCCATTAATCCTTAATCTTCGGATAGTTAAACTTTTCCACAATAAGACATCATTAAATTTGCTTCCACATTGCTTCCTATTCTAATTATGCTAAAAGCTGATCATACTCAACTAATTCATTAGGTCTGAATCACGCTTCTGTTTTCAGTTTTCTTATTCCAATTTTTATGTCCCACTAGATTGACCTAAAGCCCTTCTTCTGTTTATCAACCAATGGATATTGTCCCACTAGAATCAGTCCCACTAGATTGACCTAAAACCCTTCTTCTGTTTATCAACCAATGGATAAACTCTTTTCAAATCATGTATTTAAATATCTGATCAAAACATCAACACTTTTACTGCTATATTTCCCGAAAACAAGCGTATGACTTTGGAAAACTTTCATGATATAATAAATATATCTTTGGATGATATTCGTATCAACCACTTAAAATCAAATGGTGTCATTATGCGTAGGGTTCTAAGACTACAGAAGCCAGTAAAAAAATCAGCACATTGAGATATGTTTAAAGATGAAGAAAATGATTGCTGAAGGTAATACCGTCCTTCCACACTGGCTGGAAAAGGCCATAGGTCGAATCTCCGTCAATGACGCTAGAAATTTTATAGGCTCCTTTCAAAGCATGGCTGAGTTAGTCGGTGTTAGGTGTGGTTTTCATAGTTTTTCAGACGCTAAAATTAGGGTTTTTCATCCAGCAAACCGAACGTAGAATAAACGCTCAGTTCCTGACACAACATACTGTCGCTACATAGCGTTAGATGCTTTGGCACTTAATATACACGGAGACACACACACATTAGCCATCCTATTGAACAGTTACTGTCAGTATTATGTTCTTCGTTTAAGATTCTGCAAAGGACGCCAATCATTTTCGCTTCCAGCAGTGTTATGCTTATGCCACATACATCAAGTAGACCAGACCTGCCTGTGAATTCTATCTCTCAATGCGCACGGACACACACACACACACACACACACACACAAATTAATTATTAAATAATTAAAAATTATTCTTAATTCACTGTATTTTAAACTGCCCTCGTAAATCTTCTGGGTCCCTCACTGTTTCTATTAATGGCATTAATGCAGATATTTTAAGTTTAATATTTAAAATTTCAGGTGATACAAAAGTTAGCATGGTATTAATGCTAATAATCAAAGTGTGCAGGATAATTAATATTTATTTGTTTATCTTCAATTGTAATGGTTTAAAGCACCCACAAAAAATCAGTTTTTTTTTTTTTTTTTTTTGTCTTTTTTGTTATGGTATTTTGTCATGGGGAAGTTTATGAAGTATCTAGAAAATTACTAAAATTTACAAACAATAAGTTGCATGTTTGTCGGATATTGGCTTGACGTAGTATTGATATTTTCGATTAAATGCATGTTTAATGATGTCTATTGATCCATTCGGTGTCTTTTTAGTGCCTAGTGACTACTTTATTTAAAATATGGCGCCATCTCTTGATAAAATAAGTTATTATTGTATCCATTTTAAAATATCTGCAGATATTTAGATATTTAGAATCCCCTTGAGTTCAGCGATTAGTACATTCTACTTGAAATCTTCGGGTTAGTGTAAACGCGTATCTCGAAAATTAATTTTCTATAAAAAAATAATGCAGCAAGACTAGCCACATTCTGTTCACAGATATACATTTTCATAAACTCCTCTGATCCTATTTGACCATATGGAGTATAAACGGATCATATATATTTATATTTTATTTATTTTTTTTTATTTTTTAAAACTTAATACCAACTGGATAAATTGGAGAATTTGCATGCAACTGGAGAAATTTTAAAAAGAATTTAGAATATAAGTATTAGGGGTGAAAACTATACCCATGAGACCAAAGGGCCAAGTATTTAGGTAACCTAAGTTGGACCTCATTGTTGTACCCTATAAATAAACACATAGATTATAATAAAATAGTAAAATTAAAATGATGATGTAGCTAATTATTAATAATTGGATACATTGAATTGAACGTTAACTAGGGCTAGCTCCACTCAGCATATCCCATCAATAATTGGCTCAGGCTATCTGTTTCTATTTGCCATTTTCCAGTTTGTCTAGGTTCAAATATACTGAGAATATAATTTCAATATAGTTTAATTACTTTAATATACATTAATATACGTTGACTTATTATGAATATTAGAAATATTATGAATAAGATAAAAATAATATAAAATAAAATGATTAATAGAAAATACCTGATATAATAGAAGTTTTATGAATAAGATAAAAATATAATAGACGTTTTTTGGAAAATTATGAGAATAAATCGGCATTTAATGAAATAGCAGATCAAATAGAAAATCAAAATTAGTTTTTGTAAAGAAATTAAATAAATAGAAATAGAAATTAGAAATTAATTTTCTGTAAAGGTATTAAATAAATAAAAATAGAAATTAAATAAATAGATAATATACTACATAAATAAATTGCACTAATTAATAGTTGGTACTCACTTTTATTATTCTTGATTCACTTCCATTATTTTTATTATTAATTTTCACAGCTATCTTTTGGGCTAGCGGATATTCTGCCAGTTTTCTGCTAAAGTTAACGTATATTAATATATATTAAAGTAATTAACCTATATTGATATTATATTCTCAGTATATTTGAACCCAGACAAACTGGAAAATGGCAAACAGAAACAGATAGCCTGAGCCAATTATTGATGAGATATATTGAGTGCAGCTAGCCCTAGTTGACGTTCCATTCAATGTATCCAATTATCAAAAATTAGCTACATCATCAATTTAATTTACTATTTTATTATAATCTATTTGTTTATTTAGAGGGTACAACAATGAAGTCCAACTTAGTTTACCTAAATATTTGGCCCTTTGGTCTCATGGGTATAGTTTTCACCCCTAATACTTTATATTCTAAATTCTTTTTAAATTTCTCCAGTTGCATGCAAATTCTCCAATTTATCCAGTTGGTATTAAGTTTTAAAAAATAAAAAATAATATACAGACTGATGTAATGTTCAATCATTCATTATTTTGATGGCATTAATCTCTGTTCTGATACTCTTTTTCTATTCCTCAAATTACACATTCTTCTACATAATTTCACATATGTTTATATGTATATATATATATATATATTCGTGAATTTTTTTTTTTTGGCTGGTGCAGCATAAGCCTCAGACTTCCTTGCACCATATGGCTGATAATAATAATAATGGCCACGATGGCCCAGTGGTTAAGACACTGGATTACCAGCCTAATGGACCTGGGTTCGAATCCCACTTTGGTGGAATGGAACGCGGCTCTATTATGCTGGGAGACCGAAGTAATAATAAGAAAAAAACATCGCGAAAGTTGCTCCATTGGACTTACCTTCCCCAAGCCGGAGTGACGGCTGATGTAGATGGTGGCGCCATCTGGTGTCACTCTCGGAACTAAAAAACACCACTAGACATAAGCCGAAGCTAAATAAGTCCACCTCCATCGATGGATGATGTCGCAGAGAAATATTAATCATACTGCATCGAGTGTGGTGCAGGATAAAGTCACTCGCATTCAGTCCTTAGGCAGAGGGATCGGTTCGAAAACTTGGAGATAGTCTCCCGAGCGAGACAGTGGAGCAAGTGGCGCTGTTTCCCCTATAATAAAAAAAAACATCGCGAAAGTTGATCCATTGGACTACCTGAAGAGAAAGGCAGGACCATCCAGCCCCACCAACTGAAAGTGCTTCCTGTGCAACTGCACTAGTGACCACCCAGGAAGGAAGAAGACGCCAACGCATGAAGTGGAACATCGAAATGAATACGTACATCATGCGAGCATACTATGAAATAATGAGGCTAGAGACCGATATGACAATGTACAGGTCGCGAATATATACCAAGTGGTTGGAACGATTCCCAGATATTCAGGTCACCGAACAGCGATTAGCGGACTAAAGAAAGACCACCGTCACGAAAAACCTAATAGCTCCTGCCATCTTTGAAAAAATCAAGCAGGATGTAGTAAGCAATCAACTACAAAGAACAAAGAATATGGTCAATATGGAACCAGAGGATGAACGGCATACCACGTAACCAGAGGAGGAAGAGCAAGAAGAAATACGACCCAGAGTAGCCGAAGTGGAAGGAGACGATGTCATTATATCCAGAATAGAAGACGAGTGGAAGAAGAGCCTAACGGGATGTACCCCACGTGATTCCCAAGCAGAGGCCAAATAAAATCCTGTGGAGATCAACGGACCACCTCAATCAGCAAATAATACCACATTACCTTGATATCCAGAATAGAATACGAGTGGAAGAAGGCTCTAACAGAATTGAAAAGAATTTACCCCACAAGAACCCGCGTGATACCCAAGCAGAGGCCAAATAATAAAAAAATAATAATTATTTTATTATTATTTGGCCTCTGGTATTATTTGCGAATTGAGGTGGTCTGTTACTCTCCTGTGTAGAGTAACAAACCACATCAATCGGCAAATAATACCACATTACCTTGACAACAATGGTGCAACGCTGGAGGCTATCCACACAGCCGTATACTGTGTTGCCATAGCAGCCACGAGGATTAATGGAAAAGAAGCGAGAGACCACCAGCAGCAGAAGAACCGAAAATTGAAGGAACTGCCAGCTTGGGAAAGAAAACTTCAGCAGAAGATAGAAGAATTAAGAGTCAAGATAGGTCACTTGACCCAGTACCAACAGGGTATTAGAAATAAGAAATTGATTGGAAAGGTGAAGAGCATCCTCAAGAGAGACAGCCTCTGCAGCAAACATGAGACCAGAAATCAGAGAATAGGAGAATACTTGGACACACTGAAGCAGAACCTCCTCTCACTCAACAAGAGACTACGCCGATACAAAGAGAAAAATAAACAACCGAACTTTCGATGAGGACCGAAGAACTTTCTACAGGAAACTGGGAGAAGATGAGAAAACAGGAAACACCAACCCGAGAAGAAGACGATTGAGGAGTCTGGGAAAATATCTGAAACAGTGAAGTAAGACATAACAGCCGAGTCCCCTGGATAGAAGTAGAACGGAAGAAAACCAAGGACATACAAGAGATGAGAGAGAGGGAGATTCGGGAAGAAGAAGTAAAACAGTCGATCAACAACCCCCATAACTGGAGAATTGATAACATCCACAATTACTGGTACAAGAATGCACACACAAACACCTAGCAGAGCAGTTCACTCGAATGATAAGGCACCCGGAGACAATCCCAAATTTTCGCACTGAAGGAGTCACATACCTGAAGCTCAAAGACGAAGATACCAGAAACCCGGCGAAATACTGGCCAATCACCTGCCTCCCAACGATGTACAAGATCCTGACCAGCTGCATAACCAAGAAGATTGCAGACCACTTAGAGTTTGAACATAATGGCGGAACAGCGGAAAGGATACAAGCGGATGAGCAAAGGACGCAAGGAGCAATTAACCATAATCCTGCAGTTTTGGGGCAAGCCTACAAGCAGCACCGCAACCTATACACGGCGTACATCGATTACCGCAAGGCCTTCGACTCCGTACCTCATAGCTGGCTAATAGAGACCCTGAAGATCTACAAGGTAAATCCAATAGTGACAAACTATTGGATTTACCTTGTAAATCTTCAGGTGTCCTGGTACTACCAGGACACCGGAGGGAAACCTAACGACCACCTGGGAGCAATCAATGGGCAACATACTGGATAGAATCTTTAAGGAACCAGCAATATTAACCATGCAAGAACAACACGAAATTTGCAAGGACAACGCAAACTATACCACTTCGGCAATCGAACCCCCCTTCACCCTAGAGGAGCTCAGTGAGGCTGCCACCAAGACCAGAAATCGCAAATGCCCAAGACTGGACATGATTGAACCAGAGATCTTGAAGAAAACTGCAGAATTTGCACCGCACTTACTACTTACCCTCTACAACAGGTGCCTGGAAACAGGCAAATTCCCCACAGCATGGAAAACAGCAAACACCAAGTTGTTACTTAAAAATCCTAACAAAAAACCGGACTGCCCAAGGTCACATAGACCTATCGCACTGCTCTCAGTGGTCAGCAAACTATATGAGAGACTGCTGCACAAGCGAATCAAAAACCACTATGAGAGGACAAACCTGGCGGCTAGAAATCAGTTCGGATTTAAGCTGGGTTCCTCCACAGTGGATGCACTTGGAAACTTGCTTCGGAAGGCACAGGAATGCAGAAAAAAATACCTATTAGTCATTTCAATTGATTTTTCCGGGGCGTTCGACTCACTATGGTGGCCGAGCGTCCTGGGCAGACTAAGGGTGGCTGCAGTCCCTATCAACCTATACAAGGTAATGGAGGACTACCTATCTTGCAGGAAAGTAGAAATAAATGCCAACTACCAAAAAGTCATAAGATCTGTACACAGGGGCTGCCCGCAGGAGTCTGTCTTGGGGCCACTCCTTTGGAACATGGTCCTCGACGAGCTCCTGAACCTGGACCTGGGGCTGATTGGGGCCCAGGCCTTTGCGGACGACCTTATTCTTACCATTGAGGCTGACTCAAGAGCCCAACTGGAAACCACCGAAAACCAAGCTCTTCAGAAAATACAAAACTGGGCTACAAGAAACCAGTTAAAAATTTCACCGACAAAAACCACATCTATTCTACTAAAAGGAACCCTGCAAATACGGCGCCCATCCCAAATTAAAATAGGTGTGACCATTAAACTTGCCAACCAAATGAAATATCTAGGAGTAATCGTAGACAAAAACTTATCCTTCCAACCTCACCTACAATATATAAGGACGAAGATAAGACGTTACTCGGCAATGGTGGCGAGGGTTACGAGAAAAGACTGGAGATTAAAAAAAACAGCACTAATGTTGTATTATAAGGCAACCTTCATCCCTGCGATAACGTATGCTGCTGCAGTGTGGTACAGCAAAACAACGCTTGCAGTCAAAGGAGAACTCTGGATATGATACAAAGGACCATTTTATTAACAACCACACGAGCATGCAGAACAGTAAGCCCACCGGCGTTGCAGGTGCTTGCTGGAGCGCTCCCCCTCGATTTGGAGACTGTAAAAGCTGGCTTGCTCTTCCTGCACGCCAGGGGGGTTGCTGCCACCTTCCAGGATTTCATAATTGACCCAGCGAGTAGCACTAAAACAGAAAAAGTCCGATTGCAGGCCTACCTACTTCGGGAGTGGCAACAAAGATGGACCGATATAACAAAAGGAGAAATTACAAGAAAATTCCTCCCCGACCTCAGCAAAATATACCCCAAGCAACCGGCCTGGTACTTTCCGGGGAAGCACTTGACTTCGCTCCTTACTGGTCATGGCCCCTTTAAGGAGAAGCTGCTCGGGTTCGGCCTTGTTGAGGACCCCAACTGCACGTGTGGGGAGGTCGAGAACTGGAATCACTTGGTTTACGACTGCCCAGAATATGAAGATCTCAGAGGCATCCTGATCACAAAGATACACTACCTTCCGAAAGGACTGGAATCCCACTTCATTGACACAGAAGAGGAATACAGAGCACTTTCTCAATATGCGCAGGACCTCTTCGAGAGGAGAAAACTGCTAATTACCATAAATCGTGTCTGACGAAAGACCACCACAAGTTAAACTGTACAAGACCATAAAATACCATCCAATGGAGTTACTACAGAGAAAAACCCTGAGACAAGAAAGTGAAAAACACAAGGACGGGCTTACCCCATGAGCGACTGGACTGAAATCGACTCGACATTGAAGAAAAGAGACTTAACGCAGCACAGCTGCCAAACGCCATTTGGCGACTTGAAGAGGGCGCCCTAGCCTCCTTCATCTTTAATATCCCTATCCCCGGTGGGGGGGAGACGGTCTTACTGTCTCCTCCCCTCCTTGCCATTCCCACTTTCCCTTCTGATGGGGCATGGGCATGACCCACTGTGACTTGGGGTTGCCTCCTCTCTCGACTCCATACTTCTGTCTTTTCTCCCCCCAGGCTTCATTCTCCCCACCCACTCAACCCACACATACGCAAGCGAATGCCCTACACTTCGAAATTGATTTAATCATCTCCAAATTACGTTTTTCGCCCATACATTCGGCCTTTCAAAATTTAGCGTTATTCCTCATCGAATTTACCAAATATACATATATATTATTATCTTTTATTTTTTTTTCTCTTTTTTTTTTTTTTTTTTTTTAAGGTCCTAGCCGCCGAAATCTCAGGAAATTAAGCGGCAGGACCTGCCAGAGAAAATCTTAGTCTACTGGTGTTTCCTGGTCTTCCTCCACGGGGCGAAAGTGGGGCAACGTTGGGCCTCAGTAGAGGTCAGCGGCTAAACGACCAGATGAACAACGATACATGACACTACACATATACAATATCCATACACTTTTAAATCTCTGGCATTTCCCAGCGAACTGGTTCACCCACAATGAAAGCAACGCGGAGATGGGGGAAACCCCTGGTGCCGTTTGACCCTAAACACACTTTACTTTATTTACACTTTAGTGACAAACTTCCTAGGAGAAACAATGGCGAAATAGAGTACCACCATTAAGGTCGAGAACATCACAACCAGACCAATCCCTATCAGAAGAGGAATCTTTCAGGAAGATACTCTTGATTAGATGCCACAGTGCACGGGTTGCGTTAATTAGTGCTCTTCAAAGTGTCTTTTTTAAAGTGGTGCCAATTTATCATTTTGGATTAAATTCAAGTCGAAGTGGATCTGTTTGGTTCGGTGAGTCGACTGATGTTTATTTTATGCCTAACTTCTAAGGCGTTCTCCAGTTATGAACGATTTTAAATCTTCACCCTTATCGTTCATTCACGGCTCGTTCATAATGGCTACGCCCAATAGGTCCGGCCGTTGTTGTTTACTATCATTCTTTGCCATAGTTTTAGACCACTTATCTTTAGATTTCTCTATCTTTTAGAGAGTTATGGATACCTTAATTAATTTCATATCAGTTGATACTGATTTTTAGTGAAACTGTATTGATTATTGTGATTTTGAGGGACATATTGTTTTGACGCGAATAATTCGTCCTTTCTTCTTCGGCCAATTTGTTTGAAATAACAAGTCACGTGACCTCCAGGGCGATCGGCCATTGGTCCTCCTGAAGCTAGGAACTTAAGTTAGAACTTTTAATTAGGAACATTTATTTATTAATTATGATGTCAGTAGTAATTAATACTGATTGTCTATTGAGTTAATTAATATCTGGTTATTAATTTTGGAACATACTATTTACATAGCAGCTTTTGAAGGGAACTATCTTTTATTGTGCATTGATACATCTGACTACTGATCCTCGGGTGACGTCGGCAGTCCTCTGTCGCCCAAGAATACAATATGCAAATTTATTCCTATCTCTTTCAGCGCACCCTACAGACAAGAGTTGGAAACTCTTCTTTTCTGTTAATTATTTAAATGCTTCACTAGTCATTTCTGGAGATTTGACTAAAACTCAGTAGAACCATTCACACCCTGAACTTAAATATTTCATCCCGGCACAGTAAGATGATTGAAAATAATGAAAATGCTGAAAGTTCACAGGATGAGGTTAGCACGTCGGAGAGAGACGAATCGGAGACTTCTAATTCTCTGCCTCTTAGAGTACCTGGCAAATCCTCCTCAAAGAGAAAGAAGTCCAAGAGAAGATCCAGAGCTCGTCTTCTGCGCTTCTCTTGCTCTCCTCTTCCTGCACAGACGAATAATATTTGTACATCACCTTTCATAGACCATAATTACTCAGCTTCCACCTTGGACTGAAGAATCTCTACACCAATAGCTGCCTCCATCCTCGAATCGATGGCAAACTCCACCTCAACTGCAGGTTTACCTGCAGCTCCAAACACTCCTGTGGCTGTTGCTCCTGAGACGCAAGTCTCCTCAGGTGCTCACCAAACTCCATCAGCTCTGTCACTTCAAACTGCCCCAGCAGACTTCTTGGCTACACAACTACCGTCTGCTCTGGACCAAGTGGTCTCATCTGGGATCCCACCATCCAGTATGCTTACCATTCCTGCACCACCTGTTCTGGCTGGCCCCTTTAATGAGGGAGACACCACCTCACTCCATCAGATCATCTCAGTCTTGCACAGGAACTTGGTGGCACTCCTCAATCAAGACTCCATAAGATTCACCAAAGCCACTGGAAACTATGTCCAGGAGCTTTGGGCAAGCCTAGAAACAATTACAACAGCTCTTCTAATCGAGAATGAGAAGCTAAAAGCTGTCAATGAAGAAATCAAGACAAGGTCTACAATACCGGAAAAGGCCTTAGACTTTTGTGCTAAGCTTCCCTAGTCTTCACCCGAGCGGGAACTGGGCCTTACCACAGAACCTGAATCATCTACAGTGCCCTCTTATGCCGGTGCTGTACTTAAGAACCTTCCAGTCTCTAAACTAGGTGCCTCCATCCAAGGGCATCCACCACAGACCAGTCGACAAAACCCCCAGCATATTAGAAAGAGAATCCTGATAAAACAGCAGAATCTGGTGGTTATCACACCCATTAACTCCAAAGAATCACATACAAGTGAACAAATCAAGACCAAAATAATGACAGAGTTGAAAGATGATCTAAAAACTTCGAAAATAAAAGCAATAAGAAAAACTAGAAATACAGGCATAGTGATCGAAACGGAAACTAAAAAAGAAGCTAACAAAATTATGACCAATGCAAAAATAACGACAATGGGTTTAAAGGCAGAGGCGCCAAAAAAGTTGGGGACCTCTATTATCATAATTTTTGACTTCAGTGACAACCTGACCCCACAGCAACTCACTGAAGAACTATACTGTAGGAACTTGCAGGAGTACTTCCCAGACTTAGAGGCAGATGCCTTAATCACTCCTAAATACTCAAAAAAAGTCAAAGGAGGAGGAGGCAAAAACTGGAATGTTCAACTCAACCCAATCGCCTGGAAGGTCCTAAACAATCAAGCAAGGGTATAACATAAACTGGGGCAGCCACCGCTTTCGCGAACACGTGGCTATGCATAAATGCTTCAAGTGTTGCAGGTTCGGCCACACCTCACACACTTGTATCCAGACAGTGCCAACGTGCGGTCATTGTGCTGAAAAAGGCCACGAATTTAACAGCTGTCCTAACAAAACCAAAGATCCTATTTGTGTGAACTGTAAAAGTTTCAAAATGGATTCAGCACATTCCATCAGAGACAGAATATGTCCAACGTATATAAAAGCCAAGGATCAGCACCAACAACGGATCGATTATGGGGAGACACCTTAAAAAATTTAACTTCGAAGAGGTAAAAATAATGCAAATTAACGCACAACGGACCCGGGCTGTGGTCGGCCAAATCACGATTCGGGCAGACGAGGACAACACGGATGTAATCATCCTGCAAAAGCCGTACGCTCATAAGAACCAGGTCAGAGGATATTGTTTTACTTACAAAGTCATCCAGATGGAAGGGGAAACCCCCTGGGCTGCAATAGCTGTAAGAAACTCTGATATCACAGCCACAAAGATAACCCAACTTTGCACAGCCTGGGCCGTATGTGCCCACATTATTACAGCGCTTGGAAACTTTTACGTCGTCGCCCTATATTGCCGTCCAGGCGAAGATATTATCGGGACTATAAGATACCTTCAAAGTGTACTAAACACTCTTCCAGGAGGGCGAATTATCATCGGGGCAGATGTAAACTGCAGGTCTCCCGCGCGGTATAGCACAATACCAGACCATCGAGGAGCAACAAACGGCCAAAGACTGGAGGACTACCTGGGTAACTCCCCTTTCGGAATCCTCAGTCAGCCAAACAACCTCCCCACTTTCAGCAGCACCCTTTGGGAAGCCACCATTGACATTTCTCTTGCTACAAGAAACACAGCCAGCTATATCTCCGACTGGACGGTCCAAGATGATTGGACGACCTCGGATCACCGAGCCATTGCATTCAGGATCACAAAAAACCGTAATAAACAAGCCATTTCCAGAGTAATGCAATATAAAAAACAAACTGGGACACGTTCAGGGGTGCCCTGCTGGAAATGGTGGGGCAATAGCAGCAGAAACTCAGGCAAACTCAAAATCCAAAACTTCTTCAAAAAGAGATTACCACCCTATTAACACAAGTCTGCAATGCCACAATTAAAAGGAAAACACCTCCGGGAGCGGTGTCCTGGTGGAACGAGGAGCTTCGAAGGTTGAGAAAGGAGGTACAAGCCAAACGGAAAGCGTTCCAAAGGGCGAGAAGATCTTGGCCTGATGTGGAGGTCGAAGAACTTAAACAAGTATATCGAACAGCAAGAAACGCGTATACGGAAAGAATAAAGAAATCAAAGCAGCAATCCTGGGAGCAACTTGTTTCTTACATGGGAAATTCTGACCCCTGGGTAGGTGTACAAAATCACCACAAACTCCCCAGGGGGAAGTGAACACCGCTACAGAAACGCCACAGGGAAACCTAACCACAACCTGGAGGGACTCAGCCATAAATATCTTAAGCAACATTTTTCATCCAAACATTAATCCAACAACAATTGACCAGCATGAGATCTGCAGAGAAAATTAAACCAATTGGACTGGACAAGTTGAACCGAAGTTCACACAGGAAGAAATCCTAGCCGCAGCAGCTCTTATCAAAGGGAAAAAATGTCCGGGGCCTGACTTGTTCGAGCCTGAGATTATGTAGGAGATTGTGGAGCTTGCCCGGAGCTATTGCTGCACCTATTCAATCTCTGCCTACACACTACCACCTTCCCGGATGACTGGAATGTTGCAAATATGAAACTGATCCTTAAAAATCCGACAAAACCACCACATCTACCAAGTTCATACAGGCCCATAGCCCTATTGACCGTATGCAGCAAGCTCCTGGAGCGTCTCCTCCATGTACGTATCCAAAGCCACTATGAGAAAGCAAACTAGTATCACCAAACCAATATGGTTTCAGACCGGGGCATTCCACGGTTGATGCTCTACAGGCACTGCTCACTGAGGCCTGCCAAGCAGACAGGAAATACTTACTGATGATTACAATTGATTTCGCGGGAGCGTTTGACACCCTTTGGTGGCCGAGCGTTCTCCGCAGACTCAGGCAAGAAAATGTACCGGACAATTTGTTCAATATCATGAAAAGCTACCTCTCAAATAGGGTGATCACACTAAATGCACCTTATCAGAAACTCACAAGATGGATACACCGTGGCTTCCCCGAGGGCTCGGTCCTCGGGCCGACCTTATGGAACATGGTGATGGACGAATTTCTATGCCTTGACCTCGGGGAGGTTCGTTCACAAGCATTTGCTGATGACCTCATCCTGATGGTGGCTGCAAATTCCAGGGCCCAGCTTGCGACCTTGGCAAATCATGCACTCCAAATCTTCCAGTACTGGGCAAAAACACACTGCTTGACCATATCATCATCAAAACAAACTCTCTGCTTCTTAAAGGAACTCTCTGTATTACAAGACCAACACAGTTTAAAATTGGAAACAAGACCATAAAGTTGTCAGAGCAACTGAAATATATTGGCATAGTACTAGATAGAAAACTCTCCTTCCAAGCTTATCTCAAATACATCAGAACCAAAGTAAGAAACTATACTGCCATGGTTCCTAGGATATCCAGTCGGGACTGGGGTCTCAGCAAGCGAACCCTCTCGTTGTATTACAAGGCTATCTTCATCCCTGTGATTACGTATGCAGCCGGAATTTGGTTTGGCAAGGCTACGACTGCAGTTAACAGACGAATCCTGGATTCCACTCAACGCACGGTCCTACTCTCCATCTCTCGTGCCTGCTGCACTGTGAGTACTCACGCCCTCCAGGTCCTGGTGGGGGGCTCTCCCCCTCGAGCTGGAGGTGGTGAGAACTGGAATGTAGTATCATCTTTCTAAGGGCGTGTCTCTGACCTGCTTGTGATTCGAGCTGAATCTTACCAACAACCAAAATTTTGAGAAGAGGAGACTTCAAGCACACATGCAGCGAGTGTGGCAGGACCGCTGGACAAATTTAACCAAGGGGGAAATCACCAGGAGATTCATCCCAGATGTTAGCAGAGTCTATCCAATATCCCCAATATGGTTGTCTGCGTGGGTAGCACAGTGGTATCGTCACCGTCCTCCCCACACCGGGTGGAAAAGGCCCGGGTTCGAATCCCGTCGATGACGCGAGGGACTTTATTGGGCTTTTTTCACTCCGTGGCTGGGTTAGTCGGTCTCAGGCGTAGATAGCAAGGTTTTTTCCCTCAGAAACTGGGGTTTTTTCGTCCAGCAAAACAGGCAAATCGACATATAAGAAGGGCGATTGGAAAAGCTATTTCAGATTACAGTGGAATATGCGTCCTGAACCCGCTGTTAAAGATCCTTGGAAAATGGATCAGGAACCATTTAGAAGCCCGAATCGAGATATCAGAAGAACAAAATGGTTTTTCAGACGGGAGATCATGTATAGACCATATCTCAACAGTACGAGAGATCCTTGAAAAATGCCAATCAAAAGAAAAAAAAATCTTTATGATTTTCATTGACCTTGAAAATGAATATGACAGTGTTCCAAGAAAACTCTTATGGGAAGCACTGAAAGAGGCAAATATTGATGGACAACTGATTAACATTATTAAGGCAATTTACAGGAATAACAGATGCAGAATTAAAGTGGGATAAGTTTTGTCACCTGAATTCCACACTTCAAAAGGCTTATTACAAGGTTGTTGTATGTCCCTAACACTTTTTAAAATTTATATCGACATCTGCCTAAGATTCTGGTCAAAAAAATGCAATAAAATGGGACTGCCAATTAACAAGAACACCTATATTCACAATTTACTTTTTGCAGACGATCAGGTGGTGATAGCACAAGGCTTAGAAGATGCAAAGTATGCATGTCATAATTGTTTGAGGAATATAAACAATGGGGTCAAAAATCAATTTTACCAAGACTGAAATGTTGTCTTCAGGACCAGGACACATTCTAAATATTGCAGATTTTAAAATCAAGCAAGTCGATAAATTCAAATATTTGGGATCAATCTTACAAAGTGATGGATCATCCCAAGCAGAGATCAATAAGAGAACTGCAGACGGCAGAAAGGCTATCGGCATGTTAAATTCTGTTCTGTGGAGCAAAAATATCCTAAATAAAACAAAGAAACTTACATTTCAAATAATTGTATAAAGTCTTTTATTGTATGGAGCGGAAACCCGGACATTGAATAGGCGAGCGGAAAACAAATTGCTTTCCACAGAAATGGATTTTTGGACATGCTCAGCAGGACCTTTTAGAAGAGACTGAAAACGGAATGAAGACATAAGGGAAAAAATGGAAGTGAAAAAGACTATTATTAACACCATCAAAGAAAAGCGTCTAACATGGTATGGACATGTAAAACGGATGCAAGAAAACATATATCCAAAGGCTATCCTCGAAGAAGAAGAAGACCTAGGAGGACATGGATGGATGGAGAATGGGAGTGTATGACAGCCCGAGGCTTAACCGACCAAGACACCCAGAACCGCACTTTATGGCGGAAAAAAATTCCTAACAAGAAATAACTTGTAGGGGTGAGGAAACCCATTGTAAATGGAAACATTCATCTTGAAGAAGAAGACTATTGATAATAAATAATAACATCTTAGTACTTTTGGAAAAACACAATCAGTGTGAGGCAGCAATAGAAAAGTGACAAACGTGCCTTTTATTTACAGCTTTCGAACAGTTGGAGTCACCGAGGAGTTTCACGGGTTTTTTTTGGTTTTTTTTAATGTCATTTCTTAGCTACTAGAGAACTAACTTTTAAAAATTTACAACTAATCAATAGTTTTAAAAATCTTAAAAAACTGGGAAATTACTTTCAAGAGTGAAAAATCATTATATTTCAATATAGAGAAAAAACAAATTACAAAAAAAAAATTATATTCTTGAATAAGAAGAAAAGAATTTTCATTTTCATCTTGCAAAAAGGACCGATAGATAAAGCCACCACCCTGACTAACTTATTGGGATAAAAAATATATAGATGTATTTAACCATCAAACAATAGGGAACACATAAAACAAAATCTTTACTTTCAGGTTTTCGTCAGCAAAGTGGACTAATAATAGCACAGTATATATTTCCAATAGTATCAACACAGAAAAAAAAAATTTTCTTACACTTTCCATCCACCAGATGAAATAGCTAAGCAATCGGTCTCAGCACTGGGCTCTGCAAAGCTGAGCCCCCTACCTCACAATCCCACAATTCATTGCAGAATACAGGTCTCTTGACGTCACACTCACACACACTGTTACCTATAATAGCCACATTTACACACACATTCACTCCACTTGATGGGTAGTCCAGTGAATTAGTGCAAAATAACCACTACACTAGATGTGGGATCAGGACTCCACAAACAACAACAACAACAAAAAAAAAAAAAAACAGGCAGCGCCATCTAGTGAGAAAAAATATCAACTAAATTTCCCCCCAACTCAATTGAACAGCCAATCACAAAGCCACACTTACTCAACTCAACAACTAATCGCACCAATAAGCCCACCTAATTTGCATGGGTCAGATCACCATCTTATACTACTATCCGGATTAACTGTAACCGGATTAGCGAGGACTTACTGTATACAGAGGGTGTCTCAGAAATACACTGTATATCTTTAGGAATGACTTCCTCATATGTAGATAATAAAAATATTTTATATCAACATAGTTCCGGAAATGCTTGGTTCCTGAGTTATTAACGGAAATGTCTTATCTCCAGCAGGTGACTTCCTTTTCATCACAAGGTACTGACAAAATCTGGTGGTTTTCCATTCCGACCATGTACTCAAATCAGGAGCAAGCGGATATGCACTTTATGTACGGTTTGGCGGACAGCAATGCCCTAGAGGCTCATCGTTTGTACCACGAAAGGTTCCCAGAACGAAGATGTCTAGACAGAAAAACGTTTGAAGGTATCCATTTTTTTTTTTTTTTTTTTTATATGAACCCCAAACACGAGAGGTATTAGAACCTATAGTACTTAGTACCGTGCTTGGGTTTGAGGTTAAGAAGACAAAAGAAGATATTTGTTGACATTGGACTTGAACTTCTGTAGATTGTAATTTTCAGGAAATACGTATGAAGGAAGGTTGTTCCAGAAAACGGCAGTTGAATGAATAAATGAGGAAGATGAAAAGTTGGTTCTGTGCGTTTGAAGTTGGACAGTAAATGGATGTTGGCTGGTGGCAGCACGTGTTCGGACTGTTTTGAAAGAGAGAGCGGGAATTATAGAAGCCAATTCAGAAGAACAGTGCCCATGGAAGTATCTGTAGAAGAGGCATGCAGCAGAAATAGTGCGTCTATGAGAAAGCGAGTGGAGAGACTCTGTTAGAGATGAATCATTAATTAACCTAACTGCCCTCTTCTGAATGGAATCAAGAAGCCGGAGAGAGGTTTTGGGGGCACCACCCCAGATATGGGAACAATATTCCATGGCAGGGCGAATTTGCGATATATACAGAGTGAGCAGCTGTTTGGAAGAAAAGTAACGCCGAGAGCGAAAGAGAAAACCAAGTTTTTTAGACGCAGAGGAAGCAATATTTGTAATGTGCTTGTGCCAAGAGAGATTAGAAGTCAGGGTAATCCCCAAAAGAGAGATATCATTTTGCCTAGAAATCGGAGTGTCACTAAAGATAAGCATAGGAGTAGAAGAATCCTTTTTGCGAGATATAAGACAAGACTGAGTTTTAGAAGGGTTGAAATCAACTAAGTTGTCTTTGCCCCACTGGAGAATTACCTGAAGATCGGCATTTAAGGAATTGGTAGCAGATTTTCGAGAACTTGAAGCTGATTGAGCAGGACAACGTTTCTCAAAATGGAAAGTTGAATGCAATGTGCTATCATCGGCAAAACTATGCATAGGATTTCCAGTCAATGGAAGAAGGTCATTGATATATAGAAGAGGAAAAGAGTGGGGGAAAGAACTGAACCTTGGGGGACACCGGCATTAGTGGAGAAGTTAGAAGACAGAGAGCCATCTACCATCACCCTCAGTGAGCGATCAGAGAGAAAACTGGATAACCAATTACTAAAAACAGTTGGCAAACCATAAGATGGAAGCTTGTTTAGAAGACCTTTATGCCAAACACGATCAAAAGCCTTTGAGATGTCAAGAGCAACTACTTGTGTTTCACCGAACCTTTCCATTGAATTAGTCCATAAATGGGTAACATAAGCCAGAATATCTCCAGTGGATCGACACTGACGGAATCCATACTGGTGATCGTTGATCAGACGGAAGGTTTCTAGGTAGTTTAAGAGTTGGCGGTTAATTGATTTCTCCATTACTTTAGAAAGAGTAGAAGTAATTGCAATGTGACGATAATTGGATGGGAGGGATTTGTCACCCTTTTTAGGAACTGGCTGGATATGAGAAAATTTCCAAGCAGAAGGAAAAACACCTTTGGAATAAGAAAGTGAAAAAAGGTGACACAGAACAGGAGTAAGTTCAGGAGCACAGGTTTTGAGAACAAGTGGAGAAATACCATCAGGACCTGGAGCTTTCTTAGCATCAAGATTCATCAAAATCCTTCTGATATCCTTTTGACGGAAGACAACAGGAGGCATTGAATGGAGCGTGTTGGGAATGGTGGGAAGTGTTTTACCAAGATCATTAATACATGAGCTGGAAGAAAAATGGGATGCTAGCAGTTCAGCTTTATCCTTGGCTGAAGTGGCAACATAACCATCTGGTTTGGACAGAGGTGGGAGCAAAGATGGGCAAAAGTTGCGGCCAATAGCTTTGGCAAGAGACCAGAATGCTCGGCTACCATTAGGGCAAGAAAGCAAGTTTTCTACTCTTAGCCTGTTCAAACTCTAGTTTCGGCTGGTTAATAACTGCTTTACAACTGTTGCGAGCTTTGGTGTAGGCAGAAAATGAAACTGAAGAATTAGAAACAAGCCAATTACGATATGCAACATTCTTCTCTTGGACAGCCTTAGCACATTTATTGGAAAACCAAGGTTTAGATAAAGGACGAGATTTTAAAGTGGAGTGTGGGATAAAGGATTCCATTCCTGCAAGAATAATTTCACTGACACGATCTGAGCAAATGTTGACATCAGAAGTTTTGAAACAGTAATCCGACCAAGGAAAAGAAGAAAAGAAGTCTCGCAGGTCATCCCATTTTGCATTCTTGTAATGCCAAACAACACGAGGTTGGGAATAGCCATGAGATAAAGGTTCCATTGGAGAAGAGACAATCACCAAGTTGTGATCTGAAGTGCCTAAAGGACCTCTCACATCGACCGTGTATTTAGAAGGGTTGGTTGTGAGAAAAAGATCAAGCGTATTGGCTGTATGATTAGGATTGTCCGGTATTCTTGTAGGTAAATGAACAATCTGTGCTAGGTCATTAGTAATTGCAAAAGCCTCAGCATCTCGACCTGCTGGGTCGGTGTGACTAGAAAACGGAAGCCAGCTGGAGTTGTGAACATTAAAATCACCAAGAAAAATTACTTCACTGTTAGGAAAGTTGGACTGGAGAAAGTCAAGTTGCAAAGAGAGGAAGTCAAAGAGCTCCAAGTGATTAGTGGAGTTGGGAGAACGGTAGAGACAACAGATGAATTTTACACAATGAGGTAGAGAGATTTTAAGCCAGAGAAGATCAAAGAGAGGAGATTCCAAATTGCCAAGTCTCTGACAGGGAATATCAAAACGGACATATGCACAAGTAACACCTTTGAGGCGAAAGGAATCATACAGCGAATAATTTGGGCATCTGAGATGAGCAGTAGATGAATCAACCGATAACTGAGATTCTGTCAGAAAAAGTACATGGGGTTTGGCAGACTGCAAGTGGAAATGGACATCGTTGAGATTAGAATTGAGACCATGTATATTTGTGAAATGAATTAGGAAGTCCTTGGGAGGTTTAGATCTTTTCGCAGATAAGCTTGCTCTATTAGTTTGACAATTCATGGTGTATTCAATAGTAAGAAAAAGTAGGTGGGACATGCTGTATGAAGTAATGAAATTATTGGATATAGCATACATATGGTAAGAATATACCCAGATCCTTGACATAACGTGGCCTCGACAATGCTCCCCGGATACACACTACTCGGACTCCCTCCAGTCACTATCTGGCAGAGTAGAGGCAGCAAGATTATACACTAGCTAATCCGGAAGCTTCCTAGAGAGTTACCAATAGGTTCAGTCCGGTGTACTAACTAGCGGCCGGCCTGCGAACACCGTTTTAGAGCTGTACCCTCGAAATGTAAGGAATATTGGATCTCGCCACGACGTTCATCATAACCTCAAAAGTCATCAATCATACTGCATGATGGAAGAGATAGGGAAAGGTTGACCATTGCCGCCTTTGTGAACATGGGACCTTTACACCTCGTTCTGCCGACAGAGGACGACCGAGATCTACGACTTCTGATCGGAAGAGATTTTGGATGTTGTGCGTGCCACTCCTGGAATCAGCACACGCAGAATAGAAATGCAACTGGCTGTTCAACGTTCGACTATTTGGAGAGTGTTGCGAGAACATCAACTATTTCCTTACCATCTGCAGGTACAGGCCTTGTAACCACCAGATTACCCTGCGCGAGTAATATTCTGCCAGTGGTTCTTGCAGCAGTGTGGTACAACTCCTCACTTTTCTGCCTTAGTGATATTCACAGATGAAGCACAATTCACATGAGATGGAATCCAAAACTTTCACAATCAGCATATATGGGCTGAGGAAAATCCACATGCAATTCTTCAATCACGTCACCAACAGCGGTTCAGCCTCAACATCTGGGCGGGTGTTTTTGGTGATAAGTTATTTGGGCCCCATGTACTTCCAAACAAACTCACAGAGCAGGCGTTCAGAAACTTTTTGGAAAACAATATACCTGATTTCTTGGACGACACGCCACTGATCATTCGTTAAAAAGCACACTTCATGCACCATGGCGCTCTCGCACATTTCAGCCACCTAGCCTACAATTACCTGAATCGAAGATTTCCTGGTCGGTGGATAGGTAGAGGTGGACCAACTGCCTGGCCTCCACGCTCAACTGATTTAAACCAACTAGATTTCTTCTTGTGGGGCTATTTAAAGTCATTGGTGTATTCGACTCCGGTAACTGATGTGGAAACTCCCCGCAATCGAATTGTGGCAGGTTGTGAGACAATACGAAACATGCAGGAATTTGGCATCCTCTTCGCGAGTCCATGAGACGTCGATGTGAGGCCTATATTCAGCCAGAAGGTGGACATTTTGAACAATTACTATAAGGTGATGTGAACAGTTAAGTGTCATAGACAGACCTTCAAAACTCGGAAACCAAGCATTTCCGGAACTATGTTGATATAAAATATTTTATTGTCTACATATGAGGAACTCATTCCTGAAATTATGCCGTGTATTTTTGAGACACCCTGTATATATTCAGGGTGTTTCAAAAGTGATGGTCAATAATTTGAAAGTGCACTGTACAGACTACAATATGCAAAAAAAATCCCCAGTAAACATGGGTCCTTAAATGAATCGTTTTCGAGATATTGGACATTTCTAGTTGGGCTCCACCACTGACTTGTTTATTTAGGTTAGGTTATGCTCATTCTCTTCCTTTCCCCTCTCTCAATGTTCTGAGACGTAGCAGGCATACTAATACTTGTCAAAGGATCGTCAACATGGAAAGAGGTTACTGCAGCAAAGAGTATGCGGACATGCACTTCACATATGGTAAAGCCAACGGCAGTGTACTCGAGGCTGTACGTTTGTACCAGGAAACATTTCCCTGCTGAAGGCAGCCCAACAGGTGCACATTAATTAGGGTACATCAATGCCTTAGAGAACATGGATGCTTCGCACATAGAGGAATACGAGCAGGTTTTTTTTTTTTTTTTTTGGCTGATGCTGCATAAGCTTGCTTTCTTGCATCAAATGCCTCTACTAATGCTAATGCTAATGCTAATGCTAAGGTAGGCCCAGAAGCATAGCACCTAATGTTGAGGAAAGGATATTAGAAAGAACATCCTGTAACATGTAACATCTGTAAAATCCTGTGGTGTTGAAACCAAAAATTAAAAATGTATTTTCTTATGTTTAATAAAACCACCCTTAGCAAAGGATTCACAGCTTTTTGTTAAACTAGTGCTCCCATAGTCAGTGGTGGATCTTAAGAGAAAATGTGCATTATTTCGAAAACGGTTCATTTGCGGCCCGACGTTCGCTGGGACTTTTTTGCTTATTTTAGTTTGTACTTTTCACCTTAAAATTATTGACTATCATTTCTGAAACATCCTATATATATATATATATATATATATATATATATATATATATATATATATATATATATATATATATATATATATATATATATATAAGCATTTCAAATAAAAATAAAGTTATAATAACACATTGCTTCCTATTCTAATTATGCAAAAAGCTGATCATTCTTAATGCATTCATTAGATCTGCAACACACTTCTGTTCTCAGGTTTGTTGTTTCGATTTTTATGTAACACGAATCTAAGGTAATTGTTCTGTTCGTTATCCAATGCATTAACTCTTTTTCGATACATGAATTTAAGTACAGTTAAAGGATCTGCTAGTTACGTGTTGGTACCAGATACCACAAGACACATTCATAAATCTTGTAGCATCCATGCCTCGCCAGGTACAAGCTGTTTTGGCTGCACGTGAAGGACCAACATCATATTAGGTAGGTGGTCATAATGTTTTGGCTCATCGGTGTATTTATCAAGCAAAAGCAAACAAACTCAGATTACTGATTTTTTAAAGAGAGTAGAAGATACACAACATCTAGAATGGTGTATTTTTGTTAGTTTTGTAAACATTTTGTTAACGAAATAGTGTATTTTTGTTAGCTTTTGAAACGCAACCCCCCTTTTGTACTTTATCCTAGTCCCGTATAACACGATTTCACACAAAACGACATTACAGGAACTTCTGTGTTATATGAGGGTTATCTCTTGTAAGGTCCGTGGTTAAGACGCCAGAGATCGGAGTTGCTGTTCCAACAAATAACGGATGCTCGATGGGATTGATGTCTGCGGAATTTGGAGTCCAGGGCAATACCTGGAAGTCTCCTCATGTTCCGCGAACCAGTCTCAAACAATCTGGGCGGTGTTGCATGGCCCATTATCCTGCTGAAAGACAGCACCGCCAGAGGGGAAGACCGTTGCAACGAAAGGGTGTATCTGGTCAGCAATGATGTTTAGGTACCAAGTACAAAGTGTGTTGAGGGTCAAATGGAACCAGGAATTTCTCCCAACTCCAAGGTAGGTGGTAAACGTCAGAGGATAACTGGACTCAGGGTATCCGAGCAGAACACCTTGATTTCGTCCCACGGTGCATCCAGGCGCCACCACTTCCCTAGGTACACGACGCACATGTACCCGGCTGTCCACATGGTGCAATAGGAAAGGTGATTCATCGGACCAGACGACCGTCTTCGAATCACTCAAGGTCCAGTTCCGATGCTTGTGTACCCATTGTAGGCGCTGTAGCCAGTGACCGTAGTTAGCATGGGCACTCGGAGCTGCCTGCGGCTATGCAGCCCCATTTTCAGCAGGGTTCGATGTACTGTGTGTTATGACACATTACTCCCGTCACCAGCATTCCAATTAACGGCCAGTTGCGCTACAGTCGCCCTTCTGTTGCCACGTTCCATTCGGGAGAGCCTTTGCTCACCTCTAGCGTCGATGAGCCGTGGTCGTCCAACACCTCGCCGGCGGTTTGTCGGTTTTTTCCTCTTCTAACCACTTTCAGTAGCTACTAACCACGGCTGACTGTGAGCATCCCACCAACCATGCCGTTTCAGATAGGCTCTGACTCAATTGTCTGACCATTATAATTTGGCCTTTGTTAAACTCGATTAAGTCTGCTGCATTTCCCATCTGAAGAACAAGAGAAACATTTATTAACAGAGCTCAAGCTCAGTATGAGGTGTTTTTTCTATCGTGTCCCACCCGCACGCGCGCCGTTGTTCACCTGCAGTTGCTTCGATTTGCATAACGACTCACTGGTCATAATGTTTTGGCTCAGCGGTGTATTTGTGAATTTCATCATATTTTGGAACTAAGCATTTTTGAAGCTCCCTTTTCAACTTTGGGCTCCTCTCATTCAAGAATCTGCATTCAAAAAATAAGATTCAAATTTCTCGGCTAACTTAATGCCTTCCCGTATGCTTTTTAGTGTAAAATTTGAAAGTTTAGAATTTTCATCTGTTGCTATCATCCCTCTGAATTGATTTGGTTTTACCCACGATGCGATTTCCACCACATCAGCTTGGCCAGCCTCTTTTTTTACCAGTAATTCTTGTACGTCTTCAGTAATCATATCTTTTTAGGAGTATAGGCAACTAGGGCCATGTTAATCTGTGTATATTGTCTATAAGCTGTGCACGACCTGAGATCGAATTTTTCTTTTGCTGGACGAAAAACCGAGATTCCGGAGACATAACCGTGCTACCCTCGCCTAAGTCCGACTAACTCAGCCACGTTGTGAAAAAGACCCATAAAAATTCCTCCCGTCATCGATGAGATTCTAACTCAGGTCTTTTTTACCCGGTGTGGGGAGGAGGATGATTCTATCAACTATGCTACCCACGAGAGCTTCAGTAACCATATCATCAAAACCTTCCCCTCCAACCGACGTCGCAAGCTCTACTATCGCACCGATTCCGTTTTATGCCTGTTCGACCACATTTGCTGAATGTACCGACTCTGGCCATACATTTTTCCACATGCATTTAAAGTTACTTCTTTCGGCGATATAGCTATGATTCTAATACAGTCCACAATTGAGAAATATATTTCCATGCCTCCATTACTTCAACAGATTCGGAATCAATTTTTTCCAAAATCTATTGTGACGATTTTCTGAAGTAATGATTTGATATAATGGCTTGATCTAATGGACGAAGGAAAGAAGTTGTATTAACCTAATACAACTGTGGTGGTAGGAACATAACTTCAACGTCTGGATGACGTAAATCTTTTGAGTGGCCTGACACGTTATCCAATAGTAATAAAACTTTTAAATCTAGATTTTTCCACAAGTTCAACAAGCAAAAGTACAATAGCACAGAACGTAACAAGGGGATTTCCCAACAAAACAAAATACAGTGATTTCTCAATATTTTTTTTTTTTTTTTTGACTAGCGAGTCAACAGTGGGATTCAAAGAGAATGGAAATTTTGAAAAATTACATCTTACTTAATAGCAGGGTTTCCTCCACACAAAAGCTCACAAAATACCCTGTTATGAGAGGTTTACTGAGATTCTCTAACCGCGTTTGAGCGAAACCGTGTTATACGGAGGTTGCCTGTATCTGATCAAAACATCAATCCCTTTGTTGCTATATTTCCTGAAAATTAGTGTATGACTTTGGAAAACCTTTAGGATATAAATATATAATCGGATTAAATTTAAAGAGGAATTGGAAGACTACTTTGTATGAATGTGAATGTTATGAAAATTGTTTTATTTGAATTATTATTCATTTCTTATTACTATCAATACTTAGCTTTGATCAGCCCTTGGCATTTCTTGCTAAGAAATATTGAGAAAACAGATGTCACTGTATTTAAACCGCTTAGTTAATATATGGGTTGAGCACGCTGAATTCTGATGTGATCCTTCCACTTGTTCAGATTACGAACCTAAGGGGGCATAAATTCAAATTAAGGAAAGACAGATGTAGAATAGATGTGCGGAAATTTGTCTTTAGCCAGCGGGTGGTTAATTGCTGGAACAAACTTTCATCTGTCGTTGTGGAAGTTGATAGGTTGAATAAATTTAAGGAGGAACTGGACAGGCATTTGGAGGGAATGGTGTGATTTTTTTATTTATTTATTTATTTTTTTTTTATATATGTTTATATATGTATATATATATTTTTTTTTTTTTTGGTTGATGCTGCATAAGCTCATACACTTGCTTTCTTGCATCACATGCTACTGCTACTACTACTACTACTACTACTACATTTTTTTTTTTATCTTTCAAAGTAGAAGAAACTGCCCTCGCAAGGAGTTGCCCTGTCTTTAGCCCTCGTGCGTAGCATAGTTGGTAGAATCACCGTCATCCCCACACCGGGTGGAAAAGACCTGAGATCGAGTTGCGTCGATGACGTGAGGAATTTTGATGGGCCTCTTTGGAAGTAAAGTAACGCAGAGAGTGAAATATAAAACCAAGTTTCTTAGATACATAGGAAGCAATATTTGTAATGTACTTATGCCAAGAGAGAATAGAAGTCATAGTAATCCCCAATAGAAATATACGATTTTTCCTAGAAATCGGAGTGTCATGAAAGATAAGCATACGAGCAGAAGAATACTTTTTGCGAGATAGTAGTAATAGTAATACACTGGTGTGCAAAAATTAAAGGTTCTAAAGGTTACAACCACAAAATCTTTACTTAAGGTACTTTTTACTGATGAGAGTAGATTCAGTCTCAGCAGCGATTCTGGATGTCAGCTAATCTGGCGAGAGGTTGGCACACGATAACCTTGATATGGCGGTCGAGGTGTTCTCGCCTGGGGAAGCGTTATCTTGGATGGACGTACACAACTCCAGATACTGAAAGGCGGTACTGTAACCGGTACACGCTACTGTACTGAGGTAATCCTTCCCCATGTGCGTCAGTTTCGAGGTGCCATTGGTCCATTCTTTCTAAACGTTTGTCCAGTTCCTCCTTGAATTTATTTAATCCATTAACTTTCACAACAACAGATGGACGTTTGTTGCAGCAATCAACTACGTTCTGGCTAAAGGCAAATTTTAGCACATCTATTCTATAATTGTCTTTCCTCAATTTGAATTTAAGCCCCCCTCCCTCAGGTTCGTAATCGGAGCAAGAGGAATAATCCCATCAGAATTGGGCCTGCTCAACCTATTCAAGGCCTTATACACTTCAATCAGATCACCTCGCAGGTGCCTGGTCTCCAGCTGCTGCAATTTGCAGAACCCCTTCGTTATCGCTCATCAATCTTGTTGCCCTTCTGTGTATTCGCTCAAGCAACTCGGAACTTTTACAAGTATCAAACGCCAGAACTAACCTAAGTTTTCCTCCTGTCTTTCTTTCTTCCCTTGTTCTGACCCCTTTACGTAATTATCCCCACTAAACTTATGGTGATGTCGTTGTTTCCTCCCTTTTTCTTTTTATTGTTATCTTCATTACTATGTATTTCAAGATTTGTAAGGGTTTTAGAGTTCAAGTAATTAAATTTTATATATACTTGTAAGATAAATACATGTATCTTTATCAAAAACTGCATTTTTTATTTTCCATTGAAATAAAGTGCCAGTTATTTTTAAAATTAAATTGAAAATAAATAATTATTTTAATATGAGAAACTTTGTAAACGTCCCCTATCGTCGACCACATGATGAAAACAGGCTGCTACCGCTAGTCTGATGTTAGGCTTATGTAATCTGCTGCTGTTGGTGTGCAGTTATGAAGTTTTACTCATGGTAGACTGCGAAGCGTTTAATATAATTCCGTCGCTTCTTGAATATTACTTGTATGAAGTATCATATGCATAAATTTATGATGAGGTGACCTTAATTAAGAGATTAGTGCAGTTTAACTTTTATGACATAATTTTTTTTTAGGCTAACACACCTGATGTCGTCGAAGCCATCAATAACTCTTCAAAATTTTTTTGTATTTAATTCATTGTACGGTCCCAGAGAAGGTCAAGTAAGTTCTTGTGCTTTTTTTTTTTTTTATTACGCTCAAGCTCTGTTTTTTGCTGTTGTTATTTTTTCCTTGCCATAGTATATTTACTTTGTTGTTGTCCTTTATTTTGACTGAATTTTAGATTTTTTTTCTTTGACAAGATTAGAAACTCGAAAGATGTGCCATGTAGAAGAAGAAACCATGCATAGAAACACTTTCAAAAAAGTATACAGATAGATAGGTTTAAACTATCGGAAGTTAAATTTTTTCAAATTGGTAGAATTTACAGTATCAGTTGGCAAATTACAGAATTTCCGACTTAGAGCCCTCGCATACTTGATACGATCACTGGCTGTTCACATTGGTTTAGGTTCGAAATTCGTCACGATGAAGGAATTTTTGTTTTGTGGACTTTCACTCCATTGCTGAGTCATTCTCGGGTGAGCGTTCTACTAATTTCTTTCCCAGAAACTGCAGTTTTTTCACCAGTATAGAAGGCCAACCGACCATACAATACCCACAGTTTACAGAAATAATTAACACACAATACACCAACAACTTGGCAAAAAACTTAGTCGGAAAACAGCTGTGAGCTACACGGAATTAGTAACAGCGCAGATTGGCATCCACGCTTTGCTTTCATTTTATTTATTAATTTGGATATAATAAATAAAAACATAATAATAGTGTTAAAAATAGGCTAACCTTTAGTCACATATGACCTTACGATTGTGGCTTTATATGTGCAAATTATTGGAAAGAACGTGGAAATGATTACTGGGATTATTAGTAGCTTTAAATTTATTCAAGTTACCCACCTTCACAACATTAGGTGGAACTTAATTCCAATAATTTATTACCCTTTGGCTGAATGCTAATTGCTGCATATCAATTCTTAACAACAAACCTTTTTCAGTTTAAAGTTATTCTCTCATCCCTCCTGTGTTTCATCTGGGAAAAGGAGTAAAGTTCCCATCACCATTTAGTTTACTTAACCCTTTTCAAGTTCATTTATGTGCTATGCAGATGCCTAGTTTCTAAAGACTACAATTCACATAACCCCAATCTTGGTAACAATATACTTTTGTGCCCCAACTAGACTTGTTCCATTTTGCACCTTTTCCAACAGACCTGTTTCCCTCCTAAAATGTGATTTCCAAACTTTTGTGGAGTATTCCAGATGTGGCCTACCATTTCCTTATACAATTGGATAATCTACTTTGTCTCTGCTGTCAAAGTTCCTGCATGTCATTGACACAATCTCATAAGCTGTTCTATCAGCTTGTTTGCATTCCCCAAAAAAATTTCATATCAGATTGTACACTTATCCCTAAATCTTTTTTCTATTCCACCTTGAGTTTGGTACCATCTGAATCTTATGTTATTCTTGGATTAGGCTATCGAAATGCATTACCTTGCATTCATCACTGTTAAACCTGAATTACCATTTTCCAGTCCATTTGCTGAGTTTATTTAGATCCTCTTGAAGTAGTATCCCCCCCCCCCCGATGACTGTCATTAACCACTGTGTACACCAGATTAGTCATGCCTGACCAATCTGGTTAGCCTCAATGAGGTTGTCACTAAAGAATTGGACATAAACGATTAGATGTGGCCGATAGACCATAAAACAACTATCTTCAATTAAAAATTACTTTTTTATGGTATAAACTATTTTATTTGTTTGCCAGTTCATTCCTGGCCGACCGGGCTAGCCGAGTGGGTAAAGTATCTGCCCGGCAACCCAAAGGTCGCGGGTTCGATTCCCGCCTCGGGCTTGGATCAAAGTACTGCAAAAACCTTGGGAGGTGCAATATGGCCACAGAAGCCGATGCGCCAACAACTACCAAATCAAAAAAAAAAAAAAAAAAGTTCATTCCTGTCATGTGTACCATTGATTCACCATCACTGATATAACTATTTGAAGTTCAATGTCTAAGTTTGCTGATAATACAAAGGTGGGGCAGGATGCTTAATGAATAGTAACAGTAACCAGCAGAGTCAGACTGAAGATAAAAGAAATTGGAACTTTAGGATCCCATATATACTGATACTTAAAAATGTGACAATAAAGTAGGTTTATATGGTTAAAAAATTAAATAGAAAAATTACTTATTTACTTTATTATAATTCAAATTAACAAATTCTAAGTGTATAAAAAAATAAATAATTCTGTTTTTTTAAATAAATCAAGTACAAAAACAAAATAGGTACTTGATTAAGCAGACTTATGGCATCAATAATTTTTTATATTCTGTGACTGTAAATTAGACCCTGTAAAACTTCTTCCCCCGTGTTGCACGGAAATGCAATTTTATTATTTTTAATATTGAAAATAACATTCACATGCTACCTGTGTCGATGATTTATATATATGGGATACAGTATATATTTGTACACCATATATAAATCCTCCTCGTTTTTTTGGTTTCAAATCCTTAATGTTTGTTACTGCATTATTAATTAAAGTTTTTCTAATTTCTGCCTCATACTTTTTATAAGGAGCTAGTATAACATAGTCCTGAGTGACTTTCCCAGGCATATTTACTCTTCTGGGTAGTATAATTCAATTTTGTTAAGTCATTCAAGATGTCTTAGATATTTAATAAATTCATCTGTTCGTTTTCTCACTTTTCTAAATTATTGAACATATTGTTACTTTTTATTTGATTTTTTGAGGTTATTACAATATGGTTAAATTTCAATGAAGTCTATGCCTTGCATCTATAAATAATTAGATGAAGTAACTTTCAAATAACTTTGAAATAACTTTCAAATAATTGTAATAAAGTAAAGGAAAGTAAAACAGTTTCAGATTTACAAAATATCTGTAAAAATGGAAATGCTTCTGAGCATGGCTTTTCGTCAACATCAGTACTATTTGATATTTCTTGTAACACTTCCAGAACTGTGAAATAAATCTAATTTTTTTGATTTTGAAAACTGCCAAATAAAGTACAAATTGCATTACTTTTATTCCACCATCTCAGCAATCTTTTTAGCTGCAGTTTTCCCAAATAGAAATTCTTTTATAGCAGCGGTTCCCAAACTGGGGTCCGCAGACCCCTGGGTGGTCCATAGACCAGTTCCAGGGGGGTCCGCAAAATGATTCTCTGGAACTCATCAAATTATTCATTCTATGTAAAGCAAACTGATGATAAATAAAGTTATTATATATTTATATAAAAATAAGAATAAAGTTGAGTTGTTTTAAACATAAAACTTTGAATTTTCTTTTCAGAAAACCCAGTGCGCGCGCACGCACGCACACACACACACACACACACACGCACACACAGCGCCTCCGTAGCCAGGTGGGCAGGAGCAGCAGTGCGTAGCACACGCTTCTTGATTAGACCGGGGTTCGAGCCCGTGACCACCAAATACGGAGGATGCGAAAAGGTCAGGGAATGACCACCGCATATCCCCGGAGCAATATGGCCTTAGTTGTTAATGCTCCTAAAAACCAAACAACACACACACACACAAACATATATTTTTACAGATATTTCCATTTTTCCAAAAGAAGCATTTCCATTTTTACAGATATTTTGTAAATCTGAAACTGTTTTACTTTCCTTTACTTTATTACAATTATTTGAAAGTTATTTCAAAGTTATTTGAAAGTTACTTCATCTAATTATTTATAGATGCAAGGCATAGACTTCATTGAAATTTAACCATATTGTAATAACCTCAAAAAATCAATATATATAGTCAATGTTTGCATTTGTCAATGTCAAACTTTTTCATTTTTGAAGGAGTCTATAGATCTCAGTAGTTTGGGAACCATTGTTTTATAGGATTCAGAAGAAAAGCATGTTATTCTATTAGTTAACCCGAAATATGATTTTGTTTTTACACATGACTGTGTACATATATTTTCATTTAAATTATGTGCTATATATGTGGCATTTATTTGATAACATTTCCTTTTTTTTTTTCCTTGAAGGCCATTATATTGGCCAGACAACTATATATTAATTATTTACAAAATACATTTTGTAAATAATTATTTACAGCTTTTTCTTCACTATCTACATATCTAATTATATTTGAACACTGCTCCATTACACTGTCTTGTATACTATCTATTTGTACATTAAAAATACCAGCTTTTTTTTACTTCTGCAATATGATTTTGTATTTTCTTAAAAATAATTAGCATTATTTTATTAATAGTATATTTACTCTGAAAGGTTACTAATTTACTTCAGCCTCTACTTTCAGAATTGCTAGACTTTCTTATTTGAGAATTTTCAGTTATTTTTTTCTAGATAACATTTAATTAGATAGTATGAATCAGAGCTGTACTACTCGATATGTTCTACGTTGATAATAATATTAGTAAATTAATAAGAGGAGTTTACCTCAATATAGTGCGTAGAACACTTCCGTATGATACCCTCCAGAAATATCTGGAGGGTATCATATGGAATTGTTCTACGCACTATATTGAGGTAAACTCCTCTTATTAATTTACTAAGATAACATTTAAGCAACTTGTCATATTTAGCTATAAGTAAAACTAACTCTAAAAAATTTAGATTATTTCTTATTTCAGTTATTTCAAAGATAAGCTTCATTCTTTCCTCTATAACTTATTCCTTCTTTTCACAATAAAGTAAATTATATCTGTCAGTCTTAATATTATTAATCTATTTTTCCTTATTTCATCTTGTTTTAAGTCTTCTAAATCTTTATTAATGAAATTTTCTATATTGTGATGTTTTTTAGCCTGAAATTAAGAATCTAGCAGTTTTATGTACATTATTTTTGTGGACTTTACTGTGTTGTAAATTATTTTAAAGTTATTGAGACCAGTCGCAAAATTTGTTTGCCAGAAATAGTTATACACCATACATACACTACAAAATACTTTAAATCAACAGAATACGATAAAAGACGTCTACTGATGCTAGATTGGGAGAGTAGGGCGGATGATTGATCTGCACAATGCCATGTTTTGTCAAATGTCTTCGTAAGTACAGAATGGGGGGGGGCATTGTCATGCAACAAGAACTAGCTGCCTTTCTCTTGAAATTGTTGCCTCACCCAGAAAATGTGCTTCAATAGTCTTTGAAGCACCTGTACATAAAATGCAACATTCATTCTCTCCCCTTCAGTTAAAAATTCTGTGTGAATCGCACTGCTTGTCGAAAAACATGATCAGAATAGTCTTGATTTTGGACTTCAGTAAATGAAAATATTTGGACTTTGGTGATGATTTTGAAGTCCACTTCGTCTGTGGGTCATATAAAAATACCCAACACTCATCTCCAGTGACAATACAGTCAAGGAAATTGGATTGTTTTGACAAATTTGGAAGAAGTCTTTGCATGGTGACACTCTTATTGTTTCTGCTCATCTGTGAGGCTGTGTAGCACAAATTTTCCACAGACTTTCCCTTTCCCTAAACATATTTAACTTGTCCTCCATCATTCTGACAGTGAAATGATCTCTTGCCACAATTTCCTAAACTTTTGCAACTCTGTCCTCATTTTGAGAGATTGACGGATATTCAGTTCTTGGGTTGTTGCAAACATCCTCACATCCATCTTAAAACCACTTATATCATTTAAACATGCTGGTACGACTTAACATTTCATCACCATAAAATTTTTAACATTTCATATGTTTCTGTTGTCGATATTTGCAGTTTAAAACAAAATTTGATATTAGTTTGTTGCTCCATTGCAAAATCATGTCATGGAACATTAACGCTACTACCAAAACTAACTGGGTTTTACTTGCAACCTGTCAGCCTACTGGAAGATCTCTGTACTACCATCTGTTTGAGGATGCTTGAACTACAACATACCACCTCCGTTTATTTTCAAGCTGATTAGATATGCCTGCAACAGCACCAGTCTGGGAACCTTATTGCCACACTTTATAGCCATAAAAGTTTGCAAAACATACAATGTTTTGCTACCATGATCCTATATTTCTCAGATCTACTCAGGGTAAATTGTTTGAAGGGACATTGGTCCCTAAAGCTAACAATCTGGTTAGTGACAAACATTTTCACATGAAGTAGAATTTATACCCATTTATCTCATTTATCTACCTGGGGCAAGTTTATTAGTCTCTCTTCACTTTTGATGGGTATCAAAGCATACTACTGTTATATCACAAAAATCATTTAAGAGACATTCTACCTCGAAATACAGGGTGTCTCAAAAATACACAGCATAACTTCAGGAATGAGTTCCTCATATATAGACAATAAATATATTTTATATCAACATAGTTCCGGAAATGCTTGATTTCCGAGTTTTGAAAGTCTGTCTGTGACACTTAACCATTCACCTCACCTTATAGTAATTGTTCAAAATGTCCACCTTCAGCCAGAATGCAGGCCTCACATCGACGTCTCATGGACTCGCGAAGACGATGCCAAATTTCTGGCATGTTTCATATTGTCTCACAACCTGCCACAATTTGATTGCGGGGAGTTTCCACATCAGCTGCTGGAGTCAAATACACCAATGACTTTAAATGGCCCACAAGAAGAAATCTAGTGGGTTTAAATCGGTTGAGCGTGGAGGCCAGGCAATTGGTCCACCACTCTACTTCAGGAGTCGTAGATCCTTTGTCGGCAGCATGAGGTGTGAAGGTCCCATGTTCACAAAGGCGGCGATGGATACCTTCAAACGTTTTCCTATCTAGACATCTTCGTTCTGGGAACCTTTCATGGTACGAACGACGAGCCTCCAAAGCATTGCCGTCCGCCAAACCGTACATAAAGTGCATATCCGCTTGCTCCTGATTTGAGTACATGGTCGGAATGGGAAAAACTACCAGATTCTGTCAGTACCTTGTGATGAGGGAAATCACCCATGGGAGATAAGACATTCCGGTTAATAACTCGGGAACCAAGCATTTCCGGAACTATGTTGATATAAAATATTTTTATTGTCTGCATATGAGGAACTCATTCCTGAAGTTATGCCGTGTATTTTTGAGACACCCTGTATATGACATCCAAATTCCAGCTCCCATAAACTTTTCATCATTTCTCCAAAAGATTTGAAAACTCCAACTAATAGCAGTATACCAATATAGGTTTATAAAGTAATGCTGTCCTTAAGTTTTCCCATTTGTTGCAGACTCTTTAAATTCTTTCAGTTTGCTGCAGACGTTTTCTTTCTTGAATATTAATATTAGCCATGTGTTGCAAGGAAGCCATGAACTTTTGCTGCACCAGCCAAAAAATAGATAAACTGCCCTATTAAAAAAATTTCAATGTTGATGAGTAGCTTTATTCTGGTAGAAGTATTCCCAACCTGCATTACTCTACTGCAGCAAGAGACTTCAGTGTCTCAAGAGACTTCAAACTTAGGCTTCTGTTTATGTATCAAGCTGAGAACCTCTTGAATTAAAATGCTATACAAAATGTATGCTTTCTTTCATTTGGAAGTAAAATTCAAGAACTTGAGTGACTGCTTCAATTTTTGTTTATTGGTTCACTGAGCAATATGTTCTCCCTATTAAAAATGACTAAGGCAAATGAACTAGAATTTAAGACACTCCTGCTTCTCCATAATGCTCCTGGACATCCTCACCATCTTGCCAATCTTGATTCCAATGAGAAGGTTGTGTTTTTACCTCCCAGTGCAACCTCCATCCCACAGTCCATGGACAGAGTTGTTTCCACCTTCAAACCTGAAGAGGACATTTAGGAAGGCAATTGCTGAAACTGGTGGATAAAATGCACCAACCCCACAGAAATTCTGGAGAAAATTCTCCAGAATGCAGTGAAGAATATGTGAGCATGATCTAATGTCAAGGAGAGCAATAGGAATGAAGTACAGAAAAAAGTGTGTTCAGCTTCTGTAAATGAATTCTGAAACAAAATTAGTCAGGAAGCAGTGAGGATGGGATAAGTGAAGACTAAAGAACTGAATTTAGAAGTGGAATTTCCAGTTGTGGAAGAATTGTTGAAACATTGGGGAGTGATGAGCTTATGGGACTGCAAAAGCAGAGGGTTATTGCAGACCCTTTAGTTTTGTCGATACCTCTTTGCAGTGAGCAGTTCTATGACTAAGGAATTTAATGAAGCATCCAAGCTTTTGGAACAAGCCAAAAGTTTGTTTTTGAAGGAGGATCCCCAATTTGTGAAGAACATGAAGGTGTGCAGTTGCATTGATCAGCAAGTAGCATGTTACCAATATATTATGTGAGAAAAAGGAGGGCCAGACAAATACCCTGAACTTCTCATTTGACACCAGATCCTGCTACCACTAGATTTTCTGGTGATTCATATGATACTACAAAAAATATGAACCATGCCTTCTAATTCTTTTAAATTCACAACTTCTTCTTTAATGCTGCCGAATGGCATTTGCGACTTCGTTTTGATATTGTTCTCTGTCTAGCGCTGCGTGTAGAATTTGTGCTGTTGTCATGTGAAGCCAGGTGTTGATGTTATCTAGCCATGCCATTTTCGGTCTGCCTGGGCGTTTCTTGCCTTCGATCTTTCCCTCCAGGATGAGTGGTAGTAGGTGATATTTTTGTTGGTTCCTAGCGATGTGACCTAGGTATTTGCATTCCCTGCTGATGATGGTTTTGAGCAGGTCCCGTTCCGTGTGCATGTCCTGCAGGACCTGTGCGTTGGTTATCTTGGCTGTCCACGGAATTTTCAGCATTCTTCGGTAGAGCCACATTTCGAAGGCCTGGAGCTTTTTTGTAGTGGCTGATGTTAGAGTCCAGGTTTCTACACCGTAGAGCAGTATTGGCCAGATGTAGCATTTCAATGTGCGTAATTTGAGCATGATGTTCAAGCTTCTGTCGGTGAGGAGGGTTCTCCATTTGGTGAATGCCTGCCTGGCTTGTTCAATTCTGCTTTTGATTTCGGCCTCATGGTTCAGCTGGTCATCAATGAGTACTCCGAGATACTTGAAGCGGTGTATTTGCTCTAATTTTTCGTTGTTTAGTTTGATCGTGATTTTGCTTGCAGTCCTGCTGACCTTATCACCTTTGTTTTCTTTTTGTTGATTCGTAGCCCCCATGCTTGGCTTTCTATGTCCACTTCGTTCAAGATGGTCTGTAAATCTTGTTCTGAATCCGCTATTAGTGCTGTGTCATTGGCATATCTTAAGTTATTGATGTAGTGTCCGTTAACTTTTATGCCGATGTTCTTGTCAGCCAGTGTTTGGTCGAAGATCATTTCCGAATAGATGTTAAAAAGAATGGGAGATAATGGACAGCCTTGCCGGACGCCTTTTTTTATTGGAATTGGGTCTGTCAGATCGTTGTCATAGCGAAGCCGGGCTGTTTGATTCCAGTAGAGAGTTGTAATAAAGTTGATATCATTGTTTTCAAGCCCAAGTTTTCTCAGTCGGTCAATTAGGCGGTCGTGGTCTACTGAATCGAAGGCTTTCTCGTAGTCAATAAAACATATATACACATCTTTTTGATGTTCATAGCGCCTTTGTAGCAATATTTGTAAACAGAAAATTGCTTCTCTGGTGCCTAGTCCCCTGCAGAATCCGAACTGTGTGTTTCCTAGTGCACTCTCGCACTTGCATCTTATCCTTTGCTGAATCACCTTGAGGAAGACTTTTAGCACCTGGCTCATTAGACTGATCAGCCTGAAGTCTTCGCATTTCCGGCTGGTAGCCTTTTTTGGTAGGGCCACAAAGATGGATTGGAGCCATTCGGATGGAATGTCGTTGTTGTTGTAGATTTGATTGAACCATTTCGTTAGTTGGATGTTGCTGTAGTCTAGTTGTTTCAGCAGTTCCACATGAATCTGATCAGGTCCACAGGCCTTGCCTGGCTTTGTTATTCGGATGGCATGTTCCACTTCAGATGTTAATAAATTCACAACAAATATTAATTATAAATTGTTTTTAATATAGCTAAAATGTTTTAATATTAATATTTATATTCTTACTCTAATTTGTTTTTTATCCTTCTATTCACAAATGAATAAACAAATTTTTCTTAACATTAGTATGAGACTTTTATTCTTGTTTGAGGAATTTGTCACGGAATATCTCTGAATTTAAAATAAAGGTATAGTTGGAAATGATTGTATGATTGATATTTAGGGCATGTAATTTTCAGGTATAGTCCTTTTTCTCTTTAATTAAATTCTTCCCTTTTAATTAAATGTATTCAAATTCAAGATTTGTTAAAATTTTGTAAAAATAATGGAATTTCAAAAAATTATTTCAAAAAATAAAATAAAAATTAAAACAAGTTTCCTTGAGATTTTGTAATTTTTCAGAATGAACAGTTACTTGAAGCAGCAAATGCATTATATTTATAGATAATGCATGGGCAGTAACATGCTCTTGCAAATAAAAGCACATCAGTAGTTATTGAGGCTAGTGATATCTTCAAAACAGCCAGTTTTTCCAAAAGTGCCTGACTAAATTGAGGTTACTGAAGTTATGTCCTTGACCTCAGAAATTTTGAGAAGTAGTAATCTTTGATATTGCTATGTGAAAATTTATAAATTATTGTTATTATTTTGTATTATTCTCCTTATTAAGAATTAATCACCCATAGAGGATTTTTTTAAAATTTCAGCAGAATTTTTCAGACTTTTTTTTTATATTCATATTTGATATTAATACAATAAATTTAATTATGCTTTTAAGGTAGGCTAGTTATTCATAATACACTATCAGCTGTATATAATTTTTTTATAATAAGAGTGTGACTGTCATATGTATAAATATTATTAATACAGACTTGATCCTTGCCTTAATTATGAAACAGAAAAAAGAATTCTTTGAGATTTAGAAACTTTATCATCATTGGACTAGATAGCCTAGCTATTAAATAAGGATAGATACTAAGTGAACCATTAGTGTTGAGTGGTACCAGTCTGTCTTTCACAATTTCAGAGTGCAGAATGCTGTGTTTTAGTTTTGTAATATTTTCAGATAAGTAAAAATTTACTTGTTATCACATACTTATTACTCTCTGATATGATTTTGCATAATATTATCTCTTAACTTTTATAATTATTTAAGACAAAATAAAATGAATCATTTTTTGTTGCATTCTATTAAGGAGCAGGAGAAGATATTATATTATTTTCCAGAACAAGCAGATTTAGATACCAGAATAAAAAATGTAGGCCTCTGTGAAGCACTAATTAAATTTACACAGTAAGTTCATTTAAAAGTTTTTTTTTATTTCTTAATGTTTAGCTAACTTCATTAATTATGTATATCTAGATGCACAAGGTCAGCCAGTTAAGTTTCAGAACAATTCAAAAATGTATTCTTAATATTAAAAAATTTACATATTAATAAATTTCAAGAGTACTCTCCTCCTCCAGCTTATATGGACTTAGTCCAGTACCTTTGCCACCATTGTTCGTAACAGCTCTGGAAATCTGCAACTTCAGTGTCTTTTAAAAAATTTTTTTTCACATTAATATTAATGTTTTCAACATCTACAAAAATAGTTTCTTTTAGAGAAAAGTTTTTTCTATTTTGGGAACATCCAGATTTAACTGAGACTGGATTCGAGAATAGAGTAGGTGTTACATCATGGTGATTTGTTTTTTTTTGCTGAAAATGTGGTTACACAAATTGAAACATGAGCTGTTGCAGTGTTGTGGTGGAGCTCCAGATTTACACAAGATGCATGCAACTTGCACAGAGTTTAAATCTCATTTATTATAAGATATTGCCATTGTATTACATTGCATTAATTAAAAAAAGTCAAGGTATAAAATAATTGTAATCTTGCAACAATACAAAACAATCTTAAAAAATATATATTTTTTAAAAAGCCACAGCCCATGCACATCTCAGTTCTTGAGAAAAAAAGATGGGTAAAGATAATGTATTGATAAAATTTTGTCTTGTTTGGGAATTTTATGATATCACTTTAGCTGTGCATGTGAAATAAAGTATAATATAAAACCCCAAATAAATTAAGTTAGAAATATAATAGTCGGGGTTACTCTCAGGCAATTAACAACAATATAAAATGTTTGTATTGCTTTGTTTACATGTGTTTAGTTATTAACCATATAATTAGGAATTATTGCAAGGTGCACAGAAAACTTTTAGTTGATTAAAAAAATAATATACCTACAAATTGGCTTTCATCATTCAATTCTTGTCCTCACACAGTGTATTGAGTTACCATTGTTGCGGGGGGGTGTCCATACAGACGGTTGCTTGCAGTCAGATTTGGGCAAAAGGGTAAGTGAGGTAAGGTTCCAAATCTGCACTCATTCAAAGAAGCAATTTCAGCATGAGTTGTGAATCAAGAGAACATCATTTGAAAGCTTTCCAGGTCAATTCTTGGTGGAACCATGTTGTTCGTGTAATGTGGAAACAAATTTCATTAGTCTTGTGAGACATGTAGTCATCAAGGAGAATTCTCTTTGAATCCCAGAAAAATATCACCATGATCTTCCCAGCAGATTGTTGAGTCTTCTACTATAGAGATTCATGTTGGTTTATGGGCACTAATTATGATCCCAGGTTTGGTCTTAGTAATTAACTAGACATTAAACTTTCTGGCTCTTCTTTTATTTAAAATATGAGGGGTGATAATTTAATTTGCAGACTGGCACAAGATCTTATCTTAATTGTCATCTGAATCTTCTGTTGATTTCTCCTTCTTAAAATCTCCCTTGAACTTTACACACTTTCATCACTGTTGTACCCATGCATTAAATGCTTCTTGCAAGCCTTTTTTCGAAAGACTGCAAAATGCTTCCATTGAGGTTCTGTGAGCATCATAGTCAGACACGAAACGCTTGCCCTTCAGAGCTTTCTTCAGACATGGAAACAGGAAGAAATCACACAGGGCTAAGTTTGGTGAATAAGGGGGATGTGGCAGAACCTTGGAACCTATGACAGTGATCACTGGCTGCACAATATGAGCCATATGGGACCTGGCATTGCCTTGATGGAGAAACCACTTCATACCAGAAAGTTGATGTTTCTCACGAATGGTGGTGGAGTTTGACACTCAGAACCTCAGAATGTGCTCCCTTATTCATAGTTAATTGCACCATTTGTTTGACAGCCGAACGAGAAGTTTGAAATTTCTTAGGTCTTGGTAAATCAGAATGTTGCTCACTTGACTATTGTTTTGTTTCTGGATCATAGAGAAAAATGCAAGTTTCATCACAGTCACTATTCGATTTAAGAAGTTTTGACCCTGTGTTTCAGAATGATCATTATTTTTTTTTGCACAAATCTGCTCTTTGCTGTTTTTGTTTTGGAGTCAAATTGTGTGGAATCCAGCGGGCTCGGATTCACACATTTTCAGGTGATCTTTCACAATATTGTGAGCACTACTGTATGAAATGGACATTCTAACAGCTAATTCATGAAGTGTAATTCTTTATGCCTGTCTTCACCTGTCTTTATCCAAGATTTCCTGAGCTTTTGCGATTTGCTCAGGAGTTGAGGAGAAAGGCTGACCAGGTCTTGGGTCATCTGCAACAGACTCACGGCCTTCACTGAATCGCTTGTGCCACATAGTCCTACCATAAAGGAGGCAGCAGAGAAAGTAAGCAAACCCTTAGCCATAATTATGAGAGCTTCCTTGGACTCAGGGGAGGTACCCACAGACTGGAGATGTGCAAATGTGACCCCAATTCACAAAGGAGGATCAAAGGCTGACACAAGTAATTATAGACCTGTGAGCTTAACTTCTGTTCCAGGAAAATTAATGGAGGCACTAGTTAAAGAAGCACTGCAGGATCATTTAGACAAGACTTCAGTTATAGCTCGGACACAGCATGGTTTTGTTAAGGGGAAGTCTTGCCTGACCAATTTGATTGGATACTATGATGCAGTCACAAAGGAACTGGATGCAGGGAATAACTTTGATATTATATACTTGGATCTTAGAAAGGCTTTTGATACTGTTGCACATGGAAGACTGCTGCGCAAATTGGAGCAGTGTGACATTGGAGGCAAATTGCTGCTGTGGATAAAGGGGTGGCTGAGGGGGAGAAGACAGAGAGTGGTAATCAATGGACACTGCTCGTCGTGGACTAATGTTATTAGTGGAGTCCCTCAGGGCTCAGTGTTGGGTCCATTATTGTTTTCTGTATTCATAATTGATATTGATGATGGTATATCAAGCTTAATGTCCAAGTTTGCAGATGATACAAAGGTAGGCAGGGTTGTCAAGGACGCTACTGACACTATGCTGCTGCAACAGGATCTGGAAAGGTTGAGCAGATGGGCTAAGAGGTGGCAAATGAAGTTTAACATTGACAAATGTAAAGTACTACACATGGGAAACAGCAACCCCAGAGCAACGTATCAACTCTGTGGTACTACACTGACAGTGGTAGAGAATGAAAGGGACTTAGGGGTGGTTGTGCAGGCAGATATGAAGTTCTCTGAGCAGTGCAGACGGGCTGCAAGAGTAGCTCATGGTGTATCGTTGATGATATATAGGAATTTCTCTAGCAGGGATAAGGAGGTGATTATTCCCTTGTATAAGGCACTGGTCAGACCGCACCTAGAGTACTGTATACAGGTCTGGAGGCCTCATTTCAAGAAGGATGTAGAGATGCTGGAACGAGTACAGAGAAGGGCAACAAGATTAGTGAATGGAACAAAGGGGTGCTCTTACGAAGAAAGGCTTAAGTTTTGCAAATTACAGTGTCTGGAGACTAGGCACCGGCGAGGTGATCTGATAGAGGTGTATAAAGCCTTGAATGGTTTGAGCATGCTCAATGCTGATGGGATTCTTCCTCTCGTTCAGAATAATCACCTGAGAGGGCATAAATTCAAATTGAGGAAAGACAGATGTAGGATAGACGTGCGGAAATTTGCCTTTAGCCAGCGGGTGGTTGGTTGGTGGAAGAGACTTCCATCCCTTGTCGTGGAAGTTGATAGCCTAAATAAGTTTAAGGCTCAGCTGGACAGGTATTTTGAACGAACAGAGGGGTGAAGTGGAAGTGGTTTCTTTTTTTTTTTTTTTTTTATTTATTTATTTTTTTTTGGCTGATGCTGCATAAGCTTGCTTTCTTGCATCAAATGCCTCTGCTAATGCTAATATTCTTCATGCATTTTTAACTGTTTCTGATGCATTTAAGACCCATCTGACACAATAATGAATCGCATATTGCTACTCAGTCTGTATCCAACATGATACTTGCTTCAAAATGATCGTTAGTGATACACGGCTAAAAAAAGCTATCTTCGCACAACACTAGCTGAACAAGTACTGGCATGTGGACACAGTTTGCTCAGTAGCGATCAGGGAGAGCACCTCTAGTGGCAATTATGGAAAGTTCGCGTGGTAAACATAAAATCTTGCACCAGTCCGTGAATTAAATTATCACCCCTCGTAGTTCAAATTTTCCAGTGAAATTGCTGCTAAATCCTTTTTCTGAAGCAAAGTCAACTTCTTTTAGACACATTAAGAAAAAACCAGTGATACCTCTAGCTTATCAGGAAGTATCCATAACACACTTTTTTGAGATATGCCGGTTACATAGGCTATCTGTGTAGCTTTTTCTCATGTCTTTCATGGCCATCAGTGCCACTTTTTTTTACACACACACGCACACACACTTTTGGCTGTTTTCTGAATCACGGCTAAAAAAAGCTATCTTCTTCTGATTTCAGAAGAAGATAGCTTTTTCTATCTTCTTCTGAAGATAGAAAAAGTGCCCTCTTCTGAAATCATCTTCCAGTAACTTTCCTGTTTGAGTTGCTTTCATCTGAACTGTGCAAAATATGCTGAAGAGACATCTTGACAATATACACTAATTACCTTCTCATGAATTTACTTGGGAAATTTGCCTCCTCTAGTGAGAAATTTATTGATTCTCTGTATTCCAACTTAAGATCCATGTTGCTTTCTGAAGGCACATGTTAAGTACAGTGGTACCTTGGTTTGCGAGCATAATTCGTTCCGGAAACGTGCTCGTAATCCAAAGCACTCGTATATCAAAGCGAATTTCCCCATAAGAAATAATGGAAACCCAGATGATTTGTTCTAAAACTCAAAAATATTCATATACTGTAAAAATGATTAATATAAAATACATACCTTTTTTTGTATTTTTAATATTTAAGTTTAATATACATAAAGCAATCGAATTTATTATTTATTGGGTAGGATGACTTTTACTTTCTCTAATGGAATCACTGCTATCTGTTGACTTTCTTTTTGTGCGGCTTTAACAAGGAATCTTTCCAATGATACTTGCTTTTGCCTCCTTTTGAGGATTTCACGGAAATCAGATTCATCGCTCGCACTATTACACAATGAGGAGGCACGCTTGATACACATAAACAAAGCTGTGTGCGTGTAGCAACTGAATAAACAACACCATAAAGGCAGAGATACACTATTAACGCCTCACATTTCTAGGGGTTACTACCATAAAACAATAAAAACAATTTCCAGTTGCGCTCCTGCTAGTGGAATCTGTTATATACTGGTAGTAAACTCGATCTAATTGCATTTGCGATTATACTAGCTGGAATTGTTGGTTTTTACGTTATTATGGTGAAATGTGTTTCCCCTTCACTGATATAAAAACATAAATACATTTTCAAAATCTTCTCTTCATTCCTATCGTGTTGCGTTCTGTTGGGGTGATTCCGCATTCGACTGCCATTTCTTGTAAACACAAAGGCGAATCGTGCATAAGCAAATTCGGTTCGTGTTATATAAGATATCGTTCCCGTATTTATAAATTGTGTATGATTGAATTCGTGTAGTGTAAACATGTGTTATATGAGGACTGACTGTACTCGTATTGCAAGACCTCGCTCGTTTATCAAGTTAAAATTTATTAAAAATTTTTGCTCATCTTGCAAAACACTCGCATACCAAGTTACTCGTAATCCAAGGTACCACTGTATTCTAAAAAAGATTCTAAAGGGTTTTATGATATTTTATACATAAACTATGAAGATATGTCTTAATAAAATTACCAAAATTAAAGGTTCTATAACATTATTTTTATAGTCATGTAGATAACTCGTATGATAACCTCTCATATATTCAGACGCATTTTTTTTAAGATAGTACCTGCACTCTCAAAATTAAACATACTTGTTATTTGTGAACTGGGAAACTCCAAAAATTTGTTTTCTCAAGTGAAGAGAGTAGGATTTTTTTTCCCCTGAGCTACTCTTGGTTTTTCAGCCTTTATAATGTGAAAATTGGCCTCTAAACATAATACACAATAAACATTTTAACTGCATTGCTGTGATCAAAGTAGTTAATGCAGCAATCAGTTCCTAAATTTGCAGGTAGAATTTAGTAATACAGTAAATCTGGATTAATTGGTGGGGGGGGGAGGTCTTCCGGATTAGTGAAGCAAAAGATAGCCTTATAGAACAAAAACTTAAACACAAAGAAATGGAAAATTTAATAAATAAAATAAAATCTATCAATGAATAAATGTATTGTCTTTTTATACATTTATCAGGTGGCGCTGGCATTGCACACCAACGGCACTTGATTATTGCTGTGAATACCACTTAAATACAGCTTCTTCCATCAACACTCTCAAACAAATAACAAACTTTTTCAATTTAAACAGGATCCTAGAATTTGGCGTTCCAGTGTTCGTTCATCAAGATGAGAAGAATTACTCCTTTCAAGAGCAAGAATAGGCCATACACATTTGACTCACCTTCATTTACTCACAGGAGATGATCCACCACAGTGTCCACATTGTTCTCTAAATTTGACTGTGAAACACATTCTCATTGAATGCCCATACTATAAACAAGATGGCGCCTCTGTAGCCAGGTGGGAAGGAGCAGCAGTGCGTAGCACACGTTTCTTGATTAAACCGGGGTTCGAGCCCGTCACCACCAAATACGGAAGATGCGGAAAGGTCAGGGAATGACCACCGCATATCCTGGAGCAGTATGGCCTTAGTTGCTAATGCTCCTAAAAACCAAACAACAAACATAAACAAGACAGAAATACAACCCTGCAATCTTTGGTTAACCTTGGGAAACCAATAACTCTAGAGAATGTCATTGTTGAAAATGCAAATATTCCTGAATTTTTTAACTTTCTGAAGAAAATTGGAGTTTTTAGTCATTTCTGATTTCTGCCTTTTCTGATGTGACAAGAAATTCTCATATATTATTACAATAAAGGAATAGAAGCATTATAGCCAAAGCAGCTTATGCGCCAGAAAACCTCCCACAACAACAACAAAATTTCTTTTGTCTTTTTTAATGACTATCTCTTTGCTACGCTGCTTTTATCACTTCCTACATTGAATTATAAAGCAAATGTCTTTATAGATTCTTTTTGTTTTTTAATATCTGACAGTCTCTTGGCCAATACCAAATTCTTCAGCAATTTTTTTCCATGAACACCATTTTCAAGTTGTTCTATCACTTTGAGCTTGTTAATGATAGTAAAGTAACGTGTTTTCTTTTTATTCCACTTTTCAATTCTTTAGAACCCTTCTTCTTCAAGAGGAGTGTTTCCATTTACAATGGGTTTCCTTAGCCTACAAGTTATTTCTTGTTAGGAATTTTTCCCCCCCCATAAAGTGTGGTTCTGGGTGTCTTGGTCGGTTAAGCCTCGGGCTGTCATGCACTCCCATACTCCTTTCATCCATATCCTCCTAGGTCTTCCTCTTCTCCTTCTTCCAGGATAGCCTTTGGATATCTGTTTTCTTGCATCTGTTTTACATGTCCATACCATGTTAGACGCTTTTCTTTGATGGTGTCAATAATAGTCTTTTTCACTTCCATTTTATCTCTTATGTCTTCATTCCGTTTTCTGTCTCTTCTAGAAGTTCCTTCTGAGCGTCTCCAAAAATCCATTTCTGTGGAGAGCAATTTGTTTTCCACTTGCCTATTCAATGTCCAGGTTTCCGTTCCTTTAGAACCCATAATTATATAAAATATGTTAACTTATGTACATATAAAGAAGTACACAAATGAAGCAATAACATCCATCTGATCTGAGTCAACAGTGATACTGAACAACACTCAAGACAACGTAATGTATGTTCCATCACTCTTTGCTCAGTCAGAATGACTTATCAGCCTTCCTAAATCCCATGTGTCTTTCAAAGTACTCAACTGTGAACAGAATTTTTCAAATTTCGATCCGGATTAACTGTAGCTGGATTAGCGAGGGTTTACTGTACTTCAGTGTCATCTAATGTGATACCACAGAAATTAAAAATGAAGTTTAAATACCCATGCTATTTTCAATAATAAATTTCTTCTATCACTCAAATCTGCACTTAGTCTAGATAAGTTTGAGTTTACTGTATGCCCATTGAAAATAACAGCCCCATTAATTTTTTTTTATGGCTTACTCTAAACACAATGTTATTCAATTTTGAATTAATTAACTTATCCAGTTAAATCTTTTTTAGTATTAAGCCAAGATCAGGTAATGTTTAATTATCTAATCTTTGAAGTTTGAATTGGATTCTAGTATAGGCATAATTGCTGCAATTAGCTTGTTTTTGCTTCCTGTGATATCTTTTTTCATATAGTTCATATTCTTTGTGTTATTCTTCTTGGCTATTATTTGTTCAGTGATGATAAAAGTAATATGAATTAGCATTAGTAGAGGCATATGATGCAAGAAAGCAAGCTTATGCAGCATCAGCCAAAAAAAAAAAAAAAAACCCCTCCCATTTCACCCCTCCATTCGTTCCAAATGCCTGTCCAGCTCAGCCTTAAATTTATTTAGCCTATTAGCTTCCACAACAAAAGATGGAAGCCTGTTCCGCCAATCAACTGCTCGCTGGCTAAAGACAAATTTCCGCACATCTATTCTACAACTATCTTTTTTCTCAATTTGAAACTGTGCCCCCTCAGGTTCTTAGTCTGAGCAAGAGGAAGAATCCCATACGCATTCAGCTTGCTCAACCCATTCAAGGCCTTATACACTTCAATCAGATCACCTCACAGGTGTTAAGCCTTTCTTGGTAGAAGCACCCCTTTGTTCCCTCACCAATCTTGTTGCCCTTCTTTGTACTCGTTCTAGCAACTCTACATCCTTCCTAAAATTAGGCCTCCAGACCTGTACACAGTACTCTAGGTGTGGCATGACCATTGCCTTGTATAACAGGATAATCACCTCCCTATCCCTTCTAGCAAAATTCCTATATATCATTGACAAGACTCCATGACCTGCCCTGACAGCCCGTCTGCACTGCTCAGCAAACTTCATATTTGACTGCATATACTGCATATATGCAGTCAACATATATCAATCAAATATATTCATATTTGACTGATATACCATCATCAATATCATTAATAAATACAGAAAACAACAATGGACCCAACACTGAACCCTGGGGGACACCACTAATAACATTAGTCCAAGAAGAGGATTGCCTTGTACAATGGGATAATCACCTCCATAGCCAGGTGGGCAGGAGCAGCAGTACGTAGCACATGCTTTTTGATTAGACCGAGGTTTGAGCCCGTGACCACCAAATACAGAGGATGCGGAAAGGTCAGGGAATGACCGCCGCATATCCTTGGAGCAATATGGCCTTAGTTGTTAATGCTCCTAAAAATCCAAATAACAATAATAACAATCACCTCCCTGTCCCTGCTAGCGAAATTCCTATATATCATTGACAAGACTCCATGCCCTGCCCTGACAGAGCCCCTCTGCACTGCTCTGCAAACTTCATATTTGACTGCATAATTAACTCCAGGTCTTTTTCACTTTCCACTTCCCTGAGTGTAGTACCACACAGTTGGTACGTTTCACTTGGGTTATTGCTACCTATATGCAGTACTTTGCATTTGTCAATGTTAAACTTCAGTTGCCACTTTGCCCATTTGCCCAACTTATCTAGATCCAGTTGGAGTAGCATATTGTCTTTACTGTCGTTAACAACCCTGCCAACCTTTATATCATTTGCAAACTTGGACATTAATCCTGATATACCTTTATCAATATCATTGATGAATACACAAAACAACAATAGGCCCAGCACTGAACCCTGGGGAACTCCACTAATTGTCCACGAACCCTTGGGAACTCCACATTTGTCCACAAAGGGCAGTGTCCATTGATTACCACTCTCCATCGTCTCCCACTCAACCATCCCTTTATCCATTATAGCGACTTACCCTTAATGTCATAACTCTCCAATTTGTACAATAGTCTTCTATGTGTAACAGTATCAAAAGCTTTCCTGAAATCCAAGTATATGATATCAAAATTATTTTTGATATTCAGTTCCTTTGTGACCACATCATAGTATCCAATCAAATTGGTCAGACAAGACCTCCCTTTAGCAAACCCATGCTGTGTCTTAACTATTACTGCGGTCTTGTCTAGATGATCCTGCAATGCTTCTTTAACCAGTAACTCCATTATTTTCCCTGGAACACAAGTTAAACTAACTAACAAGTCCGTAGTTAACTGTGTCACCTTTTGAACCCCCTTTGTGAATTGGTGATACATTTGCACACCTCCAGTCCATGGGTACCCCTCCTGAGTCTAAGGAAGCTCTCATAATTATGGCTAAGGGTTTGCCTACTTCCTTTGCTGCCTCCTTTAATATAACTGGATAGATCCCGTCCACACCAGGTGCCTTTTTTATGTTTAACTTCAACAATTTCTCCTCCACTTTGCTCTCAGTTATTACAGAATCACTTAGCTCCCTGTTAGAGTTTGATAAACTTCTGGCATTCCCCTCATTGAATAACTCCTCATGTTTGAATGTAGATGCAAAATACTTATTCAGTTTATCAGCTACCTGAGCACGATCATCAATAGGCAACCCATTATGTTAAGTGGTCCAATCTGATTCATCCCTTTCCTTCTAGAGTTTACATAAGTAAAGAACTCTTTTTTGCTGTTTTTCTTTGCCTTCTTTGCCAGTGATTTCTTGTAATCTGCCTTCACCTGCCTAACCTCCTTTGTGACTTGATTACAGACATGCCTATATCTGCCATAGGCTTCTGTGTCACCTGATAATTAGTTTCCCATACATTTTTCTTCTCTGCCACGACCCTCATTAATTCATCTGACAGCCATTTAGGCTGTCAGATGAACAGTATTACTGAGTTGGAGTGAAAAGCCTAGTAGCTTCCAAGATTAAGTCCCTGAAGGCTTCCCATTTAGAATTCAATGTTGGTAACATCATCAGTTGATCCCACCATACAGAATTTAAAAACTGTCTGACCTCTGTAGTCAGCTTTACGAAAGCAAAAGCCCTTCACTTTACCCTTGATGGTAGTTACATCTTTAAGTAATTCCCAAATATAGCCTGGGTATTACAACATCTTCAGGATGCTATCAGATTGCCTACTGCACTGTTCAAACTTATAGAAATTTCTCTTTTAGATGTGCTACAGATAGTTAGATAGTTTTTTTAGTCCAAGGACATCTTAAAATAACAGAAGTGCAGTGAGAATTGTTGGTATAATGGTCGGTCATTTGCATATACAATCTTCATAAAGGACTATGTGTGAGGTCTGTTTAAAAAGTAGGATAACAGATGTTTTTGTGGCAAAAGTTCTTTCCTAATAGTGAAATGGTATATCAATTAAGGTGTGATAATTGTTTCTGGGAGCTTTTGGTATTTTCTTGAGGTGAGAAGGCAGCCTGTATAGTTCTCTGTGAATAAAAGTTAGAAACAAGTGTGCAAATTTATTCAGAAATGCCAGCAGGTATTAAAAATGCTCCCTGAGGTTGGTTGTAGGCACTCTTCAAGGTATAGCAGCTAGTGCTACTTGGGAGTCTAAAACACTGACAGAGCTGATATTCAGGTCATAATAATTTGTATTTTATTATATACTTTTTTTTTTTTTTTTGCCAGTGCAGCAAAAGTCTGTGGCTTCCTTGCACTATATGTCGAATACTATTACTATCAGCTATCTCTATTAGGGATTGCCCTGCCTTTTAATCTCCCTTGGCAAAAGTACTTCACAAATTTTGCTTCTTCTGCATCAGACTACATTTTTCTCTTTCATTGTTGGTTTTTCTATAGATAGCTGCTGACTCTACTAATTTCAAATCTCCAGAACCATTAATATTGTTCCCACAACTGGGGTATTGTCCCAAAACTTCTCAAGACCCTAGATTCCATCCAAAAGAGGGCAGTCAGTTACAAAACTGAATGTCACATAAACATTCAGTTTTTTATGCATGCCTTTTCTATAGTTATTTCTATAGGCACCGTTCAACCAAATTGGCATTTGTAATTCCACCTTCTTCCAAATCATTCCGAACGTGTCTCAAGTAGTTAGCATTCATTCATTCCTAATTTACAGAATTAACCTCCTCTTCATTTATATATATATATATATATATATATATTTTTTTTTTTTTTTTTTTTTTTTTTTTTAACAACCTTCCTTCTTTTGCATGTAATTTTGCAAAGTGCAAACTGCAGAAATCTGCCTAATGTTAACAAGTATCTTCTGTCTTCTCAACCTTCAACTTATACTCTGTTCTAAAGTACTATAGTTTCTTATACCTTTTGTGTTTGGGGTTAGCATTTAAAAAGAAAAATAAAAAGTTGCTGTTCACCAGTGTTTATTTTATTTATTTTTCTCCCTCCTGTTAAATTATTATTTTGTAGCATGAATTTTTGTAGTCTGCATTTCTCTGACAGCCACATTTTTCAGGTCCAAAAAGATTTGGCTGTGTCTGTCCGAAGTGTTTAAATATTGAAGTAGAAATCTACCTTACATTTGCTTATGCTACAAAACTATGTGCATTTCTTGGCAGGTTAAAAATAAAAATTATATCACACAACAAGATTTATACATGAAAGGGAAGAGACTGTTTTTTTTCCTTTATTTTTATATTCTGAATGTTAATTTATTTCCTTAACTTTATATGCTGCATCTATGATAGTATGTTTTTAATGATTTCTTTACATGATGTCAAGAGGTTCTAAGTAGTTTTTGCTACATTATAATATAAATCAAAATAATGTGAATTAATGATTAAAACATTGAATGTAGGTAATAGAAAACAGTGAAATTATGGCACAATGCCATGTATACTACCATATATCTTTAAAGCATCACATTAGAATAGTATTGCTACCTTAGGTATTTGCCAGCAAATGTTTCTTTTTGATTATAATATGCTTTATGGTGGCAATTGTTTCCCTCCCCTTGCCCCTCATTATGTTTTTCACAGGATGTAGTTTATTTAATAACATGAATTTTACCTTCATTTTTGGGGTCAAGGGATTGTTTTCTTCCCAATGGGAAAAAACATGTAGAGTTGATATATTAGTTCACCTTAAATTCATAAATTAATGTTTTTGGTTTGTTTTATTTACATTGATGAATAAAATATATAACTAAAATGGTTTAGTGAATTTTTTTTTTTCTGCTGCCAGATCATTTAACCCCAGTAATTTATGTGATGCAGTACATACTCAGAAGGCACGGCAGTTGCTTTTTCAACCAGAAAATAACTTCTGGATGGTTATGGTAATTATCTTTTGCATCTTACTTAGAGTTGTTTATATAGATAGTTAGATTAAAAATAAAATATATATTTTTTGTACTCCAATTGCTAATTTTATTTTCTGTCATATTTTGATGGCATCACATTGTGGGTAGCCTGAACTGTAATCAGCCATGACTAAAATAATCTGTAAACTAAGGTAATTAATGACCCATCTCTTACAAACTCTCACTGCTCTTCCACATGCTAAGGATAGGCAGAGTAACAAAGTTAAGGTTCTTGAGTATTTAAACAATATTTTAGAACAAAAAGATAAAGATATGTGACCAGTTATTATATTAAAATTACTTCTAGTAATTTTAATATAATTACTAGAAGTAAAATTACTTCTAGTAATTTTAATATAATTACTAGAAGTAAAATTACTTCTAGTAATGTGTTTAAACACATATTTCCAAAATCCGGGCTGTTTTAACAGAAGCTGATTATTTTGCTCAACATTATGCTATTCTGTGCAGAAAAGAGAACTATGAAAATTCCAAATTGTTTGTTAAAATCTTTTAAAACCTTCAAATCTTGTAAGAATATTATCTACAGGAATTTAGATAATATTCTTACAAATTTAAGTTCCAGAACAACTTATTTTTGATGTAGTTATGGAGTTGAGTAAAATTAATTCAAAAGTACCTGTTAGAATTCCTTTTTGCTTTAATTTGAAGAAAACGTATTAGTATGCTAATTATACCAATTTTCCATGATTGACAAATCTGTTTTAAATGCTAAAGAATATATTTCTATGGAACATATTCTTTAATATTAAAGTTTCTTTTATCCCTGCTTACATAAGAAGTTGAGATTTGTAGACTGATCTGCTTAGTGAATGCTCTGGCATAACTAACCTTTTCTCCAGTGCACCACATATTATGTTAGAGATGTGTTGCATGCAACCAAAGACGCTGACCGGGCTAGCCAGGTGGGTAAAGTGCATGCCTGGCAACCCAAAGGTCGTGGGTTCGAATCCCGCCTCGGGCTTGGATCAGAGTAAAATGCAAAAACTTTACTCTGATCCAAGCCCAAGCCCAAGGCGGGCAAATGCAAAAAAGATAGTACAAATGCTATCTAATTGTGCCCAATTAATCTCTTGTTTTTCAGTACAAATTTTAACTTCCTTAAAAATATCTTCAACTTTAGAAGTTATGCAAATCTAAGAGCTCTTTAGTTATATCAGAATTTTTGTTAATGCTACACATAATTACAGAGCCAAGCATTATCAGTATTTTCATAATTTATGTTCAGAGCCAGTGAAAAGCATTTGCATGCACCAAAGAAGTGTATGGAACATTTTTCAACATTACCAGATGCGTATTCTTGTCACAGTGTTTCTTGAAAGTATGATGTCATCCTTTTTGCTTCTGGGTAACCACAATGTTTTGCAAACAACAAAAGACTTGATTTTACTATATCTTCTCCATTAGATTATGGTTTTTGCTTACAAGTGAGCAATAGAGATACAGTGGATTCCGGTTATTTGGGCCACCGGTTAATCGGGGCAGCCATTTATTTGGGACAAATCTTAAAAACCAGAACCCAATCGAGAAAATAGCCAGGGTTTACTTCGCTTAATTGGGAAAAAATGCCCTTTAATCTGGGCAGGAGACCGCAGCACTGGAGATTACCCTACGATTGTCTCTGACCATACTACGTTGTTCGGTTGGATTTCTGGAGGTCACAACCATAAAACAATTAGCAGTCACCTGTTTATTGGGCTTTTCTGTTAGTGCAATCTATCATAAACGGATAGTAAACTCGATCTTATTGAATTTGTGATAATGCTGACATCTGGAATTCTGTGGGTTATTATGGTAAAATGTGTTTATACTTCCATGGAATCTTTAATCATATAAAAAAAATAATTTTCAGAATCTTCTCTTCATTCCTATTTTTAACTTGTTACTCCATTCCCACTTGCACGTATTGTGTTACTTGCAATTTGTTTGTGCCGTGTTCTTTGTTATTGATTGCTTATCTTTTTACTGTTTTAAATTTTAACCCCCACCCACAAATGTCAGTGAACAGAAATGTCAACTAGTTTAGTTAGTATGTACATATTACAGTACGTATTAATTATTCCGAATTTCACGTATCATTTAATTTTTTAATTGGTAACGTAATAAAGGGTAAATTTGTGCTTAATATATCTTTACTTTTATAGCCTGTGGATAATATTCCTCCTATTTTCGCTAATTAGAATCGCTATTTAATAGAATTAAAATTCAATTCACAAACGTGATCACAAAATGACCGGCGCTTACTGCACATTGTATAGTGAACAGTACTTTACTATGGTGAATTCGTCCTAACGTGATTTGATTGTACAGTGAACTAATTGTAAAGGGGGGGTACATTGTATTTTTAACTATTTACATGAAACTTCGGATAATTGAGGCAGCCGCTTAATCGGGCCAAAATGCACTAGTCCCGATGTGTCCCAAATAACCGGAATCGATTGTATTTCATACTGCACTCTCACCATGCTTGTGATTTGTACACTTTATTATTTATGTAGCTTTTGAAAAAGCTGTTTTCTAGACAGTGCATTTTTATTTTTAGAAACAAAATTAGAATGTGAAGTGGAGCCAATAGAATACGTTAAGTCAAATTTTGGATGTTTTGTGTAAAATGCCTAAATGTGCTAAATTAAATATTTTGAACACTGCAAATCAAAATAACAGCTTTCCAGATTTGTTTGTTTTGTAAACAAAAACTCTTCTTCCCGAGATAGGCTAAATTCTTTGAGAGCAGCATCCTTTTCATATTTTCTTTGGGATTTTGAATTTAAATAACTGGTCCTACCAAAGGGCATTTTATAATATACAGTAGGACCTCCATATAACGAAATCGATCATTCGCTTGAAAAAGTTTTGTACACAGAAATTTCGTTATGAAGAAATATAACCTTTTCAACAATAAAAAATACTGTAATTCAATTCAGAAATACAGCAAAATATGGTAAATAAATCAGAAATAAGTGGGAATGAAAAATTTTTCTAACATTTTAAAACAATTAATTTATTAATACACACATATTAAGAATTATGTCATAAAATATTTGATTATTTTTTGTTGTACACTGGATTTTACTGTACATCGTTCATAAAAATGTTCGCATTTGTTTAAGCATTCATATATTTTCTGGCACATTTTCTTCACACTGAAGGCCTCGACGCAAAGTTTCAAATGCTGCCAACATTTCATGTTTGGAAGGTGTAATATTGCCTTTGTGGCCCACAGTTTGATACAATTCATCATCAATATTCTCACTAGTTCTTTGAATACTCTGCAAAATGTTTGAGTCACTTGGATATTCAGCTACTATAACATCATTATCAACTCCTAAAAATTCTTCAAGAACAATTTCTCCACTGATCAAACCTCTCGATTGGAGTTCTTCCAAAGATTGCTCAATGTCTTGTAGCAGTTCATCCCTCTCATCACTGTTAATTGGCATTTTAGCAAGCCGCTTCTGTGAAACAATTCTTAATTTTTGTTTCTATCACATTTTGACTCAACTTTTGCCAACTCTGATATGCACATCCACAAATCTAGAACAGAATCTGTAGCTTGGTTGGTTTCTATTCTTGTTATGATTTTTTTTTTCCAGTATGTGCCTTCGGTAATGCATTTTCAAATTCTTGATAATGCCTTGGTCCATTGGCTGCAGTTAAGATGAGGTAGTAGTAGTAGTAGTGGCATGTGATGCAAGAAAGCAAATGTATGAGCTTATGCAGCATCAGCCAAAAAAAAAAAATCACACCATTCCCTCCAAATGCCTGTCCAGTTCCTCCTTAAATTTATTCAACCTATCAACTTCCACAACGACAGATGGAAGTTTGTTCCAGCAATTAACCACCCGCTAGCTAAAGGCAAATTTCCGCACATCTAATCTACATCTGTCTTTTCTTAATTTGAATTTATGCCCCCTTAGGTTCGTAATCTGAACAAGTGGAAGGATCCCATCAGAATTCAGTGTGCTGAACCCATTCAAGGCCTTATACACCTCAATCAGATCACCGTGCAGGTGCCTAGTCTCCAGCCACTGCAATTTGCAGAACTTAAGCCTCTCTTGATAAGAGGATCCCTTCATTCCCCCACCAATCTTGTTGCCCTTCTCTGTACACGCTCAAGTAAATCTACATCCTTCCTAAAATGAGGCCTCCAGACCTGTACGCAGTACTCAAGGCGTGGCCTGACCATTGCCTTATACAGAGGGATAATCACCTCCTTTTCCCTGCTAGCAAAATTCCTATATATCATTGACAAAACCCCATGACCTGCCCTGGCAGCCTGTCTGCATTGCTCAGAAAACTTCATATCTGCTTGCACAATTACTCCCAGGTCTTTTTCATTTTCTACCACCTTAAGTGTAGTACCACACAGTTGGTACGTTTCTCTGGGGTTACTTCTACCCATATGCAGTACTTTGCATTTGTCAAGGTTAAACTTCAGTTGCCACTTCTTAGCCCATCTGCCCAAGTTATCTAGATCCTGTTGCAGTAGCACACTGCCATTACTGTCATTAACAACCCTGCCAACCTTTGTATCATCTGCAAACTTCGACACTAAGCCTGATATACCTTCATCAATATCATTGATAAATATACAAAACGACAATGGACCCAACACCGAACCCTGTGGGACTCCACTAATAACATTGGTCCAAGAAGAGCAGCACCCATTGATTACCACCCTCTGTCTTCTCCCACTTAACCATCCTTTTATCCATTGTAGCAACTTACCCTTAATACCATTCTGCTCCAATTTGTACAATAGTCTTCCATGCGCAACAGTGTCAAAAGCTTTCCTGAAATCCAAATATATGATATCAAAATTATTTTTTGCATCCAGTTCCTTTGTAACCACATCATAATATCCTATCAAATTTGTCAGACAAGACTTTCCCTTAACAAACCCATGCTGTGTCTGAATTATTGCTGCAGTCTTGTCTAGATGATCCTGCAATGCATCTTTAACCAGCGACTCCATTATTTTACCCGGAACAGAAGTTAAACTAACTGGTCTGTAATTACTCGAAGGTATTCAGAGGGAAGAAAAGCTTCACACTTGTAAGTTTCAAAATTACCAAGTGAAGGTGGGCAGGGCAGTTGTCGACAATCAAAGCAGTTTTTCTGTTTTCTTTTGTCATCTTTCTATCAAATTTTAAAATCCACTGCTCAAAAACTTCACTTGTCATCCAAGTTTTTTTGTTGTAGTTGTAGTCCAACTCTAACGACTTTACTCCTTTGAAACATCAGGGTTGTTTACTTTTGCCTATTACCAAAAGCTTCAGTTTTTCATTACCAGCCATATTTGCACCAACCAAGACTGTAATTCTCTCTCCTTACTATTTTTACCACCTACACGTTTATCACCTTTAAAAGTCAGTGCCTTGTTTGGCAAACATTAAAAAAAAAAACCTGTTTCATTAATGTTGAATATGTGTTTGGGCTAGTAGTCCTCCATAATTTTTTTTAAAAACTGTTTCTTTCCAATGAGTACAGTCTTCTTCAATTGCAGCCCCACTTTCACCAGAAATAACTTTTTCGAGTAAGCCCTGGTGCTTTTTAAATTGTCCGGCCAACCATAACTGGTTTTGAAAGTTTTATGCCTGAGAAAAGATACGTACTCCATAACCTTTTCTTTTATTAATGGCCCTGATATCGGCATGTTTTTGTCTCGAATCAACTTCATCCACTTAAAAACTCCTTCATCTACATCTTCATGCAGGCATAATTTCACATACTTCCGACTGGGTCCCGTTTCCTCAAACAGTTTGAGAATCGAAATGTGTTTTCAGAATGGTTGATACACTACTGGCAGGGACACCAAATTTTAAAGCTTTTTTTTTTTTTTTTAACGCTGCGATCTACACTATTAAGCACTTCCACTTTTCCCACTACACTCAAGGATTTCCTCTTAGACATTGTAAGGTTACTTGCACAGCAGCTAAAACAAAACTGATTTAGGGATAACTTGTACCTACCATACAGAGACAGATGAAGTTTAGTGAAAGTGTGGATGACTCATTTCTGCAAAAAAACAAATGAATTTCCAGGATATAGGAAATCATTCTCTCCTAATTCTCTAATAGCGTGCTTACAATAGAAAACAGGTTAACCAGAGCCAATGTCCATTTTGGAAATATTCCTTAATCTTTGCCAAGGACTGTGGACACAGATAGCAGTTGACCAGCACAACTTCTCGGTACAGTAAATGCTTTATGGGTAACACTAAATTTTGTTTGTTGTTGTTTGTTTGTTATTTGGTTTTTACAAGCATTAGCAACTAAGGCCATATTGCTCCAGGATATGCGGTGGTCATTCCTTGACCTTTCCGCATCCTCCATATTTGGTGGTGACGGGCTTGAACCCCAGTTTAATCAAGAAGCGTGTACTATGCACTGCTGCTCCTTCCCACCTGGCTACGGAGGCGCCATTAAATTTTGGAATGCTCTTAAGAATTAAACTCTTTAGTTATGAAAAGCTAAAGTGATTAATTCTTAATCCTTTAAGGTCTAATTTGTGCTTGTTACAGCGTCAGTTCTATTGCCTAAATGCCAGAGGTGCGAGCAATGTGTACCCAGGTCTCTCGAAATCAGTTCGTTATATGGAAATTTTCTTCGTTATAGCTTCTGGCTGTATTATTGTATATAAAACTTATAAATTATAAATTGTTTCACCTAATATGAATGAAGCAACTTTATTAATAAAATGCTATAATCAATTACAAGGATTCAAGACTGCTGTACAGAATACCATTGAAAACAAAGTAAGGTTGGGGGGTTTGTAAATTGCTCAATGATCAAGTATTTATTTCATAATGGCATTGTTTTCATTGGTTAAGCCACCCATATTCATACTCTTTAATATTTTAATTAAATTTTAATATTAAATATATGTAAAAATTCAAAAATTAATCAGTTGGAGAAAATAAATGTACCCCTACCCAACATAAAAATTACAAGGTTACAGATCTGGAGTTATAATTAGTTTCCTGCACTTTTTTAAAATAGTATCACATCTTTTCAGTCATATGCAGAATATTTTATCCTTTCTGTATTTATATAAAATTAGTTTATATAAATTAATTAAATAAATAAAAAATTGAATGAATTTTGCTTTTCTTGAACACCTGGCTTGTAATTTATAAAAAAAAACCAAATTTAATTTCACACACAAGTTCAGAATATGCGTTGGTTGGTGACAAGTTCTTGGAGTGTATATAGATTTTGCAAGAAAATTAACAAACAAAAAAATATAAGCCCATTGTTACCTTCTTTGTTGAGTAATATTCCCTCCATCCATTTAGGGATCATTGTGTTCAATTTTATCAACTTGTAGAACAGAAATCGAGAATTTATTCGATTTCAGCTTTTGTAAGCCCATATCAGACAACTGAAACTAACAGGGGCAAGTTTTACTTCTGATTCTCAAATCTGTTTTCTTACTGTTGTCTATTATAGATTGTGTGTACAGTTACAGGTAACATATAAGTGCTCACTTATATTATATTCATATATAAATAGACATTATTTGAAACATCCTTCAAAATATATACTACAGAAAGTCTACGTATAATTTTAATATATACATATATATTTCTCACAATACACATATATAAGTACACATTTCTCTCTCTCACACACACACAGTGTATATATATATATACATGCATACTTATGAAAAGATTAAACTTAATTTCTGATTTTTAAAACTAGTTTTTTAATTTTTTACATTATTATTTTTCCCAAATCAATTGTGCATGCAACAGGTTGGCTACTCCTGCTCGAGCAGAAATAATAGAAATTATGCTTAGAAAATGGTTAATCCAATTTATTAAACTCAATTTGTTGGATCAGGTTTATAGATCTGTTAATAAGAAGTCTTCTGTTATTTATTTTATTGCCTTGGGGATGCTTGCACATTATGGCCTTGTTGCTCTTGCGCTGTAAAGCCTATAAACAAGCAGCCTTGAGGATGAGTTGTTGCATTACTTTGGTATAGAAGACTTCAAAATACTGAGCTTTTCGATATCTCTCTCTCTCTCTCTCTCTCTCTCTCTCTCTCTCTCTCTCTCTCTCTCTCTCTCTATGGCAGGCATGCAAGCTGGCAGTCTCTAGGTCATGAGCATCCCCTAATTATTGTCAGTTTCAGAGGTTAACAGTATTAAACATACACGAAAGTGATGTAAATGATGATACTTAAAGGAGATGTGCTATTTTAAATGAAATTCATAATTTATACTAACCTTCATAAATGTTGATTTTCATGGGGTTGTGTTTTTGTGCAAGGGGAAATATGTGAAAATATTTAATATATTTCTCTCAGCAATGCTACTGGTTTGCCATATGCCCAGTAATGTTGGTCACAAGATAGAACTCTTTTTGCATCTCTTCTTGCCCCCTGAGAACAGTGTGTAACCCATGATACCCCTGCTGTAAATCTTTTGAATATAGTAGAGTTAAAACACTGTAATTTAATTTTTTTTTTCCTCTCAATTACAGTGTTTAACTCTACCGCATATTTCATGCTTTATATTTGCTATTTTCATGATTGACTTCATCTTAATTTTATAACATATTACTTGACTTATAACTAGATATAAATTGATAGTTAATAAATATAGTAGAAAATAAGAAATATTCTACACCAATGTGGATTTGAAGAAGAAATTGATATTTATGGAAACTAGTTAAAATTTAATATACTTTTGGGTTGTTAATGAGTGTAAGTTTAAAGATTGAATGAATTTTTTTCAGAAATAATAAATGCAAGCATGATTGATACCATTGATAGTAGAACTATGTACTTCGAAAATAGTTGACTGTGCATTTGGTCATTATAACAAAAAAGCTATACATTTAATTAATCACTAATTTATTTATATTTTTTTCTTGTTTAACCTCTGAAATGACATTCTTCTAACAAGTGATATTAGTACACTGGTGGGCAAAATTTAAGGACCAGTCAGGTTTTCACCTGTAGCTTCTCATAGGAGTAGCCTGGATATGGGAGAAGCATACCAAAGGAACCTTGTGAGGTATAGAAATGATGAAGGAAACAACACCGACACAACAGTGGAAACAAAACGGTACAGAGGGACTTTATTCAAAAATGGCAACATAGCACAGTAGGAGATATGGCCACCCCTAATGTTGATGCAGGCTTTGCATCGCCTGTCCATACTTATAACAATGTTGATAAGTTCTTGTGGTAACATCCATTCCTCTGTCGGCGCCATCTTCAGCTGGTGAACATTTTCTGGTGGTTGTGGATGTGCCACTAGGCGTCTCCCCAGAGTGTCTCATGTTCGATGGGATTTAGATCAGCAGAACGGGCAGACCAATCCATATGAACAATGTCCTTACTTTCCAAAAGCATATCAAGAGCTGCAGTGCGGTGGAATGTGGCGTTATCATCCATAAACACGAACTCAGGGCCAATGGTACCTCGAAACCGATGCACACAGGGAAGGATTACCTCAGTACTGTAGTGTGCATCGGTTACAGTACTGCCTTCCAGTATCTGGAGTTGTGTACGTCCATCCAAGATAATGCCTCCCCAGATGAGAACACCTCAACCGCCATATTGATCCCTTTCAGTGATGTTTGCGGGGTGATACCATGTGCTAACCTCTCACCTGATTAGCTGACATCCAGAATCGCTGCTGAGAATGAATCTACTCTCATCAGTAAAGAGTATCTTAAGTAAAGATTTTGTGGTCGCAACCTTTAGAAATAGTGTTGGTACTTAAGTTTTGCACACCAGTGTATTTTTATTTATTATTTATTTATTTTTTCCAGACAGTTGCCGTACCATTCCAACAGAAGACCAGGGACAATCAGATATACTTAGATTATCAAGCAGATGAAGTGCAGGACCATGTATTTCAAGCATTACTTAGGGCTATATATAAATTATTCAGGGTTAGTGTAACAGAACAACTACTGAATAAGTGAATAATATTATTAATTATCTCATTAAGATTATTTCCTTTTATACATTTTTATCACGATCCAATCCACTGAGTAAAAATTGTCTTAAAGTGGTCTTCACTGTTTTGTGATTGATTTTATTCTGGCTTGTTTTATTTAAATCGTCACCATAAAAAGTAGTATTCATATATTATTTTCATAGCCCTCCTCTTTTTATTAGTAATAACTGATATTGTTCAAACATTGTTTGTTGAATAAATTTAAAAGTTGAAAGGATACCAGAGATCAATTATTTATTTTAGTATTATTGTATACAATATGATAGTACTTTAATTAATGGTCGCGTTTACATGGCTCTGGGAAACAGTTTGTTTGCAGCATTTTAGACTAAGAAGAGAAAGTTTACTTTGGTAAGTATGTTGCTTTATCTGGAATGTTTGTTTGATGTGTGACAAAAGAACCAAACAAAGATTCCGGATAAAAGCTACATACAAATATTAACAAGATATCTAATTTTGTTTTTGAAAATTTTGATTGGCAAAGCATTAAAAATATTTGTCTGTACATAGGTCTTCAAACAGTTGTCATAGAGGGTCCAGTCACATTATTATGACCACCTAACTAGTATCCAGAATATGCGCCTTTCGCAGCATGCACCACAGCCTGCTGCCCTGGGAGGGACTCAATAAGTCCGCAGAAGGTTGCTACAGTTATCTGTGACCATGCAGACTGCAGTGCACCCCGGAGTTCCTGTAGGTTCCTTGGTGGAGGATCCATTCGTCTGATGTGCCGATCAAGGTGGTCCCATAGATTTTCAATGGGTTAAGATCAGGGTAATTCGGTGGCCCAGGGAGTAATTGAAGTCTTCGTTGTGCTCCTCAAACCACTTATGGAAAAATTCTGATGACTTGGCACGGTGCATTGTCTCACTGATAGATACCATCGCCCCCAGGGAACACAGTCAACATGTTCGGGTGTACCTGATTGGTGACGATCAGTAGGTAACCATTTGCGTTCAGGGTGTCCTCCAAAGGTATCAGCGAACCCAAACCATGCCATGAAAACATTCCCCAGACCATAATGCCGCCCCCACCAGCCTGCCTTCTGCCAACAATCACATCCGGGTGTCTGTTCTCGGAAGTTTCACGCCTAACACACCACCGACCATCCACTCGGCCAGGGTCCAGTGTTGGTATTGCTGTGCAAACTGATGACGTTGTTTGCGATGAACGGCCATCAGCATGGGTGCTGTCACCAAGCAGCTGCTCCGGAGCCCAATACACAACAGGCTTCACTGCACTGTCATGTTGGAGACCTTTCTGGTGGCTTCCACGGTTCACTTGGATGGCCAGTTGAGCAATAGTAGCGTGCCGATCGGTCTTGACCAACCATTTCAGCCAATATTCACCTCTGGGATCCATACTGAACAGGGATTTATTTTACTGTACTACTGTAGTTTTATTCATCTTTTAAAAGGAAGCAGAAATTTTTAACAATTGAATTGAAGATTGAGATTTTAAATAGACTTTCAAAGGGAGAAAGCAGGTCTTCATTAGCAAAATCTTACGAGGTTGGAAATTCAACCGTACTAGTCATTAAAAACAACAAGAAAAAATTTTTAAAGTTTGCGCTGAAACTTGATTCAGATGGTGCCAAAAAAAAAAGAGAAGAAAAATTATGAGAACAGGTAATGACCCATCCCTCAAAGGTACCTTTTATCCTAAACTTTGTCTCTGTGAGACAAAGTTTAGGAGAACCCATATCTGGACCCTAGGCGCCTCCGTAGCCAGGTGGGAAGGAGCAGCAGTGCGTAGCACACGCTTCTTGATTAGACCGGGGTTCGAGCCCGTCACCACCAAATACGGAGGATGCGGAAAGGTCATTCAGGGAATGACCACCGCATATCCCGGAGCAATATGGCCTTAGTTGCTAATGCTCCTAAAAACCAAATAACAACAAATAACAACAACATATCTGGACCTTTGTTGTGTGAAAAAGTGCCGGATTTTAACAAAAAAAATTAGGTGGTCCCTCAGGTTTTAAAGCCAGTGTTTTTATTTCTAAAATTACACAACTTTTTTTTTTAGTCTCCAGAACAGTATTTTTGATAAGTTCAAAAATCCAAACAAATGAGAAGTCCGGACTACCTCGATAATCCCAGTTAATTTGGATTATCGATGCTCTACTGTATGTCTTTCACAAAAAAGCTTTTCGCCCCCCCCAAATGCATTGCTTACATGGAATATTGCAAGGATACATACTATTTTCCAGAAAGTTTTAGTCTTTGGACACATGCTGCTTTCATATTGACATTTCTGCCACTCAAATGGCATGTTGGCCTCCTCTCCCTTTGGCTGCTCTGAAACATTCCACCACTCTCGTAGGTAAGCTTTCCACCAATAATGAATGCAGCAAGTATAATTCCCCATTCTTCCTGCAGAACAGTGACCAGTTGGGCTACTGATGTGGGATGTGATGGTTTGGCTCTCACCTGCATTCCAGTTTGCCAGGAATCTGCACCTGGCCATTTTAACTTTTGTAAAGCCATGTGTCATTAACTATCCTTAAACAGTATTGGCTGTAATGCCTGGAGCATTATCCTGTTGAAACAGGCATCAGTTTGTACCAAAGAATTGCCACATTATAGGGAGTATGGAATTATCCAAAATGTTACAGTGGGTAATGGTATTCCAGACAATCACCAAAGGCCTTAGGCCATGACACATTAGACAGTTCTGCACATTACCTTACCTCCTTCAAACTTCATTGTTGGTACAATTCACTCCAGCAACAGATGTTCTCCAAGCATCCTCCACAACCACAGATCTGATTGGAATAGAGCTTAGAAGAGATTTGTCGTTCCATTGAATCGATTTCCATTGTGGATTTGTATGAATCAATTATAGCATTTGTTGCACTGTGAGGCTGTGATTTTAGTTGATGTTTGGCATATATGCTGCTGCTCTCCTACAAAAACTGAGGCTGTGGTGTGTTCATATAGACCCCAACATCCCTCTTGATGCTTTCAGGGATATCAAATGAGATTGTTGTAATACCATTTTGATTATCCTCTGCTCATGTGTTGGTACTGTTAGACTTCCATTTCATGATAACCTAACTGATAGTTGACTTTGGATGGTGTTAGCTGTTACAATTGCCCTACACACTATGATGAGAACAACTAATTTGTGTGGCTCGCACTTTCCTTATATACCGGTCTGAGATGCTCGTTTATCCAGTAAGGCCCAATGGGCTATGAAAACAGAGGTGTCTATATACTTTTTGGACATATATACATGTTCAAAAATCTGAATGCCTGGATTGTATCTGTCCAGGAATATCTGGTTGGTTCTGACCTGTTTATAGGGGCTGGCAGCCTGTGGCACTGGTTTCAAATACAGCACCCAAGGTTACTCCAAATGGTGATGTTTCATCTAATCAGTCCCCTAAATACATTACATATTTTGCACTTTTTTTTTTAATTACAGGTGTCAGAGTAATTTTCATGTGGAAACTTATCAAGAGGTAAATAATTGAAAGTGGAAGGGGGAAATATTTTTGCAGGTGAAGAAAACAAAAAATAATGTTAAAGTGGTGAAGTGTTCAGAAGCTATATACATATAAGTGTTATGTATTGATAAAAGTAGAGGAGAAAAGAAAATGAAAAGGACCGTAAGAGATATTTTTGCGATATTTATTCTTAATAATCCAGTTGTATATAACATAACATTTGATTTATGTGTTTTTCATTAATTGTATGGTAAGTTGTGTACTATTATTGCATTACTTTGAACGTTTTTGAATGAATGTTTTGATTTAAATTTTGTTGTAAATGTTAAATTATGTAGAGAGAGAGCCCAAAAACGTCTAGAACAGGCAAACTATGGCCTGCGGGCCGCACATTTTTGTGTGGCCCGCGAGCTTTAATTGTATTTTCGAAAAAAGTTTACTTATTTTATGCCTTTTGTGATGCCTTTTTTAAAAATAAATTTGTATACGTGTAATACATTATAGAATTTGTCGACTTGTAAATTGTTTTGTCATCTCTGTATTGTTCAAATTGAGATAGAATTTGATATTTTGCGCGAACCGAAGTGAGCCAACGGGCGCTTTTATAACAGTATAATTTACGATCATAAACTAACCACGCGAAACTACGGTAACAGACAATTGGTGATGACCGGTGATGACGACAATGGCTTTGCTGCGGTGGCCAAGTAATAGGATAGGACTGCTGATCGGCCGCAGTTCCAATCTGTTTTCTCTGACGGTCATCCCGCAGTTAGTTTTTTTTGCGTTATCTTCGGTTATCATCTTGGTGCCAGTAGCGATAAAAATAATATTTATGCCCTTTTAAAAATGAATAAAAAATGAAAAATTCAACAAGAGTCTTCAGTTGAAGAGTGGAACACAAAATATTTTTTTGCTAACATAAATAACAAGACTATTTGTCTCATCTGCCAGGAGAGTGTCTCAGTGTTGAAAGAGTACAATATTAAAAGACATTTCACTACTAAACATTCCGAATATGGTGCCAATTTAACTCCGGAAGCGAGAAAGAAAACTGCTGATGGATTGATTCAAAATTTATCTAGACAACAAAATGTGTTTACGCGACTAACTAAGGAACAAGAAGCTACTGTAGAGGCAAGTTTTTTTTATTTCTCATATAATTGCAAAAAGCAACGAGCCTTTTTGGGATGGAGACTATATTAAAGAATGTATGACTGAAGCTTGTGGAATTATATGTCCTGACATTAAACACAAATTTGAGAATATAAGTTTATCTCGGTGAACTGTAGTAAGAAGAATTGAATGTATTGATACAAATTTGAATGAGCAATTATTATCAGTATTAGAATCCATAGCACGGTACTCGATAGCTCTCGACGAAAGTAACGACCAAAAGAATACTGTGCAGTTATTAATTTTCGCACGTGGATGTACCTCTAATTTTGAAATTATTGAAGAGCTTCTTTCAGTGGAATCTCTTAAAGACCAAACAATGGGAGCTGATATATTTGAAAAAGTTGAAAAATGCTTAACAAGATATAATTTACAACGGAACAAAATGGTAAGCGTAACAACTGACGGAGCACCAAGTTTGACAGGTAAAAATGTTGGAGCGTTAAAGAAAATTCAGGATAAAATTTGTGAAAATTATCCTGATTATAATTTAATTACAGTTCATTGTATTATACATCAACAAGTATTATGTAAAAATGTGTTAAAAGTTACACATGTTACATCTTGTATTATTAAACTAGTAAATTTAATACGATTGAGGGGGCCTGAAACACAGGCAATTCGTTAATTTTCTTCTAGATATTGAATCCGAGTACACAGATATTCTTTATCATAGCCAAATTCAATGGCTCAGTTTAGGAAAAGTTCTTCGGCGAGTATGGGATCTTAAAGATGACATCGTTCTATTTTTAAAACTGAAAAATATTATGGACTTTCCCGAATTAACTGATAATAACTGGATTTGTGATTTTGCGTTTACTCTGGACATCGTGACACACTTAAATACTTTCAACACCGTGTTACAAGGGAAAAATTTACACGCCAAATTAACTGATAATAACTGGATTTGTGATTTTGCGTTTACTCTGGACATCGTGACACACTTAAATACTTTCAACACCGTGTTACAAGGGAAAAATTTACACGCCCATGATATGGTAAAAAGTTTGAATGGATTTCAATTAAAACTCCAGTTGTTCCTTCGACATTTATTGATTAACAAGGCAGACCACTTTCCAACCATGAAGTTGCTGAAGGTTCCAGAAAATAAATTTGAAAAATATTGTGAAATTATCAGTGCACTGAATGACGACTTTTCACGAAGATTTGGCGACTTCCGAAAAATTGAGACAAGTTTGGCAATAGTGCGCGACCCATTTTCAATAGAAATTGATAGTGCACCGAGTGAACTACAACTTCAGATTATAAATCTGCAGTATGATACCGATTTAAGGGAATTGCATGGTCGTGAGGAAATCTGTAAATTTTACAATAATCTTAATTCGGACAAATTCGACGAACTTAAAGATTTTGCCCGAAAAATGTTGGTTATTTTTGGATCAACCTACATATGTGAACAAACATTTTCTGTCATGAATCTAAATAAAAATTCTTTACGATCAAGCATCACCAATGAACATTTACAAGCAGTTTTAAGAATCTCAACTACAAAATTAATACCTGAAATTAAAAAAATGTTAAAAGATGTAAAACAGTTCCATTCATCTCATTAAATTCTTGGTTGTTAGAGAAAAATTTTTTTATGTTATATTTCTTCTTCATGATAACAAATAACATATCTAAAAATAGTATTTTACGTGTGGCCCGCCTTCTTTTTGAATTCCTATTGTGGCCCTTCAGCCCAAAAGTTTGCCCAGGCCTGGTCTAGAATATAATAATTTTTGATTTATTACTTCAATTATCAGTGGAAAATGAATTTATGCATTATCAGTAATACGTGAATTGGTAGGTTGAGCATTACAGCTCTGATTCATACTATCTAGTTGATATATAAAGTAGATATAGCAGATATATCAAGATGTAATGTAAATATAATACGTAAATTCATTGTCCACTGGTTATTGAAGTGGAAGTTATTATATATAAAATTTTTCCAGACTATTTCTACATAATTTAACTTTAAAAACAAAATTTAAATTGAAACACATTCATTAAACAATGTTTTACCATTACACAACAATATTATTGTGACATGATAATAGTACATGATTGCCATAACATAATCTATTTATGTAACAAAAACTTAGGTAAATGATGACAATAAAATAAAAAAAAATATATTTACTTTCTACATTAATTTCGCTGCTTGTTTCTTGCCAACATTTCTCCACAGAATTCAAGTTTGAATGTAGTTTTTCACTTTTATCCCATATTGGCCGTCTAATATAAACCTTTGAAATTAAAGATTCTATGTCCATGTTGAAATCACTGTCTAGCATCAAATACCAGTGAGCTTGAATTAAAATTCATTTCAGCAAGTGGGGGGGGGGATTAACACAACCTGTACTAACCAATTCTGATACGTTTTTACAGACACGATTGTCTACTTGTGGCTTGGTGACAGAGAGGGTTGGAGAGGTGAATCACTTTTTCCATTAATGGGTTTATTATTATTATTAGCCATATAGTGCAAGGAAGCCTGAGGCTTATGCTGAACCAGCCAAAAAAAAAAATTTCCAAGTTACCCTGAGAGAGAGAGAGAGAGAGAGAGAGAGAGAGAGAGAGAGAGAGAGAGAGAGAGAGAGAGAGAGAAGTAGAAAGGAATCACCAAGAAAGAGAAGGATGATATCCAGCTCAGAACCCTGGGTGTGCCAAGCCCATACTCACCAGTTGTGAGCTACTGGGGTTAGGATGACAATCAGCGATTTTTTTTTTTTTTTTTTTTTTATGTTTAGCTTAGTAATAGAAATCATACAGTGTATAATTTCTATTATTAAACTAAATACAATATGTAGGTTTAAAAATAAAGTTTCATTTAATGTTAACTGCAGATGGAAAACCTAGATTAATTAGGAGATAGGAAATATGAAACCGATGGGTGTTAACAATTACTCTTTTTTAGGCCATGCATTTAAAATATAAATGCATGTTTTATGCATCGCGAGGCTGCAATTTGTTGTAGAAAGCAAAAAAGCACGAAACTTTAAAAAAAAAAAAGGCATTTATTTACAAAATAAAATCAATAAAATGTTATGTGATATTTTTAAATAAGAAACAGAGTACAGTCGGTCCTCGTATAGCACGTGTTTGCATTACACGAATTCGATCATACACGATTTATAAATAGGGGAACGTTATCTTATATAACACGAACTGAATTCGCTTATACACGATTCGCCTTTGTGTTTACAAGAAATCGCAGTCGAACGCGGAATCACCCCAACTGAACGCAACACGATAGGAATGAAGAAGATTCTGAAAATGTATTTATGTGTTTTATATCAGTGAAGGGAAAACATATTTCACCATAATAACGTAAAAACCAACACAATTCCAGCTATCGGTATAATCGCAAATGCAATTAGATGGAGTTTACTAACAGTTTATAACAGATTCCACTAGCAGAAACGCAACTGGAAATTGTTTTTATTGTTTTATGGTAGTAACCTCCAGAAATGTGCTTTAGTAAAATGTGAGGTGTTAATTAATAGTGTATCTCGGCCTTTACGTGTTATTTATTCAGTTGCTACACGCGCGCAGCTTTGTTTATGTGTATCAAGCGTGCCACCTCGTTTTATAATTGTGCTTTATTTCCTAAAAATTAGTAAAATACTTAAAAGGTGTGAAAAGGAAGCGTCCTGGCTAAGACACTGCAGATTCAGAGAGAAAAAAAAAAAAAAGCAATATCGATAAACAGAGGTGGACTGGGTCAAAAATTCTTACCCAGGAAAATTTATAGTGGCCTCATACTACGGTTTATGGCCAAAATCACACCGGCCTCCGGCCCACCGTGGTTTCCCCCGTAAGGCTTATGGCCAGTCCTCTTCTGTCGATAGAGAAAAAATACGAAATTGTGAAACGCTTTGAGCGAAATTAAAGACCATGTGATATTGCATGTGCTACAGACCTAAATGAGGCAACGCCGAGAATTACAAAGAATGCAGCGAAAATAAAAACAACTTTCATAGCGGGAACAACTCAAAGTGTAATTAAAATCCATTAGATTAAGACACAAAGAATTGGAAGAGATGGAACGGCTGTCATCTGTTTGGATAGAAAATCAAACAAAAAGCAAGTTTGCTTACGATAGAATCAAAAGCATTAGCAATATTTTATTATGACTTACGTATTATAAAATACGTAAGTATTTTATTTAATATAATAAATTTTTTATGAATAAAATATGTATTTTATTTGTAAAAAATACTTTTTTAGTATTAAAAAATACTTTATTATAATATATTATTTTTATTACGTATTTTAATCGTTATAAAATACTTACGTATTTTATAACGATTAAAATTACCCGATTATTTATTGTGTTTGGTAATGTTTTGGTTCCAAATGTGTGTTCAATCTTGGGTGGTCAGCACCTAACCCTACTTTTCCCATAGGGCCTGTTGTTTATATTGCGCGATTTTGCATTGCACGAGGGTTTCTAGGAACGCAACTATCGTGCTATACGAGGACAGACTGTATAAATCTAAAAACTGAAGTAATGAAAAGTTAATTTTACATATTCCAAACTTTATTTCTTCATTGTCATACTGATTAATTTTTGCTCTTTTTTTTTTTTTTTTTTCAAGATTTGAAAACAGTAAGGAACTAATGGCTATACCTCATCCCTGTACATTATAGTAGACAAAATTTTGAATATAATAATTTATGTAATGAATTGGAAGGTTATAAAGGGCAATTTTTAAATATATCAGAATGAATCAAGAAATGTTGTTTTAAATTTGATTAATAAAATCACGGACTAACTAATAATTCTACTTATTTATTAGCATTTTATAGATAAATATCAGAAAAAAAGAACCATGGTATTCCTGTTTGAATTTAGTTTGGCACTTTTGGTCACATATTGCAGTTTACATAAATCCATACATTTTTGAAATCAAAATTTCAGTATCCATGCTTAAAACTTCTGTATTACAAGTTTTCTTTACATCACCATGAATTCTTGCTTTCTACAGCAACAGCAGTTCTAGAAATTGCATAAAGGCCAGACTTTATTTACCCAGTTGAGTGACATCAGTACTTCTGCTGAGAATCAGCAAGCTTAATTTGTTGAGGTAAGCTGGTGGGGGATTAACACAAGAAGCGACAGCCAGTGCCCACACTGTTATTGTACGTACTCCCATTAACTCGCATGGTTCATTTAGTCTACTTGTGGCTGCTGGTTGCAAGTAAGCATGTCATCTGCGTTCTACGTGTAACCATTCTTATTGTCATTCGCAGTAGTGATTTTTGATGTGAAAACATCTTTGGCACACCTACTACATTTTCAGACTGAAGCAAAACCAATTGGTAACGAAAATGTCAGACAGAAATGACAAATGATGTCACTTCCTAAATGATGGTAATGCAGTCACTAATGTTGATTCAGTAGTAAGTAGCAGGTGTGATGTTTCTCACATAAAACATTATATGTTACAAACTTTCTACAACTTTATAACTATTATCTTCTGTTTAACCATCAAAAATTTATTTTATTGATGAAGAGTAATATCTCAAAATGATATGGTTATTTCACCTGTCTTGTGTCACATGCATATAGGCTCTTGTAAAAAAAAAAAAAAAACCTTTTGTAATGATTGACTGTCAACTTCATTGCTTTGCATCAAGGCAGAACTGGTAGAGTTGCCAAAATAAGTTTCTAAAAGTTCAAAGCTATGTACATCAGTGCTTTTAAATATTTTTTCCCCCTATTTTGACTATATATCTCAACATTAGAGCTGGATTATTTCATAAAGAAAATAATAACAATATAAAAACTTGGTATTATTTATTTTTTCTTTGCAATAATATCCTCTTATGTTTATATATGTATTATTTGAGTCAGTTTCATCAATTTCTGGATCTGAGTTCTAGAGAATTTCTTCAGTTTCAGCTTATGTAACTTACATTGTCTTGATCTTAAGGAATTAAGATTCAAGACAATGACTTCATACTCTTTTGGTCTCTTACCTGAACACACACACACACACACACTTGTGAATAGGTTAATGATTCCTATTAATGTGTGCGATGACTTATATAAGTTTACTTATTCTTGTTTTTCTGTTTCTTTGATTACAATAATTACATTTTTGAATGGTCAGATTTTTTTAATACATACTAAGTAAGAAAAAATTAATTAACATAATTTCTTTAGTTACTTAAAGGAACTTTCACAAATGTTCTCAGGAGATCAGGAGGAGATGTTAAAGTTTTGAAGCAGTTATTAGAACAGTTCTTCAGAGCAGTAAGTATTTCAATTCTGAAAATTAATGCATCATTTTACTTAATGAGAGCTTAGATGTTTTTTTTTTTTTTTGTGAACAAAGTGAAATGGTTTGTATATGGAATTGTGGGCTAATAAGATCCTATTACTAATTGTGACTGTACCAGAAAAATGGTACGTTTATGTACCATTTTTCTGGTACTTTCACAATTAATAATTTGAAATTCAAGACATCTTTTCATAGCCGACCGGGCTAGCCGAGTGGGTAAAGTACCTACCCGGCAACCCAAAGGTCGCGGGTTCGATTCCCGCCTCGGGCTTGGATCAAAGTACTGCAAAAACCTTGGGAGGTGCAATATGGCCACAGAAGCCGATGTGCCAACGACTACCAAATCAAAAAAAAAAAAAAAAAAAAACATCTTTTCATTTTTCACATCTTGAGTGAATAGAATTGCTGAGAGAATTGTTTTTAATATTTGTGAAGACCAATGTGGCTATAAAAGTAGCCCATTGCTTTATATGAGTTCTGAAAGTGTATGTGTGTTTTCTCCTCCTTCCCATAAATCATAAAAATAATTCTGAGAAAAGTTTCCTCAAAACCCATCTGGATTAGACATATAATGTACATGAGATGATTGTTCTTTAAACTTTGACTAATTTATAAGTAGCTGTTGTATTCTATCAAGTTAGCCTTTCCAAAGTTTAGTTGCACTACAAATACATGTTTATACTGTTGAACTCTTTAATTCAGATTTAATGGCTTAATACTTTTTTTAACATATTGAAAGTTTCTTGCTGTAAAAATTTTGGGATATTTTACAAATCATGTTAATTTAAAAAAATATATATATATATTTTTTTTTATCCCTGCAAGGTCTGTTTCATTGAATTCATTACTTTTCTTTTTACTATCTATAATATTTTTAGAGTTATGCTTAAAAGTTATCAAATATTTTAGCATTTGCCATCATTGAAACTAAATCAAGCTGACCTACTGGATGTATTTCAAGGTATTAAATTTTTACCTTTGGAACGTGGTGCTTTTTTGAAGATACAGTGTTTCATCAATCTTTTAGAGGCTACATTGAGGTAAGTTACTTAGAAAACCGAATAGAAATAGTTTCAGTAGTTTTGAAAATAAAATAGTTTAGCATAAATTTCAAGTTAAATATTTATAAATTTTAATTTAAAACAAAAAATATATATAAATATTCTATATTTGTTTTTCAGCCAGATCAAACATTCAGTGTTCTTGTTTAATGACCAGTTGGCATGGTAAGTGTTATATTTTGTGCTATATTTTATTAAATCATTTCCTGTTATACAGATTATCTATAAAAGAATAAAAAAAATTTAAAAACTACTAAAAAATAAGACAATGCCAGTGAGATATATTTATGTTTACACCAGGTTATAATATATTTCTATATAGGCATCATTTGTGCTAAAGATAGCCAAATAAAATAATATAAATTTTTTTATGTTCCACAAAAGAAGTAAATAACACTACTCTGCATTTTTAAAAAAATCACTGATGTTTTCTCAGAAAAGCGTGTTTCTGAATAATTTTCTGATGCTGATTTCAAAAATTACTTCTGTCTGTTTCCATAACATCAGGTTATTTCAAAAATCACAAAATAAAATTTGATTTTTCACTAAATTTTATTTATTTTGGCAGAATTTGAATACTGAATTATGATAAAATTCTACTTTTGCCAGAATTTTATATTTAAATACATGTTGAAAGCACTATTAAAAAGGGCAGTGTGGTAAAAAGTCCACTAATCACTCACCTAATTTTAAAAACTGATCTATGATGGGTCAAATTTTCATTTCCTTGATTTTCGTGCAGATCCTTCTACTTTATAGTCCTTCAGTATCCAGCAATAGTCAGCCATCGTGTTGACATATCACCTCCTCTGGCACCTCATCTCCATGTCTTTAATGAAACCTCTCATCACCCTGTTCTTCACTAACACTTCCTAGATTTTCTGAGAAGTAGTCATTATGGGAGTGTAAAAAATGTACCTTGATGCTGATGTTGCAGCCCAGCTTCTTGAAGTTTGGCAACATATTTTCAACTATATTCTTGTAGTCTGGATCCTTGGTGTTCCCTAAGAGATACATTCTCAAGCTAATCTCTGCCTGTTTTTTTCTTTCATTCACAGTTCTCTCAAAATCTTGGTCCCTCATCACTTTGCAAATTTGAGGTCCAACAAAAATGCCTTGTTTTAGCTTCTCTTGGATGATTGAAGGGAATTTAGTGCAAAGATAATAAAAGCAGGGACCTTTCTTAGGGGTGGTGTTGATGCTTTTTATCAATAGCAGCCTGAGCGTGAAGAGGACATTTGCCGAGGCTGAAGTTAATGTCTACCAGTAGAAACTGTGTGGTGTGAGTTAGTTGGAAGCAAAGGTATAGTGGGAGTAATCTACATGCAGATGGAATGGCCAAACAAGTGCAGATGTCGTATGGGTGATTTCAATCTGTTCCAGATTAATTAGAATAAGTGGGAGGGGAAACTCACCTTGGGAAAAAAATTTGACAAACTAGATAATTATTATTTGTACCAGCATGTCAGAGATAATACTAGGAATGAGAATATTTTTGACCTCATCATCACTCATGAATTAGATAACATCACAGGGCTTAAAATACAAGAACCATTGGCAGGTAGTGATCACACAGTCGTCAGTTGAAAGATGTTGCAGCAGTTAAAGGTAAAGGCATGGGTTTTAATTTCAGAAGAGGGAACTTTGACAGTTTAAGATGCTATATGGCATCTATTAATTGGACAGATTGCAGAGTGAGGGCAAATACACTTGAATTATGGAATACTTTTAAAGCGAAAATCACATAAGCTGTGAATGCATACATACTATTAAGAAAATATTGCAGGAGCAGGATTGCCAAAATGGATGATTACAAGGAAGAAAAATGCAAATCAGATTGTAACCTTGTGCACTGGGTGCGGGGAAGTCTTAGACAACCCAGCTGATGTTGCAGATGAATTGAACAGTACTTTACATCTGTCTTTACTGAAGGAAAGACCACTTATGCTGAGAAGAGGCTGTGCAAATGAGGCAGATTCATATGAATTTAGCAATGATAAATTCATATTTCTAAATTCACATGAATTTAGAAAAACTTTTGAGCATAAAGGCATGCAAGTCTCCTGGAGTTGATGGCATATACCCAATAATTTTGTGGGAGGTCACCAGGGAGTGTATGGAACCACTGAAGTTAATTATGAGGGCATCTTTGGACTCGAGAGAGAATCCTTTGGATTGGAGAATTGCCAACATACCACCAATACATAAAGGCAGTTCTAAGAGGGAAGCTGTTGTTAACTACAGACCAATTAGTCTAACTTCAGTTGTAGAAAAAATTTAAGAAGCAATGATTAAGAGGGCAGTACAGGAACATTTAGATAGATATGGCATTCTAAAGGACACACAACATGGCTTTGTTAAGGGAAAATCATGTTTAACTAACTTAGTAAGCTATTTTGACATAGTTACTCATGAGCTGGATGTAGGGAAAATTTTTGACATAGTTTATTTAGACTTTAGTAAGTTGTTTGACTCAGTCCCTCACAAGAGCTTATTGTATAAGCTGGAATGTGTTGAGATTTACTGGAAAAATTCTAGGATCGATTGATGGGTGGCTGCAGGGCATAAGGCAGAGGGTTGTGATTCAGTGGTCCAAGAACCAATCCTTGGGGATTGGTTCTTGGACCACTGTTGTTTCTGATTTTCATAAATGGCATTGAAGATGGAATGGAGAATGCTTGATGTCAAAATTTGCAGACAACTTAAAGATTGGCCAGCAAGTCGTTGATTGCTGGAACAGATTGCCTTCACAGGTAGTTGAGGCTAACAGTTTGAATAAATTCAAAGATCAGTGGATAGTTTGCTACATGAGGAGGGAAGCAAATGATTTGCATTTTCTTATCTATTCTTTTCCTTTGGCCAGTGAAGCAAAAGTCTGTGGATTCCTTGCACTATATGGCTATTACTAAAGCTTTCACAGACTGTTTCATCAAACCCAATTTAATGTGCAAGAGTGGAAGGAGGACAGTTTTTGGGGGTCTACCAGTGGTTTATGAACTATGTTCTTTGATCCAGGTAACAAACTGTCCCTCTTTGGCCAGACCTTGACATCCCAGTATTTACTACTTTCCCAACTGTTTCGCTCACATGAAAAGCAAGGCATTTTTGTGTAGCCAGATTGCTGTCCAAGTAGTAGTAGTAGTGGCATGTGATGCAAGAAAGCAAATGTATGAGCTTATGCTCATCAGCCAAAAAAAAAAAAAAAATCACACCATTCTCTCCAAATGCCTGTCCAGTTCCTCCTTAAATTTATTCAACCTATCAACTTCCACAACGAAAGATGGAAGTTTGTTCCAGCAATTAACCACCCGCTGGCTAAAGGCAAATTTCCGCACATCTATTCTACATCTGTCTTTTCTTAATTTGAATTTATGCCCCCTTAGGTTCGTAATCTGAACAAGTGGAAGGATCCCATCAGAATTCAGCGTGCTCAACCCATTCAAGGCCTTATATACCTCAATCAGATCACCGTGCAGGTGCCTAGTCTCCAGCCACTGCAATTTGCAGAACTTAAGCCTCTCTTGGTAAGAGGATCCCTTCATTCCCCTCACCAATCTTGTTGCCCTTCTCTGTGCACGCTCAAGTAAATCTACATCCTTCCTAAAATGAGGCCTCCAGACCTGTACGCAGTACTCAAGGCGTGGCCTGACCATTGCCTTATACAGAGGGATAATCACCTCCTTTTCCCTGCTAGCAAAATTCCTATATATCATTGGCAAAACCCCATGACCTGCCCTGGCAGCCTGTCTGCATTGCTCAGAAAACTTCATATCTGCCTGCACAATTACTCCCAGGTCTTTTTCATTTTCTACCACCTTAAGTGTAGTACCACACAGTTGGTACGTTTCTCTGGTGTTACTTCTACCCATATGCAGTACTTTGCATTTGTCAAGGTTAAACTTCAGTTGCCACTTCTTAGCCCATCTGCCCAAATTATCTAGATCCTGTTGCAGTAGCACACTGCCATTACTGTCATTAACAACCCTGCCAACCTTTGTATCATCTGCAAACTTCAACATTAAGCCTGATATACCTTCATCAATATCATTGATAAATATACAAAACAACAGTGGACCTAACACCGAACCCTGTGGGACACCACTAATAACATTAGTCCAAGAAGAGCAGCACCCATTGATTACCACCCTCTGTCTTCTCCCACTTAACCATCCTTTTATCCATTGTAGCAACTTACCCTTAATACCATTCTGCTCCAAATTGTACAATAGTCTTCCATGCGCAACAGTGTCAAAAGTTTTCCTGAAATCCAAATATATGATATCAAAATTATTTTTTGCATCCAGTTCCTTTGTAACCACATCATAATATCCTATCAAATTTGTCAGACAAGACTTTCCCTTAACAAACCCATGCTGTGTCTGAATTATTGCTGCAGTCTTGTCTAGATGATCCTGCAATGCATCTTTAACCAGCGACTCCATTATTTTACCCGGAACAGAAGTTAAACTAACTGGTCTGTAATTACTCGTGTCACCCTTCGATCCCCCTTTGTGAACTGGGGACACATTTGCACATCTCCAGTCCGTGGGAACCTCCCCTGAGTCCAAGGATGCTCTCATAATTATGGCTAAGGGTTTGCTTAGTTGCTTTGCCGCCTCCTTTAATATAACTGGATAGATCCCATCCACCCCAGGTGCTTTTCTTACGTTTAACTTCAACAATTTCTCTTTCACTTTGCTCTCAGTTATTACAAAATCATTAAGTATCTTGCTACAATTTGATAACCTTCTGCCATTTTCGAACCTTAATAATTCCTCACGTGTGACTGTAGATGCAAAATACTCATTCAGTTTGTTTGCTATCTGAGCAGGATCATCAACAGTCGAACCATCGATGGCAAGTGGACCAATCAGATTCATCCTCTTCCTTTTAGAGTTTATATAAGTAAAGAAATCCTTGCTGTTTTTCTTAGCATCTTTTGCCAAGGATTTCTCATAATCTGCCTTCGCCTGTCGAACCTCCTTTGTCATCTGATTACAGATTAACGTATATCTGCCATAGGCTTCTGAGTCGCTTGATAATTTATATGCATCCCATGCATTTTTCTTCTCTGTTATGAGTCTCATTAGTTCATTTGACAACCATTTAGGCCTAAACCTTGAACAGTATTTCTTAATAGGTATGAAACTTTTAGTAGGTTCCACGATTAATTCCTTGAATGCTTCCTACTTAGAATTTATTGTTGGTAACATCGTCAGTTGATCCCACTGTACAGAATTTAAAAACTGCCGGAGACCACTGTACTCGCCTTTACGGAAGCAAAAACCCTTTCCTTTACCCCTGATGGTAATTAAATCTTTAAGTAAATCCCACGTCAGTACACTGTGATCACTGCCACCTAGTGGTTCTTTTATCTGCAAATTTCTAATACATGAATGATAACTGCTGATAACCAGATCAAGAGTATTACTTTCTTTGGTTGCCTCTCGAACATGCTGCTGCAGAAAACAGTCATCCAATAAATCCACAAAAGTCTGACTAGTGTGTGAGTGCTCAACCCACAAGTTCCAGTCAATATCTGGGAAGTTAAAATCTCCCATTATAAGACAATCCGATTTACTAGCCCCCTCTATTTCTCTGTACAATTGTTCATTGTACTCATTCAAGTCATTAGGCCTATAACACACTCCTACTCTTATTTTTGCTTTCGCAGTGCTTATGTCACACCAAACTGACTCAACAGTGCACTGTTCATCTATATCAACTGGATGCACTTCTTTTGATTTTATGTTTTTTTTTATTAACAGCATAACACCTCCTCCCTTCCTATCCTGTCTATCCTTTCTGTACACATTGTACTCCCCAAATTCCAGTTCGGCATTCCTTATATCTGTGTGACACCACGTCTCTGATATCCCAACAATATCCGCCTTTGATGTCTTGACCAACACTTCAAATTCATCAAATTTATTTACTATACTTCTAGCATTGGTATACATGCAAGTATACCAATGCTAGTAATGTGCCTATCACTTTAAAGTTAGCACAGGCCAACCAATCATGTTCTTCGTACTTAATATTTGTTAACAACTTCTTCAAGTTCTCATATGTTTCTTTCACATGCATTGAGTGAGCTACTGGAATTGACTGACATTTATTTCCATTGTGGATCAACACACCTTTGAGGAGGTTCTTTGATAAGTCAATAAAAAGTCTCCACTGTGTAGGATTGTAACTGATTTCTAAATAGTTCATTAAGTCATTTATATTACTGCAAGAAACCATAGAATTGTCCACAGAAAAGTAGAGGACTAGTTCTCTGTGTCTGTACCATGAGAAAAACATCTTGTGCTAGATTTTTTGACTTAAGTCTAGAACCAGGGAGTTCTGCAGATTCCTTTGGTAATTTTAAATCTCTTACCAGATCATTGAGTTCATGCTGTGAAAACAAGTTAGGGCTGGGCTCAGTCTTCCAGGCATGTAGACTTAAGTTTCATCTTCATAAGCTTCACTTTCAGTATTCTCTGCTGCTACATTCTCCAATATAAGCAGAGAGCATGGAATTGGCAGGTTATCTCCATATGGGACTGCTCTAAATCTCAGATAGAATATTAGGATACACAATGCCCTTCTTACTCTTTGCATGGGGTCCCTCTACATTAACTAAACAAAAGTAATAGCCATCACAGTGCTTTGTAGGCTCTCACCATATCATGGCAATTGCGAATGGTGTACCCATTCTTTTTACAATTTTTCCACAATCTCAATGCTTTAGCACAGGTTTGGAAAACTTTATGTGAGCCCATTGTTTATCTTGTTCACTGAGTTTCACTCCAAAATAAGCACACTACATATTTTTACAAATTTTATAATATGTTGTCTTTGCTTGAGGACTACATAACTTCCACAAATATAACAAAATAAGTTTGAATTGTTCAAATGCTTGTGTGAAGACATTTTACTCACTTTTCAGAACAAGTTTGACATGATAACCTCAAAAATAAACTCAGCTCACACTGATAAACACTGCTACATGGAGCTCTCAAGGTCAAGAAACAAATAACTGAAGGCAGTGTTGCCAACATGTGAAGATTTAGTTTTTAAATTCCCAGCATTTACTCCTAACTTAGTAATTCAATAATAAAACTCATGACATCAACTTAAATGATTTGTGTAAAAAACAGTATTCACTAGAAAAAACAAGTAATATTTCTGAAATCAGCGTAAAAATCTGAGTTAAAAACAGCTATTAATTTACAAACGTCAAAAACCATGCAGAGTGGTGTAAATTTAGATGATTATTACATAGATGGTGTAAATGATACAGTATATATTTTTTTTTTTTTTTTTTTTTTTTTTGGAGCAAGCACTAAAATGCTGATTTTTCAAGAAAGGGTACAGTATGTGCTCACTGTGTGTGACAAAAGAAATTGTTCAAATTCAGCATAGTTATCACACACATACATTACAAAGAGCCACTTTCAAGGAACAGCATTTATGACTGAATGGATAACATTTAAAAACAAAATGTAGTGTTCTGAAACACAACTACAGATAAGGCCAAAGGTGTTGGCTGAATATGAATATAGTTCAAGCAGATCTGTTCATGCTTTGGCAAGGTGTCCTCAAACCTGAGATCAGCAATATATAACACAAATAGATTTCAAAATTTTTGACATTTTGTTGAGGAGGTATTAGAATGCAAGCAGTATGATGAGTGGTAGTTCAATTATTTAATCTATAAACAGTGATAAGTGTTCTATATTATACCACTTTTTTTTGTCAGAAGAATCAAAACAATTTTTTTTTTTTTTTTTTTTTTGGCTGATGCTGCATAAGCTGCTTTCTTGCATTGTATGCCTCTACTAATGCTAATGCTAAAAAAGAAGGAAAAATAGACAAATATTCTACATGTATAGTTGGCTGTATTTGAGTATACTATGAAACAACAGCATGATTCAGAACTCATTTACCTATCATGCTAATATAGCATTTATTGCTTTTTTGCTTATAATCTTTATTAAGATCTATTTCTGTACCACACCAGTCAGTAGCTGAATTGTTCAACTTGGCAATAAAGGCGATTATTCAGTTACATAATTTTATTATTAAAAATTTGGCTGGTTATTGTCATAAATTTGGTTCTTCATCAAGACTTTTTGAGTGAAATATGGTATGCCTTTATAGATGTAAAACTTGAGGGCTATATCACAGGACAAAAAATATAGATGCTCCTATATTGCAGGCATACACAGTTCAACTCACATGTTACTTGCAACCAGATTACTTGCCAAAATGTGGATAGCATATTGGCAGAGCTGAATGACAATCTAGTTTACCCATGTTTCATATCAGTAGGAAAGTCAATAGACATAACTTCCATATATGGGGCTCTAAGAATCTGTGTGTTGTTTTTTAATACAAGTGAAATTTACTTGAGATAATGGTGGTGTGTATTGATACATGATGGGGTGATATGTCTTCATTTTTGCAGAACCTACACATTTCCTTAGATGTTTTACAAATTTACACCAAACCACAGTGAAGGACTTTCAAATATATAACTTTAAAAAATAAAACTAATATATAGTCTTGTGGCTTATCATTTGTCTTAATTGTTTTGCCATATGTGATTAAGAGAGTAATATTTTCTAATGTTACTTTGAGTCTTTTCAGGAGTGGGTTGGAACAAGAAGATATGCAAATTCTGTATCGGTATCTTACTTTGGCAGTAATTCCTGCCTATCAGGAATTAGAACTTAGAGGTGGTGCTTTTTCTCCTTCCAGATGTAATACAATGCATTTTGGCAGGTAAGATAACTAATCATGATATTTTTAAACTCTCTTCATAATTTAATAAAGCACCAGTCAAACAACTTGCCACTGTCTGTAGCTACATTCCACTATAGTGGATCTTTTTAAGCATAAGACTTTCATAGTCTATAGTATAAAAACAAATGTTTGTCTTTTTCACTATAATTTCTTCCATGTGTAATATGCTTATCACAGTGGCTTTACCAGTTTTAGGCCAATCTTTACGATTATGTAAAAAAGCTGTTTGTAACACTACCTATTTCATTGTATAGTAATTTATTTCCAAAGTAAGTAGAGTTACATCATGAAAAATAATGTGGATGTAAAAGGGAAAGGAATAATACTTAAGTCATGAGCTATCTGTGTTATAACAAAACTTATAGTATAAAGCACTGAACTTAACAATTCCCTTTACATTAATTAAGCAAAATTTTGCATGTGCAACACAACAGTGAAATACATGGCCATATTATCTCTTGATAAATTTATTTTATTACTTTATTTATTTTATTATTTAATAGTTTGGTAATTACAACAAAACTATTAAATATAATAGTTTGGTTGCTCAATGGAGTCAAAATCCATACTGGCAACAACAACAAAAAAATGTATTTTAGGAATATAGTAAGTCATCAGCCATGGGATTCTTACAATTGTGATGAATTAACTGGATGACTAATTAAAAGGAGTGGAAAATCATGCTGTGTAAACCAATGGAAGGGTGTCAGAACTTGAAAAAAAAAAGTGAAAAAATGTGGTGTAATAAATTGAGCAGATAATGAATTATTGTATTACCAAGATTATATTGTATATATCTAGTCTTAAATAACCCTGTGATGTTGCATATGAATTGAACAAGTACTTTTCATCAATATATACAGAAGAAAGACCCTCCATAGTGAGAAGAAACTATAGCTATTCAAGTGAAGCTGGAAAGTATTATATTTGCAATATTGAAATTTCAGATTATTTATTAGAAAAATTTTCAAGCCTAATGAATGACTAGTTCTGGAGTCTTGTTAATGGCATATATCCATTAATTTTGAGGGGATGAAAAGAGAGTGCATTCAAGCATTAAGGTTAATTATGAGATCATCATTGGACTGTGAAGAGATTCCCTTGGGTTGGAAAGGTGTCAGTGTGTTCCCAGTACCTAACGCTGGTAAGTGGATAGCTGCTGACCAGTCAGTCTGACTTCAGCGGTAAAAAAATCGTGGAGCAATAATGAAGAGTGTAATACATGATCATTTATATAGATATTGAATTCTGAATGAAACACAGCTTGGGGGGATACTAGGGGGCGTTATAAAGGAAAATTATGTTTAACTAATTTATACTTAGCTATTTTGGCAGTCAACGATGAGCTGGTGCCAGGAAATAATTTCAACATTGTTTACTTTGATTTTCTCAGAGCATTTAATTCAATCCCACATGAGAGGTTACTGTACATGCTAAAGAGTAGGAGACCATTGGAATTACTTAACAAGTACAAGTCACTGTTGAAAAAAAGCTGTGAATTAAGGTTGAATTTGAAAGTGTCACCAATTCTGCCCAGACACAATAGAGAAGGAGTATATGATGATAGCCATGTCGATCAATTCGGCCCGGGAAAGATTGTGCAAGGCTCAAGGGGTAGAATTTTTTTCAGCCTGGTCTGTATTTGTTAACAGGAGAGACTACTTCTACAGAGATGGGATAAACTTAAATAGAAAGGGTGCAAGAATATTTGTTGATGTTGTTGGTGCTATCGAGGCAGTGTTATGTGGATTCGAAAAACTGCTAGCTTGGGGGGATAATGCAAGGACTAATATCGAAATCATGACTCGGACCAGAGCAGAAAAGCAAAAGGCTCAAGCTAAATAGAGTGCTGTGGCTCAGGGGAGAACTGGGAAGAGTTGTCCTCTGAATCACAGCCTTTTAAAATGCACTGCTTGCTTGATGTTTGTGGAGCAATCAGGTATGGGACATGATATTGTCTTTGTGTGCGATGTAAGGAGTGTGAGGAAATCAGGTGACAACTCAGCATTGTTATGGGCCTATATGAGAGCTTGAAGGACAGGGTGGATGCCCTTGAAGGATCTAAATTGAGGGGCCCATCAAGCTCTCAGCTGCCCACGTCAACGCCAGAGCTTGCACTTGATCATCGTGCAACACAGCGGTAACCCCCAAGGCAGAATGCACTGGTCCCACAGGAACTAGTAGTTGTTGGTGACTCTATTGTTAGGGAAACGGGGAACATGGTATGTAAAAAGGATAGGTGGAACAGGACCAGGGTATGTCTGCCAGGGACAAAGGTTGATGACATTGTAGAGCGGATATCATCTTTTAAGGGCACAAAAGGTGATGTTGTTGTACACGTTGGCACTAATGATATTAAGAGTAGAAGACCGGCAGAATTACTTAACAAGTACAGGTCACTGTTGAAAGAAAAAATCCGTGAATTAGGGTTGAATTTGAAAGTGTCTGCAATTCTGCCCAGACACGATAGGAGGGAGTATATGATGAGAGCCTTGTCAATCACTTCGGCCCTGGAAAGATTGTGCAAGGCTCAAGTGGTAGAATTTTTTTTTTCAGCCTGGTTTGTACTTGTTAACAGGAGAGACTGCTTCTACAGGGATGGGATACACTTAAATAGGAAGGGTGCAAGAATATTTTCTGATGCTATCGAGGCAGTGTTAGGTGGGGTGGAAAACTGCTAGCTTGGGGGGATACTAGGACTAATAGGTTAACAATAGCCACTGGCAGAGGTGAAAGTGATTCTTGCACTGCTTCTATTGGACTGAGCAGCAGCCTGGAAAACAAGATGCTGGGTATTTCAGAGACTGCTGGGAGTCATTGCGGTACAAGTAAACACATGGGCTGTGTTAGGGAAGCTAAGAATAGGAACAGGTGCATGTATACTTGCGTATACACCAATGATAGGAGTTTGGTGAATAAATTTGATGAATTTGAGGTATTGCTCAAAACATCAAAGGCAGATATTGTTGGGATATCAGAGACATGGTGTCACACAAATATAAGGAATGGAGAACTGGAATTTGGAAAGTACAATATGTACAGGAAGGATAGACAGGATAGGAAGGGAGGAGGGGTTATGCTATTAGTTAAGAAACACATAAAATCCAAGGAAGTGGAGCCAGTCGACATTGCTGGACAGCGCAGTGTCGAGTCAGTTTGGTGTGACATAAGCATTGGGAGATCAAAATTGAGAGTAGGAGTGTGTTATAGGCCCAGTGACTCTGATGAATATAATAAGAAACTGTACAGAGTGGACCAGTAAATCAGAGAATCTTATAATGGGGATTTTAATTTCTCAGATATTGACTGGAATTTGTGGGTTGGTCACTCACACACTAGCAAGGCTTTTTTCGGATTTATTGGATGATTGTTTTCTACATCAGCAGAGGGAGTAATACTCTTGATCTGATTATCAGTACTGATTTTCATGCATTAAAAATCTGTAGATAAAGGAACCACTGGGTGGCAGTGATCACATTGTGCTGTAGTGCGATTTACTCAAAGAGGTAACTACCATCAGGGGTAAAGGGAAGGGTTTTTGCTTTCGTAAAGAGGCGCCTCCGTAGCCAGGTGGGAAGGAGCAGCAGTGCGTAGCACACGCTTCTTGATTAAACCGGGGTTCGAGCCTGTCACCACCAAATACGGAGGATGCGGAAAAGGTCTGGGAATGACCCCTGCATATCCCGGAGCAATATGGCCTTAGTTGCTAATGCTCCTAAAAACCAAATCACACACGCTTTCGTAAAGGTGACTACGGGGGTCTGAGACAGTATTTAAATTCTATACGGTGGGACCAACTGATGATGTTACCAACAGCAAATTTAAAAAGGGAAGCATTCAAAGAATTAATCTTGAAATCTACTAGGCTTTTCATACCAACTAAGAAATATTGTTCAAGATTTAGGCCTAAATGGATGTCAGATGAACTAATTAGACATGTGGCAGAGAAGAAAAATGAATGGGATACATATAAATTAACAGCTGACACTGAAGCCCATGATAGATATAAGCTGGGCTGTAACCAAGTGAAAAGGAGGTCAGGCAGGCAAAGGCAGATTGCGAGAAATCTTTGGTAAGGGATGCAAAGAAAAACAGCAAAGAGTTTTTTACTTATGTAAACTCTAGAAGGAAGAGGATGAATCAGATTGGTCCACTTGATATCGATGGTTCAACTGTTGATGATCCTGCTCAGGTAGCTAACAAACTAAATGAATATTTTGCATCGACATTCACACATGAGAAGTTATTCAGGGAAGGGAGTGCCAGAGTTGTATTAAACTCCTCTGGCAGTAAGCCAGATAATCTTGTAATAACTGAGAGTAAAGTGGAGGAGAAATTGTTGAAGATAAACATAACAAAGGCACCTGGGGCGGATGGAATCTATCCAGTTATATTAAAAGAGGCAGTAAAGGAAGTAGGCAAACCCTTAGCCATAATTACGAAAGCTTCTTTGGACTCGGGGGAGGTACCTGTGGACTGGAGATGTGCAAATGTGACCCAAATTCACAAAGGAGGATCAAAGGGCATCACAAGTAATTATAAACCTATTAGTTTAACTTCTATTCCAGGAAAATTAATGGCGGCACTGGTTAAAGAAGCACTGCATGATCATCTAGACAAGACTCCAGTTATAGCTTGGTCACAGCATGGTTTTGTTAAGGGAAAGTCTTGCCTGACCAATTTGATTGGATACTATGATGTGATCATAAAGGAACTAGATGCAGAGAATAACTTTGATTTCATATATTTGGATCTTAGAAAGGCTTTTGATACTGTTGCACATGGCAGACTGCTGCACAGATTGGAGCAGTGTGGCATTAGAGGCAAATTGCTGCTATGGATAAAGGGATGGTTGAGTGGGAGAAGACAGAGTGGTAATCAATGGACACTGCTGTTCTTCGTGGACTAATGTTATTAGTGGAGTCCTTCATGGTTCAGTTTTGGGTCCATTGTTGTTTTCTGTATTTATAAATAATATTGATGATGGTATATCAGGCTTAATGTACAAGTTTGCAGATGATACGAAGGTTGGCAGGGTTGTTAAGGACACTAATGACAGTACGCTGGTGCAACAGGATCTAGAAAAGTTGAGCAGATGGGCTGAGAGGTGGCAAATGAAGTGTAACATTGACAAATGTAAAGTACTACATATGAGAAACAGTAACCCCAGAGTAACGTATCAACTCTGTGGCACTACCTTGACAGTGGTAGAGAACGAAAAGGACCTGGGGGTAATTGTGCAGGCAGATATGAAGTTTTCTGAGCAGTGCAGACGGTCTGCAAGAGTAGCTTATAGTGTCTTGTCAATGTTATGCATGAATTTTTCTAGCAGGGATAAGGAGGTGATTATCCCCTTGTATAAGGCAATGGTCAGGCCACACGTTGAGTACTGTATCCAGGTCTGGAGGCCTCATTTTAAGAAGGATGTAGAGCTGTTGGAATGAGTACAGAAAAGGGCAACAAGATTAGTGAATGGAACAAAGGGTTGCTCTCACGAAGATAGGCTTACGTTTTGCAAATTACAGTGTCTGGAGGCTAGCACCTGCAAGGTGATCTGATTGAGGTGTATAAAGCTTTGAATGGTTTGAGCATGTTCAATGCTGATAGGATTCTTCCTCTTGCTCAGAATAATCACCTGAGAGGGCATCAATTCAAATTGAGGAAAGGCAGATGTAGGATAGATGTGCAGAAGTTTGCCCTTGGCCAGCGGGTAGTTGGTTGGTGGAACAGACTTCCATTCTTTGTTGTGGAAGCTGATAGCCTAAATAAATTTAAGGCTGAGCTGGACAGGTATTTGGAACAAACGGAGGGGTGAAATTGGAGTGTTTTTTTTTTTTTTTTTTTTTGGCTGATGCTGCATAAGCTTGCTTTCTTGCATCATATGCCAATGCTAATTACAGGGAATATTCTTAGGTGGACTGCAGGGTGGCTGCTGCAGGGCAGGAGGCAGTGGGTTGTGATTGATGGTTATTCTTCAGCTTGGACTAAAATAAAAAGAGGGGTTCCCCATGGATCTCTACTGGGACAACTGCTGTTTTTGATTTTCCTAAATTATGTCGACAAAGGGATAGAGGCTGTGATGTCAAGGTTGGTAGAGTAGTTAATGATCAGTGGCAAGCAGAGCTTCTTCAGGACAACTTAGATAGACTTCAGGGAATGTCAGAAAAGTGGGAACTGTTTTAATGCAAGTCGAGGTCTTACACTCGGGGAATAGCAATCCCAAAATAACTGGAGAAGAAAAGGATTTGGGACTTATGATGTGGTTAGATGCAAAGTTCCCCAAGCAGTGTAGATAGGCAGCAAGAAATGCCCATGGTGTTCTTTAATGATTTCTCTACAGTTGCTTGTAGCGATTTGGGGGGGGGGAGGAGGTCATAATCTCACTGTATAAGGCATTTGTAAGACCACAATGCCACTAAAGGAATACTGTGTTTATATATGGAGACTGCACCTAAAAAAAATACCTTGTGCTTCTTTCAAGGGTCCAGAGATGGACAGTGCAGCTGATGTGATAGGCAAAAGGATGTCCATATAAGAAAAGACTGAGTATGTCAGTTGCACAGCTTGGAAACTAGGTACATTAGAGGAGACTTGATTGAGGTGTATAAGGCTCTGAGAGGTGAAAGTAAAATGAATGAAGGTGGAATTTTAGATTGTTTCCAGAACTAGTAGGCTATAAATTCAAGTTATGGGGAAGGGGTTTAGACTGAATTGTGGGAAGTTAAGGTTAATTGATGGATAGTTGAAATTGACAGTTTGTGGAAATTCAGAGGTTAGCTGGATAGTCACTTACATGAGGAGAAAGTGAAATAGATTATTTTATTTATCTTTTTATTTTTAATTAACTTTATTTTTGTCCAGTTCAGTATAAGCGTAGGTCTTCTTGCACTGTCTGGTTAATAATAATAAATAAAGCTATACCAACCTAGTCTGGCTTTATGCTCTTTGAATGAATCGTCATTCTTTTATTATAAATATCATAAATTATGCATTATGTGTAGTGCAAGCATCATAATGCAGTTCCAGTGGTGAAATTGGTTATCAAGCTGGCCAGGGGAGAAGTCTATCATGCGCTTCTGAAATCACTGTTTCATGCATTTTGCTTGGTGGATGGTTGTATTCTCATCTTGTAAGTATATTTTTCTGTAGTGGTAAACATGCAGCATTGCCAGGTATATCTGATCTGCAATGATATTCACTATACTCCCATTGTGATCAGGGAACCAAGGGTATGCCACAAAAATGTGTCCCAAACTGTTATACCTCCAGCAACCTGTGTCAGAACACAAAAGAATGGTTCCAGTGCCTTGTGTGGTTGCCTCCACGTGTGCACCCTTGTATCAGTGCTAAGAGTCATAAATGAGACTCTTTGGACCATGTGACTTGCCTCCAGTCCTCCTGAATCTATCCTTTGTGTTCTTGGTATTAACTCAGCTGTACTTTTCAATTTGTTTTCAAGGTCATTGGCTTCTACGAAGGTCTTTTACTCCTGTGGTGCTTTCATTTTAGAGTTCTTTGCATGGTGGAGGTCCTGATACTTTGTGATGATCCCACATCAAATTCAGAGGTTAATTGTTACATCATGAAGTGTTAACCGTTACAACGGTTACACTTCATAATTAACTCAAGATGTTGAGCACATTACATTTTCGGTTACAATTATGTTTCAGGCATTGTTATATTTGTTAAAAACCTGAAGTGTGCATTTAGCAGGTGCTAAACATATCGGTGCATATTTAAATTCTGCTAAATACACACTGATAGCCATACTTCTTTGGAAGTCTGTGACATCCTTCTTTTCCCAATTGAGGTGAAACTGATTTGGGTGCTATTAGATCACGTGGCTTTATAATGTTTTTCTGCATGTGTCACATACTGTGGTATCTTAGATTTACATATTTTTTAATAGATTGTTGCCCTAATAAAGTGGTCAGGCAGTGCATGAATATTTTTATTCAACTACTACTGCCATCAACTTTTGAAATTATGATCTTTCCTTGTGAAACGTGCTGTGTGTATATACACTATAAGCATGTACACTACAAACATCTTCTGCCATCAACTTTTGAAATTATGATCTTTCCTTGTGAAACATGCTGTGTGTATATACACTATAAGCATGTACACTACAAACATGTGCACACACACAAATTCTCATTATAACACACCCACTTATAGTACTCTTCAGATTATAGTGCTCTTTGGGGCTAGTCCCTTTGAAAGCACTATAATGGGAGTTTACTGTGTGTGTAAAATCAGTGTGTCAACTAAAATTTATATTCAAAATTATTTTTTTTTCCAGGTTTATGTTGGGGCCCAAAAATTTAAGTGATGAGCTTGATCTAAATGCTTTACCAAAGGTTTATCTTAATTCTGGTCAAACCGAATATTACCTGCTAGCATACAGAGCATTAAGTGCAACAGTATGTCTTTTGGTTGAAAGTAAGTTTATTATTATTAGTTATTATTATTTTTGCATTGCCATTTTAAAAATGTCATGTTATTATTAGTGCAACTTTTGGCATCATTCCTGATTGTGCAATAGGTTTTCGCTTTCATTTACTATATAATTTCTCATTCATTTTAAAAATGCTGTGGTTAACCAAGTATTTTAAGTAGTATCATTGGTAAGGTGGTAGATGACTTTCATCAACCGGTGAAATACCACCACTTTGCTTATTGGAGGCTTGAAGTGGTGAAACCCATGTTTAGTCTCTAGAGCAAAGTTTCCGGCATCCCCCCCATACTTCTCCTTCAACCCATGCACGGTACTAAGTACTGTAGGTTTTGATACCTTTCGTGTTTGGGGTTTTCATAAAAAAAATAAAATAAAATCAAAATTTTGCACTGATTTTATTTAATCAGAAGGTTGAGAAATATAGAGGGTGTCCCAAAAAGGTGTAACCAATTTTAAATGTTTGTAACAAATGTAATTTTAATGATAGAAACACAAAACCTGCGCTAAATGTGAGAAAAACAGTTGAAGTTTTTACTGACATTCAACATGTGCACCACTTGTCACACTAACAATATCTAATCGGTAATAAAGTTCATCCCATGTTTTTTCAAGGATGTCACACTTAATCATGGTAATTGCATTTGTAATCCTGCGCTTTAAGTCTGCGATGTCTACAACAGGGGTCTTGTAGACTGTGTCTTTGATGAATCCCCATAAGAAGAAATCACAAGGGGATAAATCTGGTGAACGTGGTTATCACGCAATGGGACCATCAAGCCCAATCCAATGGCCAGGAAACTTGTCATCAAGAGACCTCCTCACACTCAAAGCCCAATGTGGCGGCACTCCATCCTGTTGGAAAATAACCCCATTTGGCAGTTCATCCAATTGAAGATACACATAAAGCTCAAGCATGTCCTGGCAATTATCCGCTCTCACAGTCGCTTATTGAAAGAAAAAGGGTCCAATAACACGATCAACCATGATGCCACACCACATATTAACCTTTGGGCTATCTCGTTGATACTCCTGCATGCAGTGTGGGTTTTCAGTCCCCCAAATTCTGACATTTTGCTTATTCACCTTTCCTGAAACATGAAATGTTCACTCGTCCATGAAAAAAATCCGTGTCATTACATGTTCATCTTGTTCCATTTTCTCCAACATGTCTTCTGCAAATTGTTTACGTTTCACACGCGGTCATCCCGGGTTATGTGCTGGAGAATCTGCAGTTTATAAGGGTGCATTTTCAATTTTCTTTGCAACACTCTATGCACTGAAGTCTTGGGAATGGCCGGTTGCTGTGCTGCTGTTCTAACGGATTTTTGAGGACTACGAACGAATGAGTCTCTCACAACTTCCACTCTTTCCTGCATCAATGCTGGTCGACCAGGGCTTTTCTTAGGATGGACGCTACCTGTTTCCTTGAATAGCTGATACCACTTTCTCATGCTGTTACGGATTGATGGCTTTATCCCGTATTTACTCCTGAAATTACGCTGAACATGTGTTTCAGACCGGGTTTCAATAAACCACTCCGCTACCTGTGCTTTGGTCACGGGATCCATTTGTTACCTCTCTACTTAAACTTCAGGACAACTGTCACAATGTGCAAAAGAAAAGAACGGATTATTGAAGTAAAAACTTCAACTGTTTTTCTCACATTTAGCGCAGGTTTTGTGTTTCTATCCTTCAAATTACATTTGTTAGAAACATTTAAAATTGGTTACACCTTTTTGTTGACACCCTGTATAACTTCAGAATAACTTGAGAAGTGCTTTAAGAAATCCTTGTATTTGATTAAAAGATTATTGAAAATTTGCCAAGATATTGAAGAATTTCAAAATTCATTTGGAATTCATCTGGTTTCCCAATGTCACCTACCTATTTTTTGGTTGTAACCTGTCTGGTAGATTTTATGAAGTGCAGTGCTGTTTCAGTGACACCATTCAAGCATTCAGGTTTTGTACTTGGATATTTTTAGTCTGTTTTGTAATTTGTGCTTTGTTTACAGTGTTGTTTCAATAGGAGTTCCATGGATGAACTCCCACCAGCAAACCATTTATCATGAAAGTAAATGCAGTGATGAGTAAAATGGTGTCTCACTTCGAAGAACAAGAAAGATACCATTGCACAACTCTGTATCTCTGTAGGAGTTTCATGATAATCTGTACACATGTAGACATAATCTGTTGAAAGAAATTCTAAAACATTGCTCTACCTTTAATCCCACATTGTAAAAAAGTGTTTACACACACGTAGTAAACTCTTTAAAACTGGACCCTTGGGATTGAGAGGTCCAGATTTTAAAATTTTCTGTATTTTAGAGAGGTTGAGGTTTTGAAGAACACATACATTTATAATGCCTATCTTTTCCTTTCATTTTCATCATGGTCAACAAGATTTAAACTGCATTGATAATACAATGGTCTGAATTCTCAAAGTAGAATGCTGAATTCTCAAAGTAGAATGAACATACCTGTGGAACTAGTTGACCTAATACAGCATTACCTTCAGCAGATTGCTTTAGCTATATTGCAACTTTGAAAACTAATTTCGTATACCACTTGGCAGCTCACACTGAACAACAAATCAACTGTTTTGTCTGAGTGTTGTCACCAGAGACCACCTGCTATCTGATGAGGGACCACTTAGCCCAGAAACAGGCAGTCATAGCAGTTTCATCTTTTAAACAAAAGGCTGATTAACTTTGTGTGGCTATCTGTTGCAAGTATCTATATCTATACCATTGCAAAGGCAAGTTTGTTCTGCTGTAAGAATTAAGGCATTGTCTTGTCTCTGCATCTTAAAACCTGTTGGTTACAAAAACAGATTAAAGGACAAGATAGTCCTGCAGGCACCTCATAAAGAAAGAAATATAACTTTTTTGATTCTTAAAGATGGATTTTGTATTCTTAAAGGCGGATTTTGTATTCTTAAAGGCAAGTGCAATCATTCATGCGAGTGCCAGATTTTTTAAAAATATTTCTGGATTGTAAAATGTGTTGGATATTACAGAGTTTACTATATGTGTACACACACAGTGGCTACTCTATTAGGTTTCCCTTTTAACCTCAGAATAGCCTGGATTCATGGTAGCATTGATCCAATGAGGTGTCAAATGCATACCACAGGAATGCTGGTTAAGGTTGACTCAATTGCTTCACAGTTGCTATGAGTTGGATGGTTTGCTGATCTGGACTCTGTAGAGCTCATTTCACCTCATACCACAGGTGCTCTGTTGTTAGATTGAGATTTGGTGACTAGGGTGATCGTTGCAGCAGACTGATGTGTTTGTAGAATGAGTTCTGTATATAATTCTGGCCTTGTGACATGGTATTATTGTTGAAAGAACCCATCCACAGATGGATGCATCTGGCCAGAAACAATTCCCAGATAACCTGTGGCTAATAAGTGTTGCTCCACTGGTATCAAGGGGCCTAAATGTGTACCCTGCAAACACTCCCCACAACATTACACTGCCAACACTTGCTTGCATTGTTTACACCATATTCTAGTCCTCCCATCAGTGTGAAACTTTGGTGGGAAGAACTGGGATTCATCAGACAGGGCATTTTTCCAATCCTCCAGTGTTAATGTTCTTGAGCCCACTGTTACTATACCTTCTTGTTTTTTGCTGACAGGAATAGAATCCAATTTGGTTGTCAGCTGTGATACCACATCTATGACAAGGTATGATGAACCAGGTATTACTAAATGGCTCTTTAGTTACCAATTTTGTAATGGCTTTATTTAATTGACTGTAGCCTTTCTGTTACTCTGCAGAAGTTTTTTTCATCCTCTGTTTGCCCCTTGCATGAACAAGCTATTTCTGACCAGGATCATTGTTGGCTAGATGTTATTTGGTTATTGGACCAATATAAATATACCCGAGACATAGTTGTATGTGAAAGCCTGTAGGATTGCTATTTTGCTTGGTGTCAACTAGTTCAAAGTCACTTAAATCTTTTGTCTTGTCCATTCTTGCACTGAATTGTCTACATACAGCATCCCTACATATCTGCTTACCTGCTTTATATCACCTGGTAGAAATACATGGTGCTGTAACTGAAGGAGCTCTCCGTTTCATGAAAAGGGAAACAGTAGCCATTCAAATAACCTATCATTAAAATGATAAAATAAATAATTTATCTTTAATGCAGTATGAGGATGATGATTGGTCGGATGAGTGGTAGCTATTACAGTATGTACTGTACAAGGAAAAGTAGGCTCTGCCAATCCTCTTACACTATATTTGGCTCATTTGCTTACTCACTCATTATTTTTCATAGATCCTCCAGTTACAGCCCTAACTTCAAGCAAGGATTGGAAGAATTATTTACACTCCTTGTAGGGTGTCAGTTGACTGCTACACACAATCTCTTCAGTATTACCAGCCTTGCATGTTGTTGTCCCCCACCCATCTTACAGACATTGCATAACTTTCCCAACATGCTGCATCTCAGCAGGAACTAAAGAGAAGCCTTGAAAAATCAACAATTGGTTCTTTGATTGCTGATATAGTCAGCAGTATTACTTTTTTCTGCACTGTTAGTGTTCGATCCTGTTACATGGCATTCAAGATGCAGGTGAGAACACAACAAGTGTAATAGCTGTTTGGCGTTGCTATCTCACCCTGGTCCTTGAGCTGAAGGGGTGATGTTCCGTTCTGTTGTGGGGGGAAGACTACTTTTCATGGTCCCACTCCACTTCGTGGACAAAACATTTGTTTTGTCCATGAAGATAATAAGAACCAGTTTTATTATTGTTAACCATTTACTCTGACAGATAACCCTTCTCCTGACTCAGTTTCTCTAGTTGTTCAGGAAATGTTGCAGTAGCATCATGATGTGCAGAGGCTGATTCTGTACAATTTTTTGTTGTGCAATTTTTTTTTTTTTTTTTTTTTTTTTTAGTTTTCAAACCAACCTTACTGGCTTGAAACTTTGCCTTCAACACTTCCCTCCTTTGGAAGTTTCAACAAGGCATTTGCAATTGCTTGTCTGTTTCATGTATAATCAAGGCACTCTTTTTCTGGACACGGTCTTCTATCCTTGTGTATAAGAGCTTTTTCCATTTTCTCAAAATTATGGTCACATGGCATATAAACACTTTAGCACTTTGACAGACCATCAGCAGTATGTTCCTTTATTGTAGCTCACTCTTCTTCATGTTTCAAATAGTGACTTGTTCCCTGTAAGGCTCCCCACTGATGCCGCCACCCTCTTTTCATGTGAAAGTTTGTTTTACACTCTTTTCTTCATTGATATAATTTTCAGTGCTCTTTTCACACACTTATTCACTTTTAGCACTTATTGTGTGCTTAGAGCAAGACCACCTTTCAGTCAAATAAATTTTACACAGACCAGTGCTTTTTATGACTAATTTTTTTTTAAATAACAGAAATAATTTTTACTATTGAGCAAATATTAGCTTGAATTTGGGAAAAATAGATTTTCTTTACTTAATGTTTGATCAATGCAGGGCTCGTCTGCTCATAGATTACTTATGGCCTTCAGAAATACCAGCTTATAGTTAAGCACAAAATAAATGTTAATGAACAACATATAATGGTTAAAAAATGGAAATAATATAGAACACTATGGCAACTTCTGCACACAATGCAGTTACTATGTGAAAATGGACAAAGTTTGTGTGCATTGGTACACACGAAGAAAATCTGTGTTACAAAAACACTCATTTCAGGATAATTTGAAATTATCTGCTCTGCATTTTAGCACTGATCAGCTAGACTAAACTGCATAATGTAACAATCCTTTGGTGAGAGATTTCTGCATTAACTTTTATTGAAGATGTTTGTTATGTTTTTAATAACACAATGTTTTCTCTTTCTAGGTCCTTGTCAGCAGCTGTCATCAAATTTCTTCAAAATTCTTGATACTTACCTTGGCCCTCAGCTCTCTTCTCTGGCTAGTGAGGTCGGAGACCAGTATTCTAAAACTGTAAACAGGTATGCTATTTCACATGAATTGTTTCCTTAACATTAAAGTTAAGATGAAATACCCCACTACCCCATACACAACTCGGCAACTTGTTTATGCATTAGCAGGCTTTCTACTTTCTTCTGTATGGATAATTGGAACTCTACAGTAGTTTAATATAGTTATTTATTATCTATTCTTTTTTTTTGTAATTAACTCACGTTTTATGCAATGCAGTATTTATGTGTGCACCATCTGTAGAGGTAATAAGCTACCTATTTGGGTGTTTTCTTTTTTTTTTTTTTTTTTTACCAGCATGATTAAACAAGAAATTATTTACTTTATAACTAGATTCTATTTTGTTGGAAAATTTGGATTTTTCTCTGAGATTTCTACCTATTAATTTAAAAGTAACTTTAACAAATTGAGAGACATTAGGTCTCAAATTAGATTAAGAATGCAGATGCCAGTCACTTCAAATATATTTAATGATTAATTTTTTTCCCTTCCTTTTTATGTGCCTTATACTGTGTATAAAAGTTTTACAGCTGAATGTGTTATATACACCGATGAGCCAAAACATTATGACCACCTACCTAATATGATGTTGGTCCTCCACATGCAGCCAAAACAGCTCTTACCCAGCGAGGCATATGGATGCTACAAGATTTCTAAATGTGTCTTGTGGTATCTGGTACCAACACGTAACCAGCAGATCCTTTAACTCCTGTAAGGTTGAGATGCCACAGATCAGAGTTGCTGTTCCAACACAAACCACAATGCTCAATGGGATTGATGTCTGGGGAATTGGGGCCAGGGCAATACCTGAAAGTCTTCTTCATGTTCCGTGAACCAGTCTTGAACAATCTGGGCGATGTGGCATGGCACATCATCCTGCTGAAAGACTGCACCGCCAGAGGGGAAGACTGTTGCCATGAAAGGGTGTACCTGGTCAGCAATGATGTTTAGGTAGGTGATAGACATCAGAGTACCCAGCACATGGATGACTGGACCCAGGGTATCCCAGCAGAACATCACCCAAAGCATGACACTTCCACCACCGGCTTGTTTTCTTCCCACAGTGCATCCAGGCACTGTCACTTCCCCAGGTAAACGACGCACACTTACCCGGCAATCCACATGATGCAACAGGAAACATGATTCATCGGACCAGACGACTGTCTTCCAATCACTCAAGGTCCAGTTTCGATGCTTGTGTGCCCATTGTAGGCGCTGTCACCAGTGAACCGTGGTTAGCATGGGTGCTCGGAGCGGCCTGCAGCTATGCAGCCCCATTTTCAGCAGGGTTTGATGTTACTGTGTTGTGACACATTGCTCCCGTCACCAGCATTCCAATTATTGGTGAGTTGCGCTACAGTTGTTCTTCTGTTGCCATGTTTCATCCGGGAGAGCCTTCGCTCACCTCGAGCATCGATGAGCTGTGGTCATCCAACAGCTCACCAGCGCTGTTGGATGACCACATGGGTTCATGGGTTCCCCCCCCTCCTCGGAACACTTTTGGTAGGTACTAACTATGGCTCAGATATACTCTGACCCAGTCGTCTGGCCATTACAATTTGGCCTTTGTCAAACTTGCTTAAGTCTGCCGCCTTTCCCATTCGAAGAACAAGAATAACAATAATTATTATAACGACTCGCTGGTCATAATGTTTTGGCTCATCAATGTATATGCTGCATATAAAATACATTAACATGTACTGAAAATTTCTTAAAAATCTTATTTACAGTAGTTCAGGAGACCTCCAAACAAAATATCTGTACATGTATTTCAATCATATGAATCTAGCTCAGAAATCAACTATTCATACAGATGTCAAGAGGCTTGTTCAAGCATCAGTTCCTCTAGAAGTAGTAAAGCTTTTGGCTGATATTAACCTTGACTTGTCAAAGTAAGTTGCAGTTTTTTTGGTTTTTTTTTTTTGATCCGTTTATTTCTTTATTTTCATCAGATTATTCACATATGGTAGCATTAGTTGCTAAATATCCCTTTATAGGGAGTTTCAGGATGAAAATTACAAAGGGTGTATGTTTTACTTTGTGTACAACTTATGCAAAATTATTCGTAAGCAAATTCTCTCTCTCTCAGCATAAAATTCAGTTGGTTGGAGTGTGGTGATGATAGTTGCCTTGCTTGCTTTTCTTCCAAAGGATTTGTCAATCCTTGAAAACCTAAGGCCTTAACACGTTCACTGCCAGCTTGATGCAAATGTGCATCAGAAAGTTATGGACTCTGAAATGATAAATGTGACTTTAGAGTGATTTTAATGGTCAAAAATGATGTCACATGGCTTACATGCACTAGGCCAAAAGTTATGTGCGAATGTTATTGTGCCAATATTGTTAATGTTAATCAAACACCAGAATCACAAACCAAAATGTCATTAATCTAGGGAGTACTGTATTTGCATATTTTTTGCTACTACTGTGTGTCATTAAATTAATCCCATTGATGCTGCTTTGTGGTCTGCAAAAAGTTTATTAAATATTACACTGAAATTTAAAAGTAAATTGTAGGACACTGATTTAGCTTTTCAAGCATGCTTGATCTGTATTTATGAAATCACTTAAGTCACCCATCTCTCCCAAATTTATCTTGTGCATATTTGTAAACTTCTTGTTTAATTTTAGTAATAAAATTTGATATGGATTTTATAGCAGCTTAGATAAGTTATAGAATATCTTAATGTACCATTTGAAATTGACTCAAAGTTTGAATAGCATGAAGCTTAATGAGCGGTACTCACCTTAGATAATCTGCTACGTTACGTAGAGTAGGATGGAAGCATAATTTTAAGGCTTAAGGTAGTTTAAAATAATTTAGAATAAGTTAAAATTGTGATGTTTGTACGAACATGGAATTAAAATATGCTCAAGGAAGTAGAAGTGCGCAACTTCATCCCTGGTTGTCATTGAAGAATTAATTTAAACTTTAAAAATATGAGACCGGTGAAGCCAAAAGTCACGAATGACCGACTTTCGTATTAACGTCATCAGTTGGCAATACTAAAGTGAGAAGAAAATGTGTGTTTTAAAGACTTCTATGTTCCCATGATGCATTTTGTAACATGTGGGAATCTTAAGTGCTTGAGATTCCAGACTGGGGAGAGGTTGGTGGGTAGTTTCGTATTTATGACGTTAAGTTTGGTATTACGGCGGAACCATTCTATAATAAGAGCTTCGTATGGAAAAATTTTGTAACGATTTTAATTTTACGATTTTAATGGTCGAATCAACTAAGGAGTTGTGGTTGTGAGAATGTACGTGTTGTGTGAGTTTGGTACTGGATTGACCAGTCCTGAAGCTGTTATAATGGTAGTAAGCCTGTGTGTGTTGGAAGTTTTTGTGGAACCGTACTTTGTGGTAGTGCTTCCAATGTAGCATGCGTTGCAACCTTGTTGACACTTAATTAAATATACAATATTGTTCAGGCGCCTCCGTAGCCAGGTGGGAAGGAGCAGCAGTGCGTAGCACACACTTCTTGATTAGACTGGGGTTCGAGCCCGTCACTACCAAATATGGAGGATGCGGAAAGGTCAAGGGAATGACCACCGCATATTCCCGGAGCAATATGGCCTTAGTTGCTAATGCTCCTAAAAACCAAATAACAAACAAACAAACAATATTGTTCATGTCATTTATTGGGTATTTGTGTGTTTCTTTATATGTATTAAACAGTGACCCTAACTTATTGTATGAAGAAAATATGTGTGATATCAGTGCCTGCGAACACTTGGCTTAACTGTCTAGCGAGACTGCTGTGATAGGGAAGAATAATGCGCGTGTTGTGTTTGGATAAGCTAGTGACATTATTCTTTGCAACGGAAATTATGTGTTGGATTAATTGAAACGGATATTTCCTGGTCTTGAACTTTTTTGTGAGATATTGTAATTCAGCATATAAGTCATCTTGTGAAGAACTGTACTTTATAGCGTTGTGTATTTTATTATAAAGGACGGCCTTTTTTGTACTAAGTGGGTGATGTGATTCGAAATGTAAATATTTCCCTGTGTATTTTTTCTGTAAATCCTGGTTCCTAGTTTGGTGCCTGTTTTGTATATTGTAAGGTTAAGGAAATTGATTTTGTTGTCGACTTCTGTTTCGAGTGCGTATTTTAATGTTACGTATTGTGTTGAATTTAATAAAGAGATTATCAATTGTAGTTCTGTTTCCTATTAAAAGTATGTCATCTGCATAGCGCATATAAAGTTTAATCCCTGGAGGGGAAGGTTGTAGTACTTGGTTTTTGATAGCTGCTAAATAAATCTCTGATAAGGGGGCTGAAATTCTTAGTTCCATGGGGAGGCCAAATATTTGGTTTTGAAACCGAAATTGTCTAGCTTCAAGTAAAAACAAAGTAAGTTCTAAGATATTATTAATGGAAAGAGAGGTGCGATTGACTTAAGTGTTGTCAATCCAAACTCACACCCCAACTTAACATGACAAAACAACTATTAAACAAATACAAACTACGGAAAAATCCTAATGTCATCGTACAAAAAGCCAACAAAGGAGACACTATTGTAATTTTAGATAAAAGCACTTATACCGATAAAATGGAACAGATCCTCTCCGACCAAGACACTTATAAAATCGATAACACATATAACGTCTCCAAACTAAAAAATAAACTCGACGTTATCTTGAGAAGATTAAGATCCAATAAAGAAATTAACTTACACACGCTACAACAGATCAGAATACGCAATAACATCCTTCCACATATGTTTGGCATTACCAAATTACACAAACCTGGCCACCCCCTAAGACCAATAGTTTCTTTTAGCAAGTCTGCTTTCGCTAACCTATCCATCTTTTTAGTAAAAATCATATCACCCCTCACGAGATTTTAAAAATTTTAAAGTTAGCAATACAAATCAAGCATTCAAACAAATAAATTCTGCTATAATTTCCAGTGTAGACAACTTAGCTTCCTTCGATGTTGTTTTGTTATATACAAATGTACATTTGCCTTTCACACTACAAGCTTTACGCAAGTTCCTAATGATTGACAACACTTTAGTCAATCGCACCTCTCTTTCCATTAATAATATCTTAGAACTTATTTCGTTTTACTTGAAGCTAGACACTTTCGGTTTCAAAACCAAATATTTGGCCTCCCCATGGGACTAGGAATTTCAGCCCCCTTATCAGAGATTTATTTAGCAGCTATCGAAAATCAAGTACTACAACCTTACCCTCCAGGGATTAAACTTTATATGCGCTATGCAGATGACATACTTTTAATAGGAAACAGAACTACAATTGATAATCTCTTTATTAAATTCAACACAATACATGACAGATTAAAATACACGCTCGAAACAGTAGTCGACAACAAAATCAATTTCCTTAACCTTACAATATACAAAACAGGCACCAAACTAGGAACCAGGATTTACCAACCTACGGGGACATAAGTTCAAATTAAGAAAGGACAGATGTAGAATAGATGTGCGGAAATTTGCCTTTAGCCAGCGGGCGGTTAATTGCTGGAACAAACTTCCATCTGTCGTTGTAGAAGTTGATAGGTTAAATAAATTTAAGGAGGAACTGGACAGGCATTTGGAGGGAATGGTGTGATTTTTTTTTTTTTTTTTTTTTTGGCTGATGCTGCATAAGCTCCTACACTTGCTTTCTTGCATCATGTGCCACTACTACTACTACTACTACAGGAAAAATACACAGGGAAATATTTACATTTTGAATCACATCACCCACTTAGTACAAAAAAGGCCATCCTTTATAATAAAATTCATAACACTATAAAATACAGTTCTTCACAAGATGACTTATCTGCTGAATTACAATATCTCACAAAAAAGTTCATGACCAGGAAATATCCGTTTCAATTAATCCAACACATAATTTCCGTTGCAAAGAATAATGTCACTAGCTTATCCAAACACAACACAAAAGGGAACACGCACATTATTCTTCCCTATCACAGCAGTCTCGCTAGACAGTTCCATCAAGTGTTCGCAGGCACTGATATTACACTTATATTTTCTTCATACAATAAGTTAGGGTCACTGTTTAATACATATAAAGAAACACACAAATACCCAATAAATGACATGAACAATATTGTATATTTAATTAAGTGTCAACAAGATTGCAACACATGCTACATCGGAAGCACTACCACAAAGTATGGTTCCACAAAAACTTCCAACACACGGGCTTACTACCATTATAACAGCTTCAGGACTGGTCAATCCAGTACCGAACTACATTCTCACAACCACAACCCCTTAGTTGATTCGGCCATTACAATCGTAAAATTAAAATCCAGTTACAAAATTTTTCCATACGAAGCTCTTATTATAGAATGGTTCCGCCGTAATACCAAACTTAACGTCATAAATACGAAACTACCCACCAACCTCTCCCCAGTCTGGAATCTCAAGCACTTAAGATTCCCACATGTTACAAAATGCATCATGGGAACATAGAAGTCTTTAAAACACACATTTTCTTCTCACTTTAGTATTGCCAACTGATGACGTTAATGCGAAAGTCGGTCATTCATAACTTTTGGCTTCACCGGTCTCATATTTTTAAAGTTTAAATTAATTCTTCAATGACAACCAGGGACGAAGTTGCGCACTTCTACTTCCTTGAGCATATTTTAATTCTGTGTTCGTACAAACATCACAATTTTAACTTATTCTAAATTATTTTAAACTACCTTAAGCCTCAAAATTATGCTTCCATCCTACTCTACGTAACGTAGCAGATTATCTAAGGTGAGTACCGCTGATTAAGCTTCATGCTATTTATAGCAGCTTAAAATTAATAATTTTTGAACTTTATTTCTTACTTTCATTTCAGTGTTTAATTTATATTAATCTTGTTTGTTTATAGGCTTAATGACACAGGCGAAGTCATTGGAAAAACCCTTAATGACTGTTGGGTCATTGGAAAATTGTCTGATAGGCGAGAGTTTTATGTTGTTCTTCAACAGAAAAATGCCAATATAGTTGATGTCAATGGTGAGAGATAAAGCAAAATCATATTTTAATTATTTGTATAGTTAACTTTTTAGTCAGTTTATAATAATTTGTTTTGCTTTGCAAATGTCTAGGCACAAATGCACAATCTCTTTAACAAACTACATTTCGAAGAAATAACACTACTACCCTTCAAAATGTATTTCTTGAGGACTGCATAATTGTCCTTCACAAAGTGTGTTAGAAATTCTCTCTCTCTTTTTTTCTTTCCAGCCAGTATTTGTATTTTAAAAGATTTATAAAGCATCCTTTATTATCAATTGCATTCATTTTGGGAGCACTTATACCCTTTAATAATTTTTTCTATGTATATGTGTATACTCTGGTCTTACTGAATTCTACTCAGGACTTTGCACTAGTAAAGGCAGCATTGCTGTTATTTTCACATCAGTAGTTCACACTGCATTCTGTGTGGCATAATATTTTGTTCACTTGAAACAGTGCCCATTCACTTCTGTTAATGTCATACATTTACAGGTATCCCTTGCAATCAGGAGTTAGGAACCAGCAACTGTTGTTCATTAAAATCATGAAAATTTAAGAAAATTCTTAAAGTAATGGGGAAAAAGGGACTACCTTCTCTGTGAATTGGAAACAAAGATGTAACTTTTAAACAGTAGAAATAGAAAAAAATTAGTAATATAAGCTGTATTATTAAGTATTCAGATATGAGCTAAAGAGTCTCGTTTTGGTGAACACTGTTTGGGAGAGGTGGGGAGGAAATGAGGGGTGGAGAGTGATGCCCCTTCATTTCCTTCCTGATCAAAAACTGCTTGAAGGTAACAGGATTGTCCCATGCCAGGTCAAGGAAATTAAGTCTGTATAGTCTGTGTAGTGTGAAATGACATGGAAGTGATAGTGGGAGCATGTTATGGGCCAAATGACTCTGAGGAGTGTGACAGAAATCTCTGGGCAAATTGAATGGGCAAGTAAATAGTGATTGTCTCATTATGGGTGATTTCGAACTACCTCTTATAGGCTGCAATATGCAGAACCAAAATTACATTAAACTGTAAGTTTTTTTTACAGATATGATTTTTGCTAAGGAGTTTTTTTACAGATATGATTTTTGCTAAGGAGCTTAGAAGTGTGGGAACCACCAACAGGCAGTGACTACAGTACCATAAAATGAGTTTGTATCTAAAGAAACCTATGTGATCAAAGGTAAAGGCAAGTGTTTCAATTTTAGGAGGGAACAATAACAGCATGAGATATTCCTTGGGCTCATTTAACTGGAGAGATTACTATAGCTTTTGGATAAAAATATGCTATGGGGAAATATTCAGGGGATTTATTCCTGAAAACACAAAACACACATGTACCAGTGGTCAAGTTCAACAGTGATATTTACAATTAGCATTAGTAGTGGCAAATGATGCAAGAAAGAAAGCTTATACAGCATCAGCCACAAAAAAAAAAAAAAAAAAAAAAAATATATATATATATATATATATATATCCAATTCCCATTTCACCTATCCATTCCCTCCAATAGTTTATCTATTTCTTCCTTGAATCTATTTACTCTATCAACTTCCACAACAACAGATTCAAGTTTGTTCCAAAAATTGAGTTGAGCTTAAGTGGAAATTCACTAGCGATGTAGCGTCAAGCTGGACATACTTGAATGTGTTTGTTTATGATATTGCCTCAAGTTTTATATCTACATGGATAAATCCTATATTCTTTGAAAAGTCTTGACAAGAAATCAAGTTTATGATATTAACCAGAATTTAAAGAGTTAATTTTTAAATACAAAATTAAATTGATGCATTTGCACAAATGACAGACATTGTAAATCAGGATATTATAAGAGCACAACAATGGCAAATGAACCAGTAGTGCAATGGAAGTGCCATGGGAGTATTCCTCCCACACCCATTCCTCGATTCTTTTGATAGAAAAATGGAATGAAATGTCACTGGGACTTATTTAACTTCAAAATTCCAACCTGAATTTTTAGTTTACAGTTGCAGTAAATTCCAAAGTACCCACATATAAAGTTTGTGATTTTATATGAGCAGCAATTCCTTATTCTTTTATTAAATTTTTATTTCTACTTTGTTGCCCACATGAGTGAAATGATTCTCTTTCAGTGATTAAGTGTGACAGCATGCAAAACATAATGGACTATGAGACTAAATGAAGCCTGTTAAGATTGCAGTTATATTACTCACCTTTTTTCATGCCATAAATTGATTCTCATGTACTTTTATCATTTACTCCCCGGTAACCCTTCCTTATATAGGTTGAATATTTTTGTTATTACAGTAGGCTGTCGAAATAATGGCACCACAAATAACAGAACATTGAGATCAGGTGTTCACATACAGTGCCGAAGTATTGCAGTGCCGAAAAAAGAAAACTGAAAGTCACATGATTACTATATTTGTTTACGTTTGCCATTTTGAAAGGGAATTCTGTACTAATATCACAGATTATACCACTGTTTTACATTTATTTTAAATTAAAATCCCCTTACTATGACTCAAAGTTAATAAACCTCATACATAATCCACATTAGGGTCACCCAGAAAGTTAATTCATATACCTAGAGATATATTCACATATATCTCTGGTCGATTTACCTGTTTTGCTGGACGAAAAACCTATCTTGCTATCTATGCCCGAGACCAACGAACTCAACTGCTGAGTGAAAAAAAACCCATAAACATTCCTCGCATCATCGACGGGATTTGAACCCAGGCCGTTTTCGCCTGGTGTCGGGAGGAAGATAATGATACCACTGCTACCCGCACAGACTAAACTTGATATAATAAAGAAAATAGAATGGGACGTAAGTAGGAGTGTATTAATGGCAGAATATAACATTGGATCATCAACATGTTTTTTATGTGCAGTTAATAAAATTACTTTCTTAATCTCTATTTCTTATTTAGCCTCATTATTACTGCATTAAATATATTAAAAATAAAACTTTCTAGATAACAGAAAAATTGAAATAACGGCACCTTGAATCCCCGTAGGTGCCGTTATTCTGAAAGTCTACTGTATTTGTTAATGCATTTAGAGTGTCTTTGAAAGGGTTAATTTCCATACAGAAAAGACTATGGTTCTGGAAATAAATTGCCACCCTGAACTGAAAGGTTAAAGAAAAGCGCTGTATATCCGTTGCTGTGAATAGAACTGATGAGAATATTATTTTTATTTTCCGCTGTATTTATATTCTTTATTGAAGTAATTTTTTAATTGAACAATATTTAAATTCTAAGCATTTTCAGCTTTAGACATTTTCCATGACTTGATTTCCCCAATTTCACATTACTCTTTTTTTGGCCTTTATCAAATTACTGTTGTTGCATTTTTATGTATAGTTATCTGCAGCATATAATTACATTATCTCTTTTTATTTTCTAGAGGAAGTGAAGAAGCTATGTGCAGCCTATTTCCAAAATATCTTTATACTCTATTAAAATTGTTAATGTAAATAGATGTCATGAGATTTCCATAATTGGATGTAGATATCAAGTCACTGTAAATAAATCCTTTATACGATGCCTACTACAATGTGTTTGTATGTATAGAACATTTCATGAGAAAAATATTCTCATTGCTATATAAATTATTCTTTCATTAGTACTGCCTGCATTATAAAAGATGATGCCAAAAACACCAGTTTCCAATTAAATTATTCCCTTCTGTCTCTCTATAATTCTTTTCACAGGTATTAATATTAGAAAAATGTTGCATATATTGGCATAACTCTGTGGGCTGTCTTTGATGAAGAAATCTTCATCAGATTATAAAGTTGTCTTTTTCATTATCATTTATCTTAAGTTTGGTGCTGCCCAACTGGGATTATGCTATGATTGTTGTTTTTCAGATGCAAAATCATGCGTTTTCCATTGTTAAACCTCAGCTGGCTCACATATCAGTATTATTGCTAACATTAGAAATTATGAGGTGGGCTAGCACTGAATCCTGCATCACCTCACTCATAACATCAGTCCACGAAGAACAGTATCCATTTATAACTCCTCCTGTTTGCCTTCTATTATTTAACCATCCCTTTATTTATAGAACTTACTTGTCCCTAACACCACCTTATTCCAATTTAGTAATAGCCATATAGTGCAAGGAAACCACAGATTTTTGCTGCACTGTCTGGAAAAAAAAAGAAGTAGATAAGAAAATACAAATTATTTGCTACCTCCATGCATAGGTAATGATCCAGTTGACCGTTGAATTTATTCAAACTGTCAGCTTCAACTCCTTTGAAGGCAACATGATTGCTGAAACAGGTTGAAAATATTTTACAATCTAGTCTACACCTCTTCCCCTGTAATTTGAAGTTATGTCTGAGTTCTGGAATTCTCTATAACAGGGCGCCTCCATAGCCAGGTGGGAAGGAGCAGCAATGCGTAGCACATGCTTCTTGATTAGACCGGGGTTCGAGCCCGTGCCCACCAAATACGGAGGATGTGGAAAGGTCAGGGAATGACCACCGCATATCCCCGAAGCAATATGGCTAATGCTCCTAAAAACCAAATAACAAACATCTCTATAACAGTGAAAATTCTGCCTTCATTCATTTTACTAACCCCTCACAGAGCCTTAAAACCTCAGTCAGGTCACTTCTTAGGTGTCTGGTTGCCAAGCTCTGTAACCCACATAATTGAACTCTTTCCTCATATTGTCACCATTTTTCTTATCTCACCGTGCGAATTACTCATCTTTGGACCATTTCAAGCTGTCATTTTTTTTTGGATGAGGTCTCCTTACTTGAACGCAGTATTCCAAATGTAGTCTTACAATTGCCTTATACAGTGGTACTATGACTTCTGTATCCCTACAGGATAATGTTCAATAAATCATTGGTATGACAATATTGTCATACCAATGCTGTCTTACCTTGCTACCACTTTTGGCCATTCTTGCATCTTTGTTCAAGTCATCTTGAAGGAGCACTGCTCGGTACTGATCATTAACTTCTTTGTCATCTGCAAATTTTGACATCAAGCCTTCTATCCCATTGACGTTGTTGTTTATTAAAATCAGAAATGGCGATCAAAGAACAGGTTGATATAACGTTCATGTGGAATTGGTTGAAAAGTTTTACTGAAAGCTAAGTATAAATGGTATTTTAAATAAATCTTTGCAATCAGTTCTTCAGTGAAAACCTCATATTAGCTAACTCAAGCTTGATCTTCCCTTAACAAAACCATCTGTGATTCCCTTTGTCTTATAAATCCAGACAGTATTTGAATTTCCCTAAGCCTCAGCTACCTATGAAGGTAACATCTGAAAAATCCAGGCTATAATTATTCCTCCTTTATGCACCTGGTTCCATCATTATTTAATATTACTGTCCCCTAAACCATTTCTCCTCTATGTACCTAATTATTACTCTAACCCAATGTATTCAAAGTTCTTCATGTGGAACCTTTAGCCAGTCTCACCAAGCACTTTAACTGTTCTTGGACTTTTTCAAGGAGTTTTTTAGGTGTAGCCTCTATACCTAGTATTGCAATTGCACAATTGTCTTATACACTGAGTGGACAGAAACCATGGGATACCTACCTAGTAGGCACGCCTTTCGCCCGGATAAGGGCAGTCACACGGTGAGGCATTGAGTCCACTAGTTCACAAAAGTGTTCCACAGGTATTTCCATCCATGCTTGCTACACTGCTGTCCATAATTTTGCCGCATTCCTTGGTGGAGGATCCAAAGCTCGAATGGACTTTTCCACAGCATCCCAAAGATGATTCACAGGGTTCATGTCCATTGAACGCGGAGGCCATTTCCATGGTGGTAAAATTCGGAATTCTCTTTGAACCTAGTCAGCATGGCTCTGTGGGAGGTGCATTATCCTGCTGGAACAGTCCATTGCCCTGTGGGTGCATGATCACCATGAAGAGATGCAGATGGTCTGCAAGGATGGACACGTAACCTGAACTGTTTGGAGATGCATCTAGACATACCAGAGGTCCCAACGTATGCCAGTTAAACACGCCCCAGACCATTACCAACTGTCTACCTGCATGAACAGTTGTTGACATGACAGGTGCATAGCTTCATGCAGTTTCCGCCAGATACGCACCCTTCCGTCCGCTCGAAATAACTGGAAATGGGACTCATCGGACTAGGAGGCCAGTCTTCAATCGTCCAAGTTCCAGTTCCCAATGTTCTTTCACCCAGTTGAGGCATAGTCCTGTGTCGTGGTGTTAGCAATGGGAGTTTGGTGGGTCAGCAGCTCCCATAACTTATTGTGGCTAATGATTGCCTGCTGGTCTTGGTGGAGACATTTCTGGCACCTCCCTTGTTGAAGTCGATGGTGATTTGTGCCACTGTCTCTCTCTCCGGTTGGCTGAAACAATGTGAGACAGACATAGACGGCCTCATTCATCCACCACCTTTCTATGCTCACAGCACTGTCCACAATGAGATATTGCAATTTCTGTACCACCTCCATGATAGTGTGACCCATGCGTCGGTCACCTATTATCTTCCTTCTTTCAAAGTCTGTTAACTCACGACATTTATCGATATTGACATCAAGTTAGTGTCTATGTGAATGCAGTGTGCCTATATACCTGTGAAGCAGTGGTTTCATCCACCAGCGAGAAGGGTGACAGCATTGTGTAGCCCAGGTACTCCACTAATTCTGTCCTTTATGTAATTATAATCTTCCTATCCTCATAACCAATTGAACAACAGGACACATGAGCCTGTCACAGTACTATCTAGAGAATTTAATTTCTGCCTCTGTCATTTTAAATGCAACACCACCCAGTATAAGCTATTTTGAGATTTTTATTTCCCAGTTGTTAAGACCTATCATTTTTCAACATCAAAAGTTTTCACTTATCTGACCATCTCTGAAGCCTATCAAAGTTGTTCTGAAGAATCACTGTTTGATATTGGTGGTCAAGTACTTTTTTCACATTACTGTATCCCTTATATCACTTAAGTTCAGGAAACTAGAAGAGAGTGGTGCAAGAGGCCTGGCTTCTAACCCATCCTGAAGTGCAAGGCTAAACAAATGGTTTCATGATAACCAAGAAATCTAGCTCTGATTTGGCAACTAATATTTTACACATCATTGTAGTGGCTGTGAGTGTAGACAATCAGTTTTGTTTTATAATCTGTATCTTGCAAGGACTGGCATGATTTACAAGGATAATTATTAGTAGTGGCAAATGATGAAAGGAAACAGGCTTATCACCAAAAAAACTACCCACTTCAATCTGTCCATCCCCTTCTAATAATGTATAATTCTTAAATTTCAGATGGCAGTTTGTTCAACAATCAGTTATTTTCTGGCTGAAAGCAAATTTTCACATATCTATCCTGTGGCCATCCTTTTTAATTTAAGGTTTTCTCCTTGTGTGTGTTGTCCCAGAAAGAATACCACCATCATTAAGTTTACCCAATCTAAGTCTTAAACACTTTGATCAGGCCTCCTCACAAGTGCCTAATTTCTGAGCAATTTGCAGACCACAAGACTTCCAGACCTGTATGCAGTACTCAAGAAGCAGCCTAACCATCATATAAGGTTAAATAGTGATTATCCCATTTTTTTTTTTTTTTTTTTATAGTAGTTTGAGTTTTATGATTCTCAATACAAGAATTTTTTTTTTTTTTTTTAAGTACAGGCAAGGAAAAGAGGGGAAATTTAAATGCTTAAAACATTTTGTTTTATTTCAGAATGATTAATTTCTGAAGCTTACAGCCTAAAATTTTCTCCAACCACATTCTTGGAAAAGGTGGTTACTGGTTTGACCACAGTGGACATCCTCAAGAAAGGGTACAGTGGACTCTCAGTATGGATGCAAAACTACAGACATTATTTTATAGAATGAATCTTATTGGCTTCAGGAACAATAATAGCCCAACCAGTCATATGTGGCTTTTGTTAGGATAGTGCAAAAATTAGTTACTTGGAGAGCATTTTTGTAGTTTCTTATTCAACATCAATGCAGCAAATTGTATCCATTTTTTTTTTTTTTTTTTTTACTTAGAGAAAAAATAAATATTTGAATATATTTATGTGCGATTAGATGATATCCATCAGAAAGAAAAAAATAATCCAGTCCATCCCCTTGCTTTGATTGCCTATATTGTCAGTGGCTCTACATGAATAAAACCATAAGCACATTTGTTGATAAAAATGGGGAATCTATTTCCATAGTAACATACCGAAGAAAGAAAAGCAACTTCAGGGCATTTCAAAATATCTGCATATTGAAATATCTCCTTCGCTAGAGTAATGTTAAATGCAAGTTTAAATTTAGTCATATTCCAAATTAAGGTTAATCTGCACTATCTCTGCTTTCAGTTGAAGAATTTCTAAGTCATGTATCAGCATACACACTGAGTTCATGAGTGGCGTAACCAACTCTGCAGATGTGAAAAACAGCTTAGTGGTAAATTCAGAGGTTGACAAACAGACTGAAAACCTTTAATTTTATGATACATTTAACAACATAAAACTGGACACGCTCCCACAATAATACATGGCCGACCGGGCTAGCCAGTTAGGTAAAGTGCATGCCTGGCAAACCAAAGGTCGCAGGTTCGATTCCCGTCTTGGGCTTGGATCACGGTAAAATGCAAAAATTTTGGGAGGTGCATAGAAGCTGATGCGCCAACAACTAACAAAAAAAAAAAAAAAAAAAAAAACAATACATAAATGTATTATTGTGGTAGTAATACATACATATAATAATAAATAAAGACATTCAATGGATTCATAATTAGACATGTATTAAGATTTTGGTGCCAACAGATTAAATTAAAAAGTTTCAGTTTTTTATTAAAACATACACTGTTTTAATAAAAGCCATGGGACATTTGCAGTTATGAACAAAATATTTATTTAAAGAAATGAGTGTTGGTCCATCTTTGGCTGTAATGACTTCTTCAATATGATGCAGTTACAACAGCTGCTAATTTCTGGTAGAAAATCAGTGTTGTTACATTCCACTCCATCTTTAAAGCATTTGTGAGCTCTGCTAATAAATACAGATATAGTGCTAATCTTGGCCTCTACCTAATTCTGTGTTCCAATTCATCCCAAAGATGTTTGGATTGTCAAAAGCTGGTGATTTAATGTTATTCTCTTTCAACCACATATTCAGTCTTGGCTTTGTAACATAGAACATTTTCATGCATTAGAATTGCTTCCATAAATTTTTTTTGTAGTTATCCAGAACATCAGTGTAAGGTACAGCATGTTATGGTTTTATGTACTGCAACCAAATCCATACAATGAAAAACAACCCCAGACATCCTCCTCCTTCCAAATGGGTTCGACACATTCGGGTCATAAATGTTCTTTGACACAGGTCTGCCAGACAAGAAGAGGGCATGCAGTGTAATTTGTTACTCCAGTTCATATTTTATGTGGCTTGCACTATGTCATTTGATGATGTGCACCTGTCGTTATCAAAGGATTGTGGGGGGTATAGCTCTTCTGTAAAATATGGCATGGCTCTACATGTCATGGAAACAGGTTTTCTTGTGGCTGGTTACAGTTCCAAATTGGTAAAACTAGTTGAAATTCACTGGAGTGGGCTCATATGAGCCACTTGTTAAAAAAAAATCAGTTTGAGAAAATAAGATGTTTTAATTGGAGATGACCACCTTCAGCAGAAATTCTCGGCAAGTTTTTTAAGAAATGGGCAGCACATCCCTGGCAGTAAACAGCTCTCAAAGCATGCCAGCTCCAGTCAGTCAGTATTTTACACGCCATCTGATCATTTCTTGAGCTCAATATCACCTCTGGACTTCAATTTTTTTCAACATATTTCCAGCTGTTGATCTATAAATGTTTAAATCCTGAAGAATAGCACATACAGATGTTTTCCCCACATGATACCTATCATCTTTTCAAACTCTGCAGCAGCTTTTTCCATGTCTTGTCATTGTACAAATTTGAGCTCCAGTCTAATCATCTTTATAAATCTAAATGCATATTCTGTAGTCACATTTTCTGGCAGGCAGAGGGTTTCCCCACAAATTTTGTTAGGACAGTATGTAAAAAAGAGTTGGGTTCAAAATTTGGGCTGGAATTTTCAGTTTCTGTAATCTTTGGTATCATTTTTGCAGTTTCACACTAACCATACTTGAGCACATGTGTAATCATACTGCAAGTGAAATCTGTAGAAGTAAAGCAGTTATATTTAATTAAATTCTTCATGAAAGCAGGCTGAAAACCATTTGATATTCAGACTTAGTACAGTTTGGGAATGATGCACTGTTGAAAACAGGCATTCAAGTACAGCTGTGAGAAATCTCCATGATGTACAGTTATAAACAGTAATCACAAAGTTGACAAGTGTATTCTGTACAACTGCTACATTTCTGTGTACAAAATCTTGTAAGCAAATATCAGTGCTCTTAGTGCAGAGCACCTTCCAGACTTATGGTCAGAAACCATTGAAAACAAGGTGAGGTTTTCTCTAAACACTTTTGACAGAGTGTCACAATAGGGAGAAGAATGCATTTCTTGATTAGTGGGATATGTAATGAGACAGCATCATCACTATACATTTGAGAGCAAAGGGGCAGGCATGGAATGATAATACAAGGAGACGGCAAAGCAACTAAGCAAACCCTTAGCCATAATTATGAGAGCATCTTGGGACTCGGGGGAGGTTCCCATGCACTCGAGATGTGCAAATGTATCCCCAATTCACAAAGGGGGATCGAAGGGTGACACGAGTAATTACAGACCAGTAGTTTAACTTCTGTTCCGGGTAAAATAATGGAGTCACTGGTTAAAGGTCACTGGTTAATGGAGTCACTGGTCACAGGATCATCTAGACAAGACTGCAGCAATAATTCAGACACAGCATGGGTTTGTTAAGGGAAAGTCTTGTCTGCCAAATTTGATAGGATATTATGATGTGGTACAAAGGAACTGGATGCAAAAAATAATTTTGATATCATATATTTGGATTTCAGGAAAGCTTTTGACACTGTTGCGCATGGAAGACTATTGTACAAATTGGAGCAGAATGGTATTAAGGGTAAGTTGCTACAATGGATAAAAGGATGGTTAAGTGGGAGAAGACAGAGGGTGGTAATCAATGGGTGTTGCTCTTCGTGGACTAATGTTATTAGTGGAATCCCACAGGGTTCGGTGTTGGGTCCACTGTTGTTTTGTATATTTATCAATGATATTGATGAAGGTATATCAGGCTTAATGTCGAAGTTTGCAGATGATACAAAGGTTAGCAGGGTTGTTAATGACAGTAATGGCAGTGTGCTACTGCAACAGGATCTAGATAATTTGGGCAGATGGGCTAAGAAGTGGCAACTGAAGTTTAACCTTGACAAATGCAAAGTACTGCATATGGGTAGAAGTAACCCCAGAGAAATGTACCAACAGTGTGGTACTACACTTAAGGTGGTAGAAAATGAAAAAGACCTGGGAGTAATTGTGCAGTCAGATATGAAGTTTTCTGAGCAATGCAGACAGGCTGCCAGGGCAGGTCATGGGGTTTTGTCAATGATATATAGGAATTTTGCTAGCAGGGAGAAGGAGGTGATTTCCCTCTGTATAAGGCAATGGTCAGGCCACATCTTGAGTACTGCGTACAGGTCTGGAGGCCTCATTTTAGGAAGGATGTAGATTTACTTGAGTGTGTACAGAGAAGGGCAACAAGATTGGTGAGGGGAATGAAGGGATCCTCTTACCAAGAGAGGCTTAAGTTCTGCAAATTGCAGTGGCTGGAGACTAGGCACCTGCACGGTGATCTGATTGAGTTGTATAAGGCCTTGAATGGGTTGAGCACGCTGAATTCTGATGGGATCCTTCCACTTGTTCAGATTACCAACCTACGGGATCATAAGTTCAAATTAAGAAAGGACAGATGTAGAATAGATGTGGGGAAATTTGCCTTTAGCCAGCGGGTGGTTAATTGCTGGAACAAACTTCCATCTGTCGTTGTGGAAGTTGATAGGTTGAATAAATTTAAGGAGGAACTGGACAGGCATTTGGAGGGAATGGTGTGATTTTTTTTTTTTTTTGGCTGATGCTGCATAAGCTCATACACTTGTTTTCTTGCATCACATGCCACTACTACTACTATTAGCCATATAGTGCAAAGAAGCCACAATCTTTTTGCTGCACCAGCCAAAAAAGGAAAAAGTTGATAGAAAATAGACTGATTATGTGCTTCCCTCCTCACATAGGTAACTATTCAGTTAACTTTTGAATTTCTTCAAACTACCTGCAGAAGGCAACATGTTCTACTAATCAACAACTTGCTGCCTAAAACAAAATCCAGGAGCAAGCTTATGGCTTCAGTCTTCCAAGACTGATAGGTTAATTTGTAAAAATTTTTGGAGCATGGTATTATAATAAATGCCCAGTATTATTCTGATTTCCTGATGGTAGTGAAGGTAAAGTTGAAGAAAGAATGTCCCAAAAAGGTTAAGAAATGGATCATTCTTCTTCAAGACATTTGGCCATATACCAGCAATAAGACTATTGCAGTATTGGCTTAGGCGATCTACAATTGCCCTTCTCACAGACTACAGAAAGTCTTCACCTCTTTGACCATTAAAAGAATGTTAAAAGTTTTACAGCAACATGGCAATGCAAGAATGTTATCCATTGGCAACAAACAGTCCTAAAGCATTCTTGGCTGCAGGGATACTAGTACTCTGTGTGTATATGTATCACAAATTTAGCAGGGTAGATGCTTGGTCTTCCTAGTGTTCCTCAAACCACTATCACAAATTTAAAATAGTGGATGGTTGCATTACTTTGAAGGTACCACTTTTTGTAGCACTAAAAATGCAAAATTGTTGGGTATATCTGATCCACATGATGTTCTGATGTGCTCTGGCATCCACAGTACCCTCCAGTTGGATAAGGTAATCAAATATATGCCACAAAAATATGCTCCATACCATTACTTCTACATCTGCAGAAATACTGACCCCAGAATAATCCGAAGAAAGATCTGCATCCATAGTGGACAGTTTCAGCAAACTTCTCCAATCCTGTCTTGGAAAGGAAATTTCTTTTCCAATCAACATTTATTGCCACCTCTGCTTCTTATGAAGACTCATTTAGTTGCACAAAGAAATTGTGGAACAATATAAAATTAACTTTGCTACAAATCAATCATATTCCTATAACCTACTGCTTATTGTTACAAAACTCAATAAAGCTATCCAAACTTCATGAAATATTTCTACTGGACCAGATGGTATTTATTACATAATGCTCCACCACCCTACTGCAATTTTACAACAAAATCTTTGACAAGAATGTGTACCCTGATATATGCCACCAATCAATTGTGGTAGCCATGGCAAAACTAGGGAAAGGTGCCTCCTCCTCCTCCTCCCCCAGCAGTTATATATATCTCTGATCAGTTTATGAAAAATCCTAGAAAAGGCGGTTCACAAAAGACTTGTCTGGATCATTGAAGATCAGGATGCCGTATCACCCCACCAATTTGGTTTCTGTCATAACAGGTCTGCAACTGCTATCCACATTAAAGTTACAACATGAGTTAATGGTAACTTTTGATATTAATAAAGCATTCACCACCACCTGGAGATATGGAATTATTATTAGAAGAGCAAGTGAAGACAATGGGCCTAGGAATGGAGAAACAAAAACCAACAAGAAATTACATGAAATAACTCCTAATCCACAAATGTGGGACACCGACATTAGGAAAAATCAGAAGGCATACTGCTTGCTAGACTACAAAATGGCCACGCACATATTAAGTGTCATCATCTTCTCTTGGCTAATGAAAATTGTCCCCCCTCTGTTCTCAATGCCAAGTTCAACTTTCAGTAAAAAACTATCCTTTTGGTATGTCCTTGCTTCAGATATTTCAGATTACTAGGCTACCAGAGTTTGTAATCAGAATGCATCTAACCTTCAACAGATTTTAGTTAACTCTTCAAATCTAGAACTGTTTAATTTCATTCCACAAATCTTAACAAAACATGAGTTACATTTCAAAAACTAGAATGTTACATCTTGGCCTTTGATGCCCCTGTGTTGTAAAACCCTTAAGCAACAACAATCCACAGGAGCAGTCCACATGACTGCTCCTGTATCTCTTGGTTCCAAGCACTGTTGCAACCAGAAACAGTTGGTATGTGACTTCCTTCAAGGTCTCCTGCTTCCATAGGATTCTTTGCATGGTGTAGGTACTGATGCTATGGGGGGGTTGTCCCTGCATTAAATGCAGAGGTTAATTGGACCATTGTTTGGCACAGATTACGCTTGATAATCCAATCTAAATGTTGAACACCTTGCTCACTCCACTTTATGTTTTTGGCCACTCTTGCATCTGTTCACAGATGTCTTCCAGGCATTTTTCCACTCATTAAAATTTCAAGTGAAACTACTTGAACATTAATTATTATTTTTTTTTTGTTAGTTGTTGGCACATCAGTTTCTGTGGCCATAATGCACCTCCCAAGGTTTTTGCACTACTCTGATCCAAGCCTGAGGCGGGATTCGAACCCGTGACCTTTGGGTTGCCAGGCAGGCACTTTACCCACCCGGCTAGCCCGGTCGGCAATTCAATTAAGTGCAAGATAAAAACTATAGCTGACCTAATCAAAAATAAGGGTGCTGTTTTCACTCCCCCCCCCTGTTTAGCAGTTCAGTGTATGGAGTAAATTAAAGAGGAGGGAATGACTAAAATAGAAGAAATTTGGATACCTTCTGTATTACTGAGGTAGAAAAAGTCAAAGTAAAACTTTATTCTAAAATATTTTATAAGTTGGATCTTTATTATGTGGATGATAATGTGCTGTTAAGAGCCTGCAAGATCATCAACAATCTCTTGATAAAACAAAGGTTGTAGAGAATTTACCAAAAAAAAGTTAGCAATTATGGAGAGAAGGAAAATTCAGATTGCAGAAAACACAATAAAAATTTGGAAAATGGTTAGTAACTTTTTATATCTAGGAACAATAGAATAAGCAGAGCAGGAAGCCAGATCTATCAATTCATTTGGAGCAAAAAAAAAAAAAAAAGCCATTTATAAAAATAAGTTAGTGTGTTGGACTATCATTTGCCCAAATCACTCCAACATTACATGGCATGCAATCATGTGTCATATTGGGGCATTATGGTGCCACGAGCTGAGTAGCAAATACAGGAATTGATCAAAATTTAATCTTCAGAAATGGAACAATAGATGAAATAAAAAAATCCTGTGCTAATAAATATTCACAGGTAAATAAAGAAAACTTAGGGCAAGGGAAACATAAAAACAGTGGGAGAGGGGAGATTAAAAAGGGTCAGATTACTGTTTCTGATGTCAGTGTTTGCTCAGATCATGTCAGTGAAATTATTCATGTAGGGATGAAATCCTTTATTCTACACTCCATCTTAAAATCTCGTCCTTTACCTAAACTTTGGTTTTCCAATTGAACAACCTTAGGTTGTGTTAAGGCTGTGCAAGAGAAGAATGTTGCATATTGTTATTGGCTTATATCCAAATCTCCAGGTTCATTTTCTGCCTACACCAAAGCTCACAACAATTGTAAAGCAGTATTAATCAATCCAAACTAGATTTCGAACGAGCTAAGGTTCAGAATACTTGCTTCTTGTCCAAATGGTAGTCAAACATCCTGGTCTCTTGCCGAAGCTATTGGCCACAGTTTTTGCCCATCATTATTCTCAATCACCTCTCTCAAAACCAGATGGTTCTACTGCCACTTCAGCCAAAGATAAAGCTAACTTACTAGCATCCTACTTTTCTTCCAACTCATGCACTGTTGATCTTGGAAAACCACCTCCTACCATTCCCAATACACTTCATTCAAAGCCTCCTGTGAATTTCCGTCAAAATGATTTTGAATAATCTCGATGCTAAGAAAGCTGTAGGTCCTGATGGTTATTTCTCCACTTGTTCTCAAAATCTGTGCTCCTGAACTTACTCCTGTTCTGTGTCACCTTTTTTCACTTTCTTACTCCAAAGGTGTTTTCCCTTCTGCTTGGAAATTTGCTCTATCCAGCCAGTTCCTAAAAAGGGTGACGAGTCCCTGCCATCCAATTATCAGCCCATTGTGCTTACTGCTACTCTTTCTAAAGTAATGGAGAAATCAATTAACCGCCAACTCAAACTATCTAGAAACCTTCCATCTGATCAACAATCACCAGTATGGATTCTGTCAGTGTTGATCCACTGGTGATATTCTGGCTTATGTTAACCATCTATGAACAAATTCAATGGAAAAGTTTGGTGAAACTCAATCATTTGCACTTGACATTTCAAAGGCTTTTGATCATGTTTGACATAAAGGCCTTCTAAATAAGCTTCCATCTTATGGTTTGCCAACTGTTTTTCCAATTGGGTATCTAGTTTTCTCTCTTCACTGCTTTCTGCAGGTAATGGTAGATGGCTGTCTTCTAACCTCTCCACTAATGTTCCCCAGGATTCAGTTATTTCTCACACTCTTTCCTTGAATGACCTTCTTCAATTGGCTGGAAGTCCTACCCATAGTTTTGCTGATAATAGTGCATTGCATTCCAGTTTAAGAAGCCTTGCCCTGCTCAAACAGTTTCAACTTCCAAATATCCACTACCAATTCCTTAAATGCTGATTTTCTTGCAGTTTTCCAGTAGGGCATAGATAACTTAGTTGATTCCAATCCTTCTAAAGCTCAGTCCTGTCTTATATTTTGAAAAAAGGATTCTTATGCTTTTCAATGACACTGATTTCTAGGCAAGATCATATACCTCTATTGGGGATTATCCTGACTTCTATCCTCTCTTAGCATATGCACATTACAAATATTGCTTCCTCTGCATCTAAAAAACTGAATTTTCTCTTTCGCTCTCGGCATTACTTTTCTTCCAAACAGCTGTTCACTCTGTACAGATAGCAAATCTGCCCTACCATGGAATATTGTTCCCACATTTGGGGCAGTGCCCCCAAAACCTCTCTCAGACTTCTAGATTTCATTCAAAACATGGCAGTTAGGTTAATTAATGACATGTTTAACAGTGTCTACACTCTTATGTCTATGAGACAGAGTGGAGACACTTTCTGCTGCATGCCTTTTCTATGGATACTTTCATGGGCACTGTTCTTCTGAACTGGCTCTTATAATTCCTGCTCTCTCTTCCAAAGCAGTCTGAACATATGCTGAAATCAGTCAACATCCTTTTAATGTCCAACTCCAAACTCACAGAACCAAATTTTCTTTTTACTCATTTATTCATGCATCTTTTTTTTCTGGAACAACCTTCCTTCATATGTAATTCCTGCAAATTACAATCTACAGAAATTCAAGTTTAATGTCAACAAGTATCTTCTTTCATCCTCTCAATGTTTGGCCCATGCATGGTACTAAGTACTCTAGGTTGATACCTCTCACATTTGGAGTTTTCATGAAGGAAAAAAAAAAAAAAAAATCAGGGGAATAGGCCCATTAGCAGACCAGAGGAAAGTGGATCAATGGTATCAAGTATCATAAGGAAGCATGTTAACTCTTGTTAAGGCTAAAAATCCAACAGGAAATAGGACAGTACAGAAGCAAATAGTGAATGGAAGGCTGATAGCTGGGACTGATTTGTCTTTCTGGACCACCAGGGCGATCACTTTTACACCCACTGGGTATATAAGATATGTGAATAATGATGAGATCAATGTACTTTGTTGTAAACTTAGTTTGCTCTTGATTATGTATACAACTGAGACTTGCTAATCCTTGCTATTGACAGTTTAGGGTATAAGCCATATATTTAAGTGAATATGTAATTTTATAGATTAATGATAAGCTGATCTTTAAAATTACAGTTAGTCAGACCAAAAGTACCGCTAATATCCAGAGCTGTGTTGCGTCTCAAATTAGTAATATAACTAAGCTGTAATAGCCACCAGTACATAATAGCAATTCTGTGCAGGGTAAGATATGTTAAAAAAAAATCTCTTCTATTAGTTATTCTATTATTTTTATATCCAAAATTTTACCTGTAAATAAAGAACCTCAAAAAACTAAATATAAATCTTGTTTATCATGATTGTTATCCATTGTTCTTAATTCTTTAACTGCTGTTAAAAATGAATAAATATTGGATTCCATTGATAGTGATAAAGCAGTTTAGGTAATATAACTAATTTAATTAATAAAGTGGAGTGAGTATACTAATACATATTTGTTATATACTTTGGTATTTCCTCTACATACAGAGTACTTACCTGAATTCTCCCCCCCCCCCCCCAAAAAAAACCAAGAAAAGACAGTACAAATTACATTATGAACATGATAGGCTTGATCAACAGAAACTGAAAATGCACTGACAGCTAAGTATACCCTGTAAATACAATAATTACATCAATAAGTGAAGGTTAAAAGGAAGATAAAACACACATACACAGAGAGAGTACCTTGAGAACACTTCAAGTTAGATATCCATAATCAGTATTTTATATTGTATAAATCTACTTTGATGCACTGATGGAGAGCAACGGAACAGTTTGCTGGAAGTACTTCCTAGGCAATTCCTTCTGCTTTTATTATGTATATTTGAAACACCTTGACTTCATTTTTTTCTACCTGTTATTTTTCCTGTTCATTTTATTAATCACTAATATTTTGGGGAGTTTTATTTTTCATTCATTTAGTTTTGCCGATGCAGAACACGTCTGCTTTCTTGCATCATTTGTCTATTTGAATTCAGCACATGAAGCTTCAGCCATGTACTTTTCTGTATTTTTACTGATGCCATTGTCTACATATACAGAAAACCATTTCTGCCTCATGGATCACGATTCCACTAGTATTTTCTGTTTCCACAACTAGCTTTACATCACTTACCTACACAAGTACTGTATTTACAAAGCGTAAGCGTTTTGTGAGCTTCTGCAGATTAAATCTTTCTCATTCGCAATAAAGAAGTTCTTGTACTCTTTTTCCTTTCATTAAAGCTGTGTTTTTTACATTAAAAATTTCAAAGAATATGTTTTAATTTCTTATTCGCACTGTTTCAAATACTCATGTGAAATTACTAATAAACCGATCACTTCCTGTATTAAGTAATTTTTGTACTGTAATTTATTATTGACTTTCAATTTTTTCTTTTTCACTTATGGATACATAATTACTAATCTAAATTTGTTTGTATAGGCATCTTGACAAACAGGCGGATATATCATACACCAGGTATCTTCTATAATTTTTATACAACACTATACAGCAAATATTTACTTGCACATACAGTATTTCTGCAATGTGTTCTTCAACACAACACAGACTAAGGCAAAGAATCACTAAAGGCATTAATAACGAGTTTAAGAAATAATTAACAGAAGGTACACATCCAAACATTGTAAAGAAATTAGAAACATGCTCTATAGACTTTTTAACAACAGTAACAACATAGGCATGAGGCAAAGATAACAGGATTTAATCTGAAGGCATGCTGAGAATCTAGGATGATAAAGTTGGTCCAGTCTCTTATCTCTCTCTCTGGACTACTCATTACATAATTTTACCTTCAGCATAAGACATTGTGTATTTAAACACATATTACATAAACAAGAACCACAATTCTTTATAAAACAAGTAGTGATTTATGAAGTGAAATGGCAAAGCTTGAGCTTTTAAGTAAATGACTATTATACACACTTTCCTCAACTTGTCTAAATTCTAGCAAATTATGACAGAAATGAAACCGTGTTTTCAAAACAATTTACTGAAGAAAAGATTGCTACAACAGAGATATACTTTATATACCTTAATTACAGAATAACATTCAATAACTTTATCTGTTATACACTTTCCCAGTTCTCTTTCATAATAGCCAAAATAAAATTTCATGTAGTTGTGGCGAATATTTTAAACGAGTCCTGTGCATTCTAAGCACAACTGCTGTTTGGAGCTCTTTATATATTTATTCTTTTAAGTTGCATCTTAGAGAAAATTAAAAAAAAAAAAAAAAAAAAAAATGTAATTCATTCTCAGATGCCATCTGCTTTAAGGCAATACTACTAGTCCATAAGAAGTACACACTTTTTTTTTTTTTCCTTTTTCGGCTAGCATGTAATAAGAGCCTTCTTACCTAATTGTTAGAAATGTAAATGTAACTTTTCTTCTTTAAAAATAGAATTTTTTTTCTGAATACTCTATAAGAAAAAAAAAAAAAAAAAAAAAAGAAGAAAAAATGAAATACTACTACTAAAAGTAAAATTTTGAATATTTTCTAAACTTTGTAAATTTTATCTAATGATGATGATGATGATGACAATGACGAAGATGATAATGGATTTTTTGTGTTTTGTGTTAAAATAAAAATATTATCTTTCGGGTTTATGAAAAACTTACAGTCGTAGTTTATAAACATTTTAAGTATCGCTTATCATCTACATACACCACTTATCATCTACATTTTAAGTTCCTAATTGAAGGCATACATTAAAACACAGGAGCACAATTGTCTGAAATATCAAAGACACAAACTTCAAATTACTACTGAAATGAGTGAATAATGATCAGAAAAAAATTTTTCAGTCATATATATAAGACATTCCAAGATCTGATAACTTCAACAATTTAAGTTGAATGCGACATGAAAACATTTAAACTGAGCTATATTTTATTTTACAAAATGCACTTGCAAGAGACTGCTAAATCTCAAGACAACTATATGAATAAGGCTATACATAAGTTACAAATGTAGAAAGAAATACAAAACTTCTTGGAACCAAATAAGAGTCTGATGTGGTTCTTAAGAAGATTGCATAACATGTATTTATTTGCATTTTTGAGAGATATTTAGTCTGTTGATTAGTTCAGTTAAGTTTGTCAAAGTCAGCAAAATTGGCAAATGATTCTTCTGAACCACTTGTTGTACCAAATGGATCAAAAGGGTCCTGAGCCTGTGAAACTTCCGAAGTTGGCTGAGATATCTGTGATGGAACTGAAAATGGATCATTTGTAGCAGGAGGAGGAGGAGGTGCTGGAGCAGCTCTAGTAGGGCCTGGCTTGCTTGTAGTGCCTATCTGTTTAGGAGGGGCAGGTCGTGGTGGTGGTGCTTTACTTTTCTTTGGTGGCAGAGCAGGAGTTGGACTTTCTGGCCTTGGCGGAGCCACTGGAGCAGGTGTAAAAGGGTCTGCTCCAAATAAGTCCATTTTACCCGATGTCTATAAAACAAAATAATGGATTATATTTTAAAAAAACAAGATCCACACAATACTTAATTTTAATTTAATTTAAAATTCAAGCTCAATAAATCTGAATTCAAATTAAAATAAACACCTTTACTGTTAAATAACCAGCAAGATCAAATATTACAGGTTGTATGTTCTCCCATCTTTATAATATAAAAGTTCCTTACCCCATCTGATGACTTTATAATATGTTACCTTCTCATGAGCACATACATATATTTATGATTTTTCAAGGAAATTTCAAATAATGTATTCTTTATGTTGTATGAATTCTTGAAATTTTATATTTCTGTAACACATACTTGAAATTTTCCAAGACAGGTTTCCATCTCTTATTTCCAACTACAATACTTGACAGCTTTAATAGCTGGCTGCATGAACATAGCTTTGAAAACTGGAGGAGGAGGAGGAGGACATTTCATCTATTCAGTTATCATTGTTTGATTTTGGTTTACAAAAGGTGAAATTGAAGAAATTCTCTGGATTTCAGATTCAGCTGATGAAGTTGAATTCAAGTGGTACAACTTAAGTAGATGTAGAGGATATTATTGCTTAAAAAAAAAAATTTAATAGTCAAAATAAGAAACTAATATTTAAAAGCATTTACGTACAAATTTTTTAATTTTTATAAAACTTAAATTTCACGAAGAAACTCACTCCACAGAGTTCACCCTACTGAAAATTGACTATAGGGAACCAACATGTTTGGGCAACTCATTTGTAAAAGGATTAGTTAACCTATATGAACTAGAATTTAGCAGCATTACAAGAAAACTGTCTAATCGTCCTCATTTCTAGATATTTAAGTCATGCTGGTTAAACGGGAATTTTGTATGTTTTTTTCTTTCTTTTTTATGAAAACCCCAAATACAAGGGGTATTAGAACCGATAGTACTTAGTACCATGCATGGGCTGAAGGTTAAAGAAGATGAAAAATACTTACTGAATTTGGACTTGAATTTCTGTAGATTGTAATTTTCAAAAAATACGTATGAAGGAAGGTTGTTTCAGAAAACTGAAGTTGAATGAATACATGAGGAAGGAAAGTTAATTCTGTGAGTTAAGCTGGACAGTAAAAGAATGCTGACTGGTTGCAGCACTTGTTCATGTTTGGACTGCTTTTGGAAGAGAGAGCGGGAATTATAGAAGCCAATTCAGAAGAACACAGTCCATGAAAGTATCTATAAAAAAGGCATGCAGCATAAACAGAAAGTCTATGAGACAGAGTGTGGAAAGACTTTGTTAGAGATGAGTCATCGATTAACCTAACTGCCCTCTTTTGAATGGAATCTATAAAGCCTGAGAGAATTTTTATGGGCACCGCCCCAGATGTGGGAACAATATTCCATGGTAGGGTGGTTTTGTGTTTTGTACAGAGCAAGCAGCTGTTTGGAAGAAAAGTAACACCAAGAGCAAAAGAGAAAATCAAGTTTTTTAGATGCAGAGGGAGTAGAGAGAATAGAAGTCAGAGTAATCCCCAATACAGTGGCGTAGCTGGGGGAGGGCGGAGGAGGCGGTCTGCCCCAGGCGGCACTTTTCACATGAGACAATTTTATTTTTCGACGATTCTTTTATTTATGTTAACTTAGTAATTTTTATTACTTCATTAACAGAAAAGCAAGAAAAATAACATTTTAGAATGTTGGAATTAAAGTTTTACTTCAAAAATAAACATTGTTTTAATTTATTTCCCTGTACGTCGTTTTGACTTTTTTGTAGTATTTTTGGTGTGTATTGAGAGGGGCGGCAAACTCAGGGACCACCCTGGGCAGCAAAAGCTCTAGCTACAGTACAGCCCAAATAGAGATATGTGACCTTGCTTAGAAATCAGAGTGTCAATGAAGATAAGCATAAGAGCAGAAGAATCCTTTTTGTGAGATATAAGATTTTAGGTAATTATTATAATTACCTAAAAGCATTTATTGAAATCACTTTATCACAATATGATTTCATAAATAAAACTCAAAAATTTACATAATTAATTTTGGAAGCTGTTTCCAACATTTCTCTTTCTCCAGAGGCATTTGCTAACCAGCAAATGCCTCTTCTCTCCACATTGCTCTTCAACCTTTTCTTGCCATCTTCTCAGCCTTCCTCTTGGTCTTTTACCCTCCATTTTCATTTTTAACATTCTTTTTTGGCAGTCTGTTATCTTTCCATGACCAAACCATCTGTCTGTTCCTCTCAATCATTTCTTATAATCGTTTTTCTTCCAAATGCCCACATTTCTTGTTCTGTCTCTCCTGGTCTTTCCATACACTTTTCAAAAAGTTCATTTCCATTGCTTGCATTCTGATAATATCCTTTCCTGTTTTACCTATGGTTCTGATTCATAGGTTATTATTGGGACATAATAAGCTCTACAGTACCATTTTGCACTTCTCAGGCACCTCCTTCCTTGGTCTACTTTTCTACATATCTCCTTATCAATTCTCCCTAAATATCTGAAACCATCTGCTTTTATCTTCTTTTCCTCAATAAAGATGTTAATCCTCTCCTTCCTTGTCATTGTTATTGCATTACCCAGCTTTCCACCTACTGTTGTACCTGCTCCTGTCCATCAATCAACAGTTTGGACTTGGAGCAAACTTGGGACTGAAAGCTGAGTGAAAACAATGATTGGAAACACAGGCTGGTTTGATAATAAGGGACTGAGACAGTGTATTGCACTTTCACCTCTACTGTACATACTAGTAATGGATATGTTGGGGAGACAAGTATTGGACCAAGTCCAATACTTGTCTCCCCAACAAATGCCAGCTATCATCCACTGTGATCCCACACAGACTTAACAGGTGAGAGGTCTGAAGAATGCACAGGTCCCTATAGTATCAGGCATTGTTTTTCAGTAAACAGTATGAAAAGTCTCGGAGGAATGGTATAGTACTGATGGCATTACTGTGCCAAGAAATGAGAACCAGAGATGCACATTTTCATCTTTGGATGGAAGTACACTGCACATGCAATTTTCACAGCAAATTTGTAATTGTTCTGGATGTTTCAATTTCCATGAGAGTGCATACAGTTAACCTCTCAGTTTATCGGTATGATTACATGAAGAAAGCAAACATCACAAAATGGTCTTAAATCATCATGCATATGTATTGTGTATAACAACTGATGATCCAGTTTCTTAGGCATCACAGATTGACTAGTGATGTGGTGTATAATGATACTACAGACATGTTAACTAAAAGAGTGCATTCCAGACAGAAAAATTAGGTGAGAGTAACAGTTCTTAATAAAATACCATTGTAAGACAATCTATATCTGATGGTGTTGAAAATTCAAGTGCTTTCTCATTGCCATTATCACTTTGGAGATGGGGGAAGAAAAAAAAAAAAACATGCCAACTGAATGCAACATTAAGAAAAAAAAAAAAAAAAAGGAAATACCTAAAAACGTAATATCTATGAAAAATTAAAGTTAAAAAAATAGTTTTGTAAAAACTAAGTTTAACCATATTCCATTCAAATGAATACTCATATACTTACACGTATATGTATGTCCTCTTAACTGAGGACATCTCATAACTTAACTTACTTCACATACATATGGCAATAAAGTTTCCCAAACTGTTGCTGTTGTGGTCATGTTTGATGAATTTGAAAATTAAACAGAAGTGGTATGTCATAGTTCACACTTCCTTCATTAGATGTGGTACAGAGATTGTCCAGTAGGCTGACAGGTTGCAAGTAACAACGTGCTTTGTTAATAGCATTAACATTTTGTGTTAGCACGATTTGCAATGGAGAACCAAACTAATATCAAATTTTGCTTTAAACTGCAAAAATCTGCAACAGAAACATATAAAATGTTAAAAACTGTTTATAGTGATGAAACGTTAAGTTATACCAACGTGCCTGAATGGTATAAATGGTTCAAATACGGATGCGAGGATGTTCATGATGGCCCAAGAAGTGGGCATCTGTCAACCTCTCAAAATGAGGATAGGGTTGCAAAATTTCAGTAAATTGTGGCAAGCAATCATTGTTTGACCTTCAGAATGATGGCTGATGAGCTGGATATTGTTGTTATTTGGTTTTTAGGAGCATTAGCAACTAAGGCCATATTGCTCCGGGAATATGCAGTGGTCATTCCCTGACCTTTCCGCATTCTCCGTATTTGGTGGTGATGGGCTCGAACCCCGGTCTAATCAAGAAGCGTGTGCTACGCACTGCTGCTCCTTCCCACCTGGCTACGGAGGTGCCATTTGAGCTGGATATGAAACAGGAGATGATATCATCAAATTCTGCATTAAGACTTAGGGAAAGGTCTGTAAAATTTGTGCCACAGTCTTATGGACAAGCAAAAGAAACAAAGGATGTCATCTAGACAATCCTAATTTCCTCGACAGTATTGTCACTGGATATGAACGCTTGGTGTTTCATAGTACATGCAGTGGACTTCAAAATCGTCACCAAGGCTCAAAATGTTTTGTTTACAGGCATCTGGGATCAAGATGATGCTGATCATGTGTTTGACAAACAGGGTGTGATTCACAAGAAATTTGTAACTGAACGGAGTCAATGCTGAATTCTACATACAGGTACTTCAAAGATTACTGAAGTGCATTTCCTGAGTGAGGCCACAATTCTGAGAAAAAGGCAGCTGGTTCTTGTTGCATGACAATGCCCCACTCATTTCACACTTGTGGTGAGAATATTTCTGATGAAACATGGCATTGTACAGATCAATCAACCATCCAACAGACCTCTTCCTCAAGATGAAAACTGCCCTCAAAGGAAAGACATTTCAGGATGTTGAGGATAAAGAAACACATAACCGCCAAACTGAACATCTCTTTGGACACCTTCACTTACTATTTTTAGAAACTTTTAGAATGATGTAATAAGAACCTTCAATCAGGTGGCAATTACTTTGAATAAAAATAAAACCATTTTTGAGCTCCTTCACTTTGTGTTCCTTTTATTGCACCAGTCAAGGAACTTTATTGCCACACCTTGTGTGTACAAAACATTTTACAAACCTGTGTATTTGCTGAGTGATCTGCATTCCCTCCAAATGGATCAAATGGATCATTTTTTGCTGCAAAAATAAAATAAAATAAATATAATTCTATTCTATGTATTTTTAAAATCGGAAAGAAAATAAAGAAATTTGTTTGAGTTTCAGTCTCTATAAATTCAAATAAAAAATAAAAGTGCATTTTAGTTTTCTAGTATATCAGGATTTATTACAGAAGGTAAGAAAATTAAATTCACATAATTAACCTCACCAGTCTTCTAATAAGGCTATTGGAGATGTGTTAAGGTTTTCCTATGTCATTAATTACAAATTTAATTAAATATCATCAATTTTTTTTACATGCACACATTTGCTATTTTAAAATAATAGAAAATCCAAGTGTATTTCAATTCTGCAGGTTATCTGTACATAGTTATATTAGTACTGGCAAATGATCCAAGGAAGCAAGTGTGCATACGGCATCATACCTGATGCCATATGCACACAAATTTTTTTGTGCATTATTTCTGAAAAATAAAATAAATAAATAAAAATTCTTCCCACATTACTTGTCTGTCATCTCTAACAATTTGTCTAATTTTTCTTTAAATTTATTCAAACTACCCATTTCCACAACACCAGATGAAAGTTAGTTCAACAATCAACTATCCTCTGGCTGAAAGCAAATTTCTGCAACTCTATCCTACTCCATACTTCCTCGATTTAAATTTGTGATCCCTGCTATGTGTTTTCTAAGCTAGAGTAAAGATGACATCAGTATTTAGCAATTTGCAGAACTAAAGTCTTTCTTCGTGAGAATACCCAAAAGTATCCCTCACTTATCTCGCTGTTCTACTCTGTATCCATTTCAACAGATTCACACCCTTCCTAAAATGAGGCTTCTAGACCTGTATGCAATATTCAAGGTGTGGCCTTGAATATTGCATACATTGCCTTATACAGCAGAATAATTATTTCTTTATCCTTGTTGGAAAATTCCTTTATATCATTGACAAAATCCCATGAGCTGTCCTAACAGCCCATCTTCGGTGCTCGGAGTACTTCATGTCTGACTGCACCGTTAACCACAGGTCTTTTCTGTTCTCTACTACCTTCAGTGTGGTACTATGCAGTAAACATGTTAGTCTGGAATTATTGCTATCCATATGCAATACCCTGCTTTTGTCAATGTAAATTTCAACTGCCACTTCTCAGCCCATCTGCCTAAATTTTTCCAGATCTTGTTGCAGTTAATACTGTTATTTATTTATTTTTTTTTTTTTTTACATCCAGTTCCTTTGTTACTGTATCACAGAATCCATGCCATGACAACAGTATAACTGCATTGCTGTCTAGATGGTTCTAAACAGAAAAGAAGTTATATATGGTTTAAATTGAGCAACATAGCACCGTTCACTGAAGACCATTACACATTTTTACATCAATTTCAAGTTTCTGAATGTAATTTTTCTCTTTTACTATTAGTACAGGTTGACCATCACTAATCCACGAGCATTGGGACCTGTGGGGTGCCGGATTAGTGAATTTGCCGGATCACCGGTGGTTATTTTAGCAGATACAGTTTACCCAACAGCTAACCACCTCCTACCTTTAACACATTGACTGCCAAGCTAGTATAAGAAAAAATTCCCCATGGGCCAAAAAATATTTAGCAAATAATTTGATTAGTAATTATAAAATAAATATTGTAATGTCAGTGCTGTTGTTTTTTCGCTTAAAATATAAAAAAAACAAAGAGAGAGAGAGAACTTTTTTATGTCGCATACATGTGGCTAAAGTGGCCCATTAGGTTACTTTATTTCTTGAGAAGCCATGTCGGCCACATACGTGTGATGCTATTATGGCATACATATGAAGGTCATTTGTGATTAGTTTATTGCACGCGCAGCGAGTGTTACAATAAAACTAATTGCGATAAAATAAACTCTTAAATGTCGCAATAAGTTTGAAAGTATTGTTAGAGATTTTGTGGAAAAAAAGTTCTTTAGGGCACTGTATTATCCATCATATTGTGTTGTGTTTTTCCACAAGTTTGTATAAGTGTGTTGTAAAAAAAAAAAAAATAAAAAAAAAATATAAAAAGGAATGGCTAAATGAAAATTACTAAAATAAGGAACTGAGAGAAATTGCTGGAATTTTTTTTTTTTTTTTATATGAACCCCAAACATGAGAGGTATTAGAACCAATAGTACTTAGTACCGTGCTTGGGTTGGTGGTTGAGAAGACGAAAGAAGATATTTGTTGACACTGGACTTGAACTTCTGTAGATTGTAATTTTCAGGAAATACGTATGAAGGAAGGTTGTTCCAGAAAACGGCAGTTGAATGAATAAACGAGGAAGATGAAAAGTGTTGGGTCTGTGAGTTTGAAGTTGGACAGTAAATGGATGTTGGCTGGTGGCGGCACGTGTTCTGACTGTTTTTAAAGAGAGAGCAGAAATTATAGAAGCTAATTCAGAAGAACAGTGCCCATGGAAGTATCTGTAGAAGAGGCATGCAGCAGAAACAGTACGTCTATGAGACAGCGATTGCAGAGACTCTGTTAGAGATGAGTCATTAATTAACCTAACTGCCCTCTTCTGAATGGAATCAAGAAGCCTGAGAGAGGTTTTGGGGGCACCACCCCAGATGTGGGAACAATACTCCATGGCAGGGCGGATTTGAGATTTATACAGAGTGAGCAGCTGTTTGGAAGAAAAGTAACGCCGAGAGCGAAAGAGAAAACCAAGTTTTTTAGATGCAGAAGAAGCAATATTTGTAATGTGCTTGTGCCAAGAAAGATTAGAAGTCAGGGTAATCCCCAAAAGAGATATAACATTTTGCCTAGAATTCGGAGTGTCACTAAAGATAAGCATAGGAGCAGAAGAATCCTTTTTGCGAAATATAAGACAAGACTGAGATTTCGAAGGGTTGAAATCAACTCAGTTGTCTTTACCCCACTGGAGGATTACCTGAAGATCGGCATTAAGGAATTGGTAGCAGATTTTCGAGAAGTTGAAGCTGACTGAGCAGGACAAGGTTTCTCAAAATGGAAAGTGGAATGCAATGTGCTATCATCGGCAAAACTATGGATAGGATTTCCAGTCAATGGAAGAAGGTCATTAATATACAAGAGGAAAAGAGTGGGGGAAAGAACTGAACCTTGGGGGACACCGGCATTAGTGGAGAAGTTAGAAGATAGAGAGCCATCTACCATCACCCTCAGTGAGCGATCAGAGAGAAAACTGGATAACCAATTACTAAAAACAGTTGGCAAACCATAAGATGGAAGCTTGTTTAGAAGACATTTATGCCAAACACGATCAAAAGCCTTTGAGATGTCAAGAGCAACTACTTGTGTTTCACCAAACCTTTCCATTGAATTAGTCCATAAATGGGTAACATAAGCCAGAATATCACCAGTGGATCGACACTGACGGAATCCATACTGGCGATCGTTGATCAGACGGAAGGTTCTAGGTAGTTTAAGAGTTGGCGGTTAATTGATTTCTCCATTACTTTAGAAAGAGTAGAAGTAATTGCAATGGGACGATAATTGGATGGGAGGGATTTGTCACCCTTTTTAGGAACTGGCTGGATATGAGCAAATTTCCAAGCAGAAGGAAAAGCACCATTGGAATAAGAAAGTGAAAAAAGGCGGCAAAGAATAGGAGTAAGTTCAGGAGCACAGGTTTTGAGAACAAGTGGAGAAATACCATCAGGACCTGATGGTATTTCCTCTTCAAGATTCATCAAAATCCTTCTGATATCCTTTTGACGGAAGACCACAGGAGGCATTGAATGGAGCGTGTTAGGAATGATGGGAGGTGTTTTACCAAGATCATTAATACATAAGCTGGAAGAAAAATGTGATGCTAGCAGGTCAGCTTTATCCTTGGTTGAAGTGACAACAGAACCATCTGGTTTGGACAGAGGTGGGAGCAGAGATGGGCAAAAGTTGCGGCCAATAGCTTTGGCAAGAGACCAGAATGCTCGGCTACCATTAGGACAAGAAGCAAGTTTTCTACTCTTAGCCTGTTCAAACTGTAGTTTGGGCTGGTTAATAACTGCTTTACAATTGTGAACTTTGGTGTAGGCAGAAAATGAAACTGAAGAATTAGAAACAAGCCAATTATGATATGCAACATTCTTCTCTTGAACAGCCTTAGCACATTTATTGGAAAACCAAGATTTAGATAAAGGATGAGATTTTAAAGTGGAGTGTGGGATAAAGGATTCCATTCCTGCAAGAATAATTTCACTGACACGATCTGAGCAAACGTTGACATCAGAAGTTTTGAAACAGTAATCCGACCAAGGAAAAGAAGAAAAGAAGTCTCGCAGGTCATCCCATTTTGCATTCTTGTAATGCCAAACAACACGAGGTTGGGAATAGCCACGAGATAAAGGTTCCATTGGAGAAGAGACAATCACCAAGTTGTGATCTGAAGTGCCTAAAGGACCTCTCACTTCGACCGTGTACTTAGAAGGGTTGTTTGTGAGAAATAGATCAAGAGTATTGGCTGTATGATTAGGATTGTTCGGTATTCTTGTAGGTAAATAAACAATCTGTGCTAGGTCATTAGTAATTGCAAAAACCTCAGCATCTCGACCTGCTGGATCAGTGTGACTAGAAAATGGAAGCCAGCTGGAGTTGTGAACATTAAAATCACCAAGGAAAATTACCTCACTGTTAGGAAAGTTGGACTGGAGAAAGTCAAGTTGCAAAGAGAGGAAGTCAAAGAGCTCCAAGTGATTAGTGGAGTTGGGAGAACAGTAGAGACAACAGATGAATTTGACACAATGAGGTAGAGAGAAATTTACAATTAAGCACAGTTACACTTCTCACAGGACACGCCTGATTGATCCACTTGACATCAATGGTTCGACTGCTGATGATCCTGCTCAGATAGCAAACAAACTGAATGAGTATTTTGCATCTACATTCACACGAGGAATTATTAAGGTTTGAAAATGGCAGAAGGTTATCAAATTGTAGCAGGGTACTTAATGATTTTGTAATAACTGAGAGCAAAGTGGAGGAGAAATTGTTGAAGTTAAACATAAGAAAAGCACATGGGGTGGATGGGATCTATCCAGTTATATTAAAGGAGGCGGCAAAGCAACTAAGCAAACCCTTAGCCATAATTATGAGAGCATCCTTGGACTCAGGGGAGGCTCTCACGGACTGGAGATGTGCAAATGTATCCCCAATTCACAAAGGGGGATCGAAAGGTGACACGAGTAATTACAGACCAGTTAGTTTAACTTCTGTTCCGGGTAAAATAACGGAGTCACTGGTTAAAGATGCATTGCAGGATCATCTAAACAAGACTGCAGGAATAATTCAGACATAGCATGGATTTGTTAAAGTCTTGTCTGACAAATTTGATTGGTTATTATGATGTGGTTACAAAGGAACTGGATGCAAAATATAATTTTGATATCATATATTTGGATTTCAGGAAAGCTTTTGACACTGTTGCGCATGGAAGACTATTGTACAAATTGGAGCAGAATGGTATTAAGGGTAAGTTGCTACAATGGATAAAAGGATGGTTAAGTGGGAGAAGACAGAGGGTGGTAATCAATGGGTGCTTCTCTTCGTGTACTAATGTTATTAGTGGAGTCCCACAATGGTGTGATTTTTTTTTTTTTTTTTGGCTGATGCTGCATAAGCTCATACACTTGCTTTCTTGCATCACATGCCACTACTACTACTACAACACCTGGGGAACAGCAACCCCAAAATAATTTATACATTTGGTGAAGATGAACTAAAGTCAGTAGTGGAGGAACGGGACTTGGGAGTTATGATACGGTCAGACATGAAGTTGTCCGAGAATTGTGGACAAGTTGCAACGCTGCATGGTGTCCTATCGATGATTTATCGAACATTTGCTAGTAGAGGTAACAACGTCATAATCGCATAAAGGTGATTTTATAACCTTTTTGTGATTGGATTATAAATTAGCACCGAAAAACTGGTATTTTTGTATCAATACCGGAAAAAAATTAGCAACCCGGTATTGTAAGCCCTATCTTTCATTGCTTTTGCCGGGAATATAGTCATCTCTCTTGTCCCAGCGTTTTACGACGTAGTGTTTGGCTGTTTCAAAACTATGCCACAAACACAGGAAACAACAGTATTTAGTGAAACCACCTTGCAACCCAACAAGCAGTCCAATCACTTTGAGATCACCAGAAATATTCCAACCATATTCATTGTAAGGTATAGATGCAAGAATCTGGGACAAACTATCGTAAGTTTCTTTCAGGCCAACAGCATGAACAAGAGGAATTGATGGTAAAGTATTTCCATTATGAAGCAATTCTTCTTTCAAACTTAGTTTGATGCATCAATGAACAAACGTCATTCAGAGGTATTGTGATCAACATTCAGTTTGTGCATAAGACCAACGATTCCTTTGCAGACACACATTGTTTTCCATTGCAAAATATCTTGAAAACTCTTCATTTCGCTTGCGGTATATTGTAATGTTTGTACCTTAGGCGAGTAAGTTCTACTGCTGTAGTCTGGATTCGAGTAATTCAGCCTTCTCTTTGGGTAAGCCCAAGTCTCTGATCAAGTCGCTTAATTCTTCTTGTTCAATGTAGTGTGAGGCCTTTTCTTTTCTGGCTTTTAGTCCAAATCATGTGAAGTACATGGTTCCGCGACATCTGGTAAAACGATTTCTTCTGTACCTTCATCACTACTTCCAATACCCCAAGATTTTGGTGGCACAGGTACTGGCAGTTCTTTACCGTGTGGCACTGGCCTAATTGCTGATGGAATATTTGGATATTTGATGCAGTGCTTGCTCTTTTTGGAAATACCTTTTATTTTTGTCATGCAGAAATAGCAGTCGTTGAAATGATTCTTGGGCTGACCCACACCATAGGGACAGCAAAAGGTAATGCTCTCAGCTTTCCATATAACCACAGTCTTAAGTTCACCGTACAAGTAATACAACAGATATGTGGAGCCCAATTTTTTTCTTGGTCACTGATCTTGCAGCCGAAGTACAATGAATATGCAACTTCTGTGACATTGTATATTTTCTTCCTCTGAGTTTTTGGGGTTAAATGTCCACAAACATACCAGTTGTCTGGGTGATTGACGCAAGTTTTGTGCTTTGTCTTCTCCATTTTAATAATGCATTAACCTAAAAACAATAAAAGCAATGGTAAATTTGAACAGAAGGTGAATTCTTGTAGTGTAGTTTATCATACATTATATATTGAACAGTTGAATGGTGTAATAAAATTAATAAAAATACTGACTTGTCTGGAAAAGTGCATCAAAATCAAAATATACTATATTGCAAGAACAGTAATGATGTACTTGCTTAACTTTTAGTCCAATAAACAAAACCAACCAAAAGTTAATAAGTTTAAAAATTGTATTACAAACAGTAATGATTATCTATCTATATCTTAAAACTGAGACGTGATATGAAATTTTTATGACTGATTTTAAATTCTATAAATAAAACTTGACCAGAAACAGCCATTGATTTGATGGAGGTAAAAATCATGTTGGGTAGTGTAATTTGTCTAATTCTTCCTTAAATTTATTCAAACTACTTGTTTTTGCAACACCAAATGAAAGTACAGACAGTTCTCTTTACGAGTTCTCAGGTTTATGAGTTTTTTTCCCCCCCAAGTATCAAGTATCAACAAAATCGAAAATATGAACATTAATTGCAAAAAATGAATGTCAAACAATTCATAAATACCGCATCCAAACCACGTGCATAGCTATACAATACAGTGTACCCCGCTTTACGATATTAATCAGTTCCAGAGACACCATCGTATTGTGAAAATATTGTAATGTGAACCCAATAACACATTGTTTTGGTAATTCGTTTCAAGATCTCGGAAGTTGAAATTTTTGCTGTATAACTAAGCTATTTATCTCTCTAAAATTTCATTTTTAAGATCACAAGCGTGACCTTAAGGCCATATAAACGGTCATGGGCATGGTTTATAAACTGTATTAGTTACCAATTCAAATCATTAAAATGCACTACACTTTCATCGTTATCTTAAGTTCTGTTATAAGAATCAATTTTGAACACCTTTGTGATATTTTTTTAAAGCACGTTTTTGGAGGTCACTACCATAAAACATTACAAACAATTTGCACTTTCTGGTTTATTGGGCTTTTCTGTTAGTGCATCTAATTATAAACAGGTAGTAAACTCGATCTTGTTGCATTTGCGATAATACCGATAGTTGGAATACTGTGGGATTTTACGTTATTATGGTAAAATACAACTAATGAAATTGACTTCATCCTCACTAACAGAAGATATATCGTGAATGACGCTACTGTCCTGAACAAGGTAAATGTTGGAAGTGATCATAGAATGGTAAGATGCACATTTGATATAGATGTAACAAAAAAAAAAAAAAAAAAAGGAAAACACTGACTCGAGTAAATAATACAAAGGTCTTTGAGATAACAAAAGAGGAGAAAAAGCGGTATGTACTGGAACTTAAGAACAATCTTGGAAGCTACTAGGCTTTTCATACCAACAAAGAAATATTGTTCAAGATTTAGGCCTAAATGGATGTCAGATGAACTAATTAGACATGTGACAGAGAAGAAAAATGAATGGGATACATATAAATTAACATGTGACACAGAAGCCCATGATAGATATAAGCTGGTCCATAACCAAGTTACAAAGCAGGTTAGGCAGGTGAAGGCAGATTACGAGAAATCTTTGGCAAAGGATGCAAAGGAAAACAGCAAAGAGTTCTTTACTTATGTAAACTCTAGAAGGAAGGAGATGAATCAGATTGGTCCACTTCATATAGATGGTTCAACTGTTGATGATCCTGCTCAAGTAGCTAACAAACAATGAATATTTTGCATCGACATTCACAAATGAGGAGTTATTCAGGGAGGAGAATGCCAGAGATGTATTAAACTCTGGCAGTAAGCTAGATAATCTTGTAATAACTGAGAGTAAACTGGAGGAGAAATTTTTGAAGATAAACACAAGAAAGGCACCCAGGGTGGATGGAATCTATCCAGTTATATTAAAGGAGGCGGCAAAGGAAGTAAGCAAACCCTTAGTCATAATTATGAGAGCTTCCCTGAGAGGTACCCACGGACTGGAGATGTGCAAATGTGACCCCAAATCACAAAGGAGGATCAAAGGGAGACACAGGTAATTACAGACCTGTTAGTTTAACTTCTGTTGCAGGGAAATTAATGGAGACACTGGTTAAAGAAGCATTGCAGGATCATCTAGACAAGACTTCAGTTATAGCTTGGACACAGCATGGGTTTGTTAAGGGGAAGTCTTGTCTGACTAATTTGATTGGATACTATTATGTAGTCACAATGGAACTGGATGCAAAAAATAATTTTGAGATCATATATTTGGATCTTAGAAAAGCCTTTGATACTGTTGCACATGGAAGACTGCTGCACAAATTGGAGCAGTGTGGCATTGGAGGCAAATTGCTGCTATGGATAAAGGGGTAGTTGAGGGGGAGAAGACAGAGTGGTAATCAATGGACACTGCTCTTCGTGGACTAATGTTATTAGTGGAGTCCCTCAGGGTTCAGTGTTGGGTCCATTTTTGTTTTCTGTATTTAAAAATGATATTGATGATGGTAGATCAGGCTTAATGTCCAAGTTTGCAGATGATACGAAGGTTGGCAGGGTTGTTAATGACACTAATGAAAATACACTGCTGCAACAGGATCTAGAAAAGTTGAGCAGATGGGCTGAGTGGTGACAAATGTTAAGTACTACATATGGGAAGCAGTAATCCCAGAGTAACATATCAACTCTGTTGTACCACAATGACAGTGGTAGTGAATGAAAAAGACCTGGGGTAATTGTTCAGTCAGATGTGAAGTTTTACAAGTAATGCAGATGGCCTGCAAGAGTAGCTCATGGTGTCTTGTCAATGATATACAGGTATTTTTCTAGCAGGGATAACGAGGTGATTATCCCCTTGTATAAGGTAATGGTCAGGCCACACCTTGAGTACTGTATACAGGTCTGGAGTCCTCATTTCAAGAAGGATGTAGAGCTGCTGGAATGAGTACAGAGAAGGGCAACAAGATTAGTGAATGGAACAAAGGGTTGCTCTTACAAAGAAAGGCTTAAGTTATGCAAATTACAGTGTCTGAAGACTAGGCAAGGTGATTTGATTGAGGTGTATAAGGCCTTCAATGGTTTGAGCAAGCTTAATGCTGATGGGATTCTTCCTCTTGCCCAGATTAATCGCCTGAGGGGACAAATTCAAATTGAGGAAAGACAGTTGTAGAATAGATGTGAGGAAATTTGCTTTTAGCCAGCAGGTGGTTGATTGCTGGAACAAACTTCCATCTGTTGTTGTAGAAGTGGACAGCTTAAATAAATTCAAGGCAGAACTAGACAAATGAAAGGATGGGTGAAATGGGAAGGCTTTTTTTTGGCTGATGCTGTATAAGCTTGCTTTCTTGCATCATATGCCTCTACTAATGCTATCCTTGTAGATGCAAAACTCAAACTTGAATATGTAAACAAGCACATATTCAAGAAAGGTTTTGAAAATGTATAATAGATTGTCAGAAACAAGGACAACCCTTTACTTCAAGATCAGTGGTCTCCTTCACTGAATACCCGTCTGCAACTCTGAACATTTGCGAAACACCATTCCAGATGACTGAGCACTCAGCATCAAAGCCAATTCCATTTTCATCTATTCTTCTTTAGGTGAAACAATCTACTCTCTGCAATATCCTCATTCGTATCCAAAATTCCTGCCCACCAAGCATTAATAACGTAATACAACTTATAAATTTACCAGTAATAAATGCATATCTCAGTTTTATGAATCAAATCTGCAAGCAGAGGTTGGGTCTAACTGTGTTAAATATAATCCATTTTATAATCAAAGTGGCTGCATGGATTGCTGATGGTGCAGCACTTTACAGAAGCTCACACTACAGTTTTATATGAATATTTTTCATCCCAATAGTTTTTCCCAATCAATAGTAAATATAAAATATACTCAATGATTGTAATCTTCTTTGGTAAAAACAAAAAAATAAAGAAATCAGAAAATAAATGCATTTTAGAAAACATTTTAGCTATTCCACAGACGAATCTTCATTTGAAGACTTTCAAAGTCATTTTATATTGGGTTGCTAATTTTAACACACATTTCACAGTTCTGTTCCTTCCACTGCCACTGTGATCATTACTAGCACAAAGTGATACAGCTTCAGGTAAAAATTCTGTACCTCTTATTGCACTGGTTATTTTGTGCACATCCATTTTCTTACCTCCTGTGACAATATTCACATTAAATCTATTTTCCTACAGCATCCTTCCATGTGCATTTTTTTCCTGCACAATCTACCACTGCTTCTCTCTTTCATTACAACTGAGAAAGAAATTTTTGCCAGAGATCACAATATATCTCAGGAAACTGGTAACCTTATTTTCCTCTTTTGTGATAAAAATGTGAAAAATAATCATCATATCAGCAATGTTTTTTAAATGATAAGCTGGCAAAACCATTGTTATGTAATTCGACATATGATAGATAAGATTTTCCAATGTTTTTTTTTTTCTTTTTAATACAGAATTTATTACTGCTTTAAGTATTATTCCATTTATTTCTTGAATTTAATATACAAATAAAAAATGTATTGTTTTAATGAAATGTATTTGTTTAATGCAAATACATACCACTTGCTGACGGAGGGGGAAAACTTGTGAACAGGTCAATACCTTGGAATGGATCATCCTAAATTAAAAAAATAAATTAATATTCTTTTAGTCTTTATAAAACAGAGATGTCCAGATTAGTATTCATTCCTTATTTGGAAAAACTGATATGGTACAAATTAATTGAATTAATCAAATCTATTTTATTTGGTTATAAGGCAAGCAAACCGTTTTTTTTTTTTTTTAGGTTTATCATACATGCTTTATTGGGACAATAAAACAACTTAATTTCGATTTTTTTTTTTTTTTTTTTTTTTTAAGAGCCTACATGAAAACATTTAAATTTCAAAGATTAGAGATTAGTTGTAACAAACAGACTTAATGCTTTTTTTATTTGACAAAAGTCCTAACCTATAGTTTTATCAATGGCTAATGCACTTACATGACCATGTGCAAACATATGGAGCTGACTGATCCAAAGATTATATTTCTTTGTAAAAGCATAAACTGATATAATTTTAACGATGCTTTTATTTTTCTCTTTAAAAATAAAATCAGGTTGATTGTGCAAAGAGTATTCTGGAAATAATGATCTCCAATTTGATGTACAGATACAGAGTTTTAAATTAAATGGAATATATAACAAAATATCACACACATTCTTTATGTCAAGATTTATAATATTTAAAGCTAAATTTAAACTAAAATACTAAAGGGGTTGGCAGGCCTGAACAAATTCTGTATTGGAAGGTTGATTTCATTTTTGTGGATAAGAATGTTAAGAAGCATACCTTTATTTCTGCTTCTGAACCACCGAATGCATCGTCATTGAAGGGTTCAATGAACTGATCTGCTGATATTATATCCTGTCCATCTTCTCCAAATGGATCTAAAATAAAGTAAATATTATAACGGTGTAAAATCTTCCTATAATGTTTTTTTTAATGATAGGAAATCCCAGTGAATTTTTCTCACAAAAAAAAAAAAAAAGCTATATAAATGTAGTGCCTAAATTTTTATTAACTGTTCAGTTTGTATACTATTTGTATAAGTGAGACCTCTTTCATGACAAAAAAAAGAGACTTAAACAAATTTATCAACAGGAAAATGTGTATATGTTCCACCAACTCAGCTTTGTGAGTATCCAAACTGGTAGAATATGCACTAAATTCATAAATGAATCCAGAGGGTCCATTATATACTTAAATACAAGAGTCTTCAGTGCATGGTCTGAGGTCATGTACAGCCCTTGCATAACACACTTGCAACTTTAATTTTACAGAAAGAAACTAACTGTCAAGAAATTAGGTGCCAACTCATCGTTCTGATGGGCGTCTACGAGAGCTTGAGGTGTAGGGTAAATGCTCTCGAAGAAATTAATATGAGGGGCCCATCAGGCTCTCAGCTGCCCAGCTCAATGACAGAGCTCACTCCTGTGCATCAGGCAAAACAGAGGCAATCTCCAAGGCAGAATGCACTGGTCCCAAAGGAACTAGTTATTGTTGGTGACTCTATCGTTAGGGAGATGGGGAATATACTATTCAAGAAGGACCAGGGTACGTCTGGCAAAAGGTTGATGTTGTTGTACAAGGAACAAATGACATTAAAAGTAAGAGATCCGCAGATTTACTCAACAAGTGCAGATCAATGTTGAAAAAAAAGTCATGAGTTAGGATTGAATGTGAAAGTGTCTGCAATTTTGCCAGACACGATAGAAGGGAGTATATGATGAAAGCCTTGTCAATCAATTTGGCCCTGGAGAGACTGTGCAAGGCTCAAGGGGTAGAATTTTTTTCTGACTGGTCTCTACTTGTTGACAAGAGAGACTGCTTCTACAGGGATGGGGTACACTTAAATAGAAAGGGTGCAAGAATATTTGCTGATGCTATCGAAGCAGTGTTAGGTGGGTCGGAAAACTGCTAGCTTGGGGGGATACACAGACTAAAAGGTTAAGAGTGGCCGCAGGCAGAGGCAAAAGTGATTCTTGCGCTGCTTCTATTAGAATGATCAGTAGCCTGGAAAGCAAGGTAATGGAGATTTCCAGGACTGATGGGAGTCATAATGGAACAAGTAAATAGATGGGCTGTGTTAGGGTAACTAAGAGTAGGAACAGGTGCATGTATACTTGCATATACACCAATGCTAGGAGTATAGTTAATAAGTTTGATGAGCTCGAAGTGCTAGTCAAGACATCAAAGGCAGATATTGTTGGGATATCAGAGACATGGTGTCAAACAGATATAAGCAGTGCAGAATTAGAATTTGGGGGGTACAATGTGTACAGGAAGGACAGACAGGACAGGAATTGAGGAGGGGTTATATTGTTAGTTAAGAAACACAAAATCTAAGAAAGTGCATCCAATTGATATTGGTAGACAATGCAGTGTTGAGTCTGTTTGGTGTGAAATAAGCACTGGGAAAGGAAAAATGAGTTTTTTTTTTTTTTTTTTGGTAGTTGTTGGCGCATAGGCTTCTGTGGCCATAATGCACCTCCCAAGGTTTTTGCAGTACTTTGATCCAAGCCCGAGGCAGGAATCGAACCCGCGACCTTTGGATTGCCAGGCAAGCACTTTACCCACCCGGCTAGCCCGGTCGGCAAAAATGAGAGTAAGTGTATGTTATAGGCCTAATGAATCTGATGAGAATAATTGTGCAGAGAAATAGAGTGGGCCAGTAATTCAGAATGTCTTATAATGGAGGATTTTAACTTTCCAGATATTGACTGGAACTTGTGAGTTGGTCACTCGTACACTAGTACGACTTTTGTGGATTTATTGAATGACTGTTTTCTATAGCAACATATTTGAGAGGCAACCAGAGGGAGTAATACTCTTGATCTGATTATCAGCAGTGATTATTCATGCATTAAGAATTTGCAGATAAAGGAACCACTGGGTGACAGTGATCACAACGTACCGATGTGGGAATTACTTAAAGATGTAACAACCATCAAGGCTAAAGGGAAGGGCTTTTGCTGCCATAAAGATGACTACAGAGGATCAACTGATGACGTTACCAACACTGAATTCTAAATGGGAAGTCATCAGGGACTTAATTTTGGAGGCTACTAGACTTTTCATTATAACTAAGAAATACTGTTCGAGGTTTAGGCCTAAATGGATGTCAGATGAATTAATGAGGCTCGTGGCAGAGAAGAATGTATGGGATGCATATAAAGTATCAGGTGACACAGAAGCCTATGGCAGGAATAAACTAGCCTGTAATCAAATCACAAAGGAGGTTTTGGTTTGGTTTTTTTTTAGGAGCATTAGCAACTAAGGCCATATTGCTCCGGGAATATGCGGTGGTCATTCCCTGCCCTTTCAGCATCCTCCATATTTGGTGGTGACAGGCTCGAACCCCGGTCTAATCAACCCCGGTCTAATCACGATGAGCAGACCCCGGTCTGCTCATCGTGAACTAATGTTATTAGTGGAGTCCCTCAGGGCTCAGTGTTGGGTCCGTTATTGTTTTCTGTATTTATAAATGATATTGATGATGGTATATCAAGCTTAATGTCCAAGTTTGCAGACGATACAAAGGGTGGCAGGTTTGTCAAGGACAATACTGACACTATGCTGCTGCAACGGATCTGGAAAGGTTGAGCAGATGGGCTGAGTGGGGGCAAATGAAGTTTAACATTGACAAATGTAAAGTACTACACATGGGAAACAGCGACCCCAGAGCAACGTATCAACTCTGTGGTACTACACTGACAGTGGTAGAGAATGAAAGGGACCTGGGGGTGGTTGTGCAGGCAGATATGAAGTTCTCTGAGCAGTGCAGACGGGCTGCAAGAGTAGCTCATGGAGTATTGTCAATGATATACAGGAATTTTTTCAGCAGGGATAATGAGGTGATTATTCCCTTGTATAAGGCAATGGTCAGGCCACACCTAGAGTACTGTATACAGGTCTGGAAGCCTCATTTCAAGAAGGATGTAGAGCTGCTGGAACGAGTACAGAGAAGGGCAACAAGATTAGTGAATGGAACAAAGGGGTGCTCTTACGAAGAAAGGCTTAAGTTTTGCAAATTACAGTGTCTGGAGACTAGGCACCAGCGAGGTGATCTGATAGAGGTGTATAAAGCCTTGAATGGTTTGAGCATGCTCAATGCTGATGGGATTCTTCCTCTAGCTCAGAAGAGAGGGCACCTGAGAGGGCATAAATTCAAATTGAGGAAAGACAGATGTAGGATAGACGTGCGGAAATTTGCCTTTAGCCAGCAGGTGGTTGGTTGGTGGAACAGACTTCCATTCCTTGTAGTGGAGGTTGATAGCCTAAATAAGTTTAAGGCTCAGCTGGACAGGTATTTTGAACGAACAGAGGGGTGAAGTGGAAGTGGGTTTTTTTTTTTTTTTTTTTTTTGGCTGATGCTGCATAAGCTTGCTTTCTTGCATCAAATGCCTCTACTAATGCTAATGCTAAGAAGCGTGTGCTACGCACTGCTGCTCCTTCCCACCTGGCTATGGAGGCGCCCCACAAAGGAGGTTAGGCAGGCGAAGGCAGATTACGAGAAATCTTTGGCAAAGGATGCAAAGAAAAACAGCAAAGAGTTCTTTACTTATGTAAACTCTAGAAGGAAGGGAATGAATCAGATAGGAACAGATTTAACATAGATGGGTTGACTATTCATGATCGTGCTCAGGTAGCTGATAAATTGAATGAGTATTTTGCATCTACATTCACACATGAGTTATTCAATGAGGGGGGGGTGCCAGAAGTTTATCAAAAGCTAACAGGTAACTAAGTGATTTTGTAATAACTGAAAGCAAAGTGGAAGAGAAATTGTTGAAGTTAAACATAAGGAAGGCACCTGGGGTGGACAGGATCTATCCAGTTATATTAAAGGAGGCAGCAAAGGAAGTAAGCAAACCCTTAGCCATAATTATGAGAGCTTCCTTGGACTCAGGTGAGGTCACCATGGACTGGAGATGTGCAAATGTATCACCAATTCACAAAGGAGGTTCAAAAGGATTATAAGTAACTACAGACCTGTTAGTTTAACTTGTGTTCCGGGGAAAATAATGGAATCACTGGTTAAAGAAGCATTGCAGGATCATCATTGTAGGACACAGCATGGGTTTGTTAAAGGGAGGTCTTGTCTGACCAATTTGATTGGATGCTATGATGTGGTCACAAAGGAACTGAATGCCAAAAATAATTTTGATATCATATACTTGGATTTCAGGAAAGCTTTTGATACTGTTGCACATGGAAGACTGCTGTACAAACTGGAGAGGTATGGCATTAAGGGTAAGTTTAACCAATAGATAAAGGGATGGTTGAGTGGGAGATGACAGAAAGTGGTAATCAATGGACACTGCTCTTTCTTCAGGGACAAATGTTATAAGTGGAGTTCCCCAGGGTTCAGTGTTGCGCTCATTGTTATTTTGTATATTTATCAATGATATTGATGAATGTATATCAGGTTTAATGTCCAAGTGTGCAGATGATACAAAGTTGGCAGGGTTGTTAATGACAGTAAAGACACTATGCTACTCCAACTGGATCTAGTTAAGTTGGGAAAATGGGCTGAAAAGTGGCAACTGAAGTTTAACGTTGACAAATGCAAAATACTGCATATGGGTAGCAATAACCGAAAAGAAATATACCAACTGTGTGGTACTACACTCAGGGAAGTGGAAAGTGAAAAAGACCCGAGGGTAATTGTGCAGTCAAATATGAAATATAAAACTATTGAATACACCATGAATTGTCCAACTAATAGAGCAAGCTTATCTGCAAAAAGATCTAAACCTCCCAAGCACTTCCTAATTCATTTCACAAATATACGTGGTCTCAATTCTAATCTAAACGATGTCCATTTCCACTTGCAGTCTGCCAAACCCCCTGTACTTTTTCTGAGAGAATCTCAGTTATCGGTTGATTCAACTACTGCTCATCTCAGATGCCCAAATTATTCGCCGTATGATTCTTTTCGCCTCAAAGGTGGTATTTGTGCATATGTCCACTCTGATATTCCCTGTCAGAGACTTGGCAATTTGGAATCTCCTCTCTTTGATCTTCTCTGGCTTAAAATCTCTCTACCTCATTGTGTCAAATTCATCTGTTGTCTCTACCGTTCTCCCAACTCCACTAATCACTTGTAGCTCTTTGACTTCCTCTCTTTGCAACTTGACTTTCTCCAGTCCAACTTTCCTAACAGTGAGGTAATTTTCCTTGGTGATTTTAATGTTCACAACTCCAGCTGGCTTCGTTTTCTAGTTAAACCAACTCAGCTGGTCGAGATGCTGAGGCTTTTGCAATTACTAATGATCTTTCACAGATTGTTCATTTACCTACAAGAATACCGGACAATCCTAATCATACAGCCAATACGCTTGATCTTTTTCTCACAAACAACCCTTCTAAGTACACGTTCGAAGTGAGAGGTCCTTTATGTACTTCAGATCACAACTTGCTGATTGTCTCTTCTCCAATGGAACCTTTATCTCATGGCCATTCCCAACCTCGTGTTGTTTGGCATTACAAGAATGCAAAATGGAATGACCTGTGAGACTTCTTTTCCTTGGTCGGATTACTGTTTCAAAACTTCTGATGTCAACGTTTGCTCAGATCATGTCAGTGAAATTATTCTTGCAGGAATGGAATCCTTTATCCCACACTCCACTTTAAAATCTCGTCCTTTATCTAAACCTTGGTTTTCCAATAAATGTGCAAAGGCTGTTCAAGAGAAGAATGTTGCATATCATAATTGGCTTGTTTCTAATTCTTCAGTTTCATTTTCTGCCTACACCAAAGTTCACAACAATTGTAAAGCAGTTATTAACCAGTCCAAACTACAGTTTGAACAGGCTAAGAGTAGAAAACTTGCTTCTTGCCCTAATGGTAGCCGAGCATTCTGGTCTCTTGCCAAAGCTATTGGCCGCAACTTTTGCCCATCTCTGCTCCCACCTCTGTCCAAACCAGATGGTTCTGTTGTCACTTCAGCCAAGGATAAAGCTGACCTGCTAGTATCCCATTTTTCTTTCAACTCATGCATTAACGATCTTGGTAAAACACCTCCCACTATTTCCAACACGCTCCATTCAATGCCTCCTGTGGTCGTCCGACAAAAGGATTTCAGAAGGATTCTGATGAATCTTGATACTAAGAAAGCTCCATGTCCCGATGGTATTTCTCCACTTGTTCTCAAAACCTGTGCTCCTGAATTTACTCCTATTCTTTGCCGCCTTTTTTCACTTTCTTATTCCAAAGGTGTTTTTCCTTCTGCTTGGAAATTTGCTCATATCCAGCCAGTTCCTAAAAAGGGTGACAAATCCTTTCCAACCAATTATCATCCCATTGCAATTACTTCTACTCTTTCTAAAGTACAGTCAGTCCTCATATAGCACGATAGTTGTGTAACTAGAAACCCTTGTGTAATGCAAAATCGTGCAATATAAATTTACAACAGGCCCTATGGAAAAAATAGGGTTAGGTGCCGACCACCCAAGATGAACACACATTTGTAATCAAAACATTACCAAACACAATAAATAATCATAATAAAATACGTAAGTATTTTATTACGACTATTACGTAATAAAATATTGCTAATTCTTTTGCTTCTTTTTTTTTTTTTTTTTTTGGTTTGGTAGTTGTTGGCGCATCGGCCTCCGCGGCCATAGTGCACCTCCCAAGGTTTTTGCAGTACTTTGATCCAAGCCCGAGGCGGGAATCGAACCCGCGACCTTTGGGTTGCCAGGCAGGCACTTTACCCACCTGGCTAGCCCGGTCGGCCTTTTGCTTCTATCGTAAGCAAACTTTTTTTTTGGTTTTCTATTCAAACAGATGACAACCGTTCCAGCTCTTCCAATTCTTTGTGTCTTAATCTAATGGATTTTAATTACACTTTGAGTTGTTCCTGCTATGAAAGTTGTTTTTATTTTCTCTGCATTCTTTGTAATTCTCGGCATTGCCTCATTTAGGTCTGTAGCAAGTGCAATATCGCATGGTCTTTCATTTCGCTCAAAGCGTTTCACAATTTCATATTTTTTCTCTATCGACAGAGGCGGACTGGCCATAAGACTTACCGGGGAAACCCCGGTGGGCCAAGGCCGGTGTGATTTTGGCCATAAACCATAGTATGAGGCCACTACAAATTTTCCCGGGTAAGAATTTTTGACCCAGTTCACCTCTGTTTGTCGATATTGCTTTTCTTTTTCTCTCTGAATCTGCAGTGTCTTCATCAGGACGCTTCCTTTTCAAACCTTTTAAGTATTTTACTCATTTTTAGGGAATAAAGCACAATTACAAATCGAGGAGGCACGCTTGAAACACATAAACAAAGCTGTGCGTGGGTAGCAACTGAATAAACAACACCGTGAAGGCAGAGATATACTATTAACACCTCACATTTTACTAAAGCACATTTCTAGGGGTTACTACCATAAAACAATAAAAACAATTTCCAGTTGCGTTTCTTCTAATGGAATCTGTTATAAACTGGTAGTAAACTCGATCTAATTGCATTTGCGATTATACCGATAGCTGGAATTGTGTTGGTTTTTACGTTATTATGGTGAAATGTGTTTCCCCTTCACTGATATAAAAACATAAATACATTTTCAGAATCTTCTCTTCATTCCTATCGTGTTGCGTTCGGTTGGGGTGATTCTGCGTTCGACTGCAATTTTTTGTAAACACAAAGGCGAATCGTGCATAAGCAAATTCAGTTTGTGTTATATAAGATATCGTTCCCCCATTTATAAATTGTGTATGATCGAATTTGTGTAGTGCAAACACGTGTTATATTGCTTCTTCTGCATCTAAAAAACTTGGTTTTCTCTTTCGCTCTCGGCGTTACTTTTCTTCCAAACAGCTGCTCACTGTGTATAAATCACAAATCCGCCCTGCCATGGAATATTGTTCCCACATCTGGGGTGGTGCCCCCAAAACCTCTCTCAGGCTTCTTGATTCCATTCAGAAGAGGGCAGTTAGGTTAATTAATGACTCATCTCTAAGAGTCTCTGCACTCGCTGTCTCATAGACGTACTGTTTCTGCTGCATGCCTCTTCTACAGATACTTCCATGGGCACTGTTCTTCTGAATTAGCTTCTATAATTTCTGCTCTCTTTTTAAAAACAGTCCGAACACGTGCCGCCAACATCCATTTACTGTCCAACTTCAAACTCACAGACCCAACACTTTTCATCTTCCGCGTTTATTCATTCAACTGCCGTTTTCTGGAACAACCTTACTTCATACGTATTTCCTGAAAATTGCAGTCTACAGAAGTTCAAGTCCAATGTCAACAAATATTCTTTCGTCTTCTCAACCTCCAACCCAATCACCGTACTAAGTACTATAGGTTCTAACACCTCTCGTGTTTGGGGTTTACATTAAAAAAAATAATAATAAATAAGCTGAATGTTGATGGGATTTTTTCTCTTGCTCAGACTAAGAACCTGAGGGGACACAGTTACAAATTGAGGAAAGATAGTTGTAGAATAGATGTGCGGAAATTTTCCTTTAGCCAGCAGGTAGTTGATTGGTGGAACAGGCTTCCATCTTTTTTTGTGGAAGTTAATAGCATAAATAAATTTAAGGCTGAGCTGGACAGGCATTTCAAATGAATTGAGGGTTGAAATGGGTGGTTTTTTTTTTTGGCTGATGCTGCATAAGCTTGCTTTCTTGCATCGTATACCTCTATTAATGCTAATGCTACTTAAGAAATTATTTTACAGAAAGAAGGTAATCTCAGAGAAACTATTGAACAGGAAGAAGCTATTGAACCTTAATTTTTCTGCAGTTCGTAAACTGCACAAAATGAAACTAGAAAATTAAATTTTATACTTGTCTATTCATAAAGGATTTTTAATTTTTTTTAGGATACTTTAAAATAAGACAACCCTCAAAATCATCATGAGCTCAATGACAGGTAGAAAAATAACTTCTTTTTGCTTTATGCAATGAAAAAGTTATTTACTTCTATCATTATAAAAAAGTAAAGTACATCTCACTTTTATGATGAACAAAAAAGGAAAACTTTTGATTATAATTTTTATTTAATGTTAAACTACATGCATCTTTCAAAACTTCAGTGATTTCTGTAAGTCAGTTGAATTAGCAAATGATATTAATATAAAGAAAGACACATTAAACCAGATGCAAATGTTAAGAAAGTTTATTGGAACAGTCATAAGATAACAAGATAGTCACCACAATACAGGTACTCAACAATAAAGTGATGTTTTGTAACTCATATGAGTAACATCATCAGGCCTAAAGGGAATAAAAAAGATTTTCAATTTACAATAAAAATAAAATTTTCAAGTTAACTGCAAAATTTCAATTAGAACCATGTATGGATATTTTAATAGAGAATAAAATAATGCATGATAAGAAAAAACAAATATACATTACTAAATGTGTAGTAACTAAAAGGAGAGGATACAAAGGAGCTCAGATTAAAGGTAAGCTAGGAGGGGCATCAATGGAATACATGATGGAGGTAGATAGATTACAGATAGACTAATCCACAGGGATGACTGCAATTGCCCAAAAGTGCACAATCAGAATGCCAGAGCCAAACTCCTAGAGGATTCTCTTCATAATTGCTATCCCTTAGGAGTTTGGTCCCAATGTAGTTTCTGGATTTTCAATTCTTTCTTTATGATGATTAGCCATCACTGTTCCAGCTGCTTTCATGCTGGTTGCTGCCCTCCTGATAAGCTTTCGTGCTTGCAGATGTTTTTTCTTTATAATCCATAATTTTCTTCTATGCCGTTTTGGTATCCTAGTTAGACCCAGCTATTTTGGGGCTGCTTAAACAGCACCCCTCAACACCTTATAATCTCTATAACTTTGACACTTTAGAGCTTACACTGTTTTGACAGAACATATCTCTTCATGGTGGCTATTTTTAGAATTTTTTGTTTGTTTTTTAATTTTTAAATTCCTTTTTTATTTTAATTTTTTAATTATTGAAATCTGCTAGTTATGATTTTTAATTCTAATTTTAGTTTTTAATTTCGTTTTTCTATCTTCTCCTTTTAGAACTTTTGTTTTTTGTTACTGTTTTCAGTTACTCCATCTTAATTTCTCTCAGCTTAGATTTATTTTTGGGGTTCTTAACTGCACACACAGTGGCAGTTATCTCCCATGGGTTTGTCTGTTCACCAATGTCAAGTTTTCTGTTGATATTCCTTCCTAGCTTATCTTTAACCTCGCCACTTTTGTAATATCTAGTTTGAGAAAATAATGCTTCGCTGCATTATATTTTCTGCTATTATTGCCAAGAAACAATGTTGTCCCACCTGTGACAGTGACAAAACCTTGGGCTTAGGCTCTTTTAGAAATGACCATGTTTGTCCATGAGTCAACCTAAAGTAACTAATTTTGTTTTTAGTCGAATAAGCAATAGGCAAATCCATTATTCATTAAAAACTGAAAGGCACTGTTGTGACCAGAACTATTTGATTCCATCATCAGAGAACAGGTAGCCTCAATTAGTGACCTTGTGCAATGCAGTGAACGAATAAATCAAATCCAAAAGAGCAGTCACACAACATTGAAAAGTAAACTTACATTTTTAAAACGTAACTTTTGTTACATGAATAATAAAACCCCCATGAGTGAGCTGCAAGGGCCCAATGCATCACTCAGGTACAGAAGCTGGGTACCATTTTAATGCAGGTATTGAAATAGCTTGAAGAAATAATGCTTCTTTACATTATGTTCTTCTGTCATTACTGCCTTGAGATAATACCGTCTCTCCTGTGACAATGACAGAGCTTGGGCTTATGCACTTTTAGAAATTTCTAAGTATGTCCATGATTTATTATTCATGCAATGAAAATTACCTTTTAGAATCAGAATTTTTCTTCTGATTCTGGGAGTTGTTATTCAATTAAAAATAAAATTAGTTACTTTAGGTCAACTGGTAGACAAATGTAGTCATTTCTAAAAGAACCTAAGCCCAAGTTTTGCCACATGAGGTACAATACTGTTCCCTGGCAGTAATTACAGAAAAACACAAGAGACATGTTATTTTTCTCAAACTATTTCAATACCTGCACTGAAATAGTACCTTGCTTCTATAGTTGGATAGTACCTCACTTCTATATTTGTATTGTACATTTGTTTAATCTTATCATTCACCATTTCATTCTAAATGAAAATGTCTGTAGTCAATTCTAATTGGAATTTGCATCCCATAATTTTAAACTTTAAATTTTATTTTGTTGTTATTGCAAATCTAACTTTGTTATCCCCTTGTAGGCCTAATGATATTACTCAGTTAAGTTATAAAATGATGTTGCCCTATTGTTAAGATGCCTGTATTTTGACAGTTACTTTGTTCTCTTTTAACCATTCCAATAAACATTCATAACAGTTTAATAGTGTCTTTCATTGCACTAATATTATTTGCTATAGAGTTCATCTACACATTATTCCCATTTCAAATAATTAGATTTATACATTAAAGTATAATGTTTCTCATTTAAATTTTCTTAATTTTATGATTATGTTATTAACAAGTCATATCCCCACTGCAAGATTGCAACCTACACCACACAGTTGACTATTCAACTGTAGCTCCCTTACACACACACACACACACACACACACACACACACACACACACACACACACACACACACACACACACACACACACACACACACACACACACACACACACAGAGAGAGAGAGAGAGAGAGAGAGAGAGAGAGAGAGAGAGAGAGAGAGAGAGAGAGAGAGAGAGAGAGAGAGAGAGAGAGAGAGAGAGAGAGAGAGAGAGAGAGAGAGATGATCACATAAAAATTTTCAAAAACAAAGAGAGAAAGAAAAATGTTTAAATGCAAAATATAGTCACTCTGCATATCATTCTGTCCCATTCAATGGTTTTTAGATATGAAATAGATGGGGTCCCACAACTGGTGGTATATATGATCCTACGTGACCAAAAATTTGAAAATTTGAGAGACAGGTTGTTTATTAGCATTAGTTGAGGCATATGAAGAAAGAAAGCAGAGGGTGGTAATCAATGGGTGCTGCTCTTCGTGGACTAATGTTATTAGTGGAGTCCCACAGGGTTCGGTGTTGGGTCCACTGTTGTTTTGTGTATTTATCAATGATATTGATGAAGGTATATCAGGCTTAATGTCGAAGTTTGCAGATGACACAAAGGTTGGCAGGGTTGTTAATGACAGTAATGGCAGTGTGCTACTGCAACAGGATCTAGATAATTTGGGCAGATGGGCTAAGAAGTGGCAACTGAAGTTCAACCTTGACAAATGCAAAGTACTGCATATGGGTAGAAGTAACCCCAGAGAAACGTACCAACTGTGTGGTACTACACTTAAGGTGGTAGAAAATGAAAAAGACCTGGGAGTAATTGTGCAGTCAGATATGAAGTTTTCTGAGCAGTGCAGACAGGCTGCTAGGGTGGGTCATGGGGTTTTGTCAATGATATATAGGAATTTTGCTAGCAGGGAAAAGGAGGTGATTGTCCCTCTGTATAAGGCAATGGTCAGGCCAAGCCTTGAGTACTGCGTACAGGTCTGGAGGTCTCATTTTAGGAAGGATGTAGATTTGCTTGAGCGTGTACAGAGAAGAGCAACACGATTGGTGAGGGGAATGAAGGGATTCTCTTACCAAGAGAGGCTTAAGTTCTGCAAATTGCAGTGGCTGGAGACTAGGCACCTGCACGGTGATCTGATTGAGGTCTATAAGGCCTTGAATGGGTTGAGCACGCTGAATTCTGATGGGATCCTTCCACTTGTTCAGATTACCAACCTACGGGATCATAAGTTCAAATTAAGAAAGGACAGATGTAGAATAGATGTGGGGAAATTTGCCTTTAGCCAGCGGGTGGTTAATTGCTGGAACAAACTTCCATCTGTCGTTGTGGAAGTTGATAGGTTAAATAAATTTAAGGAGGAACTGGACAGGCATTTGGAGGGAATGGTGTGATTTTTTTTTTTTTTTTGGCTGATGCTGCATAAGCTCCTACACTTGCTTTCTTGCATCATGTGCCACTACTACTACTACTTATATACAGCATCAGCCAAAAAAAAAAAAAAACCCTTCCCATTTCACCCATCCTGTCACTACAGTTCAGCTTTAAATTTATTTAAGCTTTCAACTTCCAAACAACAGATGGAAGTCTGTTCCAGCAATCAACTACCCACTGGCTAAAGGCAAACTTCCGCACATCTATTCTATAACTGTCTTTCCTCAATTTGAATCTATGCCCCCTCAGGGGGCATAGATTATGGGAGGTACCAAGACAACTAAGGCCATGGCACATAAAGATGTGCCATGGCATTAATGTTAACACGATTAATGTTAAATGTTAATGTTAATTAATGTTATCCTTCAAAGTACACGATTAAAGTACTCTAAGCACCTTAGATCCCAACTTGGTTATAGTCTCTTCTTCAATGGAGTTACTCTCTCATGGCTATTCTCAGACACAAGTTGTTTGACATTAGATGAATGTGAAATGGGATTATGTGCACAACATCTATTCTTCTTTCACTTGGTTGAACTACTGTTGTAAATCTTTCGATCCCAATTTTGGTTAGATCACATCAGCGATATTACAGTTGTAGATATGAAATCCTTTATTCTGCACTCCACCCTAAAATCTTGTCCTTTATCTTACCTTGGTTTTGCAATAAGGCTGTTCAAGTTAAGAATGTTGCATATTGTAGTTGGCTTGTATCCAAATCTCCAATTTCAATTTTTGCCTATATTGAAACTTGAAACAATTGTAAAACAAATATTAATCAAATAAAGTCAATCAATTCGGCCCTGGAAAGATTGTGCAGGGCTCAAGGGGTAGAATTTTTTTCAGCCTGGTCTGTACTTGTTAACAGGAGAGACTGCTTCTACAGGGATGGGATACACTTAAATAGAAAGGGTGCAAGAATGTTTGCTGATGCTATCGAGGCAATGTTAGGTGGGTCGGAAAACTGCTAGATTGGGGGGATACAAGGACTAATAGATTAACAGTAGCCACTGGCAGAGGTGAAAGTGATTCTTGCACTGCTTCTATTGGAATGAGCCGCAGCCTGGAAAATAAGATGCAGGATATTTCAGAGACTGCTGGGAATCATTGGGGTACAAGTAAACACATGGGTTGTGTTAGGGTAGCTAAGAAAAAGAACAGGTGCATGTATACTTGTGTGTACACCAATGCTAGGAGTTTAGTAAATAAATTTGATGAATTTGAGGTATTGCTCAAAACATCAAAGGCAGATATTGTGGGGATTTCAGAGACGTGGTGTCACACAGATATAAGAAATGCAGAACTGGAATTTGGGGAGTACAATGTCTACAGAAAGGATAGACAGGATAGGAAGGGAGGAGGGGTTATGCTATTAGTTAAAAAACACATAAAATCCAAGGAAGTGAAGCCAGTCGACATCGCTGGACAGTGCAGTGTCGAGTCAGTTTGGTGTGACATAAGCATTGGGAGATCAAAATTGAGAGTAGGAGTGTGCTATAGGCCTAATGACTCTGATGAGTATAATAAGAAACTGTTCGGAGAAATAGAGTGGGCCAGTAAATCAGAGAGTCTTATAATGGGGGATTTTAATTTCCCAGATATTGACTGGAATTTGGGGGCTGGTCACTCACACAGTAGCAAGGCTTTTGTGGATTTATTGGATGATTGTTTTCTACATCAGCATGTTCGGGAGGCAACTAGAGGGAGTAATACTCTTGATTTGATTATCAGTAGTGATTCTTCATGCATTAAGAATCTGCAGATAAATGAACCACTTGGTGGCAGTGATCACAGTGTGCTGAAGTGGGAGTTACTCAAAGAGGTAACTACCATTAGGGGTAAAGGGAAGGGGTATTGCTTTCGTAAAGGCGACTACAATGGACTGAGACAGTATTTAAATTCTATACAGTGGGATCAACTGATGATATTGCCAACAGCAAATTCAAAATGGGAAGCATTCAAAGAACTTATTGTGGAAGCTACTAGGCTTTACATACCAACTAAGAAATATTGTTCAAGGTTTAGGCCTAAATGGTTGTCAGATGAACTAATGAGACATGTGGCAGAGAAGAAAAATGCATGGGATACATATAAATTAATGGGTGACATGGAAGCCTATGATAGATACAAGTTGATCTGTAACCAAGTTACAAAGGAGGTTAGGCAGGCGAAGGCAGATTACGAGAGATCCTTGGCAAGGGATGCGAAGAAAAACAGCAAAGAGTTCTTTACTTATGTAAACTCTAGAAGGAAGGGGATGAATCAGATTGGTCCACTTGAGATCGATGGGTCAACTGTTGATGACCCTGCTCGGGTAGCTAACAAACTAAATGAATATTTTGCATCGACATTCACACATGAGGAGTTATTCAGCGAGGGGAATGCCAGAGGTGTATTCAACTCTAGCAGTAAGCTAGAGAATCTTGTAATAACTGAGAGCAAAGTGGAGGAGAAAATGTTGAAGATAAACACAAGAAAGGCACCTGGGGTGGATGGGATCTATCCAGTTATATTAAAGGAGGCAGCAAAGGAGGTAAGCAAACCCTTAGCCATAATTATGAGAGCTTCCTTGGACTCAGGGGAGGTACCCATTGACTGGAGATGTGCAAATGTGACCCCAATTCACAAAGGGGGATCAAAGGCTGACACAAGTAATTATAGACCTGTGAGTTTAACTTCTGTTCCCGGAAAATTAATGGAGGCACTGGTGAAAGAAGCACTGCAGGATCATCTAGACAAGACTTCAGTTATAGCTAGGACACAGCATGGTTTTGTTAAGGGGAAGTCTTGCCTGACCAATTTGATTGGATACTATGATGCAGTCACAAAAGAACTGGATGCAGGGAATAACTTTGATATTATATACTTGGATCTTAGAAAGGCTTTTGATACTGTTGCACATGGAAGACTGCTGCACAAATTGGAGCAGTGTGGCATTGGAGGCAAGTTGCTGCTATGGATAAAGGGGTGGTTGAGGGGGAGAAGACAGAGAGTGGTAATCAATGGACACTGCTCATCGTGGACTAATGTTATTAGTGGAGTCCCTCAGGGTTCAGTATTGGGGCCTTTATTGTTTTCTGTATTTATAAATGATATTGATGATGGTATATCAGGCTTAATGTCCAAGTTTGCAGACGATACGAAGGTTGGCAGGGTTGTCAAGGACACTACTGACACTATGCTGCTGCAACAGGATTTGGAAAGGTTGAGCAGATGGGCTTCGAGGTGGCAAATGAAGTTTAACATTGACAAATGTAAAGTACTACATATGGGAAACAGCAACCCCAGAGCAACGTATCAACTCTGTGGTACTACACTGACAGTGGTAGAGAATGAAAGGGACCTGGGGGTGGTGGTGCAGGCAGATATGAAGTTCTCTGAGCAGTGCAGACGAGCTGCAAGAGTAGCTCATGGTGTATTGTCAATGATATATAGGAATTTTTCTAGCAGGGATAAGGAGGTGATTATTCCCTTGTATAAGGCAATGGTCAGGCCACACCTAGAGTACTGTATACAGGCCTGGAGGCCTCATTTCAGGAAGGATGTAGAGCTGCTGGAACGAGTACAGAGAAGGGCAACTAGATTGGTGAATGGGACAAAGGGGTTCTCTTACGAAGAAAGGCTTAAGTTTTGCAAATTACAGTGTCTGGAAACTAGGTACCAGCGGGGTGATCTGATAGAGGTGTACAAAGCCTTGAATGGTTTGAGCATGCTCAATGCTGATGGGATTCTTCCTCTAGCTCAGAAAAATCACCTGAGAGGGCATAAATTCAAATTGAGGAAAGACAGATGTAGGATAGATGTGCGGAAATTTGCCTTTAGCCAGCGGGTGGTTGGTGGGTGGAACAGACTTCCATCCCTTGTCGTGGAAGTTGATAGCCTAAATAAGTTTAAGGCTCAGCTGGACAGGTATTTTGAACGAACAGAGGGGTGAAGTGGAAGTGGGTTTTTTTTTTTTTTTTTTTGGCTGATGCTGCATAAGCTTGCTTTCTTGCATCAAATGCCTCTACTAATGCTAATGCTAATGCTAAAGTTCAATTTTAAACAGGCTAAGAGCAGAAAGCTTGCTACTTGTCCAAATAGTAGTTGGGCATTCTGAACTCTTGGCAAAGCTAGTGGTCACAACTTACTTCTATCCATCTATACTCTCGGCCCTTTTCTATTGCATCCTCAGCTAAAGTTAACACTTATTTATCAGCATCCTACTTTTCTTCTAACCCTTGTAATAACAATTTTGGTAAACCACCTCCCCCTATATCCAATATGCTCCACTCAAAGCCTCCCATGATATTTTGCCAGCAGGATGTTAGAAAAATTCTGAACAATGATGATGCTAAGAAAGCTCCAGGTCTTATGTCATTTCTCAACTTGTTCTCAAAACCTGTGTTCCTGAGCTTGCTCCTGTTCTGTGTTGCCTTTTTTTTACTTTCTTATTCCACTGGCACTTTTCCTACTGTTTGGAAATTTGCTCATATCCTTCCGGGTCCTAAAAAGGACAACTAATTCTTCCCAGTTATCATCCTGTTGTACTTACCTCTATTCATTCCAAAGTAATTTAGAAATCTATTAAACACCAACTGTTAAACTATCTCAAAACCTTCCAAGTGATTAATGATCGCCAATGTGGATTCTGCAAGTGTCAATCCACTGGTGGTATGGATTATGTTTATTCAACAAGATTGGTGAGGGGAACAAAGGGGTGCTCTTATGAAGAAAGGCTTAAGTTCTGCAAATTGCAACATCTGGAGACTTGGCACCTGTGAGGTGATCTAACTGAGGTGTACAAGGCCTTGAATGGATTGAACAGGCTCAATGCTGATGGCATTCTTCCTCTTACTCAAATTATGAACCTGAGGGGGCATAAACTGAAACTCAAGAAAGACAGTTGTTGAAAAGATGTGTGGAAATTTGCCTTTAGCCAGCAGGTAGTTGATTGCTGGAACAAACTTCCATCTGTTGTTGTTTGTTTGTTATTTGGTTTTTAGGAGCATTAGCAACTAAGGCCATATTGCTCCGGGGGGGGATATGTGGTGGTCATTCTCTGACCTTTTCACATCCTCTGTATTTGGTGGTCACGGGCTTGAACCCCGGGTCTAATCAAGAAGCGTGTGCTACGCACTGCTGCTCCTGCCCACCTGGCTACGGAGGCGCCATCTGTTGTTGTTGTGGAAGTTGATAGCTTAAATAAATTCAAGGAAGAAGTGGCAAACTTTTGGAGCGAATGGACGGGTGAAATGGGCAGTTTTTTTTTTTTTTTTTGGCTGATGCTGTATAAGCTTGCTTCCTTGCATCATATGCCTCTACTATTGCTAATGCTCATGCTAATGTTTGAAAGAATTTTCAGAAGCATTTGCTCTTGACATTTTTAAGACTTTTTATCATGTTTGATAAAAATATCTTTTAAACAAGCTCCTATCTTGTTCTACCACAAATAAAAGTAATCTACCACCACTTTGCTTATTGGAGGCTTGAAGTGTTGGAACCCATTAGAAAACAGGCCTTGTGCGTCAGGTTGCATTATATCATCAAAGTTTCTTGCAACGACTGACTAACTGGTTAAAATAAATTTTTATTAAAATAAAAATATAATATATACATAAGATAAAACAGAAATAAAATTAAAGCATTAAAATATAATAAGATAAAAGAGTTAAAATATATAGTAGCTTTCGAAGCGAAGTGCCTCTTCATCAGCTGGTTTGTGACTGGCGTACTTCAGTATATATTAATGGTTATAATAGCACAAGTCAGCTGGGCATGATCATGTATCACGAGTCTGGTGTTGGTAAAGCAGAATTACGTACACATGATGATCGCCAGCACTCATCGCACTGCTTGCTAGTTTGTTATTTGGTTTTTAGGAGCATTAGCAACTAAGGCCATAATGCTCCGGGATATGAGGTGGTTATTCCCTGACCTTTCCGCATCCTCCATATTTGGTGGTAACCGGCTCGAACCTCGGTCTAATCAAGAAGCGTGTGCTACGCACTGCTGCTCCTTCCCACCTGGCTACGGAGGCACCCATTGCACTGCAATACAATACATTCTATAATAGGGTGTAAATGTACTCCCCTCGTCCGATTCATAGTACTATTATTGGTGGCTGTGTGTAGTGTTTCAAGCCATGAGCGCTGGCGATAATCACATGAATAGTTGATGATTTCAATATCCCGTTGGGGATCAAGATTGTGCTGCTCAACCCAATAATGTTTGGCAACTGTGGATCGTTCAAAATTAGCGATTCACAGAGCCACCTCAGGCTCAGAAACCCGATCTATCAATCTTCTACCAGACTCACCTACATGGAACCCATGTTTAGTCTCCAGAGCAAAGCTCTGTCACTATCCCCATCTCGTCCATCATGCATTATGATTGATGTCTTTTGAGGTTATGATGGATATCATGGCGAGATCCAATCTTTCTTACATTTCGAGGGTACAGCTCTAAAATGGTGTTTGCAGGCTGGCCGCTAGATAGTCCACTGGTTGGTTGGTTTTTGGGTTTTATTGGCGCATTAGCAACTAAGGCTATAATGCACCAGATAGTCCACTGGACTGAACCGATTGGTAACTCTAGGAGGCTTCCAGATTTGCTAGCATATAATCTAGCTGCTTCTACTTTGCCAGACAGTGACTGAAGGGAGTCAAGCAGTGTGTATATGATGGGAGGGGGCTGCCAAGATCCCATTATGTCAAGGAGCTGGGCATATTCTTACCATATGTATGCCATATCCAAAATTTCATTACTTCATGCAGCATGCTCTTGCCACCTTTTCTTAGTTCTGAATACACCACGAATTGTCAAAATATTAGAACAAACTTATCTGAAAAAAGATCCAAACTGCTCAAACACTTTCTCATTCATTTCACAAATATACATGGTCTCAGTTCCAATCTCAATGATATCCATTTCCACTTAGTCTGCCAAACCCATGTATCTTTTCTGACAGAATCCCAGTTATTGGTTAATTCAACCACTGCTCACGTCAGTTGTCCGAATTATTCGCTGTATGCTTCTAAGGTGGTCCTTGTGCATATGTCCATTCTGATATTCCCTGTCAGAGACTTAGTAATTTGGAATCTACTCTTTTCAACCTTCTCTAGCTTAAAATCTCTCTACCACATTCTGTCAAATCCATCTGTTGCCTTTATCATTCTCTCATGACCATTCTCAACTTCATGTTGTTTGGTATTAGATGAATGCAAAATGGGATGATATGCAAGGATAATTTTCTTCTTTTCCTTGGTCGGATTACAGTTTCAAAATCTTCTGATATCAACATTTGCTCACATCGAGTAAGTGAAATTATTGTTGTGGGTATGAAATCCACACTCCAGCTTAAAATCCTGTCCTTTATCTAAACCTTGGTTTTCAATAAATGTGCTAGGCTGTTCAAGAGAAGAATGTTGCACATCATAATTGGCTTGTATTCAAATCTTCAGGTTCATTTTCTGCCTAAACCAAAGCTCACAACAACTGTAAAGCAGTTATTGATTAGTCCAAACTAGATTTCGAACAGGCTAAGAGTAGAGAACTTGCTTCTTGTCCAAACAGTAGTTGAGCATTCTGGTCACTTGCCAAAGTTATAGGCAGTAACCTTTGCCCATCTCTGTTCTGACTTCTCTCAAAATCAGATGGTTCTATTTCCTCTTCAGCCAAAGATAACACTGAACTGTTAGAATCCCATTTTTCTTCCAACTCATGTATTGATGATCTTGGTAAATCATCTCCCACCTTTCCAGTTTGTTTGTTTGTTTGTTATTTGGTTTTTAGGAGCATTACCAACTAAGGCCATAGTGCTCCGGGGATATGCGGTGGTCATTCCCTGATCTTTTCGCATCCTCTGTATTTGGTGGTCACGGGCTCGAACCCTGGTCTAATCAAGAAGCGTATGCTACGCACTACTGCTCCTGCCCGCCTGGCTACGGAGGCACCCACCTTTCTAGTACACTCAATTCAATGCCTCCTGTGGTTTACATAAAAAGTATGTCAGAAGGATTTTGAATAACTCCAGGTTCTGATGGTATTTCTCCACTTATTCTTAAAACTTGTGCTTCTGAATTTATTCCTGTTATGTGTTGCCTTTTTTCACTTTCTTATTCCAAGGGTGTTTTCCCTTCTGCTTGGAAAGTGCTCAGAAAATAGCCTGCAGAACAACTTTGAAATATTATTGAGCCACTCAAAATGGTGTACAGATTGCTGAGGATGCTATTTTAAAAAAGAAACTAATTCAAAGACTAAGGATACCTGTCACTCTGAAAAAGAGGTACAAGCCATGTATTTTTCCATCTGTACTCATAAAATAATCTTTATAAAAAAAAGATTAAAAAATTCACGAAACCATCAAATATTTACCTGATTTGAATGGATCTTCTCCAGAAAATGGATCTGTAGTGAATCCATTTACAGTTCCAAAAGGATCTTTACTTTTAAATGGATCTTCCTAGGTCATAAAAATAATACAGTTAAGCAATAATAAACATCCACATTCATAGATATTTCAGAGGGGGGGGGATAAAATGTCTATAAAGCAAGATTATTCATGAAGAATTCTATAAAGAAAATAGTGTGGGCAATGCACATAAGTTGCCTTGATCTGACATTACAAATAAAACTCGTCCTTGTGTTTTTTTGTTTTTTTTTTTAAACCACAAACACAAGGTATGAGAACCTCTATAGAACTAAGGTTGAGAAGATGATTTGGTTTGGTTTCAGTTTTTATGGTGCAAAGGTGACTAAGGCCATGATGCACCATTTGAGAAGATTATAGAAGATATTTGTTGACATCAGACTTGAATTTCAATAATATTCAGAAAATACACGTGAAGGGAGGTTGTTCCAGAAAACAGAAATTGAAGGAATAAATGAGGAAGAAGAAAAGTTGGTTTTGTGAGTTTGAAGTTGGACAGTAAAAGGATGCTGACTGGTTGTGACATGTGTTCGGACTGGTTTAGAAGAGAGAGGGGGAATTATAGATGCCAATTCTGAAGAACAGTACTCATGGAAGTATCTACAGAAAAGGCACACAGCAGAAACAGGATGTCTATTAAATAGAGTGGAGAGACTTTGTAAGAGATGGGTCATTGATTAACCAAACTTTCCTCTTTAGAATGGAGTCTAGAAGACAGAGATTATAGTGGCACTACCCCAGGTGTGGGAAAAATATTCCATGGTAGGGTGGATTTGAGATTTATACAGCGTGAGTAGTTGTTTAGAAGAAAAGTATAGCCAAGAGTGAAAGACAAAATCCAGTTTTTTATGGGAGCAATATTTGTGATGTGCTTAGTTTATGCCAAGAGAGATTAGAAGTCAGGGTTATCCCTAATAGACATATGTGACCTTGTCTAGAAATCTAAGAGTTGCTGATCAAAGGTAAGCATTGGAGCAGAACAATCCTTTTTTGCAAGATAGAAGACAGGACTGGGTTTTAGAAGGATTGAAATGAACTGTTATTTTTGCCCCACTGGAGAAGTATCTGGAGATCAGCATTTAAGGTTTTTAGTGAATTAGTACTGAATATTCAAGAAGTTGAAGCTGTTTGTGCAAGGCAAGGTTTCTCAAGCTGGAAAGAGGAATGCAATGTGCTATCATCAACAAAACTATGGATAGGATTTCCAGTCAATGGAAGGTCATTAATATAGAAGAAAAAAAGAGTGGGAGAAAGAACTGAACCTTGGGGAACACCAGCATTAGTGAAGTTAGAAGACAGAGTGCCATCTACCATCACCCACAGTGAATGGTGAGAGAGAAAACTGGATACCCAATTACAAAAAAACAGCTGGCAATCCATATGATGCATGCTTATTTAGAAGACCTTATGGTCAAAGGACCATAAGGTCTTCTAAATAAGCCCTTATGCTCAAGTAGATGCCCTTGACATTCAAAGGCTTTTGATCAAACATGATCAAAAGCCTTTGAATGTCAAGGGCATCTACTTGAGTTTCACCAAACTTTTCGCCGAACAAAATTTGTCCATAGATGGGTAACATAAGCACGTATATCACCAGTGGATTGACATTGATGGAACCTATATTGCTGCTCACTGATCAGATGGAAGGTTTTTAGATAGTTTAGGAATTGACAGTTAATGGATTTCCCTATTACTTTAGAAAGGGTAAAAGTAAGTGCAATGGGATGATAACTGGATGAGAGGGATTTGTCATTCCTTTCTAGGAACTGGCTAGACATGAGTAAATTTCCAAGCAGAAGGGAAATAAAAACACTAGTGGAATAAGAAATAAAATGGTGACACAGAACAGGAGTATGCTAAGGAGCACAGGTTTTCAAAACAAGCAAAGAAATATGAGTACCATCATGCCCTGGAGCTTTCTTGGCATCACGACTGTTCAAAATGCTTCTAACATCCTTTTGACAGAAGACCACAGGAGTGGGAATGGTAGGAGATTGTCTACCAAGATCATTAATCAAGAGTTAGATGAAAAGTAGGATGACAGCAGGTTGGCTTTATCTTTAGCTGAGGGAGCAAACAGAAACATGAGGTTTTAATAGAGGTGGGAGTACAGATGGCCAAAAGTTGTGGCTAACAGCTTTGGCAAGAGACCAGAATGCTCAACTACCATTTGGACAAGAAGAAAGTTTTCTACTCTTAGTTTTCTAAACTTAACTGATTCCATATTTGTTACTTGGACACTTCTCATCACTTACAATTCTTAACTTTTACATTATTTCAGAATGTGATTTAAGTGTTGTGCCACTACTAATCTTTTCAAAATATTGGTCAGTCACTGTTTAATTTGGATGGCTTCAACAGCCTGCTTTATCTGCATACAAATCAACTGTATTGTTCAGAACAATACTAACCTGTACTGTTCACTATCTTAAGAGAGATATCCAAATACTTTAGATATGATAATTTATAAAAGGAAGAAGTGAAATTAAATGATAAACTTAATTGGTAGCCATGATTTCTCAAGCAGCAGTTAAATCATCATTAACATCAACTTTAACACCGAGTATTGTGCATATAATTTGAAATGCATAAGAAAACAAGTTTTGAAGTTTATTAATATACTGCTACGGGTAAAATAATAACTAATTAACACTACAGCATGCAAATATATATATATATATTATTAAGCCTGTTGTGTTAATTATTTGCATGAATGATATCACGTATATTTCTTACCTTGAAATCATCTATGCTGTCTGTTGTACTAAATGCTCCCACACTATTTGCTGGACTATTACTTATCTACAAAGTAAAAATTAAAAAATAAAACCAAGAAATAATAACAAATAATAATGTCACAATATTCAGGTATTAAAATTAGATGCACTGAAGAAAAAATTTAACTTTCAAATTTTGTGATTCAATATTGCTGTTCATAATCTTTTAATATTCATAATTTATTGAAATATCATACTAATTTAATTCCTGATATACTTTCTGATAATACTGAATTATTAAATTTCATTCTTAAAGAATACAATCTGAAACAGCCCCATAATTTTCCCACCAGACGCTAACATTATCTTGATCTGATATTTACCAATATTGAACTAAAGAATGCTAAGACTTACTCTATATTTAAATTGGACCATATTTCAACAAATTTTGAAGTTAAATCTCAGATTTATAAGATATGAAATCGCTCTATAGACAGACTCTGCTTTAGATGCATTGATTGAAACGGAGTCAGAGAATATCCCAGAATGGCAAATTGGTAAAAGGTTTATGACTGAAAATATTGATGAAAAATACAATAATTTCACATTGATAATTCACAGTATAACTGAGCAGAAAGTAGTAGTAATTAAGAATTAAAGACAATACAAATACAAAAGAAGAACCAGAATAAGCATAATGATACAACCTTAACTGAATTTACAAACTATTATAAAAATTTATATTTTAAATCAAAAGTAAATAATAACACCTTAGTATTAGTAGTGGAAAAAGATGCAAGAAAACAAGCTTATGAAGAATCAACCAAAAACATATAAAAAAAAAACTTCTCACAACCTGTCCAGCCCCTCCAATAGTTTGTCTAGTTTTAACTTGAATTTATTCAATCTATCCACTTCCACAACAACAGGTGTAAGTTTGTTTCAACAATCAACCACCTACTGGCTGAAGACAAACTTCAGCACATCCATCCTCAACCATCCTTCAATTTATGCAATAATCTCCCTTAGGTAAATTCCACTGAAGTGCTCGGTCCACTCATCTGAGATCTGGTTCTAGATGAGTTCTTCTTCGTTCAACTCCCAATGTTTCTAAAATCGCATGTGCAAATGATCTAATGCTTCTTGTCCTTGGAAATTCTCATTCGTCTCTGGAAAGTACTGCCAATAACATCATGAATGATCTGTGTTCTTGGTCAGTTACTAATAAACTTACCATTTCTTCCAACAAGACAACTTTTTTTTTTTTTTTGTCTTAAAGGCAACTTTAACATTTCCAGGCCTCTGAATGTTAAACTTTTTGATCACTCACTCTCACTACATGGTTGACTCACATAAATTTATGGGTATTATTTTAGATCTTAAATTAAACATTCAAAAACATGTCTTGGCATTCATGATAAAATAGTCAAGTATATTTCAATGTTTATCTGTCTGTCACATCAATACTAGAGTATTATATCACCATACCCTTTATCTTTTCTAAAAAGTGGTGTTTGCTCCAATTTGAACCTATGGCTCTAGCACCTGGTTTTGATATACTAAGAAGGTTGCTATCCAAGAGAAATTCTCTTCCATCCAAAGACATATGCTCTTAATGATGAGTTGTTCCTATTGCATTATCTTGACAGCTGCGTTACAGGTTTTAAGTGATTTGCAGGTCCTACCTTTGGACCTCCAAATCGCTTATTGGGGCTTTTGCTATTATCTTAGACATGCCATTGCCATTGACTTTTTAGACATAACTCTTAATATCCACTGTTCCTAAAACTGAAAACTCAATGCTGGAACTACTTAGTCCAACTCTGGCAAGATCAATGGTCGTCTTCTTTCAAAGGTATGATCACAAGAAGGTTTATTCTATGTCTTTTTTGCTTTACAAAAGTCTGTTCTAAAATGGTTTGGTCCAAGTTTCCATACTCTTTTTCTTCTAACTGGCCATGGTTCCCTTTGTGCTAAACTTACTATGTTTAATCTGTCTTCTTCTCCCCTCTGTGACTGTGGCAACCCAGAACAGCGGCAGCAGGTTCATTTCACCTGACCATATTACCTGGATCTTTGTCAGCCTCTGTCTGTTGTGTGTCAACCATTTTCTTCAGGCAAAGAACATGGGTGCCTTGTTGGTAGGCACTGTGGAACTGCAGCACCCCCAGCTTTTTAAATCTAAATATACAGTCAATGGAGTTATACGAAATTTTGTAAAGAACAATGCAATGAATGTATGTATTAACAGGTCCCGCATTTAGTATACTCATCCTCTATTTCCATTAATCAAAAAAAAATAAAATAAATAAAATAAATAAATAATTGCTTTATTTAATATAAGTATTAAACAGAGCCTGGGCCATCCAGGCCCAAACATAGCCTAAGGCCTTTGGTTCATGGAAAAACAACTATTTCCAGTAATGATTTCAATAATAAACAAATAAAAACAAAATCGTTTTCAACTTTGAAGTTTAACCATAGGCAGAACTGTGCACTAGACAGTTCCACATTTTGCTTCCAGTGGTTGAGTCAATGCCTGGTCAGTTGGTTGCCAATATTTTAGAGGTGACAAAACGAGTCAAAGGAACTGTGGAACAGGCAGTGCCAATTTGATCATTGACTGTGAAGGGCATGTTGTCACAATATTGGTGTCTTTTTGTTCGCAAGATTCACCCGAATTCACATTAAGTAAATTATATCAGCATTAAGTCAAAACTGAACATTCAACAGTGTAATTATGTGATTACAGCTTAATTGTGAATTGAGCTTGAACTTGCTAAGTTGAAATGAGCAGCATCCCCATACATCACAGTCACAAGCCACCACTGGAAATGAATCATCTCTCTTGGACACCAAAAAAAAAAATTAATCTTCTGCAAAATTTTGCACATAAAGCCATCACCAGACATGGACAACTCATTACAAGAGCTTAAGTTCCTGGAATTACTCCTTTTCTGGCTTCACCTTCAGTCCAGGCCATCACTGTCATTGTCTCCAGTTTGTGATACCACCATCACTGTCTTTATCTCAAGTAACCATCTTCACCACTGCTTTCAACTTGGACAGGTCCTAATTATACTTGAAGAATTCTGAATGATCAATGTGTTTTCCTGTTTCTATCTCCAGCTTGACTCAGGCAGGATCTTCTGCTGGAAGAGGTTGTCTTGTGTGCAATCTTTATCTCTTCCTTCTATGATGTCAGATGAACTAATCAGACTCGTGGCAGAGAAGAAAAATGCATGGGATGCATATAAATTATCAGATGACACAGAAGCCTATGATAGATATAAGCTGGTCTATAACCAAGTCACAAGGTTAGGCAGGCAAACGCAGATTACGAGAAATCTTTGGCAAAGGATGCAAAGAAAAACAGCAAAGAGTTCTTTACTTATGTAAACTCTAGAAGGAAGGGAATGAATCAGATTGGTCCACTAAACAGAGATGGTTCAACTGTTAATGATCCTGCTGAGATAGCTGATAATCTGAATGAGTATTTTGCATCTACATTCACACATGAGGAGTTATTAAGGGAGGAAAATGCCAGAAGTTTATCAAACTGTAACAGGGTGCTTATTAATTTTGGAATAACTGAGAGCAAAGTGGAGGAGAAATTGTTGAAGTGAAACATAAGAAAAGCACCTGGGCAGATGAGTTCTATCCAGCTATATTAACAGAGGCAGCAAAGAAAGTAAGCAAACCTTTAGCCATAATTATTAGAGCATCCTTGAACTCAGGGGAAGTCCCCACAGACTGGAGATGTGCAAAAGTATCCCCAATTCACAAAGGGGAACTAATTGTATAAGGCAATGGTCAGGCCACACCTTGAGTACTTCATAAATAAGGTCTGGAGGCCTTATTTTAGGAAGGATGTTGAGTTGTTTGAGCATGTACAGAGAAGGGCAGCAAGATTGGTAAGGGGAACAAAGGGATCCTCTTACCAAGAAAGGCTTAAGTTCTGCAAATTGCAGTGCCTGGTGACTAGGCACCTGCGAGGTGTATAAGGTCTTGAAAGGGTTGAGCAAGCTGAATTGTGATGGAATTCTTCTGCTTGCTCCGATTACGAACCTGAGGGGGCATAAATTCAAATTGAGGAAAGACAGTTGTAGAATAGACGTGAAAAAATTTGCCTTTAGCTAGCGGGTGGTTAATTGCTGGAACAAACTTCCATCTGTCGTTGTGGAAGTTGATAGCTTAAATAAATTCAAGAAGGAACTGGACAAACTTTTAGAGGGAATGGATGTGTGAAATTGTTTTCTCTTTTTTTTTTTGGCTGATGCTACATAAGCTCATACGCTTGCTTTCTTGCATCACATATTTCCATTACTACTATCCTGTCATGCATCATATCAAAACCAGCCTGAGTGCGAAAAAACCTTTTGCTGAGTCTGAAGTGGTGTGAGTTAGTTGGAGGCAAAGGAATAATGAGAGTGAGAGTAATCTGTAGACCAGAAGAATGAATGTAAAGAATATGATGAGAGTCTTTACATGCAAATGGAATTTAAAAGAGGAGTAAAATCACTGCCTGAACACTATCAAATGAGATATCTTACGAACAGTTTGGCTAAGATAACAGAGAGGAGTTATTCAGTGAGGGGAATGCCAGAGGTGTATTCAACTTTGGCAGTAAGCTAGATAATTTTGTAATAACTGAGAGTAAAGTGGAGGAAAAATTGTTAAAGATAAACACAAGAAAGGCACCTGGGGTGGATGGGATCTATCCAGTTATATTAAAGGAGGCAGCAAACCCTTAGCCATAATTATGAGAGCTTCCTTGGACTCAGGGGAGGTACCCATAGGCTGGAGATGTGCAAATGTGACCCCAATTCACAAAGGAAGATCAAAGGCTGACACAAGTAATTATAGACCTGTGAGTTTAATTTCTGTTCCAGGAAAATTAATGGAGGCACTGGTTAAAGAAGCACTGCAGGATCATCTAGACAGGAATTCAGTTATAGCTCAGACACAGCATGGTTTTGTTAAGGGGAAGTCTTGTCTGACCAATTAGATGGGATACTATGATGCAGTCACAAAAGAACTGGATGCAGGGAATAATTTGATATTATATACTTGGATCTTAGAAAGGCTTTTGATACTGTTGCACATGGAAGACTGCTGCACAGATTGGAGCAGTGTGGCATTGGAGGCAAATTGCTGCTATGGATAAAGGGGTGGTTGAGGAGGAGAAGACAGAGTGGTAATCAATGGACAGTGCTCATCGTGGACTAATGTTATCAGTGGAGTCCCTCAGGGTTCAGTGTTAGGTCCATTATTGTTTTCTGTATTTATAAATAATATTGATGATGGTATATCAAGCTTAATGTCCAAGTTTGCAGATGATACAAAAGTTGGCAGGGTTGTCAAGGACACTACTGACGCTATGCTGCTGCAACAGGATCTGGAAAGGTTGAGCAGATGGGCTGAGAAGTGGCAAATGAAGTTTAACATTGACAAATGTAAAGTACTACATATGGGAAACAGCAACCCCATAGCAACATATCAACTCTGTGGTACTACACTGACAGTGGTAGAGAATGAAAATGACCTGGGGGTGGTTGTGCAGGCAGATATGAGGTTCTCTGAGCAGTGCAGACGGGCTGCAAGAGTAGCTCATGGTGTATTGTCAATGATATATAGGAATTTTTCTAGCAGGGATAAGGAGGTGATTATTCCCTTGTATAAGGCAATGGTCAGGCCACACCTAGAGTACTGTATACAGGCCTGGAGGCCTCATTTCAAGAAGGATGTAGAGCTGCTGGAACGAGTACAGAGAGGAGCAACAAGGTTAGTGAATGGAACAAAGGGTTGCTTTTACGAAGAAAGGCTTAAGTTTTGCAAATTAGTGTCTGGAGACTAGGCACCGGCGAGGTGATCTGATAGAGGTGTATAAAGCCTTGAATGGTTTGAGCATGCTCAATGCTGATGGGATTCTGCCTCTTGCTCAGAATAATCACCCGAGAGGGCATAAATTCAAATTGAGGAAAGACAGATGTAGGATAGATGTCTGGAAATTTGCGTTTAGCCAGCGGGTAGTTGGTTGGTGGAACGCACTTCCATCTCTTGTTGTGGAAGTTGATAGCCTAAATAAATTTAAGGCTCAGCTGAATAGGTATTTCAAACGAACGACCGGGGGGGGGGGGGGTGAAGTGGAAGTTGGTTTTTTTTTTTTTTTTTTTTTTCTTTCTGGCTGATGCTGCATAAGCTTGTTTTTTTGCATCATATGCCACTACTAATGCAGTTTACAAACTTTCTGCCTTCTTTTCTTCAAGCTTAATTTATGAGGCTCACCACGGTTTTATAAAGGGAGTCAACCCTTTCAAATCTATTAATCTCTGATAGAGATTTCAAAATAACCTTAGATAGAGGATTACAGCAAAACACTATTTATTTAGATATAACAAAAGACTCCAATTCAGTAAATCATGATCTCTTAGTAAACAAGTTATATTATTATTAGGGAATACAAGATTCAGCACTAAATTCACAAAAATGATTTCAGCCGAATCGTTCTATGAACTGAATAATCAATACTGTATTCCAGTAAAAGGCAAACAAAACATTCCCCAAGGTTCCTCTCTACTCTTTCCATCTTTATAAATGACACTGTTACTAAAATAATCAAGAATCCTGAAATTAAAATAATAACACATTGCAGACAATATAAATATCTAAAGCGCCATTCATATATTTAAAGATTGCCTGTTGCTTAATGAATATTTACAAACATAGACAATAAATAATGGCCTCTATTTAATCAAAATGTACTATAATTTCATATTATGACATTCACAAGCATAACATTGTAATATCTGACTATAACCTAGGAGCCACTAGGTTATAGTCAGATATTACTTGTTGTTTGTTATTTGGTTTTTAGGAGCATTAGCAACTAAGGTCATATTGCTCCGGGATAAGCGGTGGTTATTCCCGACCTTTCCGCATCCTCTGTATTTGGTGGTGACGGGCTCGAACCCCGTCTAATCAAGAAGCGTGTGCTACGCACTGCTGCTCCTTCCCACCTGGCTACGGAGGTGCCGAATTCTGCTGCACTGGCACTTTCAAAAATCATATTAATGCCATCTCTAAGCAAGTCAGAAGACAGCTCAGACTAATTAAAACAATCTGCTGGAACTGTTGTTTGTTTGTTTTTTGGTTTTTAGGAGCATTAGCAACTAAGGCCATATTGCTCCGTGAATATGCGGTGGTCATTCCTGACCTTTCCGCATCCTCCGTATTTGGTGGTGATGGGCTCGAACCCTGGTCTAATCAAGAAGCGTGTGCTACGCACTGCTGCTCCTTTCCACCTGGCTACGAAGGCGCCTCTGCTGGAACTGTAATAATCCAAACTTCTCAGTATAAATCTACGAATGACTGTATTGCCTAACATGAAATTCAATTTACCCATCTGGAATCCCTACACACAGAACAGCTAATTTCTTATTGAATAAATAGAACATAAGTTTTCCAGAAACCTCTACCACAAATTAAATTTAGACTTTTAAGTTAATTATCAAGACAGATACTATATAACAAAACTGGTGTACTTTGACTGTCCTCAAAGAACAAATTGTAAAGCTCACCTATTTAGACTGCACAAATATAAAACCAATTTCCTGCACCACTAGTTTTTTCACAGGGTTATGAGATTTCTTTTTTAATTTTTTATTTATTTTTTTTAATGTGACAAAAGTTTAATGAAATTAATTGTAAAGTGTCAGGTTTTATAGTTTCCATATAAATTAGAATCAACTTTCTTTTCTTGTTTATTGTTACGAGTACGACAAACCGCCAACTATAGTACATCTCCTACCCTTCGATGATTGCAAAAATAAAAAAAAAGAATTTGGTCTTAAAGATTGCAAATGAACTTTAATCCTACCAAATATAAGATCTTGTATACCGATGAGCGAAAACATTATGACCACCTAACTAATATGATGTTGTTCCTCCATGTGCAGCCAAAACACCTCGTACCTGGCAAGGCAAGGATGCTACAAGATTTCTAAATGTCTTGCGGTATCTAGTATTAACACATAACCAGCAGATCGTTTAACTCCTGTAAGGTCCATGGTTGAGATGCTGCAGATCGGAGTTGCTGTTCCAACACAAACCACTGATGCTCGATGGGATTAATGTCTGTGATGGGTATTTGGAGGCCAGGGAAATACCTGGAAGTCTTCCTCATGTTCCGCAAACCAGTCTCGAACAATCCGGGCAGTGTGGCATGGCACATTATCCTGCTGAAAGATGGCACTACCAGAGGGGAAGACCATTACCATGAAAGGGTGTACTTGGTCAGCAATGATGTTTAGGTAGGTGTTAGACGTCAGAATCCCCAGCACATGGATGACTGGGAGCCAGGATATCCCAGCAGAACATAGCCCAAAGCATGACATTGCCACCACCGGCTTGTTTTCATCCCATGGTGCATCCAGGCGCCATCACTTCCCTAGGTAAATGACAAACACATACCTGGCCATCTACATGGTGCAACAGGAAACATTGGACCAGACGACCTTCTTCCAATCACTCAAGGTCCAGTTTCGATACTCGCATGCCCATTGTAGGCGCTGCCACCGGTGAACCATGGTTAGCATGGGCACTCGGAGCAGCATGCAGTTACACAGCCCCATTTTCAGCAGGGTTCGATGTACTGTGTATTGTAACACATTACTCCCATCACCAGCATTCCAATTACCAGTGAGTTGCGCCACAGTCTCCCTTCTGCTGCCACTTACCATCCAGGACAGCCTTCGCTCAACTTGAGCATCAATGAACCGTGGTTGTCCAATGCCTCACCGGCGGTTTGTGGGTTTTCCCTCCTCGGACCACCTTTGGTAGGTACTAACCACGGCTAACCGTGAGCACCCCACCAGCCGTGCCATTTTGGATATGCTCTGACCCAGTCATCTGGCCATTACAATTGGCCTTTGGCAAACTCGCTTAAGTATGCTGCCTTTCCCATCTGAAGAACAAGAGTAACACTGATTAACTGAGCTCAATATCAGGTGTTTTTTATACCATGTCCCGACCCGTGCATGTGCCATAGTTTATCTGCAGTTGCTTCGATTTGCATAACGACTCGCTGGTCATAATGTTTCGGCTCATCGGTGTATTTAGGGAAAGATAATCTAATCTGGAGGAGACTTACAATCCAGTGGGCACAAAATGAGAGATTTTGCAAGGCTGATAGGGTAGAATTTTTCTCAACATGGTCTCTGCTTGTTAGTAGAAGAGACTGTTTTCATAGAGATGGAATTCTCAAATAGTTGGGGTGAAAGAATATTTGCAGACACTACTGATGCAGTATTGGGTGGGTTGGAAAACTTAATTTGGGTAATACACAGCCTAAGTTTAATGGAAGCGGCAAGCAGAGGTGAAATTGATTCTTGCACTGCTTCTGCTTGGATATGCAGCAGCTTAAAAAGCAAAGGGTGGAGAACAGCAGACAGCTGAGGGTCCTCATATGACAAGCAAATATATGGGTTATGTTATCGTTACTAAGAGCAAAAACAGGTGCACATATACTTGTTTGTACACCAATGTTAGGAATATAGTATATAAATTTGAAGTATTGGTTAAGTCATCAAATGTAGACATTACAGCAATATCAAAAAGAGAGGGTACAGAATTTGAATATGTCCAGTATAATGTGTATAGAAAGAACATACAGGACTGGAGGTGGGAGAAAGTTATGCTCTTAGTTAAGAAGCACAGAATGAGGCAGTGCACCAAGTTTATGTGGGTGGTCAGTGCAATGTTCAGTCAGGTTGGTGTGACATAAGCCTGGGGGAAAGAAAAAAAAAAAAGAGAGTATATTATAGAAAAAATTATTAGTAAATAAATAAGAGGAGTTTACCTCAATATCGTACGTGGAACACTTCCGTTCGGAAGTGTTCCACGTACGATATTGAGGTAAACTCCTCTTATTTATTTACTAATATTATTATCAACGTAGAACATATTGAGTATTACATCTCTGATTCATACTATCTAAGAAAAAATTATTGTGATGAGTATAATAAACTATACAAACAGAGTAGGTTGGTTTATCAAAATATCTTATAATGAAAGATTTTAACTTTTGTGATACTGACTGGATTTTGTGGGTTGGTCACTCACACAGAAGCAAACTTTTACGATTTACATTACTGTTTCTTTACACCAGCATGTTATAGAGGCAGCAAGAGAAAGCAATACTCTTGATCTGATTATCAGCTATGATTCTACATGCATTAAATATCCCCAGATAAAGGAACCACTTGGTAGCAGTGATAATAGTGTATTGATATGGAATTTACTTAAAGATATAACTACTGTTGTTGATAAAGGGAAGGAATTTTTCTTTTGTAAAAGTGGCTACAATGGTCTTAGATTGTTTTTAAATTATTTTCAGTGGATCAGTTGATATTAACCACTGGAAATTTTAAATTCTAAATGGATGCCTTCAGAGAAGAAATCATAGAAGCTACTAAGCTTTTTATACAAACTAAGATATAGTGTTCAAGGTTTAGATCTAAATGGAAGTCAGATGACTGATGAGACAAGTGGCAGAAAATAATTTTTTTTATTTTAACCAATTTAATTTTTTTAAAAATGCATGGGATGATTATAAATTATCAGGGGACACACAAGCCTACAAGTCACTAAGCAAGTTTGGCAAGCTAGGGCAGATTATGTGTAGTCGCTGGCTAACAACGTACAGTAAAGTAGCAAAGAGTTCTTTTATGTTAACATTAGAAAGAAAGAATAAACCATTACTGGTCCATTCACACATGAAGTTTTTAGGAATGGGGATACCAGAAGTATAATAAGTTATAGCTGGAAACTAAATGAGTGTATAATAAATGAGAGGAAAGTCAAAGAGAAATTGAAGCAAAAAGTGAATAAGGTCCCTAGGGCTGATGGAGACTATCCAATTATATTAAAAGAAGGAACAAAAGAGGTAAGCAAACCTTTATTTATCATTATGAGATTATCCTTGGATTCAGAGAAGGTCCCTACAGATTGGAAATGTGCAAACATCTTGCCTATTCATCTTTGCCTATTTGACTTTATTTTGTTTAATCATTTGTATTAATAATTTTACTTTACAGTTTCTTCATCTCCAAATTGGCTTTGCAAATTCAGACCATAATTTGCTTAATTCATTATAACCTTTAGGATATTAACATTTATGTAAGTGTAAATATATTTATTTAATCTATATATATATATATATATATATATCTATATAGAGATATATAAATTTATTTAATATATATATCTATATATTTAAAAAAAAATATATATATATATATGTATATATAAACGATAGGGATGAATATAAAAGTTATTAGCCAGATTAGATTAATGCCATCAATAGCAGATTGTACATTACATCAGTCTGTAATCTAGTTATTATAGTAGTAGTAGCATGTGATGCAAGAAAGCAAGTGTATGAGCTTATGCAGCATCGGCCAAAAAAATAATCACACCATTCCCTCCAAACGCCTGTCCAGTTCCTCCTTAGATTTATTTAACCTATCAACTTCCACGACAGATGGAAGTTTGTTCCAGCAATTAACCACCCGCTGGTTAAAGGTAAATTTCTGCACATCTATTCTACATCTGTCTTTTCTTAATTTGAATTTATGCCCCCTTAGGTTCGTAATCTGAACAAGTGGAAGGATCCCATCAGAATTCAGCATGACCTCAATCAGATCACCGCGCAGGTGCCTAGTCTCCAGCCACTGCAATTTGCAGAACTTAAGCCTCTCTTGGTAAGAGGATTCCTTCATTCCCCTCACCAATCTTGTTGCTCTTCTCTGTACATGCTCAAGCAAATCTACATCCTTCCTAAAACGAGGCCTCCAGACCTCTACACAGTACTCAAGGCGTGGTCTGACTATTGCCTTATACAGAGGGATAATCACCTCCTTTTCCCTGCTAGCAAAATTCCTATATATCATAGCATATCAAAATTCTTATATTTTCGGAGCCTGTAATTCACAGCTGTAATTTGGTGTAGAGATACACCAATAGTTAACTACGTAATCATCATTGTATTATATATTATTACTAATTATATGTTTATTTGCAGGGTTTGGCCTTATAGGCCTACATAGGTTATTTTTGTCTTTATAAGTTATTTTGGCCTTATGGCCTCCTGTAAGCTGTATACTGTTGTGTTCATATACATGTTCATCATCTGTATAGTACTTATTGTGCTTTTACTATAATAACATATATATATATTTTTTTTTTTTTTTTATTATTATTATTTTTTTTAAATATATAGCTGCATCCATAATGTCTATATAATGCCTCATATTTCTAGTTATTGTCTTATCATTCAAATTTCTTATATACATAGCTTCTTCATGATGAAATCTTTCCCCACCATAATTTCAAAATATTTTGCATTAAAAGCATGGAAGCATCTGCAGATGTGCTCCACTATTCCAGATTCCTGGTATCCCCCTTTTCTACATGTATACAATGTTCTCAAACCCTTGTTTCAAATAACGTAGAAAAAGGAATACCAAGAAATAGATAGCAGAGCATATCCATGAATGTCCCCACACTTTTAATGTAAAAAATTTTTTAATTATTAGGGAAAGAGAAGGAATTTTGTCAAAAGAAAAGTTAAAGAAACTATTTATATATAAAAATTTAAAGATAAGGTAATAAACAAATATGGGAAGGGATATAAGTGCATTATGGATGCACCTATATATCTTCAACAATAGAATATAGATTTATAATTAAAAACTGGTTTTCTTTTTTACTTGGAGTTTAAAATCAATGTACATAAATACAAGAGAACTGATTTATGGAAGGTAGGATACATTACCAGGTCTCTCTGATTGACCAGTTGGTGTTCAACTGCTCTCTTATGACATCATCTCCCTTCCCTTACTTGCCTGGACAATCTGATTACCAAGAGGAGGTGTGCAATCACTGCCGATCATGTGATCAAGGGACTGGTATAGGTCATGGAACATGATCCTCTTTATAAAGGTAATTATCAAGTAGCAACAATGATTTAAGTTGTAGTTATCTCTTAGGGGCCAAACAGTTAAACAAGCTAAAATTCTAAAATGGTCAAGGGTTATTTTGATACAAAAGAAGCAAAGCTTTTTCATCAAACAAATGGATTGTTTTACAATTCACCATAGATTACATATTGATCTATGCCAATGCACTTTCTACAAGACAATTTTGGGGGAAAAAAAAAAATTGATGCACTGCATGACTTTTCTTCATCTAGGTCAAAAAAACAATAAAAATATAAACCATCTTTCCAACATTAATGAATTTAAAGAGAAAATGAATGTCATGGAGAGCAGAGAAAAGGAGTTCCAGAAATATTTTCAACAGTGACATCATTTGGTTAGTTTAATGTCAATATTAATTAAAATGCATAGTTTTGCCAAGGTAACCACTATGAAGGAAACAAATGTCCCCTAATGTATATCAATAATCACAATTCTGGTTATTATGAAATTAGTTTCAGTGCTTCATTCACACTTTTAAATATATAAAAATAAGTGAAAAATCAGAATTACAAATAATAATAATATTGTGAATTATTCACTTTTAATGAATGTATGCTAGCCATTCATACACTTTTGTAATACTGCACTTTGTGCTTATTACAAAATACACAACATTATAAATAAAATTTACATTTAAAACAAAAAAAAAAATCTTACAGGCTTTAGTGATATATTTTGTTGAAAATCTGTAGTAATTACAGGACTAAAGGTTGTAAATGAAAATTCTTTCACATTATTATAATCTCCACTTGCTATTGCCGCATCTAGCTGCTCTACAGCACTAGTAAGCTGGCTGTGTTGATCTTGCAACTGTGTGATCTTCAGTTTTATCTAGATAATAAATTATTTTTATAAATGTGTTTTTACTTGAAATATATTATACCATACTCATATATTACTACCCTAATGAATATTATTTCTTTTCCATATTCCAAAATTTTAACTGAATTTAAAGAAAATTAGCATATGGTCTTTGATTATTTCTAATTTATTCTTCATAATGAGAAAAATTTTTCATGTAGAAAATAAGAAAGTGTATTTACTTTATACACTTTGTAGAAGAATAAGAGAAATTTACCTCAATATGATACGCAGAACACTTTCATATGATACTCTCCAGAAATTAAAATGAATAAAAGATTAACGTAAAATGATTATAGTAGAAAATCAATTGAAAATAATTAAAAAATTAATTAAAAATTCAAAAAACAATTTAAAAATTAATTTAAAAAGTTACTTTTTTAAATTAATTTTTAGTTTTATTGCTGTATACACATAATGGCCAAAATACTAGAAACCCTCAATATGTGATTGTTGATATACAGTCAGTCCTCGTATAGCACGATAGTTGTGTTCCTAGAAACCCTCGTGCAATGCAAAATCGTGCAATATAAACAACAGGCCCTATGGGAAAAATAGGGTTAGGTGCCGGCCACTCAAGATTGAACACACATTTTTAACCAAAACATTACCAAACACAATAAATAATCGTAAAAAAATACTTACATATTTTATTACGACTATTACGTAATAAAATTTATTATTACTAATGCTTTTGCTTCTATCGCAAGCAAACTTGTTTTTTGTTTGATTTTCTATCCAAACATGACAGCCATTCCATCTCTTCCAATTCTTTGTGTCTTAATTTAATGGATTTTAATTACACTTTGAGTTGTTCCTGCTATGAAAGTTGTTTTTATTTTCTCTGCATTCTTTGTAATTCTCGGCATTGCCTCATTTAGGTCTGTAGCACGTGCAATATCACATGGTCTTTCATTTCGCTCAAAGCGTTTCACAATTTCATATTTTTTCTCTATCGACAGAGGCGGACTGGCCATAAGCCTTATCAGGAAAACCCCGGCGGGCCGGAGGCCGGTGTGATTTTGGCCATAAAAGCTAGTATGAGGCCGCTACAAATTTTCCCGGGTAAGAATTTTTGACCCAGTCCGCCTCTGTTTATCGATATTGCTTTTCTTTTTTTCTCTGAATCTGCAGTGTCTTCACCAGGACGCTTCCTTTTCACACCTTTTAAGTATTTTATTCATTTTTAGGGAATAAAGCACAATTACAAAACGAGACACGCTTGATACACATAAACAAAGCTACGCGCATGTAGCAACTGAATAAACAACACCGTAAAGGCAGAGATACACTATTAACACCTCACATTTTACTAAAGCACATTTCTGGGGGTTACTACCATAAAACAATTAAAACAATTTCCAGTTGCGTTCCTGCTGGTGGAATCTGTTATAAACTGGTAGTAAACTCGATCTAATTGCATTTGCGATTATACCGATAGCTGGAATTGTGTTGGTTTTTACGTTATTATGGTGAAATGTGTTTCCCCTTCACTGATAATATAAAACACATAAATACATTTTCAGAATCTTCTCTTCATTCCTATCGTGTTGCGTTCAGTTGGGGGTGATTCCGCGTTTGACTGTCATTTCTTGTAAACACAAAGGCAAAATCATGCATAAGCGAATTCGGTTCGTGTTATATAAGATATCGTTCCCCTATTTATAAATCTTGTATGATCGAATTCGTGTAATGTAAACACGTGTTATACGAAGACTGACTGTACTATACTAATGACAGTCTCTGTACAACAATATCACAGATTCCATTAGCACCAAAATTTAAATTATTATTTTAATGGAACAGGAGCTGTTGCTCATATCTGTATCATGTATTTGTCTGTAGAAGTGCTTATTTGTGGGCATATTGTGATGGATAAAAAATCTGGAACAGCTCAGTGAGGCCCTGCTCTCTTACCTATGATCAGCTAACTACAGTCTCAATTGAAGAGAATTTTAGAAATTCCTCTGGTCATCAATACATATCAAACCCAGTCCTCTCCTATTAAAATCTGGAAGTTATCAGGATGGAAGTTAACACAATCTTTGTTGTAATGCAGCTCCTAATTCTGATGCTGATGGTAGCATAGTTCCACAGCCATATATCACATCTGTGGATAACCCATACATTCTCTATGGCACTGAGATTTGGTAATTGTGAAAGCTATGTAACATACTACTTTTCTATCATGTCTCTCAAACTATTTGTGAACACATTTAGCATGATGCAGTCACTGCTCCTCATGGAAGAATATGAAATGATATGTATCACAGAAACCTGGTTACCCAAGAACAATCACCTACATACACTCACGCAGCCGACAAGGTATAACTCTCTAGAGAATTCCAGAAGAGAGGAGTCGCCCTGGTCTTCAGAGAACCTTATCAACCAACTAAATCAAAAATCAGCAAAACACAACTTTGAAGCTCTATCCACAGTGTTATATAAAAAGGACACCCAGATACAAGTCTGTATAATATATTTTCTCCCCAGATCATACCGAAGACTCAAGAGCGAAGCTACATAACTGGATAGCCACAAACTTGGAACCAGGCCTCAAAAACCATAGTGACAGGCAATTTTAACATGCCTACACCACGGCATGAAGATGCCAGGAAAGAACTTGATGCCATATTTGCTTCCCTAGGCCTTGCTCAAATTATTACTAGCCCAACCAGAGGTAATAGTACACTTGATCTGCTATTCCATAATCTTGTTAGCATCTCTGTGATCACCTCTTCCTTTAAATTTTACTCTGACCACAATTCAATCACATTATTTACTTAACATTTACTTAACATAATTATTTAATTAATTACTTAACAAGTACAGGTCACTGATGAAAAAAAGCCGTGAATTAGGGTTGAATTTGAAAGTGTCTGCAATTCTGCCCAGACACGATAGGAGGGAGTATATGATGAGAGCCCTGTCGATCAATTCGGCCCTGGAAAGACTGTGCAGGGTTCAATGGGTAGAATTTTTTTCAGCCTGGTCTGTACTTGTTAACAGGAGAGACTGCTTCTACAGGGATGGGATACACTTAAATAGAAAGGGTGCAAGAATGTTTGCTGATGCTATCGAGGCAGTGTTAGGTGGGTCGGAAAACTGCTAGATTGGGGGGATACAAGGACTAATAGATTAACAGTAGCCACTGGCAGAGGAGAAAGTGATTCTTGCACTGCTTCTATTGGAATGAGCAGCAGCCTGGAAAATAAGATGCAGGATATTTCAGAGACTGCTGGGAATCATGGGGGTACACGTTAGGGTGGCTAAGAGGAAGAGCAGGTGCATGTATACTTGCGTGTACACCAATGCTAGGAGTTCAGTAAATAAATTTGATGAATTTCAGGTATTGCTCAAAACATCAAAGGCAGATATTGTTGGGATTTCAGAGACGTGGTGTCACGCAGATATAAGGAATGCAGAACTGGAATTTGGGGAGTACAATTTCTGCAGAAAGGATAGACAGGATAAGAAGGGAGGAGGGGTTATGCTATTAGTTAAGAAACATAAAATCCAAGGAAGTGAAGCCAGTCGACATCGCTGGACAGTGCAGTGTTGAGTCAGTTTGGTGTGACATAAGCATTGGGAGATCAAAATTGAGAGTAGGAGTGTGCTATAGGCCTAATGACTCTGATGAGTATAATAAGAAACTGTACAGAGAAATAGAGTGGGACAGTAAATCAGACAGTCTTATAATGGGGGATTTTAATTTCCCAGATATTGACTGGAATTTGGGGGCTGGTCACTCACACACTAGAAAGGCTTTTGTGGATTTATTGGATGATTGTTTTCTACATCAGCATGTTCGGGAGGCAACTAGAGGGAGTAATACTCTTGATTTGATTATCAGTAGTGATTCTTCATGCATTAAGAATCTGCAGATAAATGAACCACTAGGTGGCAGTGATCACAGTGTTCTGAAGTGGGAGTTACTCAAAGAGGTAACTACCATTAGGGGTAAAGGGAAGGGGTATTGCTTTCGTAAAGGCGACTACGATGGACTGAGACAGTATTTAAATTCTATACAGTGGGATCAACTGATGATGTTACCAACAGCAAATTCAAAATGGGAAGCATTCAAAGAACTTATCTTGGAAGCTACTAGGCTTTACATACCAACTAAGAAATATTGTTCAAGGTTTAGGCCTAAATGGATGTCAGATGAACTAATGAGGCATACGGCAGAGAAGAAAAATGCATGGGATACATACAAATTAACACGTGACACAGAAGCCTATGATAGATACAAGTTGATCTGTAACCAAGTTACAAAGGAGGTTAGGCAGGCGAAGGCAGATTACGAGAGATCCTTGGCAAGGGATGTGAAGAAAAACAGCAAAGAGTTCTTTACTTATGTAAACTCTAGAAGGAAGGGGATGAATCAGATTGGTCCACTTGATATTGATGGGTCAACTGTTGATGATCCTGCCCAGGTAGCTAACAAACTAAATGAATATTTTGCATCGACATTCACACATGAGGAGTTATTCAGCGAGGGGAATGCCAGAGGTGTATTCAACTCTAGCAGTAAGCTACAGAATCTTGAAATAACTGGGAGTCAAGTGGAGGAGAAACTGTTGAAGATAAACACAAGAAAGGCACCCGGGGTGGATGGGATCTATCCAGTTATATTAAAGGAGGCAGCAAAGGAAGTAAGCAAACCCTTAGCCATAATTATGAGAGCTTCCTTGGGCTCAGGGGAGGTACCCATAGACTGGAAATGTGCAAATGTGACCCCAATTCACAAGGGAGGATCAAAGGCTGACACAAGTAATTATAGACCGGTGAGTTTAACTTCTGTTCCCGGAAAATTAATGGAGGCACTGGTTAAAGAAGCACTGCAGGATCATCTAGACAAGACTTCAGTTATAGCTCGGACACAGCATGGTTTTGTTAAGGGGAAGTCTTGCCTGACCAATTTGATTGGATACTATGATGCAGTCACAAAAGAACTGGATGCAGGGTATAACTTTGATATTATATACTTGGATCTTAGAAAGGCTTTTGATACTGTTGCACATGGAAGACTGCTGCACAAATTGGAGCAGTGTGGCATTGGAGGCAAATTGCTGCTATGGATAAAGGGGTGGTTGAGGGGGAGAAGACAGAGAGTGGTAAACAATGGACACTGCTCATCGTGGACTAATGTTATTAGTGGAGTCCCTCAGGGCTCAGTGTTGAGTCCATTATTGTTTTCTGTATTTATAAATGATATTGATGATGGTATATCAAGCTTAATGTCCAAGTTTGCAGACGATACGAAGGTTGGCAGGGTTGTCAAGGACACTACTGACACTATGCTGCTGCAACAGGATATGGAAAGGTTGAGCAGATGGGCTGAGAGGTGGCAAATGAAGTTTAACATTGACAAATGTAAAGTACTACACATGGGAAACAGCAACCCCAGAGCAACGTATCAACTCTGTGGTACTAGACTGACAGTGGTAGAGAATGAAAGGGACTTGGGAGTGGTTGTGCAGGCAGATATGAAGTTCTCTGAGCAGTGCAGATGGGCTGCAAGAGTAGCTCATGGTGTCTTATCAATGATATACAGGAATTTTTCTATCAGCGATGGGGAGGTGATTATTCCCTTGTATAAGGCAATGGTCAGGCCACACCTAGAGTACTGTATACAGGTCTGGAGGCCTCATTTCAAGAAGGATGTAGAGCTGCTGGAACGAGTACAAAGAAGGGCAACAAGATCAGTGAATGGAACAAAGGGGTGCTCTTACGAAGAAAGGCTTAAGTTTTGCAAATTACAGTGTCTGGAGACTAGGCACCAGCGAGGTGATCTGATAGAGGTGTATAAAGCCTTGAATGGTTTGAGCATGCTCAATGCTGATGGGATTCTTCCTCTAGCTCAGAATAATCACCTGAGAGGGCATAAATTCAAATTGAGGAAAGACAAATGTAGGATAGACGTGCGGAAATTTGCCTTTAGCCAGCGGGTGGTTGGTTGGTGGAACAGACTTCCATCCCTTGTAGTGGGGGTTGATAGCCTAAATAAGTTTAAGGCTCAGCTGGACAGGTATTTTGAACGAACAGAGGGGTGAAGTGGAAGTGGGTTTTTTTTTTTTTTTTTTTGGCTGATGCTGCATAAGCTTGCTTTCTTGCATCAAATGCCTCTACTAATGCTAATGCTAATCACTATTCTCTAGCATTACTTCAACATTACAGGAAATACTTTCAGCATAATTAAATCAATCCTGGAGCACAGACATTGAAACTTCCGGACAACATGCACTACTAATAAGGGTGTCCCACAAGGGGGAGTCCTATCATCAACCCTATTTGCTGCAGCGCTAGAGCCCTTCCTGGCATCCCAAACTGATTTCCAGTCATATGCTGATGATCTGAAATTTTACATTACATCCCCTAACAAAAAGCAGGTCCTTGCCACTACTCTGCAGGCAAATAAAAAAATCCATCCACCTGAACAATTTCTGGCCCCCATTGGTTTACAGATTAACCAAGCAAAGATAGACCAAATGTCATTCACCTGGAAAAAGTCACACAATAATACGAACATTACCATCAATGGATCACCCATTAAAAAAGTTAAAATGCACAAGGATCTGGGGTTGGTATGGGATGAGGGTCTGACATTCCAGGCACACGTCCTGAACATGAAAACAAAAATGAATTTTACTATGTGGGCAATCTGCAGGAACTAATTGGGATACACAATGCTGAACTGGTCAAGAAATACGTCCTTCGATGTCTCTATCTCATTCCTCTTTTATGTAGCAGCTATTTGGTCATCAGCCCCTACAACATACTTCAACAAGTTCCTCAGCCTGGAACACTGACTACTGAAATGGCTCAACTGGCGGACTAACCAGTACAATATTTCTAGAGCCCAACTCTACATCAATCTCGAAGTCACACCATGGAAACAACGAAGTGTGGCAGCTAACCTTCTTGCAGTGATATTAGTGACCTAATAAAAACTCCCCGAATTGCCAGAAGAAGTCACGTGGACACAAGGTTCTTGTTGAGTATCAATTTCAGCAATCTCAAAGGCCTGAGATGCACATTCCCAGGAAACATGGTTGATTTGATAAACAGTCTAACCACCGACCTCGATAAATTCTGCCAGCATCACACTTACAGACACCAGAAACTAATGGGCACATACATAAATCTATCGTTAAGACTCTCAGGGACACCACCAGAAGGAAAATATGGACTGCCTCGACTAAGGAAATTCCTGCTTGTACATATACTTCACGTTTTATCCAGCACTTTCGATCAAATATTATCTTGTTTAGTTTGGGATACTACGGCATTCCACAATTTTGAGGTATGAAATTAAACAATTCTGTAAATACTGTTCCTTTCAGGTTAAGCACACATGTGGTGCCATATAACCCCAGACATATATGTCCCTGCCTTAACCTGTGAATGTAATTTTTTTTTTTTTTTTTTGATTTGGTAGTTGTTGGCGCATCGGCTTCTGTGGCCATATTGCACCTCCCAAGGTTTTTGCAGTACTTTGATCCAAGCCCGAGGCGGGAATCGAACCCGCGACCTTTGGGTTGCCGGGCAGGTACTTTACCCACTCGGCTAGCCCGGTCGGCTTGTGAATGTAATAATCACCCCCTTAGCTTACTGTTGATCAGGGGGTGGCTCTAAAGCAGAGCAATAAACAGATATTAATAATAATAATAATAATAATAATGGTGAATAGTGATATGGTAGGTACGAAAGTATCTGCTGTTGTCTAAGAAAAACTGATATAGTTGAGGGAGGGAGAGGAAACATGGTCTTCCACAATGCTCTGATTTTGCATGAGCAGTGAACTCAACCTATTCTACGAGAACATTTCCTACTGCAAGCCATAATTTCTCTACAAGTTTGTATTATGGTGATACACAATCAGGATCCTTCATGTCATGGTCTACTAATTATATGTATAAAAAAGTTGTGAAGCAGAATCCACTGGTTAACAGCAGTCTTTTTTCAGTTGCTTATAGTCCACTTTCAATCATTTTTACACAACAGATCTTTTTGTCTGTGTGATTAGATGAGATGAGATGAGATGAGACAAGGTGCCAAATTACAAGATTTAACTATTCAAGGGAATACCCAGAGCATAGTATAGTAACTTAGCTGTAGTATACTGAAATGTGTTGTAGCATGTGAGATGGCCAATGGTCTACAGTCCTATTACTTAAGCAGTACTGTATACTGCAGAACAGGACCAGGGTGTGTGGATTCCACTTCACATACAATTAGTGATATTGTAGAAAAATTATCATCTCTTAACGGTAACAAAAGGGAAATATTATTGTACATAAGGCTATAACTTAAAGAGTATGAAGTAATGAAGCCGTGAGCTAGGGCTGAATTTGAAAGTGCCTGGAATTTTGTCAAGACATGTTAGGAAGGAGTTTATGATGAGAGCTTCAATGATCAAATGAACCTGAAGAGATCATGCAAAGCTCATTAAGTAGAATTTTTCTCAGCATGACCAATGCTTGTTAACGTATGGAACTGTTTTCACAGGGAGGGAATACAATTAAATAAAAGGGGTGCAAGAATATTTGGTGATGCTATTGAGGCATTGTTAAATGGGTTGGAAAACTGTTAGTCTGGGGGTGGGACTCAGACTAATACGCTGCTCGACAAAATTAACAGAGCAAAATGTTTTTCATGAATATTTTATTGTGAACAGTGTCACCAGAGGTGAATATTTGATATAATGGGCATCCTGGCATGTAAATTCCGACTATCGAATAGAAACTGATTTACCACCTTACAGAGCTGCACGTTATGCAAATTATTCATGCCTATAAAAACACTGGTTGCGACATTCCCGATTTTTGGCTTGTGCAATAGGATAGTCACATCTTCAGTACTCAGGATGGCAAGGCATAGTCATTTGATTCTTTGAGATAGTAGGCTGTTGGATGACTTGAAGTTGGGAAGTTGCAGGTGTAGGGAGGTAGCATATTGGCTTAATGTGTCACACAGTGTTGTCTCGCCACTATGGAAGTAGTTTCAGGAGACAGAAACCATTACAAGAGCTGGCCAAGGTTGCCCAAGGGCTATATCAACCAGAACCGACTGTTTGTTTGTTTGTTTGTAGGCTTTACAGTGCAAGGGCAGCAAGGCCATAATGCACCTAACTATGGTGATGTTAAATACATAGTTATATCTGTATAGATGTTATTCAAGTTTACACTGCATTGTACAGTTTTATCTGTTTGAGGAAACTAAAAATTTTTTTCACATGTGGGGTGTCTGCTAGGAAGTCAGAATTGCTGAAAGAGGTGTTCATCGTGGAAAACAAGGTAAACATAGCTTGTCAATCAGTATTGTATTGTATTGTATTTGGGGCAATCAATAAGTACATGTTGGAGTTGAACTAAGTGTTCCACTTTGTGCACTGTGGTGCATTGGTGCCTGCAAGAAGATAAAGATGTGTTAGATTTGTATGGCCTATTTATAATCAAGCTAATACTACTCTGTGTCCTTTCTCATGTATATTCAACTTCCAAGGTTTCAGATCTTTCTTTATATGGAGTAGTTTGTTACCAACTTTATTTTGCCAGATGTGTCGCCACTGCTCAAGACATCACTTCTTTATAATTAACTTGAAATCAGAGAGTGGTATGCTAAAGGGTTGATCTACAGCAGCAGTTCCCAACCAGTGGTTTGCGGACTCCTGGGGGTTCGCAATAAAAATTCTGTAATGGCGTCTGCTTAGATTTACATAGGTATATTATTGCAAACTACAAAATATAACTAATAATAAACAATAAAGTAAAATAAAATTAAATAAAAAGTAAAAATTGCCAAAGAAAGAAACCACATCTCCCATAATTCCTTATAATTAGTTTACTAACTTACAGTATATCATGTTAAATAAATGTTTTCCATACTAAATTTTTTTTCATTCTCAAGGATCATTGATATGTATGGGTACTTTTTTTTTTAGAACCTATAGTACTTAGTATTGTGAATGGGTTGAAAAGTTGAAAGAATATACTTGTTGACACTAAACTTGAACTTCTGTAGATTGTAACTTTCAAGAAATACGTATGAAGGAAGGTAGTTCCAGAAAACAGAAGTTGAATGAATAAATGAGGAAGAAGAAAAGTTGGTTCTGTGAGTCTGAACTTGGACAGCAAAATGATGTTGACTGGTTGTGGCACATGTTCGGACTGCTTTCAAAGAGAGAGCAGGAATTATAGAAGCCAATTCAGAAGAACAGTGCCCATGGAAGTATCTGTAGAAAAGGCATTCAACAGAAAGTGTATGAGACAGAGAGTGGAGAGACTCTGTTAGAGATGAGACATCAATTAGCCTAACTGTCCTCTTTTGAATGGAATCTAGAAACCTGAGAGAGGTTTTGGGGGCACTGCCCCAGATGTGGGAACAATATTCCCTGGTAGGGCAGATTTGCGATTTCTACAGAGTCAACAACTGTTTGGAAGAAAAGTAATGCCAAGAGCGAAAGAGAAAACCCAGTTTATTAGATGCAGAGGAAGCAATATTTGTAATGTGCTTTATGCCAAGAGAGATTAGAAGTTAGGGTAATCCCCAAGATTTGGTCTAGAAACCGGGGCGTCATCGAAGATAAGCATAGGAGCAGAAGAATCCTTTTTGCGAGATATAAGACAGGACTGAGTTTTAGAAGGATTGACATTAAGTTATCTTTGCCCCACTGGAGAATTATCTGGAGATCAGCATTTAAGGAATTGGCAGTGGATACTTGAGAAGTTGAAGCTGTTTGAGCAGGGCAAGGTTTCTCAAACTGGAAGGTGGAATGCAATGTGTTATCGTCAGCAAAACTATGGATAGGATTTCCGGTCAATGGAAGAAGGTCATTAATATACAAGAGGAAAAGAGTGGGAGAAAGAACTGAACCTTGGGGAACACCAGCATTAGTGGACAAGTTAGAAGACAGAGAGCAGTCTACCATCACCTGCAATGAGCGGTTAGAGAGAAAACTGGATACCCAGTTACAAAGAACAGCTGGCAAATCATAGGATGGAAGCTTATTTAGAAGACCTTTGCGCCAAACACGACCAAAAGCCTTTGAAATGTCAAGAGAAATGGCTTGAGTTTCACCAAACCTTTCCATTGAATTTGTCTATAGATGGGTAACATAAGCCAGAATATCACCAGTGAAACGACACCGACGGAATCCAATCCATACTGGCAATCACTGATCAGATGAAAGATTTCCAGATAGTTTTAAGAGTTGGTGGTTAATTGATTTCTCCATTACTTTGGAAAGAGTAGAAGTAATCGCAATGGGACGATAATTGGATGGAAGGGATTTGTCACCCTTTTTAGCAACTGGCTGGATATGAGCAAATTTCCAAGCAGAAGAAAAAAACCTTTGGAATAAGTGAAAAAAGATGACACAAAACAGAAGTAAGATGACACAAAACAGAAGTAAGATCAGGAGCGCAGGTTTAGAGAACAAGTGGAGAAATACCATCAGGATCTGGAGTTTTCTTAGCATCAGATTCATCAAAATCCTTCTGACATCCTTTTGACGGAAGCCCATAAGAGGCACTGAATGGAGTGTGCTGGGAATGGTTTGAGGTGATTTACCAAGATCATCAATACACGAGTTGGAAGAAAAATAAGATGCTAGCAGGTCAGCTTTATCTTTGGCCAGTGGTTTCAACCTTTTTTTAATAACAGCACCCCTAAGTCATTTATTTTATTTTGCTGCACCCCTACTCAATTTTTTGCCTGTTAGATCTGATTCCTCTATATATATATACAAATATATATAATATTAAATTTGTATATATATATAATATAATATATATATATATATATATATATATATACACACAAATATATATAATATTAAATTTGTATATATATATAATATAATAATATATATATATATATATATATAAATAATATACATATAATAATATTTGTATATATATATAATATTAAAAAATATATATGTTATATGATAGTTATTCCAATAATATAATTATAAAAATTATATTTCATAATACAAATTATATATATAGTATATAATAATTTTATTCTTTATATAGCAGTACTATGTAAACATCAATTATAGATCACCACAAAATTAAAAAAATACTGTACACCTTTTTATAATGAAATAAACATGTAAATTTTAAAAAAATAATTATAATTTTAAGTAACTTAAACCCAAATTACGTGGCACCCCAGTTGAAAACCACTGTCTTTGGCTGATGCGGCGACAGAACCATCTGGTTTTGTCAGAAGTGGGAACAGAGATGGGCAAAAATTGCAGCCGATAGCTTTGGCAAGAGACCAGAATGCCCAGCTACCATTTGGACTAAAAGCAAGTTAATAGTGACAAATGGGCCTGGAGTACTGGGGTCCATAGTTTAACAGATATTTATTTAAAGTATACCCAGTAAAATAAAATAAAATAAAATATTTCCAGAAGCTTTCGGAACTCGTGTCCCTTTCTCAACTGACAGAATTTTAAATACATTACAAGCAAACTGTGGCACGTTACTCATTCGTCATTGTTGTAGCACGGACGTGTGCTGCCTTGCGCCAGTGATCATCCATCAATAAAACGGTTGTCTCCAGGATTGGATGTATACGCATGCCTTTCTGGCGATTTAATGCCTTAGGGTTGTTCATTATGTTTAGTGACTCTAGCCATAGGCGGTGGCGAAAGTGTCGCGCGTGGTCCACTATCTCAAAGTCGCGCTTGGGGTCAAGATCGTGGTTGGTAGCCCAAAAATGTTCTGCAAGCGCGGACTGGTCAGTTTCGGCAAGCCGGATTGCTCTGTCGTGTTCCGTGAGGCGATCCTGGAGACGTCTCGATGTCTCACCTACGTAGCAACTGTTACAGGCCCTACAGGTGATGTAGTGTACCGTATCACCTGTAGGGCCTGTAACAGTTGCTACGTAGGTGAGACATCGAGACGTCTCCAGGATCGCCTCACGGAACACGACAGAGCAATCCGGCTTGCCGAAACTGACCAGTCCGCGCTTGCAGAACATTTTTGGGCTACCAACCACGATCTTGACCCCAAGCGCGACTTTGAGATAGTGGACCACGCGCGACACTTTCGCCACCGCCTATGGCTAGAGTCACTAAACATAATGAACAACCCTAAGGCATTAAATCGCCAGAAAGGCATGCGTATACATCCAATCCTGGAGACAACCGTTTTATTGATGGATGATCACTGGCGCAAGGCAGCACACGTCCGTGCTACAACAATGACGAATGAGTAACGTGCCACAGTTTGCTTGTAATGTATTTAAAAATTCTGTCAGTTGAGAAAGGGACACGAGTTCCGAAAGCTTCTGGAAATATTTTATTTTATTTTATTTTACTGGGTATACTTTAAATAAATATCTGTTAAAGCAAGTTAAGTTTTCTACTCTTAGCCTGTTCCAAATCTAGTTTGGACTTATTAGTAACTGCTTTATAAAGTATAAATAATACTTAATAATAATTTTTATTATTCGCAATGTCTCTTATAAAAATGTAGTACTGGAAATATTTTATAATAAAAATTCAGAAATATTATACGATTTCGGAGAATATAGACTTAGTGGTTCACATTAAAAATATGTTGAAAGGGGTTCGCGATAAAAAATATCACATTGAAAGTGGTTCGCAAGTCAAAAAAGGCTAGGAACCGCTGATCTACATGATCTGTAGCAGTTTTGGCAGTTAGGTCAGCACATTCATTTCTAGCAATTCCAACATGACCAGGGATCCAACAAAAAAAGAACTTCTTGTTGTTTCTTATTTAACTTGGTATGGGATTCCAAATGTGTATGAGTAAGAGGGCTATGATGATGTTTAATCATAATCCCTTACTCGGGTTATGATTAACTAAAGACTCAGTGCTTGGATAGCACTAACTGAGTCTGTAGATAAAACTGTGCAAAACATTTGTTGAGGAGGTGAAATTTAATGCTATGTAGATAGCATAGAGTTATGTAGTGTAGCTACTGCATTCAATGAGGAGTTTCTTGGCTATGGTAAGGTTGGGAAAAACTGCTGCTGCACTAACATGGGCATCAGTTTTAGATCCGTCCTTGTAGATTGGCATGTACTCTGCATGCTGAGTTCTCAATGCAGCATGAATTTGCCATATGTTCTGTTGGGATAAGGTGTGTTTTCTCAACGATTTCAGTGAAAGGTCACACAGTGATACGCGATACATCCAAGATGGACCCGTGTGAGAAGCAGTAGACCGTATCATGCCAAGGTCAATTTGCCAGTCACCGAGCAAGGAATGCAGGCGTATCCCTGTTGATGGGTTTTTAGATGAGTAGGCTGTGTAAAGGTTCTCCCATTTAGGTGAGAAAAGTCCATTCCGAGTAGAGTTGTCCAGTTGAACTTTGAGTTTTGCTGTGTAGTTTAACAGAAGCATTTGTCTGCATAGATGTAGAGGTTTCAGTTGCTCCAGAATATAAGCTCTGGACTGGCGATGTACGGAATGCCCCTAAAGCAAGATGAAGAGAACTGTGATGTATGGATCAAGCCAACGTAAAGCAATTGGTCTAGCAGAGCTGTAGACCACAGAGCCGTAGTCTAGATGTGACCATATTAATGCATGATACAAATGCAGTAGCGTGTAACGGTCAGCTTCCCATGTGTCAGATAGTACTCTTAAGATGTTTAGCTTCTTAAGGCAAGTAATCCAGAGCTCTTTTATATGTTCAAGGAAAGTAAGTTTTTAGTCAAGAACCACACCAAGAAAGCGGACCCTATGAACCACTGGGATGATTTGATTTTCTAGGTGAAGTTCTGGGTCTGGACAGAACAGACTGCTATCTGGCTCTAACAGCAAGACAGAACCCTACAATGTCCTGTCATCAACTCTCTCTTTTGAGGTTTCTACAAGCACAGGTGAAAACATTTTCATATGCAAGGAAGCCAGTGGTTTGTATTCCATTTTCTAATCAGGAAATTGGCAAGGCTGTTGCTTCTTTGAAGGACAATAAATTTACGGGTCTGCACCAGCTTGAGGTTGTGGTTATAAAGAGAGTTTGGTCTGTCATTCCAAAATTAATTTTTAATCTGTTAAATTCCTGCTTGATTGACGGTCTATTCCACAACCCTTGGAAACAGGCAAATCTCAAAATTCTGTTGAAACATGCTGAAAAACCTTCAATTTTGCCTTCTTCTTATCACCCCATAGCGTTGTTGCCCGTTTTGGGAAAAGTTTTGGAGAAACTAATAGTTTATAGATTCATAAATTATTATACTGACAAAAACTTACAAGCAGCTAATCAATTTTGGTTCTGCAAAGGAAGATCAACCATTGATGCCATTCGATTAGTCATTGATTCTGTACTGTCTGCAACTTCTAAATATGTCCCCGGTCTCTTCGTGGACTTTAAAGGGGCCTTTGACACCGTATGGTGGCAAAGTGTCCTGGCTCCTATCATCCTATTCAGTATGAGGCTCCAGGAGGGGCCAGGGTCTCTGCACCCATTTATTGTTTAATCTCAAGTTATTTTGAGGATAGAGCTCTCTTGGTTTACTCTGGTACTTGCTCTGTCAAAAGGAATGTCACAAGGGGCTGCCTTCAGGGATCGGTCCTTGGGCCGTATTGCTGGACCATGGTCCTTGATGGGTGGCTCGTGACGGAACATGAAAATGTTATCAGGGTAGCATATGCTGACAACTTGGCGGTTTTAATTTTTGGAGAGTCACAGCCTCAATTAGAACAACATGCAAACAATGTTCTACAGGGTTTGGACAACTGGTGTGTTGTTCATAAGTCAAAAATTTCCATTGATAAAACAAAGCAGATGCTTCTTAAGGGAAATTTAAATTTAAATAGGCCTCCTACCTTAAAATTGAATAACCAAACCATTAAATTAGTCAGGAATTATAAGTATCTTGGTATTATCATGGACAATTGGTTCAGTTTCATCGCTCATGCCTGGTATCTTGTTCAAAAAATTAAAATACTGACTGGAAAGATCATGAGAATCTCCAAGAATGTATGGGGTATAAAACCTGTCACTTTAAAGTTGTATTACAAATGTCTTTTTACCCATTATTTGCTATGCTGCTGGTGCTTGGGGTGTCTGGATAAATAATAACTCAGTTAGAAAATTTCTTACTCAGGCTCAGCGCTTTTTTATTCTGGTCATAACTAGGAACTGCAGAACTGTGTCTACGGTAGCTCTACAGGTACTGAATGGAAGGCTTCCTATTCAGTATGAGGTCATTTATCATTATTTACAGTTTTATCTCATATTATTATTATTATTAGAACAGATTTCTGGTGCAAACAAACAATATGAGGCTGCAAAATAGGTTTGTCAAAGCTGTATTAGATCTCAACAGATATTTAATACATTATTGCCAAGATTCCTTTACTCAACAAGATAGGCTTCCTCAGATAATGAACTCTTGTGTAGTCTTAGCTCCACATTATACTGAGATTCTTAAAATTATAGAACAATTAAAGAACAAGAAATCTTACAGACTGGACTGTATTACAGTAACCGAGGCAAAGAGAAACAAAGAACAGTTCTCTGTTCTCTTGGTAGAGCTAATAGCACGGATGTTAAGAGTCGGGAAGCTATCCTACAAATTTACTCTCATTTAAGGTAATTCCTATATATAAAAAGGGACCACCTGATGACTTTTGCAATTACAGACCAATAACAATACAGTCAATTTTAAATAAGATAATAGAAAATTATATATTTTCCCATATAAGTAAATATTTACATCAATATGGACTGTTAAACAACTCTCTATTCTCATATCAGAAGGGCAAGAGCACACAGACATTATTAGAGAACTTAGTAGACTCTCTAAACTTACATTTAAACAACAATAACTTCATATTGATTTTATTTATAGATTTGACCAAAGCATATGACCTAATTGATATCCCAATATTGCAACAGAAATTACTGAAATATGGTATAAGGGGAAGACTCAATCAACTCCTAGCAAATTATTTAACCAAGAGAAAAATAACAGTAGAAGTAGAAAATACAAAGGAAAAATCTTATAATGTAAAGAGAGGAGTACCTCAGGGCACACATGCTGGGCCAATCATGTTCAACATCTATATAAATGACATATTTGAAGTAATTAAGAACTCCTTTATAAAAATTTATGCAAATGATATAATCTTAATAGGAAAGAACCTAACAAAAATGGAGAATGATTTACAACAGGATGCAATACATTTACAAACTTGGTTGCACGATAATAAATTAGCACTCAGCTTTGAAAAAACAAAATTTTTGGTAAAAAGACCTCCTCATCAAACTTTGGACATTCAACCCTCTATCAAATTGCACAAACATGATTGCCTACATGATCAAAATTTCAAGAATTGGAAATGTCTAACTGTGGAAGAAGTTTCAAATCATTGTTACCTTGGGTTATGGATTGACTACAGTCTAAGTTGGGTAATGCATATAACAAACTTGTACAAAAAAAATGAGATTTTATGTGTACTTTTTCTACTACATTAAGTATAAGTGAAATCTTAGAACAAAAGTTACCTTATTTTATGCATTAGTGGACTCCCAACTCAATTATTTAGTAAATATATGGGCACGAGCAAATAAAACAGAAATAAGGGCAATAAACAGGATTCTGAAACTTTTAATGGGGACAAACTCTTGGAATGACCTGAACAAGAGAAGGCAATTTTTGTTGAAACATAAAATACTGTATCCAGTTCAAAAACTGAAGTTAAATCTATTCTTAAAAAAAATCTTAACACTATTTTTGAAGAGTCGAATCTGCAAAGAAATGTCTCAAAAAATTTAAGGAACCCAAAAGCTTACTTTGCCTCACCCCAGGATACTAAATAGATTTGGAGATAGGCACACAATGAATATAATAAACAACTTGTTGGCTAGCATTGATTTCAGACTCAGGAGAAGTTACCCCATCTCCAAATTAAAATTCCTAATAAGAAAATTCTTGATACTCAATGACACAGTAGATTAGAATTGATATGCAGATAAACTACTACCTCTGTTTACAGTGTAGAATATACTATGTGTAGTGACTTCATAGTCTTTTCTGTAAGATAACAAATTTGTACAAAACTGTTGTAAAGGAAGAATTACAACTTGTTGTCAAGAAATTTACTTTTCTTAACAAGTTAATTTATTGTAAACGAATTCTCTTGATAAATAAAATTGTATTGTATTGTATTATTATTATAAATTATTATAATAATTAATTATAAAAATTAATTATAAAAATATTATAATAATATTATTATTATAATACAATACAATACAATTTTATTTATCAAGAGAATTCGTTTACAATAAATAATAATAATATGAGATAAAACTGTAAATAATGATAAATGACCTCATACTGAATAGGAAGCCTTCCATTCAGTACAGTTTTTTCGTAGGAAGGCCATTCCTTCAAGGTTAGGAGAGTATGCTATAGATTTGGATATGCCTGTCAAGGAAGATAATGAAAGAATTAGGAGAGAACTTATAAATAGTTGGCAGTCTTCATGAATGGCTACTGATTTAGGTAGAGCTACATTCAATTTTTTTCCAAATGTGTCAGAGTTTCCTAAGCAAAAGGTGTCCTGGTTTTGTCCAGGCCTAAATTTATCATTTCTACTTTCAGGGCATGGCAATCTGAACTCCAAGCTGTTTGCTTTGGGGTTGGCTGCTCCGCCACTTTGCATGTGTGGTGTCCCAGAAACAATAAAACACTTAGTTCTATTGTTTTTAATTGTAACTTGTACGTAGATCTAAGACAGGAATTACAAGTCCTGACTGATGTTTACCTGGAGGATGAATTACCTCATTTGGTGGAGACAAAGGAAAATTATATGGTCTTCTCTAGTTTTGCAGATAAGGTGTTTAAAATACGTAAAAGACTTTTGGGTAGAAATCACTAGAGTTTAGTAATTTAGTGTGGTTTTGGTTTTCACCTTGTTCTGGAATGGGTACGAGTTTTCTTTTTCTAACTGATCTTTGAAGCTCTGTTCCATGTTGAACAGGCTGGAATTAGGTTATTTTACTTAGGATTAAAGATAGACATAATGAACTGATAGTTTTGTTAATGGTTTTGATTTGGTTTGAAGACAAAGTATGAGTGAACATATTTGGGTTGCCTTGATATAGGTCAACCGATAGAACTGAGTAGAACTGGGAGATATTGAAATAATTGTCTTAATTTCACACATACAATTTGTGGCTACTTGAAGTTCTTGAAAGACTGACTATATAATAACACAGCTGGTGGGTTGCCTATAGGAAGTTACCATGTAAGCAAAGAGGTAATTTTGTATGGTAATTTGTGAATGAAGTTAGTACAGTTATGATGCTGTTGTGTCAAGGGAGTTTAATGGTAAATAAATTGTGGTTGGCCTGTGTTAAGTTGGCAGTAGGTGTTGGATATAGACCAAGGTTACATAATGAGGCTACATCCAAATGCAAAAGTGTAATTTTGTATATAGTTATTCTTTAATTGAAGCTAAGATGTAAAGGAGTGCAAATTTTAATTAATTAGTATTTAGCCATACAGAAGAAAAATTTTTGGCTAAGCTCCATAATTCAGATGAGCTATTTACTTTGATGTATAAGTATTGTGTATGTTGCTGTTGGGTCAAGGAGTTTAATGGTAAGGGAATTGTGTTGTTGGTATTGTTGTGATCAGTGTTAAGTTGGCAGTAGATGTTCGATATAGACCAAGGTTACATATTGGTTCTACATTCAAATGCAAAAGTGTAATTTTGTATATAGTTTTTCTTTAATTGAAGTTAAGATGTAAATGAGTGTAAATTTTAAATAATTGGTATTTAGCCATACAAAAGAAGAATTTTTGGCTAAGCTCCCTAATTCAGATGAGCTATTTAACTTTGATGTATAAGTATAATTTGTATGTTACTGTTGTGTCAAGGAGTTTAAAGGGTGTTGGTATTGTGTTGGTCTGTGTTAAGATGGATCTAGACCAAGGTTACATGTTGGTTCTACATCCAAATGCAAAAGTGTAATTTTATTGTATATAGTTATTCTTGAATTGAAGTTAATATCTAAATGAGTGCAAAATTTGAAGGATTTGGTATATAGCCATAGGAAAGAAGTTTTTTTTTTTTTTTTTTTTTTAAAGCTCCCTGATTCAAATGAGCTATTTAACTTTGATGTTTACGTATAATGTGTTGAAATTGCTGTTTTAGCTCCATATAGTGCTGGCCATTCCAGTGTGGTTCATATCTGGTTGAAAGGATGTTTATTTGGATTTGCTCTGGCCTCTGATTGGTTTGTCTTTTAGTTATAAGACAATATGAGTGTTTTTTTCTCCCCATGATTACTGTATATATAAGATAAATTTTTGGGCGATTTCCAGAGTAGTGATCTTGTCCAAATTGTGATGTAAATAGTGTATAGGTTGTGGCGATGGGACTGTTGTTTACTAGTCATTCTGCTGGCACTGCTTTTTTTTTTTTTTTTTTTTTTAGGGGATGTCTCCTTCTTCCCCCACTGTCTGTCCTCTTTCCTCACCCTCCCTTTCCCACACTTTTCCTTATATTTCCCTTTCTCCATTCATTCAATCTTTGAGATTTCAAGAGAACTTGAAATCTCAATAAGAGTCTCTACCTGGTTGTGGAACCTGGCTGCCTCTACGTTGGCTTGGGATGGGAGTCAGGGGGCAGGGGACCAGGTGTTCCATGCTCCCTGGCTGCGAAAATGCCAGGCACCAGCACTCAACACAACAAAACACACACACACACACAGTTGCCGGCCTTGGCCTAGTGCCTTCAGAAGCTACAGCAGCGTATAGGGGAAACCCTGGAGGCTGCAACAAAGTAACAAAAAAAAAAAATTTCATTAGCCCTGAACCACAGCAGAACTCGTCGAAACTGGTGCCACAAACATGTGACTTATAGTCCTGAATATGGTACAGTTCTATTCTCTAACGAGTATTGTTTTAGCCTACAAACAGATTCTAGATGTTATGTTTTCTGGAGATAACAAGGAATGCGGTACTATCCCTCCAATATCAGAGAAAGGGACACTTACAGTGGCAGTGGTGTTCTTGTGTGAGGCAGAATAATGATCAATTTCCGCACCTCTCTTCATGTTTTTGATAGGGATGTCATAAATACGCAGAGATACTGAGAACAGATATTTGAACCCTACGTGTGACTTTCTGGGGATGTGGTTGGCCCAGATTTTTTTTTCATGCACAACAACGCCACTGCACATAGAGCTCAAGTGCTGGAGAAATATCTTGAAATTGAAGATATCCAATGACTGCCATGGCCAGCGCGATCACCAGACTTAAATCCAATCGAATATATGTGGGGTGTAGGTTGCTGCGAATTGTGATGCCCAAGGTGCCCTTGAGCATCACAATTCGCGGCAACAGCCAACTCCTCGGTGACTTGGTGAGCTAAAGTCTGTGCTAGTGGAAGAATGGGATTTGCTGCCATAGAATCTTATAGACACACTTATATCAAGCATGGTTCATCACTGTCAGGGTTGTTTACCTGACCACTGAATGTCCATAAGTTGTCATCCTCAACTATCCATGGTGGTAACTTGTGTTCCAGTAATTACTACTGCTGACTGCAAAATAATAAGGAAGTTTAGCCACTGGAGGGGATCATATACCGTACTTATGTCATGCGACCATATTTTCAAGAATCTTGTATCAACTTCAATGTGATCTTTTTGGTAATTCTTATACAACCCCTATAAATGTCCTTTATACCTGTCCAAAGTTTCTTGCTGACTCCTCATTTTATTATTATTCCTACAGTACACCACATACTAAATTTTTTCCTGCTTCGCAAGCTGAACGAGTTACACCATGTTTTCTACGTGTTCATTTAATTTTTTTGAGCAGTGTAATTTAATGACAGCCATAAGTAAAGGTGGAATCGATTCCTGCATTGCTTCTATTTTGGCATTTAGTAGTCTGAAATATAGGAGAGATGGGAGATTAGAAGTCCCAATAAAGGACATGGGACTAGAAATTACATGGGCTGTGTAAGGGTTACTGAAAACACACAGGCACACATTTACTTACTTAGACACTAATGCTGGAAGTATAGTAAATAAATTTCATGAGTCTCAACTACTGGCAGCTAAGTCATAAAATGCTGGTATTACAGGTATAATAAAACCATGGTGTCACTCATATTGTGGATGCAAATTTGAATACAGTGATTATAATGTTTACAGAGGGACAGGCATGATTGGTGGGTGGGGGAGGAAAGAAGAGTCATGCTTTTGAAAGAAGCACAGACTCCAAAATAGTGCAACCAGTAGACAATGGTTGCCAGTGTGATACTGAGTCAATGTGGGGTGACATAAACACTGGAAAAGCAAACATGAAAGTTGGAGCCTTTTATAAGCCAAATAACTATGATGAGTAAAATGAACAACTATAGAGAAAAACTATACAAATAGAGCAGGCCAGCAAATTAGAAAGCCTTAATCATGGAATTTTAATTATCCTGATATCAAATGGAATTTGTGGTTTGGCAGCCCACTCAGTAACAAAACAATGTAGTTTATTATGCTACCACTGACTGCAAAATAATAAGGAAGTAACACTGACATACTCAAATTCTACAGCAAACCTTGGGAGGGGTGCGGATCTGATTTAAATCTATAACACTTTAAAAGGGGATATAAAATGAATGAAGTGACATTTTCATCTTTATAAACAATACAAGAATCAAGGGCCATAAATTCAAATTATAGGAGACTATATATTTTATCTTCTTCCTTAAATAAAACTAGCAAGTTGTTAATTACTGGAACACAAGTTACCTCCATGAATAGTTGAGGATGACAGCTTATGAACATTCAAAGGTGAGGTACACATGAGAGGAGTGAAATACCTAAGTTAGGTAAGGGGTTTTTTTTGCTGATGTAGCAAAAACTTGGGACTTCTTTGCACTATGTCGCTAATACATACACTGTAATTTGAAGCTGATGGGAAGTGTAGGCAAGCTGTGAGCACAGCACCCTATCTTCTAGCTTAGCAATTAATTAGTCTTAGAAATGATAGCAGAAGAAAAAATTTATTATGGTATATAAGTAACTTCTTTAATATACATCAAGGGGAACTTGAAAAGTTTGTGGCCTAGTAAGAAAGGGTATTGATAGAGGGTTAAAAAATTTCTGTACTTAAAGTATAACATTTCAAATAGTAACCCATCAAATTTCATTTAGTTTCAATATCTTTTTTTTTTAATTACAGGTCCTGAGGTCAACAAAGTTGTGTGAATGAGGAAAGATGGATGAAATCAGTCACTGCATAATCATCCAATATTTGGGAAAATGCCTCTTTCTATTCCATGATTAAGAAGTGGGCAGAAGAATTTAAACAAGGGGATGAGGTGCCTGGAAGATGACCCATGTTCTGAAAGACCTGCAATGTCCATCACTCCAAAAGTTGTTGGAAGTGTGCATGATCTGGTGATAAGTGATCGATAAGTAACAGTTTGGTACACTGATAGCATCTTCGGCATCTCACCTGAATGTATGTACCACATAATAACAGAAGTTATTGCTATGAAAAAGGTGGGTACTAAAGTTGCTGACAGCAGATAAAAATGCACGAGTTGTCAAGTCAAGTGAACATTTGCATCATTTTCAAGCAGATCCAGCAAATTTCCTTGCAAGATCTGTGAACCATGGATGAGATGTGGTTCATCACTTTCAGACAGAGACAAATCAGCAGTCAGCACAGTGGAAACACAGCTCTTTTCCCCCTCCAAAGAAAGCCAAGTTGATGGCATCAGTTTTTTGGGATGCTGATGGAGTATTGCTAGTAGATTAGCTTCAGAAAGGCCAGACAATCACAGGGTTATATTATGCAAACCTTGTGAAGCATATGCATGAAAACATCAAAGACAAATATCAAGGAAAACTCAGCAAAGGAGTCTTGTACCACTAGGATAATGCACTTGCTCATAAGTCTGTCACTGGCATGGCTGCACTGCATGAGTTCGGTTTTGAAATATGGCCCATCTCTTATTCACCAGATCTAGCACCATCAGACTTTTACCTATTTCCTAAGTTGAAAAACATACCTGGCTGACATCCATTTTCCTATTGATAGTGACATTATTGCTGCAGTGGATGCATTCCTGGAGGCCCAAGAGAAACTTTCTTTACAGCTGGAATCAAAACATTACAGCACTGGTAGAAAAAGTTGAAAAGTAACATATTACCATACCTCTCAAATAAACTCCTCATATTCAGGCCACAAACTTCTCAAGTGTCCCTTGTAAGTATATTAAAAAAGTTATTTTATAATTTTATTTCATGCAAAGCTATATAGGCTTTTAAATCATGTTTTAAAAAGATTTACTGAAATAATTTTTAGTAGATAGTGATATCTTCTAAGAAAATAATGCAGCACTGCATTGTGTTTTTTTGTCATGACTGTCTGGGGAAACTTTAGCACTTCCAATGACAGAGCTTGGGCTTAGGCTCTTCAAAAATGACTGTTTTTATTCATGAGTTGAAACTAAAGAAATTAATAACATTCTTAATAGAATAACATCACCCAATAGGTGAATCTGTTATCCATCAAAAACTCAGCTGTGATCAGTTGCAGAACTATTTGAGTTACTAGGTTATAGTACCTATAACCAATTTTACAGTACCTTCAAGAAGATATATAATTTTCAGCAGATAGTGTTCATTTTAATAATAATTTTCCTTTGTAAAAATCTTTTTGAATTTAACAGCTGAGTGAATCTAGCCTTACACCATAAGAGCTATAAAACATATTAGTATTGGCAGTTGTAAACGATGAAAGTGTAAGCAAGCTTATACAGCATCAGAAAAAATAAATAAATAAAATAAACGCCCACCCACATTATTTGTCCATCTCCTCTGATAATCTATCTAATTCTTCCTTAAATTTACTCAAAATCCCTTTTCCAAAACACCAAACTACCATTTTCAAAAATACCAGATGGAACTTTGTTCCAATAATCAATTGATCTCTGGCTGAAAAAACAATTTTTGCACATCTATTCTGCAATCATCATTTTTCAATTCAAGTTCATGTCTCCTTATGTCAGCTATCCTAAAAAGAGTAACATGCCATCAGCATTGTTTATTCAATCCATTTAAAGCCTTAAACACTTCAATCAGGTCTCATGGGTGTCTAGTTTCCAAGTACTGCAGTTTGCAGAACTGAAGTCTTTCTCAATAGTAAGAGTTCTCTTTTGTGTCCTTGATTAATCTTGTTTGCTATTCTGTGCACTCAATCCAACAAATCCACATCCTTCTTAAAGTGAGGCTTCCAAAGACCTGTATGCAGTACTCAAGATGCAGCCTAACCATTGCCTTAACAGGATTATCACCTGGCTGACAAAATTGCTGTATTGTTATCATTCGAAGAATCCAATGAACTGTCCTAGCAGCTTACCTGCACCTGCTCAGAGAATTTCATGTTCAGACTATAAAATTATCTCTAGGTCTCTTTCATGCTCCCACCACCCTGAGTATAGTACCATCCAACTGATATGTTATTCTGGAATTATTGCTGCCCATATGCAGTACCTTGCATTTATCAATGTTAAACCTCACTTGCCACTTCCCTAGCCCATCTGTCCAATTTTTCTGTCTTGTTGCAGGACCTAGAAGAACCCTGTTATAAGGGGCTCACATCTGGTGAGTATGGGATTGGCACACCCAGGGTCCTGAGCTGGATATCATCATTCTTTTCTCTCTTTCTTGGTGATTCCCTTCTATATCTGACTCTCTCTCTCTCTCTCTCTCTCTCTCTCTCTCTCTCTCTCTCTCTCTCTCTCTCTCTCTCTCTCTCACAGAGGTAACTCAGAAATTTTTTTTTTTTTTTTTTTTTGGGCTGGTGCAGCAAAAGGCTTCCTTGCACCATATGGCTAATAATAATAATAAACACCTTGCCAACCTAGTACAAGAGCAGAGATTTGGTGAGTATGTACATTGAGCAAACTAAGTTTGTTACTGGTGTATAAATCACATGTGTGATTTATACAGGGCAACTTGTGAAGTGGAGGCACTTCACGAGCTATCCTGATATTGCACTATGTATTTGAAATTGGAGCAATACTTTTTATTTAAAGTACACAGTACAGTATCTGAACCACTTGGGGCAAAATATCTTCATAATATGAGATCAATGCATTCAGTACCAAACTTAGTTTACTCACTATTACCTACAGACTGAGGCCATGCCCTTTTTTCTTAGTATATTAGACAACCATTATCTTTGTTATTGGTGCGTGGTGGTAAACGTAAGTATGTCTACAGGTAGGCCTAAATACATAGATAGAAGTAATTACTACATAATTCTCATCAAGTCACAAAACTGAAGTTTTAGCACAAACCATCTCAATCAATCTTTCCAGAATTTTCTCAATGTCACAGCTCCAGTTTCATGCACATTATAGCATTTATATTAATTTTTTGGTTTTTATTAACATTCCTAGTTATTTCATTCTTATACTTCCATAACTTTCAGGCCTACCCACTGGCATCCTTACTTAAATGTACTATCAAATGCCAATAATAACAAAAATTTATCACTAAATTTTAGTTATTATTTCAGTTGTTACGAAAATTAACAGAAGTTACTGCAAATTATTTTAATATGATTGTAAAAAATGACAGAAAAAAATATATACTTTATTTCTTGATTTCAGGACCTGTTTTAGGCCTTCAGCAATAATGTTTATATGTTTTCAATAATATATTAACAGAAATCCTCGCCCCCATTTTTTTTCACACACATACTACAGAATCCATTATAACACCGTTGCAGTATTGGACTATCTATGGCAATGTATTAACCTCATCCATCTAAAAGTAATTAATTGCTTAGCAAGGGCCATTCCTTAAAAGAATGAAATACTACACTCCTAGCTTGCCTGACTTCCTGCACCTTTCATCTTCTTAAAATTACTGTCTACTAGCTTTTAATGCTTTTTTCTGACTTCCAAACTACTAGATTAATTGACAGTGACAAAGGCTCTCCTGCTATTCATTTTTTTCTTGGTCTTCCTTCACTTGTTCCATGCTATCCAGCAATCAAAAAACCCTGTTCTCAAGTTGGTTCCTCTTCCTTAATTCATACTCCTGTAATAATGTAAGGACACCACTTCATATACTGCATAAGTTAACTAATACTTATGCATAGTGTCAGGACTACATTCAGGATTTTTTTCTGCAACCAAATTCAACATGAATCACTAACATTAGATCTGTTCCCCATTTCCATAAAAGGTAACAAACATTTTATCGCTATGCTATGTCCATAATAAGTTATAACATTGTAGTTCCCCCACCACAAAAAGATGAGGACTGATAGCTTATTTCCTATCCCCTAATTTTCATTATAGCTCTTTAATTCTTTCAGATGCTATATCAAAGCACCCTCTAATCTTGGCATTATGATACTAGTTCTTTTGCTTACTGTTTATTTCAATCACTTATTTATTCTTGCTTTTATTCTTATATTATGCACTTTTACTTTATCTTGGAATATTGTCATTAATCAATAAATGATAACTACTAAATGATCATCACAATATGCTCTTAACATCTACACTGCTACACTCATACTGTTGCTTTGTGTACATTGGCAACAGTAACAAACCAATTTAATGATTCTTCCCATCATATCTTACAGCAACCTAAGTTCAAGTATTAACCATCTACTTTAACTATCCATATCAATATATAAACTGATTGCAGTTATTAATGGTTCCTATAGTGTAATAGTCGTTACTTGTCATGTATTAGCAAATGACTAAGTGGCATTTCAATAACAGAAGCTGAGAGCACAGAGCATAGTTGAGAGTCAAACACAGCAAAAAAGAAAATCATAGGGTGTAGAATTCCTAGAGTTGGAAATTCAGATGACATTTATTTACTCAGGCAAATGTCTTGTACAGCTACCTAACTGAACTTATTATTTAGTGCATTTATCAGAATAAATATCTGATGTGATTTCTGAATGCATCATATAAGATCTTGAAAAATAAGGAGAAAAAATAACTCCTCTACATGTAATAATTTTTATTTTTTCAAGAATAAAGAAGTTTACAATTTATCTCTCATCTCCCCAAGCACAAAAAAAAAAAAAACACTACGTATTTATCACAGCAGAACTAAAAGATAAACATGTTTGTATAATACCCATTAGTGAAAAATTACAGAAGTCTCAATTTTTGAACTCAGTCAAATATTTACTCATTTTGAATTTCTCTGAATTTTCTTAAGCCTAAGGCAAGTATGAATATAAAATCCTTTCAAAGTATTCTTTATGTAATAAGAATAATTTCTAGGGTCTTATTCTTCTCACTTCCTCTAAACTTTTCATTTTCTTCTCAGTCCGAGACAAAAATGTAAAGCTTTCAAATCCTCATGCTGCTTCAAGTGTGCCTTCTTCTGTCATTACTGAAGATTATTACATAATACATGCTCAGTGTATTAAAATAACAAAAGCAGTACAAAATCAAAGAAAAATCTGTTACATGTACATCATGTGTTCCAAGTAGCACCATTATGGAATCTTGCAGCATTTCAAATTATTCAAAGCAGCCAGGTAGTTTCGATACAGTTGTGGCATTTGCTGAAAAAAATTATTCACTGTTACCTTAGGAAAAACAAAAAAATAAAAATCACTACTACATACCAGTTTCCCGCACAAAGAGAAGCTATAAATCTACTTGTTTAAAAATGCAAAGTAAAAAATAACAAATTCCAAAATATTATTATAAAACATTACAGAAGTTTGTTTATTAGAAAACCTTTTAAGCCTAAAGGCAAGTAAGGCTTGTGGAGTTAATGGTACATACCTAGTAATTTTGAGTGAAATAGTAAGGAAGTGCACTGAACAATTCAGTTAATTATGAGGCATCATTGGGCTCTAGAGAGACTCCTTTGGATTGGACAACTGCTGGTGTGTTGCAATACATAAAGGCAGTGTTAGAAGCAAATTGAGTAAATACGAACTGGTCAGGCTGATGCCAGTGGCGAGGAAAATCATGGAGGCAATGATAACAAGTGCATTACAAGAACATTCAGATAGAAATAGAATTCTGAAGGATACACAACATAGTTTTTTTTAAGAGAAAATTGTATTTACCTAATCTAGTTAGCTATTTTGAGATGGTTGCTCATAAGCCAGATCTAAGAAATAATTTTGACATTGTTTATCCAGATTTTATAAAAGAAAGTGACAACTCTTCATGACAGGTTACTGTATAAGCCAGAACATGTTTGGATCACAGATAAGAATCTAAGATGGATTGCAGGATTCAGGGCTGGAGGCAGAGGGTTGCAAATAATGTTTACTCTTCAGATTGGGCTAACATAAGTGTGATTCCCAAGGGTCACTCAGACCACTATTATTTCTGATTTTCTGAAATGACACAGATGAACAGATAGAAGGCATGGTGTCAAAAATTGCAGATATAAAGATTGGGAGGATGATTAATGATTGGCACCAAGCAATACTCCTTCAGGAAAACTCAAATAGGCTTCAAGAAAGGTCAGAAAAGTGGAAACTATGTTTTAATGCAGAAAAATACTAGGTCTTACACTTTGTGAACAGCTGCCCTAAAACAACTTATACTTGACAGGGGCTAAATTATAAACTGTACAGGAAGAAAAGGATTTAGGAGTTATGATATGGGTGGACACAAAGTTGTCCAAGCAGTACACTTGTTATTGTTATTTGGTTTTTTTAGGAGCATTAGCAACTAAGGCCATATTGCTCCAGGGATATGTGGTGGTCATTCCCTGACCTTTCCACATCCTCCGTATTTGGTGTCACGGGCTCGAACCCCGGTCTAATCAGGAAGCGTGTGCTACGCACTGCTGCTCCTGCCCACCCGGCTACGGAGGCGCCCAAGCAGTACACAGGCAGTAAAGAAAGTCCATGGTGTCCTATTGATGATTTATCAAACACTTTCTCGTAGACATTGGAAGGACATAATCATGCTGTATAAGGCAATTGTAAGAGTGCACTAGGGATAAAATTCTGTGTTGAAGTATGGAGACTGTACCTAATAAAAGACATCGAGCTCTTGGAAGGATCCAAGTACTGGAAACTTGCTTGGAGAAATGTGAACAAGGGTGCCCACATGAGAAAAGATTTTGAATACGTGGACCATAAAGCTTGGCAATCAGGTACCTTAGAGGGAACCTGATTAAAGTCCATACGGTCTGAAGAAATGCTAAAATGAAGACAAATTTTTCACTGTTATGATTCTAGAACTAGGAGCCAAATTAAGAGGGAAAGAAGCTTAGATTGGATTGTAGGAAGTTTTCTTTCAGCCCGCAAGTTGTTAATTATTGCAACAAGTTACCTCTGTGGGTAGTTGAGGCTGATAGTTTGAGGAAATTCAAATGTTAACTCCTCACATAGGAAACTGGTATCTACCTATGTGAGGAGAGGAATACAAGTAGTTTATTATTTTTATATATATATATATATATATATATTTTTTTTTTTTTATATTTTTTATTTATTTATTTGTTTTGCTGGTGCAGAAAAGCTTATGGCTCCCTTTGCCCTATATGGCTATTGCTAACATTTAGCATTTTTATTTCAGAACAAAATGCAAAATAAGTAATAAGACCATTTCTTTATAATTCTAAACTAGTAAAGTTATGAAAGAAATACACAATAATCGTTAGAGATTAAATAAGTTAATAAGAATGATTCATTCTAATTAAGTTAAATTACCTGGCTAACTTCAAGTTGGTTTTGCTGAAGTGTTGTGTTTAATTCTTCTAATTTGTTTTTCTCATTACTGATTTGTTGCTCAAGTTGAGTTTCTTCTTTCCTCAATTCATTCAATTCTTTCTGTTTACTATTCAGATCTGTCTCTTGTTGCTAAAAATATTAAAAGATCAAACATTCACTCATTAAACTTAGACTGTGACATCTAACCACAATTTATGTTATCTCAACAAATCTGTACTATCCAGGAACTACATTCATTACTGCTGTGTCATTTTAAAAATACTGAAATGTTTCAAGCTAATAATTCAGAATAAAATAAAATAAAACAATTCAGCTAAATAACATTTCCTTTTTGAATGATTTATTGATTAGGACAGTTGTAGTCAATCATTTTCATTCATATACCCATTAAAACATTTTCAAAGACCTACGTACTTCTTAAAAATTTTTGAAGATGCCATACCACTAATACATTTTAAACTAAATTCATATGTATACATTTATTTTTTCTTATATACAAAAGGTTAGTTATATGAAAATATAAGCAGCATATAATTATAGTGCAACTGAAGATATCCAATGACTGCCATGGCCAACATGATCACCACACTTAAATCCGATTGAACATGTGTGCGATGCCCTTGGGCAATTGCACTGCACGCCAACAGCCAACTCCTCAATCATTTCGTTATTGTTATGTTTGTTATTTGGTTTTTAGGAGCATTAGCAACTAAGGCCATATTGCTCTGCGATGGTCATTCCCTGACCTTTCCGCATCCTCCGTATTTGGTGGTGACGGGCTCGAACCCCGGTCTAATCAAGAAGCATGTGCTATGCACTGCTGCTCCTTCCCACCTGGCTACGGAGGCGCCCAATCATTTCGTGATCTAAAGTCTGCACTGGTGGAAGAATGGGATTTGTTGCCACAGATTCTTATAGACACCCTTATATCGAGGATGGTTCATTGCTGTCAGTCCTGTTTAGCCCTTGGAGGGGATCATACAGCGTACTGATGTTATGCGACCATATTTTCAAGCATCCTGTATTGACTTCTGTAATATGACCTTTTTGGTGATTCTTATACAACCCCTATAAATGTCCCTTATACTTGTTGAAGTTTCTCGCTGTCTCCTGATTTCATCATTATTCTAAGGTACATCACCATACAAAATTTTTTCCTGCTTCATTGCAAGCTGCACGAATTACACCATGTTTTGTATATGTTCTGTTAATTTTGAGCAGTGTAACTATAGCCCAGAGTGATAAAGCCTTCATAAAGAATTCCTTTTGTCTGTGTTGGGAATAAAACTTTACTACATTTGCTTGAATAAATTTCAGGTCATCAACAATTTGGGATTTATTCATACTTCATGACTGAAATAAATGTGGTCATCTAAGGACCATAAACATCATTATAAATAACTTATAACAGTGGCCATTACCCTGCTTCTAACAACATATTCCCCTAAAGCTTTCAAAGATATCCATATGTATCCCCACTTTAAAATTATGGTTACAAGTTTATTTGTCTAGACCACCTTAAGCTTAGAATCCTCAATACCTTCCATACCCCTATTTAAGAACCACTGATCTAGAGTATTTGAGAAACTACAAGTAAATATGGAAAAGTGGGCACCATATTTAGGAAGGATCCCTGATTATACTAACATGTCATTAATTTATTAAAATTTATTTACAAAAACAAAATGCTAATGGTATTAGCACCATATTGACTGTCAATCCCATTTTGAATTAAAGTTTTTTCCTATATTTTTCAATGACTCTTCGAAAACAAACTTGACAGCTTTTCCATTTTGGCCCTTTTCCTTAAAAGCCATTTATAAGAAACTAATTTATAAAGTGTTTTGTTTGATTAATGAATACATATAAGATTATGATATACACTGAGTTGGCATGCATTAGCAACACCTACCTAATACCTCGAAGGACCACCTTTTGCCCATAATGCAGCCTGTACATGTCTTGGCATGGGCTCCACAAGGTGTTGCAAGGTGTCGTGGGGTACCACTACCCATGCGTTGCACAATGCATCCAATAATGCCTGTACACTGTCAGGTGGACAGTTGTAGCATCAAATGTCCTATCCACTAGGTCCCAAAAAATCTCAACTTGGTTGAAATTGGGTAAGTTGTGTGACGATGGAGAATTCATTGTCATATTTTTAAAACTAGCTAGTAACTTGACAGGCTTTGTGGCATGCTGTATTATCTTGTTGATAGAAGCTGGAGTTTTTGGATACACTGCCATCATGATGGGGAGTGTACTTGATTGGCAATGACAGAAAGGTAGGCACTCCCATGAACTCATTAATTAAGGGTAATCAGAGGACCCAGATCCAGGGCAATGCTACAAAAACAGTCACCAAACCATAACACCACTGCCTTCAGCCTGATGAATACCAACAGTGCACTGAGGTGCCATGGCCTCATGTTGCTTTCTCCAAATGTATATATGGCCATCAGCATGATAGAATTGGAAATGAGATTCATCAGACCAAGTGACAGATTTCCATGTCAGTGGTCCAGTGTTGGTGCTGACATGGTGCAATTTTTTGTGCCTCACAGTAAGTACAGGTACCTGTGATGGCTGTCAACTACCATAGCCTATACAAGCTAATGTCCAACACAGTCCATGTGGATTTTGGTCTTACTATTCTAATGGTGTACTGGGTGGTTAGCTGGACTACTGTGCTGTATTGCTGCTATGTTATGAGATGAGACACATGGCACTCACCATGGCAGTTAACTACATGTGGCTGTCCATATGTGACCTTTGGTTGGTTGTTTGACTGCTGTTGAGCCAATCACAGTAGACTACAGAATGGCAGCAATGAACTATGTTTGCTGTTGTCAAGATACTGGCACCTCCACATCTTGTCCTCACAACCATTCCACGTACAAAGTCGGAAAGATCTTGATGCTAACTACATGCAAACTACAATCTTATAGTAGCCATTCCCAACTTTGAACCTTCACCAGCATTGCAGACCAGTCCATTCCTTTGCAAGGGGGGGGGGATTACTAATGCAAAATGAACTCAATATATATGATTATGAAATAAGGCTTTGTTATTCATAGAAAATAATAAAATTCTTATCTAAAATAACAGGATACCTGTATCGAATTCTTCTGTTCTTCAAGTTCTTTCCTCATATTCTGAACCTGATAATTTTAAAGGGCATAAGAAGATTACATTATTTACAAATTTTTAAATGTTATAATCTTAGCGATACAAATTCATCAAACCTAAGTATACATAATTAGACTTAGATATTTTTAATATATAGATACAAGGTAATTCAAAATAATATTCTTTATTTCAAAAAGTTTGTCAAGGCAAAACCAGTAAAAAATACACTTAAAAGCAGGTTACATTAGATGAACAAACTTGTTCTCCCCCCCCCCCCACTCCAAAGTAATAAATTTTTACTATTTCCTTCAATGCACGACCATCACTTTTAAATTAGCCTCTCTCTGGACACTTGATCAAATATGGAGTGTCCATTTTTTTTAACATTTCCTTCACTCGACCTCATCTCTCTCTCTACTTTTTTTTGAGAGGAAAATGTGAAAAAACAAGGTTTATATTGTACCACTGCCAGAAACAGCAGATGTATAAAAGGAAAAGATATTAAAAAGCTATCACAAGAGTTCAAAATGATAGGTTATGAAACTACAAGTCTAAGTACTGGTTTGGTCACAATAAATTTTTGAAATTTGGAATATAATTTTTAATTATGCTATACTTAATATAAGACAATCCCAACTACCTGAATAATTAAGATATGACATTAAGATCAGTATTATTATTATATATACAGACCTGAACTCAAGAGTTGGACAGGCCGAAGATAGTAAAGTCATAGGAAGATTTCAAGAAAATGAAAATAACGACAACAGAGAGAGATTAATTGAACTGTGTGAACAGCTCAAACTGCAGATTGGTAGACAGAGAGATCATAAGTATACGTGGATACAAGAAACAAGAAAACTGAAATTGATGATAGAGACTAATTTGTAAGCAGCAAAGTACAATCCATGTTAAAGATGTAGTAGTAGTGGCATGTGATGCAAGAAACCAAGTGTATGAGCTTATGCAGCAACAGCAAAAAAAAAAAAAAAAAACACCATTTCCTCCAAATGCCTGTCCAGTTCCTCCTTAAATTTATTCAACCTATCAACTTCCATAATGACAGATGGAAGTTTGTTACAGCAATTAACCACCCGCTGGCTAAAGACAAATTTCTGCACATCTATTCTACATCTGTCTTTTCTCAATTTCAATTTATGCTCCCTTAGGTTCGTAATCTGAACAAGTGGAAGAATCCTATCACAATTCAGCGTGCTCAACCCATTCAATGCCTTATACACCTCAATCAGATCACCTCGCAGGTGATCTGATTGAGTCTCCAGCTGCTGCAATTTGCAGAACTTAAGCCTCTCCTGGTAAGAGGATCCTTTCATTCCTCTCACCAATCTTGTTGCCCTTCTCTGTACATGCACAAGCAAATCTACATCCTTCCTAAAATGAGGCCTCCAGACCTGCATGCAGTAATCAAGGCGTGGCCTGACTATTCCCTTATACAGAGGGACAATCACCTCCTTTTCCCTGCTAGCAAAATACCTGTATATCATTGACAACACCCCATGACCTGCCCTGGCAGCCTGTCTGCATTGCTCAGAAAACTTCATATCTGACTGCACAATTACTCCCAGGTCTTTTTCATTTTCTACCACCTTAAGTGTAGTACCACACAGTTGGTACGTTTCTTTGGGGTTACTTCTAACCATATGCAGTGCTTTGCCTTTGTCAAGGTTAAACTTCAGTTGCCACTTCTTAGCCCATCTGCCCAAATTATCTAGATCCTGTTACAGTAGCACACTGTCATTACTGTCATTAACAACCCTGCCAACCTTTGTATCATCTGCAAACTTCAACATTAAGCCTGATATACCTTCATCAATATCATTGATAAATATACAAAACAACAGTGGACCCAACAATGAACCCTGTGGGACTCCACTAATAACATTAGTCCACGAAGAGCAGCACCCATTGATTACCACCCTCTGTCTTCTCCCACTGATCCATCCTTTTATCCATTGTAGCAACTTACCCTTAATACCATTCTGCTCCATTTGTAAAGTAGCCTTTCATGCGCAACAGCGTCAAAAGCTTTCCTGAAATCCAAATATATGATATCAAAATTATTTTTTGCATCCAGTTCCTTTGTAACCACATCATAATAACCAATAAAATTTGTCAGACAAGTCTTTCCCTTAACAAACCCATGCTGTGTCTGAATTATTGCTGCAGTCTTGTCTAGATGATCCTGCAATGCATGTTTAACCAGTGACTCCATTATTTTATCCAGAACAGAAGTTAAACTAACTGGTCTGTAATTACTCGTGTCACCCTTCGATCCCCTTTGTGAACTGGGGATACATTTGCACATCTCCAGTCCGTGGGAAACTCCCCGGAGTCCAAGGATGCTCTCATAATTATGGCTAAGGGTTTGCTTAGTTGCTTTGCCGCCTCCTTTAATATAACTGGATAGATCCCATCCACCTCATGTGCTTTTCTTATGTTTAACTTCAACAATTTCTCCTCCACTTTGCTCTCAGTTATTACAAAATCATTAAGTATCCTGCTACAATTTAATAACCTTCTGCCATTTTCAAACCTTAATAATTCCTCATATGTGAACTATATAATTCCTCATATAGTTTGTTTGCTATCTGAGCAGGATCATCAACAGTTGAACCATCGATGTCAAGTGGACCAATCAGATTCATCCCCTTCCTTTTAGAGTTTATATAAGTAAAGAAATCCTTGCTGTTTTTCTTAGCATCTTTTCCCAAGGATTTCTTGTAACCTGCCTTCGCCTGCCTAACCTCCTTTGTGACCTGATTACAGAATAGCTTATATCTGCCATAGAAGCAGTCTCTCCTGTTAACAAGAGTACAAAGAGGAGCAAACTGCAGGTCTGATCAATTTCTGGTGAAGGCTGCATTGGTGAAGGCTGCATTCCCAGATTTACCAAAAAGGAAAGAAAGGAAATAACTATGAACCCAAAAATGAATAAATCAAAGATAATAGGTTTAATATTGAATCCTTAAAGGAGGAGGGTATTGTGGAATCTCTACAGAAGAAGACTAAACCATGAATTATATATCAGTTATGGAGAGAATACAAGTGACATTTATAAGAACTTAAAAACAACAGTAACGAAGATTGCGGTCGAAGTACTGGGCAGAATTTATAAAAGACTCCAAATACCGGGATGATTTCAAAATTAAAAGAATTAAGGGGAAAAAAAGGATGCATACCTCAGATGGCTTAGCTCTAAAAGTGATGAGCCTAGGATCATCTATACGGAGAAAAATAAAGGACTAAAATTGAAAAAGCAAAAAATGAGGCATGGGATAGAACCTGTGCAGAAATAAACAGCAAGCTAGGATGTGAGAGATCTGCTGCAGCGTAGAAGGTGCTGAAGAGTTAGCGACAATCGCAATAACAAAAGGCTAATCTGGGTGTAATAAAATTAGAAGAAGAGTGTATATATTATTAACAGCTACTGATTGAGAAGGGAAGAATTTTAAAGATAATGAAGTTGAAACTGCCTGGACAGAAGAAGTAAGGATCAGCTTTGAGAATGTACAAACAGCCTTAGCACAATTATGGTGAAGTGTGGAAAAAAAGGATTTCATTCTTACAAGAATAATTTCACCGACACGATTTAAGCAAATGTTGCCTTCAGAAGATTTGAAACACGAATCCTACCAAGGAAAAGAAATCTCGCAGATCATCTCATTTTCCATTTTTGTAATGCCAAACAGCACAAGGTTTTGAATGGCCATGAGAGAAGAGCTCCATTGGAAAAGAGACCATCACCAAGTTCTGATCCGAGGCACCTAGAGGACCAACCATCTCAATCATGAACTTAGAAGGGTTGTTTGTGAGAAAAAGATCAAGTGTGTAGAGCTGTGTGGTTAGGATTAACTGATATTCTGGTAGGTAAATGAACAATCTGTGCAAGGACATTAGATGCTGCAAAAGCTTCAGCATCTTGACCACCTGGATTCGTGTGACTAGAAAACAGAAGCCAGCTGGAGTTGTAAACATTAAAATCACAAAGGAAAATTACTTCAATGTTAGGAAAGCTGGACTGGAGAAATTCAAGTCTCAAAGAGTTCAAAGTGATTAGAGAGATTTTAAGCTAGAGAAGATTCCAAATTACTAAATCTCTGACAGGGAATATCAGAACGGACATATGCACAAGCACCATCTTCAAAGCAAAAGGAATCGTACAACGAATAATTCAGAGAACTGAGATGAGCAGTGGTTGAATCAACCGATAACTGGGATTCTGTCAGAAAAAGTACATGGGTTTGGCAGACTAAGTGGAAATGGACGTCACTGAGATTACCGAGGCCATGTATATTTGTGAAATGAACAAGGAAGTGTTTGAGAGGTTTAGATCTTTTCACAGATAGGCTTGTTCTATTAGTTCAACAATTCATGATGTATTTAGAAGTAAGAAAAGGTGGGGGGTAGACATGCTCTATGAAGAGGGACCAAGATTATACACTAGCTGATCCAGAAGCCTCCTAGAGAGTTACCAATAATTTTGGTCCAGCAGACTATCTAACGGTCAGCTACTGCAAACACCATTTTAGAGCTGTACTTCGAAATGTAAGGAAGATTGGATTTTGCCTGTCCCTCATAACCTCAAAGATATCAAAATCATACCACATAATGGAAGAGATGGGGTGAGGGTTGCTAGAGCATTGCTCTAGAGACTAAACATGGGTTCCACCACTTCAAGCCTCCAATAAGCAAAGTCGTGGTATTGTGCATTCATGTTGCTAACAAACAGTAAGGGGTGGGAAGCTCCAGAACAAGATCATTCAGCTTGATCACGACCTTGAAACAGGAACATTTGGTGGTAAATAGATGGATACTAAAAGTTATTGGTAACTCCTAAGGTTATGCACATAGCTATTATTTCAAAATTTGTCTGAAGCACTAACATTCTTGTGGAAAATATTCATGTGTATCAAAATTACTATACCTCATTTCAAGCAGTTACCATCTTTCCTGCCCTTTTGATAAATAGTCTAATTCAGTATTCCAAAATGTACGAGTTTCTTGCAAACTAACTGCTATTGGTTGAAATGATGGATAACTTTTTTTAGCCCATCCTCATTCTCTCTCTCTCTCTCTTATGCCTCTGCAGTTCCAATGAATGTGCTGCATTATCTATCTTTGGTGCTGTTAGTTTTATGTGACTGTTTTTTAGATCCTGATGCTTTGGGGAATTCTGGACAAGGTATTTCCATATCTTCTTTAGGTTGTAAATCAATTGTAGTTAAGGTTATTATTATATTAAAACCACTCTTACTCTTGACATCAGGGTTGGTGTGCAGGCTGGTTCAGGATTTTACTGATACCTATCATCAGACCATGCTGCTGGTGCCAAATTTTAACCTGGATCCAGGGTTCTTGTGTAGTGGAAGCCTGGGGTGACCTTTTCTCCCATACTCTGGACATCAGAGTGCTGTGCAGGCTTGTTTGGGATCGTGCTTGTTATGTGTGTTCTGTGGTTGATTTTCTATTTGCTGGATGAAAAACATGAGTTTCCAGGAGAAAAAAACCATGCTATCCTCGCCTGAGACAGACTCAGCCATGTTGTGAAAATTCAAATTCCTCACGTCATCAACAGGATTCTAACTCAGGTCTTTTCCACTCAGTGTGAGGAGGACAGCAATTCTACCAACTGTGCTACCCACAAGGGCTTTAAGTCAACAAGATAAAAGTTATCTTGTTGTTGATGTGAGTCTCTTATGGAGACAGAAGAGGCTATTTATTCAGTAGATACAATAGTTTGTGCTCATTCTATGATTGATATATATCTAAGAATCGAGATTTCTGTTTGTACTGATTTGTCTGCTGTTTTTTTTTTAATACTGAGGCATTAAAATGGGAGGATGTTTCAAATATTTTTCTCCATGCTTAATTTAAGTATATGTCACATGATTTTCTATCTTATATTTTATTATCTTCTTTCCTAGAATTCACGTCACATGTTTTAGAGAAAGCAAGATGTTTGCCCTTTCGATTAGGACAGCACAGTGACAGAACAAGACAGTCCGATTGTCCTATGGTCTTTTGACCCACCCATTGAAGAGGAGGCATCTCCTTGGCAAGCATTCTGTCAATGACCAAAATGCTGACATTTGACACACCCAATTAGATTAGGTATGCAAGGTCATATTTTACAGTGTATGTAACAGTGTATGTAGATAACCTGCCTTTATTGCAAGTGGCATGACAGGCATACTGAAGGATATTGATCTTGTAGAAGTGAGAGCCCCAACTTTCTTCATTATAATTTATCTGCTGGAATGACTTAAGTGATCTTTCATTTCCTGCATTATTTCTTCTTTAGTAGCAGTCAGAAAATATTATTCCGTATTCATCTCCTTAGATGTATTAGGGGGTTATTGACACAGACAGACCTGCAAATTTTTACCATAAGTAAGTTTTCTTCTTTATTGATTTAGGGGGTGTTCTGCAATTGCCTCTATACTTTTTTGCACAAGAAATGTAGACAATCTGCCAAAAGCTTGATCAGACAATGAATACATCACAAGAAAGGCTATTATGCACCAAAACAAGAAAAGCTGATTCGTTAGTCATGGAGGAGTAAAACTTTACTTTCTTGATTTTTGATCTTTCCAGGTTGTCTTTTCCTATTATCATAAGTCTCATGGTTGAGGAGTTAGTTGATTAAATAGAAACTCTTTTTTTTGTCCTGGATTAGAACTTACATCCGTATGATTAATGTTTAACATCTTGGAAATAAAGACCATTGAGATATACGCTTATAGGAACTTTTTTTGCCTTATTTTTAGCTGTAGAATATGTTCCTACATTCGTTCTGTGAAATTCAAAATATCCTATATATGTTTTGAAAATTGTTACAAAACAATGTCTGTTAATGTATGAATTTTCTTGAATATTCCAGCAAATGTCTTTATCTCTTAGATTTCCAGCAAAGCAGTAGGCACCAATTTTAACAGTAGGCAGCAGAAACATAGCTTTGAAAACTGGAGGAGGATATCACATAATTATTATACTCAGTTTTCCTATATAATTATTATACTCGGGTCTCAGATTTGGGTCTAAAATTGAATCAAATGATGAATACATGTAAGGATATTACTGAATCACAAAAAATAATAATAAATAAATAAAAAAATAAAGAAAGAAAAAAGTTTCTTCAATGATTTTTTTTTTTTAATTCTGATTTCATTTTTGGTAACTTCACTGCAATATTTACAAATTATATAAAAATAAGAAAAATTTATTTTTAAAAATCTTCAAAATTTCCTGGACAGACTAACTCATTTCACTGACCCCCAGCTGAAAACTCACTGCTCCAAGGCTGTGCACATTCAGCAAATTCACTGCTGAAAATCTGAATACTACAACACTTTTGATATTTGTCCTAAATGTTTTCATAAGAAAGCATTCACGCTATACCAATGTGATATTGTGTGAACTATTATATCACTATAAAAAGAAAATTGTGCAAATTAAAATAATTTTAAACAAAATCAAATTAAATCAAGTGTGAACAAAACAAGAATGCAAAAATAAATAAAGGTAACACTTATTAAAATAAATGAATAAATAAATAAACAGAACAAAACAAAAGCTACAGTCTACCTGCTGAGCTTCCTCTTCAATTCTTGGCTTCAGATCTGATAATGATTTTTCAACAGAATATTTCTAAAGAAAATAAAGACAGCTGTAATATAACTGCCATTACTGAAAATAAACTGCTACTGGCAGTATTTCAGCCAAATAATTTGTAAAGCTTTAAAAAAATTATACATCCTGTGCTAATCCAATATGAAAGAATGAAGAAGGAAGGCTCTAATGATTTTCTTTAAAAAAATGCTAAGATTCATTTTCACTAAATAGTATACAATTGAAGAAAAATTAATGTGTACAGATGCAGCATTACTATTAGTAGTGGTAAATCATGCAAGAAAGAAAGCTTATGGGGGGGGGGAACCTTCATTTCGCCTATCCATCCCTTCCAAAAGTTTGTCTAGTTCTTCCTTGAATTTATTCAGGCTATCCACTTCCACAACATCAAACAGAAGTTGTCTTCCAACAAGCAACTAGCTAAAAGCAAACTTCCGCACATCTATTTTGCAACCATCCTTCCTAAATTTGAATTTATGCCTCATCATGTGCATAGACAGAGCATGAGGAAAAATTACGTTAGTATTGAGCTTGCTCAATCCATTCAAAGCCTTAAACACCCCAATCAGATTGCCTTGCAAGTGCCTGGACTTCAGACATTGCATTTGCAGAACTGAAGCCTTTCTTGGTAAGAGCACTCCTCTTTTCCTCTCACTAATCTTGTTGCCCTTCTCTGTAACTGCTCCAGCAGCTCTACATCCTAAAATGAGGCATCCAGACTTGTATGCAGACTCAAACTGTGGAGTGACCATTGCCTTATACAATGGAATAATCACCTCCTTATCCCTGCTAGCAAAATTCCTGTATATAAGAAACAAAACCAAATGTGATTCCTGGAAGCTTGTCTGCACTGTGCAATTACACCGAGGTCTCTTTCATTTTTCACTATCCTGAGTGTAGTACCACATCATGGCATGTTAATCTAGGATTATTGCCACTCATATGCAGTTCTTTGCATTTTCTCAGCCCAACTGTCTAATTTGGGCTGAGAAAGTGCAGTGGTCTCAGACAATTTAAAAACTGTCGAGACCACTGTATGAAAGCAAAAGCCCTTTCTTTTACCCTTGATGGTAGTTACAACTTTAAACTCCACATCAATACACTGTGTTCACTACCATCTAGTGGTTCTTTTATCTGCAGATTCTTAACAATGGGCCCAACACTGAACCTGGGGGGGGGGGGGGGTACACAACTCTGTCTTTTCACATTCAACCATTCCTTTATCCATAGCAGTAACATGTCCTTAATGCCACACTGCTCCAATTTATACAGCAGTTTATTATGCACAACGGTAACAAAAGTGTTCCTGAAATACACGTATATGATATCAAAATTACATTTTGCATTTTTTCCTTTGTTACTGCATCATAGTATCCAATCAAATTGGTCTGACAAGACTGTCCTTTGACAAACCTATTCTATGACTGAAGTATAACTGCCTTTTCTGTTAGTGCAACCTATAAATGGATAGTAAACTCAATCTTATTGAATTTGTAAGAATATTGACATTGTGGGTTTTTACGTTATTATGGTGAAACGTGTTTACACTTCCGTGAAAACTTCAATTGTATAAAAAAATAAGTGTTCAGAATCTTCTCTTCATTCCTATTTTTTAAGCTTCGTAACTTGTTACTTCATTCTCATTTGCGCGTATCGTGTTACTTGCGGTTTGTGTGTGCCGTGTGCTTTGTTATTGATTCCTTATCTTTTTTACTGTTTTAAATTTTAACCCCCACCCACAAATGTTAGTGAACAGAAATATCAACTAGCTAGTATGTACATATTACAGTACTTATTAATTAAACTATGCACGTAAGCATAAATTTATTTTTATTTTGCTAACATGTGGAAAATATTCTTCCGATTTTCACATATCATTTAATTTTTTAATTGGTAAGGTAATAAAGTGTAAATTTGTATTTAATATATCTTTACTTTTATAGCCTGTGGATAATATTCCTCCTATTTTCACTAATTAGAATTGCTGTTTAATAGAATTAAAATTCAATTCACAAATGTGATCACAATGACCGGCGCTTACTACATATTGGTATAGTGAACAGTACTTTAGTATGTTGAGTCCATCATAACGTGATTTGATCATACAGAAAAACAATCATAAAGCTGTATTTTTAACTACGTGAAACTTCGCATAACTGCACTAGTCCCGATGTGTCCCAAATAACCGGAATCGACTGTGCTAAGATTTTGTTCCAAAATTTCAATTTTCTACAAACAATTGAAATTTTGGCATTTCTATTAGAATGCTCTGAAGAATCTAATGAATAATAATTAAAATATAAATAAAATGCCCAACTACTGTTTCCTAAACTTTAGTGTCAAATATAGTAGAAAACTATCTACTGCAGAACACAGTAGAGAACTGTCTACTGTAGAACATAGTAGAGAACAAATACAGTAGAGAAGTGTTTAATTTCCACTGCACATTTGGAGTGTGAATTCCAATCCCCTCCCATCACAAACAGAATAATCATCAAGCAGAAAGGCAAGTTTCAAAAAATATTGTTTTACACACACAGTCAATCAGGGCTATTTTCATAACTTAATTATCTGGTTAGAAAATGCAGTTTCAATCATTCATCAAAAGAATCTAGGGATGTTTCTTAAATAAACTGCTAATAAGGAAATAAGAAACATCGAAATAGTAGTTAATTATTAAAGAATGAAAAATTTCCCTAAAAACTACTCTATTAAGCAGTTATTTGAAAATTGACATAGTCTTTTTAATGCCAAACATTTCTGATACCAGTTGGCAAGTTCTCAAATAAAATTATACTTTACATAAAGTAACAGAAGCACAAAGCATTTTTCATAATTTTCACAGCTTTAGATATACTGCTAGATATGATTAAGCCACTATTTCTCAAACTTCCTCTCCACTCAGATATCACTAATAATTAGTCATACCCCACTCAGAAACTTTTGCTAATGGTACCTGTAGTTCTTTTTATGATTAATACAGTGATTCTCACCACCTTGGCCATACTTGAAATATAGTCATGCCTCACAGCTGGAGGAGCAGTGGCCTAAGTTTCATTTATGAAATCCATTACTTTGTGGTGTTTTATAAACTTCTGCTGATGTCTGTTACACCATATATTTACTCTAAAGACCATTTTAAAAGATCAAACTAAAAATGAGGGTGCCAGTTATGCTGAGTAGGTATTATTATTTATATTATATAATAATTATAAGTACACAACATAAATGACAGTTATAAATTATACCAATATAAAAAATACACTTACTTGAGAGTCAAGATCATCAAGCCTTTTTTGTGCTTCTTTTTTTTGTATTTCCAATTGTTTCAACATATTTGTTAAAGCTTCAAGCTCATTTTGAAGATTTTTTAATTCCACCTTTTTAATTTTTATGTCTGCTTCTCTTTGGGTAATATCACTTTCCAAAGATGTTTTCTCTCTTAAAGAAATGCAAATAGGATGTAAGGAGCACAAAAGTATTTTCAAAATAATATTTTTTTAAATCTGATTATTATCAAATTTTAACAAATTCTAATGTAGTGTGAGAAGGATATTAAGTGTTATGTTTCTTACATAATTTGTTTAGGGCAATAACCTCAGGTTACGAAGAAGTTAACTAACATATATGCTGCCAATCTTGTAGCTACTTAGTAGCTACAAGATTGGCGTCATTTAAGTATATCTCATATTGTGAATGCCTTCACAACAAGTTGCCATGGTATTGTACTACCTCAAATAAGTAACATTTCTCTAATAGAGAAGACTGCTGTTACTTAGAAGGCTATGTATCAACATGATGCTATAGCACAAACCTATATGCTGGTTAACTTCTTCATAACCTGAGGCTATTGCCCTAAACAAAATATGTAATTTTCAATTACTGTATACCACAGACATCTTTCATATTGTGGAGTTATACTTCGCAACTAGGTTTGTCATCTTTGCAACACCATGGTACCTGCCCACCCACCGATGAAGGACCCAATAAGCTCTAACTGAGTCATCTGGGTGGTGGTATTCACCGAGAATAAGTAACAGTAGTCTTCTCTATTAGAGAAGCATTACTTACTCGATGTAGTGCAATACCATGGCAACTCATTGTGAAGGCATTCACAATATGAGATATATTTAAATGATGCCAATCTTGTAACTACTTAGTAGTTGGCTACCTATAAACATGATGCAATAGCACAAACCTATACGTGATGTTTCTTTTAATTTGCATATTAACCATTTAAGTATAGGTACTCAATTCTTAGCATTAAAATAAGTAATGCTTGAGCCTTTAATCTCTTAAAAAAAAAAAAAAAAAACACATTTTTCTCCAGATTTCATCCCAAGAACCTGAAAATAGTTCTGAAGTGTGCTTTAGCAAATGGAGGGCATTAAGTTGAAAAAATTACTGAAAACAAACAAAAAGTTTATTTTATTTACTCACGGAAAGCAATTCACGCATACATTTTTTTATTGTATAAAATATTTAAAACCACCTTTGAAACGAATTTTACTCATGAACTAATCAATATCTGGCTCTATATCCAGAGAAAGAAATGAACCATAAGCACATAAAACTATTTTTTTTTTTATTATTTTTATTTTTATTTTTTTTTTTTTCATGGAACTTCAATAATACTAGAATCTTTTCCACAGACAACCAGTACAACAGAAGAAAATTTAAAGAAGCCTTCTCCATAAAAATGTTCAGAGCCTCATCAATTAACAGAAACAAGGAATCGAATTTAACCCTCAATATTTCCACCTATTCAACAAGAAAATAGAAGAAATGGAAAAAGAAAATAGTCCAGGTATCCGGAAGAGCCATCCACATAAAACCCCCTCCGGGCCCCCAGAACCAGCCTGCACAACAACCACAGATGATCAGAGAATGAGAGCAAAGTTCACCCAAAGGCTTCCAAAACAAGAACTACTGGATCCAGGATAGTAAAAACTTGGCATCTTTCTATTGGTCAACAGATTTAATTCCCCACCCATAAATTCTCTTGCCAGTAATCACATCAGGTTCTGGTAGCATCAGAAAGCAGGAGTCTGACAGTGGGTAAGAATTTAATTTTTATGCATGTTAATCCGTATGTATTTACTTATTCTCAATCTCTGTTTTCTAATGTAAATAAAATGGAATGTTTACCTTAAAATTCTTTAGACTTAAAATTTACAATTAATAATTATTGGAATATAATTCAAATTTTAACCCTCTCTATTTTTCTACCCCTAACAGCATGGTCTGATGATGGGTATCAGTAAGATGCCTGAAATGTCACCCTAAATATATAGTGATTTGGGCTATAAGCTTAATAAACTATATTATTCATTTCATGTGGTATAAGAGCGGTTATTAATTATAGTAATTAATCTTCAAACTGCATTTTGTTTTGTCACCCTTAGCTCTTTTGATAAATCTAACTTTCTTCAACTGTATAATTTTTTTCTTTTGGCGGCCATTACTTCAGCCTAAGTGATTTACTAATTTTGTTGTGTATTTATTTCTGATGTGGTAGAATTTACCATGTTTTGAGAAAACTAAATCAAAACCAAACTGTCTGGCCTATTGCAGTGCCAAAGTGAAGTCTTTGGCACTGCAATAGGCCAGACAGTTTGGTTTGATGTGATTTCTCTGTAAATCACTTTTTACTTCATGTATATCTTGTCTAGTTTAGCCCGTAGCAGTTTTTTCTATTTTAAGCGTAACTTCTAGCTGAAGAAAGAATGTCACATGCTGTTGTTTACAAAATTTTACTTTGTAACTAATGTAACACACTTGATGTAGCCATATTCCCCTCCAGAGGTAGTTGCTTGTAATTAGAGTTCCACTGATATATTCTTTTATTGCATTTTTTTTGTGTCTGCAGTAATTAGTCTCTAATGAGTCCTGTTGTTTAAAAAAATTACTCCGCAATTCAATACTGAATATATCCAGTAGATACGAGTATAAACAGTATTCACTTTTTCCAGTTTCTAATATGAAATTGCTAGTTTTTTGAACACACAATTTTTTTTTTTTTTTTTTTATAGTTTGTTTTGGGGGATATGATCATAGTAGTGTTATATCCAAAAACACAGTATGAAGGGGCATGTTATATTGCGGTTGCACTGTATTAATAAATAGTTCTGGATGATGGGAAATGTTGATAAATGTATATGGGGGGAATTCAAAATGATTTATATTCACCCATGAGTAGTTGCGATAGAAAGATGAAATTTGTTTTTGCTTGATACCTTGAAATCTCTATAGCAACCACACAAAATTCGGTTTCAATCTGACAAATCATTTTTTTTTCTTTGCAGCGTGGAATGAAGTGAAGCGTCACAATGGATAAAGTGGAATACAGATCAGTGATTCAGTTCCTCTTTCTGAAATAGAAAACACCCAAAACAATTCATGAAGAAATGGTCGCTGTTTGTGGAGAGGACTGCCCCCAGATTAGTGTTATTGTTATAAACAATTCAAATGTGGAAGAACTTCAGTGCATGATGAAAAAAATCCCAGGATGCCTAGTAACTGCTGTAACAGAAGAGTTTTGCAAAAATTGAGGCTGGAAGATTGCCGTATTTGTGTCAAAAAACTAACTGCAGAGCTCCAAATTAGTGTAGGCACATTATAGCCAAAGTAGCTTATGTACCATCAAACCCCCATAACAACAACAACAACAACTAAATTAGTGTAGAGTCTGTGGAGAACATCATCCATTGACAGTTGCATATGAGTAAAATGTCTGCTAGATGGGTTCCCAGATCTGTGACCTCTTACCAGAATAAGGAAAAGGCACAATGTCACATGAAATGTTGTCAATGTGTCAGGAAAAGCAAGGAGTTTTTTCCCAGACTAGTCACCTTGGATTCATCATTATGATTGAGAAACTAAACAAACGTCAAAACAATGGAAGCATGCAGAATTATCACCCCCAAAAAGGTGCAACCAAGTGCTGGCAAGGTGATGCTTTCAGATTTTTTTTGGGATCATCATGTTGTAATACTAACAGATTACCTCCAAAAGGGCTGTACTATGACAGTGAAGTATTGTTCCAATCTCATCATAAAGCTACATGCTGCTATAAAAGAAAAAAGACAGGGAAAGCTGTCAAAAGGTGTGCACCTGCTCCATGATAATGCCCCTGTGCATTCCTTGCATGCTGAGCGTGGTGTGCTCATGAATGTGGGTTTGAAATATTGCTACATCCTGCTTATTACCCAGACTTTGCACCCTCAGATTTTTTCCTCTTTCCTGCCCTTAAGTCGTTTCTTCACGGAGAACATTTTGCAGCTGATGAGGTGATTTCTGCTGCCAAGTCGTGGTTAGAAGGACAGTCAGAGGACTTCTGCAAAACTGTAAATTTTGTAAATGTACTGAGAGGTGGCAAAAATGTGTCATTTTGTCTGGTGACTGTTGAAAACGTATAACACATAGTCTTTGTTTCAACCTTCTATCACAACTACTTCTGGGTGAATATGAATCTTTTTTGAGCCTGCCTCATAAAATGAAAACTAAGTATAAATTAATTTATTAATCTTAACCTTCCAACTAAATACATTTACTTACTTCTGAAGTCCTTTAATTTCATCATTAATAATTTCTAGCTCTTTACTCCCAGATGATGAACTGTCCCCTAGAGATGTCACCGTTGGTCCATCCTAAAACCAAATAAGAATAACATTTAGATGGTATCTCTTCAATGCTTAGAATAAGCACAAGATATACAGAATTGTCCAATTAACATTCAACACAGTTTGCAATAATCATATTAAAACGAATACAGAATTTAATTAAAATTTAGAACATCTACTGCAAGTATCCATCTTGATTGTATGTGATTTGCACAAATCTTACACCTCAGAGGTAAAATTCCACAGTTTGCAAAGAGGGTGATTGTAGAGGGCCATAAATCTAGTGAAATTGGGCAAGAACTCAGTCTGTGGATTCATTCATGTGTAAACAACATATGAAGCTCTCCTACTGGAAGTAGCAGTATCATTTCACTTCAAGCATAATTGAACTGCCGAATAATATCTTTCAGTGATCAGTCTTTAATTTATGATGATTTTCTGTGCACCAAGTTTCATCTGAGAAAGCCAGTTTTGTCCAGAATATTTTTCCTTAGATAAAAATAGCAAATTCAGTTAGAGTATGCTCCTCTAGCTGCTTTCAGCTGAAATGTTGTCAATATGCCAGGAAAAGCAAGAGGAGTTTTTTCCCAGACTAGCCACCTTGGATTCATCATTACAATTGAGAAACTAAACAAACATCTTGGCTGTTTGACCTTGTACGCAGCCTGAATTTGATATGCATGGATCTTCAACTTTTCATGATTAAATGTACTTGTACATTCCAGTACAACTATATCAGGGGGACGTGGTGTCCCCTGGCTGTGAAGTTGCCGGCTATTATGTTGAGTGCCGGCACTCAACATAACACCACACATACTTACACACCTACATACACACACACTTGCCGGCTTTGGCCTTTTGCCTTTTCAGATGCTACTGAGGTATATAGGAGAAACCCTGGAGAGTGTAATTAAATAAATACACCTTGACCTTGAGGACAACTATATCATTGTTTAAATTTCAGTAGAGGTTTTTCGGATTTAAAAAAGTGCTTCTTCAACTTCAGTTTATTGCCTGTAAAACTTGTTGATTTATGGTCACATTTATTGTTATTCACATTACTTGTTTGGCAAAAATGCTGTACAATGCAATGAATAGTTTTCTTATTTGAATATGTATTAACGAATGTCTCTTAGCACTGCAAAGACGATTTGGATGCAAATTACAGTCAGTCCTCGTATAACACGTGTTTACACTACACGAATTTGATCATACACGATTTATAAATAGGGGAACGATATCTTATATAACACGAACCGAATTCGCTTATGCACGATTCGCCTTTGTGTTTACAAGAAATGGCAGTCGAACACTGCATCACCCCCAACCGAACCCAACACAATAGGAATGAAGAGGAGATTCTGAAAACGTATTTGTTTTTATATCAGTGAAGGGGAAACACATTTCACCATAATAACGTAAAAACCAACACAATTCCAGCTATCGGTATAATCGCAAATGCAATTAGATCGAGTTTACTACCAGTTTATAACAGATTCCATTAGCATAAAAGCAACTGGAAATTGTTTTTATTGTTTTATGGTAGTAACCCCTAGAAATGTGCTTTAGTAAAATGTGAGGTGTTAATAGTGTATCTCTGCCTTTACAGTGTTGTTTATTCAGTTGCTACACGTGCGCAGCTTTGTTTATGTGTATCAAGCGTGCCTCCTCGTTTTGTAATTGTGCTTTATTCCCTAAAAATGAGTAAAATACTTAAAAGGTGTGAAAAGGAAGTGTCCTGGTGAAGACACTGCAGATTCACAGAGAAAAACAAAAGCAATATCGATAAACAGAGGCGGACTGAGTCAAAAATTCTTACCCTGGAAAATTTATAGTAGCCTCATACTATGGTTTATGGCCAAAATCACACCGGCCTCCGGCCCACTGGGGTTTCCCCGGTAAGGCTAATGGCCAGTCCGCCTCTGTTGATAGAGAAAAAATATGAAATTATGAAACGCTTTGAGCGAAATGAAAGACCATGTGATATTGCACGTGCTACAGACCTAAATGAGGCAACGCCGAGAATTACAAAGAATGCAGAGAAAATAAAAACAACTTTCATAGAAGGAACAACTCAAAGTGTAATTAAAATCCATTAGATTAAGACACAAAGAATTGGAAGAGATGGAACGGCTGTCATCTGTTTGGATAGAAAATCAAACAAAAAACAACTTCGCTTACGATAGAAGCAAAAGCATTAGCAATATTTTATTACGTAATAGTCGTAATAAAATACTCAAGTATTACTTAAAATACTTAAGTAATTAAAATGCTTACGTATTATGTATTTTATTATTTATTGTGTTTGGTAATGTTTTGGTTATAAATGTTTGTTCAATCTTGGGTGGTCGGCACCTAACCCTATTTTACCATTAGGGCATGTTGTTTATATTACACGATTTTGCATTGCACGAGGGTTTCTAGGAACACAACTGTTGTGCTATACGAGGATTGACTGTACCGTATTTCCCATGTATAAGACACACCTTAATTTTGGAGCCCGAAATTACAAAAAAATGTATTACATAAAGTTATTGAACTCAAGTTTTATTCATCATAAAATTCATACAACTCCTCATCACTGTCAAAACTCCCATCCATTAGCTTGTCCTCATCTGTGTCTGATGACGAATCAGTCTTCATATATTGCCTCGTCCTCAGTTCCATCTATGGCATTTGAAATACCACACTTCTTAAATGACTTGACAACAATCTCAATCTTGATATTATCCCAGGATCTTTTCACCCAGGTACAAAGTTCTCCTATTTTCTTCACTTTTCTTCACTTCACTCTTCCTGCTGGTGTCAAATTGTCCCCAGAAGACTTCATCCATTGGTTCCATTCGTCTCTTATGGCAGCTTTGAAGGGTTTGTTAATGCTGACATCAAGCGGTTGGAGTTGGGATGTCAAGCCTCCAGGTATGACAGCAAGTTTTGTTTTTTGTTCTTCAGCAACCTTCTTTGTGTTTTTTTGTTATGTGCGCCTTGAACTGATCAAGCACCAATATGGCAGGTTTGCGTAAGAGCCCACCTGGTCTCCTGCTCCAAACTTTCTCAAACCAGATCTTCATCCCATCCTGAAAAAAAATATTTTCAGCCCATTCTCCACCTTAGTTCTTTTTAATGCACCTTCCAACCTAAATTTAACCACCATCTACTAATAAATTTATTGCAGATTTATACAAGGTGAGTACCATTTTTTAAGCACTTGCTATTCAATTTTAGTCAGATTTATCATGGTATTATAAGATTACTATAATTTCACTACTGCATTTAGTTTACTCAATCCATTTAAAGATTTAAAGGTCTCTTTGAAGGTGCCTAGTTTCCAAATGCTGAAATTTTCAGAACTGAAGAGGGTAAGGAGCACACAGAGTTATCCATAATCTGGATGGCTCTCAACTTCAACAAATTTCTCAAATGCAAACTTCATTAATTGTTTCATTCCACTTTAACAAAGAAATGACACTTTGAACATGAGGGGTATTTGAATAAAGTTCATGCCATGGCTGTTAAGGAGGGACAATGTGAACACTGCCACCATGTCACTTCTTATTTGTTTTAACATGCAACTAATGGCAAGACATCTTTGAAATGTATATCATAACTGGAAATGAAATGTGAGTTTATAGATGTGATCTGAAAACAAACAGCAATCTTCCCAGAGGAACTCTTTTCCCAAACCAAAAAAGGAAGGAAAGTGTGCTGAAAACCAAAGACTATGTTTCTAGTCTTTTTTTGACTGTGAGGATGTTGTCCACCATGAACATGCCCCACAGAGAAAAAATTAATGATTCCTACATGATGTAGTTTACAGAAAAAAAAACTAGAAAAGTAGAAAACAGAAACTCCAAAGAATGGTTGCTTCACTAGAATAATGTGCCATCACATTCGTCACTACTTGTACAGAGATTTTTGCTTTTTGGCCAAACACAGAATTGCTCAAGTCTAGCAACCCTAACCATCAATTATGGTTCCATGTAAAGTTTTTGTTTCCTAGCCTGAAAAAAAAAAAAAAAAAATAGATTAATCATGACCAGATTTTGTCTCATTTTGAAATCATTATGGATGTTTGCTTCTGATATAATCATCACACCTCACATGGACTGATTCTTTTGAAATCCATACTGGTTACTGTTTAACAAGTTGTTAGTATCTAAGAACCATGTAAATCCTGTAAACCATTTTCCCCAGGACTATGCCTAAACAGTTAATCAGGAAAATCGACCTGTAGTCATGTGAAAAGGTCGATCCTTTCCTGCCTTCAAGAAGGCTTGGACAGTTGAATGATACCAGGAATTTGGGAATTTTCTAAGAATAGTCAATTGTAATATTTTAATAATGTTCTTTTTGCTCTGTTGTTAAGTTGTTTTAACATTATGTAGTAGATCCCATATGGACCAGCAGCACTACTGGAAGTTTTATTGAGAGACCCTAAAAGTTCTGTTAATGTGAATGGCTGTGAAACTATCATAGAAAAATTGATCTTATACTATTCTGCAGATTATTTAATTTCATGAAAGATTGGGTTGCAGCAGATACTGCTGATATACTGACAAATGATTCCCCTAAGGCATTTGCTATTTCTCCCAGTGAGGAAAACTTCTTACCTTCCCAATTTAGTACTGAAGCTGGGAACTGAACATATTTGCCATTAAGTGTTTGTATTTTCCTCCAGATGATTCTGCTGTCCGTGTCCTTGTTTATACTTGAGGAAAAGCTAATCCAGGCATCTTTCTTTGCTTTTCTTCTTATTTGGCGGAACCTGGCTCTCAGTATTTTAAAGTTATTACTCGTGGAGAATTTGCGAAACAAATTCCAAGCTCTATTTTTTTTCCTGTTTAATGTGTGTACAATCCTGATTCCACCCACCAGTAATTACTGTGTTTGTGTTTCCCCAGTAAATATTTTGGTATTGCAGAAGTAGCAGCTTGTAATATTTGATTAGTTATATGTTCTATGACATTATCTATAGGCTGGGATTGGATTCTTTAATCATCTAACTGACCATGAGAAGCATATTCCTTCCAGTGTGCCCTATGAAATTTCCAAGTGGAGTGACATAGTGAAAGAGAGTTTACTCATGTTTGGAACTTGCAGAGAATCAGTAGTTGATCACTATTTAGTGGGCTTTCAAGAACAGACCACTCCATATAGGTATATATATAGGGAGGGAGAACAGATTGAAAGGTCTATTGCCCTAATGGATCTTGTCAAACAATGAATATAGGTAGTCTCACTAGTGTTTAAAAGAGTAAGTTGATAAGCATCAAGAAAGGATTCTATTAGTTTACCTCTCTTGTCGATTGCTGGAGATCCCCACAGCAGATGATGAGCATTGAAGTCTCCGAGTAGGCAAAATGGAGATGGTAGCTGGTCTAAAATTTTCTAGGTCATCTGAAGAGAATGAGAAATTAGGAGGGATATACACTGAGTGATCACTGAATTATGACCACCCCTATGAAAACGGAATGCGACTCATTGAATACGTGAGGTACAAGAGTGCACAGTTAGTCGACCTATGTAGCATAGATAAGGTGTCGGTGGTTCAGTAGGTAGTAAAATTCCGAGTGTGATGAGTAAAAGGAAGGATTTATTGGACAGATTGTGGCTGCTTGATGAGCTGGTTCCTCGATTTCCGAAATGACTGAACTGGTGGGGTGTTCAAGAGCCACTGTAGTTAAAGTGTACCAGAACTGGTGTCAAAATGGTCAAACAACGACCCGACAACTGCTGTTGTTGTTATTTGGTTTTTAGGAGCATTAGCAACTAAGGCCATATTGCTCTGGGGACATGCAGTGGTCATTCCCTGACCTTTCCGCATCCTCCGTATTTGGTGGTCACGAGCTCGAACCCCAGTCTAATCAAAAAGCGTGTGCTACGCACTGCTGCTCCTGCCCACCTGGCTGCAGAGATGCCCAGCAAAACTGCAAATGTCAGCGAAAGGTTGATGTTAGAGGTGAGTGCCGATGACGTGTACAGGCGAACAGGCGCAGCACTGTTGAAGAGTTCACTACCCAATACAACATGGCCAACCCGAAACAATATCAGTTGTGACCATTGTGACCATGCATCACACGCTCACACGTATGGGCTATACCAGCAAACGACCCCTATGGCATCCTCTCCTAACCAAGGTTCATCGGTGTAAAAGACTTGCCTGGTGCAAAGAGCATGCAAGTTGGACGTTAGAAGACTGGAAGAAGGTGTGCTGGTCGGATGAGTCACATTATTTACTCCACACCGTGGATGGTCACGTACGGATTTGGTGTCAACAACATGAGGCTCTTCATCCATCATGCATGGTATCAAAAGTGCAGGCTGGTGGAGGCGGTTGTATGGTGTGGGGCATGTTTCACTGGCAGGAACTTGGGCCCCTGGTGCATGTGGAACAACGTATCAGTGGTCTCCGCTATCGTCAACTGCTTGCTGATTGTGTACACCCTGCTAAGTTACACTTTTCCCTGAATGCTGATGGTGTCTTCCAAGATGACAATATGCCGAGCCATCGGGCACTTGTGCAAGAATGGTTTGAGGAACATAGTACTGACTTCCAGCATATCAATTGGCCTCCGAACTCCCCCGATATCAATCACAAAGAGCACTTGTGGGACCCTATGGATAGGCATATTAGGCATCTGGATACACCAATCACCTCCATACCTGCATTGCTCACCATATTACACACAGCTTGGTTGGCCATACCTCCCGAACACTTCCGACATCTTGTTGAATCAATGCCAAGTTGGATAGCTGCTGTACTGAGGACAAAAGGAGGACCTACGAAGTATTAGGTAGGTGGTCATAATTCAATGATCACTCAGTGTACATATAGATGCTATTGTAAAAGTGATGCCAATTACAATGCACAATACCACTACTTCAAAAGGAGTCTGAAGAACAATATGTTTGGATGAACATTGTTTCTAGCATGTACTACAACCCCCTCCATGGGCCATGCAAGTCAATACTCCTATCTTGTCTGAAGATAGTGTAATTTTTAATGGTAGGGCACACTTGTGAATTGAAATAAGTTTCCTGTAGGGATATGCCTGCTGGTTTATAGCCATCAGTGAGATCACGTAAATCGTCTTTTGTATTACAAAAGCCTATACAATTCCTTTGAAAGAATTTTTCCATTAAGCAGTTTTGTTGGTTGTTTCTGTTTCTGACTGCTTTTTAGTTGTGGCTTATTTGTATCGATCAACTTTCAATGTCTTTCTTTGTAAAGAAGGGACGTGTCATGTCCATCTCATCAGTCATGTGGAGTTCTAAAATTCTGTTATCTGAATCATTCTGTTGACCAATATCCAATCAGGTTGAAACTGGTGGTTTCAGTATCATGGTTTCAGTCACTTTTGATTTTGCTATTGGAGGCAATAGCAAAATCAAAAGTGACTGAAATGGCAATTGGGGTATTACTGGCTTGTTCAGTTTTTTGTTGTAAAGGACACTATTTGGAAGCAGAAAGCATGAACCGAGCCCAATTAGCAATAGATATATTTGGAGGAATTGTAACAACTGTTTGAATACCCACTGACTTAAGATGTTGGGTAGCTGTGGCATATGTACGCTTTGGCTCTGTTTTGATTATTTGTCTTCTTGCCTCTGGATATGCGACTTTATTCTCCACTTTATATTTCTGGGTTTTTTTTTTATTGCTTCCATAATTGACATATTTTAGAAAAAGCAGGGTGATTACCCTTACAGTTTGGGCAATGAAATGTGGTAGCAGTGCAATCAGATTGATTGTGCTCCTTTGATCCACAATTAGGACTTATTGCCTCAACTTGACATGCAGTTTCGGAGTATCCATATTTTTGCACCTTATAGCACCTGATTGAGTTTGGGATGCATGGCAATGAAGATAGCCTGCTTTAACAGATGTTGGATGGGAGAGCTAAAAGTGACGATTATGCACCTTGTGAAAACAAGAATACCATCTTTCTGAGTAATGATTCTCATTGGTTGGATGACTCTTTGTTAACATAGCTCTTGGACAATTTTCTCCTTTGACACAGTTAATAAGTCCTATTCTACGATTACTCCCTTCGAGGAGTTTAGGATGGCATGGGGAGTAACTTTTATCAGTTGTCCACCTTGATAACTTTATAGAATGTTGGGATTTCATGTTCTCTACCAGAATATCCCCAGACTGGAGTTGCCTTACTATTTTCAGTGAACCTGCAGCAGATGCAATGCATTTCACATTTCTGCAAAAGGAATGGTGATAACTTACTCAGAGGCTGATGTGATAGTGTAGAATGAGGAATGCTGGTATCTGCTCTTGAGGGGGTTGTTTTCAACTTCTTGGGTTGAGAAAAGTCATTGTAATTTGTATCTAGTCTTGAGCTCAAATTCATTGAGCTTCATTGAGTCAATCTGGATTGGACAGGGCAGACATTTTTGGGCTTTCTTTTCACTATGACTGAATTAGTCGGACTCCAGTAAAGATTGCTTGATAAAAATATTTAGTTTTTCTTCTGTCAAATCGGAAGAAAAAAGTTCTAAAGGGCAGTTCCCCTCCAAGTGGATCAAAAACCCGATGCTGAATATTTGTGTGATGAAGCACGTTAAACAGGGCTGAGAATGCATAGATGACCTCTACCCAAGACAACCAATGAAAGTGACAACTCTAAAATAGAAATGTACCAAAAAATTAAAGATCTGGTTATGCAGGACATGTACTAAAGTATTAGTATTAGGAAATGATGCACAGAAGCAAGCTTATACTGCATTAGCCTTAAAAAAAAAAAAAAAAACTATCCACATCATTTGTCCATCACCTCTAATAATTTATCTAACTTCCCCTTAAATTTATTCAAACTACTCACAATTCCACAACAAGAAATTTTCATTTGTTGTTGCAGAAGTGAGTCAATCAATTACTCTCTGGCTTAAAAGCAAATTTTCACTTATCTGTCCTGCAATCACCCTTTTCCAATTCAATCAGGTCTCCTTGCAGGTGCCTAGTTTCAAGCCATTGCGATTAACAGAATTCAAGTCTTTCTTGGTAAGGGTACTCTTTTGTGCTCCTGACTTATCTCATTGTTCTTCTTTGCACTCATTCCAATGTCTGTGACTACCAGAAAATGAAATATTTCTTTGTGAGGAAAATTTACATATGAATGATGTAGATCCACAAGAATTGTAACTGGTAGTGAAACATGGATTTAACACTGGAATCTGGAAACAAACAGGAGTCCATGCACCATTGTCATTACTGCCCAAAAAATTCTGGATTCACCCCTCCTATTGGGAAGATTGCAGTCATAATTTTTTTTGGGCTATAGAAGATATTCCTTTAACAACAGTTATATGCAAAAACAATCACTAGAGATGTTTATGCTAATGTTCTCAAATTTAAGAGGAAGCAAAAAGGATCAGTTTGTTTGTTTGTTATTTGGTTTTTAGGAGCATTAGCAACTAAGGCCATATTGCTCCGGGGATATGCGGTGGTCATTTCCTGACCTTTCCGCATCCTCCATATTTGGTGGGCACGGGCTCGAACCCCGGTCTAATCAAGAAGTGTGTGGCAAAAAGGATCAGAGTAAACGGACAATGACACAAGGAATCTTGCTTTTCTATGGCAAAGCTCCTATACACAAGTGCCATACACATAAAGCAAATGCTTCTCTGAGAGAATGAGGATTCCAGGAGTTAAACCATCTGCCCCACACTCTAGACATAACTCCCACTGAAATACCTGTGTGGGCATTATTTTCAAGTGATACCGATCACTGATACTGTAAACAGTTTTTTCAGAGACCAGAACAAAGACTTTTTTTTTCATGTCCTCTTTGCCCTCAAAGTGGAGAGTATGTGTTTATTATGGAGGTAGATAACTTTTTGAGTGACTCTTGCATATGTGTACCTTCTACACATATGCAATGTTCAATCAGTTTACAGTGGCACTGATTGTACATATACCTGATACTTTACTTTCTAGTTCTGTTTTAGTAATCTTCCTTTAAATTTAGCCTATATTATATATAGTCATATATAATCATACACTTTAGTATGATTATTTCATTGGTATTAGCAAATGATGCAAGAAAGCAAGCTTATACAGCATCAGCAAAAAAAAAAAAAAAAAAACCATTACACCTATACATCCCCTCCAATTGTTTGTCCTTAGTTCTTGAATTTATTCAAACTAAACACTTTCACAACAACAGATGGAAGCTTGCTCCAGCAATCAACCACCTGTTGGCTAAAGGCAAACTTCCACACAACTATTCTACAACTATACTTCCTCAATTTGAATTTATATCCCCTCGTGTGCATAGTCTGAGCAAGAGGAAGAATCCCATCAGCACTTTGCTCAAGCCATTCAAAGCCTTAAACACCAATTCAGATCACCTCACAAGTACCTAGTCTCTAGATGCTGCAATTTGTAGAACTGAAGCCTTTCTTGGTAAGAGCACCCTTCGTTCCCCTCACCAGTCTTATTGCCCTTCTCTTTACCCATTCCAGCAGCTCTGCATCCTTCCTAAAATGAGAGCTCCAGATCTGTATGCAGTACTCAAGATGTGGCCTGACCATTGCCCTATACAATGGGATCATCACCTCCTTATCTCTTCTAGCAAAATTCCTGCATATCACTGTCCTGGCAGCCCATCCGCATTGCTTAGAGAACTTCATATCTGACTGCACAATTATCCCCAGTTCCTTTTCATTTTCTACTACCCTGAGTGTAGTACCACACAGTTGGTATGCCATATGCTTTGATGATCACATTTGGCAACTTTTTTGGGTAACAGAAAATTACAGTCTAACTCTTAGATTTAAATCAAGGTTGCTAAGAAAATATTAACAAAACAATAATTAACGTCACCATAATACATACCTGAGCACCATCTACTGAAGGTTTTGGCCGAAGTGTTGGAGGAATCATTTCAGGGACAAGAACTGTCGGTAGTTCTGCTCCTTGTAACTTTTGATTAACAAGATACATTGATAGGGCAAACTGTTCAGAATTCAACCTACCATTCTGCTTTAAGTCACACAAATTCCTAAATTATTAAAGAAAAAAGGCTATTATCAGAAAAAAGATTATAAGAAATATCAATGTTATACAACCCTTCTCACTTTGTGATTAATATTAACATTAAAGATGAATTAAAAGAAAAACATGCCCTATAAATGCATATAATATTATATGACCCCCTCCCACCAATTTCAACTATCATTCAGCCACAAATGTAATGGAACGAGATACACACTTCTACCCTAATTGCATTGGCATGTGACAGAAAAGAGAGGTACATCTGGCTTTATTTAACTGCAAGGTGGAGAGGTATTATCACTATTTAGAAAAACTGCATGGGTACTTCAAAGATTTAGAAGTTTTTAACAGCTTGCTATTTAAATGCTCTAAAATTTTACCAGATTTGTTTATGAGGTTTATCATATATTTTATTTTCACTATTTTCTATATTAAATCTACACACTAAGTTTTATATGGTTTTTAGTCCTCTAAAATTTATTTTTAGTCATATTATTTTTTAATAACTGGAGCCAGCTCTAATTTAAGAATGGATGCAGATGATCAATCTGGCTTCACAAGGACTGTTTAGTTATGTTAGCATTATGTTGTTTATGTCGGCATAGCTTCAAACTTTTGCCTTTCAAAATGCTGGAGATCAGTTGCACAATTCTTACAATTATAAGCAGCATTACTAAGGAATTTTTAATGTCATAATTTTAAATGTCAAGCATGGCTTGGGATAACTTATTATATTTTAAGCTTCTTGGGCACATGTTAGTTATGCGACAAAGGACCACTGTACAGAATGGCCCAAATGTCACTGAAGGATTTGTTTCATTATAACCTTTTTATTTTTTAATTTTATTTTTAGTAGATATAAAGAAGATATGGGAAGACAAGAAGAAATCGTTCCCCCAAACACCACTGAGTGTGTTCATGAGAATGTAAATGAAGATTCAACAACATTGACTTAGAAATGTGAGATTCGGCTCGGAATGCCTAGAACAGCATTTCCTAAACTTTTTAAGTCACGGAACTCTTCATTTCACAACATATTCACCGAACACTTATGAAACACAAGTTTAGCAGGAGTAAAAGAACTGTTTGTTAATACAGTGGATTCCGGTTATTTGGGCCACTGGTTAATCGGGGCAGCTGTTTATTTGGGGCAAATCTTAAAAAGCAGAACCTAATCGAGAAAATAGCTAGGGTTTACTTCGCTTAATTGGGACAACACCGTTTAATCGGGGCAGGAGACCGCAGCACTGGAGATTACCCTACGATTGTCTCGGACTGTACCACGTGGTTTGGTCGGATTTCTGTAGGTCACAACCATAAAACAATAAAAACAATTAGCAGTCACCTGTTTATTGGGCTTTTCTGTTAGTGTAATCTATCATAAACGGATAGTAAACTCGATCTTATTGAATTTGTGATAATACCGACAGCTGGAATTCTGTGGGTTATTATGGTGAAATGTGTTTACACTTCCATGAAATCTTCAATCAAATAAAAAAATTAATTTTCAGAATCTTCTCTTCATTCCTATTTTTAAAGCTTCGTAACTTGTTACTCAGTTCTCACTTGCGCGTATCATGTTACTTGCAATTTGTGTGTGCCGTGTTCTTTGTTATTGATTGCTTATCTTTTTACTGTTTTAAATTTTAACCCCCACCCACAAATGTCAGTGAACAGAAATGTCAACTAGTTAGTATGTACATATTACAGTACGTATTAATTATTCCTATTATCACGTATATTCTTCCGATTTTCATGTATCATTTAATTTTTTAATTGGTAAGGTAATAAAGGGTAAATTTGTGCTTAATACATCTTTACTTTTATAGCCTGTGGATAATATTCCTCCTATTTTCGCTAATTAGAATCGCTGTTTAATAGAATTAAAATTCAATTCACAAACGTGATTACAATGACCGGCGCTTACTACACATCGTATAGTGAACGATACTTTACTGTGGTGAGTCCATCATAACATGATTTGATTGTACAGTGAACCAATTGTAAAGCGGGGGTCCATTGTATTTTTAGCTATTTACGTGAAACTTGAGATAATTTGGGCAGCCACTTAATCGTGCCAAAATGCACTAGTCCCGATGTGTCCCAAATAACCGGAATTGACTGTATTTTATTACATATGATGTACTGTGCGTTAGGAGCATCTTTATTTCCAACACACGTAAAGCAAAAATTCAAATAACTCTCATTATACTTTCGTTTTTGTCTTTTATTAGTTGATTCTGGTTTTTTCACTTTGGATTTTTGGGGAACAAAAAGCTGCAATTGTTCATTCTCACTTTGAAGTGTGACAACATTGTGTTCATTTTCATCGACACAGCTGCACTACTAGAAGTACTTTGCTTCTCATTTTAAAGTTCCTTTTTTCAAGCATACTTCTCTATGCAAAGCCCACCAAAATAAAGTGTTCCGAGTTCTATTTGATTATTAGTCTATGGCAGTATATTAATAACCGAAAAAAAAATTATGTTAAATATTATAATGATACAAAAGTGGTGCATGCTACAAATATGCAAACTTTATTTTATTTTTTAAATTATTAATTATAATTTTTTGCAGAACAATTGTTCACATCTCAGGGAACACAGTTTGAGAAACGCTGGACTAGACCATCTGTGAGAAGGATAATGACGGAAGATCTGCAAATGTTCCCTTACAAGATTCAAATGGTTCACAAAATTTTAAGCCAAGATCCAGCTAAATGACTAAGATTTGCAGTCAATTTTCAAGAACTCACAAGGGAGAAGGAGAGAATCATGACTATTTGAAAACTCATGAGTGATGGGGCTCATTTTCACCTAAACTGCTATGTCAACCAACAGAATTTCTGGATTTGGGGTTCTGAAAGGCCAAAGATTATTTATCAATGAAAAATGTACCCCATTCAAAACAGTTTGGTGTGGAATTAGAGCAGTAGAAAATACACTAGGAACGTGGTTCCAGCAAGATGGAGCTACAACTCATACTGCAAAGGTAACAATGGATTTGTTAGGACTGTTTTTGAAAATTGCATAATCTCCAGATTTGGCAACATCAGTTGGCCTGCAATTCACCTGACTTCATAGTGACAGATTTTTTTCTTTGGGAGTATCTTAAAGAGCATGTGTATGTTAATAAGCCCCAAACACTAGCAGAACTTAAAAACAACATTTCCGTAGAAATTGAACAACCTGATGCTCAGGTATTGGTGTCTGTAATGGATAATGTGTTGGTCAGTGCTAGACTTTGTGAGGAAGTCAATGGTGAACATTTATGCAATATCGTTGCACATAATTAATTGTAAAAAATCTCTATGTATTAAACTAACAGACGAAATTTACACCACTGATTTTTTGAACAGTAAAAAATTTATACAGTCAAAGCTCTTTACAGAGCTCCTCTTTTTAACATCCCAATACGTTATAACGTTCTATGTGCTTGGTCCCAGCACATTTCTCATTAACCTAATGCTGTTTTACATTCAGTATAATGACATTGAAAATAAAAGGATTTCTCTATAATGACTTCAAATTTCAACCTCTTAATCTGAATTTTTACTTTTTTAAGTCTGGAAGTAATAACAACCACCTCATATTAGCATAACCCAATATTTGTTTGTATTCCTGTCCAACAAAACCACAAATATCTTTTAAGTGTTCTATGCGAACTGTGTATATATGGAAATACCCAAATATTTTCATAACAAGTACTTCAATATCAATGAGCATTGAATCAAAAGCTGCCTTAGCACAATTATGTACAATATTGCATTACAGCCACGACCAATTATGTTTGTTTAATTGGGTTTTAAGTTTAGTTATAACATTTTCTTTGCCTCTTCTTAGTAAACCTCCAAAGTTTCTGTTCACATTATCAGCCGAAAGTCCTATTACCTTATTATCCAACTCATAAGTTTTCATGAAATAATGTCAGCTGTTTCACCTGATATTTCAACAAAAGTTAGACTTTATTATTGATTGGAGCATGCATGTTGTATCCATCAAAATAATGTACGGTAATTGGTAGTAACTTTAAGTATTTGTGATAAAATCAGCGTTTTTAAGTTCATTTTTCATTTCTTCCAGCAACCAGGGGTAAAATACATTTTTTACAATTGCCTCGCACTTTGTTCTTGAGCATGAAAACTTTTTGTCTGAAAATTTCTTTTGTAAACTCGTTGTGCAGTCCATGCTTCGAAAACTTTGATTGTGTCGAATGGTATGATAGGGGTAAGTACCTTCGTGAATAGCTAAATTGTATTCGGATTTTGATGGCTCAAGTTTGCGATAATAGCTACTAATACTTCCAGACTGAGATTTTGCCTCCAATGCAGTTTTGTGCTTTTATGTTTTCATGTGGTCTGTTATGGAAGATTTTCCACCACTGGCTACAGAAAATGTCAAATTGCACTCAAACGTCGATGTGCACTGTACTGAAGTGCTTTCATTGTTAACTGCAAGAATAAATGAAAATTGGGCTTGTAATGATTCGCTGAAGTGAGCCTTTCGCTTTTTTGAACTCAATTCTAAAATAACAAGTACTTAATTAATTTAAACATACAAAGCAACTTACAGTTTTAATCTTGTATAACTTTTTTATTTAATAACACAGTAAACACACGTAGCGAACAGAAAGACAAGTGTTTAACGCTATGAAAATACTCCTACAAGAAACCTGTTATCAAACCACTCTGATGTCTCATTCATCACTGATCACAGCCCAGGGCTGAATGTTCGAGTTGAGACCTCAGGGATTCCCAGTACGGTTACACTGTTGCCAGATTAGCAGAATTTTAATAGCAAAATCGTGACTCTGGTCTCATATTCATTATTTTATAACTTTAAGGAAGAAATACAGAATCAGGGACAAAAATAAGCCAGGACACAAGTCTTGTTTCAGAGTTTCTATGTGTTTTAGGATAAGGTGACCGTTAGTCCCCGATTTTCGGGGACGAATGGTCACCTTATCCTAAAATGAAAAGGGAGTTGATGAAGTTGACTGTCTCTTCATTTCAGGGTCAGATTTCATCAAAATTCACCATGCAAGAAGTTCAAAAGATAGCCTTTTGTTGGTAAAGTCATGGCGATAGTGTTTTAGGACAAAGATGAGGTCTTCTGGTGGACTTCTTGGAATGTGGCACTACAATCAACTCAAATCGATATGTAGAAACATTGAAAAAGTTGAAAGCCCACATCAGTAGATTTCGACTGGACAAAAACCTTTGAGGTTCTTCTTCTCCATGACAGTGCACGACCCCACACCAGTCTGTGCATGATGGAGGCCATTGCAAAACTGGGGTGCACTGTTCTTCCTTTCCCCTCTCATAGCCCAGATCTTGCACCTTCCGACTATCACCTCTTTGGCCCGATGAAGGATGCACTCCATGGAAACCATTTTGCGAACACCGACAAGCTCAAGCTCAGTGTTTGCAAAGGCCTCTGGAGCAAGAGTAAGGACTTTTACAGTAAGGATAGGAATGCAGCGTCTGACTCAGATGGCGGAAGTGCACTGAAAATTATAGTGATTTTGTGGAAAAATAAGAGTCTATTTAATGATTGAGGATTAATTTATATAAAAGGCATAGTTGTAGCAATTAAATTTTCTGAGGAAAAAATAGGAGGCATTACTTCCATATCGCTCCTCATATATGCACATCCTTGTATCTACACATGAAAAGTGTAGATCTTATGTATGTACACTGCTCAACAAAATTAACAGAACACGTATAAAACATGGTATAACTAGTGCAGCTTGTGATGAAGCAGGACAAAATTTGGTATGGTGGTGTACCATAGAATAATAATGAAATGAAGAGCCAGCAAGATACTTCGGACAGGTATAAGGGGCATTTATAGGGAGGGGTTGTATAAGAATTACCAAAACAGCCACATTACAGAAGTTGATACAATATGCTCAAAAATATGGTCACATGACTTCAGCATGGCATATGATCCCTCCAACATCTAAAAGCAGGCCTAACAATGGTGAACCACACTCGTTATATGGGTGTTTATAAGGTTCTGTGGCAACAAATCCCATTCTTCTACCAGTGATAACCTTAGCTCACCAAGTGACCGAGGAGTTGGCTGTTGGCATGCAATGCGACACCCAATGGTATCCCACACGTTTCATTGGATTTAAGGGCGATGATTGTGCTGGCCACAGTAGCTATTGGATATCTTCAGTTTCAAGATATGCCTCCACCACTTGAGCTCTGTGTGCAGTGGCATTATTCTGCATAAAAAAAAAATTTGGGCCAACTGCATCTCTAAAAAAGTCACACATAGGGTTTGAGGATCTGTTCTCAGTACTTCTGTGCAGCTACAGTACCCATTATCAAAAACAGGCGACCGTTGATCATTATTCCATCCCACACAAGAACACTGCCTCTACCACAAGTGTCCCTTTCTCTGATGTTGGAGGGATTGTACCACATTCCTCATTGTCTCCAGTTTTATAGGTGGTAGATTACTTTCATCAACCGGTGAAATACCACCACTTTGCTTATTGGAGGCTTGAAGTGGTGAAACCCATGTTTAGTCTCTAGAGCAAAGTTTCCGGCATCCCCCCCCCATACTTCTCCTTCAACCCATGCACGGTACTAAGTACTATAGGTTTTGATACCTTTCGTGTTTTGGGGTTTTCATTAAAAAAAAAAAAAAAAAGATGCAATAACATCTACAGTCTGTTTGTAGGCTAAAATGGGACTCATTAGAAAACAGAACTGTACTCTATTTGTCAGAGCTGCAAGTCATATGTTCATGGCATCAGTTTCAACAAGCTCTGTGGTGGTTTGGGGTTAATGGGATACAAATTATTGGATTCCTTGCATAGGGTCCACTTGAATTGAGCCTTCTTAACACAGTCCGGTGGAAATGTTTTCACCTGTGGCTGCAGCAACCTCAAGAGACAGTTGATGACAGGACATCATAGGGTTCCATCTTGCTGTTAAGAGCCAGATAGCATTAGCATTAGTTGTCTGTTCTGGTTGATGTAGCTTTCAGGCAAACTTGGCCAGTCTTCTTGTAATGGTTCTGTCTCCCGAAACTGCTTCCATAGTGCCAAGACAACACTGTATGATACATTAAGCCAACATGCCACCTATGCCTGCAACTTCAAGTTACCCAATGGCCTGCCATCTCAAAGAATCATCTAAAGTAATCATTTGAGCAAGCCAAAAAATAGGAATGAAGCAATATGTTCACAACCTGTGTTTTTATAGGCATGAATAACTTGCATAATGTGTGGCTCTGTAAGGTAGTAGATCGATTTCTATTGGGCACTCCGAATTTGAATGCCAAGATGTCTATTATATCAAATATTCCCCTTTGGCAACACTATTCAAACAAAATATTAATGAAAAACATTGGTCTGTTAATTTTGCCAAGCAGCATACTTGTGAAAAGTACAGTAAATATTCTTGTTAGTCATATATCATTTCACTTTTATAATATAAAATATAATATTTAAGCATGCATAATCAGCTGATTTAATGTCTTAATGCTTTGCAACTGCATTAGTCTGGCCAGATTATTAATTAATCTTTAACTTAATTTAGACAACTATGGTACTAATTTAGGTGTGTGTGTGTGTGTGTGTGTGTGTGTGTGTGTGTGTGTGTGTGTGTGTGTGTGTGTGTGTGTGTGTGTGTATTAATGAAAAATAAATAAATACTCACCATATATGTGCTAAAGTGGCTTGCGTTAAACCAGAATGCAAAAGTGTTTCTCTAATATCCATACCAGATACGTATCCATCACAGTCAGTGTCTAGTTTATGAAACAACTGGTCATATTTTACTTTATCAGCAGCACTAACCACCCATGATGTAGCAGCTGGTTTATTTGTGATCTAGTATTAGTAAAAATTAAATACCAACTTTCAGAATACTTAAGTTTATATATCTAAAATTTTGTTGGACAAAAATCTGAATTAAAAGTAATGCAGATTAAGAATAAAATATATTTTAAATTGGTTTTTGCTTGGGGCGGGAAAAGAGAGAGAGAGAGAGAGAAGCATCAGCGGCACTATTTTTATAACAAGAGATATCTAATAGCCGCAGCCAAGTGGTCAGGCACACGGGTGCATAAGTACACGTGCCTTGAGTGACCCGGGTTCAAGCCCGTGACTGCTGAATATGGCGCTGTTTCTTGTATTCTCTCTATCTTGAGAACTCCTCTGACCAGTGTGGTCATCCCAGAGTATAAACAGAAAATTTATTTTATTTTAATAGATTTCTAAATATTCTTAATCTCTTTGTAATCGTTAACCTATTGGTATGCACATGGGGGGAGGGGGCGCTGCATATTCCATAGCTGTTTTTTCTGCATATAAATAAAGGTCCACTTGGAGATTCCACATACTGTCAAGCATTAGAATTTCTGTTTTAGTAATGATACAATCTATTTACCTACTGTCCCAGAGGTGAAAAAAAAGTGTGTGGGGGAGGGGGGTGTTTTTGGTTAACTGGTATTTACAAAAATTCCATAAAATTAGCTCCTAATTTTACAGACGTTTACTTTAAGAAATTTTTGCTTTAATGCATTGATAAAAGGGATGTACACAGTTACTCTATGTGTAATCCCTTCTATCTCTTGATGAGTGAGTTACCATCTTTATACTGTATTGTCTATTGCATAGGTACTGTACTTAGCATTAGTCATTTTTATGAGATTTATTTCAAAATATTTTGTCCTCCATCATGACTTCCAAGTACTCATTAACATATAAAAATGACATTAAAAAAGTGAACACTGAATGGACATTGCATGCAGCCTCCATCCTGTACCCTGGAATGTGCATACGTATATCCTCACAATAGTACTGACAAAATAAAGGAAAGAGCAGCAGCAAATACACTAGGGACTGCATTAGAAGTAAAGTGTAGGATATGACAATGAGGAAGGTAGAAAACCAGGCTACACTAAATGCTCCATCCAATATATAACTAGATGGAAAATTAGTTATATAAAAATAAAAGTTAAAGTTGGGCAAGACAAGAAATATTTTACAATATAGATTAAATAACCAAAATTGGAAATAAATCAGTAATTCTGTGTATCTAAGGACAGTGTTTAAAGAAGATGGAAGAGTAGAAGTGGAGATGTACAAATTTGGAATACAGAAATGGAAATACAAAAAATTGAAGCAAAAGAGAAATTAGTCAAAAGACAAAATTAAGTGCAACACAATTTTTAAGTCTATTTTAACCTAGGGAGTTGACAGCTAAGAAAGAGATAAGAATTAATCAAAAATCAGAAACCTCAGAAATGAGGTATAAAAAAAAATAAATGGAAGTAATGAAAAAATCATGTTAAAAATAAGAAAAAATCATGGTGGCAAATATCCAAAGGTAGGAAAAACAAACAAGATGATATATTGGTGTGTAAAATATACAGAAGGAGGTTACTAAAACATGACATGCAGACCAAGAACACAGGTCAAGGGGAAGGTGCATCCATTAGATGAGGCAGGCATTACTGTAAAGAAAGTTTAGTACAACTAATAGAGGGCGCTGGGATCACAGAACAGTACGGCAGTGGATTTTTGGCTGCTGTAAAGGGATAAGTATTTTTTAATTTTTAACGTATTGTTCGTTATTTAACATAGTACATTGTGTTTTACGGAGATATTAAATAGGTTTAGTAGCGTTCTTTGGCTTCTTATTTTGAATTGACGACTCCCAGTGTTGGCGCCAATATTGTTGAACTGTTGTTGTTGTTGTTGTTATTTGGTTTTTAGGAGCATTAGCAACTAAGGCCATATTGCTCCGGGATATGCGGTGGTCATTCCCTGAATGACCTTTCCGCATCCTCCGTATTTGGTGGTGACGGGCTCGAACCCCGGTCTAATCAAGAAGCGTGTGCTACGCACTGCTGCTCCTTCCCACCTGGCTACGGAGGCGCCAATTGTTGTTGAACTAGCCGCCATATTGTATCAATAAGAAATAGCTTAACGTATATCTCGAACTGATAGCAAAGGTAAAAAGTAAAACTAGACAGCGTAATATGAAGCACTGTATTTGTTAGCTTATTATAGTATTATCAATTAATCAAAAATATTATTAATCTTATTAAATTTCATTGTTAATTAAATTGTATTTAAACAGAAATCATGACCCAGACTAGAGCTGCGAAGCAAAGATCACAGACTAGCGAGAGTGCTGTGGCTCGGGGGAGAAATGAAGGGGGGGCAATTCTCCAACGCATCACAGTCTCAAAAAGTGCAAAATGTTTGCCAACCTTTCTAAAACAGGACATGATCAAGCCAAGGAGGATGCCTTTGTGTTTGCTAGGTGTCTGGAGTGTCAAGGAATTAGGTGCCAACTCAGCATTTTGATGGGCACCTCTGAGAGCTTGAGGTGTAGGGTAAATGCCCTCGAAGAAATTAATATGAAGGGGCCCATCAGGCTCTCAGCTGCCCAGCTCAACGACAGAGTTCACTCCTGTGCATCAGGCAACACAGAGGCAATCACCAAGGCAGAATGCGTTGGTCCCAAAGGAACTAGTTATTGTTGGTGACTCTACTGGCAGGGAGATGGGAAATATACTATGTAAGAAGGATAGGTGGAACAGGACCAGGGTATGTCTGCCAGGGGCAAAAGTTGATGACGTTGTAGAGCAGATATCATATTTTCAGGGCACAAAAGGTGATATTGTTGTACACATTGGAACTAATGACATTAAGAGTAAGATATCTGCAGATTTACACAAGTACAGGTCAATGTTGAAAAAAAGTCGCGAGTCAGGGTTGAATCTGAGTGTCTGCAATTCTGCCCAGACACAATAGGAGGGATTATATGATGAGAGCCTTGTCAATCAATTCAGTCCTGGAGAGTTTGTGCAAGGCTCAAGGGGTAGAATTTTTTTCAGCCTGGTCTCTGCTTGTTGACAGGAGAGACTGCTTCTACAGGGATGGGATACACTGAAATAGAAAGGGTGAAGAATATTTGCTGATGCTATTGAGGCAGTGTTGGGTTAGTCGGAAAACTGCTAGCATGGGGGGATACACAGACTAAAAGGTTAACAGTGGCTGCAGGCAGAAGGAAAAGTGATTCTTGCACTGCTTCTATTAGAATGGGCAGCAGAATGGAAAGCAAGGTAATGGAGATTTCCAGGACTGCTGGGAGTCATAGTGGAACAAGTAAATACATGGGCTGTGTTAGGTTGGCCAGGAGCAGGAACATGTGCATGTATACTTGCATGTACACCAATGCTAGGAGTATAGTTAATAAATTTGATGAGCTTGAAATGCTATTGAAGACATCAAAGGCAGATATTGTCAGGATATCAGAGACGTGGTGTCACACAGGTATAGGCAGTGCAGAGTTGGAATTTGGGGAGTATAGGAATGTGTATAGAAAGGACAGAGAGGACAGGAAGGGAGGAGGGGTTATGCTGTTAGTTAAGAAGCACATAAAATCTAAGGAAGTGCATCCAATTAACGCTGGTGGACAATGCAGTGTTGAGTCTGTTTGGTGTGAAATAAGCTGTTTGTTATTTGGTTTTTAGGAGCATTAGCAACTAAGGCCATATTGCTCCGGGGATATATAGTGGTCATTCCCTGACTTTTCTGCATCCTCCGTGTTTGGTGGGCATGGGCTCAAACCCCGGTCTAATCAAGAAGCGTGTGCTGCGCACTGCTGCTCCTGCCCACCTGGCTATGGAGGAGCCTGTGAAATAAGCACTGGGAAAGGAAAAATGAGAGTGAAAGGAAAAATTTATAACCAAGTGTGTGTTATAAATAGAGTGGACCGGTAAATCAGAATGTCTTATAATGGAAGATTTTAACTTTCCAGATATTGACTGAAACTTGTGGTTTGGTCACTTGCACACTAGCAAGACTTTTGTGAATTTATTGGATGACTGTTTTCTACAGCAGCATGTTCGAGAGGCAACCAGAGGGAGTAATACTCTTGATCTGATTATCAGTAGTGATTCTTCACACATTAAGAATCTGCAGATAAAGAAACCACTGGGCAACAGTGATCACAATATATTGATGTGGGAATTATTTAAAGACGTAACTACCATCAAGACTAAAGGGAAGGGCTTTTGCTTTCGTAAAGGTGACTACAGACGTCTCAGACAGTTTTTAAATTCCGTACAGTGGAATCAACTGATGATATTACCAACAGTGAATTCTAAATGGGAAGCCTTCAGGGACTTAATTTTGGAGCCTAGTATGTTTTGCATTCCAACTAAGAAATACTGTTCAAGGTTTAGGCCAAAATGGAAGTCAGATGAATTAATGAGGCTAGTGGCAGAGAAGAAGGCTGTATGGGATGCATATAAAGTATCAAGGGACTCAGAAGCCTACGCCAGGTATAAACTAGTCTGTAATCAAGTCACAAAGGAGGTTAGGCAGGCAAAGGCAGATTATGAGAAATCTTTGGGAAAGGATGCAAAGAAAAACAGCAAGGAGTTCTTTATTTATGTAAACTCTAGAAGGAAAGGGATGAATCAGATTGCACGACTTAACATAGATGGGTTGACTATTGATGATCCTGCTCAATTAGCTGATAAACTGAATGAGTATTTTGCTTCTACATTCACACATGAAGAGGTATTCAAGGAGGGGAATGCCAGAAGTTTATCAACCTCTAACAGGAAGCTAAGTGATTTTGTAATAACTGAGAGCAAAGTGGAGGAGAAATTGTTGAAGTTAGACATAAGGAAGGCACCTAGGATGGACAGGATCTATCCAGTTATATTAAAGGAGGCAGCAAAGGAAGTAAACAGGCACTTGGCCATAATTATGAGAGCTTCCTTGGACTCAGGGGAGGTCCCCGTGGACTAGAGGTGTGCAAATGTATCACCAATTCACAAAGGAGGTTCAAAAGGTGACACAAGTAACTACAGACCTGTTGATTTAACTTGTGTTCCGGAGAAAATAATGGAATCACTGGTTAAAGAAGCATTGCAGGATCATCTAGACAAGACTGCAGGAATAGTTAAAACACAGCATAGGTTTGTCAAAGGGAGGTGTTGTCTGACCAATTTGATTGGTTACTATGATGTGGTCACAAAGGAACTGAATGCCAAAATAATTTTAATATCATATTCTTGGATTTCAGTAAAGCTTTTGATAATCTTCCATGTGCAACATGGAAGACTGCTGTACAATTCGGAGAGGTATGGCATCAAGGGTAAGCTGCTACAATGGATAAAGGGATGCTTGAGTGGGAGACAACAGAGAGTGGTAATCAATGGACACTGCTCCTCGTGGACAAATGTTATTAGTGGAGTTCCCCAGGGTTGGGTGTTGGGCCCATTGTTGTTTTGCATATTTATCAATGATATTGATGAAGGTATATCAGGTTTAATGTCCATGTTTGCAGATGATACAAAGGTTGGCAGGGTTGTTAACGACAGTAATGACAGTATGCTACTCCAACTGGATCTAGATAAGTTGGGAAAATGGGCTGAGAAGTGGCAACTAGAGTTTAACATTGACAAATGCAAAGTACTGCATATGGGTATAAGGTATGTTCGTGTCAGATGTCACCTGGGATTTCTCCCATCTCCGCATATGTTTCGCTGTATCGAGGACAGTACACTGTCAAGCCAGAGACTTGAGAGTGTGTGGGCCGTGTCTATGCAGTGTGATATGTTGTGCCCATTGTTTGTCCGGCTTATTGGCAGCCAGGCCCCTAGTGGGGCCCGACATTGCCCAATCCTTGCCACGTGGAGGCTAGCCGGGTGTATCCAGTATCACAACAAATTGCTCTGGCAGGTCCTGCCACCTAGTTTCCTGGGATTTCAGTGACTAGGACCTATAAAAAAAAAAAAAAAAAAAAATATGCGTTTGACATTAATGCTTAATGGGATTGCTGTTAGGAAATCAATGGTTGTGGTTGAACGCTAAAGAGATGTGTTAAAGGCCTAATAGGTCAGGTAAAATTTTGATGTTATTAATTTTGACATGTGAGGCTATACGCTAGATAAAAGCTAATAGCATTAGTTGTCTTAGAGATTTACACGAAACCGGTAGAATTTAGACGTTGATTAGAATTTGGCGGCATTGTTAAGGATGTACTCGGTCGATTTAGTGAGAGAGGGGGGAGACTAAAGACTGGTGGGGAAACAGGACGAGTAGGCATCCCCAAAGAGGTCAGTGGAGGCGAGCCCCACCAGGTGAAGTATGGGGGGTAGGCAGGGAGGAGAAGAGACAGAGATCCGTCTCCTCCCTCCCCTGCCCGGGGATGGGGTTTTAAAGGGAACCAGGTTAGAGTACCCAGTTCAGATCGCCAATGGCGTGTTGGCAGCAAAGCCGCAGAATGTCTTCGTCGGTGTCATGTCCAAGCAGTGTCGAATCGGGTATGAAGGTCAAGCTGCCCATCCCACTCTGGAATGGGCAGCTTGACCTTCATAGTTAGCTGGCAGTGGGGAACCCACCAGGCGAGGGGGTGGGAGAGACACACATTTATTTCATTCATAATCTACATTCTCACTCTACTTGCATTCTTTTTTTTTTTCCCCTATATTATTATTATTATTTTTTTTTTTTATTTGTTATTTTTATTAGACTAAGGCGCATTTAGGGCTAGAGCCTCAAGCTGCGAACAATGATGCTAAGCACTTTATATACATAGTGTTATTTTTATTTATTTATTTTTTTTTTTATAATTTTTTTTCCAAGTTTTATATATATATATATTTTTTTTTTTTTTTTTTTTTCACTCAACTCATTCATCTTTTTCTCAAACACCAGGAGGGGATGCAATGATGTGTAGTTTAAATTTAAATACTAATTAAAACTAGGGTTAGTGTGTACTTAACTGTAGCATTTATGGTTTGTGTTCTTTTTCTCACACGCTTACACTTTTATTCATTCTTCTAGCTCTTATCTCATTTATTCGACTCTTACTTTCTGCACTGCACTCTCTGGGCACCTCAACTTACTGTTATTCTTCAGTTGTGGTGCAGGCCTAGCTGCAAGTTTTTTTTTTTTTTTTTTTTGCAGGCAAGGGGAGAATGCAGTGATAGTGTTTATGTGGTTAGTAAATGTTTGTTAGTACAGTATATATAAAGTAATGTAAGTTATTTTTAACTTTGTATTCTTTCAGCCAATTACATTTGCTCTTCCACTCATTCACATTCATTCTATCTTTCTCTCATGCTAGGTCACTCTTTCTTTCACCAAAAATGCCATTTATTCCCTTTTACCATAATTCCTAGTTCACTCAGTGCCCAGCCTATTCATTCTATCTTTCATTTTCATTCATTCATTCTTCTTTCATTCTACATTGATGGGTCAACTGTTGATGGGTCAACTGTTACAACTTGATATCGATGGGTCAACTGTTGATGATCCTGCTCAGGTAGCTAACAAACTAAATGAATATTTTGCATCGACATTCACACATGAGGAGTTATTCAGCGAGGGGAATGCCAGAGGTGTATTCAACTTTAGCAGTAAACTAGAGAATCTTGTAATAACTGAGAGTAAAGTGGAGGAGAAATTGTTGAAGATAAACACAAGAAAGGCACCCGGGGTGGATGGGATCTATCCAGTTATATTAAAGGAGGCAGCAAAGGAAGTAAGCAAACCCTTAGCCATAATTATGAGAGCTTCCTTGGACTCAGGGGAGGTACCCATAGACTGGAAATGTGCAAATGTGACCCCAATTCACAAGGGAGGATCAAAGGCTGACACAAGTAATTATAGACCTGTGAGTTTAACTTCTGTTCCCGGAAAATTAATGGAGGCACTGGTTAAAGAAGCACTGCAGGATCATCTAGACAAGACTTCAGTTATAGCTCAGACACAGCATGGTTTTGTTAAGGGGAAGTCTTGCCTGACCAACTTGATTGGATACTATGATGCAGTCACAAAAGAACTGGATGCAGGGAATAACTTTGATATTATATACTTGGATCTTAGAAAGGCTTTTGATACTGTTGCACATGGAAGACTGCTGCACAAATTGGAGCAGTGTGACATTGGAGGCAAATTGCTGCTATGGATAAAGGGGTGGTTGAGGGGGAGAAGACAGAGAGTGGTAATCAATGGACACTGCTCATCGTGGACTAATGTTATTAGTGGAGTCCCTCAGGGCTCACTGTTGGGTCCATTATTGTTTTCTGTATTTATAAATGATATTGATGATGGTATATCAAGCTTAATGTCCAAGTTTGCAGATGATACAAAGGTTGGCAGGGTTGTCAAGGACACTACTGACACTATGCTGCTGCAACAGGATCTGGAAAGGTTGAGCAGATGGGCTGAGAGGTGGCAAATGAAGTTTAACATTGACAAATGTAAAGTACTACACATGGGAAAAAGCAACCCCAGAGCAACGTATCAACTCTGTGGTACTACACTGACAGTGGTAGAGAATGAAAGGGACTTGGGGGTGATTGTGCAGGCAGATATGAAGTTCTCTGAGCAGTGCAGACGGGCTGCAAGAGTAGCTCATGGAGTATTGTCAATGATATACAGGAATTTTTCCAGCAGGGATAAGGAGGTGATTATTCCATTGTATAAGGCAATGGTCAGGCCACACCTAGAGTACTGTATACAGGTCTGGAGGCCTCATTTCAAGAAGGATGTAGAGCTGCTGGAACGAGTACAGAGAAGGGCAACAAGATTAGTGAATGGAACAAAGGGGTGCTCTTACGAAGAAAGGCTTAAGTTTTGCAAATTACAGTGTCTGGAGACTAGGCACCAGCGAGGTGATCTGATAGAGGTGTATAAAGCCTTGAATGGTTTAAGCATGCTCAATGCTGATGGGATTCTTCCTCTAGCTCAGAAAAATCACCTGAGAGGGCATAAATTCAAATTGAGGAAAGACAGATGTAGGATAGACGTGCGGAAATTTGCCTTTAGCCAATGGGTGGTTGGTTGGTGGAACAGACTGCCATCCCTTGTGGTGGAGGTTGATAGCCTAAATAAGTTTAAGGCTCAGCTGGACAGGTATTTTGAACGAACAGAGGGGTGAAGTGGAAGTGGGTTTTTTTTTTTTTTTTTTGGCTGATGCTGCATAAGCTTTCTTTCTTGCATCAAATGCCTCTACTAATGCTAATACATTGCATCCCCTTGCTACTAGCTTACTGATATTTTTCAGTTAATCTGCTTCCCTGGCTGCCTGTACATCTCCCTCCTCTACATGGTTACTTATTTGTGTGGGGCCCCAGGTTCCCACACATGGCAGGGTAGTCCTGGGGAGTTTTGTTATGTCAGGTTTCTATCAGGGCACAGAATACTGCTATCCTAACAGTTTTTAAGTCATCGTCTGGGTGTGGTGGGAAACTTGGGCAATTTTACTATTGATTATTGTTTAATTGCTGGGGGGGCTGAATTGCCATTCTTTGGATTCCTCTGCGCATTTCGAATACTTTCTGTGTGAAAGATGTAAAAGCTTTATAATTTTGCTCTTCTATGATAAACAGATGTTCTTCTCCCCTGGGAAGGGGACCAATCTGTGATATTAGCTCTGTTCTGGGGATGTCACATATTATACATTCATATAGAATGTGTGCCCGGTCTTCATTTTCACCACAGGTGCAGTTTAGGGCATCGGTAAGGCCTAAGGAGGTTAGTTTTGCATTTAGGGAGCCGTGACCTGTCAATATAAATATTGTAAAAAGTCCAGGGGGCATACCACTTAGGTGGCTTTGGGCTAACTATTGACACCCGTGGCAGAAACAGTTTGGTAACCAGACCTCTTGTTTCCTGCTCCCACTTTGTTTGCTATAGCTCATGGAGCTTTGTGGCTATTCTTTTTCTTTCATCATTGAAGGTGTTGGTTGTATCAAGGCCTATCCCTAGAAATTCTGTGGGCATGCCCTTTTTAAATCTATAATATAAGCCTCTTTTGGCTACTTCCAGGTAAAGTGGGAGAGTTTCGGCCATCAACTGTAGTGCAGGTGTGCTTACTGTGCGACATGCTCTGGTAATAGCGAGTAGTATTGTCCTTTGTATCAATTCTAATTTATTCCTATTTCTTACTATGGCCAAGCGGATGAACTATGCACTGGCTCCATAGGTGATAACAGGTAGGAACATTGCATGGTATATGATTGCCAGGGTCTTTCTTTTAAGTCCCCAGTTTGCTTGACTGATCCTGGCAATCATACCTGCATAATTTCTCACTTTCTTCGCCAAGTAGATCAAATTAGCATTAGCATTAGTAGAGGTATATGATGCAGGAAAGCAAGCTTATGCAGCATCAGCCCAAAAAAAAAAAAAAACCCTCCCACTTCACTCCTCCGTTCGTTCGAAATACCTGTCCAGCTGAGCCTTAAATTTATTTAGGCTATCAACTTCCACAACAAGGGATGGAAGTCTGTTCCACCAACCAACTGCTCGCTGGCTAAAGGCAAATTTACGCACATCTATCCTACATCTGTCTTTCCTCAATTTGAATTTATGCCCTCTCAGGTGATTATTCTGAGCAAGAGGCAGTATCCCATCAGCATTGAGCATGCTCAAACCATTCAAGGATTTGTACACCTCTATCAGATCACCTTGCCAGTGCCTAGTCTCCAGACACTGTAATTTGCAAAACTTAAGCCTTTCTTCGTAAGAGAAACCCTTCGTTCCATTCACTAACTTTGTTGCCCTTCTCTGTACTCGTTCCAGCAGCTCTACATCCTCCTTGAAATGAGGCCTCCAGACCTGTATACAGTACTCAAGGTGCGGCCTGACCATTGCCTTATACAAGGGAATAATCACCTCCCCATCGCTGATAGAAAAATTCCTGTATATCATTGATAAGACACCATGAGCTACTCTTGCAGCCCATCTGCACTGCTCAGAGAACTTCATATCTGCCTGCACAATTACCCCCAGGTTCCTTTCATTCTCTACCACTGTCAGTGCAGTACCACAGAGTTGATACGTTGCTCTGGGGTTGCTGTTTCCCATATGTAGTACTTTACATTTGTCAATGTTAAACTTCCTTTGCCACCTCTCAGCCCATCTGCTCAACCTTTAGATCCTGTTGCAGCAGCATAGCGTCAGTAGCGTCCTTAACAACCCTGCCAACCTTTGTATTGTCTGCAAACTTGGACATTAAACTTGATATACCATCATAAATATTATTTATAAATACAGAAAACAACAATGGACCCAACACTGAACCCTGAGGGACTCCACTAATAACATTAGTCCACGATGAGCAGTGTCCATTAATTACCACTCTGTCTTCTGCCACTCAACCATCCCTTTATCCATGGCAACAATTTGCCACCAATGCCACACTGCTCCAATTTGTGCAGCAGTCTTCCATGTGCAACAGTATCAAAAGCCTTTCTAAGATTCAAATATATAATATCAAAGTTATTCCCTGCATCCAATTCTTTTGTGACTACATCATAGTATCCAATCAAATTGGTCAGGCAAGACCTTCCTTTAACAAAACCATGCTGTGTCTGAGCTATAACTGAATTCTTGTCAAGATGATCCTGCAGTGCTTCTTTAACCAGTGCTTCCATTAATTTTCCTGGAACAGAAGTTAAACTCACAGGTCTATAATTACTTGTGTCAGCCTTTGATCCTCCTTTATGAATTGGGGTTACATTTGCACATCTCCAGTCTGTGGGTACCTCCCCTGAGTCCAAGGAAGCTCTCCTAATTATGGCTAACGGATTGCTTACTTCCTTTGCTGCCTCCTTTAATATAACTGGATAGATCCCATCCACCCCAGGTGCCTTTCTTGTATTTATCTTCAACAATTTCTCCTCCACTTTACTCTCAATTATTACAAGATCATCTAGCTCACTGCCAGTGTTTACTTCATCTATGGCATTCCCCTTCCTGAATAACTCCTCATGTGTGAATGTAGATGCAAAATATTGATTTAGTTTGTTAGCTACCTGAGCAGGATCATGAACAGTTGAACCATCGATATCAAGTGGACCAATCTGATTCATCCCCTTCCTTCTAGAGTTTACATAAGTAAAGAACTCCTTGCTGTTTTTCTTTGCATCCCTTGCCAAAGATTTCTCGTAATCTGCCTTCACCTGCCTAACCTCCTTTGTAACTTGGTTACAGATCAACTTATATCTATCATAGGCTTCTGTGTCACATGTTAATTTATATGTATCCCATGCATTTTTATTCTCTTCCATATGTCCCATTAGTTCATCTGACATCCATTCAGGCCTAAACCTTGAACAATATTTCTTAGTTGGTATGTAAAGCCTAGTAGCTTCCAAGATAAGTTCTTTGAATGCTTTCCATTTTGAGTTTGCTGTTGGTAACATAATCAGTTGGTCCCACTGTATAGAATTTAAAAACTGTCTCAGACCATCGTAGTCGCCTTTACGAAAGCAAAAACCCTTCCCTTTACCCCTGATGGTAGTTACCTCCTTGAGTAAATCCTACTTCAGCACACTGTGATCACTGCCACCTAGTGGTTCCTGTATCTGCAGATTCTTAATGCATGAAGAATCACTACTGATAATCAAATCAAGAGTATTGCTCCCTCTAGTTGCCTCCCGAACATGCTGATTTAGAAACCAATCATCCAATAAATCCACAAAAGCCTTGCTAGTGTGTGAGTGACCAACCCACAAATTCCAGTCAATATCTGGGAAATTAAAATCCCCCATTATAAGACTCTCTGATTTACTGGCCCACTCTAATTCCCTGTACAGTTTATTATTATACTCATCACAGTCATTAGGCCTATAGCACACTCCTACTCTCAATTTTGATCTCCCAATGTTTATGTCACATCAAACTGACTCGACACTGCACTGTCCAGCGATGTCGAATGGCTTCACTTCCTTGGATTTTATGTGTTTCTTAACTAATAGCATAACCCCTCCTCCCTTCCTATCCTGTTTATCCTTTCTGTAGACGTACTCCCCAAATTCCAGTTCTGTATTATTTATATCTGTGTGACACCACATCTCTGACAGGCGCCTCCGTAGCCAGGTGGGAAGGAGCAACAGTGCGCAGCACACGCTTCTTGATTAGACCGGGGTTCGAGCCCGTCACCACCAAATACGGGGGATGCGGGAAGGTCAGGGAATGACCACCGCATATCCCGGAGCAATATGGCCTTAGTTGCTAATGCTCCAAATAACAACAACAACATCTCTGATATCCCAATAATATCCGCCTTTGATGCTTTGAGCAATACCTCAAATTCATCAAATTTATTTACCAAACTCCTAGCATTGGTGTACATGCAAGTATACATGCACCTGTTCTTTTTCATAGCTACCCTAACACAACCCATGCGTTGACTTGTTGTTGTTATTTGGTTTTTAGGAGCATTAGCAACTAAGGCCATATTGCTCCGGGATATGCGGTGGTTATTCCCTGACCTTTCCGCATCCTCCGTATTTGGTGGTGACGGGCTGGAACCCCGGTCTAATCAAGAAGCCTGTGCTACGCACTGCTGCTCCTTCCCACCTGGCTATGGAGGTGCCGTGTTGACTTGTACCCCAATGACTCCCAGCAGTCTCTGAAATATCCTGCATCCTATTTTCCAGGCTGCTGCTCATTCCAATAGAAGTAGTGCAAGAATCACTTTCACCTCTGCCATTGGCTACTGTTAATCTATTAGTCCTTGTATCCCCCCAATCTAGCAGTTTTCCGACCCACCTAACACTGCCTCGATAGCATCAGCAAACATTCTTGCACCCTTTCTATTTAAGTGTATCCCATCCCTGTAGAAGCAGTCTCTCCTGTTAACAAGTACAGACCAGGCTGAAAAAAATTCTACCCCTTGAGCCTTGCACAATCTTTCTAGGGCAGAATTGATCGACAGGGCTCTCATCATATACTCCCTCCTATCGTGTCTGGGCAGAATTGCAGACACTTTCAAATTCAACCCTAATTCACGGCTTTTTTTCAACAGTGACCTGTACTTGTTAAGTAAATGGGAGTAAAAAGTTAATTTTGAATCAAAGACCACTCCAAGATATTTTAGTTCTGTTACCATTTCTATAGTGGTTGTGTTAATTTTGATTTGTGGACGTCTTCTTATGGCCAAATTGCCTTTTAGAAGTATTTGTTTGGTTTTTTCAGGCGATATTTTGAGCATGTGTATTTGTGCCCACTCCTGCAGCTGCAAGAGGGCGGCATTTGATCTTTGCTCTACAACCACTCGTGAGTTACCTTTTACAAGGAAAATCATATCATCTGCAAAGGCCAGGCTTTCCACGGGGCCCAGATCCAAGGCCAGAAATTCGTCCAGAACAATGTTCCAAAAGAAAGGGCCAAGGATTGAACCCTGCGGGCAGCCTTTATTCACAGGGTGTGTCAATTCCTGGAACCTTGTGCATACTGAGACACTTCTGTCTGTAAGGTAGCTGTTTATTACCTTATAGAGGTTTTGTGGGGCATTTGCCTGGCGAAGTCTCCTAAGGACACTAGGCCACCAGAGTGAGTCAAATGCCCCAGCGAAGTCAATGGAGATTGCTAGCATATATTTCTCCTCTGTGTTTTTAACTGTTGTCAGTAGGTGGTGCATGGCATCCTCTGTAGAATTGCCCTGCTTAAAACCGTACTGATTGTTGGAATGCAAACCTGCTTCTGTATAATATTGAGCTAATCTGCTATATATTAGTCTTTCATAAATTTTCCCCAGTACAGGAAGTAGGGCTATTGGTCTATATTTGGGATCAGTAGGGAGTTTTTCAGGGTTTTTGAGAATTAATCTTAACACAGCTTGTTTCCATATTTTTGGGAATGTACCTTCTGTCATACAGTTATTATATAGTGCTATTAATTTATCTGGCGCTATTTCCGCTAATTTTTTGATAATCTCAACCTCCAAGAGGTCAAAACCTGGGCATTTATTGTTTTTGGTTTTAGATGGTGCTATTTCTAAGTCTTGTATAGTGAACAGAGTTTCAATATTGTCATATTCATATTCAGTCATATTCAGTGTTTTCTTTTATAATGTCTAGCTGGGCAGGGAAATGATTCCCAGTTTCAGTCTGAATGATACTATCTAGGATGTTATTTACAGAATCCACCCAACACAGGGCTGGGGTTCCATCTGGTTTGACAGTAGTTTCTAAGACATCTCCTCTTGGCAGTTTGTTGGTCACTATTCTGTAGACAACTCCCCAAGGGTTATTGTTTCCAGTAGTTCCCACCAAGTGCCTCCAGCATTCCTTTTTCTTGTCTCTTATGAGGGCTGTATACTGATTCCTGAGAGTTCTTTAAGAATCTCTCAGTGCATCCACCTCATTTTGTGGCCAAGATGTTCTGGCTCTTTGAAAATGTCTCCTCGCCTGGTGTACTCTACTTCTGAGTATAGTCAGTTCGGGGCACCACAAGGGGGGATAGACAGGGTTGCTGTTTTTGTTAAAATGTTTGTCATAGTCAGTGTTCGCTCGTCCGGGCTACAGTTGCCTGATCTAGACCACTCATTTTCCTGTTTTTGCAGTTCAGCTGCTGTATGTTCTGCAAAAATCTGCCAGTTTGCCTTTTTAAGGTTATACCTTTTGATATCCAACAGGGAGTGTTGTGTTGTTTGTAATTGCCGGTGTAGTTTGAAGGAAATGGCTCTGTGATCTGATGTGGTCCAGGCTGGCTGGACACACCAGTCTGTGATTTTATAAGCTATTGAATTGGTGGCAAGAGTAACATCAAAGTCACTCTCCCACATGGTACTGCATATGGGTAGCAATAACCGAAGAGAAACATACCAACTGGGTGGTATGTTTCTCTTCGGTTTTTCACTTTCCACAGGGAAGTGGAAAGTGAAAAAGACTTCGGGGTAATTTTGCAGCCAAATATTAAGTTCGCTGAACAGTGCAGACACGCTGCCAGGGCAGGTCATGGAGGCAATAATCCTGTTATACAAGGCAATGGTCAGGCCACACCTAGAGTACTGTGTACAGGTCTGGAGGCCTCATTTTAGGAAGGATGTAGAGTTGCTAGAATGAGTACAAAGAAGGGCAACAAGATTGGTGAAGGGAACAAAGGGGTGCTCTTACCAAGAAAGGCTTAAGTTCTGCAAATTGCAGTGCCTGGAGAGTAGGCACCTGCGAGGTGATCTGATTGAGGTGTATAAGGCCTTGAATGGGTTGAGCAAGCTGAATGCTGATGAGATTCTTCATCTTGCTCAGACTAAGAACCTGGGGGGGGGCACAATTTCAATTTGAGGAAAGATAGTTGTAGAATAGATGTGCTGAAATTTGTCTTTAGCCAGCAGGTAGTTGATTGGTGGAACAGGCTTCCATCTTTTGTTGTGGAAGCTAATAGCATAATAAATTTAAGGCTGAGCTGGACAGGTATTTGGAACGAATGGAGGGACGAAATGGGAGGAATTTTTTTTTTTGGCTGATACTGCATAAGCTTGCTTTCTTGCATTGTATGCCTCTACTAATGCTAATATTAACAATCTAACACCAAATCAGATAGCATGGAGGACAATAGTGAATGAAAGGCTGACTGTCCAGGAGGAGTGAAGTGTGGTTACATTCAAAGGCTACACAGTTGATACAACCCTCCCTTATTTTTTATAGACCCCTTAGGTAGAACCCATTGTCTTAGTCCTCTAACTACTCACCAACAACATGAATAATATCTTCATTTGTCCCAAAGTGTCCACCTTTGAGTGTTTTTTGTGCAGGAAAAGATAATAATCTGAAGGAGGATACCATACTGAAAAAAAGGGCAGGGGTGACAACAATTCATAACTTTTTTTTTTTTTTTTTTTCATAACATTGTTTTAACAATTCATAACTTTTTTAAATCGCCACCTGTTTCCAGATACCTGAGTTTTGTTGCTGGGAATACTGTCATACAGGAAGAGAATTCCTCCAATATCACCTTCAACCATTTTCAATCCACTGCAGGATGAAGGCCTCTCCAGCAACTTTCCAATTCTTCCAATTCTTTCTGTTTTGTGCATTGGCCATCCATTTACTACCCACAAACTCATAAATTTCATCTATCCATTTCCAAGACCAAGACCATTTCAGTTCTTTATTTTTGATAAGAATGTCCTTGCTGCCTAATCCATGTGTTTCTCTTCTTATCTAACAGTCTGATTCCCAATATAATTCGTTCCAATCTTTGCTGTGTAGTTCTCAGCTTCTCTTCCATTCTTTTGGTGAGTGCCCAAGTTTCACTTCCATAAGTCATGGTGGGGAGTATACATTGGTTCATTATTTTACGTTTCAGACAAACTGGGATATTGCTCTTCAGTATGTGACTATATTTCCTGAATGCTATCCATCCAAAATTTATTCTTCTCTTGACTTCCAACCATTTATCATTATTACAGCTAATAACTTGTCCCAGATAAGTATATGACTCCACCTTTTCAATTACTGCTCCTTCAATCATTATGTCCCCTTCTGTAGCATAATTCATCATCATTACTTTTGTTTAACCACACTCATCATTAGACCGAAATCCTTACTAAATCTGCATAACTGATTAAGATTTTCCTCTAATTCTTTGGGATCATGGCTTATGACCCCGTAATCTGCAAATCGTAAATGATTTAGGTACTCTCCATTCACAGTGACTCCTTCCTGCGACCAGTCTAATCTTCTGAAAGCTTCTTCAAGGGCAGCAGTAAACAACTTTGGAGATATTGTGTCTCCTTGTCGAACACCTTTCTCGATTTTAAATTTGCTACTGTCTTTGTCTAGTCTAATAAAGGAGGTGGAATTCTCGTATATTTTCTTCAAAATCATAATATATGGAGTATCTATGCCTTGTCTTTCCACTGCCCGAAACATTATCTTATGCTGTATGGAGTCAAATGCCTTTTCATAATCCACAAATGCCAGGCATAATGGTGTTTTATATTCATTTGCTTTCTCCATTAGCTGTGATATTATGTGAAGGTGATCCATATTTGAGAATCCTGTCCTAAAGCCAGCTTGCTCTTTCGGTTGATTCTCATCAAGTATTCTTTCTAATCAGTTAGCAATGACCTTTGTGAACAATTTGTAGATGTGGGATAACAAGCTAATTGGTCTATAATTTCCAATTTCTGATTTAACTCCTTTCTTAGGCAGCAAAATTATGATTGCATTATTCCACAGCTTAGGTGCCACACCTTTTCTAATGCATTTTGTGAAGAGCCTTGCCAGTATTTGTGTTATGTCTCTTCCTCCTAATTTTAACAACTCTACAGTAACTTCACCTTCTCCCGGGGCTTTCTGATTCTTCATTCTCTTCAATGCATGTTCTACCTCATCAGGAAGAATATCAGGTATGTTGTATGTGTTGCTAATTTGCAATCCATCTTCCCCACTGCTGGCATCATTCCCTCGCTCCTTGTATAATTCTCTATAGTAGTCTTCTGCTATTTTAATTATGCCTTCTCTGCTATTTATAAGTACACCATCGCTATTCTTTAGTTTCAGTATCATTTGCCTTTTTGTATTACTGCTCATGGCTGCTGATTTAAGTCCTTTGTTTCTCCTTAATGCTTGTTCTACTTTTCTTGTGTTAAATCTTCTTATGTCCTCTCTGAGTCTCTTTCTAATGTTTTTGCATAACTCAGTAAGTATACTCAATTTTCTCCTTGTCAGTGTTTATCTTGCTATTCATTTGTTGTCTTCGGTTCAACATAACAAGTGTTTCTTGACTAATTTTTTCTTCTTTGGATTTATTTTTCCCTATAGGTTTCTTGGGCTTTATCACTTTCAGAAAGTTGTAATATTCTTCGTCAATATCTCGGTCCTGAGCAGTCTGCAGAAGCTCAAACTTGTTCTTTAGTTCCAGTACATACTGCTCTTTCCCCTCTTCTGTTATCTCAAAGACTGTATTATTTACTCAAGTCAGTTTTTTCCTTTCCTTTCCTACATCTATATCAAGTGTGCATCTTACCATTCTGTGATCACTTCCAACATTTACCTTATTCAGGATGGTAACATCATTCACAATATATCTTCTGTTAGTGAGGATGAAGTCGATTTCATTAGTTGTTAATCTATTTGGACTCTTCCATGTCCACTTTCTGACAATCCTTGAGATTCTGAAAATTCCACAAGTCTTTCACCTCTTTCATTTCTTTCACTAATTGCAAAATTTCCTACAGTTTCCCTTTCTGTGCTGTATTGTGTTTTTCGAACCTTAGCATTGAAGTCCCCCATAATAATAGTGTTTTGGGTTTTCTGCTCATCTAGAAGACTCTCAATTTCGGTGTACATTTCTTCAACCTCTTCATCATCATGGCTCGATGTTGGTGCATAAATCATTATAACCTTTAGCTTGTACCTCTTAGAAATCTTGAGTATTAGTTTTAACACTCTTGGTGATGTACTTTTGAATTCCAAAATGTTGTGTTTTTATATCTTTGGATAATTTTTCTAATTCCTTTTCCAGCTCTAATACCCTGTCTTCACTGATGAGCAATCTGACATTGTAACAGGCCAAGTTCAGTTTCCGTGCATGGCAGCCTGGTCATACCCAGAGATTCTTAGCACCTTCTGCTTTCACTCTAATCCTCTCGCTGCCGTAAGAGGGGGAATGAAAGCTGATGGGGACTGGGGGCCATTTGTTTCGTCGGGCTGTCATATAACTGGAGGATTTGGTCTTTTTCTCTTCACGCTAACCAGGCGTCTTGAAGAGAACCACTCTACACGTTCGTTGCCACCTAAATGACGTAACAGGGCTTACCATCGAGAAGGTAGGCATGAGTGGATTTTAGGGAGGCAGGCCAACCAGACTTCTCCTAAATCTTCTGTAATAGAAAGATATTGGATCCATCAGTGTTTTAGACTGAGTTCCTGATAACAAACGGAATACCTGTTCCCCTTTAATTCCTCTATAATAAAACCTTTAATTGCACATAAAATTTCAAAGCAAGAAAGAAGATATTTATTCGAAGAGGAACCCCTCAACACAAGAAATTTCAAAGGGCACATCACGGCATTTGTTTTTGGGACAAAGAAAGGGTGGATCTATTGATTACACCACTCTGCACAGTTTTCGATATTTTAAAATTAATAACTGGTTTTAACTCAGTTTTTCATGCTGATTTTAGAAATGCTATTCATTTTTTTCTAGCACATACCATTTTTTTACAAATCACTTAAGTTGATGTCATGAGTTGTATTATTGAATGTATTAAGTTAGGAGTAAATGCTGGGAATTTGTAAACTAAATCTTCACATGTTGGCAACACACCCTTGATTTGTTTCTTGACCTTGAAATCTCCATGCAGCAGTGTTTATCAGTGTGAGCTCAGTTTATTTTTGAGGTCATAATGTTAAACTTGTGTTGGAAAGTGAGTAAAACATTTTCACATGCAAGTGTTTGAAGAATCCGAAACTTATTTTTTTATATTTGTGGAAGTTATGTAGTCCTTAAGCAAAGACAAAATATTACAGAATTTGTTAAAAATGTGTACTGTGCTTATTTTGGAATGAAACTCGATGACCAAGATAAACAATGGGCTCCACATAAAGTTTGCTGAGATCATGGGAAAATGGTAAAAAGAAGGCTATGCCATTTGCAATTCCCATGATTTGGTGGGAGCCTACAAACCACTGTGATGACTATTACTTTTGCTTAGTTGATGTAGAGGGATATGATGTGAAGAGTAAGAAGGGTATTGTGTATCCTAATATTCCATCTGCCATTAGATTGGTCCCACATGGAGATAATCTTCCAATATTGGAGAATGTTGAGCAGAGAGTGCTAAAAGTGAAGCTTCTGAAGATGAAACTGAAGTCTACATGCCTGGAAACATTAAGTCCAGCCCTCAACTATTTTCCCAGCATGAACTAAATGACCTGGTAAGATATTTAAATTTATTTAACAATGGAATCTGCAGAACTCATTGGTTCTAGACTTTAAGTCAAAAATCTTCTAGCACGTGGGACGTTTTTCTCATTTCTTGCAGTTATATAAATGATTTAATGAACTATTTAGGAATTAGTTACAATCCTACACAATGGAGACTTTTTACTGACTCATTAAAGATGACTCTCAGAGGTGTGTTACTCCACAATGGAAACATTCGAGAACTTGAAGAGGTTGTTGACAAATATTAAGTATGAAGAACATGGTTGGTTGGTCTATTCTGACATTAAAGTGAGAAGCATGTTACTTGAACAGCAATCTGGCTACATAAAAATGCCTTCCTTTTTGTGTGAGTGGGACAGCTGGGCAAGGAGTAACCACTGGGATGTTAAGGTCTGGCCAGAAAGGGGCAACTTTTTGCCTGGATCAAAGAACATAGCTTGTAAACCACTCGTAAATCCCAAAACTCTCTTTTTCCACCTTTGCACATCAAACTAGGTTTAATGAAACAGTTTGTGAATAGCTTTGCCTCAGAAAGATCCTTGCATCAACTACCTTTGTACTAAATTCCCATCATCCAAGAGAAGTTAAAACAAGGTATTTTTGTTGGACCTCAAATTTGCAAACTGTTGAGGGACAGTAATTTTGAGGGAACTATGAATAAAAGAGGAAAACAGGCCTGGATCAGCTTCAGGTCTGTTGTGGAGAAATTCTTAGGGAACAATAAAGGATCCAGACTACAAGAATATAGTTGAAAATATGTTGGCAAACTTCACAAAGCCAAGCTGCAATCTGAGTACTAAGGTACATTTTTTACACTCCCACATTGACTACTTCCCAGAAAATAGTAGTAGTAGTAGTAGTAGTGGCACTTGATGCAAGAAAGCGAGTGTAGGAGCTTATGCAGCATCAGCCAAAAAAAAAAAAAAAAAAAATCACACCATACCCTCCAAATGCCTGTCCAGTTCCTCCTTAAATTTATTTAACCTATCAACTTCCACAACGACAGATGGAAGTTTGTTCCAGCAATTAACCACCCGCTGGCTAAAGGCAAATTTCCGCACATCTATTCTACATCTGTCCTTTCTTAATTTGAACTTATGTCCCCTTAGGTTCGTATTCTGAACAAGTGGGAGGATCCCATCAGAATTCAGCGTGCTCAACCCATTCAAGGCCTTATAGACCTCAATCAGATCACCGCGCAGGTGCCTAGTCTCCAGCCACTGCAATTTGCAGAACTTAAGCCTCTCTTGGTAAGAGGATCCCTTCATTCCCCTCACCAATCGTGTTGCTCTTCTCTGTACACGCTCAAGCAAATCTACATCCTTCCTAAAATGAGGCCTCCAGACCTGTACGCAGTACTCAAGGCGTGGCCTGACCATTGCCTTATACAGAGGGACAATCACCTCCTTTTCCCTGCTAGCAAAATTCCTATATATCATTGACAAAACCCCATGACCTGCCCTAGCAGCCTGTCTGCATTGCTCAGAAAACTTCATATCTGACTGCACAATTATTCCCAGGTCTTTTTCATTTTCTACCACCTTAAGTGTAGTACCACACAGTTGGTACGTTTCTCTGGGATTACTTCTACCCATATGCAGTACTTTGCATTTGTCAAGGTTAAACTTCAGTTGCCACTTCTTAGCCCATCTGCCCAAATTATCTAGATCCTGTTGCAGTAGCACACTGCCATGACTGTCATTAACAACCCTGCCAACCTTCGTGTCATCTGCAAACTTCGACATTAAGCCTGATATACCTTCATCAATATCATTGATAAATATACAAAACAACAGTGGACCCAACACCGAACCCTGTGGGACTCCACTAATAACATTAGTCCACGAAGAGCAGCACCCATTGATTACCACCCTCTGTCTTCTCCCACTTAACCATCCTTTTATCCATTGTAGCAACTTACCCTTAATACCATTCTGCTCCAATTTGTACAGTAGTCTTCCATGCGCAACAGTGTCAAAAGCTTTCCTGAAATCCAAGTATATGATATCAAAATTATTTTTTGCATCCAGTTCCTTTGTGACCACATCATAATAACCAATCAAATTTGTCAGACAAGACTTTCCCTTAACAAACCCATGCTGTGTCTGAATTATTGCTGCAGTCTTGTCTAGATGATCCTGCAATGCATCTTTAATCAGTGACTCCATTATTTTACCCGGAACAGAAGTTAAACTAACTGGTCTGTAATTACTCGTGTCACCCTTCGAACCTCCTTTGTGAATTGGGGACACATTTGCACATTTCCAGTCCGTGGGAACCTCCCCTGAATCCAAGGATGCTCTCATAATTATGGCTAAGGGTTTGCTTAGTTGCTTTGCCGCCTCCTTTAATATAACTGGATAGATCCCATCCACCCCAGGTGCCTTTCTTATGTTTAACTTCAACAATTTCTCCTCCACTTTGCTCTCAGTTATTACAAAATCATTAAGCACACTGCTACAATTTGATAACCTTCTTCCATTTTCAAACTGTAATAATTCCTCACGTGTGAATGTAGATGCAAAATACTCATTCAGTTTGTTTGCTATCTGAGCAGGATCATCAACAGTCGAACCATCGATGTCAAGTGGACCAATCATATTCATCCCCTTCCTTTTAGAGTTTATATAAGTAAAGAAATCCTTGCTGTTTTTCTTAGCATCTTTTGCCAAAGATTTCTCGTAATCCGCCTTTGCCTGCCGAACCTCCTTTGTGACCTGATTACAGACTAGCTTATATCTGCCACAGGCTTCTGCGTCGCCTGATAATTTATATGCATCCCATGCATTTTTCTTCTCTGAGGTTTCATCAGGACATGGAGATGAGGTATCAGGGTAGGTGGAATGTCAACATAATGGCTCACTACTGCTTGATGCTGAAGATGGACTGTAAAGTAGAAGGCAAGTTGACTGCAAGAAAATCAAAGAAATGAAAATTTGACTCACATAGAACAGTTTTTAAAATGAGAGGTGAATGCTTAGTGTTTACCTTCTTAATAGTGTTTTCAACCTGTATTTAAGTATAGAAGTCTGGTAAAAGTAGCATTTTGTTATAATTTCAGTGTACAAATTATGCCAAAATCAATAAAAATTAGTGAAAAATCAAATTTTCTTTTGTGATTTTTGAAGTAACCTGACATTATGGAAACAAACAGAAGTCATTTTTGAAATCAGCATTAGAAAATGATTCAGAAACACCCTTTTCTGAGAAAACATCAGTGATTTTTTTCAAAATGCAGAGTAACGTTACCTTCAGAAAGTTAAATCCATTGCCTCCGGATCATAGTAATGAATCCAAGCTTCCTTCATAGTCAACAACTGCTAACCAACTTGTTTGAATCCTGGACAAATTTTGAAAGAATTATGTTTACACATTTCACCTCTTCTAGTCTGTATTCAAATCTTTGTGGAAAATGTTTATGACCTTGCTCACAGGTTATGTTTAGTATCTTTGCTAAGCTTTGTAATCCAATCTAATGATCTTTTAAAATTAGGTTATGAATTGCACAATATTTTCAGTGGCTGGCATAGTCAACTCACAGCTTGTCCAAACACAGGTTCAACTTTGGCAACTCTATGGCCCCTTTTGAATTCAGCGATTAAGAGTGTAATGCCTCCTTCAGATCTTTGCAGACAATCCTTTCAAAAATTTGCTTTGGAGACAATCCTTTCAAAAAAAGGTATTTTGTTATCTCACAGCAATCTTCTTTTGTTAGTTGTCTGGCAGCAACAGAGGTTCCCCCTATCTCTGCTGCAATCTTCTTTTGTGAAATTATTAGTTTCAGTATACATGGCAAAAAAATTACATTTAAAGATATTATTCCAAAAATTTGGTTAAATGAAGATAAATAAACTGTTGATAAATAAAAGTGTTATTTTATTTTCATATAATGAATATTCCATTTGCCATTGTAAACTAAATCTTCACATGCTGGCAACACACCCTTCAATTTATTTGTTTCTTGACCTTGAAATCTCCATGCAGCAATGTTGGTGCCTCCGTAGCCAGGTGGGAAGGAGTGCAGTGCGGAGCACACGCTTCTTGATTAGACCGGGGTTCGAGCCCGTCACCAATAGAATAGGTGCATGTATACTTGCATGTATACCAATGCTAGAAGTATAGTAAATAAATTTGATGAATTTGAAGTGTTGGTCAAAACATCAAAGGCGGATATTGTTGGGATATCAGAGACATGGTGTCACACAGATATAAGGAATGCCGAACTGGAATTTGGGGAGTACAATGTGTACAGAAAGGATAGACAGGATAGGAAGGGAGGTGGTGTTATGCTGTTAATAAAGAAAAACATAAAATCAAAAGAAGTGCATCCAGTTGATATAGATGAACAGTGCACTGTTGAGTCAGTTTGGTGTGACATAAGCACTGCGAAAGCTTTTTTTTTTTTTTTTTTTTTTTTTTTTTGGTAGTTGTTGGCGCATAGGCTTCTGTGGCCATAATGCACCTCCCAAGGTTTTTGCAGTACTTTGATCCAAGCCCGAGGTGGGAATCAAACCCGCGACCTTTGGGTTGCTAGGCAGGCACTTTACCCACCTGGCTAGCCCGGTCGGCACTGCGAAAGCAAAAATTAGAGTAGGAGTGTGTTATAGGCCTAATGACCTGAATGAGTACAATGAACAATTGTACAGAGAAATAGAGTGGGCTAGTAAATCGGAATGTCTTATAATGGGGGATTTTAACTTCCCAGATATTGACTGGAACTTGTGGGTTGGTCACTCACACACTAGTCAGACTTTTGTGGATTTATTGGATGATTGTTTCCTGCAGTAGCATGTTCGAGAGGCAAGCAGAGAAAGTAATACTGTTGATCTGGTTATCAGCAGTGATCATTCATGTATTAGGAATTTGCAGATAAAAGAACCACTAGGTGGCAGTGATCACAGTGTACTGATGTGAGATTTACTTAAAGATTTAATTACCATCAGGGGTAAAGGAAAGGATTTTTGCTTCCGTAAAGGCGAGTACAGTGGGATCAACTGACGATGTTACCAACAGTAAATTCTAAGTGGGAAGCATTCAAGGAATTAATCGTGGAAGCTACTAAAAATTTCATACCTATTAAGAAATATTGTTCAAGGTTTAGGCCTAAATGGTTGTCAAATGAACTAATGAGACTCGTAACAGAGAAGAAAAATGCATGGGATGCATATAAATTATCAAGCGACTCAGAAGCCTATGGCAGATATAAGTTAATCTGTAATCAGGTCACAAAGGAGGTACGGCAGGCGAAGGCAGATTACGAGAAATCCTTGGCAAAAGATGCTAGAAAAACAGCAAGGATTTCTTTACTTATATAAACTCTAAAAGGAAGGGGATGAATCTGATTGGTCCACTTGACATCGATGGTTCGACTGTTGATGATTCTGCTCAGATAGCAAACAGCAAGATACTTAATGATTTTGTAATAACTGAGAGCAAAGTGGAAGAGAAATTGTTGAAGTTAAATGTAAGAAAAGCACCTGGGGTGGATGGGATCTATCCAGTTATATTAAAGGAGGCGGCAAAGCAACTAAGCAAACCCTTAGCCATAATTATGAGAGCATCCTTGGACTCAGGGGAGGTTCCCATGGACTGGAGATGTGCAAATTCACAAAGGGGGATTGAAGGGTGACACGAGTAATTACAAACCAATTAGTTTAACTTCTGTTCCGGGTAAAATAATGGAGTCGCTGGTTAAAGATGCATTGCAGGATCGTCTAGACAAGACTGCAGCAATAATTCAGACACAGCATGGGTTTGTTAAGGGAAATTCTTGTCTGACAAATTTGATAGGATATTATGATGTGGTTACAAAGGAACTGGATGCAAAAAATAATTTTGATATCATATATTTGGATTTCAGGAAAGCTTTTGACACTGTTGCGCATGGAAGACTATTGTACAAATTGGAGCAGAATGGTATTAAGGGTAAGTTGCTACAATGGATAAAAGGATGGTTAAGTGGGAGAAGACAGAGGGTGGTAATCAATGGGTGCTGCTCTTCTTGGACTAATGTTATTAGTGGAGTCCCACAGGGTTCTGTGTTAGGTCCACTGTTGTTTTGTATATTTATCAATGATATTGATGAAGGTATATCAGGCTTAATGTTGAAGTTTGCAGATGATACAAAGGTTGGCAGGGTTGTTAATGACAGTAATGGCAGTGTGCTACTGCAACAGGATCTAGATAATTTGGGCAGATGGGATAAGAAGTTGCAACTGAAGTTTATTTAACCTTGACAAATGCAAAGTACTGCATATGGGTAGAAGTAATCCAAGAGAAACGTACCAACTGTGTGGCACTACACTTAAGGTGGTAGAAAATGAAAAAGACCTGGGAGTAATTGTGCAGGCAGATATGAAGTTTTCTGAGCAATGCAGACAGGCTGCCAGGGCAGGTCATGGGGTTTTGTCAATGATATATAACAATTTTGCTAGCAGGGAAAAGGAGGTGATTATCCCTCTGTATAAGGCAATGGTCAGGCCACACCTTGAGTACTGCGTACAGATCTGGAGGCCTCATTTTAGGAAGGATGTAGATTTACTTGAGCGTGTACAGAGAAGGGCAACAAGATTGGTGAGGGGAATGAAGGGATCCTCTTACCAAGAGAGGCTTAAGTTCTGCAAATTGCAGTGGCTGGAGACTAGGCACCTGCGCGGTGATCTGATTGAGGTATATAAGGCCTTGAATGTGTTGAGCACGCTGAATTCTGATGGGATCCTTCCACTTGTTCAGATTACGAACCTAAGGGGGCATAAATTCAAATTAAGAAAAGACAGATGTAGAATAGATGTGCGGAAATTTGCCTTTAGCCAGCGGGTGGTTATTTGCTGGAACAAACTTCCATCTGTCGTTGTGGAAGTTGATAGGTTGAATAAATTTAAGGAGGAACTGGACAAGCATTTGGAGGGAATGGTGTGATTTTTTTTTTTTTTTTTTGGCTGATGCTGCATAAGCTCATACATTTGCTTTCTTGCATCACATGCCACTACTACTACTACTACTACTACCACTAAATACGGAGGATGCGGAAAGGTCAGCAAATGATCACCGCATATCCCCGGAGCAATATGGCCTTAGTTGCTAATGCTCCTAAAAACCAAACAACAACAGCAGCAGCAATTTTTATCAGTGTGAGCTCAGTTTATTTTTGAGGTTATAATGTTAAACTTGTGTTGGAAAGTGAGTATGTTATGTTATATGTTAGGCCAAAAACTTTTCAAATATCCCTAAAAAAAAAAAAAAAATGTATATCATTGTTTGTTCTTCACTATTAACAGTATATCTAAGCTAAACTTACATTATGATCATCCACTGATGGCGTACTAGACCTTCTAGGTTGTGGTGTGACTGTACCATCAACTCCTGGAGGCAAAAGGTCAGGCAAAACCTGAATAGCACCTACTAGAGATTTCTTTTTCTTCATTGAAGGGCATAATTCAGGAGGCAAACTATTTGGCAGAGGAACATTTTCTAAGACTTTGTAAATTAAGTGCATTGCCTATCAGAATAAAAATTCATTAAACACGAATTACCTTTATGGTAATTCTTTATAAATATGGATTAATAAAAATTGAAACTTATGTACAGCAATTCTACAATTCCTTGTAGAATTGCTGCACATAAAATTAATCTGAAAAATAAAAATTACACTAATAAACAAATAAATCTATAAAAAAATTCAATCTGCAAGAAATCATTAAGTTCAAGTACAGGCAGTCCTCAGCTTACAAGCATTTGACCTACAAACTTTCGCACATGCAAACATTGCCTTTTCATTTTCAAAATTTTGAAAAAAAATTTTAAAAATTGCACTTAAAACTTTTAAAGTTTGTTTGTTATTTGGTTTTTAGGAGCATTAGCAGCTAAGGCCATATTGCTCTGGGGATATGCGGTGGTCATTCCCTGACCTTTCTGCATCCTCCGTATTTGGTGGTCACGGGCTCGAACCCCAGTCTAATCAAGAAGCGTGTGCTACGCACTGCTGCTCCTGCCCACCTGGCTATGGAGGCATCAACTTTTAAAGTAAAAAAAATGCTATCTGGTAAAAGGTGTTACCTATTGTGGGATTTCGGTGCTGGCAGAAAATGCTGCCTGCTGAGTATATGATATCATATTATGATTACGTAGGATTCAATTTAATTCTCTTATAAAATTTGTGCTCTTTAATACTAAAATGTCTGGAAAGTGAAAAATGAACAAAATGAATGTGCACTTAAAATAAGCATACTATAACCACAAAGAATAAAATGTATATAACACAATGCTATGATAAAGGGCAAGCATCTGGAACAATTATTAAGGACAAAGTTCAAATTATGCAACATGTTAAAACACTGATGAAACCTACATTTATTACAAAGAGACAAGGTATTAGAGGACTGCACAGGCCGAAATTTTAAATTTTACCCGACCTGATCCAAAAACAGTTTCACCCAACCCATAATCAAATCGAAAGGGTACTGTTCCTACCCAATCCCTACCCAGTCCTTGGCTGAGTTGGGCCAAAACATGAAGACCAGCCCACCAAGCATGTCCAGACCTCAACTTGGTAACCAAATGGTGTACCTTTCCATACAAATCACCAATTACATTAGAATTTTTTTTCCTACATCACAGCTGTATCATATGATTAATCAAGTTATTCCCCTTGATGTTTGTTATTAGATGTAATAACAATTACTTCTAAGAACGAACATCAAGGGGAATAACATCTGCTAAACCTTTAGCAGACACTAATTGCATGGCAGCACTCTTAGATCAAAACTGGTATACATCAATTGACAGAATTTTATAGAATTATTCTAACATAACACAAAGCTTCTGCATCCGTTTGTCTGAGGTTTCTGCACTTATAAGGTGCTGTAAGTTTTGTGTATTTATAACACTTGATGATGTATTCTTGACCATATTGTGAAATTAAAAACATTAGGTATCATTCTGAACATTGTGCTGTGACTAAATAAATGCAAAAGTAAAACATGGAGATATACTGATGATTATGAAAGAACACACTAACCTATATTTCATTTCATCAGAAAAATAAAGAGAACTTAACATTGATTTATAAAATGTGGGCTACTCTTATGCGAAATGCAAATAAACAAATATTAATCCAATACAGACTGAAGGAAAAGCATCTCAACTGGGAAACCACACAAAAACTAATCCAAAGCTACAATATACACTGAGTGATCAATGAATTATGACCACCTACCTAATACTTCATAGGTCCTCCTTTTACCCTCAGTACAGCAGCTATCCGATGTGGCATTGATTCAACAAGATGTCAGAAGCACTCGGGAGGTAGGGCCAACCAAGCTGTGTGTAATGTGGTCAGCAATGCAGGTATGGAGGTGATTGGTGTATCAGATGCCTGATATGCCTTTCCATAGTGTCCCACAACTGCTCTAGGGGTTGATATCAGGAGAGTTTGGAGGCCAATCCAGTAGCGTAGCTACCCTTGTTCAGGCACGGAGGCAAAGAACATGTTCGAGCCTCTACTTAATTAATGAAAATCAAAAAGAGGAGTCAGCCAAAGATGCTGGGCCCCTAAAGGACCCAGGCCCGGATTTGGTTTTTTTTTTTAGGAGCATTAGCAACTAAGGCCATATTGCTCCGGGATATGCGGTGGTCATTCCCTGACCTTTCCGCATCCTCCATATTTGGTGGTGACGGGCTCGAACCCCGGTCTAATCAAGAAGCGTGTGCTACGCACTGCTGCTCCTTCCCACCTGGCTACGGAGGCGCGCCCCAGGCCCGGAGGCAATTGCCTTGCCTGCCTACATGGTAGCTATGCCACTGGGCCAATCGATATGCTGGAAGTCAGAACTGTGTTCCTCAAACCATTCCTGCACAATAAGTACCTGATGGCTCGGAGCATTGTCATCTTAGTAGACACCATCACCATTCGGGAAAAAGTGTAACATGACTGGGTGTACAGTCAGCATGCAGTTGACGGTAGTGAAGCCCACTGATATGTTGTTGCACATGCACCATACAACCGCCTCCACCGGCCTACACTTTTGATACCATGCATGATGGATGAAGAGCCTCGTGTTGTTGATGCCAAATCCATCCACGGTGTGGAGTAAATAACATGACTCATTTGACCAACACATCATCTTCCAGTCTTCTAACATCCCACTTACATGCTCTTTGCACCAGGCGAGTCTTTTACGCCGAAGAACCTTGGTTAGGAGAGGATCCCTTTGGGTGCACTGGTTCAGAATTCTTTGTCACATTTAAACTTTTCTATTAAATTTCGCACGTCCGTCAACCTTTGTTTCTACTTGTTCTTCGCTTAAAAGCATTCTTAACTGGAGGAAATTTGGCCACAAGAACAAAGCAATTCTGTGCAATTTATGTGCTTTGAATTTTTCATTCCGAATCACACAAGCACGATTTTTTAATTCAGCCAGTTCATGAGGGGTCAACACATTCAAGTGATTTAGTAAATTAAATTTTATTGGCAGAATAAGTGGAAGTGTTGCATACATATCTGCTTCAAGTTGCAGTGTAGCTGCTATGAATGGTGTAAAGAAGTTTACCAGCATCGATAGGGTCCCAAGTTGAACATGAGACATTGTCTTCTTCTCGGCTTTCTATTAGGATGCTTTCAATATCTTGATAACTAGCTCAAATGATTCATACATGCCTATTCTACTATACCAACGTGACTCACACCCTTGATGCATGGTGGTTTCCAAGTGATGTACAAGACCAGACTTTGTTTGAGGTATGTCAAAACATCTTTAATCTTAAGTGTTAATAAGTTAACACGAGGTAAGTGGTTCCAGGAATTCCCTTTTGATGGTGTTTCTTAGAATAGTACTGATCATATGCAAATAGCAGTGTAGTTTTAGGCACAAGTGAAGGGTGCATACAATGTTAACTCCTTGATCTGTTGAAAAAATTAACTTGGAGAGAATGTCTGGATGAAGATCTAATTTCACTAGCCTGCAACTCAACTCTTTTCTGATATTAGAGCAGTTTTATGATCATTTGAAAATTCACACGTGAACAGTACTTTACTCCACAACTTCCAGTTATCATCAATATAGTGCAACATTAGTATTACATTGGATATGTGCTCATAGTCATCTGTCCACATGTTGGAAGATGTACTACATTGACATAGATCAATGACTGAATACTGGGGATGAATGTTTTGCACAACTTTTCAGCTCCCTTTACACACTGCGGGAAATTGTAGTTAGGATGTGGTAACAAATCTCTAATATTCAGATTTCCGTGCAGTGACCCTACTTTTATTAAAAACTGGTTCTGGCTTTATAGCAAGAACCAGTCACAATATCAATAGGTCTAATGTCATTGCAACGTAGGGAGACAAGTTTTAGTCACTTCATCCTTTACTTTCTGCGGTAAATGTAAAGAAGGTGGGTGTAAGTGTTTCTCTATGCTATTTTGCCCAGTATTGATTTTAAAAGAATGATGACTTAAATGCAAAGTTCCAGTTTTTTTTTGTAGAGTAACTTAAATGAGAGTGACATTTTATGCACTGAACAGTACCAATTTTCTCTTCAATAGCTACATCTTGTATTTCACAAAATGGTTTCCACACCTCATTTTTAGCATGTTTTTTCCTGCCAAAATATATTCATCACTTTTGATTTTATCAAAATTCATTTTGAAAGGTGCATGTTCCTTTGCATATTTGAAAGGCAAATTTCCACATATCTATTTTACAGCTGTTTTTCCTCAACTTGAATTTAAGTCCCCTCAGGTTCATAATCTGAGCAAGGGGAAGAATCCCATCAGCACTGAGCCTGCTCAAACCATTTTAGGCCTTATACACCTCAATCAGATCAACTTGCAGGTGTCTAGTCCCCAGACATTGCAATTTGCAGAACTCATGTCTTCCTTAGTAATAGCATTCCCTTAGTTCCCCTCACAAATCTTGCTGCCCTTCTCTGTACTCATTCTAGTAACTCTACATCCTTCCTAAAATGAGGCCTCCAGACCTGTATGCAGTACTCAAGTTGTAACCTGACTACTGCCTTAAACAAAGGGATAATTATCTCCTTATCCCTGCTAGCAAAATTCCTGTATATCATTAAAAGGACCCCATGATCTGCTCTGGCAGCATGTCTGCACTGTTCAGAAAAATTCATATCTGACTGCACAATTATCCCTATTTTTTTTCATTCTCCACTGCCCTGGGAGTAGTAACCACAGAGTTGGTACATTTCTCTGGGGTTACTGCTATCCATATGCATTTGTCAATGTTAAACTTCAGTTGCCACTTCTCATCCCATCTGCCCAACTTTTCTAGATCCTGTTGCAGTAACAAACTGCCATAACTGTCATTAACAACCCTGCCAACCCTTGTATGACCTGCAAACTTCCACATTAAGCCTGATATACCTTCGTCAATATCATTGATAAATATATAAAACAACCATGGGCCTAACACTGAACCCTTGGGGACTCCACTAATAACATTAGTCCATGAAGGGCAATGTCCATTGATTAACCACTCTGTCTTCTCCCACTCAACCATTCTTTTATCCATTGTAGCAACTTGCACAGTTAACATTAAAGTGTAAAGTTAAACTGATAGGTCTGTAATTACTCGTGTCACTCTTTGATCCCCCTTTTTGAACTGGGGATACATTTGCACATCTCCAATCTGTGGGGACTTCCCCTGATTCCAAGGAATCTCTCATAATTATGGGTAAGGGTTTGTTTACTCCCCTTGCCACCTCCTTTTATATAACTGAATAGATCCCATCGATCCTAGGTGCCTTTCTATGTTAACTATGGTTCAGCAACTTAGGCTGAACCATGGTTAACAGTATTTGTTTCTGAGTTGGATATAAGACAAAGCTTAATGCCGAGCTGTCACTATTGATCCTCCAAGTTCCCCATGATCATACCTAACATAATAATGTGTTTTAAGACATGTTTATATTTAATTTCTGCATTGATATCCTCTATGACAAGAAAACCATGGCAACCATATTCTACAATGCACAGGGTGGTGTCCTCCCAAAAGGCTAGTACACATAGCACTAACAAGTGCTGTGTGTGCTATCATACACTAAATCTATGGCACTGCCACAGATATCTTACTCTATGACAATGACGTGCACATAAGACTAGGTAAATGCTTCAGGTAACATGGATGAAAGGCTTTATTTGTTCTGCAGCATAGCACAAACACTGGGCCATTAAAAATAGCACTGGTCAGGAGAAAAAAATCTGGAACTAATTATGATATCACATGGGCGGTGGTGGCAGTCTGTATACAATTTATTTGAAGCAGGTATCCTGCAATCTATGCATCTGTCCGTTATTGGGACAAGTAGCTAAACCACAATAGCATTATATAGAAAAATAATGTTATGATACTTCTCTATGCATATTATTGTATCCATATTGATAAACTGATAGCAGATTTGTATATGTTACTTTCTGAATAACACATATACAGTATACTACTGTTGTTAGTATGAATGGTTATTTTTGTAATTTTATTTTTGAAATTATTTTTTTTTTCTTTTAAATCTTCATCTTTTTCCTAGGGTAAACAGATAATTTTAGTCATTTTAGTTTCTTTTTTATTTATTTATTTATTATTATTATTTTTTTTGCATTAATAGGAGGTGACAGTGTCAAGTGACTTGAAAATCTGCAGACTACCAAATCCTTACTGATTGCCTGTAATAGGTCTTGTAAATTTTTAACTAGAACTACAATTACTCTTAACATTTTCTGTAATTGCTAATCATTTTCCCCTTATTAAATCTGGATGATCTCTGTATGTACAAAAACTTTATGAATTCACATTTCTCTTAGGTTGATAGGTGTGAATATTATAATATTAGCAGATAGTTGATTAATTTATAAATACAATTTCTCTTTCAAATCTCCTGCTACATCAATTTTGCCACTCACTAAAATAATTCTATGTAGCTTCTCTTGCTGCTTCCTTTAAAAATGTCAGCAGTGAATGCAAAGTTTGTATTTAAAAATACTTAAAGAAGAAATATAAGAAAATGTTTCTATATATGCACCCTTGTTGACTCTTGAGAAATCTGAATACATAAAGCTTTCTGCACACAAAGATCCAGCTCTATTTTTGCGCTGGAACAGTGTACCAGAACTTTACTTCTAAAGTAATAATAATAAATTAAATACAGTCGGACCTCTATATAACGAAATTGATCGTTCCCTTGAAAAAATTCATTATACAGAAATTTCGTTATAAAGAAATATGACCTTTTCAACAATGAAAAATACAGTAAATTCAGAAATATAGTAAAAGATGGAAAATAAATCGGAAATAAGTGGGAATGAATAAATTTTCTAACATTTTAAAACAATTTATTAATACATACATATTAAGAAATGACACTTTTAATATTTGGTTATTTTTTGTTGTACACTGGATTCTACTGTACACTGTTCATAAAAATGTTTGAATTTGTTTAAACTTTAACCACTCAGATATATTTTCTGTTACATTTTCTTTCCACTGAAGGCCTCGATGCAAAGTTTCAAATGCTGCCAATGTTTCTTGTTTGGAAGATTTAATATTGTCCTCATTTTCAACCAACTCATCGTCGATATTGTCGCTAGTTCTTTAAATATGCTCCAAAATGTTGGAGTCACTTGGATATTCAGCTACTATGACATCATTATCAACTCCTAAAAATTCGTCAAGAACAATTTCTCCACTCAGTTTTTCATGACTAGCCATATTTTTGCAACCAAGAGTATAATTCTCTCCTTACTATTTTTACTACCTGCACATTTATCACCTTTAAAAGTCAGTGTCTTGTTCGGCAAACATTTAAAAAATAGACCTGCTTCATCAATGTTGAATACGTTTTTAGACTCTTAGACCCCTATAATTTTTTTAAAAACTGTTTCTTTCCAATGGGTGTAGACTTCTTCGATTGCAACTCCACTTTCATCAGAAATAACTTTTTCGAGTAAGTCATGATGCTCTTTAAATTTGTCCAACCACCAGAATCTGTAGATTACTTCTACTCACATTATACCTTTGTTTCCAACTATCTCACACCATACAGATTCTATACTAGCATGTGAAACGTCTGAATCCAGGAAAGCTATCATCGCACTCAGGCTGCTTCTGATAAGAAGCATTATCCCACCACCCCTTCTACCTACCCCATCCTTCCTAAATACATTATACAAGCCGTACTGAAACTCATCATCCCCAATTTCTGGGTGGCACCACGTCTCCGTAAGCCCTATTATGTCTGCGTTACTTGTTTTAACCAGCAGTTCGAATTCGCTCATTTTATTGACGACACTTCTAACATTACTATATAAACAATTACGACTTACTGTTCTTGTATTAACAACCCTTGAAGTTTTTTAGGCTCTCTTCCCTGGCATTAGCTACCTGCTCACTTGAAATGTTTCTGCTCCCAGAACATCTAGATAATATGTCCAGTTGGGGTAACAGATAAGAACTCTTGAGGTATGTGCTTGAGATATTCCATAACTGTTTGCAATAATAGGAATTTGGCTGATGCTCTGATGCTATATTATGTTACATTTGAAGAGTACTTTGCAGAACATAAAGCATTTGCTTATGCTATGCAGCTTTAGTTGATGATAATGGTCCCAATATGGATCCAAGTTATTTTATAGTCAGTATAGTGCAAATGTCACTTTTCATAATTATTTCAAGGCATTAATGACAATATATATTAACATTTAACTGTTCCTATTCAGGTATTCTTCGGCATATTTCTACAGTTTTTTAAACAATATTTTTTCCCTTTTCAATACAATTTAATTCAAAGCACAAGTTGAGATGTTGATTATTTGAAAAGGTTTATGTGGTGATTGATATTTAAAATATTTTAAAGTTGAAAGAGAGTGGCAAATTCCCCAAAGAAGACAAAAGTGGCTAGCAAAAGGCTGAAAACAACATTGGCTACAAAATCCGAGTTTGGAAACGGCTAAGAATTGCAAATGTACAATGAATGACTGCCGTGTGTGTCAGGGGGGAGTTACCTCTATGCCTAAAATTTTCATCTTCGCACCCAAAATATGTTGAAACCGAATAAAAAAAAATTTATTTGTCTGGAGAATATCAATTCTAATACATTACTGACTCAATTGTGTAAGATAATCAACAGGATTCTTCACTTTGAGTTTCTTCACTCAAACTCCTGAAATGCAACCACACAAGTCAAGTTTAAAAGCTGGAGTCAAGTATAAAAGCTGGAATCATTGCTATGTTAATAAGGAATCTGAATCCAAAAAAGATACTTTACAATGGGACACACCAGTAATTAAAGTAATGCAATGATATTTTTAATCATAGAAATATAACAAGATAAAATAATGGAGAAGTCACAAGTTTACCAAGGACCAATTTAGCTCTATGTGATATACAACTACTATTTATCATAAAGAAATGCCAATGTCCAATGATAACATCATTCACAATGACAATAAACAAATCTCAAGGCAAAAGTTTTGGACACATCAGATTCCAACTGGAGGATATGGTATTTTCATATGAACCATATATTGCTCCACCTTAGAAGGGAACAGGTATCCTGTGTGTTATCAGACACTCAGTCTAAAACACTGATGGATCCAATATCTTTCTATTACAGAAGATTTAGGAGAAGTCCGGTTGGCCTGCCTCCCTAAAATCCACTCATACACACCTTCTCGATGGTAAGCCCTGTTACATCACTTAGGTGGCAACGAACGTGTAGAGTGGTTCTCTTCAAGACACCTAGTCAGCGTGAAGAGGAAAAGACCAAACCCTCCAGCATATGACAGCACGACAAAACAAATGGCCCTCAGTCCCCAGCGGCTTTCACACCCCCATCTTACGGTTATTGTTGTTGTTATTTTGGTTTTTAGGAGCATTAGCAACTAAGGCCATATTGCTCCGGGATATGCGGTGGTCATTCTCTGACCTTTTCGCATCCTCCATATTTGGTGGTGACGGGCTCGAACCCGGGTCTAATCAAGAAGCGTGTGCTACGCACTGCAGCTCCTTCCCACCTGGCTATGGAGGCGCCAGGCTGCCATGCACGGAAACTGAACTTGGCCTGTTACAACGAAAGATCACACTTCGGTGAAGACAGGATATTAGAGCTGGAAAAGGAATTAGAAAATGTGAATTGGAATATCATCAGTTTGGCTGAAACAAGAAGAAGAAATTAATCACTTATAAGTCTATCAAGTGGAAATCTGCTGTACACCAATGGAAACAGTGAAAGGAGTGAAGGTGGAGTTGGGTTTCTGGTCCATAAAGATTTAAAAAACAAAATTTTGGAATTCAAAAGTACATCACCAAGGGTGTCAAGACTAATACTCAAGATTTCTAAGAGGTAAAGGTTATAATGATTTATGCACCAACATCAAACCATGACAATGAAGAGGTTGAAGAAATGTACACCGAAATTGAGAGTCTTCTAGATGAGCAGAAAACCCACTACACTATTATTATGGGGAACTTCAATGCTAAGGTTGGAAAAAGACAAAGCAGCCCAGAAAGGGGAACTAGAGAAAATTTTGGAATTGGTGAAAGAAATGAAAGAGGTGAAAGACTTGTGGAATTTGCAGAATCTCAAGGATTGTCAGTAATGAACACTTTTTTCAAGAAAAGGGTGAACAGAAAGTGGACGTGGAAGAGTCCAAATGGATTAACAACTATGAAATCGACTTCATCCTCACTAACAGAAGATATATTGTGAATGATGTTACCATCCTGAATAAGGTAAATGTTGGAAGTGATCACAGAATGGTAAGATGTACACTTGATACAGATATGGGAAAGGAAAAAACTGACTCAAGTAAATAATACAATGGTCTTTGAGATAACAGAAGAGGAGAAAAAGCAGTATGTACTGGAACTTAACAAGTTTGAGCTTCTGCAGACTGCTCAGGACCAAGATATTGATGAGGAATATTACAACTTTCTGAAAGTGATAAAGCCCAAGAAACCTATAGGGGAAAAGAAATCCAAAGAAGAAAAAATTAGTCAAGAAACACTTGTCATGATGAACCGAAGGTGAAAAATGAAGAGCAAGATAAACACTAACAAGGAGAAAATTGAGTATACTGAGTTATGCAAAGCCATTAGAAAGAGACTCAGAGAGGACATAAGAAGATTTAACACAAGAAAAGTAGAACAAGCATTAAGGGAAAACAAAGGATTTAAATGAGCAGCCATGAGCAGTAATACAGAAAGACAAATGATACTGAAACTGAAGAATAGCGATGGTGTACTTATAAATAGCAGAGAAGGCATAATTCAAATAGCAGAAGACTACTATAGAGAATTATACAAGGAGCGAGGGAATGATGCCAGCAGTGGGGAAGATGGATTGCAAATTAGCAACACATACAACATACCTGATATTCTTCCTAATGAGGTAGAACATACATTGAAGAAAATAAAGAATCAGAAAGCCCCGGGGGGAGATAAAGTTACTGTAGAGTTGTTAAAATTGGGAGGAAGAGACATAACACAAAAACTGGCAAGGCTCTTCAAAAAGTGCATTAGAAAAGGTGTGGCACCTAAGCTGTGGAATAATGCAATCATAGTTTTGCTGCATAAGAAAGGAGATAAATCAGAAATTTGAAATTATAGACCAATTAGTTTGTTATCCCACATCTACAAGTTGTTCACAAGGGTCATTACTAACAGATTAGAAAGAATACTTGATGAGAATCAACTGAAAGAGCAAGATGGCTTTAGGACAGGATTCTCAACTATGGATCACCTTCACGTAATATCACAGCTAATGGAGAAAGCAAATGAATATAAAACACCATTATGACTGGCATTTGTGGATTATGAAAAGGCATTTGACTCCATACAGCATAAGGCAATGTTTCGGGCAGTGGAAAGACAAGGCATAGATACCCCACATTATGATTTTGAAGAAAATATATGAGAATGCTACCTCCTTTATTAGACTAGAAAAAGACAGTAGCAAATTTAAAATCGAGAAAGGAGTTCGACAAGGAGACAATATCTCCGAAGCTGTTTACTGCTGCCCTTGAAGAAGCTTTCAGAAGATTAGACTGGTCGCAGAAAGGAGTCAATGTGAACGGAGAGTACTTAAACCATTTACGATTTGCAGATGACATTGTGGTCAAAAGCCACGATCCCAAAGAATTAGAGGAAAATCTTAATCAGTTATGCACAGTTAGTAGGGATTTTGGACTAAAGATGAATATGGCTAAAACAAAAGTAATGATGAACAAGTATGCCACAGAAAGGGACATAATGATTGAAGGAGCAGTAATTGAAAAGGTGGAGTCATATACTTATCTGGGACAAGTTATTAGCTGTAATAATGATAAATGGCTGGAAGTCAAGAGAAGAATAAATTGTGGATGGATAGCATTCAGGAAATATAGTCACATACTGAAGAGCAATATCCCAGTTTGTATGAAACGTAAAATAATGAACCAATGTATACTCCCCAACATGACTTATGGAAGTGAAACTTGGGCATTCACGAAAAGAATGGAAGAGAAGCTGAGAACTACACAGCGAAGAATGGAACAAATTATATTGGGAATCAGACTGTTAGATAAGAGGAGAAACACATGGATTAGGCAGCAAACTCACGTAAAGGACATTCTTATCAAAACTAAAGAACTAAAATGGTCTTGGGCAGGACACATAGCTCAAAGACATGATGATAGATGGACTAAGAAAATAATAGAATGGTACCCAAGAGGAGCTAGAAGAAAACCTGGAAGACAAAGGCGGAGATGGATAGATGAAATTCATGAGTTTGTGGGTAGTAAATGGATTGCCATTGCACAAAACAGAAGGAACTGGAAAGTTACTGGAGAGGCCTTCATCTTGAAGTGGATTGAAAATGACTGCTGATGATGATTGCTGCACCTTGCACAAGAAATAAAGATCAATAAAACCTAGAGCATGTATTTTAAATGACCAAAGACAACTTACAATAAATGTAATATATACAATGAAATTTTTGAGAAATAAATAAAATTTATTAATAAGTAAATAATTTCAAAAAAAAAAAAAAAAAAAACAGAAATCCAAACTTAGTTCCAATGATACAGAAGCATCTATTCCTACATGAAGGACCTGATTTCCAACCATCCACATTGAAGTGACCGAAATTCAACAAATGGACTTGAGAGACAGTTTATCACAGCTGTCAAAATGGCCATCAGATAGTCTGTACTCTATATTATTATTTTAGTATTATATTTATAAAAACTGTTTCAAAGACTACATACACATAGAGAAAATGTTTAAAAAGAAGGAAAACTGTAGGCAGATTTACACACTATTTTTTTTCATCATATGATAGATTATATACTAATAATTAATGAAAAGCTGAAGTATAAAATTGACATACTTACCAAAACAAACTCTTCTTTGTCTAGAAATCCATCCTGATCATTATCACTAAGTTCCCATATCTAAATAAGGAAATAATTTCTTTTTAATGGCATATAAGATCCAAAAAAGAATCACACTGTACTTTAAAAATTAATACCTTGGAATATCACTAGGAGTTGCTGTATGATGATATGCAGATTAAATGCCATCTCTCAAAGTTTTGTTCTATGCTATAAAAGTCATTAGGCCTGCATGCAACTGTGCATGTGCAAATGCATTACATAATACAAGTAACCCTCACAATTACATTAGAGGGCTATCTAATTTTTTTTTAATGCTACTAATAGTACATTTATCAATATTGTATTTAACTTCCAATCTGGTTCCACCTTCTTCTGAATCAATCCACTCCAAAATTTCACACTTTTATCCTTTGTGCTTTCTCTTACTACTGCCACAGGATATTATAAACAATTAAAACACAGCTGAAAATAAATACACATACTCTAACTCAGTAAAGCAACTCACAACCCAACTGAGCTAACAGCACTGAATTCAACCAGTCCAGTAAAAAAGTGAGTGATTGGTGGTTGAATATTATATATATATTTTTTAAAAGATAATAAATTTGTAAAAGTAAGCAGTATGACTGCTGACTTTTACATTAGCAATCTTTTTATACTGTTGACTATCTTGAGCATTCTTGGTACTGGTATGCTCACCTTCTATTGAGCCAAGAAGTTCCTGAACAGTGCTGAAACATTCCTTGGTTAAGAATGTGGGGAACTTTCACATGCACACAGCACATGACTGAAAGTTCTATTTTCATAATTTTATTGACTTCTGTAGCAATAATATAAACAAATGATGATTCATAGTACACTAAAGAAATTCCAAGCCCTCTAATTTAAAACAAAAACATTCTTTTCATATTACTGAAAAAAAATTATTTTATTTAAATTATTTAAACCCGAATCTGGTTTGGATTACTGGAAATTCCAAGTAGTGTGGAATTGGATTACTACAATTGCACTACAATTATAAATTATTTCAATTACTTGGTACTCTTACTATAATTTTCTATAAGCCAATAATATTTACTCTGGCACAGAAGAACACACCATGGCACGTGCAATAATGTAATTCTGCAATGTTGTGCTGTTGGTGTAGCTGGTTACAGTCAGCCAGAAAACTGAGCATGAATATCTATGGGCAGGAATCCAGGCATATAATGTCAGAGCCATACAGTTTAATTGGGTTACAGAAATCTCCAACTCAGTAGCTCAGTGTATTCTTTGTTAGACATGTTGCATTTTGTTTTTCATTTGCATGGATGAAAATTATGCAATGCAAAAGTGTGTAAATTAAAAATAATAAAAAGTTATAGGTAACGATTTCTGAAACCAGAAAGCTTCAAAAATCAAAATGCTATAACATAAAATGATTAATTCTGCTCAACAATTATCTCAGTCAAAATAAAAATATAATATACATAAAAATATTTAAATCTGAATAAATAATCTTTATAAAAATATTATAAATGAACAACTTCAACCAATAATGTGAATGATATAATTTTTAAAAGACTGGCAATGTTTTAAAAATTATTATTCATATACAATATTTTCAACAAAAAAAAAAGTATTCTTAATGTAACTTCCCTATTGTGATTTTGGTAATGGAAATTGTTACTTTTGCCAGGAATAAAAAATGCATCATGTCCATTAAGTTTCTTATTGGCTAGTTGAATTTTTCTCAATTATGCAAGCACCATTTCTTTCATCTTTCATGGTTTCTATTATAGTGGGTATTCCTCAATGGTTCAAGCAATTTAAAGCAATTATTGAAGAGATAGTGCCTAGGACACTTTCCTTTTGCAATACTACAAGTTAAGGTAAAACAAATCTATTTCCCTTTATAAATGATAAAACCACAAAGAAATTAACAAAAGTAGTTTTACCGATATTACATTATAAAATACAATAATGCTTTGTCATGCATAAAAAAAATCTGGCCAATTGCCAAATATAGAAACCACACAACATACATAAATGAAATTTAAAAAAAAATTAAAACTTATGGTTTTTTTGAAGATATATTGTGTGTCTCAAAAAAAATCACAAGACAGTTGCTGAAAGAGAACTGGGATCATCACACACGATTTTAATTTGCCAAGTTACAGAACAACTTATAGCAGAGGTTGCTCTATTATGGTGATCTATTTGCTACAGTCTATAGTGCAGTTCACTGACGACAGCAGTGGCACCTCCGTAGCCAGGTGGGCAGGAACAGCAGTGCATAGCACACACTTTTTGATTAGACCAGGGTTCAAGCCCATGACCACCAAATACGGAGGATGCGGAAAGGTCAGGGAATGACCACCGCATATCCCCGGAGCAATATGGCCTTAGTTGCTAATGCACCTAAAAAACCAAATAACAAACAAACTGACCACAGCATATCAAAGCAAGCTAACTTCTGTAGAACTCGGACATTGTTATTTTAATTTATTCAATTTAATTAAAGAATTTTAAGAATAGTATGACTAAGTCAATATTTTTTCTCCTATATTCAAGCCTATTGTGCATGGCTGCAAATGTTATATAGTAGTCATATTTTCTATAAATTAACTTTGAAAGAGTCATTCTCTTTGTAGGTTATTTCATGTAGATAATGAGTAATTAACAATACTTTTACTCAAATGATATGAACAATTTTATTAGAACATATTTCAAAATTTGCCAGTTTCTCGATCCCATGTTAAAATAACTCCAAGAAAAGATACACAAAGAAAGATAAAACAGCAAATTAGTAAAGTAGGATACTATTTCAACACAGGCATCGAAACACATAGTGTGAGTAAAGAATGCTACACGGCATTAAGTTTTTCGGTCTGTACTGTCTTGGGACACTACTCTCCCTCCAGTAATAGACCTTAGGTTTAAGCTTGCTTTAGCAATGATGTTATTCACAAGCCAACCTAAAGTTAATATCATTTTTAATTTAATAGTGTAACCCAGGGTGAATCCACTATTAATTAAAAACTCCAAGCACTGCCATTACAACTATAATAGGATGGTACTTGTATCAACTGTATTGCTACATTCAACAAGAAGTTTTACTTCCACATACTACTTGGATGTTCATTCAGACTCAATACATATATTCACCACTCTGGAAAAGGTCACTAATTGAGGCCACCAACCATTTGAAGAGAGGCCAGTAGATTCAAAATGGCTGTAATGACAGTGCCTTGGGAGTTTTTAATTAACAGTGGATTTGTTCCCTGGTGAAGTTATAAAACAATGTTAATAACTTTAGGTCAACCTGTATATAACGAAGTTGTTAGCGAGAATATGGCCAAGCTCTTTATCTGGAAAAACAATATCCTCAAGACAGTAAGTAAAGATAGAAAAACATAACACAGAGTAGTCTTTTCTCAAAAAAAAAAAAAAAAAAAGAAAAAAAAAAAGTAATAATCCAAAGAACAGCTCACTGAAGGGAAGTTATGCAGGTCCATACTGTCTGTTCATCAATAACTCAACAATAGCAATGTCCAATCCTGCTAGGTGTGTTTGTCTCATTTTACAGTTTATTACTGAAAGATTAATCCATGTGTTCTTGATGTCGTTTTTATTAATCCATAATTTTGAAATTTCTTAATGTATGTTGCTTCTTTAATTCATGTAAAATCACAATGATCAAGCTTTCAACTGTTAAATGGATTTTGCATATGAGTATGTGTTTTGGGTGAATTTTGATATATTACTCTTTCATTTTTTTCTGCATATTTTTTGTGCTCTTCAATTCTTGTGTCAAACCTGTGTCCTCCCTCTCAATTTGTTTTACAATTTAAAGATGCTGCCTCACCATTTGGTTAAACAGCGAAGTGGCACCTTTAAAGAACTTTCCCATCTTATTAATAGGTTTAAATATTACTTCTGACCCACAGTTTTTATAATTCTGTTTTAGTTTTTCTCCAATACCTTAACCATAAGATATATAAGGTACTGTCTGTTCATCAATAACTCAACAACAGCAATTTCCAATCCTCCTAGGTGTGTTTGTCTCATTTTACAGTTTATTACTGAAGGATTAATCCATGTGTTCTTGATGTTGTTTTTATTAATCCATAATTTTGAAATTTCCTAATGTATGTTGCTTCTTTAATTCATGTAAAATCACAATGATCAAGCTTTCAACTGTTAAATGGATTTTGCATATGAGTATGTATTTTGGGTGAATTTTGATATATTACTCTTTCATTTTTTCTGCATATTTTTTGTGCTCTTCAATTCTTGTGTCAAACCTGTGTCCTCCCTCTCAATTTGTTTTACAATTTAAAGATGCTGCCTCACCATTTGGTTAAACAGTGAAGTGGCACCTTTAAAGAACTTTCCCATCTTATTAATAGGTTTAAATATTACTTCTGACCCACAGTTTTATAATTCTGTTTTAGTTTTTCTCCAATATCTTAAACATAAGATATATAAGGTATCAATCTCTTATAATTGAACATGTTCACGTTTTGAGAGCATCTTTTATTCAAAAAATGTTGTACATTCATTATAGTCCCCAGATTTCTAGAAGAACCCATGTTATCTATAATATACTCCTTTTTTCTAATTGCTCCCTTAAACATTTATACTCATGGATTTCCCTTGGATTGGAGAAATGCCAATGTCTTGCTAATATATAAAGAAAAGGAGAGGGAAGATAAAGATCATGGAGCTCATGGTCAGAAAAAGAACTGCAAGATCATCTTGAGAACTACAATATCCCAAATGGATTACACAATATACATTTGCAGGTGGGAAACCTGTTTGACCATCCTGATAAATTACAGGAATTCCTTGATTAGTGTGATTAATTGGTTCCACGAAAATGGCACGCTATGCAAAATCGCGCTAATCAAAGTTATTAATCAATACAAAATAGCCTAATTCGTTCCAAGACCTACAAATATACCAATCAATATTTTTAAAAATACGATTTTTTATGGCAATTTAATGTACAGCAGTATAAAAGCAAAGGATAATTATAAATATTTGCAATACAGTAATCAGAAGTTTATTGAAATTAAAAAATTACAATATATAACTCACTATTTCTTTGTAAAATATTTCAAAAAACTGGTTTGTGCAGGCTTTTCTTTCTTGCTTTCATCATAAATTTGCTTTTATGGATACACATCTTTTTTAATGTTCCTGCGAATTTGCATACTGTGCTCGATATCTGGGTCTGCATCCATGATTAGTTGTTTCAAATTTTCAGCTGCGCAAAATATTCCTTCAAGTTCTTTTAATGTCAACCTCTTTTCTTGAACATTTTCTTCCTCGCAAATTTCCACCTCGTCATATGCTCGTTGTTTATCGATATTAAGGAGGTCAGAATCACTTAATTGTTCTGAATGTGATTTCGGCAATTCGTGAACATCACTGTTGTCGATTTCATCAAAGCCTAGATCTCTTCCAATATTTGCTATTATATCAATAACAGTGCTGACATAGTGAAACTACAGAAATCATTTGTGCAATGTGGCAAAATATGCTTCCAAACTGCTCTCATATTGTTGGATGTTACTTCAGACCACAACTCATGAATATTGTCTATTGCTTTCCTGATGTTGTAATTTCTCCAAAATTCAACTAAAGAAACTGCACCATCTCCAGTTGTTGCTTCAATCATTTGTGCAAATGTTCTGCATAAATAATAGGCCTTAAAAGTAGCAATTATACCTTGATCCATAGGCTGTAAAAGACTTGTCATATTTGGAGGTAAAAAAATAACTTTCACATTTTCACACAAATCAGAAAGTGCTAGTGGGTGGCTCGGGGCATTGTCTAAAATTAATAAAATTTTGAATGCAAGATTATTTTCTTCACAGTAGGCCTTAACTTTCGGACAAAAATAGCTAGTGAACCAGTCTTCAAATAAAGCTTTCATGACCTAAGCTTTTCTATTAGAGCACCAAACAACAGGTAGGCTTGCTTTATTAAAACCTTTACTGAAAGATCTGGGAGTTTCATTTCTATAGATAATCATGGGTTTTAATTTCAAATCACCTTCTGCATTGCCTCCTAATAAAAATGTTATTCTATCTTTGGAAACTTTATAGCCTGGTTGAGCCTTTTCTTTTTTTGCTAGAAAGGTTTTTTTTTGGCATTCGTTTCCAAAAAAGGTCTGTTTCATCAACATTAAATATTTGTTGATGTGTGTAGCCACTGTCATCAATGATTTTCTTTAAAATTTTGGGATATTTCGTGGCTGCATTTTTATCTGCACTTGCCACTTCTCTAGTCAATGGAACATTATGCAGTCCTGTTCTTTTCTTAAAACGTTCAAACCAGCCTTTACTGGCAGTGAAATTTTCTTCCATTTCTGCTTCAATCACTTTTCCTTTTCAAGAACTTGCTTGAACATTTTCTTCACTTACCACTCTACCCAAGTTTCCTATTGTTGACTTTTCCTTTAACATTGCAAAAATACTCAAGGATTTTGTTTTTATGGTCATTGTGCAGATTGGAATTCTTTTTTTATTGCAGTCTTCTATCCAAATGACTAAAAGACGTTCCATCTTAATCATCTTAACATTTCTATTTATTGTGGTTTGTGTGCATGTTGACGATGAAGCAAGCTTACCTTTTATGCACTGGCTTTACTTAAAATCGTCTGAACCGTTGATTCAGGCATACCAAGATGTTGAGAAATTTGTATTTTACTCTCACCATCTTCAAATCTTTTTATGATTTCAATTTTTTCATCTAACATTATCACTAAAAAAAAGCCGTGCGCTCAGTAAGAAAACAAGTGATGTGTTTCTATAATTTTCTCTAATGTTATGCATACTTTAGCAGTGTATTTACATTCGTAGCTTAGTACTGACTTTCATAGCATCACCAGCTTCAGTTTCTTTAGACCAAGCCAAAATACCACGCTAATTCGAGTCTCGTGCTAATCGAACCCATGCTAATCAAGGGATTCCTGTACTACAATGTGGTCACACAGGAACTGGAGGCAAGAAACAATTTTGACATTATATACTTGTACGAGCATATTAACAGTTCTAAATGGGAGCTTGCTGTACAAGATGGAGTCTATTGGGCCACAAGTAAGATCTTTAAGTGAAGTGAAAGATGGCTGAAGGACAGGAGGCAAAAGGGTGTTACAATTGGCCATTCTTCAGAGTGGGCCGGTGTTATAAGCAGGGTCCTTCAGATGAGGAAATAAAGGATACATGTTGAAATTTGCAGATGCTATAAAAATCTGAAGAGTGAATAACAATGCAAGTCAAGCTGAGCAACTTCAGAATGATTTAGACAGCTCAATGGACAACTGGAGAAATAGCAGTTATATTTTAATGCTGCCAAATGCTAAGTTTCCACATTTCAGAAATAATAACCATGAGAATAACTTATATGCTGGATGTGGTGGAGCAGATGGGTGTAGATGAGGAAAGAGACCAGCATTTTAATAAAATCAGACATGAGGGGGTAGTATGCAGTGTAAGTGGGTAGCCAGGAAGGCACACAGTGTCATATCAATAACTGACCTCACCTTAGCATCTAGGAAGGAGGAAGTGATAATTCCATTATACAAGTTAATGGTGAGACTGCAACAATTTGGAGGCCATATTTAAGAAAATACATTGCTTCTTGAAAGAGTCCAAAGACTGGCAAGTGTCTAGTGTGAATAACAAAGGAGTCAATGAGGAGCGATTACAAAGGTGTGGATTATAAAGTTTAGAAAAAGTTATTTTGGTGGGGGAAGGAATCTAACTGATATGTATAAACATTGAGGGAAGGTAAACTTAATGATGGAATTTTCACTCTGAAAATGGGGCACAAAAACTAGGGAATAGGAGGGGGCAAACAAACTATTGCGATAAAAACTAATAGACTGGACTGCTGGAAGTTTAAATTTGATCAGTGTGCTGCCAATCACTGGAATAAACTGCATTTCTAGGTGGTTGATGGTGAGAGGAGTATAAGAGGATACAGGTTATATAAGACAAACTTTTTTTTTTTTTTTTTTTTGACTAATGCAGCAAAAGCCTAGCTTCCTAGCATGGCCTATATTAATACTAATATTGTTTTCTCTGCAGATTAATGTTTTGATAACTCTTTTTTTTGATTACTAGGATGGTTCAAAATTAAAATTAGTACATTTCACTAATTTTTTTTAAGAAAAATTGTAGTGATTAATCAATTTTCTGCTTTTATTCATTTGGACACCTAAGAAATGAGGTTTTTAAGGAGAAAGATATTAGGCAGGATCCCTTGCAGACCACCTTGTGGACTGCTTCATGGATGACATGTTTTTAACATGAAAACATGGCCAAATTAAATTAGTTAAATTCAAAGATTATATGAGCAACAGACACAAGGCAATTCAAATAATACAACATATAGTATTACCTTTCTTATATATCAAAGCAGAAGGTAAATTAATCACTACAGTTTACCGGAGGGAAAGGGGGGGGGGAGAAATCTACAACGTTAACCTGAAGAGTAGACAACATTAACCTGAAGAGTACAACATTAACCTGAAGAAAAAATTAGGAAGAGGAATTAGAAAGACAGCATATTTTAGACAATAACAGGTTCTTTAGAAAGGTGGTCATTAAAATGACTGCATATTATTTATTGAATATAGGAAAATCTCAAAACCTAAAAACATTGAGTTATAAGAAAGCGATAGTGTTGCTTATATTAAAAGAACTGAAGAAGGAAAAAACCACAAGTTGTCAAGTTTGAACATTTTTAAACAAAATATATATATATATATATTTTTTTTTGGTAGTTGTTGGCACATCGGCTTCTGTGGCTATAATGCACCTCCCAAGGTTTTTGCAGTACTTTGATCCAAGCCCGAGGCGGGATTCAAACCCGCGACCTTTGGGTTGCCAGGCAGGCACTTTACCCACCCGGCCAGCCTGGTTGGCTTTAAACAAAATAGCATTTAACAAAAGGAATTTTAAAATTTGAATAGAAGGAAAATTAAAAAAATAGCGTACATTAGGAAATTTCAAAATTACAGATTAATACAAACAATGGAAAGAATATCAAGGATATTCGAGTTAATCTTTCCGAAAATAAATTGTAACAAGAGGTGAAACCCTGGAGGGCTGGAAATTGCCTAGTTAATGATGACTGGACAAAATGTAGACCAACTTATCACTTCAGTGACCTATTCATTGTGTTACGTTCACTTGGAGTTATTGCTAATGCAATAAAGAAACTGGCAGAAGACTGAAATAGTATTAGTAGTTTGAAATAATGCAAGAAAGCAAGCTTATACAGCATCAGCCAAAAAAAAAAAGACCTTTCCATTTTACCTATCCATTCCCTCCAACAGTTTGTCTAGTTCTTCCTTGAATTTATTTCAGCTATCCACTTCCATAACAACAGCAGATGGAACTTTGTTCCAACAATTGACCACCCGATGACTAAAGACAAACGTCTGCACATCTATTCTGCAACCATCCTTCCTTAATTTGAATTTATGCTTTCTCTTGTGTAGTCTGAACAAAAGGAAGAATCCAATTAGCATTGACCTTGCTCGATGCTGAAATTTTCAGAATTTGAAGCCCTCCTTGGTAAGAGCACCCTTTTGTTCCCCTCGCTAATCTTGTTGCCCATCTCTGTACTCATTCCAGCAGCTCTACATTCTTCCAAAAATAAGGCCTCCACATGCGGCCTGTATGCAGTACTCAAGATGTGGCCTGACCATTTCCTTATACAATGGAATATTCACCTCCTTATCTCTGCTAGAAAAATTCCTGCATATCATTGACAAAACTCCATGAGTTGTCCTGGCACATTGTCTGCAATGCTCAGAGAACTTCATATCTGACTGCACAATTACCACCAGGTCTTTTTCATTCTCCACTACCCTGAGTGGAAAATAAAAAACTACCACACAGTTGGTATGTTACTCTGGAGCTACTGCTACCCAAATTCAGTACTTTGCATTTGTTCATGTTAAACTTCAGTTGCCATTTTTCAGCCTATCTGCCTAATTTTTCTTGATATGCCTTCACCAATAATCATTAATAAATATAGAAGAGAACAACTGACACAGCATCAAACCTTGGGGGACTCCACTAATAATATTAGTCCATGAAGAGCAGTATCCGGTGATAACCACTCTCTGTCTTCTCTCACTCTCCAATTTTAACAGCAGTCTTTTATGTGCATAGTTCCACATAATACACATAATGTAAACTTGATATATATAACATAAACTTGATAGCATAATACGTATTATTGCTGCATTTAAGTAGTAAGTAAAGCTCCCAGAGTTGGTGACATCATTTTGAGGGAGGGTGCCAGGAGTGTATTGAATCATCGAGGTTAATTATGAGGCTACCTTTGGACTCAGGAGAGATTCGTTTGGAGTGGAGAAGTGCCAACGTATCACCAGTACATAAAGGCAGTTCTAAGAGTTAAGTGAGTAACTACAGATTAGTTAGTCTGGCTTCAGTGGTAGGGAAAATCTGTGAGTCAATGATTAAGAGTGCAATCCTGGGACATTTAGATAGATATGGCATTCTGAAGGACATATAACATGGTTTTGTTAAGAGAAAATTATGTTTAACTAACTTAGTAGGCTATTTTGATAATTACTCATATGTTGGATGTAGGGAACAATTTTGACATAGTTTATTTGGATTTTAGCAAAGCATTTGGTTCAATCCCTCATGAGAGGGTACTGTATAAGCTGGAACATGTCAGGATTACTGGAAAAATTTTAAGATGGATTGCTAGGTGGCTGCAGGGCAGAAGGCAGAGGGTTATGATTCATGGATATTCTTCATGACTGGGGTGAGATCCCTAAGGATCAGTTCTACGACCATTGAATCTCATTTTCATAAATGACACCAATGAAGGTATGATGTCAAAATTTGCAGATGATGTAAAGATTGGCAGAGTTATTACTGATCACTGCCAAGCAGCACACTTCCAGGATGACTTAATAAGACTTCAGAAATGGTAAGAAAAGTGGCAACTATGTTTTAATGCAACAAAATTCAAGATCTTCCACTTGGGGAATAGCAACCCCAAAATAAATTATACGCTTGGTGAAGTAAAATTAAAAACAGCAGAGGAAGAAAGGCAAATGGGAGTTACAGTATGGGCAGATATGAAGTTTTCTGAGCAGTGTAAACAGGCAGCCAGGAAAGTGCATGATGTCCTATCAATGATTTACTGAACATTATCCTGTAGAGATAAGGAGGTCATTATCCCACTATATAAGGCAATTGTAAGACCACATTTGGAATACTGTGTTCAAGTATGGATACCTCATCTGGATATTGAGTTCCATGAAAGGGTCCAAAGATGGATAACGCACATGGTAAGATCAGCAAAAGGTCAACCGTATGAGGAAAAACTGCAATTATGTGTGCTACAGAGCTTGGCAACCAGGCAGCTCAGAGGTGATCTGATTGAAGTTCATAAGGATCTGAGGGGTTAGTAAAATGAATGAAGGTAGAATTTTCATTGTCATAAAGAATTCCAGAACTAGGGACGTAGTAGAGGAGAAAAGTGCATGGGATGCATATAAATTATCAAAAGTCCTACAGTAGATATAAATTAATTTGTAATAAAGTCACAAAGGAGGTTAGGCAAGCTAAGGCAGATTATGAGAAGTCTCTGGCAAAGAATTCAAAGAAAAACGGCAAAGACATCTACGCTTACATTAATAGTAAAAGGAAAAGGTGAATCACATTGGGCCACTTGATGTTTATGGGTTACCTGTTGATGATCCTGCTCAGGTTGCAGACAGATTGAATAGGTATTTTGCATCTACATTCACACAAAAGAAATTGTTCAGGGAAGGGGTTGCCAAAGGTTTATCACACTCTATTGAGGAGTTAAATGACTTTGTGATAACTGAAAGGAAAGTGGAGGAGAAATTGCTGAAGGCAGACATAAAAAAGACACCTGAGGTGGATGGAATTTATCCAATTATATTAAGGGAGACAGCAAAGGAGGTGAGCAAACCTTTAGCCATAATAAAAGCATCCTTGGATCCAGGGAAGGTACCTATGGACTGGTGATATGCAAATGTATCCCCAATTCATAAAGGGGGATCAGAAAGCAACATAAGTAATTACAGACCTGTTAGCTCAGAGTCTGTTCCAAGGAAAATAATGGAATTATTGGTTAAAGAAGTAATGAAGGACCATCTGGATAGGTATGCAATTATACTGCAATCAGAGCATGGATTTGTTAAGGGGCAGTCTTGTCTAACCAATCTGATAGATTACTATGATGCAATAACCAAAGAACTGGATGCAAAAAATAATTCTGACATCATATACTTGGATTTCTGGAAAGTTGCAGATAAAAGACTGCTGTACAAACTGGAGCAATGTGGCACCGATGGCAAGATAATGATAAAGGGATGGTTAAGTGGAAGAAGACAGAGAGTGGTTAACAATGGGCACTGTTCTTCATGGACTAATGTTATTAGTGAAGATTCCCCAGGGTTCAGTGTTGGGCCCATTGTTGTTTTAAATATTTATCAATGATATTGATGAATGTATATCAGGCTTAATGTCTAAGTTTGCAGATGATACAAAGGAGAACAGGGTGGTTAACAACTGTCATCAGGGTGGGCTACTGCAACAAGATATAAGAAAATTGGGTCGATGAGTGAGAAATGGCAGTTGAAGTTAAATATCGACAAATGCAAGATACTGCACATGGGTTACTGCAGAGTAACTTATCAACTGTGCGGTACTACACTCAGGGTAGTGGAGAATGAAAAAGATCTGGGGGTAATTGTGCAGTCAGACACGAAATTCTCTGAGCAATGCAGACATGTTGCAAGGACAGCTCATGAGGTTTTGTCAATGATATACAGAAACTATGCTAGTAGGGATAAGGAGGTGATTATCCCTCTGTATAAGGCCATGGTTAGGCTGCATCTTGAGTACTGAATACATGTCTGGAGGCCTCACTTTAGGAAGGATGTAGAGCAGCTGGAATGGGTGCAGAAAGGCTTTAGTTCTGCAAATTGCAGTGTCTTAAAACTAGGCACCCGTTGGGGAGATCTGATTGAGGTGTTTAAAGGCCTTGAATGGATTGAGTAAGCTGAATGTTAATGGCATTCTTCCACTTGCTGAGCTTACACACGAGGGGGTATAAATTCAAGTTGAGGAAGAATGGTTGCAGGATAGATGCATGGAAGTTTGCCTTCAGCCAGGTGGTTGATTGTTGGAACAGGTTTCCATTTGTTGTTGTGGAAGTCAACAAGTTGAATAAATTCAAAGACCTAGACAAATTCTCGGAGGGTTCAAATGGTGACCTGTGGAGGTGGTTTTTTTTTTTTGGCTGATACTATATAAGCTTGCTTTCTTTCATCATTTGCCAGGAAGTTTTCCTTTAGCCAGTGAGTTGTTGATTGCTGGGAACGAGTTGCCTTTGCAGGTAGTTGAGGCTGACAGTGTGAATAAATTCAAAGGTCAATTGGATAGTTATGTATGTGAGGGGGAAGTATATAATTTGTATTTTCTTATCTACTTTATTTTTGGCCAGTGCAGCAAAAGCCTATGGCTTTCTTGCACTAAATGGTGAATACTATTACTAAATATCTTCTGTCTCAATGTGCAATACAGTAATACCCCGAAGTTACGCGATAGGTGGGTCCGACGAAAATCGCGTAAGTCGGGGTACAACTTTGCATATAAATACATATAAATTTTGCTTAATTGGGACCAAGGACTAACAAAAACACCTAGTTTAGAAGAAAAATATTAATAAAATTGCAGTTCTTTATACATATTAATACAAAATATTAATACAAAATATGTATTAAAAAACAAATGAGTTACGTTAAAAAGTTATTTCGATGTCGATGGCTTCATAAAATCTAACAAATTCGTCTGACGACACAGCGCCTTCTTTTTTTCACCCAGAATTTCTTCGTAGCAAGCTAATAATTTTTTTATTCCTTGCTTTGTAGCTATAACGCGTTCTTCGTTGGAGTCTATGTTTTCTAAAATTTTTAAGCCCTTTACAATTGAGCCCTTTCAATTTTCAACCTGTCAAGTTTGCAATTGTCATGTGCTTTTTGCCGTTGCTTCATTTAGGCTTGTAGCACGTGCAATATCACATGGTCTTTCATTTCGCTCAAAGCGTTTCACAATTTCATATTTTTTCTCTATCGACAGAGGCAGACTGGCCATAAGATTTACCGCGGAAACCCCGGTGGGCCGGCGTGATTTTGGCCATAAACCATAGTATGAGGCCACTATAAATTTTCCCGGGTAAGAATTTTTGACCCAGTCCGCCTCTGTTTATCGATAATTGCTTTTCTTTTTCTCTCTGAATCTGCAGTGTATTAGCCAGGACGCTTCCTTTTCACACCTTTTAAGTATTTTACTAATTTTTAGGGAATAAAGCACAATTACAAAACGAGGAGGCACGCTTGATACGCATAAACAAAGCTGCGCGCATGTAGCAACTGAATAAACAACACCATAAAGGCAGAGATACACTATTAACACCTCACATTTCCAGGGGTTACTACCATAAAACAATAAAAATCCAGTTGCGTTTCTGCTAGTGAAATCTGTTATAAACTGGTAGTAAACTTGATCTAATTGCATTTGCGATTATACCGATAGCTGGAATTGTGTTGGTTTTTACGTTATTATGGTGAAATGTGTTTCCCCTTCACTGATATAAAAAACATAAACGCAGCAAAGTTGAATTTTGTTCATCTTTCGCTCTCATTCTCCGCCGTCGCACCGTATATCGATAACATATGAAAAACGACCTTGAAGATAGTGGGCGGCAGCGTTGCCAAACGAAAAAATCAAGAACCGCGTAACTCCGAGTTCGCGTAAGTCGGGGTATTACTGTATATATACAGCATTAAGTACTATAGGTTCTAATACCTTTTGTATTTGGGATCACCATAAAAATAAGACAGTTATATATGCCTCAACATTTTATGATAGATTATTCTTATTTAGAAATTTATAGCCTAAAAGGCTTTTCGTTAACAAAATAACAATCACAAATGAGATAAAAACTTCTTTTCAAAGCTAACCTATCTTTAAAAGATAACTCACCTCAGAAGAGTTATCTTTGTAAGGAAGTTTATCTCACAGAAGATTGCCCTTATTTCAACCTCCTCTAACATAGTTCTAATCAGCCCAAAAAATGTTTAATACTTTAAATACTTAAAAACTCTTAACAAATCAAATTACTTACTTTTCCTAGTGTTTCTAATGGTAGTTTGGAATTTAACATAACCTGTAAAAATTAATGACAATTACTAAACCCAAAATTAAAAATTAAATACATTTTTTAAAAGCAAACTTATGAGAGGGAATAAATTTTATACACTGGCAGAAGTTATTCTTATTCCACTTTCTGAAGTTTTATTAATATCTCTCTTCATGATCTCTGCACTCTGGTAACACTAGTCATTTTAAAAATACACTAATCTCATTAAAAAAACATTTAGGCCCCTACATACTTTTTTTTTTTTTTTTTTTTATGAACTGAAGCTGCTAGCAAATTTTATAAACTGGAAAAAATAATTTGCATCAAGTAATAAAAATGCTCATCATTCACAATATGATCAGCTCATTCCAAAATCTGATTATAAAGTAAATATTACACTTAATTCTCATAAGAGCCTCATCTGTATCCTGAAACACTTCAAGTACGACAAAACATTGAATAAAAGGGATTAATGCAGTACTAAAACATATTGATGTAAATAAATTTATTAAGAAACTGGGAATAAACAAAATTTATTCTGAACATGCACACAAAAGAGATGCTAAAATTTAAGAAAATGTTTTATGAAGCTTTTTGTTAGAATGACACCAGAGAAATGTTCAGGTATAGCACTGAGTGACAGAAAGAATTTGTGGGTTGGTCACTCACACACTAGCAAGGCTTCTGTGGATTTCTTGGATGACTGTTTTCTAAATCAGCATGTTCGGGAAGCAACTAGAGGAAGCAATACTCTTGATTTGATTATCAGTAGTGATTCTTCATGCATTAAGAATCTGCAGATACAGGAACCACTAGGTGGCAGTGATCACAGTGTGCTGAAGTGGGAATTACTTAAGGAGGTAACTACCATCAGGGGTAAAGGGAAGGGTTATTGCTTTTGTAAAGGTGACTACGCTGGTCTGAGATAGTATTTAAATTCTATACAGCGGGACCAACTGATGATGTTACCAACAGCAAACTCAAAATGGGAAGCATTCAAAGAACTTATCTTGGAAGCTACTAGGCTTTACATACCAACTAAGAAATATTGTTCAAGGTTCAGGCCTAAATGGATGTCAGATGAACTAATGAGACATATGGCAGAGAAGAAAAATGCATGGGATACATATAAATTAACATGTGACACAGAAGCCTATGATAGATATAAGTTGATCTGTAACCAAGTTACAAAGGAGGTTAGGAAGGCGAAGGCAGATTACGAGAAATCTTTGGCAAGGGATGCAAAGAAAAACAGCAAGGAGTTCTTTACTTATGTAAACTCTAGAAGGAAGGGGATGAATCAGATTGGTCCACTTGATATCGATGGTTCAACTGTTCATGATCCTGCTCAGGTAGCTAACAAACTAAATCAATATTTTGCATCTACATTCACACATGAGGAGTTATTCAGGAAGGGGAATGTCATAGATGAAGTAAACACTGGCAGTGAGCTAGATGATCTTGTAATAACTGAGAGTAAAGTGGAGGAGAAATTGTTGAAGATAAATACAAGAAAGGCACCTGGGGTGGATGGGATCTATCCAGTTATATTAAAGGAGGCAGCAAAGGAAGTAAGCAATCCATTAGCCACAATTATGAGAGCTTCCTTGGACTCAGGGGAGGTACCACAGACTGGAGATGTGGAAATGTAACCCCAATTCACAAAGGAGGATGAAAGGCTGACACAAGTAATTATAGACCTGTGAGTTTAACTTCTGTTCCAGGAAAATTAATGGAAGCACTGGTTAAAGAAGCACTGCAGGATCATCTTGACAAGAATTCAGTTATAGCTCAGACACAGCATGGTTTTGTTAAGGGAAGGTCTTGCCTGACCAATTTGATTGGATACTATGATGTAGTCACAAAAGAATTGGATGCAGGGAATAACTTTGATATTATATATTTGAATCTTAGAAAGGCTTTTGATACTGCTGCACAAATTGGAGCAGTGTGGCATTGGTGGCAAATTATTGGTATGGATAAAGGGATGGTTGAGTGGTAGAAGACAGAGTGGTAATTAATGGACACTGCTCATCGTGGACTAATGTTATTAGTGGAGTCCCTCACGGTTCAGTGTTGGGTCCATCGTTGTTTTCTGTATTTATAAATAATATTGATGATGGTATATCAAGCTTAATGTCCAAGTTTGCAGACGATACAAAGGTTTGGCAGGGTTGTTAAGGACACTATGCTGCTGCAACAGGATCTGGAAAGGTTGAGCAGATGGGCTGAGAGGTGGCAAATGAAGTTTAACATTGAAAAATGTAAAGTACTACATATGGGAAACAGCAACCCCAGAGCAACGTATCAACTCTGTGATACTACACTGACAGTGGTAGAGAATGAAAAGGACCTGGGGATAATTGTGCAGGCAGATATGAAGTTCTCTGAGCAGTGCAGGCGGGCTGCAAGAGTAGCTCATGGTGTCTTAACAATGATATACAGGAATTTTTCTAGCAGGGATAGGGAGGTGATTATTCCCTTGTAGGGGCGCCTCCGTAGCCAGGTGGGAAGGAGCAGCAGTGTGTAGCACAAGCTTCTTGATTTAGACCGGGTTTAGAGTCCGTCACCACCAAATACCGAGGATGCGGAAAGGTCAGGGAATGACAACCGCATATTCCTGGAGCAATATGGCCTTAGTTGCTAATGCTCCTAAAAACCAAATAACAACAACATTCCCTTGTATAGGGCAATGGTCAGGCAGCACCTTCAGTACTGTATACAGGTCTGGAGGCCTCATTTCAAGAAGGATGTAGAGCTGCTGGAACGAGTACAGAGAAGGGCAACAAGGTTAACGGAACGAAGGGTTGCTCTTACAAAGAAAGGTTTAAATTTTGTAAATTACAGTGTCTGGAGACTAGGCACTGGCGAGGTGATCTGATAGAGGTGTACAAAGCCTTGAATGGTTTGAGCATGCTCAATGCTGATGGGATACTGCCTCTTGCTCAGAATAATCACCTGAGAGGGCATAAATTCAAATTGAGGAAAGACAGATGTAGGATAGATGTGTGTAAATTTGTCTTTAGCCAGCGGGTAGTTGGTTGGTGGAACAGACTTCCATCCCTTGTTGTGGAAGTTGATAGCCTTAATAAATTTAAGGCTCAGCTGGATAGGTATTTTGAACGAACGGAGGGGTGAAGTGTAAGGGGTTTTTTTTTTTTTTTTTTGGCTGATGCTGCATAAGCTTGCTTTCTTGCATCATATACCTCTACTAATGCTAATGCTAATAATAAGCATGCTACATACCAGCTAATGTAAGAGCCATTTCAGCCTGAATTGGTACATTGATAAAAAGGGTGGGATACTATTTTTAGTTTGTTGCTTGTGTTAGTTAAACATATATTCACTCTGCAGTTACAGAACTTATTAACTAGATTAAATCAAATCACTGGCTCTTCACACAATATCACTATCTCTATTCTCAAAGTTTTTAGGTGATAAAGGCCAGCACTCAAAGACTTCCATAGGGTGTTTTAATTTCATGAAAAGTCATTGTCTGAAGTGATTTATTATTTATATCAAGTGTTTTTCACTTCATGATGTTGTTTCCTTTTTTTGCTCTGTACTAAAGCATCTTTAGTTAATATGCTTTAGTTAGTAGTTAACAGGAACAGCCACTGGATCATAAACCCACAAGCAAGGAGGGTTGTGGATTCGAACCAGCATACAGGTTCGAATCCACAAAAATTGTGAGGAATTATTAAGGTTTGAAAATGGCAGAAGGTTATCAAATTGTAGCAAGATACTTAATGATTTTGTAATAACCGAGAGCAAAGTGGAAGAGAAATTGTTGAAGTTAAACGTAAGAAAAGCACCTGGGGTGGATGGGATCTATCCAGTTATATTAAAGGAGACGGCAAAGCAACTAAGCAAACCTTTAGCCATAATTATGAGAGCATCCTTGGACTCAGGGGAGGTTCCCACGGACTGGAGATGTGCAAATGTATCCCCAATTCACAAAGGGGACTCGAAGGGTGACACGAGTAATTACAGACCAGTTAGTTTAACTTCTGTTCCACGTAAAATAATGGAGTCGCTGGTTAAGGATGCATTGCAGGATCATCTAGACAAGACTGCAGCAATAATTCAGACACAGCATGGGTTTGTTAAGGGAAAGTATTGTCTGACAAATTTGATAGGATATTATGATGTGGTTACAAAGGAACTGGATGCAAAAAATAATTTTGATATCATATATTTGGATTTCAGGAAAGCTTTTGACACTGTTGCGCATGGAAGACTATTGTACAAATTAGAGCAGAATGGTATTAAGGGTAAGTTGCTACAATGGATAAAAGGATGGTTAAGTGCTAGAAGACAGAGGGTGGTAATCAATGGGTGCTGCTCTTCTTGGACTAATGTTATTAGTGGAGTCCCACAGGGTTCGTTTGTATATTTATCAATGATATTGATGAAGGTATATCAGGCTTAATGTCGAAGTTTGCAGATGATACAAAGGTTGGCAGGGTTGTTAATGACAGTAATGGCAGTGTGCTACTGCAACAGGATCTAGATAATTTGGGCAGATGGGCTAAGAAGTGGCAACTGAAGTTTAACCTTGACAAATGCAAAGTACTACATATGGGTAGAAGTAACCCCAGAGAAATGTACCAACTGTGTGGTACTACACTTAAGGTGGTAGAAAATGAAAAAGACCTGGGAGTAATTGTGCAGGCAGATATGAAGTTTTCTGAGCAATGCAGACAGGCTGCCAGGGCAGGTCATGGGGTTTTGTCAATGATATATAGGAATTTTGCTAGCAGGGAAAAGCAGGTGATTATCCCTCTGTATAAGGCAATGGTCAGGCCACGCCTTGAGTACTGCGTACAGGTCTGGAGGCCTCATTTTAGGAAGGATGTAGATTTGCTTGAGCGTGTACAGAAAAGAGCAACACGATTGGTGAGGGGAATGAAGGGATCCTCTTACCAAGAGAGGCTTAAGTTCTGCAAATTGCAGTGGCTGGAGACTAGGCACCTGCGCAGTGATCTGATTGAGGTATATAAAGCCTTGAATGGGTTGAGCACGCTGAATTATGATGGGATCCTTCCACTTGTTCAGATTATGAATCTAAGGGGGCATAAATTCAAATTAAGAAAAGACAGATGTAGAATAGATGTGCGGAAATTTTCCTTTAGCCAGCGGGTGGTTAATTGCTGGAACAAACTTCCATCTGTCATTGTGGAAGTTGATAGGTTGAATAAATTTAAAGAGGAACTGGACAGGCATTTGGAGGAAATGGTGTGATTTTTTTTTTTTTTTTCTTTTCTTTTGGCTGATGCTGCATAAGCTCATACATTTGCTTTCTTGCATCACATGCCACTACTACTACTACTACTACTATTGCACAGCCCATTCACTGTTGAACGAGAAAATCCATATGTATACTGTCACAACAAATATATATAAATGCTTCTGGCATTGGCCATCACAAGAATAAAATAATTTATTTATTTATTCATTCATGTCAAAGCATTCATGCCTTTATGGAATTTTTTTGTCTAGCATAAAACTAAAATCCTATACTGTAATCCAATTTTGCTGTTTATATCATGATTACAGAAAGTATTTATTTAAGAAGGATATTCTTTCCTCCCAATCCCAATTTAAAAAAAAAAAAAAAAAAAAAAAAAGAGAGAGACGTATTTATTTTTTTTTTTTCATTGTAGCCTCCTACACTGGCTGCAAGAGTTGCCTTTATTTGCACAGGCAAAGGATGCTAAATCCTTTATTCTCCTTGTGATCAAAAACTAATCAATTGACTAAGTCAACATAATATTAAAAATTATGAATGTAATACATTCTGGAAGAATAAAGAGTTTAAAATTTAAGTATTCTATTATGAGAAACCCGCCACATTTAAACAAAATAAACATCACTTCTAATAGCTAAATACACTTTAAATAAGCTAGCCTTTTGAAGGAAAAGGATTTTGATGAAAATATTGTTCAGATATAAAGAAAACTACAGAGTTTATATTAAACTAAACAGTTTCTCTTAGTTTAGGAGCAACTGTTTAAAATCCACTGCATTCCAAACTTCCATGTATGCATTTGTTATTATAAAACGGCTAAGTTCCTTATAACTTATTTCATCAGATGAAAAAAAAATTCAATTGTCCTTAACTTGATTTCAAAACTATATATCAAATACTTTATTAATACACTCTTTCTCTTTCCTGGATATTGTTTTAGATTGTTTTCAAGTTTGTTGCATTAGTGTAATGCTGAGTGGCCACTTGATAAGGTACACATACCTAATAGCAAGTAGATCCCACTTTAGCCCTCAAAAGGCCTGGATATATGATGGCATGGATTTGACAAGATCTTAAAAGCATACCACAGGGATGCTGGTCCATGCTGACATACAGATTGCTTCCCACAATTGTTGCAAGTTGGAAGGTTGTGTTTCTCTACATAGAAGAGCTCATTCAACCTCATCTCAGAGGTGCATGAAGTTAGTAGGCTGAATTCATTTGAATATTCCTGGAACCATTCTGTATAATTCTAGCCTTGTGATATGGTATGTTATCCTGTTGTAAGAACCCATTCACAGATGGATACAATGCAGCCATGCAGGGATGTATCTGGTTGGAAACAATTTCCAGATAAACTGTGGCATTCAAATGTTGCTTCACTGATAACAAGAGGCTCAATGTGCATCATGATAACACTCTCCACATTACCCTCAGCCTGCTTGACACCTGTAAGGAGGTCGGTGAACATAAGCTGTTTTTGCCAGATTCTAGTCCTGCCATCAATATAAAACAACAGAAACCAGGATTTGTCAGACCAGATAATGTTTTTCCAATCCTCGAGGGTTGCCATTTCTGAGCCCACCATAACTGTACTTTTTTGTTTTTTGATAACAGGAGTGGAATCCAGTTAGGCTTTGCTATCCCACCCATGATACGGCGTGACTACTTTACATGAACTGAATTCCTCTTTAGTTACCACAATTGTATAAGGTTGTTATTTGGCTGTAGTCTTTCTGTTACCCTGCACAAGCCTTGTCAGCCTCCACTGACTCTCACATCATAAAGCTGTTTCCAACCACAAGATTGCCATTGGCTGGATGTTGTTTGGTTACAGGATCAATCTACACCCAAGAAAGGTAGTATGTGAAAACCACAGAAGGTTTTAGTTTTGGAAATATTCATACTAGCACATCTTGCAACAACTACTATACCACTTAAATCTTTGTCATTGCCATTCTTGCACTGAGCTGCATGCATACAGCATTTCTACATATCTACCTCCTTTATACAAGAGGGTAGTGAAAAAGGACCTGGGAGTAATTGTGAAGTCAGATATGAATTTCTCTGAGCAATGCAGACAGGCTGCTAGGAGAACTCATTAGGTTTTGTCAATGATGTACAGGAACTTTGCTAGCAGGGATAAGGAGGTGATTATCCCATTGTATGAGGCAGTGGTTGGTCTACATCTTGAATACCTGCATACAGGTCTAAAGTTTTCATTTTAGGAAGGATGTAGAGCTGCTGGAAATAGTGCAGAAAAAGCAACAAGATTGGTGAAAGGAAGGAATTCTGCAAACTGCAGCATCTGGAGACTAGACACATGTAAGGTGGTCTGATTGAGGTGTTTAAGGCTTTGAATGCATTGAGCAAGCTCGATACTGATGGTATTCTTCTTCTAGTTTCAACTATATATGAGGGGGCATAATTTCAAAATGAGGAATGGTTTGCAGGATAGATGTGCAGAAGTTTGCCCTCAGCCAGCAGGTGGTTTATTGTTGGAGCCAATTCTCATCTGTTTTTGTAGAAGTGGGTAGTCAAGGAAGAACTAGAAAAATTATTGGAGGGAATGGACAGGTGATGTGGGAAGGGCTTTTTTTTTTTTCTTTTTGCTGATGCTTTATAAGCATAAGCTTGTTTTCTTACATCACACGCCACTACTACCACTAATAATAAAAATAATAATTTCCTTCCAAACAGATATCTCCAAACCAAAGCAATCTCCCGTCTCCAAAGCTTATAACTGATTTTAAATTTATATGAATTATCATGTTCCCAATAAACTCAATTACGATGATTAATTCTGCAATTCATTTTGAAAATTGTTTCATCAGTTCAAATGATTTCACTGGGAAAATTTCCATTCTTGTTAATCTTTTGGATAAAAGTCTAGACAAATTCCATTTTTTATCGACTCATCCAGATAGATAGTTCTGATAGAATATAGTTTACAACTTCTAGGAGAGTCCAGAGCACCCAGTAAATTCTAAGTGGGAAGCATTCAAGGAATTAATCATGGATGCTACTAAAAGTTTCATACCTATTAAGAAATATTGTTCAAGGTTTAGGCCTAAATGATTATCAAATGAATTAATGAGACTCGTGACAGAGAAGAAAAATGCATGAGATGCATATAAATTATCAAGCGACTCAGAAGCCTATAGCAGATATAAGCTAATCTGTAATCAGGTCACAAAGGGGGTTAGGCAGGCGAAGGCAGATTACAAGAAATCTTTCGCAAAAGATGCTAAGAAAAACAGCAAGGATTTCTTTACTTATATAAACTCTAAAAGGGGATGAATCTGATTGGTCCACTTGATATCGATGGTTTGACTGTTGATGATCCTGCTCAGATAGAAAACAAACTGAATGAGTATTCTGCATCTACATTCACATGAGGAGTTATTAAGGTTTGAAAATGGCAGAAGGTTATCAAATTGCAGCAGGGTGCTTAATGATTTTGTAATAATTGAGAGCAAAGTGGAGGAGAAATTGTTGAAGTTAAACATAAGAAAGGCACCTGGGGTGGATGGGATCTATCCAGTTATATTAAAGAAGGCAGCAAAGGAAGTAAGCAAAACCTTAGCCATAATTATGAGAGCATCCTTGGACTCAGGGGAGGTCCCCACGGACTGGAGATGTGCAAATGTATCCCCAATTCACAAAGGGGGATCAAAGGATGACACAAGTAATTACAGACCAGTTAGTTTAGTAGTAGTAGTGGCACATGATGCAAGAAAGCAAGTGTAGGAGCTTATGCAGCATCAGCCAAAAAAAAAAAAAAAAAAAATCACACCATTCCCTCCAAATGCCTGTCCAGTTCCTCCTTAAATTTATTCAACCTATCAACTTCCACAACGACAGATGGAAGTTTGTTCCAGCAATTAACCGCCACTGGCTAAAGACAAATTTCCACACATCTAATCTACATCTGTCTTTTCTTAATTTGAATTTATGCCCCCTTAGGTTCGTAATCTGAACAAGTGGAAGGATCCCATCAGAATTCAGCGTGCTCAACCCATTCAAGGCCTTATATACCTCAATCAGATCACCGCGCAGGTGCCTAGTCTCCAGCCACTGCAATTTGCAGAACTTAAGCCTCTCTTGGTAAGAGGATCCCTTCATTCCCCTCACCAATCTTGTTGCCCTTCTCTGTACACGCTCAAGTAAATCTACATCCTTCCTAAAATGAGGCCTCCAGACCTGTACGCAGTACTCAAGGCATGGCCGGACCATTGCCTTATACAGAGGGATAATCATCTCCTTTTCCCTGCTAGCAAAATTCCTATATATCATTGACAAAACCCCATGACCTGCCCTGGCAGCCTGTCTGCATTGCTCAGAAAACTTCATATCTGCCTGCACAATTACTCCCAGGTCTTTTTCATTTTCTACCACCTTAAGTGTAGTACCACACAGTTGGTACGTTTCTCTGGGGTTACTTCTACCCATATGCAGTACTTTGCATTTGTCAAGGTTAAACTTTAGTTGCCACTTCTTAGCCCATCTGCCCAAATTATCTAGATCCTGTTGCAGTAGCACACTGCCATTACTGTCATTAACAACCCTGCCAACCTTTGTATCATCTGCAAACTTCGACATTAAGCCTGATATACCTTCATCAATATCATTGATAAATATACAAAACAACAGTGGACCTAACACCGAACCCTGTGGGACTCCACTAATAACATTAGTCCAAGAAGAGCAGCACCCATTGATTACCACCCTCTGTCTTCTCCCACTTAACCATCCTTTTATCCATTGTAGCAACTTACCCTTAATACCATTCTGCTCCAATCTGTACAATAGTCTTCCATGCACAACAGTGTCAAAAGCTTTCCTGAAATCCAAATATATGATATCAAAATTATTTTTTGCATCCAGTTCCTTTGTAACCACATCATAATATCCTATCAAATTTGTCAGACAAGACTTTCCCTTAACAAACCCATGCTGTGTCTGAATTATTGCTGCGGTCTTGTCTAAATGATCGTGCAATGCATCTTTAACCAGTGACTCCATTATTTTACCCGGAACAGAAGTTAAACTAATTGGTCTGTAATTACTCGTGTCACCCTTCGATCCCCCTTTGTGAATTGGGGATACATTTGCACATCTCCAGTCCGTGAGAGCCTCCCCCGAGTCCAAGGATGCTCTCATAATTATGGCTAAGGGTTTGCTTAGTTGCTTTGCCGCCTCCTTTAATGTAACTGGATAGATCCCATCCACCCCAGGTGCTTTTCTTATGTTTAACTTCAACAATTTCTCCTCCACTTTGCTTTCAGTTATTACAAAATCATTAAGTATCCTGCTACAATTTGATAACCTTCTGCCATTTTCAACCCTTAATAATTCCTCATGTGTGAATGTAGATGCAAAATACTCATTCAGTTTGTTTGCTATCTGAACAGGATCATCAACAGTCGAACTATCGATGTCAAGTGGACCAATCAGATTCATCCCCTTCCTTTTAGAGTTTATATAAGTAAAGAAATCCTTGATTTTTTCTTAGCATCTTTTGCCAAGGATTTCTCGTAATCTGCCTTCGCCTGCCTAACCTCCTTTGTCACCTGATTACAGACTAGCTTATATCTACCATAGGCTTCTGAGTCGCTTGATAATTTATATGCATCCCATGCATTTTTCTTCTCTATTACGAGTCTCATTAGTTCATTAGATAACCATTTAGGCCTAAACCTTGAACAATATTTCTTAATAGGTATGAAACTTTTAGTAGCTTCCACGATTAATCCCTTGAATGCTTCCCACTTAGAATTTACTGTTGGTAACATCGTCAGTTGATCCCACTGTACAGAATTTAAAAACTGTCGGAGCCCACTGTACTCGCCTTTACAGAAGCAAAAACCCTTTCCTTTACCCCTGATGGTAATTAAATCTTTAAGTAAATCCCACGTCAGTACACTGTGATCACTGCCACCTAGTGGTTCTTTTATCTGCAAATTCCTAATACATGAATGATTACTGCTGATAACCAGATCAAGAGTATTACTTTCTCTAGTTGCCTCTCGAACATGCTGCTGCAGAAAACAATCATCCAATAAATCCACAAAAGTCTGACTAGTGTGTGAGTGACCAACCCACAAGTTCCAGTCAATATCTGGGAAGTTAAAATCCCCCATTATAAGACATTCCGATTTACTAGTCCACTCTACTTCTCTGTACAATTGTTCATTGTACCCATTCAAGTCATTAGGCCTATAACACACTCCTACTCTAATTTTTGCTTTCGCAGTGCTTATGTCACACCAAACTCACTCAACAGTGCACTGTTCATCTATATCAATTGGATGCACTTCTTTTGATTTTATGTTTTTCTTTATTAACAGCATAACACCTCCTCCCTTCCTATCCTGTCTATCCTTTCTGTACACATTGTACTTCCCAAATTCCAGTTCGGCATTCCAGATATGAAGTTTTCTGAGCAATGCAGACAGGCTACCAGGGCAGGTCATGGGGTTTTGTCAATGATATATACAAATTTTGCTACCAGGGAAAAGGAGGTGATTGTCCCTCTGTATAAGGCAATGGTCAGGCCACGCCTTGAGTACTGCATACAGGTCTGGAGGCCTCATTTTAGGAAGCATGTAGATTTGCTTGAACGTGTACAGAGAAGGGCAACAAGATTGGTGAGGGGAATGAAGAAATCCTCTTACCAAGAGAGGCTTAAGTTCTGCAAATTGCAGTGTCTGGAGACTAGGCACCTGCGTGGTGATCTGATTGAGGTGTATAAAGCCTTGAATGGGTTGAGCACGCTGAATTCTGATGGGATCCTTCCACTTGTTCAGATTACAAACCTAAGTGGGCTTAAATTGAAATTAAGAAAAGACAGATGTAGAATAGATGTGCAGAAATTTGCCTTTAGCCAGCGGGTGGTTAACTGCTGGAACAAACTTCCATCTGTCATTGTGGAAGTTGATAGGTTAAATAAATTTAAGGAGGAACTGGACAGGCATTTGGAGGGAATGGTGTGATTTTTTTTTTTTTTTTTGGCTGATGCTGCATAACCTCATACACTTGCTTTCTTGCATCACATGCCACTACTACTACTACCCTAGTACTCTCTTAATTGTTCAGCAAATTTTTGGATTTGATGGTGAAGCATATTCAAAATGTTGCAAGGGGGTGCTTTTTATCTAGAGAGAATGGACATTTCATTCTGTATAGATAACAGCCACATTACCAAATTTGTAGAAAAAGAACTTGTTCTATTAATGTAACTTATCTAATCACTGCCTCCCTCTTACAAATTTTTAAATATTTCAACAAGAATAAAAAGCAATTAGTCCACCATGAATAAAAGATTTAATAATATCAGTCTGAAAAGTGTAGTAACTTACGACTCACACTATAGAATAAAGTAACACAAAAATATGAGGGTGGTTCAAATGAGAACAGGAAGATGACTAAACAATTATTTATTCAAGCTTGTGGCAAGGAACCTCATTATTTTTCAATATAGGTTTGCCTCTTAAAATACACGTTTTACATGAAACTAATGTCTGGATATTGTCAGAGAACAATTTCTTTTGTTGATAACTGAGCAACTCATTACATGAAACAACAAGTTTATATGTACTGTGTTGTGGCTCAATAATAAAGCTAAAGGGGCTGATTTTCTACATGACATAGTGACTGAAGAATGAGCCATGGATACATTATTGAATTCAATTTGAAGACAAGTAAACAAGTAAAGCGTGATGTCCTTCCAGTTCTCCAAAGCGAAAGAAATTCTGTGCTAGGTCATTTGCAAAAAAAAAAACAAAAAAAAAACAAAACCATATTTGACACAGAAATGAGAAATGGCGTTATTTTGGAGAGTTATATGAGTAAGAGGATAACTGTCAATAATGCTTATGAGCCATCTAAAGCTGATAAGACAGACGAAGGATCAATCAGAAAATGTTTTTTACAACGTAACAATGCTCAGGCTTACACCATTCAAGATGTGTTTTGAAGTGCTATCCCCCCCCCCCATTTTCTCCTAACTTGGGTCCAAGTGCCTACCATTTTTTTTTTTTTTTTTTTTTTTTTTGACTATTCAAAGGCTGTTAGTTAGAGAGAAAGAACTTTCATTTCAATATATGTACAGCTAAGCATGCAACCAAAGAAATTGTTCCCTGACTATATTTAAGCATTAGTTTCATGGTGGAAGACTTGTACTGGAAGAGGAGAAGAAAAATATGTTCTTTACCTTTGCTGTTTTCATCCTTGAATATCCTTAATTTATATATATACAAATATAGGCTTTACTTACAGGCTTTACTTTGCTTCCAGGTAACCTGTCATTTACAGGTCCCAAAGAATTAAACATCTCTTCATATTTTACACGCTCTGTTATCTTTGGAAGAACAAAAAAATTATTTTAATGGGATAATAAAACTGGAAAAGATTTGAGTCAAGATTATAATTTTATGCAATTCAAAACAGATTTATGAGTGACTGCAAAAATAAAATAACACTATACGCCACATTGAGAACTACAAATTAACCAGTTTATTGAAACCTATAAGTGATTATTCTGACAAGAACCAAAATAATGAAATAATTTGCTAACTAATGACAATGTTTGGATCCAATTTTGTTCTCTGTTATCAAATTAATAATATATCTGAAATGTTATGTTTAAAAAAATAAAAATAAATTCAGACACTTAGAAATGCTAATGACAGGATTCCAAAAGTGTGATTGATTGGTTTGATTTGGATTTTATTGGCGCATTAGCAACTAAGGCTATAATGTGCCAAACCAGAAGTGTAACCTAATACTCTGATGCAGTTCAGTAATTTTGTGGTACTAGTCTGCTGAGAGCAATATATACATGTTGCACCGTAACACTAAAACCAGGATATCATAACCACATGTTGTCCAGAGAGTGTCCGTTATTCTATTCTTTATTTCATATCCTCCTTTAATATCTGGATCTTTGCTTTACTTATGCCTACCTCAACATTACTCATATACTAATAATACCCAAAATACCTATCTCATTTCCATTCTGGATATTGGATATATCCATCAATTTTTGCCCAATTTTATGATGGACCTGGGAGATATCTATTATAAATTGAAAAGCCCATTTGCAAAGGGGTGCTTCGGGTAGTCTTTTGATCATGCTTCTAGAATGCCGTTTTTAATTTTAATAACAGTAACTTTCAGAATTACTGAACATTTTACAATTATCATTATCATTATTTATATAGTAGATTGCCATTTCAGGCCACTGTGTGCATTATGTCTGTATAAGTGTGTATTCACAAGCAAATATGTATGTAGTGCAGGCTGAAAAACCCTATTCTTTCTGCCTGAGCCCAACTACAGCTCCAATTGAAGAATACTTTAAGAATTCCTTCATTCTCTGATGGAATTTGAACCCAGACCTCTTCAAACAATTGTCTAAAAACCACTATACTGTTGTGAAGGGTATAGAGAACCATGTAGAGAAAAAAACAGAGGCTGCAGTTAATCACTATATACACTTTTTTTGTTGGATGATCAAGGCCACAAGGCAACAAATTAATGCTCATAACACGGCTAAAAATAGTAACACTTGCTCAACAGATAATATATATACAGCATAATATCAATTAACCAAACTTTTAATCATCTGAAAATTTCAAATTTTTTTCTCTCCCTAATTTCACTCAAAAAATTAACACCTAATATTTGACTGTAATGAATGGAATTATCACATAAATATTATAAAATCCACAATTTTATATCACATCACAATTCCATTTATATAAGACATGAGTGAAGCAAAAAATAATAAATTTCATCCAGGGCATAACAGTATAATACCAACCATGCTGATATGATGCATAAAAACTTCACTGAAAAACAAAAAAAAAAAAAAAAACCCTATTAAAAAAACATAAAAACCTAAATTCACCACTACATTAAAAATTGCTGCAAATAAAAACCTATGCTATATAGTAGTCAATTTTGTACACCCACCCCCAGAAAAATGTTTATACATCATATCAGCATGGCTGGTGTTATTAAAGTAATGGCATGAATAATTTATCCAGTCTGTCTGACACCTATTAAACTTCCTAGTTTTTTTATATGACTCTTTCGTTAAATTTTTATTTTAGTCTAAATCAACTTTCATGAAGTATGAGGAGGGACATTTTATCATAACATTTTCTTGTTTATATATGATTTTAGCTTGTTACTTCTGCTGTCAACTAAATTCTAAAGAAGCTGAAAGGAGACATTTCTTTTCTTCTTTTCCTTGGTCAGATTACTCTTTCAAAACTTCTGATGTCAACGTTTGCTTAGATCGTGTCAGTGAAATTATTCTTGTAGGAATGTAATCCTTTATTCCATCCACACTCCACTTTAAAATCTTGTCCTTTATCTAAACCTTGGTTTTTCCAATAAATGTGCTAAGGCTGTTCAAGAGAAGAACGTTGCATATCGTAATTGGCTTGTTTCCAAATCTTCAGTTTCATTTTCTGCCTACACCAAAGCTCGCAACAACTGTAAAGCAGTTATTAATCAGTCCAAACTAGATTTTGAACAGGCTAAGAGTAGAAAACTTGCTTCTTGCCCTAACGGTAGCCGAGCATTCTGGTCTCTTGCCAAAGCTATTGGCCGCAACTTTTGCCCATCTCTGCACCCACCTCTGTCAAAACCAGTTGGTTCTGTTGTCACTTCAGCCAAGGATAAAGCTGACCTGCTAGCATCCCATTTTTCTTCCAATTCCTGTATTAATGATCTTGGTAAAACACCTCCCACCATTCCCAACACGCTCCAATCAACGCCTCCTGTGGTCTTCCGTCAAAATGATGTCAGAAGGATTTTGACGAATCTTGATGCTAAGAAAGCTCCAGGTCCTGGTGGTATTTCTCCACTTATTCTCAAAGCCTGTGCTCCTGAACTTACTCCTGTTGTTTGCCGCCTTTTTTCACTTCCTTATTCCAAATGTGTTTTTCCTTCTGCTTGGGAATTTGTTCATATCCAGCCAGTCCCTAAAAAGGGTGACAAATCCCTCCCATCCAATTATCATCCCATTGCAATTACTTCTACTCTTTCTAAAGTAATGGAGAAATGAATTAACCACCAACTCTTAAACTACCTAAAACCTTCCGTCTGATCAATGATCGCCAGTATGGATTCCGTCAGTGTTGATCCACTGGTGATATTCTGGTTTATGTTACCCATTTATGGGCAAATTCAATGGAAAAGTTCGGAGAAACACAAGCAGTTGCTCTTGACATCTCAAAGGCTTTCGATCATGTTTGGCACAAAGGTCTCCTAAACAAGCTTCCATCTTATGGTTTGCCAACTGTTTTTTGTAAATTGGCTATCCTGTTTTCTCTCTGATCACTCACTGAGGGTGATGATAGATGGCTCTCTGTCTTCTAACGTTTCCATTAATGCTGGTGTCCCCCAAGGTTCAGTTCTTTCCCCACTCTTTTCCTCTTTTATATTAATGACCTTCTTCCATTGACTGGAAATCCTATCCATAGTTTTGCCGATGATAGCACATTGCATTCTACTTTGCATTTTGAGAAATCTTGCCCTGCTCAATCAGCTTCAACTTCTCGAATATCCGCTACCAATTCCTTAAATGCAGATCTCCGGGTAATTCTCCAGTGGGGCAAAGACAACTTAGTTGATTTCAATCCTTCTATAACTCGTTCTTGTCTTATATCTCACAAAAAGGATTCATCTCTTTTGGATATATCTCGCAAAAAGGATTCTTCTCTTTCAAAAAGAAGATATCTCTTTTGGGGATTACTCAGACTTCTAATCTCTCTTGGCTCAAGCACATTACAAATATTGCTTTCTCTGCATCTAAAAAACTTGGTTTTCTCTTTTGCTCTCTGTGTTACTTTTCTTCCAAACAGCTGTTCACTCTGTACAAATCGCAAATCTACCCTACCATGGAATATTGTTCACACATCTGGGGCGGTGCCCCCAAAACCTCTCTCAGGCTTCTAGATTCCATTCAGAAGAGGGCAGTTAGGTTAATTTATGACTCCTCTCTAACACAGTCTCTCCACTCTCTGTCTCATAGACGTACTGTTTCTGCTGCATGCCTTTTCTACAGATATTTCCATGGGCATTGTTCTTCTGAATTGGCTTTCATAATTCCCGCTCTCTCTTTCAAAACAGTCCGAACACGTGCCGCCACCAGCCAACATCCATTTACTGTCGAACTTCAAACTCACAGAACCAACTTTTCATCTTCCTTGTTTATTCAATCAACTGCCATTTTCTGGAACAACCTTCCTTCATACGTATTTCCTGAAAATTACAGTCTACAGAAGTTCAAATCTAATGTCAACAAATATCTTCTTTCATCTTCTCAACCTCCAACCCAAGCAAGGTACTAAGTACTATAAGTTCTAATTCCTCTCGTGTTTGGGGTTTTCATAGAAAAATAGAAAACATATTTACTTTTTAATAAAATAAAATTTATCTATTTTTAAAAGTCATACTTTTCTACAGAATGTATTTTTTTATTACAGCAGGATGTTTTAATATTCATAATTGAATTTCACTGTTAGCATAGCTCACTATATTTCCACTTTAAATTATTATGTTTTCTCTGATGTCCAACAACCAATTCGTTAATGAAAATAACTGTTCCACAAGCATTCATCCCTGGAGGACTCAAACAGAATTCAATGACTTTTTTATATTACTAATATCAATATGTTGATCCAGAAAATGCTTAAATATTTAAACCCACTTTTTGTCTATTCTAATTTTCTTTTCCCTCCATTCTTGCAATTTTTCTTCAGTAAGGTATATGTTAATTCTCCTTATTTCATTAATGAGAAGGTTATCTTCAGTTGCTACTGTAATTTATTTGTTATTTGGTTTTTTTTTTTAGGAGCATTAGCAACTAAGGCCATATTGCTCCGAGGATATGCGGTGGTCATCCCTGACCTTTCCGCATCCTCCGTATTTGGTGGTGACGGGTTCGAAGTTGCTACTGTAATGCAGGTAAAGACAGGTAAGGAATGGAACAGTGCTGGTGAATGACTGGCGGGCAGTACAAACTCTATGACAGTCACCTAAAACTCTTTCCTCCATCTCAATAAAGCCTTTGGGATGGTAAAGATATTATCTTAAAATATACTAAAGGATGCCCTTTTCAAAGTCTATTGAGAGATGTGTCCTCAGGGGTAACGCGTTCAGGTAGTTTCCTCTCGTCTTGGGCTGGGGGACCATAACCCAGGAGGCTCAGCATGAGAAGATTGTGGAGAGTTTGAGGAAATGCAGAAATGGAGGGTAAACGAGCTGAAGGGAAATCCACCTCTCACCATTCTATAATAGCAACACAATAAAATTTTCCTAAATTCTCAATGTTTTCACATTTCAAATTTATATTTAAATTAAAAATTTCTGAAAAAGAGAGACAAGAAACAAAGAGAGACAAATGATGAAAAAGAGAGAGATTGTTCCTCCAAATTTGGGATGGTTGGTAATCCTAGTTTAGTCCCTTCATTTAACTATAGATTTTCTCTATAAAGCCTGAGGAACACTAATAAATTCACTGGCCATTTTAACAGCACTCAAGTTCAAGTTATTTTAGGAAAGATCCAAGTGGTTATATTTTTACAGATGAGAAAAATGGTTTCACTTAAATACTAATCAGAATCAGAGAGATATGAAGTGGAAACATTATGATAAATATATACTATGGAAACCAACAGGCAGCAAAGATTTAGTCTTTATATTGCCATTTGATGGGCCAAATTACAAAAAGAATTGAATGAAAACAAATTTATATGTTTCATGAAGGCACAGAATATTGCAATGGGTGGGGGGGAAGCTAGGTAATGTATGCAGTGTGATACATTTCAAGCACATTCAATTTTTTCTCAAAAAAATTGAATTTTTTTTTTCTTTTTCTGTGATTAATAGAGGCGAAAAATAAATAATCACATTTTTATCAATTAATTATTAAGATTATAACTTTATAGATCACTTAATAAAACTCTATAGCTTTACACTATAAACTCAGCTGTTTAGTTTAATGACAAATATATAATATTTATTGTTCTTCTCCCATATACTTTTTTATGTCACCTATTCTCTCTCTCTTCCCCCCCCAACAAGCAAGACCACATCCTCAAGCCTTACATAACAATAAACACTAAGGATGCAAGGGCTGTCTAAAGATAACAATATCACATTAAAATTTTCTGTGTTTAATCTATCAATTTCATTTTCATACAAACTATGTGGAAAAAAAATAAATAATTGCCACATTTTCACTTGTCTAATTTTAATGAAATTTGCAATGGCTCAAAAAGTATTTGTAAAAGAACTAAATATAAAATTTCATGAAAATCCACCAATGGAAGTCGTCATTACACGCAGACGGACCGGCATGCTGAAGACAATAGGCACTTTTTCATGTAGTGTATATATATATATATATATATATATATATACGTGTGTGTGTGTGTGTGTGTGTGTGTGTGTGTGTGTGTGTGTGTGTGTGTGTGTGTGTGTGTGTGTGTGTGTGTGTGAAGGCACCTAAAAAGACATTTTCAAGCAGCAGAAATTTGAAAATTATTTTTGAAGAATACATGCAAACTATTATTGTAATTTTGTTTTTCATTTCCCAAATGTTTTGGATAACCAGGATCCTACTGTATTCAAGAGTTATGTAATACTTTATGAGTGATTAGTATAACAGTACTCTTTCAATAATCTTTTTCTTAACCTATATAAATTATTAATGCCAAGATTTATTCTTAAAGCAATTTTACATCATGGTTTCTCACAAGGAGAATTATTATACTGCATCCATACCTTTTTTGTAAATCTCCAATACTAAATTAAGCTCAGTCATCTCTCAAAATGCAAAAATAATAATTTCTGAAAGCTTTCTTTTACTTAATAAATTAAGGATTTGGTGCTAACTTAAGGACTACGAAAAACATAGATACACTGACCTGATAGCATCAGCTATAAAGGTAGTGTTAATTGGGTTGGAAAACTGTTAGTATAAGTTCTAATTCCTCTCGTGTTTGGGGTTTTCATAGAAAAATAGAAAACATATTTACTTTTTAATAAAATAAAATTACTTTTTCATGTAGTGTATATATATATATATACATGTGTGTGTGTGTGTGTGTGTGTGTGTGTGTGTGTGTGTGTGTGTGTGTGTGTGTGTGTGTGTGTGTGTGTGAAGGCACCTAAAAAGACATTTTTTATATTTGGAGGGAGATACATAGACAAACAGATAAATAACAGCAACTACAGGTAAAGGTGAAAGTGATTCCTGTTCTACTTCTATTGAGATATACAACATCATGAAAAGTGAGGTGTCAGAGATTAAGGCCTGCTGGGGGACTTCATGATACAAGCAAATACATAGGCTGTGTTAGGGATACTTAAAGCAAAAACTAGGTGTGCATGTTGCTAGGATTATAGTAAACAAATTTGAGGAATTTGAAATACTAGTTAAATCGTCAAACACAGATGTTGTAGAGACATCGAAGACATGGTGTCACTTGGACATAAGGAGCACAGAATTTGAATATGGGGAGTACAATATGTACAAAAAGAACAGAGAAGGGTGGGGGGGGGAGAGGAGTAGGAAGAGGAGTTATGCTGTTAGTTAAGAAGCATGTAGAATCTAAAACAGCACACCCAGTAAAGCAGTAACTCAGCTCCTAGTGGATAAATTTTCATTAAATTTTTTATATTTGGACCTTTTAAAAAGATTTGTGAGCCACCCTAAATTTCATATTTAGGCTTTACAAGACTAGACCACCAAATAAATTTAGATATCCACGAGATATTAAAAGTAGATAACATAGTAAATGACATAAAACAGTATCATAAAAATGGATCAGCCACATAGAAAGAATGAACCCAGACCAGATCCAAAAATTAGCCTTTAACTACAAACCTACAGGCAAGAGAGATTTTGGTCGACCAAGACAATGATAGCGAGATCAAGACCACCTCCAAGAGCTACAATGGAACAGGTCTTAAAAGACCTAAGCCGGACCAAGTTCATGATGATGATGACAAATAATAAGTCCTCCTCATGAACTACCTTATTATGGTGGCTTCTAGTAGAGCCACTCTAGTAAGGCAGGTTGAAGGATAGGGGTGAGACACCTTCAAAGAGAAGGGCTAGAAACCCACCCATTAGATGTAAAATAAAAAAATTAAAATGGTCAAATAAAATTAAAGAATAGAACCCAACAAGCAGTGTGCTTAATGTCATGTAAAAGAAGAAGATAAATATTAAGACTTCACTGCATGGCTACGCCCCCACCACACTTTCTTTTTTTTTTTTTAAACCTGAAAACAAGTTTCGTTCATGTTGCAATCCATTCTACACAGTATTTACTTTGGAATAAGATTAAAGAAGACAATGTTGTTGGAATAAATTGAGGGGATAAAACTAACAATAAATTAGGTTTATATGAAAGGTTTAAATGTGGTACAAAATAAACTACAGCATGAGGGGATAAAATTAACAATAAATTAGGTTTGTATGAAAGGTTAAAATGTGGTACAAACAATCCCTATCAGATTAAATAGTCATGTTGTTGACTCCTGGCCAGGTGATCAGATAAACAGTTTCACTACAAAAAAAAAAAAAAAAAACCCAAACTGCTAAAAAAAGCCAATGGAAGCTAAGATGCTATTGTGAAGGGGCTTAGCAGACTATTAACCCATTCTATACAAGGACTGGCCTTAGGCTGATTTAGCCAATTGAACCCATTCCGGCCCAGTGCCTGTTTTTTTACAGGTTTATTTGGTGTTGAGTTTATGGATCATTTGGAAATATCTTTAGGCACCAAATTTATCTATTTGTTCTATGTATCATTCAATGTGGTGTAGCAAAGACCTTGGAATTTAACAAAATAATAAAGGAATTTGCAGAGAGAAAAGCAAGAAAGATAAGGCTTTAAGTATAAATAGGAACCCTACAGTTATAAACTAAATACTCATTTCTGCATGAAGACAAGAGCCATGACTAAGTACAGACCGATGTGTGTTTAACAGTAACTCTCTTTCAAAATAGCCCTTTGTCATACCCATTGTTTGAAAACTATGACACAAATTGCACATGTATTTTCAATAATAATAAAATATATCCATACTAGGATATATTTTAGGAAGTCCCACAAAACCACCCTGCATAAGGCTCTACACTTCTTAGGGTCATTTCTGCTACACAACCTTAAAATATATTTATACTTATCCTAAGAATGCTAAGAATTATGATCCAGTATCCAGACCTGGTTCTCAGCACATTTCAGGAAAATAATATGAAAAAAATGTTTTCCCAAGGTAAATATTGTGTTGTAATCATCTAGAGTGGTTCACTATGTATATTAACCTTACATTTATCTTTAAAAAAGAGTTAATGTATGCTGTGTACTACATTTCAGATATATAAACAAATAGTAATAATTCATGATTTATAAAAAAAAAAAAAAAACAACAGCACGGACTTTTATAAACAAACTGAAATAGACAAAGAATTAATTATTTCTTTGTCCATTTGTTCCTCTACTGGCTCATAGCAACAAACATAATATGAGGCATCTGATTCAAGAAACCTAGCTTATACAGCCTGAGCCAAAAAAACCCCTTCTCATTTCACCCATCTATTTGCTCCAAATGTTTGTCTAGTTCTGCCTTGAATTGATTTAAGCTGTCAACTTTTACGACAGATGGAAGTTTGTTCCAGCAATCAACCACCCTCTGACTAAAGGCAAATTTCCGCACATCTATTCTACAACTGTCTTTATTCAGTTTGAATTTATTTCCCCTCAGTTGACTAATCTAGGCAAGAGGAAGTATCCCATCAGCACTGAGCATACCCAAACCATTTAGCATTAGCATTAGCATTAGCATTAGTAGAGGCATATGATGCAAGAAAGCAAGCTTATTCAGCATCAGCCAAAAAAAAAAAAAAAAAACCCCCACTCCCATTTCACCCATCTGTTCGTTCCAAATACCTGTCCAGTTGAGCTTTAAATTTGTTTAGGCTATCAACTTCTACAACAAGTGATGGAAGTCGGTTCCACCAACCAACCACCCGCTGGCCAAAGGCATTTTTCCGCACATCTATCCGACATCCGTCCTTCCTCAATTTGAATTTATGCCCTCTGAGGTGATTATTCTGAGCAAGATGAAGAATCCCATTGGCATTGAGCATGCTCAAACCATTCAAAGCCTTATACACCTCTATCAGATCACCTCGCCGGTGCCTAATCTCCAGACTCTGCAATTTGCAAAACTTAAGCCTTTCTTCGTAAGAGCAACCCTTTGTTCCATTCACTAATCTTGTTGCCCTTCTCTGTACCCGTTCCAGCAGTTCTACATCTTTCTTGAAATGAGGCCTCCAGACCTGTATACAGTACTCAAGATGTGGCCTAACCATTGCCTTATACAAGGAAATAATCACCTCCTTATCCCTGCTAGAAAAATTCCTGTATATCATTGACAACACACCATGAGCTACTCTTGCAGCTCGTCTGCACTGCTCAGAGAACTTCATATCTGCCTGCACAATTACCCCCAGGTCCTTTTCATTCTCCACCACTGTCAGTGTAGTACCGCAGAGTTGATACGTTGCTCTGGGGTTACTGTTTCCCATATGTAGTACTTTACATTTGTCAATGTTAAACTTCATTTGCCACCTCTCAGCCCATCTGTTCAACCTTTCCAGATCCAAGGCCTTATACACTTCAAGGCCTTATACACTTCAATCAGATCACCTCGCAGGTGACTAGTCTCCAGAAACTGTAATTTGAAAAACTTAAGCCTTTCTTCATAAGAGAAACCCTTTGTTCGATTCGCTAATCTTGTTGCCCTTCTCTTTACTCATTCCAGCAACTCTACATCCTTCCTAAAATGTGGCCTCCAGACCTGTATACAGTACTCAAGATGGGTCCTGACCATTGCCTTATACAAGGGGATAATCGCATCCTTTTCCTTGCTAGTAAAATTCCTGTATATCAGTGACAAGACACCACGAGCTACTCTTGCCTACTGTCTGCACTGCTCAGAAAACTTAATATCTGATTGCACAATTATCCCCCATGTCCTTTTCATTCTCTACCACCCTCAGTGTAGTACCACACAGTTGATATGTTATTCTGGGGATACTGCTACCCATATGCAATACTTTACATTTGTCTATGTTAAACTTCATTTGCCACCTCTCAGCCCATCTGCTCAACTTTTCTAGATCCTGTTGCAGTAGCATACAGTCATTAACATACCTCCGAACCATTATGTCATCTGCAAACTTAGACATTAAGCCTGATATTCCACCATCATTATCATTACTAAATACAGAAAACAACAATGGACCTAACATTGAACCCTAGGGGACTCCACTAATAACATTAGCCCATAAAAAGCAGTGACCATTGATTACCACTATCAGTCTTCTCCCACTCAACCATCCCTTTATCCATAGCAGCAATTTGCTTCCAGTGCTACACTGCTCCAATTTGTGCAACAGTCTTCCATGTGCAACAAAATCAAAAGCTTTCCTAAGATCCAAGTATATTATATCAAAATTATTCTTTGCATCCAGTTCCTTTGTGACCACATCATAGTATCCATTCAAATTAGTCAGACAAGACTTCCCCTTAACAAATCTATGCTGTGTCTGAATTATTGCTGCAGTCTTGTCTAGATGATCCTGCAATTCATCTTTAAGCAGTGACTCCGTTATTTTACTAGTAACAGAAGTTAAACTAACAGGTCTGTAATTACTTGTGTTGCCCTTTGATCCTCCTTTGTGGATTGGTGTCACATTTGCACATCTACAGTCCATGGGTACCTCTCCTGAATCCAGGGAAGCTCTCATAATTATGGCTAAGGGTTTGCTTACTTCCTTTTACTTTACTCCTCCACTTTACTCTCAGTTATTACAAGATTATTTAGCTTACTGCCAGAGTTTATTGCCAGTGTGAATGTCGATGCAAAATACTCATTTAGTTTGCTAGCTACCTAAGCAGGATCATCAACACTTGAACCATCGATATCAAGTGGACCAATCTGATTCATCCCCTTCCATCTAGAGTCTACATAAGTAAAGAACTCTTTGCTGTTTTTCTCTGCATCCTTTGCCAAAGATTTCTCGTAATCTGCTTTTGCCTGCCTAACCTCCTTTGTGACTTGATTAAAGACCAGCTTATATCTACAGGCTTCTGTGCCACCTGTTAATTTATATGTATCCCATGCATTTTTCTTTTCTGCCACATGTCTCATTAGTTCATCTGGTATCCGTTTAGGCCTAAACCCTGAACAGTATTTCTTAGTTGGTATGAAAGGCTAGTAGCTTCCAAGATTAATTCTTTGAATGCTTACCATTTAGTATTTGCTGTTGGTAACATCATCAGTTGGTCCCACTGTATAGAATTTAAAAACTTTCAGATTTCAGTGAAATTTGGAAAGTTTGACAGTTCTAAAAGAGTGAAAGATAAAATTTCACAAACCCATCCACTGGGAGCCGAGTAATTATATGCAAATGAATGGACAAAGAAATAATAATTGTCAAATTTCTTGAATTTCAATGAAATTTGGGATGACTTCACATGTTTCTAAATTGCCCAAATATAAAATTTCATGAAAATCCATCCACTTTGATTTGAGTTATTACATGTGAATGGACAATGAAATAATAATTACCAGATTTATACTGGTTGATTTATATTGCATTATGAAATATATAAATATTTCATATTTATATATTTCATAATTAATGAAAACATATAAATGTCATATTATTCCAGATTGCTGTTTCTGCTAGCAATGTCATGCAAAATATTGCTTTTCTAATTTCAATTTCCTTCCTGAGTCCAAATTTCTCTTAGCTTATTGAAATTCCATTTGCTATAAACTACATAGCATGTTATTTTTAGAAAAACTTTAGTTGCATTGTCTATAAGTTATTTTACAATAACTCAAGCATGGTTTTATGTCGCAAGAAAGTATTTAGCATTAGTAGAGGCATACGACACAAGAAAGCAAGCATATGCAGCATCAGTAAAAAAAAAAAAAAAAAAACCTTCCCGTTTCATTCCTCCCAATGCCTGTCCATTAGCTTCCACAACAAAAGATGGAAGCCTGTTCCACAAATCAACTACCCGCTGGCTAAAGGCAAATTTCTGCACATCTATTCTACAACTATCTTTCCTCAATTTGAAACTGTGCCCCCTTAGGTTCTTAGTCTGAGCAAGATGAAGAATCTCATCAGCATTCAGCTTTCTCAACCCATTCAAGGCCTTATATACCTCAATCAGATCACCTCACAGGTGCCTACTCTCAGGCACTGCAATTTGCGCACCTCCATAGCCAGGTGGGAAGGAGGAGCAGTGCGTAGCACACACTTCTTGATTAGACCGGGGTTCGAGCCCGTCACCACCAAATACGGAGAATGCGGAAAGGTCAGGGAATGACCATCACATATCCCGGAGCAATATGGCCTTAGTTGCTAATGCTCCTAAAAACCAAATAACAAACAAACAAACTGCAATTTGCAGAACTTAAGCCTTTCTTGGTAAGAGCACCCCTTTGTTCCCCCTCACCAATCTTGTTGCCCTTCTTTCTACATCCTTCCTAAAATGAGGCCTCCAGACCTGTACAGAGTACTCTAGGTGTGGCCTGACCACTGCCTTGCATAATGGGATTATCACCTCCCTGTCCCTGCTAGCAAAATTCCTATATATCATTGACAAGACTCCATGACCTGTCCTAGTAGCCCATCTGCACTGCTCAGCGAACTTTCATATTTGGCTGCGCAATCACCGCCAGGTCTTTTTCTCTTTCCACTTCCCTGAGTGTAGTGCCACCCAGTTGGTATGTTTCTCTTCAGTTATTGCTACCCACATGCAGTACTTTGCATTTGTCAATGTTAAACTCCAATTGCCACTTCTCAGCCCATTTTCCCAACTTATCTAGATCCAGTTGGAGTAGCATACTGTCATTACTGTCGTTTGCAGATGACACCTTTGTGTCATCTGCAAACTTGGACATTAAACCCGATATACCTTCATCAATATCATTGATAAATATACAAAACAACAATGGGCCCAACACTGAACCCTGGGAAACTCCACTAATAACATTTGTCTACGAAGAGCAGTGTCCATTGATTACCATTCTCTGTTGTCTCCCACTCAACCATCCCTTTATCCATTGTAGCAGCTTACCCTTGATGCCATACCTCTCCAATTTGTACAGCAGTCTTCCATGTGCAACAATATCAAAAGCTTTCCTGAAATCCAAGTATATGATATCAAAATTAATTATTTTTGGCATTCAGTTCCTTTGTGACCACATCATAGTAACCAATCAAATTGGTCAGACAAGACCTCCCTTTGACAAACCCATGCTGTGTCTTATCTATTCCTGCAGTCCTGTCTAGATGATCCTGCAATGCTTCTTTAACCAGTGATTCCATTATTTTCTCTGGAACACAAGTTAAACTAACAGGTAGTTACTGTAGTTACTTGTGTCACCTTTTGAAACTCCTTTGTGAATTGTTGATACATTTGCACACCTCCAGTCCATGGGGACCTCCCCTGAGTCCAAGGAAGCTGTCATAATTATGGCTAAGGGTTTGCTTACTTCCTTTGCTGCCTCCTTCAATATAACTTTTATATATAATATAATATAATTAATCCTTTAATATAATTTAAGTGAGTCTTCTAATACAATACCAATTTCAAAATAGGTTTTGCAAGATTACACAAACTTTTTTCACCTGGCAGCTTTAAATATACTGCATACATCTGATTTTCAGCAATAGCTTTATTCCTTTTTAATGTGCTGACAACAAAGTTTACTTCTGATTTAAAATCAAGGCCATCAAGGATTGTTTCAATTCATTCTATCTCTATTTGCAAAAGGATTTTCTAAATATTCCTTCAACAAATATATTAAAATATTCTATATATTATTATTATTATTATTTTATTTTTTTTTTTGTTAGTTGTTGGTGCATCAGCTTCTGTGGCCATAATGCACCTCCCAAAGTTTTTGCATTTTACTCTGATCCAAGCCTGCAACCTTTGGGTTGCCAGGCAGGCACTTTACCCACCTGGCTAGTCGGGCCGGTCTATACATTACAAAAATATTTAGAATATTCTTCCAACAAATCATATCCTATCAGTCTGTAATTAATTCTTCTTACTTCTAACAGTTGGTAATTAATTACCAAGTGGAAGAGGTATATATTAAGCTTTCTTTACTGGGTATATAAATTACACCTCTTTTTGATTCTTTGCATTTCTTTAATTTCATAATGCAAATTATGAAAGTCAAATTTGCATTAAAAAAATTTATGAAACTAAATTATTCCTTACTTAGAAACACTTATTTTGACTGTCTAGCGTTCTTCTGTCTTCCTTCTATTGATTTCTAAAGACCTCCAGACCAAACCTGTAGGCAGATTATGAGAAATCCTTTGCCAAGGATTTCTCATAATCTGCCTTTGCATGCCTAATCTCCTTCGTGACTTGGTTACAGACCAGCTTATATCTATCATAGACTTCCATGTCACCCATTAATTTATATGTATCCCATGCATTTTTCTTCTCTGCCATATGTCCCATTAGTTCATTTAACATCCATTCAGGCCTAAACCTTGAACAATATTTCTTAGTTGGTATGTAAAGCCTAATAGCTTCCAAGATAAATTCTTTGAATGCTTCCCATTTTGAATTTGCTGTTGGTAACATCATCAGTTGGTCCCACTGTATAGAATTTAAATACTGTCTCAGACCATCGTAGTCACCTTTACGAAAGCAAAAACCCTTCCCTTTACCCCTGATGGTAGTTATCTCTTTGAGTAAATCCCACTTCAGCACACTGTGATCACTACCACGTAGTGGTTCCTTTATCTACAGATTCTTAATGCATGAAGAATCACTACTGATAATCAGATCAAGAGTATTACTCCCTCTAGTTGCCTCCCGAACATGCCGATGTAGAAAAAAATCATCCAATAAATCCACAAAAGCCTTGCTAGTGTGTGAGTGACCAACCCACAAATTCCAGTCAATATCTGGGAAATTAAAATCCCCCATTATAAGACTCTCTGATTTACTGTTCCACTCTTATTTCCCTGTACAGTTTCTTATTATACTCATCAGAGTCATTAGACCTATAGCGCACTCCTACTCTCAATTTTGATCTCCCAATCTTATGTCACACCAAACTGACTTGACACTGCACTGTCCAGCAATGTCGATTGGCTTAACTTCCTTGGATTTTATGTGTTTCTTAACTAATAGCATAACCCCTCCTCCTTCCTATCCTGTCTATCCTTTCTGTACACACTGTACTCCCCAAAATTTCAGTTCTGCATTCCTTATATCTGTGTGACACCACGTCTCTGATATCCCAACAATATCTGCTGTTGATGTTTTGAGCAATATCTCAAATTCATCAATTTTATTTACCAAACTCCTAGCATTGGTGTACACGCAAGTATATATGCACCTGTTCCTATTCTTAGCTACCCTAACACAACCCATGTGTTTACTTGTATCGCAATGATTCTCAGCAGTCTCTGAAATATTCTGCATCTTGTTTTCCAGGCTGCTGCTCATTCCAATAGAAGCAGTGCAAGAATCACTTTTATCTCTGCCAGTGGCTACTGTTAATCTATTAGTCCTTGTATCCCCCCAAGCTAGCAGTTTTCCGACCCACCTAACACTGCCTCGATAGCATCAGCAAATATTCTTGCACCATTTCTATTTAAGTGTATCCCATCCCTGTAGAAGCAGTCTCTCCTGTTAACAAGTACAGACCAGGCTGAAAAAAATTCTACCCCTTGAGCCTTGTACAATCTTTCCAGGGCCGAATTGATCGACAAGGCTCTCATCATATACTCCCTCCTATCATGTCTGGGCAGAATTGCAGACACTTTCAAATTCAACCCTAATTCATGGCTTTTTTTCAACAGTGACCTGTACTTGTTAAGTAATTCCGCCGGTCTCCTACTCTTAATATCATTAGTGCACCTCCCAAAGTTTTTGCATTTTACTCTGATCCAAGCCCGAGGCAGGATTCGAACTCGTGACCTTTGGGTTGCCAGGCAGGCACTTTACCCATCTGGCTAGCCCAGGTGGGTAAAGTGCCCACTGTATACAGGTCTGGAGGCCTCATTTCAAGAAGGATGTAGAGCTGCTGGAACGAGTACAGAGAAGGGCAACAAGATTAGTGAATGGAACAAAGGGTTGCTCTTACAAAGAAAGGCTTAAGTTTTGCAAATTACAGTGTCTGGAGACTAGGCACCGGCGAGGTGATCTGATAGAGGTGTATAAAGCCTTGAATGGTTTGAGCATGCTCAATGCTGATGGGATTCTTCCTCTTTCTCAGAATAATCACCTGAGAGAACCTAAATTCAAATTGAGGAAAGACAGATGTAGGATAGATGTGGGAAATTTGCCTTTAGCCAGCGGGTAGTTGGTTGGTGGAACAGACTTCCATCCCTTGTGGAAGTTGATAGCCTAAATAAATTTAAGGCTCAGCTGGACGGGTATTTCGAATGAACAGAGCGGTGAAATGGAAGTGGTTTTTTTTTTTTTTTGGTGATGCTGCATAAGCTTGCTTTCTTGCATCATATGCCTCTAATAATGCTAATGCTAAAATATTTCTAGGAATATTTTTCACAAATCATTAATAAAACGAAAAGTCAATAAAGCTTAAAACTAAACTCACCTTAATACTCCAGTCCACTGCTGGTGAATTTCTACTTCCTGAATCACCCTATTGAGCACAAAACAATAAAAAATAATTGATATTTGTTGAACATTAAAATCAAGTAAAATTCTGTATCAAAGAGCACTTTGGGGCTATAAGCCTCAGGTTGCGAAATAGTTAACTGACGTGTAAGTTAGTGCAAGTGCATCATTTCCATATGCAGAAAGCTACTAAATACCTAGGAATTGGCATCATTAAGTACATCTCATATTGTGAATACCTTTCACGAGTTACCATTATATTGCACTACTTCAAATAAACAATGCATCACCAATGGAGAAGACTAATGTTATTTATTCTTAATGATGCCAATTTCTAGTTACTTAGTAGTTGACTGCTTGTAGAAATGATGCATTTGCACTAACTTCCATGTCAGTTAACTATTTTGCAACCTGAGGCTTATAGCCCCAAAGTGCACTATGATCTTAATTACTTGCACACCAGGCATCTTATCATATTGTGGAGTTATACTTCGCAACTGGGTTGTCATCATTGCATCACCAAGGTACCTGCCCACCCACCGATAAGGAGCCAACAAGCTCTGAAACGGTGCCGTCTGGATGGTGGTATCTGCCAAGAATAAATAACAGTAGTCTTCTCCATTGGTGAAGCGTTATTTATTCAAAGTAGTGCAATATCATGGTAACTCACTGTGAAGGTATTCACAATATGAGATGTACTTAATGATGCAATTTCTAGTTACTTAGTAGCTGGCTATGTGTAGAAATTATGCACTTGCACTAACTTACACGTCAGTAAAATTCTGTATTAACATTAAAAGACAAATTTCAATTAATGGTAACATTTTTTTTTTTATGAGATAATTTCAAATGTGCCACTTTTTAGATTTTTTATCTGCTAAGAAGGAAGAAAACCATATAAAACTAGGGAATATATCTGATACATGCATTAAAACTATAATAAATTGTGAAATATTTATCAAGCCCTGCTATGCTAACCCATCAGCTTTAGTTTCATATATATCATATTTAGTATCATAAAACAAGTGTGCTAAGTTTAATTGTTCCTGATTTAGTACTCTACAAATAAAATACAGTAAACCCTCGATTTAACAGACCCCGATATAACGGATTTCGGATTTAACGGACGGATGAATAATAATACAGTAATGTACATATTAATCTCGACCATATTATTTTTTTTAGGTTATACAAAACTTCAGTGTTATTATTATTAATTAAAAATTAATAATAATTACCTATTTCCATTATTGTTTTGATAATTACTTTTATTTTTATAATCAAAATCAGGAAATTGAATATTCTTTCTGAAAACGTGTTCAAATAGCTGTTTTCCCAGATTACAGATATGAGCAGGCGGTGACTTGCGAGCTGAACGTGACTTGGGACACTAAACTGCAGGTCTACCGACTCGCTTTGTTTCGGTCTCACTCTGCCTCAAGCTATCATGCGGTCAGGTTGTATACAGAGTGTTTCTGTGATTTCTGAATTGTGACTTTATTTATTAAATAATTTTGCAATCCTTACAATTTAAAATGGCATCAAGTGATAGAGGATTTAAAAGAAAGCATGTGAACTTAAATGTGGCACAGAAATTAGAGCTAATTGAGAAATTAGAACAAGGCGTCTTCGGTAGCACGTGTTTGTGGAATTTACGGCATAAAAAATGAACTGTTTCTGATATCCATAAAGGCCAAATTGCAGTGTTTTATATTTACAACAGAATATTACATATTCTTTATTATAATTTAATAATTTTATATTGTACAGTACTGTATTAAATATACAGTATTGTATTAAAGCTTTTTTTTTTTTTTTTTCCGTTAAGAACAATAAAAGATGCCTCCCCAGGTTACATTCGATTTAACAGACTTTCGGCATTAACAGACACCTTTTCTCCCTATTAGTCCGTTAAATAGAGGGTTTACTGTAAATTAACTGATTATACTGATTGATTTTTCAAACCTCTACTTTCAGAAGCTTAAAACAATTCTCTAGCCGCCTCCTCCACCACCCAGATCAACAGTATCAAATATATTTCAAAAATACAATACAGGTGGAACATCAAAAATCTGGCTGTTTAAAAATGAGAATAAACTAAAAAAAAAAAAGGTGCATTTTCAAGATTTTTTTTTGTAAAACTAGCATCATTTCAATTCCATTTCGAAATTCAATTATATTAAAGTTACACAATTAAAATTAACTTAAACACTTTTGATAACTCCATTAGAAGCATCTTTATATCTATACATTTATTCTTGACAAACAGCACTGCTGGTCACTAAGCAGAAGCAAAGTCGACAATTTACCTAATTTATTTATTTATCATTTATTTATTTATTGAAAAATTGCATTTGCATATAAACATGGCCATATCTTCGTTTTATGTAAACAAACATAGGGTGAAAAGTTATGCTACAATCAATTCATCATTTATCAACCTAAGTGATATTCATGACATTTCTCTCTATTCCTCTCTCATTAGTCTATAACCTGGCAGTAGCATTGCCCCTTTTGTAACACAATTGATATCATGTTGCCTGACAGGCTCTAGATTAGCATTAGCAAGGGCACATGATGCAAGAAAGCAAGCTTATATTAGCATCAGCCAAATCCCCCCCTTCTCATTTCACTCATCCACCCGCTCCAAATGTTTAGTTTTGCCTTGAATCTCTTTAAACTATCCAATTCTACGACAGATGGAAGTTTGTTCCAACAATCAACCACCTGCTGGCTAAAGGCAAACTTCCACACATCTATCCTACAACTGTCTTTCCTCAATTTGAATTTTTGCCCTCTCAGGCGATTATTCTGCACAAGAGGAAGAATTCCATCAGCACTGAGCATGCTCAACCCATTCAAGGCTTTATACACCTCAATCAGATCACCTCGCAGGTGCCTAGTCTCTAGCCTCCTTTGTAATGGAACACTAATCGAACAATCCTTTGTTCTAATCTTGTTACCCTTTTCTGTACTCGTTCCAACAGCTCTACATCCTTCTTAAAATGAGGCCTCCAGACCTGTATACAGTACTCAAGGTGTGGCCTGACCTTTGCATTATACAAGGGGATAATCACCACCTTATCCCTGCTAGAAAAATTCCTTTACATCATTGACAAGACACCGTGAGCTACTCTTGCAGACCGTCTGCACTGCTCAGAGAACTTCATATCTGACTGCACAATTACCCCCAGGTCCTTTTCACTCTCTACATCTGTCAGCGTAGTACCACACAGTTGATAAGTTACTCTGGGGTTACTGCTTCCCATATGCAGTACTTTACATTTGTCAATGTTAAACTTCAGTTGCCACCTCTCAGCCCATCTACTCAACTTTTCTAGATCCTGTTGCAGCAGCGTACTGTCCTTAGTGTCATTAACAACCCTGCTGACCTTCGTATCATCTGTAAACTTGGACATTAAGCCTGATATACCAGGTCTAATGTCCACCATCAATATCATTAATGAATACAGAAAACAACAATGGACCCAACACTGAACCCTGGGGGAATCCACTAATAACATTAGTCCATGAAGAGCAGTGTGCATTGATTACCATTCTCTGTCTTCTCCCACTCAACCATCCCTTTATCCATAGCAGCAATCTGCCTCCAATGTCACACTGCTCCAATTAGTGCAGCAGTATCAAAAGCCTTTCTAAATATATGATATCAAAATTATTCTTTGCATCCAGTTCCTTTGTGACTATATCATAGTATCCAATCAAATTGGTCAGACAAGACTTCCCTTAACAAACCCATGCTGTGTCCAAGCTATAACTGAAGTCTTGTCTAGATGATCCTGCAATGCTTCTTTAACCAGTGCCTCCATTAATTTCCCTGGAACAGAAGTTAAATTAACAGGTCTGTAATTACCTGTCTCCCCCATTTATCCCCCTTTGTGTATTGGGGCCACATTGCACATCTCCAGTCCATGGGTACCTCGCCTGAGTCCAAGGAAGCTCTCATAATTATGGCTATAGGTTTGCTTACTTCCTTTGCTGCCTCCTTTAATATAACTGGATAGATTCCATCCACCCCAGGTGCATTTCTTATATTTATCTTCAAAAATTTCTTCTCCACTTTACTCTCAGTTATTACAAGATTCTCTAGTTTACTGCCAGAGTTGAATACACCTCTGGCATTCCCCTCGCTAACTCCTCATGTGTGAATGTCGATGCAAAATATTCATTTATTTTGTTAGCTACCTGAGCAGGATCATCAACAGTTGAACCATCGATATCAAGTGGACCAATCTGATTCATCCCCTTTCTTCTAGAGATTAAACAAGTAAAGAACTCTTTGCTGTTTTTCTTTGCATCCTTTGCCAAAGATTTCTCATAATCTGCCTTTGCCTGCCTAATCTCCTTTGTGACTTGGTTACAGACCAGCTTATATCTATCATAGGCTTTTGTGTCACCTGTTAATTTATGTATCCCATGCATTTTTCTTCTCTGCCACAAGTCTAATTAGTTCATCTGACATCTATTTAGACTCCAAGGAATTTTCACACTACATGAAAATTCCCCAGAGTTAGCCGAGTTCATGGCCACCAAACACTACAGCAATTCCTCTTATTTTCCATGAGAATACCCACAGGCAAGTGGTGATCTTTGAGAAGCTTTTGGACAGTGGAAATGATGCGATTACGATGAAAAGCACTATTTCCCTATATAATAAAATACACTTGGCCAGATACAATAGAGTAATAAAAAATTACATTGCTTCACAGGCTGACTCAGCTTATACAAAGTGAACAATATAAACAGATAAAAAAAAAAAAAGCAGCATATACAAGGCTAAAGACACCTTAAAAAGCTAAAAAAAGTAACTATTTAATCCCCAACCAGTGAATTAACAGGGTTAAATATCTTCCTGCTGGTCCTATCAGGTGATGTGATATTACTATCCAGCCCAGGTTAAGAATTGTTGATGATAGAGAAGGCAGCCTTTGCTACATTGTTAACAAGTGATGGCACTGTTTTTGTTCATATTTTTGAACTGTGATTCTATCAGCAACACAGTTCGAGTTGTCATTCTGTGCATTTATTTGCTTTTAAAATGAATATTTATTAATACCAATTTTTGTTAATCTTTATATCAGTTAAATCTTTACTGCTTTCTGAAGTGAGGGAGAGTACCATTTTGGTTGCATTGCATGGAAATAAAAATTGTACAGAACAAAGTTTGCTTGATAGCTCACAGCAAGCTTTTCCCAGGTGTTTATTATCACTATATTCTGTATTCATTATTCTTTCCTTTCTAATTACATAATGAATAGCCATTTAATATTTTAGTACGGAAATTGGGTATATGCATGCATAGTATCAAAAGTATTCAAACACAGCTATGGAAAATTTCACTCATGATTTCCACTTTCAACCGATAATCAAGAGCACAATCAGTCAGGTTAAGTGTATGATTTAGAAAACTGAATACTGGCTTGTTGTCTATCTCAAGTTTGTTGGATAAATACTTGACACCTGCATTATATGCTGAAAGAATTTCATCTCCAGATCCTGTATTTTTTTCTCTGACATGACTTCCCCCTCTCTCTTTTTTTTTTTTTTTTTTTTTTGTCAATCATGTAAAGGGGAGGGGATCTAAATACCTTTACTTTTATTCCTAAAAAGAGTATAAAAAATCATTTGTCCAGTTAAAAATTTCCCTATACATTTTTTATTTATTTTTTCTCCTCATTGTTTTTAATGGAATATTAGTGGACCAATTTTGTAGGCGATCACTTCAGTAACTTCATGGTGGCAATTTTCAAGTTTTCAAATTTTGATCAACCTAAGCAATAAAAGAATAAAATAATGTAGTTAATAAAAATAAATTAATCATGTAGAAAAATTATCAAAAAGTAGACAACTGCACTACAAATACATTTTCCCTTTATTCTTGCTTGAATTTGACATTTCATATTTGGTTAGATTTATTATCCAAAACCTGGCAATCTCCAGGTCCTCAGGCTGTCAGATTTCAGATGTTATGCCTATACAATATTCATAATTACGATTCCTACTTTGCAGTAAAGATTTTAATTATGAATCTTGCACAGGTGTAACATCTTACTATGTATATTATAATATACTGTAGAGATAATAAAAAAGATGGGGAGGAGAGAGAGTTCTCTCTCTCTCATTATTTCTCAATAATGTTGACATAGTTGTGATAGAGTAACCGAATACCCTAAGCGATGTTATATACTAGTCAATGAAACATGAATAGCTATAGATGTGAGTTAAGCTGAGGAATTGAGACAAGTAAATCAAAGGCTTAATCAGCAGGTTAATTTGTTTTTTCAGGCTCTTCAAGGAGGGGGGGTCACTAACTAGGGGGTTCTTGGATGAATTATGCAAGTTTGCCCATGTTTTTGGGTGTTTATATTTGTAGTTAGCCATTGTGTTCAATTACTCCCTCTAGTAGCACTTTCTTTTCAGTAATAAATATTTTTCCTTATTTTTATTTTTTTATAATAATGGTTTTCATATCTCCTTTTTAGTTGGCACATTTATTTTGGATTATTTTTACCAAGGTACGTGCTATGAAATAGACTTCCAGAGAGGTTTTTTTTTTTTTTTTTTGTTAGTGCATCAGCTTCTGTGGCCATAATGCACCTCCCAAAGTTTTTGCATTTTACTCTGATCCAAGCCCGAGGCGGGATTCGAACCTGCGACCTTTGGGTTGCCACAGAGGGGGTTACCATGTGTAATAAAATAGAATTCATATAACAAAAATAATATAAAGTTTTTCACTTTATGCAGCAATGTATCATTTTTATCATAAGTTAGCCTGTGTACCTCTCTAGCCTTGAAACATGTATCACTGCAACAAACACTAATCAGTTTTTATTTGCAATGTGAAGTGTGTATACATGCATGTGTAAACTTTGTAAACAATGTTGTGCATGCACAACTTGCTTACAATGTTTAAATTTTAAGCTTCCATTATAAGAAGGTGGTAGATGACTTTCATCAACCGGTGAAATACCACCACTTTGCTTATTGGAGGCTTGAAGTGGTAAAACCCATGTTTAGTCTCTAGAGCAAAGTTTCCGGCATCCCCCTCCCCTATACTTCTCCTTCAACCCATGCACGGTACTAAGTACTATAGGTTTTGATACCTTTCGTGTTTGGGGTTTTCATAAAAAAAAAAAAAAAAAAAAAAAAAAGTAAATAGCAATTTTTCAATTATGAACTACAAAAACACAATTTTACATAAGCACAATTATGCATTTTATGAAACTTCGAAAATCGCACTGCAGTGATGTCACAGAATTTTTTAAAAAATATTCCTGTGGATTAGTAGTAGTAGTGGCATGTGATGCAAGAAAGCAAATGAATGAGCTTATCCAGCATCAGCCAAAAAAAAAAAAAAAAAAATCACACCATTCCCTCCAAATGCCTGTCCAGTTCCTCCTTAAATTTATTCAACCTATCAACTTCCACAACGACAGATGGAAGTTTGTTCCACCAATTAACCACCCGCTGGCTAAAGGAAAATTTCCGCACATCTATTCTACATCTGTCCTTTCTTAATTTGAATTTATGCCCCCTTAGGTTCGTAATCTGAACAAGTGGAAGGATCCCATCAAAATTCAGCGTGCTGAACCCATTCAAGGCCTTATACACCTCAATCAGATCACCGTGCAGGTGCCTATTCTCCAGCCACTGCAATTTGCAGAACTTAAGCCTCTCTTGGTAAGAGGATCCCTTCATTCCCCTCACCAATCTTGTTGCCCTTCTCTGTACACGCTCAAGTAAATCTACATCCTTCCTAAAATGAGGCCTCCAGACCTGTACGCAGTACTCAAGACTTGGCCTGACCATTGCCTTATACAGAGGGATAATCACCTCCTTTTCCCTGCTAGCAAAATTCCTATATATCATTGACAAAACCCCATGACCTGCCCTGGCAGCCTGTCTGCATTGCTCAGAAAACTTCATATCTGCCTGCACAATTACTCCCAGGTCTTTTTCATTTTCTACCACCTTAAGTGTAGCACCACACAGTTGGTACGTTTCTCTGGAGTTACTTCTACCCATATGCAGTACTTTGCATTTGTCAAGGTTAAACTTCAGTTGCCACTTCTTAGCCCATCTGCCCAAATTATCTAGATCCTGTTGCAGTAGCACACTGCCATTACTGTTATTAACAACCCTGCCAACCTTTGTATCATCTGCAAACTTCGACACTAAGCCTGATATACCTTCTTCAATATTATTGATAAATATACAAAACAGTGGACCCAACACCGAACCCTGTGGGACTCCACTAATAACATTAGTCCAAGAAGAGCAGCACCCATTGATTGCCACCCTCTGTCTTCTCGCACTTAACCATCCTTTTATCCATTGTAGCAACTTACCCTTAATACCATTCTGCTCCAACTTGTACAATGGTCTTCCATGCGCAACAGTGTCAAAAGCTTTCCTGAAATCCAAATATATGATATCAAAATTATTTTTTGCATCCAGTTCCTTTGTAACCACATCATAATATCCTATCAAATTTGTCAGACAAGACTTTCCCTTAACAAACCCATGCTGTGTCTGAATTATTGCTGCAGTCTTGTCTAGATGATCCTGCAATGCATCTTTAACCAGCGAATCCATTATTTTACCAGGAACAGAAGTTAAACTAACTGGTCTGTAATTACTCGTGTCACCCTTCGATCCCCCTTTGTGAATTGGGGATACATTTGCACATCTCCAGTCCGTGGGAACCTCCCCTGAGTCCAAGGATGCTCTCGTAATTATGGCTAAGGGTTTGCTTAGTTGCTTTGCCACCTCCGTTAATATAACTGGATAGATCCCATCCACCCCAGGTGCTTTTCTTACGTTTCACTTCAACAGTTTCTCTTCCACTTTGCTCTCAGTTATTACAAAATCATTAAGTATCCTGCTACAATTTGATAACCTTCTGCCATTTTCAAACTTTAATAATTCCTCACGTGTGAATATAGATGGAAAATACTCATTCAGTTTGTTTGCTATCTGAGCAGGATCATCAACAGTCGAACCATCAATGTCAAGTGGACAAATCAGATTCATCCCCTTCCTTTTAGAGTTTATATAAGTAAAGAAATCCTTGCTGTTTTTCTTAGCATCTTTTGCCAAGGATTTCTCGTAATCTGCCTTCGCCTGCCAAACCTCCTTTGTGACCTGATTACAGATTAACTTATATCTGCCATAGGCTTCTGAGTCGCTTGATAATTTATATGCATCCCATGCATTTTTCTTCTCTGTTACAAGTCTCATTAGTTCATTTGACAACCATTTAGGCCTAAATCTTGAACAATATTTCTTAATAGGTATGAAACTTTTAGTAGCATCCACGATTAATTCCTTGAATGCTTCCCACTTAGAATTTACTGTTGGTAACATCAGTTGATCCCACTGTACAGAATTTAAAAACTGTCGGAGAACACTGTACTCGCCTTTACGGAAGCAAAAACCCTTTCCTTTACCCCTGATGGTAATTAAATCTTTAAGTAAATCCCACGTCAGTACACTGTGATCACTGCCACCTAGTGGTTCTTTTATCTGCAAATTCCTAATACATGAATGATTACTGCTGATAACCAGATCAAGAGTATTACTTTCTCTGGTTGCCTCTCAAACATGCTGCTGCAGAAAACAATCATCCAATAAATCCACAAAAGTCTGACTAGTGTGTGAGTGCCCAACCCACAAGTTCCAGTCAATATCTGGGAAGTTAAAATCCCCCATTATAAGACATTCCGATTTACTAGCCCACTCTATTTCTCTGTACAATTGTTCATTGTACTCATTCAAAAGCAACTACCAGTTAAAAATAGAAATTGATGGGAAAAACAAAAAAAACACCTTTAATGCAGAATATTTAAAAAATTGGAATGGTAAAACTGAATGAAAAGCATGGGTGTAACTAGCAGGAATGAAAAACTTTGGCCTATTCTAAAATTGTAATGGAAACAACACTTCACTGCATAAAAAATGTCAAATTTAATCAAGTGACATTTCAATTACTTCCTAGGATCGAGTCCTCTATAGCAACAACTAACAGTTACATTGGATAAAAAACTGAAACTAAAATCGTATTTACAGATTACACATTGCTATTACAATGACAGAATGATGCAAGAAATAAAAATCATTGTAGCATCCACTGTAATAAAATAAAAAAAGCAAAGTAAAATAAAAAATTAAAAACATTAATAATAATAATAAAATGAAAACGAGATAAAATTTCTCCCAACTTTTGTATTTTATCTATTTCTTCCATATATTTACCTAAATCATCTAAGTCTACATAAGCTGTCTGCCTTCTAAATGGCCAGGTGATGAATTATTCTAATACAGTCAAACTTTCTTATTATGAGCATCAAGGGACTGACAAAATTTCCTAATTATAACCATTATTCACTATATCAGCGATGAGTTAAATCTACCTCCTATTTTTTTTTAATTCTCAATAGCAAAAGAAATATTATAAAGAAAAAAATAATATTAGTATATACCTACATATTAATACAAATTTTTCCACATGAGCCTTCAAGATCGGACTGTCTATTGAAAATCCAGCACTTCTTTGTGCAGTGAACCATTGAAGCAATGCTTCACGACATTTGTAACCACACACTTTCTAAATCCCCCCCACCCCCCGGTTATGTTCTTTTTCAGTGCCGATATGTAAACATGTTTATTCTTTCACAATGTTGATACTGTTGAAGAGAATAAAGAAAACTTTTCACACACTTTAGCATTTTTTGCACCACATTCTCAAACCCGCAAATAATTTTGACTTTTTTGCGAATCAAGAGACACTTTCTTTTGTTAGTAGACATGTTTCCGACAGAAGGGTTCGTTTCTAACTGATTTTACTTTAAAATGACAGTAAAGTGATCTGCATAAAATGTTCTTAGAAGTCCTGAAATGCATATAAAGTTCTTAGAAGTCCCTTTTCCAAAATTCTTAGAAGTCCCTTTTCCAAAATTCTTAGAAGTCCTGAAATAAATTTATGGTTCAGTAAATACAAAATAATCGTAAGTAGGGTAATGCGACAAGCGGAACACCAATGCATTATTGTGTAGCACCCACCTGAAAAGACAAGGTCATAAACCGGCCGCTAATCCGATGTGGGTGGTCATAAAAGCTAAGTCACGATTTTCATTTTTGTCATTCTAGAAAATGGGTTTTTTCAACTATCAAAGCAATTAAGAATGTTTGCATAGTTACCAAAAATTTTACGGTATATCCATGTAGTATGCTCGTTATAATGGTATGGGAATATGCACCAATTAAAATCATTATGGCTTTTTGCTCATTACAGTCGTGATCTCGTTATTTCCATGCTCGTTATAACCAAGTTCGACTGTAGTTTATTATTCTTTGACTAATGGTGAATTTTCTTATTATACAGCCTACAATTATCTTTCCTTAATTTGAATCTATGACTCCTTGTCTACACCATTCTAAAAAAATTAAAATATGCTTCCAGCATTGTTTAATCTCCACCCTTTTATATTCTTAAAAACTCAGTAAGATTCCCACACAGATGCCTAGTTTCCAAACTTGGCAGTTTACATGCTAAGTTTCTCTTTCTGTATAAATATCATTTTGCATCCACAACTAATCTTTTTACCTTTTCAAGCAACTCAATATCTTTTCTAAAATGAGACCTCCACACTCATATACAATGCAAAGACCTCAATTTAGGAAAGATATTAGCTTACTTGAAAAGGCACAATGGGTACTCAAGATGTGGTCTGACCAATCATTTATTCAATGAAATAACTACATCCTGTATATTACTGACAGTACCTGATGCACTCTCCTTGAAACCTTACCAACTGTTGAGAGAACTTCATATCAACCTATTACAACTCCAAGATCCTTTCATCTTCAAGTGTTAAATGTGCTAACACCATCCCCTAGATGATAATTTAACCTGGGATTACTGTCTCAGATGCAGATCCTTGCATTAATAGCATTAAAGATTAACTGCTATTTTTTAGACTATTTTATAACTTTTTATATCTTATTGTAGCAGCATTCTCTGGTTCTTGTTGTTAACAATACTGCCCAGCTTAACATCATCAGCAGATTCTAACATGACATATGTGATACCACCATCAATATCTTTAATGAAAATTAAAATCAAGGTCCATAATGCAGAACTCTGAGAGAACCACTGGTAACACTGGTCCATTCAGAGCACTACCTATTTATAGCTACTATGTTCCACCATTTAATCATCCTTTTATGCTGTATAGCAACCTATTATCAGTATCACACTTTCCAACTTAGGCACAAAACGTTCATGTAGGACTGTCAGAAGCCTTTCTAAAATCATGTAATTTATATCAAATTATTTCTTGCATCCAGTTCCTTAGTAACTTAACAGAAAAGATAAGAAAAAACAAATCCATATATTTTCTGATAAGTAACCAATATAAGGTTACAAGACAACCAGTGCTACGGTCAAACAAAATCTTTCCTTAACAAAAATAAGTTAAACAGTACTTTCAAAAATTTCCCACATTACATGAGCTACACACTAATTATATGCTATTGTAAATAACATCATTACTATCAAGGTAACCTTACACTACATTCTTAACCTTTAAGTGAGTGCATAAGTGTACAGTGGTTACCAAAACAGATGTCATATTTTGGCGATTATAATAGTGTCGTCACTAACATAATTCCAAGTGATCCACATGGTTTCTATAAATTTTTTGAAGATGTGCAGACTTCACAGACTTGACGGTCCCAGATGATCCTATAAAAGTTCTATTGGGTTTAATCAAGTGACTGAGGTGGCTACACCATAATTTGCAATAACCCCTCCTGTTTCTAGAAAGTTCCTGCATAGCTTAGAGCTGTACTTCAGGTCATTGTCTTATTGTAATATAAAATTTCTTCTACTAAGTCAAAATCCAAAGGATATTGCATTATGTTCAAGAATGTTTTTATAGTTTTCCTTTCTTAAAATTCCTTCAATTCTGATTCAATTCAACTCTATGCTTAGATCCAAAAATTTCAAATTTGGATTCATCTGTCCACAGTGCATTTTACCATTCTTCAAATGTCAAATGTCAATGGCTCTTAGCCCAAGCCAACAGTTTCTTTCGATTTTCTGGTTTTAATAAAGGTTTTCAGACCATTACACGACCACGAAATCCTACTTGTTCAAGATGAAGTTTTACAGTGGATGTAGACATGGGACTGTCTCCCATACTTCAATCTCAGATTCAAGTATGGGAACCGCACCTAAAAAAAAGACACTGAGTTTCTTGAAAGGGTCCAAAGATGGGTAACTCGCCTGGTGAGATCGGCAAAAAAGGGTGTCCATATGAGGAAAGACTTTGAATGTGTGGGTGCACAGCTTGGAAACTAGGCACCTTGGAGGAGACTTGATTGAAGTGTTTAAGGCTCTGAGAGGCAAAAGTAAAATGAATTAGAAAGAAATTTTCATAGTTATAAATGATTATAGAACTAGGGGCCATAAATTTGAGTTATGGGGGTGAGATGTTTAGAGTGGATTGCAGAAAGTTTTATTTTAGCCAGCGAGTCATAAATTACTGGAATAAGTTACCTATGTGGATGAGAGTTTGGGGAAATTCAAAGGTCAGCTGGATATTTACTTACGGGAGGAGGGAAATGCATAGGTTGCATATTTCCTTTTCTTTTATTATTTATTATATTTAATTTTATTATTATTTTACTCTTTTTTTTTTTTTTTTTTTTTGGGCTGGTGCAGCATAAGCCGTAGACTTCCTTGCACTATATGGCATTTACTAATACTAGATGAGGTAGGCTTTGAACACCTTGCGATGATCTGTTTCAGCAGGCTAAGCCAGATCAGAAGAGGATGGCTATCCATCCTATGTTTTTTGTTGCACTAATTATAAAAACTTTGCTAAATGGCAATCCTAAAGAATAAACTAGGCTGAATGCAAAATGCCTCCATGAGATCCCTTCTTATTAGATTTTGATCCACTGCTGTGTGTACGTGAGGGAGGTTGTTGTTGTTGTTATTGGGTTTAAAGACACAAGGGCAACTGAAGCCAAATTGTGTCTATTCATCGTTTAATTGCATGACCCTATCTTTATAGTTGTTAAATTATATACTTTTGTATAGGCCAATACATTTTAAGTATATTAAAAGTTCTTCAATATTTGCATTGTTTCCTAGGATATGAGATAAATCAGGTGATATGTTAAGCCTGGAAACTGATTAAAAAGTGTTTGACCAGATGGTTGAATGCAAGGGAATCAAGAAGAAAATGGCGGACCGTAAGCCAACTGTTACAGGATGAACACCGAGGTGGGCTTTCTCCCAATAGCAAGTAGAGATGGGTATGATGCGTATGTCCAATTCTTAGCCTTGCCAACACCACTTCCTCACGTCTGTTTGGTCTGAAGCAAGAGAGCCACAGCTTTGGTTCTTGTTTTATTTGGTAAAGTTTGCTGTTAGTATTCCTTTTCCATATCTGTGACCAGTTGTCGTAACATGCTTTATGAATAACAGGTTTGTAATCAGTGTATGGAACCTGAGGATGTTGTGAGAGAGTGGGTTGAGGATGTTTAGCGGCAAAGTCTGCACTTTCATTTCCCAGAATGGCCAGGGATCCAGCAAAAGCTGATTGACTGATTGGATGCACTACAGGAAAATAGTTGGGAATGAATTTCTTTCAATGTAGGATGAGAAGAGGAGAAATTCTTCCTTATGGCATTGATAGCACTGAGGGAATCCGTGTAAATTATTGCGGGTGAGATGCAAAGTTCAATAATCTTACTAAGTGCTAACTTGATGGCATAAAGTTCAGTAGTGAAGACACTGCATGATAAAGGTAGTGTGGCTGAAATTGTACATGTAGGAAAAACAGCAGCAGCACCTACCATACTATCAGTTTTCGACCCATCGGTATATATTTTACAGAAATTGGAGTTAAGAGTAGCATGAGCTGAGTGCAACTGTCTCATATTATTGGGAGGTATCACATTCTTCCCCCACTGGAGAAAATGTGTGTCACGTGAGGCACAAACATATGTCCAAGGTGGAACAGGTGCAGTTGTGTTCTGAAAAATATCAGCTAAATCAATGTTCCAACTCAGAATAAGATCTTTGATCCTGAGTGAAGCAGGTCGATTTTCATGTGGCTTATTCTCATAAAAGGAATCCCACCGAGTGTGATAAAGATACTCCCAACTGGGGTGCAATGGAAGACTCTGGATCTTAGAAGCATAGAAAAGCAATAATGTTTTTCTACGAAGATGTAATGGAGGCTCGTGGGCTTCAATATAAAGACTTTGCATGGGAGAAGTCCTGAATGCACCCAGAGCAGTCCTCAGGGCACTGTGCTAGATGACATTTAGCCGATCTAATGTGCTTTTCCTAGCTTAGTCATATACGGGAGAACCATAATCTAAGCGTGAACGGATCAGAGATTTGTAGAGGTGAAGTAAGGAGTACCGATCAGCTCCCCACGACATGGACGAGACTGATCAAAGCATGTTCAACAGTTTTAGACAAGTAGTTCGTAGATATGTGATATGTGCTTGGAAGTTAAGCTTACTATCTAATATCAGACCTAGAAATCTGATGCTGTTTACTACTGGTATTGGACAATTGTTTAGCCATAATTCAGGATGGTGGTGGACAGCACGTTTCTTACAAAAGTGAGTGGTGGTAGACTTTTGTTCAGCTAGTCGATATCCGTTGCGTGACATCCAGGATTCAATTCTGTTAATGACAAGTTGGAGTTGACGCTCAATGGTGTTCATGTTTTGCGATGGGCAGGAGATGGCGAGGTCATCTGCGTACATATAAGCCTCCACAGTTTTGGGGATGTCTCTAGTTATGCTGTTGACTCGAATTGCAAATAACGTTGCGCTGAGTATAGATCCCTGTGGTACTCCTTCTTCCTGAATATGGGGTGTAGACAGTATGTTCTGATAACGGACCTGAAAAGAGCGGTGGCGCAGAAAATTCTGAATTATCTGAGGGAGATGACCCCTTAGTCCTAGGTGATAAAGGTCCATAATAATACCATGTCGCCAGGTAGTATCAAATGCCTTTTCAATATCTAAATTGACCATGACTAGATGTTGCTTCATGACAAAGGCGTTGCGAATATTCAATTCAGCTTTGATAAGGACATCAAGAGTGGATCTGTTCTTACGAAAGCCACTCTGATGATCTGTTAAAAGGTTCTCTGCTTCTAAGATCCAGGTAAGCCCCGTATGTACCATTCTTTCAAAAATTTTCCCCATGCAGCTTGTGAGAGATATTGGCCTATAATTGTTAACCAAAGAAGGGTCTTTTGCCTGGTTTTGGTATGGCAAGTATGAGAGAATGATGCCAGGAAAGCGGATAAGCATTTTCTGAGAAGATTCGATTATAGAAAATTAATAGGGTACGTAAGTCCTCTTCAAGTAATTGTTTTAGCATGATGTAATGTACGTCATCTGGGCTGGCAGCACTATTTGAAGATTTATTTAAGGATTCTTTGAGTTCTGTTATATTAAATGGTTGATTGTATGGAAGTGAGAACCGTGTGGAGAAGTTAATTTTGCGGCGTTCTGCATCTGACTTGATGCGCTGAAAGGAGATGGAGTAGGAAGCAGAAGGAGATATTGTAGAAAATGATTCTGCTAGCGCATTGGTGATTTCCTTAGGTGCCGATAGAGCTTTCCCATTCCAGCAGAGTATTGGAGAGGGTGGTCGAGTGAATTTTCCATTTAGTGCTTTAATTCTTCTCCAAATGAATCGTGGGTCAGTGTCTTTGGTGATAGTTGAGGCAAATGAGATCCAGAAGTCACGTTTGGCTTTTCTCCTAATCTGCCTTGCTTTGGCTTTAAGTCTTTTGTATTCTATTAGTTTACTGGTTGTAGGAAACTTACGGAATTTGTTCCAAGCACGGTTTTTCTCACGCTTGGCATTAGAACAATCTATTCCACCAGTTGTTATGGTGAGAGCACTTGTGAGGTTGTGACTTCGGAACTGAATTTTTTGCTGCATTTAGTATCCGATTGGTAATGTAGTTAGTTACGTCTTCAATTGGATGTTGCTGAACATAACTTCTGTCTAACTGGACCTGGTTACAGTAGCTCTCCCAGTTTGCCTTCTTGAACTTCCAGGTGGATCGGTGCTGGAGATTTGCAGTTACCCATGTTTGTAATGAGCAAAGGATTGGAAAGTGATCGCTGTTTAGAGGATTGTTCAGCACTGACCATGATATACTTGGGAGAATTGCTGGTGAGCAGATGGACAAGTCTATTGCAGAAGTAGATCCTGTAGATAGGTTAATATAAGTGGGAGATCCAGAATTTATTATAGTTAGGTTGTTATTATTCATGAATGTTTCGATTAATTTGCCTCTTGTGTCAATCGCAGGCGACCCCCATAATGGATGGTGGCCATTGAAGTCACCGAAAAGGCAGATTGGAGATGGTAGTTGCATAACCAAATTATCAAGTTCTGTACTTGAAAATGGTTGAGAAGGGGAAATATATATAGAAGTTAGGGTAATTGATATACCGATTGAAATACGTGCCACCACAGCTTCTAGACTAGTTTGTAACTGAATTTGCCTGGACGGTATGTTTGATTTTATAAGCACAACTACTCTTCCGCGAGCAGGAGACTCCGAAATCCTGTCTTTTCTATATATTGTATAGTTTGTAAATTTTGGTGAAGCTTCAGATGATAATAAAGTTTCTTGTAGACATACTCCTATAGGATTGTACTGAATCAGTAAATCTTTTATGTCGTCAGAATTGCTTCTTAGTCCTCTGCAGTTCCACTGTATGATATTAGACATTATCTGAGTTTAGTTGTGGTCGACTGGTCTGACTGTTTTTTAGAAGTGGAGCATTTCGGTCTGTCTTGCTTTATTTTATCTTTTTTTCGGGAAATAGGGGCATACAGAATCCATGGTGTCATTTGCATGGAGTTCCAAAATGGGCTCCCCATTATCTAAATGCTCATCTACTTCCATACTGTTGATGGGAATTTCCATTTGTTTTGAACCTGTGTCAGATTTCCTTTGCTCTGTGTCGTATGGGACCGATGCAGTATCACTAGGGATACTGATTGGGGTACTTGTAGCTTCGTTAGTTTTATTTTGAAGATTTTCTTGTTTTGAATTTGAAAAAGCAGATTTAAGCCAATTAGCCATTGAGGTATTAGGCGGAATTGATACATCTGTTTGTGCTCCAGTAGATACATAGTTTCTAGTGCAAACAGCGTAGGATCGACTGCTAGGCATGCTCAACATAACTTGCCTACGTGCCTCAGGAAAAGTAACTTTATCTTCTATTTTATATTTTTGAATTTTTTCCCCTGTAATCCATAATTCGCAAGGTTTGGAAAAGGCAGGGTGACTTCCCTTGCAGTTTGGACACACAGGGGTCGCCGCCGAGCAATCAGCTTGAGTATGTTCTTTAGATCCGCAGATGGGACAGATGTAGTCACCTCTACATGCCTGCTGTGAATGACCATATTTCTGGCATTTGAAGCAACGAACGGGATTTGGAATATATGGTCTAATACGACAATTCAAATAGCCAGCTATGATTGAGGATGCTATGATTGAGGATGGTAAGTCTGGAGTACTGAATGTTAAAATGATGGTTCTAGTTGGAGTTAGATTCCCATCTTTTTTACTCATGATTCTTTTCACACTTGTTACCTTTTGACTACTAAGTTCTTGGAGTAGTTCTTCGGAGACTGTAATTAGGTCCTACTCACTGATCACACCTCTTGATGAATTTAAGGTTCTGTGGGGAGTAACTGATACTGTCAGCCCCCCAAATGATGTTGTATTTAACAGCCGTTCAGAATGTTTTGAGGTGGCTGTTTCGATCAGGAGGTCTCCGGATTGTAGTCGCTTCACCATTTTTGGTGACCCTGCAATAGACTCTAAACACTTTTGTATCAAGAATGGTGATAACTTGCCTACAGGTTGGGCAGATAATGAATGTACCACCAAGAAATTCGGTATCTCATTTGGACATTTTGCTTCCCTTCGAAGCCTTTTTGGATGAACACAGTCATGGTCAATTTCGGAAGTCTCTTGTCTTGAGCTCAATGGCTCTAAAGGTGGATAACTATTTGTATCCATGTTAGCTCCTTTTGGCCCTGGAGGTTTACCTTTACCACCCAGGTTACCGGCCCCGCCACGGGGAGGCGGGAGCAGTGCTGCTTGTGGCCAAGCGTAGAAGTTAGTATAGTTAGTATGAGTACTAAATTAAAGAAAAAGGTTCTTTCCTTCTTCTGGGCTCACTTCTTAGTGTTTTTAATAAATGAAGCTACTTAACAAAAAGGTTTAATAAGTAAGGGAGAAAACAAAAGAGAACCTAGTCGCTTACCAAAAAACACTCTTTAATCACACAAGAATCGCTTGGCCACGGAAACGCTTGGCACCCGGGGCCTGTGAGGGAGGTGGTGTTGAAGGTGTGGCCATCTGCAACAGCATGGGATGCTACACCACCGTAGGCGTAGGCAATTTTTCCCCTTCTAGTGTTGCTGGAATGTTCAAATGGGTACTGAGATTTTTGGTTAAGTAGCATTAACAGGCAGGACGAGTTGCACTCAGGTCTTATCCACGAAAACTTTTAACAGGGCCAGTGGAGCACGGTAAGCCTGATAAGCAGGGCATAGTGGCGGCAATGTCTGGGGGGTGCTGAAATTCAAAATTTTTATTATAATATTTAAAAAAAGTATCTCAAGGGTGCCAAATACATTTCTGCTTCGGGGTACCCAAAACCCTAGGGGCACACCTCACTTTTAATACATCAGCTATTCAAGCCAGAATGCACTAGTTCTTATGGCCAATACATGACAAAACTGTACATACTCTAGTTTGTAAAGTTTTGTCATGTATTATGTCTATACAAGAGTGTATTCATAGGCCAATCTATTTTTTATGCAGGCTGAACAATAACTCAAGAGGGAGAAAAACTCATTTCCTCTCATGAGTGTACCATTTACAGACAGTTAACTGCTGCACTTACGGGTTTTGTCCATGAATTTTTGACACATCAGCTATTAAGCAAGAATATTCTTATGGCAATTTGTACTGTTTTGCCATGTATTATGTCTATACATGGGTGTGTTCATAGGCCAATTTGCTTGTTGTGCAGGCTGAAAAACCTGAAATAACTCAGAGGAAAACAACCCATTTTCTCTGCATGAGATCAACCAACTACAGCGCTAACTGGAGAGGTCATTACGAATTCCTCTAGTTTCCGATATTATGCGAACTCAGACCATTCCAAATGAGCAAAATGTAACAAAACTACTATACTTTCACAGAGGTGCACTTACAAGCAATCTGCTAAACCAAAGCCTTGTCCTTAGTAACATGTTAAATGGCACTAGGAGTGCCATTTAGCAGATTACTAAGGACATATTTTTAGTTTTCGGTTCCTTGAGAAGTGGAAACATATGTGATGCTGGTTACAACCACTTCAACTTCAACAGAAACAAACAAATCCCCCCCCCCTCTGCTCAACTTGTTCAAACAAACACCACTATTACAGAGTGGTTAGAGTCCCGTGTGTGTGTGTGTGTGTGTGTGTGTGTGTGTGTGTGTGTGAGAGAGAGAGAGAGAGAGAGAGAGAGAGAGAGAGAGAGAGAGAGAGAGAGAGAGAGAGAGAGAGAGAGAAGCAGCTTAATAGTTCCGATTACAAAACCAGAGAGAGAGAGAGAGAGAGAGAGATCCTGCCAAGCTCCCCCATCTCTCTGCCACACACCTCAGTACAAATGATTCATCCCAGATAAACAAGGTACTACTCTTCAGATTCCCAATACTTCCACCAAATGGTTGAGAGGAGCACCCACCAAAGACCAGAGCACTCCTATTTACTGGCTAGTGACTTCTGCTAACTTCAATAGTAGCTTCTTTCAGGTCATATGTCTTCTCACAGACTCAGTCAGCCATTTCTGCTTTGTTTTCATGTCCTACTTCTGTGTTGTATGCATCTTATGAAAACTACAAGTATACGTTGAAATTAGTCATAGTTATTTTTTCCATGCAATTATCAGTGTGTACTACTTATATATCCTGTTATCCAACCCTCCTTCCAGGAAGGGGCTGAACATGAGTTTATTAAATTCAACCTTTTTTTACACAGCAAAGTTCTCTTTTCATTATTGTGTGTTACCTGCATGCAATGCCCTTCAGCCAAAAAATATCACATGAGGCAGGTAAAATATTTATGAGTTACAAACTGTATATTATTAAATTACTCCTTAAAGGACAGGGAAAAACATTTGAAATCTAATGTTATCTCTCTTTAATTCATAATGCTACTCATATAATTATAATCCTTGCTTGACCATTCTACTATAATATATTGAATCTGATAATTCATATCAGATGGTTCCGATTACATTTGTCCATGTAAGTTGCAGCAGAGAAGTTATCAATACAATTGTCGATGATTAAGAATCTGGTTACAATCTGACAAGAAGTGAGAAAAAAAGATTACTGAGGTGATGAAAATCATATAAAATTAAGAAAATGAATGCAATAATTAAATATTTTAGTACATTTTATCCCCTGTTCTTGTCATTCCTTTCAAATGGTTAATGCAATTTTATACACCATATTCTTGTATAGAGTAGCTTTATTCATTCACAAGAAACTGTTATCATGGTAAATATGAAGCTGAATTTTGGGAAAAAAAATCTGTAGGAAACACCAGTCTTTAAAACAGATCAAATGACTACTGCAGTTCTAAAAAGAAGCTTAATGAATGTGAGAAGTTCCCTCAATGCTGAGCCAATTGGCATTCCCATTTAACCCATAATGAAGAGCAGCTACCATATTTACCAAGTCAAGTGAAATGGTAAAAAGGTTCGTTTTTAGTATTAAGAAAAATAGATAACAGTACTTTAAACTACCTGCTTGTTTATCCACAAAAGCTTACCATATATGGTGGTGGAACTTGAGAATTGATGTTAGCAATGGTAAGCTCCTTTCCATTTTGAGTTAGTGCAATTAATTTCAATGCAACAAAAAATGATTTTTTATCCAACTGACCATTACCTGCAGGATCAGAAAGGTCCCATATCTGAAACAAAATTATAACAGTTAAAGTCTACAATTTTCAATTATGGAATTTCTTTTCCATTAGGAAAACTCACATAAAAAAAGTCAAACATGAAGCACTAGTACAACAAAACATAGCTGACATCTGATTTCATTAAATTTTCAAGGACACTAATGCTAGTAAACAGTTGCATTTTCACAAATTTCTGAGCAGTACCATAGATATTTTCAGCAATCTTCATAGCCAGTTTTATATAGTAAGATTAAAATGCTTCACATGTCTAGCAAATGTAGATCAGCATGTGTCAGACTAAAAGAGAAAATATGCTGTTGATAATTCGTAACTAACTTTAAGTAAAGTTTCTCCAATATATATCACATTATTAAGATATAAAATTCTTTAATTCCTACATACAATTTATAAGAAAAGATCCAGATTTGTAAGTTACAAAACCTGAAAAGAAAGTATCTATGTGGAGCATCTGAATGCCAGTTTTAAGGTTTTAAAAGATTTGAGTCAACTAAATGCCAGAGATATTTTTTCTCTTTCTTAGGTAACAGACTGATATATACAAAAATGTATTTTTAAAAAAATAATAGTTGCTGACTAAATACAGTGCAATTTCTATGTAACACAGATGGTTACACCGTGGTTTCAGATATAATGCGAGTGTGATGTTTCACAAATTTTACAAAGACACTAGTGGAAACAAACTTTATACCTCACAGAGTAGAAGCAGCTACTGCAATGGTTTCCAAATCTAAACATTTTTTTTTTTCTGAGAGGGGAACCATTATTACATTTGCTAGTTGTAATACATTCAGTTATAATTTTTTGTAAACAACAGAATGTGACATCCTTTTTCAGGATTAGATCACAACTAGAATGGCAAAAATCTCTAAAGGTATAATGCAACTCTGTGGTACCACACTGACAGTGGTAGAGAATGAAAAGGACCTGGGGATAATTGTGCAGGCAGATATGAAGTTTTCTGAGCAGTGCAGACGGTCTGCAAGAGTAGCTCATGGTGTCTTGTCAATGATATATAGGAATTTTTCTAGCAGGGATAAGGAAGTGATTATCCCCTTGTATAAGGCAATGGCCAGGTCACACCTTTAGTACTGTGTACAGGTTTGGATGCCTCATTTTAAGAAGGATGTAGAGCTGTTGGAACAAGTACAGAGAAAGGCAACAAGATTAATGAATGGAACAAAGGGTTGCTCTTACAAAGAAAGGCTTAAGTTTTGCAAATTAGAGTGTCTGGGGACTAGGAACCTGTGAGGTGATCTGATTGAGGTGTATAAAGCCTTGAATGGTTTGAGCATGCTCAATGCGGATGGGATTCTTCCTCTTTTCTAGATCTTGTTGCAGCAGCATACCTTCATTACTGTAGTAGTAGTGGCATGTGATGCAAGAAAGCAAGTGTATCAGCTTATGCAACATCAGCAAAAAAAAAAAAAAAAACACACCATTCCCTCCAAATTCCTGTCCAGTTTCTCCTTAAATTTATTTAAACCTATCAACTTCCACAACGACAGATGGAAGTTTGTTCCAGCAATTAACACCCGTTGGCTAAAGGCAAATTTCCGCACATCTATTCTACATCTGTCTTTTCTTAATTTGAATTTATGCCCCCTGTCATTAACTACCTTGGGAATCTTTGCAATCTTAGACATTAAGCCTGATATACCTTCATCAATGTCATTAACAAATACAGAAAACAAAAACAGGATCAGCACCAAACCCTGTGGACTCCACTAATAACATTAGTTCACGAAGAGCAGTGTCTATGGATAACCACTCTCTTTCTTCTCCCACTCAACCAACCCTTTATCCATACAGTAACTTTCCTTAATGCCACACTCCTCCAATTTGTACGGCAGTCTTTTATGTGCAACAGTATCAGAAGCTTTCCTGAAATCCAAGTATATGTTATCAAAATTAAATTATATTTTAATCATCATGGTATCCAATAAAATTGGTCAGACAAGATTTCCACTTTACAAACTTACGTTGTGTCTGAAATATAACTGCACTCCTGTCTAGGTGGTTCTGCATTACAGGTCTGTGATTACTCGTATCACCCTTTGATCGCCCTTTGTGAATTGGCGATACATTTGCACATCTCCAGTCTGTGGAGACCTCCCCTGAATCCAAGGATGCTCTCATAATTAGGGCTAAGGGTTTGCTTACTTCCTTTGCTGCCTCCATTAATATAACTGGAGAGATCCCATCTACACAGCATGGGTTTGTTAAGGGAAAGTCTTGTCTGACAAATTTGATTGGTTATTATGATGTGGTCACAAAGGAACTGGATGCAAAAAATAATTTTGATATCATATACTTGGATTTCAGGAAAGCTTTTGACACTGTTGCGCATGGAAGACTACTGTACAAATTGGAGCAGAATGGTATTAAGGGTAAGTTGCTACAATGGATAAAAGGATGGTTAAGTGGGAGAAGACAGAGGGTGGTAATCAATGAGTGCTGCTCTTCGTGGACTAATGTTATTAGTGGAGTCCCACAGGGTTCTGTGTTGGGTCCACTGTTGTTTTGTGTATTTATCAATGATATTGATGAAGGTATATCAGGCTTAGTGTCGAAGTTTGCAGATGACACAAAGGTTGGCAGGGTTGTTAATGACAGTAATGGCAGTGAGCTACTGCAACAGGATCTAGATAATTTGGGCAGATGGGCTAAGAAGTGGCAACTGAAGTTTAACCTTGACAAATGCAAAGTACTGCATATGGGTAGAAGTAACCCCAGAGAAACGTACCAACTGTGTGGTACTACACTTAAGGTGGTAGAAAATGAAAAAGACCTGGGAGTAATTGTGCAGTCAGATATGAAGTTTTCTGAGCAATGCAGACAGGCTGCTAGGGCAGGTCATGGGGTTTTGTCAATGATATATAGGAATTTTGCTAGCAGGGAAAAGGAGGTGATTGTCCCTCTGTATAAGGCAATGGTCAGGCCACGCCTTGAGTACTGCATACAGGTCTGGAGGCCTCATTTTAGGAAGGATGCAGATTTGCTTGAGCGTGTACAGAGAAGAGCAACACGATTGGTGAGGGGAATGAAGGGATACTCTTACCAAGAGAGGCTTAAGTTCTGCAAATTGCAGTGGCTGGAGACTAGGCACCTGCGCGGTGATCTGATTGAGGTCTATAAGGCCTTGAATGGGTTGAGCACGCTGAATTCTGATGGGATCCTTCCACTTGTTCAGATTACGAACCTACGGGGACATAAGTTCAAATTAAGAAAGGACAGATGTAGAATAGATGTGCGGAAATTTGCCTTTAGCCAGCGGGTGGTTAATTGCTGGAACAAACTTCCATCTGTCGTTGTGGAAGTTGATAGGTTAAATAAATTTAAGGAGGAACTGGACAGGCATTTGGAGGGAATGGTGTGATTTTTTTTTTTTTTTTTTGGCTGATGCTGCATAAGCTCCTACACTTGCTTTCTTGCATCATGTGCCACTACTACTACTACTACTACTACTACACCGGGTGCCTTTCTTATGTTTAACTTTAACAATTTCTCTTCCACTTTGATCTCAGTTATTACAAAATTATTTAGCTCCCTGTTAAGAGTTTGATAAACTTCTGGCATTTTCCTCCCATAATAACTCCTCATGTGTGAAAGTAGATTCGAAATACTGATTGTTTGTCAGCAACCTGAGCATGATCATCAACAGTCGAAACATCAATATCAAGTGAACCAATCTGATTCATCCTCTTCCTTCTAGAGTTTACATAAGTAAAGAAGTTTTGCTGTTTTTCTTTGCATCCTTTGCCAAGTATTTCTCATAAGCTGCCTTGGCTTGCCTAACCTCCTTTGTGACTTGATTACAGACTAGTTTATATCTAGCACAGACTTTTGTATCACCTGATAATTTGTGTGCATTCCATCCATTTTTCTTTTCTGCCACAATCTCGACAGTTCTTCTGACATCCATTTAGGTTTAAGCCTTGAACAGTATTTCTTGGTATGAAAAAAAGCCTAGTAGTTTCTATGATTATTTTCTTGAATGCTTCCCATTTAGAATTTGCTGATGGTCACGTCATCAGTTAGTCCCACTGTATAGTATTTAAAAACTGTCTGAGACCAGTGACGTCTCCTTCACGAAAGCAAAAAACCCTTCCCTTTACCCCTATGGTAGTTAAATTTTTGACTAAATCCCACGTCAGCACAATGTGATCTGCAGATCCTTAATACATAAAGAATCACTGCTGATAATCAGATAAAGGGTATTTCTCCCTCTTGTTCCCTCTCTAACATGCTGCTGTAGAAAACAGTCATCCAATAAATCCCCAAAAGTGTCGCTAATGTCTGAGTGACCAACCACAAGTTCCAGTCAATATCTGGAAAGTTAAAATCCCCATTATAATTACGGTTGCTTCAAATACTACCTTAACTCAATTTCCCAAATTATTTGCTTTATGATCCCATTTGCTTCAAAAGCAGTACAGGTCGACCATCACTAATCCGGTGGCGCCTCCGTAGCCAGGTGGGAAGGAGCAGCAGTGCGTAGCACACGCTTCTTGATTAGACCGGGGTTCGAGCCCGTCACCACCAAATACGGAGGATGCGGAAAGGTCAGGGAATGACCACCGCATGTCCCGGAGCAATATGGCTTTAGTTGCTAATGCTCCTAAAAATCAAATAACAATAACAAACTAATCCAGCAGCGTTGGGACCTGTGGGTTGCCGGATTAGTGATTTTGCCAGATCACCGATGGCTATTTTAGCACATACAGTTTACCCAACAGCTAACCACCTCCTCCTACCTTTAATTAAAACATTGACTGCCAAGCGAGTTTAAGAAAAAATTCTCCAGGGGCCAAAAAATATTTAGCAAATAATTTGATTAGTAATTCTAAAATAAATATTGTAATGTCAGTGTTGTCGTTTTTTTGCTTAAAATATATATAAAAATAGAGACTCTTTTTTTTATATCGCATATATGTGGCCGACATGGCCCAGCAGGTTACTTTATTTCTTGAGAAGCCGTGTCGGCCACATACGCATGACACTTTTATGACATACATATGAAGGTCATTTGTGATTAGTTTATTGCACATGCGGTGAGTGCTGCAATAAAACTAATTGTGATAAAATAAACTCTCAAACATCGCAATAAGTTTGGCAGTATTGTTAGAGATTTTGTGAAAATAAGTTCATTAGCACGCTGTATTATCCATCATATTGTGTTGTGTTTTTCCGCAAGTTTGTACAAGTATGTTGTACAAAAAAAAAAAAAAAAAACTAAAAAGGAATGGCTAAAAGAAAATTAGTAAAATAAGAGGAACTGAGAAAAATTGCTGGAATTTACAATTAAGCAGAGTTAAACTTCTCACAGGACACACCGCTGTCGAGTTTTTTCAGAAGTTTAACTTTATCTGTTATGAACAATGTATGGTGTTTGCGCTATACACCACGAGAGGCACTTCCTTTATGCATTGGAACAATGGCTGGGGCTAAGTGTGAGCAAGTTATAATAATAATAAATGCAGAAAAACAAGTGGGAATGGCTTGCCAGTGTTTATAAGTTCACGCCAACAGCTGATGCTGCAACCAACACCACCAAAACAGTAGCGGCAGGTCAGTGTACTGACCCGGGAAATTTCAAATTATGTTCACGGAAATTATGTCTGAATTAGCAGTGGAACCGGATTACCGGTGGCCGGATTAGTGATAGTCGACCTGTACTTGTGCATATTTTTACTCTAATATTCTATGCCAGAGGCTTCCTAATTTGGAATCTCCTCTGGCTTATGGAATATTCAGCAGCCTGGAAAGCAAGATGGCGGGGATTTCAAGCCCTGCTATGGGTCATCACAGAACAAGTAAATACATGGGCTGTGTTAGGGGAACCATTCACGAGTGCAATTTGAGCACATTCCCCTCAAATTTCTATTTATGGTATAAGTACCTTGCTTCAATCCCAGTTCCTCAACTCTGACTGTACATGAGGTGCACATCCACATAATTAGCACACTAAATTCAGTCATAATCGATAAGAAGTGTGTAAACCCCAATTCTTTGCTTACCAACAAGTTTTGAAAATATCAATCAAGCAAAATCCTCACTCTTTATAACTCTGTGGTAATTGTGTAGTGATACTCTGTTTTACATATTTGCTTCTGGATGTTCTGTAACTAAGTTCAGGGACACCACCATATCAAACAACTGTTGTAAAATACCGTGTATGCACTCTGAAATAAAGCATTTTTTGGGTATTGAATTTTATTAATTCTGGACGTAGAATACATGCTTAATTTGTTTCTGTACACTTCTGTTACATTCTGTATATACAGTAAGAAAATAATGTAAGGTTAAAATTAATAGCCAATATATTACATTATTTCACGAACTATTATCAGGAACATAACTCACTGTTACAGAAGTTTAAATAATACTATATTATAGTATAAATATAGTGCAGTAATTGTCATTTGATTAAATGGCTATAAATAAATTTATTTAGCTAATTTTCTACCAATAACTACCTCACATTTTAAATTAGATTTTTATATATGATCTTCCAAAATCATCCTGATCTCAACCACTTATATAAGGATTACAGCAATTAACCTTCATTCTATGTATTTAATATATCCAAAGTAATTAATACAGGCGCTCCACGGCTTAAGTCATGCTCAACTTACGGAAATTTGACTTTACGTAAGTTTTTGCAAGCCGATGCAAACTTAAAAAAATCGTGGAAACGTATTTTGCACCCCGCAGGCATAAATGGAGGTATCATGAAAATATAGTAATGTGAACCCAATAACACATTGTGTTTTTTTTTTGGTAATTTGTTCCAAGACCTTGGAAGCTGAAATTGAATGTTCACTATATAACTAAGCTACTTATCTCTCTAAAAGGTCATTTTTATAATAGAAATTTCACTACACTTTCATCGTTATCATATGTTCCATTATAAGAATCAATTTTGAATGCCTTTGTGATATTTTTCTAAAACACATTTCTGGGGGTCAATACCATAAAACAATAAAATCAATTTGCACTTTCTGGTTTATTGGACTTTTCTATTAGTGCAATCTATTATAAATGGGTAGTAAACTCGATCTTACTGCATTTGTGATAATATCGATAACTGGAATTGTGTGTGTTTTTACATTACGGTATTATGGTGAAATGAACCCCTTTCACTGAAATCTTCAATCATGTATAAAACAAATAAATTTTCAGAATCTTCTCTCCATTCCTATTTACTTATTACAATGATGAAGGGAAAGCGACCAACAGAAAGTGTAAATGGTGGCAGTGCTAGGATACAAAACTGATTTAGAAATAAAGGTGGAAATGATCAAGAAGTACGAAGCAGAACAAAATTTGTCATCTATTGCACGGAATTAGGTTTCACTGCTTCAACAGTGAATACTATTTCAAGGGACAGTGTGCGTATAAAAGAACATGTTAAAGAATCAATGCATTTAAGATCAAACAGTGATCAAAAAACAGCGTTCAGGTGCTATATCGAAGATGGAAAAGCTATTAATAATATAGATGGAAAATCAGATTCAAAAGCAAGTGCCCCCGAGTCCAATTCAAGCAAAAGCAAGAAGTATTTATGAAGATACTTAAGGATAAGTACAGTGAACACCAAGCCAAATTCGTGGCAAGCAACAGGTGGTTTAATAGGTTCAAGCATCACACTTGTTTCCAAAACATTAAAGTATGCGGTGAAGTCATCAGTGCCTATTCTGCAGCTGCAGAGAAATTTTGTGATGTGCTGAAAAAAACCCCTTCTAAATCTCCACAGCCCTCAACTTCTGCAGCAGTGTGCTTATCAGCTGGAGAGTTAATTCTCGCAATGATGCTCAAAAGGTAAAATTTTGTTGAAGTTTTGCCTGTCTCCTCTCTCTTTTTGTAATTTTGTACACTTTTGTAATTTTTCCTGCTCATGAGATAAAAAAATTGAATAAATAATTCTATTTACATGTTCGTCAAACATTTCTTTTTTGCTTCAGTCAAATTCAGCAAGCATAGCTGCGAGTGCTGCATAAGCATTTAGGGAAATTCCGACTTACGTAGAGTTCCGCAGAACACAACCCTTACGTAAGTCGAGGAGTGGCTGTATAACAGAAAAAACATACTTACCTTACTAAGAACTGAGTCTGGTAATCCTGACCGTTTAAGAAATGCTGCTGCTTCTATGGCACTAACCACAGCCTTTCCAACAGGATTTGCCTGCAAAGAGCATGAGCATTTAGAGTTAATCTTTTATCAGGACATAAGTCTCATGTCTATTTCTAAACTGACTGTATAAAAAATGAACTGCATTTGCCAACACTTGTTACTAAACTTTTAGACCAGAGGTCACCAAGTGGTGGACCACAGTCTGCTTTTCTGGACTGATAATGAAACGATTTTTCACCGATCACAGCAACCTGAACCTAAGTCAATTTTTACACAAAGTAATTATTTTAATTTTTCATTTTTGTAAGTTTCCTCAATTGGATGGATGACATTTAAAAAATCAACTGCACCTCATATCGAATGTATCTTTCTTTGTGTTCTGTAATAAAATTTAGTAAAGATTATGTTATCATAATACTAGACATTTCTTTAGTGTTATGTCAGGATCTGGACTGTGATGACATAAATTTTCTAATACAAACTGTAACAAAAATTAATTGGTGACCCATGATTTAGATCAGGGGTCAGGAAACTTTTTTTGGAAAGGGCCAGATCGTAAAATTTTTAGGCTCGGCGGGCCAAGTGGCAAGCTTGAAGATATTTACATGGGTAATTCTACTCAAAGAGCAAAAAAAAAAAAAAAAACAGGTTAAAAATCTTTTTATCAGGAAGTGATATTTTATATAATATTTATATATACACTTACAAAAAAATGAATAAAATATTTCCATTTATTAATAAACGTATTATAGAACTGGTTAAATTTTGTACTAATGCGATGAATGTAATTGTTTTTTCTGAGATAATATTTCATCATACTGGATATTTCATCATAATGTCTGTAGACTCAGGAAGTTAGTACTTCCTATCATTAAAGTTGTTTGCAAATGGTCATCCGTTAATAATGATCTATATTACGATTTTACATATTTCATTTTCGAAAATGTCTTTTCACATTGGTAAGTACTCCCAAATACAGATATAAATCCCCGTGCATATGATTTTAATTAACCGTATTTATCTTCCGAAAGATATTTATAGAATTGGGTTAGATCCATTTCTTTAAACCAAACCTTTAGCATATCATCATTTTGCAGATCAATCACTTCCAATCGAAGGTCTGATGGAAGCTCCTCAATTGTACAGCCAAATGGATTTTGAAAAATGGAAATGTCTTTTGCACTTGCATCAAATTTCGAAAAACGCTGTTGTAACTGTAGTTTAAGTTCAGAAAATATATCCGTCACGAATTTTTTTGGGAATGGGGATTTCTCTAATATTTGAAATTTTTTACAGCATGGAAAATGGTCAAACTTGGTTAATGTGATTTGTGTTTCAAACAATGCAAATTTTTGACGATATGACTTTACAATAGAATATGTTTCACATATGAGCACTGTTTTCCCCTGTAATTTTAAATTAAATTCGTTAAGCTATCCCATGATGTCTGTAGCAAATGCTAATTTCCATAGCCATTCATTGTTAGATAATAGTGGTTGTGGGCAGTTTTTCTCATTTAGAAAAATTTCTATTGCTTCTCTGAGTTCAAAAAATCTCAATAAAACTTTTCCATGCTGAGCCATCGAACTGCTGTATGGTAGGGCAAATCAGGATATTCGGTTTCAATCTCTAATAAAAAATCACGAAACTGACGATGGTTAAATGAACGAGAGCGAATAAAGTTAACCGCTGAAACAACTGGTTTAATAACACGACTGATTGAGGTGTTTCCCACAAAGAGCCTGCTGGTGATTGATTGATTGATTGATTGATTGAGTTTTATTGGCGCATCAGCAACTAAGGCTATAATGCGCCAAAACCTTGTCATAAAAAGATAAAACTTTCAGTGACCTAATGACTTAGTGACTTAGTGACCTAATGAATTAGGTCACTAAGTCAGGGTATAAAAACAAGTATAAACTGTAAAAGATCAGTAAACAAGTAACTAGTAAATCTTAGAATAAGATTTTTTTTTTTTTTTTTTAAATATGAGTAAAAAGGTTTACTGTTTTTAGGAAACTAAAAATAGCAGGTCATTGTCGGATAAAATCTGACTGAGTGTATACGGCTCAGTCAGATGGTTAAAAGCAGTAAAACGAGCATTTCTAAAATTGGTACAGTCACATAAAATATGTTTAACCGATAAAATGGTGTCGCACTGCTCGCACATAGGAGGGTCATCAGCCCTCAGCAAAAAGGAGTGTGTAACATGACAGTGTCCTATGCGGAGCCGAGCAAGAACAACTTCCTCTTTGCGATCCCTGCGTAAGCTGGACCGCCAAGGATGGATCACAGGCTTAATTCGACAGAGTTTGTTTGTAGTGATCAGTCGTTGCCACGAATCTTGCCACCGAGATTGTAGGTTACTACGGATCACTTGCCTGTAGTCTGTATAGGGGACTAACAGGTCAAGATTGTCCGTCAGGGCTGCCGATTTGGCTGCAGTGTCAGCCAAATCATTTCCTTTAATCCCGATATGACTGGGGATCCAGCAGAAGCGGATATCGAATCCACTTACATAGAGGCTGTATATTATCTGCTGGATTCGGGACAGGGTTGGATGATTAGTGTGTGATATCGCTGATAAAGCCTGTAGTGCACTCATTGAATCGGCATATATAATACACCGTTGGCAACGATGTTTTCTTATGTGATCTAGAGCTAACTCTATGGCATGCAGCTCTGCAGTGTAAATGCTGCAGTCAACGGGTATCTGCTCTGATATGGTATTATTTGGAAAGACAGCAGCAGATCCCACATACAATTCTGACTTCGAGCCGTCTGTGTAAACTGGCAAGAAGTCAGAGTGTTCTGCACGGTGTTGTGAATAGAACTGAAGGTAGACAGAAATTGGAGTATTCGACTTCGTCGCAATCTTGAGCGAGAAGTCACATGCTGGTGTTTGTGCATGCCAGGGTGGAAGGTGCTCCTTTGGTGATCGAGCGACCTTGTCTACCGAGATGTTAAGCTCATTGAGTAGCTCTTGAACACGAATGCCGAATGGGCGATTGGCGGTCCGTCGTGTGTTGTAGAGATTTTCCCATCATGGCTCGAAAACGGATGTCCACGTGAGATGGTCTGGTAGGGACTTCAGCTTGAAGGCATATTGTAGAGATAACTGCATTCGTCGAAGCGACAAGGATGGTTCGTTTGCTTCGACATACAGACTTTGGACAGGTGATGTTCTGAATGCGCCAGTAGCAATACGAATGGCTTGATGATGGATGGGGTCAAGCCAACGAACAGCGCTATTTCTGGCAGATGCATATACCTGAGACCCATAATCTAATTTTGAGCGTACAAGTGCACGGTACAGACGTAGAAGAGTGCACCGGTCTGCACCCCAAGAGGTAGAAGAGAGAGAGCGGAGGATGTTAAGCCCTCTCGTGCACTTTGTGCGAAGCTGACGAATGTGTTGGACAAATGTCAGCTTTTTGTCAAAAATGAGTCCCAGGAATTTCGCCTCTGATACAATTGGAATGGTGCTTTGTCCAAGTCGTAATTCAGGCTCAGGGTGGAGGTTACGTTTGCGACAAAAATGTACGCAAACGGCCTTCTCCGGTGAGAACCTGAAACCACTGGCCGTGGCCCAGGAGTTAAGACGGTCAATAGCTTGTTGTAGTTGTCGCTCAATAACCCTCATATTGCATGATTGAGAGAATATGCTGAAGTCATCGACGTAGAGTGCACTGTTTATAGTTGGAGGAAGTTGTTCAGAAATAGAATTTATTTTAATGGCAAAAAGCGTGACACTTAAGACAGATCCTTGTGGTACCCCCTCCTCTTGGCAAAAGGGCCGCGAAAGGGAGGATCCTACACGAACTTGGAAATAACGGCAGGATAAAAAATTTTTAATAAAAATTGGAAGGTGGCCTCTTAGACCAAGGTTGTAAAGGTCTTTTAAAATACCAAATCTCCAAGTTGTGTCGTACGCTTTTTCCATGTCAAAGAAGATGGACACCAAATGTTCTCTTTTTAGGAAAGCATCTCGGATAGATGTTTCCAGTCTAATTAAGTGGTCCAGTGTGGACCTGTTTCTTTGGAAGCCGCACTGAAAGCGGGAGAGAAGGTCGTTCGATTCTAAATACCATAAGAGACGGGCATTGACCATTCTCTCCAATATTTTGCACAGACAGCTGGTCAGAGCAATGGGACGATAGTTTTTTGGACATGTAGGATCCTTTCCTGGCTTAGCAAAAGCAAGAATAGTTGCCTTGCGCCAGGTATCCGGAAAATGCTCTTCAAGGAAGATTCTGTTGTACAGGAAAAGCACATGGTCCATGGATTCTGGTGAAAGATGGTTGATCATTTCATAATGGATGTTGTCTGGTCCAGCAGCTGTAGCCTTTGTACGGGCAAGTGCTGTTTTCAGCTCATTGATATTAAACGGCCCATTGTATGGGTGGGAACCCTTCGATGTGAATTTAAGGGCCTGTTTTTCAATGTTGTGCTTTAAGACCAGAAACTCTGGGGAGTAAGATGATGTTGCAGAGATGTTAGAAAAAGTTTCCCCAAGAGCATTGGCTATTGCAGTAGAGTCTGCAATAGTACATCCATTATATTCAAGGACCGATGAGGGGTGTGCTGTGTATTTTCCCTTCATTTTCCGGATTTTTTCCCAGACCACCTTAGTACTGGTCGTCTGGGTAATGGATGATGTGAAACGGATCCACGATTCCCTTTGACTCTGACGGCGGATATAGCGTGCTTTGGCTCGGGCACGTTTAAAGGCTAATAGATTGACTGTGGTAGGATATCTTCGAAATATTCCCCAAGCCTTGTTTTGAGCCTTTTTAGCTGCTGTGCATTCTGGATTCCACCATGGCTTTGGAAATGGAGGAAACCGGGTGGATGTTTTTGGAATTGTAGTTGCAGCTGCATGGACAATATTTTCTGTTATGTACGTAACTGCATCATTGATAGGCTCCTGACTGACTGTAGAGTTGTCAAATTTTGCCAGGTGTTGAAAGGCACTCCAGTCAGCTTGATCAAACTTCCACCGCGGTAACCTGACAGGAAGACAAGGTCTCCCAGTAATTAAGGTGGTTATCACGGGGAAGTGATCACTTCCATACAGGTTCCCTTCTACCTCCCAGGTAAGTGAAGAGAGAAGAGAAGGCGAGCTGATAGAGAGATAAATGGCAGAAAACGTACGGGTAGGCATGTGGAAAAAGGTGTTTGTTCCCACATTAAGAAGGCAGAGGTCATTATCAATGAGCATACGCTCTATGACTCGTCCCCTTCTATTAATGCTAGCACTACCCCACAGGGTGTTATGTCCATTAAAGTCCCCAAGAAGTAAGAAAGGGGGTGGCAACTGCATTACGAGATCATCAAGGTCTTTCTGGCAGATGTCAGTACCAGGTGGCAAATATATAGAGCAAACGGTTAGTAAAAACCCCACTGTTATTCGAATTGCTACTGCCTCTATGCTGGTGGTAAGTTGCAGATGCTGAAAAGGGGTATGGTTGCCCACAAGGATTGCGACTCCTCCATGAGCGGGGCCATCCCCAGTTCTATCCTTGCGAATGACAGTAACGTTGTGCATCCTGGGGTCATCATTTGCCCTTAGGTAAGTCTCCTGTATGCAAAAGCAAGATGGTTTGTGCTTTTGCAGGAGTGCCTTGATGTCTTCTGCATTTTGCCGGAATCCACGGCAATTCCATTGTAGGAATTTAGCCATTATTTTGGCTTGGTGGGTCCATCAGGCGGCTTCCGAGGTGCTGAGGGGTTACTTTTATCAGTCTTGGGTTTATCTTTTTTGGGGAAGAATGGACGCTGTCCCGTGTCCATTTCCTCCTCCGCAAAGAGTTCCAAGACTGAATCTTCGGGTACCTCCTTCTGCTCAACATCCATCTTTACTTGGGTACTAGGGGGGGACTTCCCCTTTCTTATTCTTTTCTTTCATAAGTACCTTTGTTACTTGTGGAGCATTAGGAGGTACCGATATAGGAGTGGCAGCTGATTGGTCCTTCTGTGCAGGTTTCTGCGAACTTAGGAGATAACGCGCGATGGGAGTGAAAGACTCCTTTGGAATAATGGTCATGTCCGTCTGAATTCCGACGGAACATCTCCCTGCTACCTTCTGGGCGTAGGTAGGTTTGTTGATATTCAGGGGTTTGACCGATTTCCTTGCCTCCTGGTATGATATATTTAGCTCTGCCTTGAGCCGTTGAATTTCTTTTTCTTCTTTCCACCTCTGGCATGCTCGTGAGTAGGCCGGGTGTTCGCCTTCACAGTTAATACAGGTGGGTTTTGCGGCTGAACATGCTGTTGTTTCGTGGTCCTTTGCACCGCATCGAGCACATGCAAGGACTCCACGGCAGGCCATTTGAGAATGTCCATACTTCTGGCATTTAAAACACCGTAAAGGGTTAGGAACGTATGGACGCACTGAACAGTTGATGTATCCAGCTTTAATCTCGTCAGGAGGTTTAGGAGAGTTAAAAGTCAGGATAACGCTCCTGGTTTTAACAATTTTTCCATCCCTTCGCGCAGTAATTCTCTTAACGGCAGTAACTCCTTGTGGTTTCAATTCTAAGCAGATTTCCTCCTCGGTTACATCGAGAAGGTCCCATTCCGAAATGACACCTCTCGATGAATTGAGTGTTCTGTGTGGTGACACTGTTATGGGTATTCCTCCGATTGATGTTGCACGGAGTAGCTGCTCAGACTGCCTGTCAGTTTTGGTTTCAATTAAGAGGTCTCCAGAATGGAGCCTCTTAACCAATTTGGGTGACCCTGCTAACCCATCTAACCCTTTCTGTATGAAGAAGGGTGACATTTTACCAATTGGTTTTTCTCCGGTGGAGTGTATAATTAGGAACCTTGGAACAGGCCCTGATGGTAATTCCGTTCGCTGCCTCTTTTTAGCAATAATGCTATCTGTATCTGTGTCTAAATTTTCAGATAGGGACCGGGTTGGGGCCCCTGAAGGAGTAAGTTTCTCAGGATTCATATAGTTTTTTAAATTGTTCAGTGCCCGGGCTCCCCACCCACCACGGAGCCCAAAGGGACGCCCACTACCCGGCATGCAATAAATGCGCTCGGGAGTGGAACGCCAGGGCTACCCAGACACTATACCCGCACCGCCGCCAGCCTGAATCCTGTCCCTCGGACCATGAGGGTAGGGGCGTGGCATTGACATGGTTGACCCTCGCAGGCGAGCCTACTAGCCGATTGATCCTAGCCGGGCCTTCCAGGACCACCCGTCTTGTCGAAGCAGGGGCCAAAGTGGTGTATTGAAGCTGGGCCCCTCAACCACCAGGATCCCCCTTTCCGAATTTCCACGGGTCGCAGCGCACGGCAAACACGCCGGATTCCATTGATGTAAGCCTGGAACCTGGGCTGTGGGCGTTGGATCTCAGTGATGCTAGTCTGGAAGTCCAGCAGCGTCACTGGGAGGTCCCCTCATCACGTACAGGTGCCCACGTCGAGGGGCCTGCTGGTGAATAATACAATGAATTACCAGAGGTTTTGAACATTTAGCTTCTTCACAAGCCTTAAAAATTTGTCCAACTAATCCTTTCCCCATTCCACACTTTTTTTTTTTTTTTACCACCATCAGTTGTGACACGTTTTAACTGATTCCATTGCAAATTGTACTGTGTTAGCGTTTTCTCGACTTCCTTGAAGATATCTTCACCTGTAGTTGTTCCATGCAGACTATTCATAGAAGCTAATTCTTCAGTAACCTCAAACTCAGTACTGACTCCTCGAATAAACAGCAACAATTGGGCAGTATCAGTAATGTCTGTAGACTCATGAAGAGCCAACGGAAACCACTTGAAATTTTTTGCCTCGTCTTTTAATCGACTCTTGATGTGGCTCTCCCGATGTCCTCAACTCTTCTAACGGTTGTTCTCGCTGAAAAACTGACAGATTGAAACAAATCCATTTTCTCTGGACACATTTCTTCGGCTGCCACAAGCAAATATTATTTAATTAATTCACCATCAGTAAATGGTTTCCCTTTCTTGGCTAATAAATGAGCTATTCGTAAGCTTACTTTAGTTACTGCTTCATTATCATTTTTTATTTTAACGAATAAATTGCATTGTGATGATGCATTACGTTTTAAACTTTCTAATTTTAGCTTCCGTTGATTTTCTGTAAGTTTTGAATATTGTGCCGCGTGGTTAGTTTGGTAATGACAACATATATTGTACTCTTTTCGCACAGCTATTGTGTCATTACATAATAAAGACGATACTTTGTCATTTATTTCTATGACAAAATAATTCACACTCATTCAGCTTTAAAAGCACGCCATTTGAAGTCCACTTTTCTCTTCATATTTGATCTTGAGGGTGACATGGAAATGGTGGGTAATAAATAAAAGGGAAAAAAAAGATCGCATAGCGCCATGATAGACAATACCACGTGCGCTGCTAAAGCAAAACTGAGAGAAATTCTGGCAACACTTGTTCTACGGTAGACGACAGAATGCGAATATGTGACGCCAGTAGCGCCACGTGCGGTCATTATTCTCAACTCGACTATCGGCTATTGCAGCGTGTAATTTGATTTATTTAAAAAATTTTTCATGTAAAAAACAATATTAACCCGGCAGGGCAGATTAAAAAGAGGGGGTGGGTCGGATTTGGCCCGCGGGCCATAGTTTGCTGACCCCTAATTTAGATAGGTAAAACAAGAAAAAGCTTGTTCACAATTGAGACAAAAGTGTCAATATTTGACTTAGCTCTAGCTTATCGCTGTTTGCACTCACATATGTTAAAGAATTTCTCATAAATGTTAACTAAATCAAAACTAGGTTGTCAGGTTTTGCACTGATGCATATCTGCACTCCCATCAATTAGGTGTTTATATGCATTGAAATGGGTGTTGGCACTAAAATCCCTATTCTTAATGGAATGCTGAGGCACCTTGTTGTGATAACCCACTGAGAGACCAATACCAAATATTAGACTTTTGTCTTAAATGAACAAGCTTTTGCTTGTTCTTTTTATCTAAATTTTTAGTAAGGAGTTTAATTATGTAACTGCTGATAATTTTTTGTATTTTTAATTATTTAATGATTATTCATTAGGAAAGGCTACTGAATAAACTTATCTTGTGATGATGCAGTTACTACAAGTGAGATAGCATCTGTCTAGATTATATCAAATTTTGAAGTGGTTACACTATGTAGTTTACAGCATATGCTAAAAATACATAAAATTCATAATTATTCTCCAAATGTAAGTTGCATTTGGAGAATAATCCAAGGTTTTATATGATGTTATTTTCAGTGCATTACTACTGAATCCCAATAGTAATGCACAGAAAATAACGTCGTATAAAATTGTAACACTAATATTTCAAACAAATAAAATAGTGAACAATATCAAGATTATGTATGAAGTATACAGAAATGAAAGGAGAGAACATGAATATGAAATGAGTGATGTGAAAAGATTTTGTGAAAGGACAAAGAACCAATAATTTTCTTTCCAGACAATAATTCATATTTATGGTTCTAAATCACATTGTATTTTTCATTTTACTAATGAAAAAATGTTTATTGTTTCTAAAGCCTACTATTGCATTTTTCTAATTATAAAATTTTTGTTTTCTTTCACACACATCGACAGCCATTTTAAAAATTCTAGGTGATTATAAGAAAAGTAAAAAAAAAAAAAAAAAACCAACATGGTGCTAGACAGAATTGTGAAGGTTACAAACAGTTTCAAATTCCTAAAATCCCTACGAAGAGAGAGACATAATTAGGAACAGGCAAAACTAAAAAAAAAATCAAAAAACTTTTTGAGGTAACAAAACCACAAACTGATGAAACTAATAAGATCTGAGGACTTACTTAACAAATACAGAGCAATTTTAGGGAAAAAAGTTGCAAGTTAGGATTAAATTTGAAAATGCCCAATTCTTCCCAATTGGAGGGAGTACATGATGAGAACTTTGTAAATCAATTCAGCCCTGGAGAGGACATGCAAGGCTTATGGGATAGAATTTTTCCCAGCATCGCCTGAGATTGTTAACAGGAGAGACTGCTTTTGCAGGGATGTGATACACTTAAACAGAAGGGGGTGCAAAAATATTTGCTGATGCTATCAAGGCAGCATTAGTTGGGTTAGAAAACTGCTAGCTTGGGAAGGGGAACACAAGCTAACAAATTAACTACAGCAGCAGGCAGAGGTAAAAGTGATTCTTGCACTGCTTCTGTTGGAACATACTGAAAAGCAAGGTGCTGAGGATTTCAATCCCTGCTATGGATCATCAAGGAACAAGTAAATACAGAGGAACTAAAAATAGGAACAGGTGTAAGTATAATTGCAAGTTCACTAATGCCAGGAGCATAGTAAATAAATTTGGTGAATTTTAAGTACTCATTAAGTCATCAAATGTCAACGAAATAGGCAACTCATACACCAACCATTAAGTTCGATTATTACTGTAAACAAAATGTTGATACAAAATTAAAATAAAATGTGAAAATTATATTTACAATGAAATAAATAAAACTGAATTGATCTACCATAAAATAATAAAATGTGATAACTCTATTTACAATAAAATAAAACTGACATAATCTACGATAAAATAATATGAATTAAAACATCGTTACAATAAAATACTATAAAACATACACGTAATTAAAAGCGATAAAACCTATAGCTTTCGGAAGTGTCGGCTTCCTTCCTCAACAGTATCAAAGCTTCTTGCAACACCTCCTTAAATAGCAGGCTCACTGTGCTTCCACACGTGGTTCAACCAGCGCATGGTCTGAACCGGAAGTGGAAATAGCTCGGGAGCGTGTCAAACGGAACCGCTCATCCATACTCAAGACAAGAGTTTCAAAGAGGGGATGCATACGCATGCCTCTGTCCCTATTAATAGTATTGTTATCGGATGAGCAGATTCACAAGCTCTCGAGCCATTTATGGTCCCAGAACCCATGCGCCCGGTCAACAATAACCGCATCCTCTGGGGAGATCCGATGCTGCTTCTCCCAAAAATGCTCGGCCACAGCAGACTTACCATAAGCCACGACTTTTATAGCATTTAGGTGCTCCCCCATACGATCCTTGAACTGCCGCCTTGTCTCACCTACATAACATTCCTCACAATCCGGGCATTTTATCATATATACGACTCCGCTGCTAAGATCCTTTGTTATTGAATCTTTTACCTGAGACACGACTGTGTGCAACCTCTGTCCTGGAAGCTGCACACAGCGTGTCTTATAGCCGCGTAATATTCTAGTTAGACGTTCAGTAAGGCCCAGATAGTAAGGAATGTATGCAGTGGCCACGGGTACAAATGGTTCCCTACGGTTGGACATAACCTCTCTACTATATCTGTCCAAGATCCTCCAGGGGTAGCCGCATTTCTTAAGGTCTGCTGTGACTCGTCTAATTTCAAATTCTCTATCCCCAGAGGTGGCACAGTGCAACCCTGCTCTATCCATTAGTGCCTTAACCACACTAAATTGGAAATGCGGTGACACTTGCATATAAGGGATGCAGAATTTGAACATGGAAAGTACAATGCATACAGCAAGGACAGACAAGACAGAAGAGATGGAGGAATTACGCTCTTAGTTAAGAAACATTAAATCTAAGGCACTGCATCCATTTGGCATGGATGACAAGTGCAATGCTGAGTCAGTCTAGCGTAACATAATCACTAGGAAAACAAAAATGAGAGGAGTGTGATAGGCCTAATGACTGTGATGAGAATAATAAACAATTATACAGAGAAACAGAGTAGGCCAGTAAATTAGAATGTTTATTACAGGGGATTTTAAATTTCCAGATATTGAATGGAAATTGTGGGTTGGTCATGCTCACATTAGCAAGACTTTTGTCTTTTTTTTTTTTTTTTTTTTACACGAGAGGTGTAAAAAAAAAATACCAAACACGAGAGGTATTAGAACCTATAGTACTTAGTACCGTGCTTGGGTTGGAGGTTGAGAAGACGAAAGAAGATATTTGTTGACATTGAACTTGAACTTCTGTAGATTGTAATTTTCAGGAAATACGTATGAAGGAAGGTTGTTCCAGAAAACGGCAGTTGAATGAATAAATGAGGAAGATGAAAAGTTGGTTCTGTGGGTTTGAAGTTGGACAGTAAATGGATGTTAGCTGGTGGCGGCACGTGTTCGGACTGTTTTGAAAGAGAGAGCGGGAATTATAGAAGCCAATTCAGAAGAACAGTGCCCATGGAAGTATCTGTAGAAGGGGCATGCAGCAGAAACAGTACGTCTATGAGAAAGCGAGTGGAAAGACTCTGTTAGAGATGAATCATTAATTAGCCTAACTGTCCTCTTCTGAATGGAATCAAGAAGCCTGAGAGAGGTTTTGGGGGCACCACCCCAGATTTGGGAACAATATTCCATGGTAGGGGGGATTTGCGATTTATACAGAGTGAGCAGCTGTTTGGAAGAAAAGTAATGCTGAGAGCGAAAGAGAAAACCAAGTTTTTTAGATGCAGAGGAAGCAATATTTGTAATGTGCTTGTGCTTGTGCCAAGAGAGATTAGAAGGCAAGGTAATCCCCAAAAGGGATATATCATTTTGCCTAGAAATCGGAGTCTCACTAAAGATAAGCCTAGGAGCAGAAGAATCCTTTTTGCGAGATATAATACAAGACTGAGTTTTAGAAGGGTTGGAATCAACTAAGCTGTCTTTGCCCCACTGGAGAATTACCTGAAGATCGGCATTTAAGGAATTGGTAGCAGATTTTCGAGAAGTTGAAGCTGATTGAGCAGGACAGCGTTTCTCAAAATGGAAAGTTGAATGCAATGTGCTATCATCGGCAAAACTATGGATAAGATTTCCAGTCAATGGAAGAAGGTCATTAACATACAAGAGGAAAAGAGTGGGGGAAGGAACTGAACCTTGGGGGACACCGGCATTAGTGGAGAAGTTAAAAGACAGAGAGCCATCTACCATCACCCTCAGTGAGCGATCAGAGAGAAAACTGGATAACCAATTACTAAAAACTGTTGGCAAACCATAAGATGGAAGCTTGTTTAGAAGACATTTATGCCAAACACGATCAAAAGCCTTTGAGATGTCAAGAGCAGCTATTTGTGTTTCACCAAACCTTTCCATTGAATTAGTCCATAAATGGGTAACATAAGCCAGAATATCACCAGTGGATCGACACTGACAGAATCCATACTGGCGATCGTTGATCAGACTGAAGGTTTCTAGGTAGTTTAAGAATTGGCGTTTAATTGATTTCTCCATTACTTTAGAAAGAGTAGAAGTAATTGCAATGGGAAGATAATTGGATGGGAGGGATTTGTCACCTTTTTTAGGAACTGGCTGGATATGAGCAAATTTCCAAGCAGAAGGAAAAACACCTTTGGAATAAGAAAGTGAAAAAAGGTGGCAAAGAATAGGAGTAAGTTCCAGAGCACAGGTTTTGGGAACAAGTGGAGAAATACCATCAGGACCTGGAGCTTTCTTAGCATCAAGATTCATCAAAATCCTTGTGGATTTGTTGAATGACTATTTTCAAAAGAAGAATATTACAGGGCCAACAAGAAGAAGCAATACACTTGGTCTGATTATTAGTAGCAATTCTTCATGCATTAAAAATCTGTAGGTAAAAGACTCACTGGTGGCAGTAATCACAATACACTGAGGTAGGATTTACTTAAAGATATAACTACTGTTCAGAGTAAAGGGAAAGGCTTTTTCTCTCACAAGGGTGACTACAGTGGTCTCTGACAATTTTTAAATTCTATGCAGTGGGACCAACTGATGATTTACCAACAACAAATTCTAAATGGAAAATTCATTTAGAGAAGTAATCACAGAAGACACTAGGCTTTTCATACCAACTAAGAATACTGTATGAGGCGTAAGGAGAAATGGATGTCAGATGAAATAATGAGACGTGGCAGGGAACAAAAATGTGTGGGACACACATAAATTATCAGGCAATACAGAAGCCTAAAGTTTGGGTTTTGTTGGTGCATGAACACCTAAGGCTACAATGCAGACATAACCTCGCTTGTAATTTGATTGCAGACTAGTTTATATTTACCATAGGCTAGCTAATACACATTATGAAAAATCTCCAGAAAATAATTCAAAAAAGGTCATAATGACTTCTTTACTTACGTTAACAGTAGAAGGAAGGAATTAGCATTACCATTAGTAGTGGAAAATGATGCAAGAAAGCAAGCTTATATATCATCACCCCTCAAAAAAAAAAAAAAACACACACACACACTTGGCATTTCACCTATCCATTTTCCTTCAACAGTCTGTCTAGTTCTTCTTTGAATTTATTTAAGCTATCAACTTCCACAACAACAAATAGAAGTTTGTTCCAACAATCAAACAACCACTGGCAAAAGGCAAACGTCCAGTGAAAATTTGAATTTGCACACCCCATGTGCATAGTCTAATCTCAGACAGTTTTAAATTCTATACAGTGAGAACTGATGACGTTACCATCAAAAATTTCTAAATGGAAAGCATTCATGGAAATAATCATTAAAGCTACTAAGCTTTTCATACCAATTAAGAAATGCTGTTCAAGGCTTAGACCTAAATGGATGTCAGATGAACTGATGAGTCTCGTGGCAGAGAATAAAAATGCATGGGATGCATATAAATTTGCAGGCAACATAGAAGCTTAGCCTGTAATCGAATCACAAAAGAGGTTAGGCAAGCTCAAGCAGATGAAAAATCTTTGGCAGAGGATGCAAAGAAAAATAGCAGACTTCTTTTCTTATGTAAACACTAAAAGAAAGTAGATGAATCAAATTGGTTGATTTGTTATTGATGGATCAACTGTTGATGATCATGTTCAGGTTGCTGACAAACAACGAGTATTTTGCATCTACATTCACACATGAGGAATTTGAGGAAAGTGGCTTCCAGAAGTTTATCAAACTGTAACAGGGAGCTAAATGATTTTGTAATAACTAAGAGGAAAGTGGAAGAGAAACTGTTGAAGTTAAATATAAAAAAGGCATCTGGAGTGGATGTGATTTATCCAGTTATATTAAGGGAGGCAGCAAAGGAGGTAAACAAGCTGTTAGCCATAATTATGAGAGCACCTTTGGGTTCAGAGGAAGTCACCACGGACTGGAAACGTGTGAATGTATTCCCGATTCACAAACAGGATCAAAGGGTGACATGAGCAATTACAGACCTGTTAACTTAATACCTGTTACAAGGAAGATAATGGAGTCACTGGATAAAGAAGTAATGCAGGACCATCTAGACAGGAGCAGTTATATTTCAGACAACATGAGTTTGTGAAGTGGAAATCTTGTCTGATCAATTTTATTGGATACTATGATGTAGTGATAAACGAACTGAATGCAAAAAATAATTTAATTTTGATAACATATACTTCGATTTCAGGAAAGCTTCTGATACTATTACACATAAAAGACTGCTGTGCAGTCTTTTCTGTGTAACAGTATCTTTTATTGGAGCAATGTGGTATTAAAGGTAAGTTGCTGCTATGAATAAAGGGATGGTTGAGTGGGAGAAGACAGAGTGGTAATCAGTGGACATTGCTCTTTGTGAACTAATGGTATTAGTGGAGTCTCCCATGGTTCGGCATTGGGCCCATTCTTTTCTATATTTATTAATCATATCGATGAAGCCATATCAGGCTTAATGTCCAAGTTTGCAGATGATACAAAGGTTGGCAGGGTGGTTAATGACAGTAATGGTAATTGAAGTTTAACATTAACAAATGCAAAGTACTGCATTTGGGTAACAGTAACTCCAGAGTAATGTACCAACTGTTTCTACTACACTCAGTGTAGTATAAAATGAAAAAGATCCGGTGGTAATTGTTTGTTGTTATTTGGTTTTTCGGAGCATTAGCAACTAAGGCAATATTGCTCCAGGAATATGGAGTGGTCATTCCCTGACCTTTCCGCATCCTCCGTATTTGGTGGTAACGGGCTCGAACCCAATCAAGAAGCATGTGCTACCCATGTTTAGTCTCTAGAGCAAAGTTTCCGGCATCCCCCTCCCCCATACTTCTCCTTCAACCCATGCACGGTACTATGTACTATAGGTTTTGATACCTTTCGTGTTTGGGGTTTTCATAAAAAAAAAAAAACGCACCGCTGCTCCTTCCCACCCAGCTACGGAGGCGCAGGTGGTAATTGTGCAGTCAGATATGAAGTTCTCTGAGCAATGCAGACAGGCTGCCACGAAGGACAACTCATGGGGTTTTGTCAATGATATACAAGAATTTTTCTAGCAGGGATAAGGAGGTGAATACATCATCAATGATTAGCCTGCATCTTCAGTACTGCATACAAGTTGGGAGGCTTCATTTTAAGAAGGATAATAGTGCTGATGGAATTGGTACAGAAGAGCAACGAGATTGGTGAGGGGAACAAAAGGGTCCTCTTACGAAGAAAGGCTTCAGTTCTGAAAATTGCAGTGTCTGAAGACTAGGCACTTGCAAGGCGATCTGATTTGAGGTGTTTAAGGTTTTGAATGGATTGAGAAAGCTCAATTTTGATGGGATTCTTCCTTTTGCTGAGATTATTCACATGAGGGGACACAAATTCAAATTGAGGGAAGATGGTTGCAGAACAGATGTTTACAGAAGGTTACCTTTAGCCAGCGGGTGGCTGATTGTTAGAACAAACTTCCATCTGTTGTTGTGGAAGTGGATAGCTTAAATAAATTGAAAGAAGAACTAGACAAACTATTAGAGGAAATGGATAAGCAAAGTGGGATTTTTTTTTGGTTGATGCCGTATAAGCCTGCTTTCTTGCATCATTTGCCACTACTAATACTAACTTAGGGAAGGAATTGGCATTTTAACATCACTTGTACTCTTCATTCATAGGGTAATACATTCAAAGGGTAACACAGAATTTTATATACTACATTTTCTTGACCATAACGTGCGCCTAAGTGTTAGAAGGTAAACTTTGGAAAAAAACATTTTACTGAATATATTTGAAAAAATTATAATTCCTTAGTAAACAAAATGTGAGTATCGAATGAAGCAATTAATGGCCTGAACTTTCAAAGAAGCAAATAAGCAAAGTGAGAGTCTGTGTCTCATATATGTGAAGGTAGGGTGGGAACCCTATGGTAATTGCTGCAGTTTTTCCAGGAAAGGTTTCTAGAAGGAAGTAGGGTTTTATTAATCTTCTAAAGAATAAAAGAGACACATTTCATTAAAACTCACTCAAGCATGGGAAGCAAGAACAATATACTATCTGGCAAAAGAAAAAAATTGATTGATAAAAACTGGTTAACATGCCTTGTACAATGTCAAACTTAAGATAGGGAAATTTTAGGCAACATTTTCTAGGAATAAAAAGAGTGCCTTATGATCTGTAAAATTATTTTGCAAATCCAAAACAACAGGATTTCACACTAATCATGCTGAATACTATTGAAAAGGATTACGGCAGAACTGAGGTTGGGGGAATGTAATAGTACAGAGGGGTAAAACTGCTGTAACAATCGTGTTTTTCTTTTGGTTATGTATTTGCTGTTCATGATACTTATTGGTCATTTGGTTTTCTTTTCCTTCAATTAAGCGTTGGAGAACAGGGAATCATGAATGTGAAGGGAGAATCATCAATTGGGGTTGGGGGAATGTAATAGTACAGATGGGTAAAACTGCTATAACAATCACGTTTTTCTTTTGGTTATGTATTTGTTGTTCATGATACTTACTGGTCATTTGGTTTTCTTTTCCTTCAATTAAGCATTGAAGAAGGGGGAATCATGAACAGTGTATTAGTTTTTTAATGTGTTTGGCATATGATTTTTTTAAAGTTTTCTTAAAAATCTTGGTTTCAACATAAATTGAAATGAAGATTTCAAATCAAGATGTCAACAACAGTAGTTTTTGCAATGTAATCCAGTGCTTCGGTTCTCACATGGCAACAAAAAGCATGAGATGTTTGTTGTTTGGTTTTTAGGAGCATTAACAACTAAGGTCATATTGCTCCAAGGATATGCGGTGGTCATTCCCTGACCTTTCCGCATCCTCCGTATTTGGTGGTCACGGGCTCGAACCCCGGGCTAATCAAGAAGAGTGTGCTACGCACTGCTGCTCCTGCTCACCTGGCTACGGAGGCACCAAAGCATGAGAAATAAATCGTTTTCACATTTCAGCATTCATATAGACTAATCTCCTAACTTATGAACATTGTCTTACAAACAAGAATTTTTTATACCATAAATTCAACTTATGAACTAAAAATTTGATTCTACAAACTTTTGCAACCTCAGCAACTACACAGTACATTACCTTGTGAAAGTAAAATTAATATCTACCATCACTTGCAGTGAGTAATCAAAAAGGAAACCAGTTACCCAACAGCAAAAATTATAAGGCAGGCCAAAAGATAAAACCTTGCTTAGAAGGCCTTTAAGCGAAACCTGGTCATGTATCTAAGAAATGTCAAGAGAAACTGCTTAAGTTTCTCTTGACTTTTATCTTATCTTATCAAAGGAATTTGTCTGCTGATGAGTAATATAAGCCAGAGCATTAATCGATCAGAACTAATGAAATCTATACTGGCAACTGCTAATCAAATGGAAGGCTTCAAAGAGTTGTGATTTATGGATTTCACTTTAACCATTACTTTGCAAAGAATTAAGGTAAGTACAATAGGATAATAACTGGAAGGGAGAGATTTGTCACCCTTTTTTTTCCATTCAAATTTTCATGCAAAAGAAAAAACATCAATGGAATAAAAGAGTAAAAACAACACAAAACAAAAATTAACTCTAGAGCAGAAGTTAAGAACAAGTGGAGAAATACCATCAAGCCCTGGAGGACTTCTTGGTATTGAGAATGTTCCGGATTTTTCTAATCTCTTTTGCTGGAAATCCAAGGGAGGCACTGAGTAAAATATGTTACATGTGGAAGCATGAGATTTACCAAGATCATCAACACAAGAATTAATGGAAGAGTAAAGTGCTAGTAAGTTAACTCAATCTTTAGATAAAGAGAGCAATTCGACTTCTTATGAAACTATTCTGCACATTAAATGTTTCTTACCTGTTTATATAAGTTTTCATATATTAATATGTTATTCCCAGATACCTGAAATAATAATAATAAAAAAAAATCATTTGTATATTTTGATAAATCATACAATAATGTTATGTCAAAACTGCATAAAAATAAAACTCATTGATAAAAAGTAAAACCTCACTAATTCAGACTTTTTTTTTTATGTATCTAATTCATTTATGCAGAACAGAATTTTTTTCCTAAACAATTTAATGATACAATTCAGATTTTTTTTTTAGAATGATTTCACAATCATTTTGTAAAAGTAAAACCATTCAAAAGTAAAAATAAAAATTAAATGCAAAAGAAAACATTAAGATACTGTTATTGTATATAATGCATTTTCATGTCCTTCCACTGAAATTTTATCAAGTGATGATGGCAACAAAGTGCCTTTTATTACTTATCAATACCATAATTCTATGGATCAGGGATTCCTACTGAGATGTAAGCATTTGTATCAAAGAGGTTTTTTTTTTTGATGATTCTGACAGTATACAAGAAAAGAAACGGCAGTCGCCAGTATTAAAAATTATAATGTAAAAAAGTTCTATTTACAAATGGGCTGTAAGATGGAATGAAGTAAACCAAGTACAATAATAAAAGTGTGAAAAAGCTATCAAACAATAATGATGCCCTTATTAATTCAAAAGGAATCAAAGATGAAGAGTATCAGAACAGTGGCAAAAAGATATTAATTTGAGATGTGAGAACATAGCTAGAAGATGAGGATGGATATTATATGGTGACAGAAGAACAGCAATCCAGTTTAAGGAAAAACGTCAGTAGGCAAATTGGAAAGAGAAGAAAAAGTTAAATTAAATGAAAGCCAACTCAGAGTAAATTAAAGTTTATTGTTTAAAAAAACTGTATTATTCATGTTCCACTTGATTTGAACTCTCTATATTCAATTTTGTTTTGAATATAAACATTCATAAAAGTTTTGTTTTCTTTTCATATTTGTGTCCTAATATATGCAACCCAAAATGAAAGATCTAATTTCTCTCATTTTGGTAACCATACAATTCTTATAAAACCATACTTGTGACACAAATATATATATATATATATGTGTGTGTGTGTGTGTGTGTGTGTGTGGAATGAATGGAGGGGTAAAATGGGAGGGGGTTTTTTTGGCTGTTGCTGATAAGCTTGCTTTCTTGCATCATATGCCTCTACTAATGCTAATGCTATATATATGACATAGAAACTAGTCTGCAATCAGGTCACTATGGGGAGTTAGGCAAGATAAGGCAGATTACAAGTCTTTGTCTAAGAATGCAAAGAAAAGTATATAAAAATTCTTTGCTTATTTTAACACTAGGAGGAAAGGAATGAACCACTTTGGTCCATGTGGATATGAATTCCATAATTATTTGATGATCCTGTTCATGCTGCTGCCAAACCAAATAAATATTTTGCATTTACATTCACACATGGAAGGTATGTATTATTCAAGTTCACCACTGTGTACTTGAATGAGACATACCTGTTTTATAAAGTTTTTATGAATAGTGATATCAGAAGTATACCAAGTTATTTTGATAACTGATAGGAAAGCAGAAGATAAACTTTGAGGATAGAATTTGTGTCACCTGATAAATTATAATCATTATCCCATGCATTTTTGTTCTAGTCTCATCAGTCCATCCATTCAGGTCTAAACCTTGAACAGTATCTCCTACTTGGTATAAAAAGTTTATTAACATCTAAAATTAATTCCTTGAATTATTCCCATTTAGAATTTGCAGTTGGTAATTTTATCAGTTTGTCCCACTGAAAAGAGTTTAAAAACTGTCTAAGATTATTGTAGGCACATTTATGAAATCAAAATCCCTGCTCTTTACCACTGATATTAGTTATATCTTTAATGAATTTCACAACAACAGATTATGATCACTGCCACCTAATGGTTTATCATCTGGGGATTCTTAATGCATGAACAGTCACAGTTGATAATTAGATCAAGAGTATTGCTTTCTATTGTTAAATGTTGGATGGCAAAGAATCATTAATTAAATCCAGAAAAGCTCTGCTACTGTTTGAGTTACCAAATCACAAGTTTCGGTCAATATCTAGAAAGTTAGAAGTTGTTTCAGTCAATATCTAGAAAGTCAGAATCCTCATCATAATATATTTTTATTTACCGATTTATCTACTCTATTTTTATGTACAGTTATTTTCAATATTCATTAGGGTCACTTAGCTTCTAACACACTCCTACTCTCATTTTTGTTTTCCCAGTGCTTACATCACACCAAACTAACATTACACTGACCACCCTCATTAACTGAGGGCACTGCATTAGATTCCATGTATTTCTTAACCAAGAGGATTGTAATGTAATTTTTAAAGTAATGTAAAAATTTTTAAAGTAATGTAAAAATTACATTACAATCAATGAATTACATCTGATTATTTACAAACTAGAAAAATAAGGGGTGTGTGTGTGTGTGTGTGTGTGTGTGTGTGTGTGTGTGTGTGTGTGTGTGTGTGTGTGTGCGCGCGCGCGCGCGCATCTGTGCATGCATACGTGCACACTTTTCTAACCTAAGGACAAGTCACTGGAAGTATTACACATGGAGGGAACTATACCATCAATACAGTAGGGCTTATTTTAGCTTTAGTGAAAAAGCTGACTTTATGCTGGTTGGCAGTAGATGATATTCTATCAATAAACAATAATTTGCCTAAAAGTTTGACTGAAAACTTCTGACCTACATAAATTTGATTTGTTGGATACCTGCAAAGTGATGTACAGTAGTCTGAAAGTAGCACACTTCTATATAGCAACTGTATATCTAATGTGAATATAGTTAAATATCTATTTTATTTGCATACAGTGGCTGCTGGCCACTGTATGCAAATAAAATTGTAACAAGGCCTATTGTAACAAGTAATAACTTTTTTGGTAACACTCCAAGGACATTATTATACCCTATAACATTAGACGTTTTATTAAGATCAACAAAATTATATACACATATATATATATATATATAGTGAAATAACAACAAATAATTTAATTTTGTTGAACTTAATAAAACATTTTGCGACATTACTGAAAAATATACTTTACCTCTAAGTACAATATAATATGAGAATGGAATAAGATTAAAATAAATAAAAAATATATTACGGTATAGTTTAGGGCTAAAGCCTCAGGTTATGTAAATAGTTTAACTAATGTATAAGTTATTCACAATATGAGATATACTTAATGATGCCAATTTATAACTACTTATATAGTTGGCTATGTACAGAAATGATGCAAATGCACTAACTTGTACATAAAAAATATATATATTGGCATTAATGGCCCTCAAGCATGCACTCATAACCATAAACACGTCAATAGAAATCAAACTCAGATGTTTCCAAATGAGTAGCAGATGGCAATATATCATGCTGGCTGGGCTGCCAAGGGGCATCAGAAAATAAAATAAGCTTCTGTTTATGCTCAGGATAGCCAAAGACAGAGCAGTTTACATACTGAATTAATAGAAGCACCAAATTTTCAGTACCACAGCTCAACAATAGGCCATACTTTTTTTGTTGCATCATATGGGCTCAAACCAATAACCTTGCTTGCTTTTGGCAGTTCATGCTTAACTAACCATTGAACCATGGCTAGCTCACCTCAGATGGGAATGGGAAGACAGAGCAAATAAAATGGGTAGCATTTAGAAAACAAATGGTGTTAGTTGTAACCAAATCTGTTAACAGAAAAACTGAATTTAAAACAGTATGACTGAGTTATCTTAAAGAGAAATGTAATTTAATCAAGTTCTTGAAAAACCATGGAAAATGAAAGGCAACAGGACATTCTGAAATAACAAAAACTATCATTACCACTGTAATAGCCATGATATTAACAATCAGAAAAATAACATTTCATTCATAAATATTCACACATGGCAGAACTGTAAGCTTCTGGATGACTATACATGACTGAAAGTTGACACTTTATTAGGTTACAAAATAAAAATAACATTAAAAAAAAAACTAACGCCACTATGTTTAACAAGAAAAAAATAAAAATTCAATGAAAGATATTCAAAACTGCTTACTCTATAAGCATTTCAAAATGTGTGAATTTTTTTTTTTTGATTCACATTTCCGAATGTCACATCATTTAAAAAAAAGGAGAGAGAACTAAGTACTGTACTGTAACTGTTTTGAAATGAATCACTGAACTTTGTACAGTAAAAAGAGATACGCCCTGACTTATGATCTCCTGCATTTACAGTCATGTTTTTAATTCAGGGAGAAGCAGCCAGTTTAGAAAACTGAAGTTGAAATTTTTTTTCACTGAAGTTGTCCAAAATTATCAAAGGAAAAGCATTTGTTCTCGGAAAGTGTTCAATGCTGATGAAAAACGGACTTTAATAGAAGAAAATGCCATTGTGGATTTATGCTTTGCAGCAAGAATAGGCAATGCCCAGATTCAAAGTAGCTAAGAATTAACTTTGTTGTTAGAGGCTAATGCTGCAAGTAACTGCATTTTCAAACTGATGCATCTCTAGTGTGCTGAAAACCCAAGAGTGCTAAAGGGTTTGGTGAAGGGTACCCTTCCAGTCATTTTGACATAAAACTACAAGGCTTCAACAATTGCATAATTTTTGGAAGATAGGTCCACCCATAATTTTTTTTCCTGAGTTGCAGAAATATGCCGAGCTCTATGGAAATGCTGCAATCAGTACAGAGGGAAAATGAAAAAAGAGTAATATTGAAATGTAGATAATTAATTTGTTTCAGTTTTATTAATGTGCAGGTAATTACCAAAATAAATCAGTTTTCAATGCAAAGAGGCATCTTTTCATCACATGTAGTTACCCAAGTCCATAACACATTTCATTGATTACATTAGATGTTTCTTTAATATAAGAGGTAAAAAAAAAAAAAAAAATTTTGTACTTTTTTTTCTTTAAAAGGCAATGCTTACAGTTTGTAATGTGCCTACATGTATAGACATGTATAGTATCTTATGTAGGACAGCACCTGAACGTCAATTCATCTCCGCCTTTGTACACTGTGATGAATACAGAAAGCACTGTAAAAGGCCAGAAATGTGTGTAACGTTATGTTCGTGCAGTGTGTGTTGTTTAGTTGTTTCTGGCCATTTTGTCACCAGGCAGGCGATCACCTGGAAAGCCTGCTCAGTGTCCGTCTACACCATGGGGAGGTAGGCCACAACTAGGCATGTATTGCGACCTCCCTGGTTTACCAGCTCTTACTGCCCTAATATCAGAGCAAAAAATAATAATAATAAATAAATAAAAATAAATAATAAATAAAAATAAATAATAATAAGAAAAAAAAAAAAAAAAAAAAATATATATATATATATATATATATATATATACCTATCTAAGAAAATAATAAAAACTAGATAATAAAATCCTGTCCATCGGGCAGCCCAAACCCAGCAAACCAGCAAAAGTGAAAAAAAAAAAAAAAAAAGTAATAATAAAATTAAATTAAAAGAAAAAAAAAAAATATATATATATATATATATAAATAAAAGTAAATAAATAAAAGTAAATAAATAAAATATAAAATTGAAGATAAAAAAAAAAATATATATATATATAAATCTGATCCCGCACTGGCCAAAAGCCAGTGCCAGCAGGGGTCTCCACTAGGAAGGCTAGGAGGTATTCCGTAGTTGAGTGTGAAGACGTCTCGGGCGATCAAAAGCATGACGAGCAAATTCTTGTAGGGACTGGAAGTTTTTTGTGGTGCTCAGGAAGTCCGGCTCATTTCCAGGGACAGTGATACTGGTGGAGAGAAGAAGGTTCTGTCGAAGATCTTGGTATTGATGGCAGTGGTATAAAATATGTTCCCAGTCTACTGGGTCGCCACAAGAACAGAGAGGTGATTCAGCAAGGTTGAAAGTTGCAAGTTTGGCATTAAGGGAGCCATGACCAGAGAGTAAGTAGAGAGTGTACAGACCAGGATGAAACCATTTCTGAGTGGACTCTAACATGGCAAAGGTGACGTTAGGGATGAACTTTAAAGTAACAAGACCCTTAGAGGTAGCGGACCATTTGTCTTGCCAGCTCTGCATCAAAATATTCCAACAGCGTCTTTTCTCTGCCTTGGGATCCACAGTGACATCGATGATAATGCCAAGAAAGGTGACAAGGACAGCGTGCCTAATGTAGTAGCACAGGCCTCGATACATAAGAAAGAGATCGAGGGGCAGACAGCCATTAAGGACCTGCAAAGCAGGAGTAGACACAGTCCTACAGGCCCTGCACATTGCTAAATGCATTTTACGTTGAAACCTTTTACGTTGAAACCGTACTGAAACCTTCTTAACATGCCAGAACCAGGTGGCCGTGCCATAGGAATAAATTGGTAGAAACACAGCTTTGTAATATAACCGTAGAGAACGAGAATTAAGACCCCAAGATTGTTTAGAGAGACGCAGAAGCGAGAAGGTAAGTTTTTTGACTTTCTCTGAGAGATCTTCCAAGTGTTTAGTAAATGTAAGTTTACTATTAATGATCAGACCAAGAAATTTTAGAGAAGAAACCATGGAAAGTGATTTGTTTTGAAGTTTTACAACAGGTGGCTGTGAAATATTAAGCGAACCCTTAACCAGCATCATTTTAGTTTTCGATGAGGATATGGATAACTTATTTGTGGTGGACCATTGAGAGAGATCTGACATGAGTAAGTTGGCAGTGCTTTCAAGGGAGGCAAGGGAATTGCCCTGGATCAGCAGGGTGAGATCGTCTGCATAGGCCAATTTGGAAGTATAAGGAATAGTTTTAAGGAGCCATTCGTCAAGAACGATGTTCCAGACAAGTGGTCCAAGAACAGAGCCTTGGGGACAGCCCCTAGTGACAGAGCGGGAGATGGAGTTAGATCCAGAAATAACAGAAACTGTACGGTTTTCAAAATAACTTCTTAAAAGGTTATAGAGAGGAAGAGGACAATCGGCAGCACGTAAGCAAGCAAACAAACTAGACCACCATAACAGATCAAACGCCACAGAAAAATCAACAAAAATAGCAAGAACGTATTTAGAATTTGCAGAGTTAACTCGAGAAAGGAATTCAACGACTGCTTCTTCAGTTCCTCGTCCAGTTCGGAATCCATATTGATCGTCTGATACAAGAGAGGTGTTCGTGAACAGTGAAGTGAGTCTTATAGCAATCAGCCTTTCGAGTGTTTTGGCCAAATGCGATAACAGAGCAATAGGATGGAAGGACTTGCCACTTTGGGTGTTTGAAGGTTTAGGAATTAGTTTAAGAGCTGTCTTCCAGATAACAGGGAATGTGCTTTCATTCAGACATTTGTTGAATAGAGTCGGAAGAACCGTTGGACGTAGCTCGTGGAATTGTTTGATAAAGATGCCCTCATGAAGGTCGAGGCCTGGACAACCAGAGTTGTTAATTTTTAGGACAGCTGTGTCCACCTCCAGCTGCGTAAATGGCTGAGATTCAGAAGTAGTAGTGTAGGAATTATTCAGCTGTCTTATTTGTTGATGAGTAGTCAAGTCATCCTCTGGGCGATCAGAAGGAAGCAGATTGTCCAAGATAGTGTTGATGGTGTCCTTCCAAGTGAGAGTTTCGGTGCCGTTTGCGGGTACCGACCAATAAACAGTAGGGGAATAGGATTTGTTCCTTGAAAGGTGATAAACAAGGCCCCATGAGTCCCGATTTCCAGTAGAAGTAACTAAGTTCTGCCAAGATTTTATTTTACAGGTAGTGATGGTTTTGACATATTGTCTTTTGAGAACTTGATATTGTGTTTTAAGACTTTCGACGTCGGGAGATGGCCAGTTCCTGCGATGTCGTTGGTAAGTGCGTCTAGCCCGATGCACTTGCTGACGAAGCAGAGTAAGTTCTCGGTTCCACCATGGAGTGGGATGGGAGGACTGAATTTTCTTTTTGGCTGCTTTATAACAGGCGTGGCTGAGAGCATCATTAACATAGGAAGCTAATCAGAAGCTGTAAAGTGATGGATGAAGTTTATGGTTTCAATTGGGAAATCAATGTTGATTGAGTCATTAAACCGGTTCCACATGATGCGTCGCAAAGAAAATCTTCTAAGGTCCTGTAGTGGAGGATTATATGATTGTGCAGAGCAAGTCATGGAGAAGGTGATCGCACGATGGTCACTTGAGCAAATGTTAGTATTTACTGTCCAGTCATTAATGTTTGAAGAAACGGTGTAAGAAGTAGCAGTGATGTCTATATTTGATTTGCCATTTAGAGAGCTGAAGGTATAAGTTGAGTCGGGTTTATTTAGAACCGTCAGCTCATGTGAAAGGAGAAAGTCTTCTATGAGTGAACCCTTGTTATCAGTATGGTCGGAGTGCCATAGACTGGATTTGCGTTAACATCTGACATTATAATAAGTTTGGCAGTACCTACCAAAGAAATAACTTGATCGAAGTGTAATGTCAGAAGTTGGTGGGCAGTATAGTGAAACTAGAAAGTAAGAGCCATGAGGAGTAGACAAACTTATGCAGACAGCATGTTGATTAGTAAGACTAATTATCTTGACTATGTCCAATTTGGAATTAACTATGACGAAGGCTGTACGTGGTTCAGCATGTTCTGGCTGAATAACCCTAAAAGAGATAGGGTATCCAGTTATTTTACCGTGGAAATGATATGGTTCTTGTAAGGCTATAATATCATATTTAATTTCGTCGGTTACCTTTCGGACTTCATCGGCCACCAATCATGACCACTGAGCATTCAGTTGAAGCAGGCTAAGTTCCGAGACTGATTCATCTGCAGATGAAGAACTGGTAATAGACAATGTATCCATAGTTAGTCTGTTGTCTTACAAGATCTATGATACGCAAAAGTTCTGGGCATTTGTAGTCACGAATTGCCTCATTCGTCAACGGTCCTTAATTGTGCAATCTCTAAGGCTCTTTTATATTCAGGACAGTTAGGATCGTGGATGGAGTGCCAAAAGTCTCTTTTACGCCTCTTGCAATTTATGCAGCAGGCAGGCTCATCCTTATGAGGGCATTCTGCATGCACATGACCACTACAGGCGCAATGTCCACAGGATGGGGAGTTATGGGTACAGTATTGTGTTGTGTGCTCATATCCCAAGCACAAAAAGCACTTAGTAACTATTGTAAATGGCCTATGCGAGCTACAGGCAAGAAATATTCTGTCTATTGATGAAATACACCTGTAAATTTTTGGGGAGAAACTGATTACCCAGTGTACCAATGACAAGGACCTTGACTTAGTTGTGAATCTGAATGAGGTCTCTTTCTTAATCTCCTCCATTGTGAAATCATAGTCAGCTAGATTTTTATTATACAGTTCTTCTAATATGTCCTCCTTACTTAGATCCTTGGGCACGTCATAGATAATTATGGAAGGGTTACTTTTTTTAGGAACTTCCGTAGAGATTCCTGCAGAGGACAAGGAATCAGATGTTGAGATACTATTTAAGTCTGACTTAGAGGCCGTTTCCAAAATTACGCTTTTATTGCGTGCTAATTTGATTGATTTTATTTTGACTGTTTTAAATTCTGTCTTCAAAGTGTTGGTTACCAAGGTTTTTACATCAGTGCTGGTTTTAAAATTGCTGTTCTCTAATGCTCTAAGTACCATTACATTCTCACTAGGTTTAGCTGTTTGTTCCTTCAATGTGGGTCTATTTTGGGCTACATCAGCATAAGATCTAACAGAAGGGGATCCCTGTAGCAGGAGGTCCTCATTTTGCACTTTCCTATCAGCAGGGGCCTGAAATTCTGGCTCTTGTACATAATTTGTTTTATTTGGAGTCATTGGGGAAAAGGTTTGTATTATTTTGTCTAGAAGATTAGCTCGCATATTTATTTCATGATTAGTGGCCTTCGGTACTTCATTTTCTATCAGGAGGGCTATTGTTACTTTCTCAAGTTTGGACCATTTGTCCATAATAGCATCTCCTGCCTTTTTAGTTACTTTGTTGGTCTCTCCCAAAACAAAGCTCCTCATATCTTTACGCATTTTTGAAATTACCTCATAGACCGAAGATGCAGCCTGAGTAATATTTAATTCTTCAGTCGTTTTGTTATCTTCAGAATTTGCGGTTGTCCCAGCTTTTTGATCAGCAGATAAACCACCAGCAATATCTTTCTCAGGAGACGATTGTGGCATTTTGGGAAGCAATAAGGGGGTGCTGTCGTTTTCTCCCTCAGACATATCTGTAAGTTTTCTGACACCAGTATTATTTCCATCCATACTGATTCCCTATTCCATGTTATCCAATACAAATTCAATATTAAACTCGAATATGCTGTCCTGAGAAAAGAAACTATGTAACGGTACAGTAAAGTTGGCAGTTTGGTGTAGTGATCACACAGTACGGGATTAGACAAGGAAATCTGTCAACCTCATTTGTTTATAGCGCATATGTCAAGCAAAAGGCTAACTGAAGGTTCGAACACTCTACCAGACTATGGACGTCCAGTCAAGGTCACACAGCTTGTTCTGCTACATGCGTGGGGAGAACTGTCGCAACAAATGAACAATGGCCGAACACGCTGGTAAAGCAATTACAGCGACGAGCATGCAGAAATTTAAACAGTACTTATCTTTTGTCCATTCTTAAAATGAAATGGTCGCATCTGGCATTTGCACGAGTCCTTCTTGAAGTAGTAGCACTAAAAGGTAACTAAATACTGCTTCCTTAATAAACAAAACTAAAAAATAATACGGAGCACAGGTACATACAACCGTTCACATTCGTTCCCCTAGTGGAATTCCCCTGTAATGTGCCTACACATAAATACAGGATAATTCAAAAATAGCTTCACAACTATGTAAGTCTAAAATACTTGACAATCTCATCATAAATCTAGAGAGTTCGCAGACATGCCTTTCTGATTACATATCTATTTAGTATTAGTAGCAACAAATTATGCAAGAAAGAAGCTTCTATAGCAGAAGCAAAAAAAAAAAAAAACCAACCACATCGTCTGTCCATCCCGTAAAAGTGTGTCTAGTTCTTCCTTGAATTTATACAAACTATCCACTTACAAAGAACAGATAAAATTTGTTCCAACAATCAACCACACAGTGGCTGAAGACAAACTTCCGAACATCTATTCTGCAACCAGCATTCCTCAATTTGAATTTACATCTAAACTTGTGTGTAATCTGAGCAAGAGGAAGAAATACCATCAGCACTGAGCATACTCGATCCATTCAAACCCTTAAACACCTCAATCAGATCATCTCCCAGGTGCCTTCCAGATGCTGAAATCTGCAGAATCAAAGCCTTTCTTCATAAGACCACCATTTTGTTCCCCCTCACCAATCTCACTGCCCTTCTCTGCACATGTTCCAGCAGATCTACATCCTTCCTAAAATGAGGTCTTGAGACATGTATGCAGTACTCAAGATATGGCCTAACAAATGCTTTGTATAAAGGGATAATCACTTCATTATCCCTGTTACCAAAATTTCTATATTATCATTGACAAAACTTCATGAGCATCCTGACAGCCTGTCTGCACTGCTCAGAGAACTCCACATTGTCTGCACAATTAACCCAGGTCTTTTTCATTTTCCACTACTCTGAGTGTAGTACTACACAGTTGATACGTTAATCTGGGATTACTGCTATCCATAAGCAGTACTTTGCATTTTTCAATCTTAACATTTAACTGCCATTTCCCAGCCCATCTGCCTAATTTTTTTACTTCTTGTTGCAGTAGCTTACCTTAATTACTGTCATTAACCTGCTGCAAACCTTTGTATCTAAGGCAGTACCTACCAAATTACTGCTTTGTATCATCTGCAAACTTAGACATCAAGCTTGATATACCTTCATCAATATCAGTAATAAATATAGAAAACAACAATGGGCCCAGCACTGTACCCTGGGGAAATCCACTAATAACATTATTCCATGAAGAGCTGTCCATTAATAACCACAGTCTTCTCCCCACTCAACCATCCCTTTTTCTATAGCAGTAACTTGCCCTTAACTTTTCTGAAATCCAAGTATATGATAATTATTTTTTGCATCCAGTTCCTTGATCACTGCACCATAGTATCCAATCCGTGGTCAGACAAGACCGCCCTTAACAAATCAACATTGTGACTGCAGTATTGATGTATTCCTGTCTAGATGGTCCTGCATTAATTTTTTTAACCAGCGACTCCATTATTTTCCCAAGAAGCTAACAGGTCTGTAATTATTCATGTCACTTTTTGATCTCCCCCTTTGTGAATTGGGGATACATTTGCACATCTCCAGTCCACAGGGACCTCTCCTGAATCCAAAGATGCTCTTATAAATATGGCTAAGAGTTTGCTTACCTCTTTGTTACCTCCCTTAATAAACCTGGTGGATCTATACAGCATAGGTGCCTTTTTTATGTTTAGCTTCAACAATTTCTCTCCCATTTTTTCTGAGTTATCACAAAATCATTTAGCTCCCTGTTAGAGTTAGACAAATTTCTGGTATCCTCTTCCCTAAAGAATTCCTATATGTGAATGTAGATGCAAATGTAGATGTATTCAGTTTGTAATCAACTTGACCAGGATCATCAACAGCTAAACCATCAATATCAAGTGGACCAATGTGATTCAATCCCTTCCTTATATTGTTAACATGAGTAGAGAAGTCCTTGCTGCTTTTCTTTGCATTCTTTTCCAGACTTCTTAGTCTACCTTAGCTTTCCTAAGCTCCCTCGTCACTTCATTGCATACTTGTTTTTATTTACCATAGGCTTCTGTATCACCTGTTAATTTATATGCATACCATGAATTTTTCTTCTTTGCCAAAAGTCTCACTGGTTCATCTGACATCCATTTAGGTTTAAGTCTTGAACAATATTTCATAGCTGCTAAAAAACCTAGTAGCTTCTAAGATTACTTCCCTGAATGCTTCCCATTTAGAATTTGCTGTTGGTAACATCATCAGTTGATCCCACTGCATTTAATTAAAAAATGGGACCCTGTAGTCACCCTTACAAAAATAAAAGCCCTCCCATTTACCCTTGACAGTAGTTATGTCTTGAAGTAAATCTGACATTAGCACAATGTGATCACTGCCACCCAATGGGGTTGCTTCCTCTTGTTGCCTCTCTAAGATGCTACTGTAGAAAAGTCATCCAATAAATCCACAAAAGTATTGAAAGTATGTAAGCAACCAATCCACAAGATCCAATCAATATCTGAAAAGTTAAAATCCCCCATTATAATAAGACATTCTGATTTACTGGCCCACTCTGTTTCTCTCTATAAATTTGTACTTATCTTTATACTCCTCACAATTATTAGGGCTGTAACACATCCTACACTCATTTTTTGTTTTCCCAGTGCTTATGTCACACCAAACTCACTCAATCGTAGGTGGTAGATGACTTTCATCAACCGGTGAAATACCACCACTTTGCTTATTGGAGGCTTGAAGTGGTGAAACCCATGTTTAGTCTCTAGAGCAAAGTTTCCGGCATCCCCCTCCCCCCATACTTCTCCTTCAACCCATGCACGGTACTAAGTACTATAGGTTTTGATACCTTTCGTGTTTGGGGTTTTCATAAAAAAAAAAAAAAAAAAAAACATTGCACCGGCCACCCACATCAACTGGATGTGCTAGCTTACATTTAATATACTTCTTAACTAAGGGCATAATCCTCTCCCCTTCTGTCCTGTCTATCCTTTCTGTACACATTTTACTCCCCTTATTCAAATTCTACATCCCTTTTGTCAGAGTGACACCATGTATCCACATCTCTACAATGCCAGCATTTGATCAGTATTTCAAATTCTTCATATTTATTTGCTATGCTCTTAGCATTAGTGTACATTGCTCCAATAGAAACAGTATATACACAGATCTACATTTTGAAAGTTGCTTCAAAATTCATTTAATATACAAATTATCTGTAAATTTCTGTAGTACTTGTTGCCATCTCTTATCCATGATTCCAATCAATTGCAGATAGTTTATAATAGAATGCAGCATAAAAACAAAATACAGCTTTGAAAATTGAAGAATTTCTGTAGCTTGTAATTTTCAGGAAATACATGTGAAGGAAGGTTGTTCCAAAGAACAGAAGTAGAAGGGATAGATGAAGAATTAAAAAAAGTTAGTTCTATGAATTTGGAGTTTGTTAGTCAAGATGGTGACTGGTTGAGGCACATTTTCACACTGGTTTGGAAGAGAACAGTGGAATTACAGATGCCAATTCAGAAGAACAGTACCAGGGAAATATTTACAGAAAAGCAGAGTCAGTAGCTCTTTTGAAAAAAAGTAATGCCAAGAGCAAAAAAAAAAAAAAAACAGATTTTCTGATATTAAGGATGCAATACTTGTGATATGTTTATGCTAAGAGAGAGGTTAATTACTGGAACAAACTTCCATCTGTCGTTGTGGAATAAATTCAAGGAGGAACTGGACAAACTTTTAGTGGGAATGGATGTGTGAAATTGTTTTTTTTTTTTTCCTTTGGCTGATAGTACATAAGCTCATATGCTTGCTTTCTTGCATCACATGCCTTCATTACTAATACTACTAGAACAGTGACTACTCTTTTCTTTTTCTTTGCAAAATAGGACAAGCCTAACTGTTAGATGAATTGCAATGAACAAAATTTCCTTTTTTGGATTTCCAAACAGTGGGTCATTAATATATAAGAGGGAAAAGAGCAACCAAAAGAACTGAACTTTGGTAAACACCAGCATTAGTGTAGAAGTTAGAAAACAGAGAGACAATAGGTGACAAGATATGAGAAGTTTGAAAACAGAGAAAAAAATTTATCATCACCCACAGTGAGCAGTCAGAGAGAAAACTGGATACTCAAGTTGCAAAAAACACCAGGTAATTCAAAAGATGGGAGAATGTTTAAAAGACATTTATACCAAATATGATCAAAAACCTTGTAAATGCTCACAGAAACTGTTTCAGTTTCACTTTTCCTGCAAATTTTTCCAAAGATGATTAACCTAAGTCAGTATATTTCTAGTGGGTCAACATTGACAGAATTCATATTGGTGATCACTGACCAGATGGAAGGTTTCAAAACAGTTTTAAGAGTTGGTATTTTATGTATTTCTCCATTACTCTGGAAAGGGTAGAGATATGTGTAATTGGATGATAACAATGACGATTTATAAACTGGCTGGATACAGGAAAATTTCCATGCAGGAGGAAAAACACCAGTTGAATAAGAAATTGTAAAAAGGCAACACAAAACAGTAGCAAACGCACAGGCATAGCTAACTATTCACTATAGAATGAAAGGATATTGAAATAGATAACTCACTCCACTGGATAACAAAAAATTAGCTTCTCCATATTAGATGTCCTTCTGTGACCTGTAAATACTTTGTTACTAACATCTTCTGTTCTCTACTAATCAGAAATCTAAGCATCTGCTGCACCCATTAACAATGGAAAGAGTCTTCATCTTCAAATATTGGTTCCTGAATTGGGTGATATGAAAATTTTGCTCCCCCTAGCAAATGACCACTACCAATATTTTCCTTACACTGAGTGCTCCTTGGCTTTCTGATCTCATCATGGAGAAAGGTTAATTTTCTCTGTCGAATGGCCCAATCTCTATACCTTACACATGGGACTCATGCCCTTGGAAGATTAGCATTAGTAGAAGCATATGATGCAAGAAAGCAAGCTTATATAGCATCAGTCAAAAAAAAAAAATAATAATAATAATAATAAAATCCCTTCCCATTTCACCCATCCATTTACTCCAAATGGTTGCCTAGTTCTACCTTGAACTTATTTAAGTTGTTGACCTCCACTACAATAGATGGAAGTTTGTTCCAACTATCAACCACCCGATGGCTAAAGGCGAATTTCTGCACATCTATTATACAATTGTCTTTCCTGAATTTGAATTTATGCCCCCTCAGGTGAGTAATCTGAGCAAGAGGAAGAATCCCATTAGCATTGAGCTTGCTCAATCCATTCAAAGCCTTATACACCTCAATTAGATCCCCTCACAGGAGTCTAGTCTCCAGAAGCTACAATTTGCAGAACTTAAGCCTTTTTGGTAACACTAACCCTTTGTTCCACTCACCAGTCTCATTGCCCTTCTCTGTATTCATTCTGGGACACGCGACATCTTTCCTAAAATGAGGCCTCCAGACTTGTATACAGTACTCAAGGTACGGCCTGACCATTGCCTTATACAAGGGGACAATCATCCCCTTATCCAAGCTAGAAAAAGTCCTGTATATCATTGACAAGACACCATGAGCTACTCTTGTAGCCTTTTTGCATTGCCCAGAAAACTTCATATCTGACTGCACAATTACCCCCAAGTCTTTTTCATTCTCCACTTCCCTGAGTGTAGTACCACACGGTTAGTACGTTTCTCTTGGGTTACTGTTACCCATATGCAGTACTTTGCATTTGTCAATGTTAAACTTCAGTTGTCACTTCTCAGCTCATCTGCCCAACTTTTCCAGATCCTGCTGCAGTAGCATACTATCATTACTGTCATTAACAACCCTGCCAACCTTCGCATCGTCTGCAAACTTAGACATTAACCCTGACATACCTTCATCAATATCATTGATAAATACCGAAAACAACAATGGGCCCAATGCCGAACCCTGGGGGACTCCACTAATAACATTAGTTCGTAAAGTGCAGTGTCCATTGATAACCACTCTGTCTTCTCCCACTCAACCATCCTTTCATCCATTGTAGAAACTTGCCCTTGATGCCATACCTCTCCAATTTGTACAGCAGTAGTCTTCCATATGCCACAGTATCAAAAGCTTTCCTAAAATCCAAGTATGATATCAAAATTATTCTTTGCATCCAGTTTCTTTGTGACTACATCATAATATCCAATCAAATTTGTCAGACAAGACTTCCCTTTAACAAACCCATGCTGTGTCTGAACTATACACCAATGAGCCAAAGCATCATGACCAGCAAGTCATTATGCAAATCGAAGCAACTGCAGGTGAACTACAGTGCATGTGTGGGTTGGGACACGTATAAAAAACATCCGATACTGAGCTCCATTAATCAGTGTTAATGTTATCAGCAGAGTCCCCCAGGGTTCAGTAATGGGCCCATTGTTGTTTTCTGTATTTATTAATGATACTGATAAAGGTATATCAGGCTTAATATCTAAGATTGCAGATTTTAAAAAAAATTTTTTTTTTATGAAAACTCCAAACACGAGAGGTATTAGAACCTATAGTACTTAGTACAGTGCTTTGGTTGGAGCTTGAGAAGATGAAAGAAGATATTTGTTGACATTAGACTTGAACTTCTGTAGACTGTAATTTTCAGGAAATACATATGAAGGAAGGTTGTTCCAGAAAACGGCAGTAGAATGAATAAACAAGGAAGATGAAAAGTTGGTTCTGTGAGTTTGAAGTTGGACAGTATACAGATGTTGGCTTGTGGCGGCACGTGTTCAGACTGTTTTGAAAGAGAGAGCGGGGAATTATAGAAACCAATTCAGAACAGTGCCCATGGAAGTATCTGTAGAAAAGGCATGCAGCAGAAACAGTACGTCTATGAGACAGCGAGTGGAGAGACTGTTGGAGATGAGTCATTAATTAACCTAACTGCTCTCTTCTGAATGGAATCTAGAAGCCTGAGAGAGGTTTTGGGGGCACCGCCCCAGATGTGGGAACAATATTCCACGGAAGGTCAGATTTGCGATTTGTGCAGAATAAAAAACTGTTTGGAAGAAAAGTAACACCGTGAGCGAAAGAGAAAACCAAGTTTTTTAGATGAAGAGGAAGCAATATTTCTAATGTGCTTGTGCCAAGAAAGATTAGAAGTCAGTAATCCCCAAAAGAGATATCATTTTGCCTAGAAATCAGAGTGTCACCAAAGACAAGCATGGGAGCAGAAGAAACATTTCTGCAAGATATAAGACAAGAATGAGTTTTAAAAGGACTGAAATCAACAACTAAGTTGTCTTTGCCTCACTGGAGATTGGCATTTAAAGAATTGGTAGCAGATATTCGAGAAGTTGAAACTGATTGAGCAGGGCAAAGTTTCTCAAAATGGAAAGTGGAATGCAATGTGCTATCATCGGCAAAACCCTGGATAGGATTTCCAGTCAATGGAAGGAGGTCATTAATATACAAGTGGAAAAGAGTGGGGGGAAAAAACTGAACCTTGGGGGACACCAGCATTAGTATAGAAGTTAGAAGACAGAGAGCCATCTACCAACACAATCAGAGAGAAAACTGGATAACCAATTACAAAAAACAGTTGGCAAACCATAAGATGCAATTTTGTTAAGAAGACATTTATGCCAAACACGATCGAAAGCCTTTGAGATGTCAAGAGCAACTGCTTGTGTTTCACCGAACTTTTCCATTGAATTTGTCCTTAAATAGATAACATAAGCCAGAATATCACCAGTGGATTGACACTGACGGAATCCATACTGGCGATCGTTGGTCAGATGGAAATTTTCTAGGTAGTTTAAGAGTTGGCGGTTAATTCATTTCTCCATTACTTTAGAAAGAACAGAAGTAATTGCAATGGGGCGATAATTGTATGGGAGGGATTGATCACTCTTTTGAGGACCTGGCTGGATATGAGCAAATTTCCAAGCAGAAGGAAAAACACTTTTGGAATAAGAAAGTGAAAAAGGGAGGCAAAGAACAGGAGTAAGTTCAGGAGCACAGGTTTTGAGAACAAGTGGAGAAATACCATCAAGACCTTGAGCTTTTTCATCATCGAGGTTCATCAAAAGGAGCTTTCTTAGCATCAAGATTCATCAAAATCCTTCTAACATCCTTTTGATGGAAGACCACAGGAGGCATTCAATGGAGTGTGTTGGGAATGGTGGGAGGTGTTTTACCAAAATCATTAATACATGAGTTGGAAGAAAAATGGGATGCTAGCAGGTCAGCTTTATCCTTGGCTGAAGTGACAACAGAACCATCTGGTTTTGACAAGAGGTGGGAGCAAAGATGGGTAAAGGTTGCAGACAATAGCTTTGGCAAGAGACCAGAATGCTCAGCTACCATTAGGGCAAGAAGCAAGTTTTCTATTCTTAGCCTGTTCAAAATCTAGTTTGGACTGATTAATAACTGCTTTACAATTGTTGCAAGCTTTGGTGTAGGCAGCAAATAAAATTGAAGAATTGGAAACAAGCCAATTACGATATCTTGAACATCCTTAGCACATTTACTGGAAAACCAAGGTTTAGATAAAGGACGACATTTTAAAGTGGAGTGTGGAATAAAGGATTCCATTCCTACAAGAATAATTTCACTGACACGATCTGAGCAAACGTTAGCATCAGAAGTTTTGAAACAGTAATCCGACCAAGGAAAAGAAGAAAAGAAATCTCGTAGGTCATTCCATTTTGCATTCTTGTAATGTCAGACAACACGAGGTTGGGAATAGCCATGAGATAAAGGCTCCATTGGAGAAGAGACAATAACCAAGTTGTGATCTGAGGTGCCTAAAGGACAACTCACTTCGACCGTGTACTTAGACGGGTTGTTTGTGAGAAAAAGATCAAGCATGTTGGCTGTATGATTAGGATTACCTAGTATTCTTGTAGGTAAATGAACAATCTGTGTGAGGTCATTAGTAATTGCAAAAGCCTCAGCATCTCGACCAGCTAGGTCGGTGTGACTAGAAAACAGAAGCCAGCTGGAGTTATGAACATTAAAATCACCAAGGAAAATTTCCTCACAGTTAGCAAAGTTGAACTGGAGAAAGTCAAGTTGTAAATAGAGGAAGTCAAAGAGCTCCAAGTGATTAGTGGAGTTGGGAGAACAGTAGAGACAACAGATGAATTTGACAAAATAAGGTAGGGAGATTTTAAGCCAGAGAAGGTCGAAAAGAGGAGGATTCCAATTTACCAAGTCTCTGACAGGGAATATCGAAACGGACATATGCACAAGTACCACCTTTGAGGCAAAAGGAGTATGCAAAAGATGATACAAAAGTTGGCAGGGTAATTAATGACAGTAATCAGTGTAAGCAACTGCAACAAATATGAAGAAAGACTTCGAATATGTGGGTTGCAGAGTTTGGAAACTAGACACCTTAGAGGAGATTTGATTGAGGTGTTTAAGGCTCTGAGAGGCATCAGTAAAATGAATGAGGACGAAATTTTCAAGATTGTAAATGATGCTAGAACTAAGGAACATAAATTCAAGTTACGGGAGGCAATGTTTAGATTGGACTGCAGGAAGTTTTATTTTAGCCAGCGAGTTATAAATTACTGGAATAAGTTGCCTACATGGGTGGTAGAGGCTGACAGTTTGGTGAAATTCAAAGGTCATCTGGATAGTACCTTCGGGTCAGGGAAACGCATAGGATGATAGGTTTAATTTCCTTTTCTTTTACTAATTATTATTATTTATTTATTTATTTTATCATTTTATTTTTTTTTATTATTTTTTTTTATCATTTTTTTTTTTGGCCGGTGCAGTCAGGCCGGTGCATTATGCAATCAGAAACGATTGCATAATCCATAGGCTTTCTTGCACCATGCGGCCATTACTAATATTAAATCTAGAAAATTAGGCAGATGGGCTGAGAAATGGCAGTTAAAGTTTAACATTGAGAAATGCAAAGTGCTGCATATGGGTAGCAGTCCCCCTCAGATTATAATATCAACTGTGTGGTACTACACTTACGGTAGTGGAAAATGAAAAAGATTTGGGTGCAATCAGATATAAATCAGTTCTCTGAGCAATGTAGACGGGCTGCCAGGACAGGTCCTGTCAACGATATACAGGAACTTTACTAGTACAGATAAGGTGGTGATTATCCCATTGCACAAGGCAATGGTTAGACTGCACCTTTAGTACTGCATACTGATCTGGAGACCTCATTTTAGTAGGATATAGATCTGCTGGAATGGGTGTTTGTTATTTTGGTTTTTAGGAGCATTAGCAACTAAGGCCATATTGCTCCGGAGATATGCGGTGGTCATTTCCTGACCTTTCCACATCCTCCATATTTGGTGGTCACGGGCTCGAACCCCGGTCTGATCAAGAAGCGTGTGCTACGCACTGCTGCTCCTGCCCACCTGGCTACGCTGGAATGGGTGCAAAGGACAATGAGATTGGTGAAAGGAACGAAAGGGTGCTCTTACCAAGAAAGGCTTCAGTTCTGCAAATTGGCAGAACTGAAATCTTCAGCAACAGTTCAATGCTATTGAAATTTCTCAATCCTTTCTCTTGCTCAGATTAGACACATGAGAGGGCATAAATTAAAATTGAGGAAAGATGATTGCAGGACAGATATGCAGAGGTTTGTCTGCAGCCAGCAGGTGGTTGATTGTTAGAATAAACTTCCATCTGTTGTTGTGGAAGTAGATAGTTTAAATAACATCAATGAAGAACTAGACAAATTATTGGAGATGGACAGGTTATGTGGGAAGTTTTTTTTTTTTTGGCCAATGTTTCATAAACTTGCTTTCTTGCATCATATGCCACTATTACTACTACTACTAATAATAATTTCTATAATGTTATTTTACCAGATTATTGTCCTTGAATTTTTTTTTTTTTAGCCCATAGCATAATGCTATGAAGGATTCCTGTACCTATTACATGTATTTTTCTTGTATTTTCCTCTTTTTCCCCCTTTCTCTCTCTACTCTTTTGGTACATTAACATAAAGAGCATTTATTTATTTATTTACTCTAAGGAGAGAAAGTGAACTGCATTACAGTAATAAAAGATCAGCTGGTGAATGCAGCCAATACTCAATGTGTGGGCATGTTTACAGTAGGCATGTGTATTACACGTGAGCATGGGAAGAAGATGCAATATGATGGATTGCAATATAAAGAGGCTGCAATGAGGTATGATTTTTGGTGCACGGTAAGGAAGTGTTTCCACTTGCTCATATAGTAGGCTTTTCCTGACCGACCATTATGTACATGTATATGGAATGGCAGACAAGGGAAAAAATAACCACATTGCACAAAACCTGTGACATAAAACTGATAGTTAATGAATGAAATCAGAAACGATTGCAGCAGTCCACGCTGACTGTCAGGAGAGCCACAGTGGTGCATTCAATCAGTGCAGTGTACAATATGAGAAAACCTAGAGTATTTTACAGCAGGGCTATCCAACATATTATTCTCTGGATTAAGTATGAGGGCTAATGGAGAACATGTTAGTCCCTCCTGACTGCACATCATAGTCATCTGTATCTCATCAGGTGCCATAATTCTACAGTTGGACGGTGGATGATTAGACGAAGGTTTGGTGATTAGCCAAATTGTTTTTTTTTTCTTTTGTATCATGCCAATAGAAAGATATGCATGTGGTGATGACAACAGAAGACGATGGCATCCATATGCACTGGAACAGTATGCAGAATTTGTCATCATGGGAACAGCACAAAAATCAACACATATACCTTGATATTCCTGACATTTTATGATGGCAATGAAATCCTTAAAGGAAAGTGCATTGTGCCACCAGACCAGATGTGAGCAGTAATGGTTTGCTGAACTCTAAGGACTTTCCCTCCTCCAATCCAATGACCCAAAATTCACCATCTGCAGAAAGACGGTGGAATGTGCTAACAGACATAAACCTGCCATCTGCTAATGTAGATCAATTATGAGAAATTATGCAGGTAGCATAGTGATCCACATCATTAAATGTGTTCAAGCACCTTATAACATGTCATGATGTGTGCAAGATGTTCTGAGAGTCCATGAAAGCCTGACTTGATGTTAGGTAGGCAGTCCTATTTCAATGTCTTTTCAGTGTATGAAGTAATATTTAAACATACTTGAAGACTCAATTTTAACACTTCCCTAAACTGCAGTATTAGGTTCTAGCCTATTCCAACTTTTGCTTCTTTACAATTCCCAATAAGACAACATATCATGTGACAAATGTTATGACTGCATTTGTAACATGTAGTATACATAATATATAATTAGAAAAAAAAAAATTAAAACATATTCTCTTTAAAACATGACATTTAGTAAATTCTTAACATCAATAAAATTAGCACTGTTATTCTAATAAGAAAATATGTTTAAAAAAAGGTTAGCTTGTTTTGCTTACAATGTTAATAATTATGGGATGAAGTGTAGAATCAGAATTTTATATCCTAATTTTTCAGAGATGTCTATGAAAAGTCACTGCAAAGGTTCTATGATTGAGACCCATGGTTCTCAATCTTCCTAACTGTCATCTTTCTGTGAGTAGCATATTCATCTGTATTCATGTTATAGCAGTACATATCTCTCATTTTTAAAAGAATGGCAGATTTTTTGAGGTAATTATTGACAATTGTGATATAATTAAAGCTGTTTCAGGCTCTTCATTTAATGTGGGCTTACTTCTTAGGTTACTTCTTGATATATAATTACTTATCAAGAAGTAACCTAAGCTGTCCTAACTTCATATGAAGTTATGTAGTCTATATAATTCATATGTAATATCAGTTATGTTATATAATGCAAAACAGAATTCTATCAATTATTTCAACTGCAGTACTTAACAATATTTATTTTCCTATGTAATATGTATTATACAGATTATATATTCAATCGCATATATAACTATTTTTTTTTTTTTATCTTATGCAGTCTAACCTTTGAGATAAGTGCATTCCAATTTTTAACCCAAATTTATCTTAATTAGGTAAGGTTATATTACCCTAAGTAAACTTAATAAACAATTACCAATTAAGTAAAAAGGCTGAAATAATTATAATAATCCAATAGACAAATATAATTAAGGAAAATCTTGACATTCTTATAAAAACACATGATTATAACGTACATTACAGATTGTACATAACGTATTTAAAGAGTCTGAGTGATGCATTTCAATGTGAACACATTTTTGATGTGAAAACATCTTTGGCGGCACCTACTAAATTTCGGACTGTAGTAAAACCAATTTGTCACGATTTCACGATGCAGAAATGACGTCATTTACAGAAATGATGTCATTTCGAATATGACGTACCGAATCAAAGTTATTGTGTTCGCATCATTAGCTGATATATGTACAGCAGAAATGATGTACCAAATCAAAGTTAGTGAGTTAGCATCATTAGCCGATATATGTACAGTGGAAATGACGTCCTTTCTGCTGTACATATATTGGTCTTTAGCCAAACTATGCGTAGTGTATATATTTTGTTAAAAGCGATAAATATGATTGTAAAGAACATCTGTGCTTTTTATGCACTTTTTTTTTTATGTGAAAACATCTTTGGTGGCACCTACTAAATTTTTGGACTGTAGTAAAACAATTTGTCACGATTTTGTCACATGGAAATTATGTCATTTGACGTCATTTACGGAAATTATATAGGTCCAGATATGATGTACTGAATCGGAGTTACTGTGTCAGCGTCATTAGCCGATATATGTACAGTGGAAATGATGTCATTTTTGGAAATTACGTACCAAATCATGGTTAGTGAGTTAGCATCATTAGCCGATTTCACTGGCACTCAGTCAAGAACATTGTAGATTTACCGAGCTGTCTAATCATAGCATATAGATCACGCTTAGGTTGAGCCCAGTAGTAGAAAATAATGATGAAGGTAGCAATGAGTGTGCGAGAATGACAGACTATCGAGATTGCGTAAAAGACAAACTATTCGATACAGCTGTTAATGTATTCTTTGGACTGAACTTGCTCACGGGTCAGTTTTGTATCTTTAGCTATGTATTTGAAAGCCATCGTCAAAGAGTTTCTCGCTCTCAATCTCACTGTCTTCATTGCTATGTAAAGGAGATCATATGGAGTAACACCACGTCAGTCTGATCCTCTGCTTGTTGCCATCATGAATGGAGTCACTTGTAAATTCGCTCTGAACATTCTGAATTGTCCAAGGTAAATGCTGGGAAAGGATAGTTCCTCTGTATTCTCATCAAACAGTAGGCTCTACGGTACTTTAGTTTTCCCTGGGGCGATTCTAAGCTATTTATCCTCGCCCCACAACATTTGCTGTTGGGCGATGAGACTTTCCTCAATCGGAACCGCTTCACTTATGTTGTCTTTAGCCAAATTAATTTCCATGTGACTGTCATCAAAGAATGACTGGTCTGTCATGATTTGATACCATTGATAGGGAAGCATGTCGACTAAATATAGAAGCCATGCTTTAACCACTCGCTTTCTTACTAACTCGATTAAATAGCTCAGCTTGTGTATTTTCTTGCATTTTATATAATGATCGTCGTTGATCTCCCTTGGCAAGCGATGGACCATCATGTTGACTGAAACAGGCACATTGATTACTTAGCCCAGAATACCTTATTGTCTGTATGAGTGTCTCTGGTGCCTTATTTGCACGAACGGTAAGTCTCTCTGTCACCAAATCCAACCTCACTAAATGCGATGGAATTTCTGGGTAAACAAAGCCGCTTGACAATCAGATAGTGCTGGAATGTTGTTCTTAAGTGATCCTCTGCAGCTATTACACACAAGGATCCCGTCAACATCAAAATCGGGAAATGCAGTGAGTATCAATGGTGTATCTTTAGCAGCTGGATTCTTTGTGTTGTTTTCAAACCATAGATGATCGTAAATGTAGCATGCCGAACAGAAATCATTTTTCGTAAATCTCCTTTCAAACTCTTGATACACGTTCTTATGTAAATAGTAGTCTGTGTGTGTAAGGAAAAGAAGCGTGATCATTTAAACTCAACTGTTCCACAATTGGAGAAATGCCCCATTGTACTTAATTAATACTCACTTCAGGTACGTCATTGTTAGATAGAGCGGCACTGCTGGTTGAAAGCACTGCTAAATCTAACGCTTGATTTTCTGTTTGTCTTTTACGCAATCTCGATAGTCTGTCGTTCTTGCACACTCATCGCTACCTTCATCATTATTTTCTTAGGTTGGCTTGCTCGATACTCTCGACAACGCTCTGCATTTGACTTTAGCATTATTGAACACACGGCTATAGCAGCGTGGCATTCAGTCCCTTTCAATAATCAGAAAATTACTGATGTGAAAACATCTATAGCGGAACGTAACGAAGCTATAGCATAACAATGGAATGTAACGAAAATGTGGATTGCAACAATACAAATACTTGTATTGTTGCAATCATGATTGTGACATCATACTAATCAACAAATGGGTAATTAGGCTATAGATTTGGATTTCACTAACCTCTTCCAAACTTTGATTCGGTAGAATAAGTAGAGGGAGTGAGCATAAAACCGGACATCATTCATAACTTCGGTAAAGAGTTTAGCAATTTTAAAAAAGGTTCCAATTTTTGTCAAAGATGTTTTCACATAAAAAATCTTTCATGCGTACTGGGTACACACGCTATTTTTTTTTTTTTTTTATCTATATGTATAATAAATAGGCATAGGCATGATATGAATGCTTTTTTGACACAATGTTGCCATAGTGAATCACATAAAAGAATACCAAAAGAAGTTATTTCCAAATATTGCAGTTTAACCATCTCTACTTACTGATGGCTTAGTTAAGAGAAAAACATTTTACTTTACGTATCAAAAAACGAAGTAAAAAATAGCAAACTGTGTTACAATAAGAGTACAACAAGAGATCAAAATTGTCAAGTTACTGTTCCCAAAAATATCCTTCTTGTACTAGCATTGTAAGTAAGAAAAAGCAATGAAATTATGTGAACTGAAATTCCACTTTTGGCATTGTATTTATAAAACCTTTTCCACACACGAGTAGTTTTGCTTATAGAAGTTGTCTTATCTTGTAACCATTTCAAATTTTCCGGTATTCCAGAAAGTTTTCTTTTATTTACACATTTTAGACAAGCATGTGTGTGTGTGTGTTTTTTTTATTTTATTTATTTTTTTTTATTTATGAGAATATCAATTATACACTTAGAGTTTCTCTTCTGGACAATAGTGGTGTAGGGAGGTTTTGCGTGATTTATTCACTTGTAAATGGTTAATTCTCTTAATTATTTGCTTCTAAAAATAGTTTCGGAAATGTGCAGCTTGTTTTACATTCTATAACATAAATACTTTTTCCCCTCTCTTCACAGACATCAAAACTCATGCAGGGAAAAAAATCCTTCCATTTCATAACATTTTATAAGTGGTAAAGTGCCATCCATTTATCATTCAAAGCATTTTTCACCACTTAATGCTCCACAAATTGTTTATTGAATCATATATTATTGGAAAGTACTTCGTTTTTGTACTTGCACACAGTTCCATTAAGAATAATGACATTTAATAATAGTTCATTCATATACGAAATGTGATGACCTACCTTATTCTTTCCTGAGGATAAAATGCATATACAGTACACGCCACTCATTATGATCACAGATTTTACCACTTTTATGAAGTCCCAATCAAACATATAAGAATACATAGGAAAAAATAATGCTTATTGTAATCAACACTTCAGTTTATGTTGTTGCTTTTTTGCCTTATCATGGTTTACACATGTGTAGTAGTGATTATATAACATGACAATTTGTTCTTGAACTCCAACACATTGCATGTCCAGCTGTTGCTTCATATAGTTCATATGGTTTTCAAGGTCATTACTCCAAAAAAGAAAGTACTGTATCTGTACTCCCAGCAGTCCAAATATTTTACAGTACAGCACATTAACTCTTTTTTAATTCTTGATTTTAATAATTTCTTTATTTGTTTTTAATTGTTTTGTATGGATTTCCAGAAACATTTACTTTCATTTTTATTGATAATTTTCTTGAACAAATACTGGACAGTCAAATTAAAGTATTTTATATTGCTTGATTTGATTTTAATGTTTTCTTTCAATCCACTTTTGCCTTTTTATGTTCACATTTCCACTATGCATCAATAAACAAAGCCAAACAGCTGCATTCTTGTTTCTTCGGTTATTGTTATCAACTGTGTCTAAAAATGATCACAATAAGCAGGTTCAACCACTGTATAACCAGTTTAAAATTCAAATTCTCAAATGATCAAATTTCAAACTATTTTATTCCTGAATCTCGCTTTCAAATATGTCTGTTATTAAACTCAAGCAGTGCATCTGTCCAACCATTAGTGTGTGGATAAGCTATAACAATATTAAATCAATTTTCTGACACAGATTTAATTTTTATCAACTATAATCTCTGGCAATTGAGGAAACTGTTCCAGAATAGGTATTTTGAGAACATTAGTAGAGGCATATGATGCAAGAAAGCAAGCTTATATAGGTCAGCCAAAAAAAAAACAAAAGTGGTAAACAACCAGTGGTAACTACAATGCTTCTAATGACTGGCTTTGGTCCTTTCCACATTTTGTTATAACTATTTACGAAAGGCTTTAATTTTTCCCAACTAATCTGAAAAAGGTTCACTAAACACAAAGGTTAACTTCTCAACCAAACTAATAATAATCAGTAGAATACTCCCAAATAATTGGTGCAAACAGCGGTAAGAGAGTCAGCAGTCAAAAGTCAATCTCACTGCTGCTGATCAGCACCTCCAGACAGATAGTAGCCTACAGCTCTCTGTTGGTATGCCAATATAATATAATCACTGACATTTAATGTTAATAAAGAAATCTGAAAGTCAGGAAAGCTGTCATCTTAAGCAGTTGGCAGTGAAAAACAACTTGATATGCTAATCTTCTAGTCATGTTTTATGAAGTTATACATCAACATGTGAACTTAAATATTAAAAAATCTTTGAATTACATCAGTGTAAAGAGTTTAGCATTCCTCCAGTATGGTATTCACATCTGGTAGGTATCATTAATTATTTTTTAACTTCAGAAGTATAGAAATAAAAAATTCTTCGTTTTTGTGTTTGTATCCAAAGTGTAGAATACATCCATTCCTATATTGATTTGCCACAGAACTTTGATTCTGGTTTTGATTTTGCTACTTTATGCTGCTGAGTATTGGAAGTGAGTGAGGAAGACAAAATTGTTTTTGTTTTTTCTTTTTGGATAACAAGACTGCTGTTACTAAAGATGTCATCTGTTCTTATTAAGCAATAGTGTCAAAATAAAGAATAAAATTATAAAGTGCAGAATTCTCAACTATTTCTTTTTATCAAGGTAAAAGAAAAACTAAATGGTGTATAAAGTCAATCACAGGCTATCCTTGGATTTTTTTTTTTTTTTTCCTGCAAATTTTGACATTAGCTTAGTTTCTGCATCAAAAACCACAAAACAAAATGTCGAAATAGCCTTTGATAATACAGGGTGTTTCAAAAATGATGGTCAATAATTTAAACGTGAAAAGTACAAACTAAAATAAGAAAAAAAGTCCCAGTGAACACAAGGCTGCAAATGACCCGTTTTTGAGATAATGCACATTTTCTGTTAAGATTCGCCACTGACTATGAGAGCACTCTGGGAGGGTTGTCTGTATTGCTGAGACCTTGTACACGCTGGATATGGTAGGAGTACAGTAATTGGCTATGTAAAATTCGCCACACACTGCTATGACTCAGTACACACTCTTGCAGAGCAACCCTCCTTGTCGAAATTCCTGGATTTTGTTCTATTCTTTCTAACACTCTTTTCTCAACATCAGGTGTTGAGGAAACTTTTGGGCCTACCTGCTCGTATTCCATGTGTGAAGCGCCCACGTTCTCTAAGGCATTGATGTACCCTGACGAATGTGCACCTGTTGGGCTGCCTTCAGCGGGGAAATGCTTCTTGGTACAAACGTGCAGCCTCGAGTGCACTGCCATTGGCTTTACCATACATGAAGTGCATGTCCGCTTACTCTGTTGCTGTAACCTCTTTCCATGTTGACTGTCCTTTGACAAGTACTAGTATACTTGCTACATCTCGGAGCATTGAGAAAGGGGAAAGGAAGAGAATGAGCATAACCTTACCTAAAGAATGATGGATCCCAACTAGAAATGCACAATATCTTGAAAACGATTCACTTAAGGACCCATGTTTACTAGGCTTTTTTTCCATATTGTAGTCTGTACACTTTACCTTTAAAAACACCCCGTATAAGACAGCCATTTATAATTAATTTGTAACTAAACTGCCTATTCCATTTATTTTTATAGCATACAGAGTAATCAAACTTATTGAAAACCATATTTATTATACTTATTGAAAGCCATGCAGTGAATGTAATAATCTTAATTAGGTTCTGGTTTTGGTTTTAATGGTTGTTGTTGTTGTTTGGTTTTTAGGAGCATTAGCAACTAAGGCCATATTGCTCCGGTTTTAATGGTGCATCAGCTTCTGTAGCTATAGTGTAGAAGTAACTAGGGTGTTCTTAATCAGGGGAATTCCCACCACAAACCAACCCAAAGTAACTCTGTAATGACCATAATTATCCTCTTAAGTATCTACTAAGGTTAAAAATACTTTTAAAGATAATGAATTCTTTAAATCTTTTATATTGTCCATATACCACTGGCCCTTGCATTTTGAAAATACTTGGCTGTTTTGTCACTATTAATAAAAGTACTTTCATAATCCTAACATTTATTTAAAAATACTAGTAGGTGTTAAGATTTATAAAATCTCTTTAATATAAAATAAATAAACCGAGCGTATATTAGTAGTTTTCAAACAAGAATCGGCCAACAAAAATCATTCCTGCTGCAGGAATGAAGAAAGGTGTGATAGTGTGTTGTTCTAGTTGAAAATCAACAAATCTCTTCAATATAAACTTTGGTGCAATATTTCCTTTTCGTTGGAAGTTAGCAACATCACTACACCTTCGCTTTCCTGACAGCGAAACAAGTATTTAATATGTTGTAAAATATAACCGACTAATTTTCGACATCCTCAAAACCTAGACAGATACGAACTCTACAAATTCTTCAGAACAGTTAAATTACTCCCCTCAGTTAATTCTGTTTACAAATTCTTCAGCAGTTTTGTTCGGTAACAGAATTAACTGAGGGGAGTAATTTTTGACAAGGCAGTTTTCACTTTGCGAAACGAAAAGATCAACAAAGTAATTAATTATAACAAAGGTGCCCTCCTACAGATATGCGGCTCACCATGCTTGAATGAAATATAATTTCCCATTTCATTGATGAAATAACCTGTTTGAAAAAATCTAACACAAAATTATCAAACGAATCTATCTTATCTAGATCAGGAATGATTATATATATATCCGCTTGCTACTCATTCTTTCTAAGAGTAGAGAGAGATGTTCACTCTGATTATTTCACATTCCATTCCAAACTCTCAAAATAACATAAGAATGATAAAACCCTGGTTTATACGAATACAAGTTCTTTTCCTTGAAGATCGTAAAAGAAGGAGAAGTTTAAATATCAGCACTATCGACGAGAAACATTTTTCACTCACCTGCTCTGGTGACGGTAGAGCCGCCATATCCAACATCTTTCGATGTCAACATTAACAGAACAGCCCTCTTCACATTAAAAACAACCACTAAACATGATCCTAAAATAACAAGATTTTTTTTTTTTTCAGCAACGAGAAATTAATTCAAACATTGCTTAGAAGCTGATTATAAAATTGATTTAATTTTGCTTCCTTCCCATTATTTCACATCTTGTACAAAAACCCTAGATTTCATTTGATGAGTTAATATACAATATGTCTAAAAAAAAGATCTCACAGTTTACATAAGTTTGTATTTATTTAACAAAAAATAGAGAGATGGATATTGTTTCACTACATAGTAGGGAAATTCTTTTTTTTTTTAAATTTTCAATAAATTTGAATTAGGACATCATTAGCAGCTCTCACAACATCAAGACAGCCAATACTGAAATGTTTCTGGTTACAGTAATACTCATACATCGCCAACCCAGGACCGTGCAACAGTATCCTGAAACCAGGGCCATGGCTGGTATTGGGGCTTCCTCTCCTTTCTCCCTTCTGTTTCGGGAAACTGGTGCGTCGCATCCAGAGAACCACCACTTTGATCGCTCTGCCACAACATTTGATTTGAAACGCTGTTGCTTATTGCTATACTAAAATTTCTCTTCCATTCACAATTTGGTTCTCACACTTTCTTCTGATTCGAGATTTTAACTTTTACCATATTGTGTGTACTGGACGCCCATAATTACGACTGTGTCTTGAACTTTTCTTCACTTTCAGATTTGTATACCTGTGATAATTTCGCCCTCTGTTTTTCATCTTAGGGCTAGATTTGTTTTCTCATCCTCCACTCTTGTGAAGGACGGAACTGATTGAACCTTAATGGTACGAGATTGCTGGAATTCGTAGGACTAGTACAGTGGTATCGTCACCGTCATCCCCACACCAGATGGAAAAGGCCCGGTTTCGAATCCCGTCGGTGACGCGAGGAACTTTAATGGGCTTTTTTCACTCCATGGATGAGTTAGTCATCTCAGGCGTAAATAGCAAGGTTTTTACCCCCAAGAACTTGAGGTTTTTCGTCCAGCAAAACAAGCAAATCGACCAGAGCACACACGCAATTTACAGACATAATACATAAACAGGTATGTGTCATCATTTACGGGTGACCCGAACATATAATATATAATAATTTTTGCATTACTACGTATGGATAAAGGATTTTTATATTATGGGCAGTACTTGTATAGATATGGCCTGCCTCTTCGAGGCAGGTACTGGAAATAAGTCTTCCTAGTATAAAAGTAGTCAAAAACTACTAAACAGCATAACAAAACGCACACTACATAAACATAGCACTATACCTGTACTTGGTTGTTTTACAGAATTTTGTATCATCACAAAGTAAATGATGGAGGTGAACTAACGTTCAGGAGCCTCCCTATATAAAGCACAACACATGTCCATGTCTAACACGTGTTTCTCAATAACAGTGACTGATTAATATTTGTTAAACATATTTTGGAATTCATTTCTTAATGCTTTAAGAGATTCCCTTGCTTGTCAGTAATGTTAAATTAACATTAATGTTGCTTCGCTCTCTCTCTCTCTCTCTCTCTCCCTCCCAAACAACACACATAAATAAATTTTTATTGAAGAATTATTAAATAGAATGTGTTCCCACCGTTGTGCTGATTGACAAAAACCAAAACCAAACTATTATATTAGGGTCACCCGGTAATTTCTTACATATACCCATTTGTATTGTGTCTGCAAATTGCGTGTGTTCTCTGGCCGATTTGCCTATTTTTCTGTGCTGAATGATGACAATAATCCGTCTCAGAGACTTTCGACTAGTTTACGATAAAATACATCTGGAAACTAGCAGAGTTCCTGCTTCAATTCCATCGCCGTCGCAGCAGTAGAAGTGGATACTAACTAGCCTTGATTTGGCACTTTAGTACAGCCCAAAAACGTGTTTTATGGGATTTACATCAAGATTCCGGAATGGTACGGTCCAATTGTCGAATCATGGAATCTTCTTCCAGGAGAATACAACCAGACTTTAGAACAGACCATTTTCAAACTGAAAAATGAAACATATAGTTGTATACGTCGGGAGGAGTGACGGTACCAAGAAATTGTCTAAAACATCAATTTTTTTCGTTGCGAAAATTAATAATTTTTAACAAATCAAATTATTATATTAGGGTCACCCGTAATTCATTACATGTGGGAGGACGACGACGATACCACTGTACTATCCGCACAGACTAATAATTTTTAACAAAAAATCAAAAATCAAATTATTATATTAGGACTACCAGTAATTTCTTACATATACCCGTCTATGTAATATGTCTGTAAATCGCGTGTGTTCTCTGGTCGATTTGCCTGTTTTGCTGGACGAAAAACCCCCAGTTTCTGGGGAGAAAAACCTTGCAATCTACGTCTGAGACCGACTAACTCAGCCACTGAGTGAAAAAAGCCCATTAAAGTTCCTCGCGTCATCGACGGGATTCGAACCCGAGCCTTTTTAACCCGGTGTGGGGAGGACAGTGATGATACCACTGTGTTACCGACGCAGACTATAAATATTTTTTTACAATATCACCAAGAGTATATCAGAAAAAATAAGAACCAACACCATCCCAGAAATGTTTTCTTCTGAATTTCACTGCTGGGCTGGTACGCTGCAATAGAATTGTTTCCTGGGACATTCTCCACACTCCTCTATCAGAAGTGAGTAATGTGTAGTAGAAATTATTCTTCCATAGGAAATGTTTTTTTCACACTTTCAAGGTTCAAAACAATGGATAATATAGTGATATCAGCGATATTTTGCTCTTGTTAATAATGTGAGGAACATATGAACTGCTTCTTTATTGGGAAAAAAAAAAAAAGGAGCCCATGGAAGTATCTGAGATAGGTCGTAAATTTATGCAAAGACCTGATAGATTTTGTAGAAACGCCTTCAGACATGATGTAACCATTGATTTGTATTTAGTTAATGGACTGGACAGGGCAAGGATAAACGGAATCTGAAACGAGAGAAGTTTTCAGTTTGTAAACAAGTGCATTTTACAACTAGGCCAGGACACAAATGGTGGTTTCACGGGGGCTCACTCCCTTCACTTCTGGTGTACATTGAATGAAAAACCCAAGAGACATAGTTAAAAGGTCAGGAACCCCTTTACCAGGTTAAATCTCCTCTCTTTTCAAATTTCTGCATATTACTTTGTTTACATTAGATTTAATGATTTTTGGGTACTTATGAAAAGTTAGGTTATCAGTGGGGTCTGAATCTTGTTCCAGATTCAACTTATTAAACTTCCACTACTCAGCCCTTTTACCTAATTGTTTCTAGACCATGTTGCAGTAGCCTGATTACAATCATTAACCACCCTGCCAAATATTTAACTGTATCATCTGCAAACTTAGATATTAGCTATTAAGATATTAAGCTTGACACGACTTCACCAATATCACTTATAAATATAGAAAACAAAAATGGGACCATCACTGAACCCTGGAGGACACTACTGATAACGTTAATCCATGAACTGCAATGTCCATTAATAACTCCTCTCTGTCTTCTCCCATCAACCACCTCTTTATCTATAGTAGAAACTTGCCCTTAACGCCAATGTGCTCCAATTTATACAGCAGTCTTTTATGCGCAACAATATCAAAGCCTTCCTGAAATCCAAGTACATGATATCAACATTTTTTGCATCTAGTTTCTTTGTTACTGCATCATAATATCCAGTCAGATTGGTCAGAGAAGATCTATCCTTAACTAATCCATTTTGTGAATTCAGTATAATTGCGTTCATGTCTAGACGGTCCTGCATTATTTATTTAACCAGTGACTCCACTTTTTTTCCCTGAACAGACGCTAAGCTAACAGGTCTGTAATTACTCTGTCACATTTTCATCCCACGCTCTGAATTGGGTATATATATTCGCACAACGCCAGTCCAAAGGGATCTCCCCTAAATTCAGAGATGCTCTCAAAATTATGAGTAAGGGTTTGCTTACTTCCTTTGCTGCTTCTTTTAATATAATTGGATAGATCCCATCTATCCCAGGAGTCTCTTTCTCTTCCACTTCTCTCTAAGTCATCACAAAAATCACTCAGCTTACGGTTACAGTTCGAGACGTCTAGCATCCCCTTCTCTAAAAATCCACGATGTGCGAAAGTACACGCAAAATACCTATCGAATATGTCAGCAACCTGGTCATCAACAGTTAAACTATTGACATCTACTGAACCAATGTGTTCATCCCCTTTCTTCTACTGTTAATATCAATAAAGATTTTTTGTTGATTTTCGTCGCATTTTTGCAGAGATTTCTCGTATTCTGCCTAAGCTTCAAGAAGTTTAATGTTCAAGAACAATTAAACAATGAATAAAATCAATGGAGACTGCTCTTCGTAGGCTAATGGTATTAGTGGATTCCCCAAGGGTTCTGTTTTGGACCCATTGTTATTTTCTGTATTTATCAATGATATTGATGATTATGTCAGGTTTAATGTACAACTTTGCAGATGATGTAAAGGTTGCAAGGTTGTTAATGACAGTAATGACAGTATGCTAATGCAACAGGATATAGAAAAGGTTAGGCTGAGAATTGGCAACTGCAATTTGTCATTGATAAATACACAAAATACTGCATATGAGTAGCAGTAACTCCAGAGTAACTTGCCGACGTGTATTGCTATACTCAGGATAGAGGAGAATGAGGAAGACTTGGGGGTAATTATGCAGTCAGATATGAAGTTCTCTGAGCACTGCAGACAGGCCGCCAGGACAGCTCCTGTGTCTTTTTCAAAGATTGCTAGCAGGAATAAGGAGGTGATTATCCCATTGAATAAGGCAATGGTCAGGTCACACTTTGGATACTGCATAAAGGTCTGGAGGCCTCATATCAAGAAGGATGTAGAGCTCCTGGAACGAGTACAGAAAAGGGCATCGTGATTGGTGAGTGGAACAAAGGGATCCTCTTACCAAGAAAGTAGTAGTAGTAGTAATAGTGGCATGTGATGCAAGAAAGCAAGTGTATGAGCTTATGCAGCATCAGCAAAAAAAAAATCACACCATTCCCTCCAAATGCCTTTCCAGTTCCTCCTTAAATTTATTCAACCTATCAACTTCCACGACGACAAATGGAAGTTTGTTCCAGCAATTAACCACCCGCTGGCTAAAGGCAAATTTCCGCACATCTATTCTACATCTGTCTTGTTTTTAATTTGAATTTATGCCCCCTTGGGTTCGTAATCTGAACAAGTGGAAGGATCCCATCAGAATTCAGCGTGCTCAACCCATTCAAGGCCTTATAGACCTTAATCAGATCACCGCGCAGGTGCCTAGTCTCCAGCCACTGCAATTTGCAGAACTTAATCCTCTCTTGGTAAGAGGATCCCTTCATTCCCCTCACCAATCTTGTTGCCCTTCTCTGTACACGCTCAAGTAAATCTACATCCTTCCTAAAATGAGGCCTCCAGACCTGTATGCAGTACTCAAGGCGTGGCCTGACCATTGCCTTATACAGAGGGACAATCACCTCGTTCTCCCTGCTAGCAAAATTCCTATATATCATTGACAAAACCCCGTGACCTGCCCTGGCAGCCTGTCTGCTTTGCTCAGAAAACTTCATATCTGATTGCACAATTACTCCCAGGTCTTTTTCATTTTCTACCACCTAAAGTGTAGTACCACACAGTTGGTACGTTTCTCCGGGGTTACGTCTACCCATATGCAGTACTTTCCATTTGTCAAGGGTAAACTTCAGTTGCCACTCCTTAGCCCATCTGCCCAGATTACCTAGATCCTGTTGCAGTAGCACACTGCCATTAGTGTCACTAACAACCCTGCCAACCTTTGTATCATCTGCAAACTTCGACATTAAGCCTGATATACCTTCATCAATATCATTGATATATATACAAAACAACAGTGGACCTAACACCGAATCCTGTGGGACTCCACTAATAACATTAGTCCACGAAGAGCAGCACACATTGATTACCACACTCTGTCTTCTCCCACTTAACCATCCTTTTATCCATTGTAGCAACTTACCCTTAATACCATTCTGCTCCAATTTGTACAATAGTCTTCCATGCGCAACAGTGTCAAAAGCTTTCCAGAAATCAAAATATATGATATCAAAATTATTTTTTGCATCCAGTTCCTTTGTAACCACATCATAATATCCTATCAAATTTGTCAGACAAGACTTTCCCTTAACAAACCCATGCTGTGTCCGAATTATTGCTGCAGTCTTGTTTAGATGATCCTGCAATGTATCTTTAACCAGTGACTCCATTATTTTACCCGGAACAGAAGTTAAACTAACTGGTCTGTAATTACTCGTGTCACCCTTTGATCCCCCTTTGTGAATTGGGGATACATTTGCACATCTCCAGTCCGTGGGAACCTCCCCTGAGTCCAAGGATGCTCTCATAATTATGGCTAAGGGTTTGCTTAGTTGCTTTGCAGCCTCCTTTAATATAACTGGATAGATCCCATCCACCCCAGGTGCTTTTCTTATGTTTAACTTCAACAATTTCTCCTCCACTTTGCTTTCAGTTATTACAAAATCATTAAGTATCATGCTACAATTTAATAACCTTCTGCCATTTTCAAACCTTAATAATTCCTCATGTGTGAAAGTAGATGCAAAATACTCATTCAGTTTGTTTGCTATCTGGGCAGGATCATGAACAGTCGAACCATCGATGTCAAGTGGACAAATCAGATTCGTCCCCTTCCTTTTAGAGTTTATATAAGTAAAGAAATCTTTGCTGTTTTTCTTAGCATCTTTTGCCAAGGATTTCTCATAATCTGCCTTCGCCTGTCGAACCTCCTTTGTCACCTGATTACAGATTAACTTATATCTGCCATAGGCTTCTGAGTCGCTTGATAATTTATATGCATCCCATGCATTTTTCTTCTCTGTTACGAGTCGCATTAGTTCATTAGATAACCATTTAGGCCTAAACCTTGAACAACATTTTCATGCGTGCATCTACATTCACGCATGAGGAGTTATTCAGGAAGGAGAATGATGTAGGTAAAGTAAACATTGGCAGTGAGCTGGATGATTTTGTAATAACTGAGAGGAAAGTGGAGGAGAGATTGTTGAGGATAAACATAAAAAAGGCACCTGGGGTGGATGGGATCTATCCAGTTATATTAAAGGAGGCAGCAAAGGAAGTATGCAAACCCCTAGCCATAATTATGAGAGCTTCTTTGGACTCAGCGGAGGTACCCATAGACTGGAGATGTGCAAATGTAACCCCAATTCACAAAGGAGGATCAAAGGCTGACACAAGTAATTATAGACCTGTTAGTTTAACTTCTGTTCCAGGTAAATTAATGGAGGCACTGGTTAAAGAAGCACTGCAGGATCATCTAGACAAGAATTCAGTTATAGCTCAGACGCAGCATGGTTTTGTTAAGGGCAGGTCTTGCCTGACCAATTTGATTGGATACTATGATGTAGTCACAAAAGAACTGGATGCAGGGAATAACTTTGATATTATATATTTGGATCTTAGAAAGGCTTTTGATACTGTTGCACATGGAAGACTGCTGCACAAATTGGAGCAGTGTGGCATTGGAGGCAAATTGCTGCTATGGATAAGGGGATGGTTGAGTGGCAGAAGACAGAGAGTGGTAATCAATGGACACTGCTCAACGTGGACTAATGTTATTAGTGGAGTTCCTCAAGGTTCAGTGTTGGGTCCGTTGTTGTTTTCGGTGTTTATGAATGATATTGATGATGGGATATCAAGTTTAATGTCCAAGTTTGCAGATGATACAAAGGTTGGCAGGGTCGTTAAGGACAATACTGACGCTATGCTGCTGCAACAGGATCTGGAAAGGTTGAACAGATGGGCTGAGAAGTGGCAAATGAGGTTTAACATCGACAAATGTAAAGTGCTGCATATGGGAAACAGTAACCCCAGAGCAACGTATCAACTCTGCGGTACTACACTGACAGTGGTGGAGAATGAAAAGGACCTGGGGGTAATTGTGCAGGCAGATATGAAGTTCTCTGAGCAGTGCAGACGAGCTGCAAGAGTAGCTCATGGTGTCTTGTCAATGATATACAGGAATTTTTCTAGCAGGGATAAGGAGGTGATTATTCCATTGTATAAGGCAATGGTAAGGCCACATCTTGAGTACTGTATACAGGTCTGGAGGCCTCATTTCAAGAAGGATCTAGAGCTGCTGGAACGGGTACAGAGAAGGGCAACAAGATTAGTAAATGGAACAAAGGGTTGCTCTTACGAAGAAAGGCTTAAGTTTTGCAAATTACAGAGTTTGGAGACTAGGCACCGGCGAGGTGATCTGATAGAGGTGTATAAGGCTTTGAATGGTTTGAGCATGCTCAATGCCAATGGGATTCTTCATCTTTCTCAGAATAATCACCTCAGAGGGCATAAATTCAAATTGAGGAAGGACGGATGTCGGATAGATGTGCGGAAATTTGCCTTTGGCCAGCGGGTGGTTGGTTGGTGGAACCGACTTCCATCACTTGTTGTTGAAGTTGATAGCCTAAACAAATTTAAAGCTCAACTGGACAGGTATTTCGAACGAACGGAGGGGTGAAATGGGAGTGGGTTTTTTTTTTTTTTTTTTGGCTGATGCTGAATAAGCTTGCTTTCTTGCATCATATGCCTCTGCTAATGCTAATGCTAATAGGTATGAAACTTTTAGTAGCATCCACGATTAATTCCTTGAATGCTTCCCACTTAGAATTTACTGTTGGTAACATCGTCAGTTGATCCCACTGTACAGATTTTAAAAACTGTCTGAGACCACTGTACTCACCTTTACGGAAGCAAAAACCCTTTCCTTTACCCCTGAGGGTAAATAAATCTTTAAGTAAATCCCACATCAGTACACTGTGATCACTGCCACCTAGTGGTTCCTTTATCTGCAAATTCTTAATACATGAATGATCACTGCTGATAATCAGATCAAGAGTATTAATTTCTCTGGTTGCCTCTTGAACATGGTGCTGCAGAAATCAATCATCCAATAAATTCACAAAAGTCTGAGTAGTGTGTGAGTGACCAACCCACAAGTTCCAGTCAATATCTGGGAAGTTAATATCTCCATTATTAGACATTCCGACTTACTAGCCCACTCTGTTTCTCTGTATAATTGTTCATTGTACTCATTCGAGTCATTAGGCCTATAACACACTCCTACTCTTATTTTTGCTTTCGCAGTGCTTATTTCAGACCAAACTGACTCAACAGTGCACTGTTCATCTATATCAACTGGATGCACTTCTTTTGATTTTATGTTTTTCTTAATTAGGAGCATAACACCTCCTCCCTTTCTATCCTGTCTATCCTTTCTGTACACATTGTACTCCCCAAATTCCAGTTCTGCATTCCTTATATCTGTGTGAAAGGCTTCAGTTCAGCAAATTGCAGCGTTTTCAGACTAGGCACCTGCGAATTGGTTCATCCCACAGCGCCAGTTCTGCTTACCAAAAGGGGCCCACTGGGCACTCACATCCTTTCGTCCGGGCTTCGAGTCAAGCAAGCCGGACTTCTCACCCATTTAAAGTTTGAGAATAAGTTGAGGTCGTTTCGGCCCCAAGGCCTCTAATCATTCGCTTTACCGGATGAGACTGATTCCCTCGAGCGCCAGCTATCCTAAGAGAAACTTCGGAGGGAACCAGCTACTAGATGGTTCGATTAGTCTTTCGCCCCTATACCCGGGTCTGACGATCGATTTGCACGTCAAAACCGCTGATTAAGGTGTTTAACGGTTTGAATGGATTGAGCAAGCTGAATTCTGGTGGGCTTCTTCCTCTTTTTTAGAGTACGCCGTTGAGGGAACATATATTCAAATTGTCAAAAGTCGGTAGCGAAAGAGATGTACAAAAATTTCCCTTTAGCCAGTATGTGGTTGATTGCTGGAACAAACTTCCTTCTGCCATTTTTGAAGTTCATAGAGTAAATAAATTCAAGGAAGAACTAGAAAAATGTTTTGAAGGAATGCATAGGTGAAAGGGGAAGTGTTTTTTGTTTTTTTTTTGACTGATGTTCTATGAGCTTGCTTTCTTGCTTTATATGCTGCTACTAATTGTTAGTTTAAAGTACAATTTCGTATTTCAATAAATTTATTCTGATTTCAATAATAACTCCGATTTATTTTTTTGACACCGGTGTTTATTTCAGTTTCGTGGCAATCAGGAAATAAAAGAGTCCGAAGTAAATGAAAAATTACAAAGCTCATGAAGTTGCTATTCCAATTCGATTTTCACACCGTTTGCATAAATCACATTTTTCCTTTTCATTTGTGAGACTTTATCAGATGTTTTGGAACTACCACGATTATTAGTAGATTCTGAAACAGTATCCCTTTTGTATCTCTTTGTATTACGATTTGGCCTAAGGGTAAATTAAAAATCACTTAAACAAAAACAACAACAATACTTTATTTGTTAATTCAGAATTATAAAATAAGTAATAAGAACAGAAGGAAAGCCAGACCAAATTACTCTTTTTACAGTACAGAAACTAGAGATTCTGGGCTTTAAACTACTAGATACTTCTTAAAAAGCACAGAGGACCCGGAGGAATCCATGGTCACTGCTCTTCGTGGATTAATGTTATTAGTAGAGTGCCCCAGGATTCAGTGTTGTGTCCATTGTTGTTTTCTGTATTCATTAATGATATTGATGATGGTATATATCAGACTTAATGTCCAAGGTTGCAGACGATACGAAGGTAGGCAGGGTTGTTAATGACACTAATGACAGAACGCTGTTGCTACAGGATCTAGAAAGTTGAGAAGATGGGCTGAGAGGTGGCAACTGAAGTTTAACATTGTCAAATGTAAAGTACTGCATATGGGAAGCAGTAACCCCAGAGTAACGAAACAAATGTGTGGTGCTACACTGACAGAGGTAGAGAGTGAAAAGAACCACCTGGGGGTAATTGTGCTGGCAGATATGAAGTTTTCTGAGCACTGCAGATGGTCTGCAAGAGTAGCCCATGGTGTCTTGTCAATGATATACAGGAATGGCATTTTTCTAGCAGGGATAAGGAGATGATTATCCCCTTGTATAAGGCAATGGTCAGGCCATTGTACTCAAGTATTGCATACAGTACTCAAGGCCACACCTTGAGTACTGTATCAGGTCCGGGGGTCTCATTTTAAGAAAGTTGTAGAGCTGTTGGAACGAGTACAGAGAAGGGCAACAAGATTAGTGAATGGAATGAAGAGTTGCCCTAACGAAGAAAGGCTTAAGTTTTGCAAATTACAGTGTCTGGAGACTAGGCACCTGCAAGGTGATCTGATTGAGGTGTATAAAGCCTTGAATGGCTTGGGCATGCTCAATGCTGATGGAATTCTTCCTTTTGCTCCGAATAATCGCCTGAGAGGGCATACATTCAAATTGAGGAAAGACAGAAAGACAGTTGTGGGATAGATGTGCGTAAGTTTGCCTTTAGCCAACGAGTGGTTGATTGCTGTAACAAACTTCCATTTGTCGTTGTAGAAGTTGATAACTTAAATAGATTCAAGGCAGAACTAGACAAACATTTGGAGTGTGGATGAATGAAATGAGAAGAGGGTGTGTGTGTGTGTGTGTGTGTGTGTGTGTGTGTGTGTGTGTGTGTGTGTGTGTGTGTGTGTGTGTGTGTGTGTGTGTGTGTGTGTGTGTGTTTGGCTCATGCTATATAAGATTGCCTTATTGCATCATGTGCACTTGCTAATGCTAATCATGGAATCATTTCAGACTGAAACTTACTTATCCTTCAAGCAACATCTCTACCGGAAGGAGAAACTCAGAAAATACACGGCCATGATTGCAAGAATTATTAGAAAAGACTGGCGAGTAAAACGAAGAAATCTGGCACTCTACTACAAAGCGATTTTTATACCGGAAATAACCTATGTCCCGCCAGTATGGCTTACCAATGCAGTTACAGCCGTTAAAAGAATTCTTGACACCATCCAGAGAAATATTCTTCTAATTATAACTCCTGCCTGTTGTACAGTGAGCACCCATGGCCTACAGACCTTGGCAGGCGTGGTTCCCCTTGATCTAGAAGTGGTGCATGGTGGGCTAATGTACATGCTGTCTAGAGGATCCAAACGACGTTCGTAGGGTACACAACAGATCCAGCGAATGATCGGAAACAGGAAAAAAACGCGGCTGGTGCTGCACCTACGGCAGACATGGCAAGAGAGATGATCCAACTCCTATAAAGGAGAAATCACAAGAAAATTCATACTTCAAGTCAGCAAAGTCTATCCCAGAAGGCCACATTGGTTCTTCCCAGGATTACGCACTACATGCCCTACTGACGGGCTATGGTGCAATAAATGCCAAACTAAATAATATGAGAATTGCAGACCACCCAAAATTATGGATGCCGAGAGATAGAGATAATATATGAACACATAATATATGAATGTGAATACTGTGAGGATCTCTGAAGCATTCTGATAACCAAGACCACATACCTTCCCCGTAACCGGGAACGCATTTTACTGGACACGGAAGAAGAATACAAAGCGTTCAGTAAATTCGCACAGGATCTTTTCTCAATGCAGGAGTTCAACAAAGCAGACCATAGACCCGCACCAAACGAGCAAGAAAGAGCAGCAAGGAACATAAGTAAGGGAATGGTGCCCCTATCAACAAGTCCTTACTGATTGAACACCCAGAAATGCCACCTTTGAAACTTGACGGTACTAAATAGAAAAGGCAATGAACAAAGAGGAGGATGCCTATGGCAACCCGACACTAATGATGGATGTGTCCCAAATCGGCCTCATGTCTGATGGACAAGAACTGACTAACCACAATGCGCCAAGTAGTAGTAACAAATGGAAGAACTGGAAATACAACTGAAGGATGACAAATACCAACTAATGGAATGAAATTCTCATCCCCCAGTCAGGATGTTAGGAACTACATCCTGAATCTGACCTTCTGCCATTTGGCGATCTAAAACGAGTGCCCTGACCCGGTTTCTTTATGTCCCAATCCCGTGGCAGGGGGGGTGGACGGGAAACAGTTGGCCCCACTAGGGTCCCAACAGCTAAATGGTCAGAAGAACAACAGAACATAACACTACACGACATTTCACTTCCCACACACTTTTAAATTTTTGGCCTCCACAGAGCACTGTGATGCACAAACAGAGTATACGACACTTGAGATGAGGGAAACACCTGGTACCGTCAGTCAGCTAACACACTTTACACTTAAACCCACTATCATCCCTCTTTCATAGTGAGTTAACTCAAGACGTTTATCCATACTGACATCGAATTACCGTCTACGTGAATGCAGTGATACATGCCAAGCGGTGGGTTCGTCCACTAGCGAGAGGGGTGATAGCATCGCGTTGCCCAAGAACCAGGTGTCCCATGAATTCTGTCCCTTTCAGTGTATTGGGCCGCGTCGGGCTTATAGACAGTTTTGTTGTCTGCCATTCAACCATCCCTTTATCCATAGCAGCAACTTTTCCTCAATACCACACTCCTCCTATTTGCACAGCAGTATTTCATGTGCAATAATATCAAAAACATTTTTGAAACCTAAGTATATGATGTCGGAATTATTTTTTTGCATCCAGTTGTTTTACCTCTGCGTAGTTGCGGTATCCCTATCAAAAACATGAAGAGGGATGCGGGCGTTGATCATTATTCCGCCCGACACGAGAACCCCACCTCCACCGTAAGTGTCCCTTTCTCTGTTGTTGAAGAAATGGTACTGCATTCCTCTTCATCTCCAGATGAAATAATGTCTAGAATCAGTTTGTAGGGTAAAACAGCACTCATTAGAGAACAAAACTGTACGCCATTTATCAGGGCTGCAAGTCACGTGTTCATGGCACCAGTTTCAACGAGCTCTGTGGTGGTTTGGGGTTAATGGGATACAAACCATTAGCTTCCTTGCTAAAATCCACTTGATTTGAGCCTTCTTAACACAGTTCGATTGGAAATGTTTTTACATGTGGCTGCTGTAACCTCAAGAAACAGTTGGTGACAAGACATTGTTGGGTTCCGTCTTGCTATCATATTAGATGATATTAGATCATATCAGAGCCAAATAGCGGTCTGTTCTTGTTGACGTAGACTTCGGTCGATGTTTTCTAGCTCTTCTTATAATGGTTCCTGTCTCTGGAAAGTGCTTCCATAATGCTGAGACGACGCTGCGTGACACATTAAGCCAACGTGCCATCTCCGCCCGAGATTGTCCGGCTTCAAGTCGTCCAACGGCCGGCCATTTCAAAGAATCATCTAAACAACAATGACTTGCCATCCTGAATATTAGAGATGTGGCTGTCCCACTGCGTAAACCAAAAATGGGAATGAATTGTCGTAGTCATAATTTATGGGCATGAAATATTTGCATAATGTGCGACTCTGTAAGGTGGTAGATCGATTTCTGTTGGATACTATGAATTTGCATGCCAGGATGCCTATTATATTAAATACTGTATGCGCCTTCGGCGACTCTGTTCACAATAAAATATTCGTGAAAAACATTTTGTTTTACTAATTTTTTCGAGCAGTATATTTAATCGTCCGACAGCAAGAGTAGAACAGGCTTTGCAGATATACGACGCTTCCTTAAATCTTGCGTCAGAATTGCGTGTACTGAGCCTATAGATCCAACTTCAGGGGCAGTATCGACAACAGTCATTCGACTAACATTTCGCGCGAATTCCTTCCCTTTCTTGATGTTTTCGTCGTTTCGTGACATCGAAGGGTGTTCACTGCCTAATCTACAAGTGCAGATCCTTTTCCTCTTGCAGTGTTTCCTGTCCGTTTGTAAACATTTAACCACTCGTAAACTGTTGTTTTCTCAAAAGAATCATCTCTATAAACTTACTGTAATGCTTGCAGCTTCTCTGTACTACTTTTCTCACATAAAAAGAACTTAATGTTAGGACGCTATTCAACCTGCGACATTCCACAATCACTGAGCTCTGACAAATGAGTGAAGTGTTCGAGCCAGTTCCCACTTGGAATGCGTACACACCAAAGTCAACGTCAACGCCCAACGATACCTTACGACCATAGCGCAAATCATATAAATATTAGCTTGCGATTAGAACTTTTTGAATATACTATGTACCGTAGGTAAAAAATAAAACAGTTTCTTACCTGATCAGTGGGGCTATTTCTGGTCTGTTTCTAAGTTCCAATGATGTTCTCTGATTACTAAGAACAATTCTAGAAATATAATCAGAGAGAAGAGAGTGACATAAGCATACATTATTGTTCCAAATAGTAATGGTAAATTCAATATTATGTAATAATAGTTAATAATAATAATAATTATTATTATTATTATTATTGCTCTTATATTATTTCTCCCTGATTGGGGGTTCCACCTCGTGACGGGTATTGCTACCAAGTACACAGGGTGGTCAGAGAAACTCTCTGACTATCCTACAGGTGTTCAGGATTGCGGCTTTCTGGAGTTCCTTATAGGTGTTCGCTGGGAGACCTATTGCTGCTAGGCTGATATGCAGGGTCTTTGGCACCATGCCTGTGGTTGACACGATGATTGGGATGGTCGTTGCTTGTTGCATATGCCACATCTCTTTGATCTGCTGTCTTAGTTTCGTATACTTCCTGGTGTTTTTCCCAATGGGTTTTCTGCAGGTTGGGTACCAGTGTTGGGTACGGCTATGTCAAGACGATAGGTAGCCTTTTCCTTCTTGTCCACAAGGGTTATGTCCGGTCTGTTGTGCGAGATTGCCCTATCCGTTATTATGGCGCAGTCCCAGTACAGCTTGTGAGTTGGGGTCTCTAGTACTGCCTGGGGTCTGTACTTGTAATAGGGTACACTTTCTTTGGTAAACTGTTATTTCCTCGCTAGCTTCTGATGTATTATCCTGGCTGACACACCCCGGACTTCTTGGCGATGTGTATTCTATAGTTCCTGGTGTTGATTACCGGGTTTTGGATGGCGAGCAGGAATCCTTCAGTCTCGGGGAAGAGCCTCCCGATCGTGAGCCATGCATTGAAAGCAATTTTATCGATGTGATCTTGATGGAGATCATTGTAGTGTCTGCCATGGAGTGTCTTCTCTGCCCATCTTCCTAACTTCGTTTGTACCTCCTGGTTGGGGGGAACTTGTCACTTAGATTAAGTGGGGTATACCGCTTGTCTATCTTCCTTGTGGCCTGGTGGAGTGCTGCTTTCTGTTGCTGGAAGTAATCCTTCAGGTTAACTATAGCTGTCTTCTCTTGCTTAATGAGTTCTATAAGGCCCCTTCCCCCTTCTTCCCGGGCAATTGTCTGTCTCTCCACGGCAGATTGCGGGTGGTGTTGGCGGCTCTTGGTCATCATTGTCCTTGTCTTTCTCATGATATCCTCCAGCTCGGTGTTAGTCTAATCTATGACTCCGAGGGAGTATGTTAGCACTGGCTTTAACTGTGTTCCCTCTGTTCAGCTTTGCTTTCAGCAGGTTTCTGAGTCTCTGATGGTATTTTTCGGTCAGGCAGGTCTTAATTTCCTTGTGCTGTAACTGCTGAGCCTGCATCATCCCCATGTATTTGTTGGCCTCTCCCTCTGCCATGGCTTCGATTTCTTTACCAATCTGAAGCAGGTAGTTTCGGTTGACTAATTTTCCCTGGTGCAATCCGTGGGTCTTGCATTTGACAAGACCAAATTCCATCCTAATATCATTGCTGAATTCTTCTGCGATCTGGAGTAGTTCCTGGAGGTGTTTCTGGGTTCCCGCGTAAAGCTTGATGTCATCCATGTACATCAGGTGGGTGAGGGTGTACAGGTTCTTCCTTCATTCTTTGAGGTTATATCCGTACTTGCTACTGTTGAGCATGGTGGACAGCGGGTTAAGTGTTAGGCAGAACGACAATGGGCTCAAGGCATCTCCCTGAAAGATTCCTCTCCTGATGGGGATTGGCCTGGTTGTGATGTTTTCGACCTTAATGGTGGTACTCCATTTCGCAATCGTATGTCCTAGGACGTTTGTCACTATCGGATTGCCTTTGTAGATGTTCAGCGCCTCTATTAGCCAACTATGAGGCACGGATTCGAAGACCTTGCGGTAATCGATATAGGCTGTGTACATGTTGCTGCGCTTCATGTAATAATAATAATAATAAATTAGGAAGTACATGAACCTGAGACATGAGATCAAGGAGATGTGGCTTATGCAAGAAGTATCAACCATCCTGATCATCGTGTCAACCACCGGTATGGTACCAAAGGCTCTACATAGCAGCCTAGCAGCAATAGGTCTCCCAGAGAACACCTACAAGGAACAGTAGAAAGTCGCAATCCTGAACACCTGTATGATAGTCAGAGATTTCCTCGACCAACAATAACACCAAACATTACAACAACCCTGTGTACTGGTAGCAGTATCCGTCACGGAGGGGAATCCCCCAATCAGGGAGAAATAATAATAATAATAATAAAAATGACATTATTATTATTATTATTATTATTATTATTATTATTGTGTTATAACCCAGGGTGGGTCTTAGCTTTCTTAACGATGTTCCACCAGTAAGCCCTCCCAGAAGTCAAACTTCTACAACTTCTCATTCTCATGGTCTTTAATTCTTCTTCTACGTCATCTATCCATCTTTTCCGCGCTCTTCCTCTTGCCCTCTTACCGATAGGTTTCCATTTCCTCTTAGCTGTTCTGCTGTCATCCATTCTCATAACATGTTCCAACCAGACAAGTCTCTGGCACTTCACAAATCTGACGATGTCCGCACCCTGAATAAGATTGTGAAGTTCAAGATTCATTCTGATCCTCCAGGATCCATCACTGTATTTTATGGGCACAAAAACTTTTGGCAAAATTCTACGCTCGAACACTTTCAACAACCGCTCCTCTTTACTCGTTAATATTCAAGTTTCACAACCGTATGTTACTACTGGTCTAATGAGACTTTTGTATATACTTAATTTTAAATGTCTGTTCAATACTCTGGACTTCCTTAGTTCATGTGCATAGAAACATCTGTTTCCACTCAGGATACGGGACCTAAGTTCATTAGTAATAGAGTTGGACTGGTTTATCTGCGAACCTAGATAGGCGAAATTTTGAACATGCTCAAACGAGAAGCTGTTGGTTCTTAAATGTTCTGTGTTATCTGCCGTTCTCCGGACTTCCATATATTTTGTCTTTGCTTCATTCATCCTGAGTCCTCTTGTTTGTGCTTTACTATCCAGCCTGCCCACTGTTTCCTCCTATGCTCCTTTAGTCCTACTGATAATAACCGCATCATCAGCATATACACAGACCTGCACTGTCTTTGTGCCTATGTGTCCAGTCACTTCTAATTTTCTGACAGCCGTCTCTAAAACCAAGTTAAATAACACAGTAGAGAGTGCATCGCCCTGTCTAACACCAGCGTTAATGTCAAAGGGAGTCGTCAACTCATTGTCAATTCTCATCATTGCTTTAGAGCCAGCCATGGTTGTTTTTATGAGCCTAACAAACTTTGCAGATATGCCCAGGAGAAGGAGATCATTTATCATTTCCTCTGTGTTGCGTGAATCAAAACCTTGTTTGAAATCTACATATAGGTTAAATAAGTGTATACTCGAATGCTTTTTCCTGTATCTGCCTAAAAATGAAAATCTGGTCAGTTGTTGAGCGATTGTGTCTGAAACCACACTGATATTCTCCAATGATTTTCTCTGAATATGCTGCCAGTCTACTATAAATAACTCCACTCCCGACAAAACCTTGTAAGTAACGCTTAGTAATGTAATATCTCTATAGTTATAGCAAAGCAGTTTATCACCCTTCTTGTGAATAGGCTGTATTATTCCAAATGTCCATTCATCCCGGATTTTTTACTCAGACCATATTAATAGTATCAGATTATGTATTGTTCTCCATAATGCCACTCCACCATTCTTGAGCAACTTCGCAGTTATTCAATCAGCTCCTGGTGCTTTAAAGTTCTTTAAGCACTTAATAACTTTTCGAATATCTTCGAAACTAGGGTCTTCAATGCATGGTTCTACTGAATAGTACAATAGCTATTTTGTTTCAGCCTTACCTCCTGTCAAAATGCTCTCAAAGTAATTTTTTCCACTGTCTCAGAACCTCCTTTCTCTCAATCAGCAAGTTCCCTTCATTGTCCCTACATGCAGTAACTTTTGATCGAAATTCCTGTGTACTTTTTTTAATCTTCTTATGAAACTTTCTACTTTCATTCTTGTTGTAATGTTCCACCATTTCGCCGACCTTCCTTCTCAAAGCTTCTCTTTTTCTTTCTACACATCCTAGCTGCGGCAATCCGTTTTTCCCTGTACTGTTCACTATTCGCTCTGCTATTCCGCTGTAAACATTTCACCCTGGTTTGTCTCTTCAATTTTACTACTATCTATTCGTCACTCGTCATCATACCATTCCTCATTTCTCGGCCTTAATGTCTCACCCAAGGTTAGGTGCGCCGCGCCCAGAATTGCAGCCTTTATGCAAGTCCATTTATCTTCAAACTTATCACTTTTTTCCTGTTTCTGCAGTCTTCGGGCCAACTCTGTCTAATACTTTATTTAAACAAGTCTCTCTTTCAATTTCTCTACATTCCACAGCTTAGTTTTCGCAGCCTTTCCTCTTGCTACTAGAGCTATTTTATACTTCAGTCTGGCTCCCACTAGAAAATGATCAGAATCGGAGCTGGCGCCCCGAAAAGAAAGGACATTTTCAATGCAGTAGTCCACCTCTTAGAGACCAGCACATGATCAATCTGATTAGCCTGATTTGTACCAGGGATTTTCCATGTACTTTTATGTATATTCTTTCTTGGAAACCAGATACTCATGACCTTGAAGTTGTTAGCAGCCAGCAGCAAATTGTGCTACTCTAAGACCATTATTGTTTCTAGTAGTAGTAGTAGTAGTAGTAATAGTGGCATGTGATGCAAGAAAGCAAGTGTATGAGCTTATGCAGCATCGGCCAAAAAAAAAAAAAAAAAAATCACACCATTCCCTCCAAATGACTGTCCAGTTCCTCCTTAAATTTATTTAACCTATTAACTTCCACAACGACAGATGGAAGTTTGTTCCAGCAATTAACCACCCGCTGGCTAAAGGCAAATTTCCGCACATCTATTCTACATCTGTCTTTTCTTAATTTGAATTTATGCCCCCTTAGGTTTGTAATCTGAACAAGTGGAAGGATCCCATCAGAATTCAGCGTGCTCAACCCATTCAAGGCCTTATACACCTCAATCAGATCACCGCGCAGGTGCCTAGTCTCCAGCCACTGCAATTTGCAGACTTAAGCCTCTCTTGGTAAGAGGATCCCTTCAGCTATGCCCTGTATGCCATTGATAAACACTGTCATTTGTTGTCACATCAGAGGTACGACTCATCCCATTCCTTTGATGGGGTTGTCCGCACAGTCTTCCAAATTTGGTCTTTCGGAAAAGTTCGCTTTGCTAGATCTCAATCAAGGGTTTTCTCGTTTCTACTTTTTGTATCACACTGTTTCTCAAGTTCGATACCCATTTCGTTTTAGAGCTTTATCGCTCGTTGGGATCATGCATCCAACGATTAATGGGTTAAGTGCTAGAGTAACTAAGGCTATGACCCGTCAGGCTATTGTGTCTGTGATTGTGTTATTGTTTGGTTGATTTGATATTTTCTGGATGGAAAACCCGAATTTTCTGGGAGAAAAAAGCATGTTGTCTTCTCCAGAGACCGATTAGCTGTCACTTTTAGAAAAAAATTATTAAAATTCCCAGACTTATTGATGGCATTTGAACTCAGATCTTTTCTACTCAGCGTCCTAGGACGGTTATTATAGCCACTGTGCCACTCACGCAAGAAATATTGTGAATGTGTTTTATTCTCTGCTTTAAACTTGCTCATTTTGTCATTACTATTATTAATACTGATCTGTGTATTAATCTGTTTAAGGTAGGAAGAAAAAGTAACAGGTGGCCCAAGGTCACTGATTTGGCCTCCTGTTCTGTACTAAAGCTATGGAAGAGACGGTTTCGTGAATAAACTTAGCTGCCTGTTATTTTCCTTCCTATCACTATTTGTTCAGTATAACTGAATTCGAATTCTCTAATTTTAATAATTTTCCAGGACAGGCATCGATAAGGAAGAAATGAAGGAATAAATGATTACTTGAGAAGAAACGCTAAAAACTGAAAGTGAATGGGAAAAATACTGTATCTTCTATAATTCATCTATATCTATACCTTCCAAAAAGCACTATTTATTTAAGTGAATAATACTTAAAAAACTGGACAAAAAAAACAACATTGAAATATTTAAATTGTCCAGTCACTATATTAGTACCATGGTGTTGTACCATGTGCAGTAATCTATAGAAAAAGCCCCCTGTGGGAAGCACAGCTGGTGGGATCGCCGTCTTCCCCCCTCACCGGTGGGTGGAACAGACCTAAGTTCGAGTCCCGTCGATGAAGTGAGGAATTTGTATGGGCCTTTTTCACAAGATGGTTGAGTTACTCGATCTCAGACGAGGGTAGCATGGTTTTTCCTGCCTGAAATTAGGGTTTTTCGTCCAGAAAATACAGGAAATACCTCAGAACACAGGCAATTTACAGATAATATATACGGAGCAATATGGCCTTGGTAGCTGATGCTCCTAAACCTCTACTATAACAAAAACAACACAAAAATACAAACAGAATACATGTAAGTCGACCTCGTGGGTAACACAGTTGGTAGGATCGCCGTCCTCCCCACACCAGATAGAAAAGATCTGACTTTGAGTCCTGTAGATCACGAGACGAATTTTGAGCTGAGCTGAGCATGGTTTTTCTACTGGAAACTGATTGTCAATGATATACTGGAATTTTTCTAGCAGGGATAAGGAGGTGATTATTCCCTTGTATAAGGCAATGGTCAGGCCACACCTTGAGTACTGTATACAGGTCTGGAGGCCTCATTTCAAGAAGGATGTAGAGCTGCTGGAACGAGTACAGAGAAGGGCAACAAGATTAGTGAATGGAACAAAGGGGTACTCTTACGAAGAAAGGTTTAAGTTTTGCAAATTACAGTGTCTGGAGACTAGGCACCAGCGAGGTGATCTGATAGAGGTGTATAAAGCCTTGAATGGTTTGTGCATGCTCAATGCTGATGGGATTTTTCCTCTTGCTCAGAATAATCACCTGAGAGGGCATAAATTCAAATTGAGGAAAGACAGATGTAGGATAGACGTGCGGAAATTTGCCTTTAGCCAGCGGGTAGTTGGTTGGTGGAACAGACTTCCATCCCTTGTTGTGGAAGTTGATAGCCTAAATAAATTTAAGGCTCAGTTGGACAGGTATTTCGAACGAACGGAGGGGTGAAGTGGAAGTGGTTTTTTTTTTTTTTTTTTTTGGCTAATGCTGCATAAGCTTGCTTTCTTGCATCATATGCCTCTACTAATGCTAAACTTGAGATTTTCATCCAGCAAACAGAAATCGACTTCAGAAGACAACCAATTTAAAGTTGCTAATGCTCCTAAAACTAAATTACAACAACAACAACATATGCAAATCGAAGAGGTCCCAGTGCGTGATGTGCACATGAAAGCGTTATAAAACTTCAAAATTGCTATGATTGTCGACGTCCGTTTATCAGATATTAAAACAGTCAAGACGAATGCACTTGTCGAATGTTAAAAAACTAGTCCCAATGGGGCCGAGAAAACATCTCTGTAAAGCATTCACTTTTGAACGACAATGTTTGGTGAAGGAGTGTATTGCTTGACGTTTAGAGAAGATTATCGAGTGTAATCGTTGCAAATTGACAGAACAATCGACCTCTGCATGCGGGGACATCATAAGGCGTCATTACCCGCAGGATACAAAGAACTTTATAAAAAATGCACTAAGGGAGTAAGAGACATCCACAAAAGCATTGATCTCTGATACCAGCCTAAAATTCTGGCTCTTTTGATATCAGAAACACAAAGGACGGATTCACAGAGACCGGAGGCAGTGAGGCCCGATGAGTCCCGATTTTTGTCTTTCAGCACCGAAGGAAGAATGCACATACACTGAGTGATCACTGAATTATGACCACCCCCTATGAAAACTGAATGCGAACCGCTGACCCCGTGAGGTACGAGAGTGAGGAGTTAGTCGACCTATGTAGCATAGATAAGGTGTCAGTGGTTTAGTAAGTAGTGAAATTCCGAGCGTGATGGTTAAAAGGAAGGATTTATCGGACTTTGATAAAAGACAGATTGTGGGTGCTCGACGAGTTGGTGCCTCGATTTCTCAAACGACTGAACTGGTGGGGTGTTAGAGAGTCACTGTAGTTAAAGTGTACCAGGACTGGCGCCAAAATGGCCAAACAACGACCCCACAGCAAAACTGCAAAGTTCAGAGAAAGGTTGATAGAGGTGAGCGACGGGTCCGACGACTCTTGTAGGCGAAAAGGCGCAGCACTATTGAAGAATTGACTACCAATACAACATGGGCCAACCCGGAACAGTATCTGGCATGACCATGCATCACACGCTTGCACATATGGTCTGTATCAGCAGATGACCCCTATGGCGTCCTCTCCTAACGAAGGTTCATAGGCGTAAGAGGCTCGTCTGGTGCAAAGAGCATGCAAGTTGGACGTTAAAAGACTGGAAGAAGGTGTGCTGGTCGGATGAGGCACGTTATTCACTCCACACTGTGGATGGTCGTGTACGGATTTGGAGTCAGCAACATGAGGCTCTTGATCCATCATGCATGGTATCAAAAGTGCAGGCCGGTGGAAGCAGTTGTATGGTGTGGGGCATGTTTCACTGGCAGGAACTTGGAACCCTGGTGCATGTGGAACAAAGTATCAGTGGTCTTCGCTATCGTCAACTGCTTGCTGACTGTGTACACCCTGCTGTTACAGTTTTTCCCGAATGGCGATGGTGTCTTCTAAGATGACAATGTGCCGAGCAATCGGGCACTTATTGTGCAGAAATGGTTTGAGGAACACAGTTCTGACTTCCAGCATATCGATTAGCCTCCGAACTCCCCCGATATCAATCGCATTGAGCACTTGTGGGACACTATGGAAAGGCATATCAGGCGTCCCGATTCACCAATCACCTCCATACTTGCACTGCTAGGCGTTACACACAGCTTGGTTGGCCGTACCTCCTGAACACTTCCAACATCTTGATAAATCAATGCTACATCGGATAGCTGCTGAATTGAGAGCAAAAGGAGGACCTACGAAGTATTAGGTGGGTGGTCATAATTCAGTGATCATTCAGTGTATGTACGAAACTACATGAGAAACTGAAATCATCCTGTTTCGTAACAACGTTCAGACTGCTGGAGAATACACAATTCCCGAAAATATCCAACATTGCTCACCAGGTGGCAATATTGCATGTTTATTCCTATGGCCAGGAACACTTCCAAGATAACAATGCAACCATGTAAAGCGACGAAAAAAAAGCATGAATGAGTGGTTTGGCTGAATAATGCGAGAAAGTCTTCAAGCACCTGCGCTGGTCAGCCAAATCTGCTCATCTCGGTCCCATGGTGCCTCCGTAGCCATGTGGGCAGGAGCACATGCTTCTTGATTAGACCGGGGTTCGAGCCTGTGAGCCACAAAATATTGAGGATGCGGAAAGGTCAGGGAATGACCACCGCATATCCCCGGAGCAATATGGCCTTAGTTGCTAATGCTCCTAAAAACCCAATAACAACAACAACAACAACAACTCGGTCCCATTGGACTCTGCTGAACGAATTTTAAAAGCATGTTCCTGCATCATTCCAGGAATTTTATAATATACAGTGTGTCCCAAAAATATTGGTACAAAGGTTTGAGGAGGTAGGTAACATCTAAAGGAATGTGAATCGCATAGGAACCCATAAACGGAAACGTCACGGGAAAGTAGTAGCAGAGGCACAAGAAGCAGAAATGACACAAGAGAGTAATTAGTGGCAAACATTTATTTGACATAATAGTAACAATGGAGTACGAGATGGATGCATTTCATGATGTTACAACAGATGATCGAAGGTTCCACCATGAGACACGATGCATGCGTGACACCAACGCATCATCGATTAGAGGACACGGTCAAACACACTTCGAGTTTCTCTGACAGTAGCAGCAGCGCAGACGAGTCTCGCCACGAGATCCATTTCCGTCTCCACAGGCGATTCATACACGATAGATTTGAGGGCCCCCACAGAAAGAAATCAAGGCTCGGTAAATTAGGTGAGCGTGGGGGCCAGGCAACGGGTCCACCACGGCCAATCCATCGACGCCCAAAACGCCTGTTCAAATGGTCACGAACACACTTTCCATAATGGGCAGGCGTCCCGTCATGTTGAAACCAAATGTTGCATCTCACATTTGCTGGAACATCGTCAAGTAACCCTGGTAGAACTTGTTCAAGGAAGATCCGATATTTAGCGGAGTTCATGCGGGATGATAACAGGATGGGCCGACTAAGCAGTCACCGACCATACCTGCCCACACATTTATTGCGAAGCGATGTTGTGCCGCATGGGGGCACACACACCGTGTGGGTTGTCGTGAGCCCACACATGAGCATTATGCTGATCGAATAAGCCTTCCCGAGTGAAATAAGCCTCATCCGTGAACAAAACATAAGCTGGAAAATTCAAGTCTTGAACACTTTCTTGGAGAAACCACTGCGCAAAAGCCACACGTGCAGGATGATCTTGGGGGAGCAGTAACTGAACCCTTTGGAGATGAAAGGGGTGTAAGGAATCGTCGTGCTAGACACTGCAACGAGACACTCCTATGGTAGAGTCAACGGCACGTGTGCTGGTAGTAGGATTATTCTGGATGGCATTCAACACACTTTCTTCTATGGCGGGAGTTCGTGCGAACGTGGTCTGCCCGCAACACTCCTGTTACCTCTAATTGACCCATAATCGCACAAATTTTGATGCACACACAGGCGCAAACAAACGGTGGTCCGGTTCGTGTCTGTCTGGGAAACGTTCTCCAAAAATTCGTTGAGTGGCTCGTCCATTGCCCTCTGCTAACCATACACTAGATGCACATCTGCCAGCTCACAGTTCGTATATCGATGCATGCTCTTCGTGTGGCGACTACTGCTTGAATGAGTAAACCAGCAATTTTGCTTCTCGCGAACTGATGAACAGCGCCGTGTACTGACTTCCGGTGACGTTTCCTATGCGATTCACATTCCTTTAGATGTTACCTACCTCCCCTAAACGTTTGTATCAATATTTTTGAGACACCCTGTATATTGCACATCATTCCTTGAGCCACTTTTTAAAAACTTGTTGACTCTATGTGACGTCGTTTGGAAGCAGTGATTCGATCCAAAGGCTGGCCAAAGCTCTAATCAGCTGTTTTTCCTAATAAAATGGCCAGAGAGTGTACATTTTTTGTAACATACAAAACGAAAACATAAAATGTATCTCGAAACACATCCAATCAAAACAACAAATTCTTGGTTATTGTTTTATTTGTTTAAACTTAAAAAGAAATAAAAAACGGATCATGAGTGTTATAATTGCCAAAAAGCGACTACTATCGATTATATTGACATATTAGTATTAGTATTAGTATTAGTATTAGTATTAGTAGAGGCATTTGATGCAAGAAAGCAAGATTATGCAGCATCAGCCAAAAAAAAAAAAAAAAAACCCCACTTCCACTTCACCCCTCTGTTCGTTCAAAATACCTGTCCAGCTGAGCCTTAAACTTATTTAGGCTATCAACCTCCACCACAAGGGATGGAAGTCTGTTCCACCAACCAACCACCCGCTGGCTAAAGGCAAATTTCCGCAAGTCTATCCTACATCTGTCTTTCCTCAATTTGAATTTATGCCCTCTCAGGTGATTTTTCTGAGCTAGAGGAAGAATCCCATCAGCATTGAGCATGCTTAAACCATTCAAGGCTTTATACACCTCTATCAGATCACCTCGATGGTGCCTAGTCTCCAGACACTGTAATTTGCAAAACTTAAGCCTTTCTTCGTAAGAGCACCCCTTTGTTCCATTCACTAATCTTGTTGCCATTCTCTGTACTCGTTCCAGCAGCTCTACATCCTTCTTGAAATGAGGCCTCCAGACCTGTATACAGTACTCTAGGTGTGGCCTGACCATCGCCTTATACAATGGAATAATCACCTCCTTATCCCTGCTGGAAAAATTCCTGTATATCATTGACAATACTCCATGAGCTACTCTTGCAGCCCGTCTGCACTGCTCAGAGAACTTCATATCTGCCTGCACAACCACCCCCAAGTCCCTTACATTCTCTACCACTGTCAGTGTAGTACCACAGAGTTGATATGTTGCTCTGGGGTTGCTGTTTCCCATGTGTAGTACTTTACATTTGTCAATGTTAAACTTCATTTGCCACCTCTCAGCCCATCTGCTCAACCTTTCCAGATCCTGTTGCAGCAGCATATAACCCCCTCAAAAGGGAAAAATATTTTATATATAGAGATAAATGTTTTTGTCATCGTTAATAGATTAGTTATTTTTCGTGAACACAATGATAGGTACTTACCTCATTTCTCTAGAACAGAGCCCTTGCAGTGGACTTAAAGCTGTAATTGGCAATCTACAGTTCCTACTGCAAAAATTTTAAAAAATAGCAGATAAAAAGTATTCTAATTTCACCAGTTTTTAAGCACAATACTTACGTTGAAACAGAATTTAAATAAAAATATATCTAGAAATGCTCTTAGGAAATTAAAAAAAAAAAATGAAACAGCTTATGTCCATCCTCTTGTCTTGTCCGTATATACATGTTTACCACACAGCAACCTCCTAGCAAAACAGCCTTATTCAATGGATCTGATATAGACGTCGTCTTCAACTTCTAAGACCTGATCAGCATCTTTGCTACTAAAAATCAAAATATTCCTTTGCATTTCTATCCGGAAAATTGGAGCTAATTGATTGTTTGTTTCTTCATTATTCTTGTAGGATTTTAGGCGCATGAGCAACTGAGACCATATTGATCTGTATTTAATACACTGGTGTGCAAAACCTAAGGACCAACACTATTTCTAAAGGTTACAACCACAAAATCTTTACTTAAGGTACTCTTTACTGATGAGAGTAGATTCAGTCTCAGGAGCGATTCTGGACGTCAACTAATCTGGCGAGTGGTTGGCACACGGTATCACCCGCAACCATCAGTAAAAGGGTCGATATGGCGGTCGAGGTGTTCTCGTCTGGGGAGGCGTTATCTTGGATGGACGTACACAACTCCAGATACTGGAAAGCCGTACTGTAACCAGTGCACGCTACTGTACTGAGGTAATCCTTCCCCACGTGCGTCTGTTCCGAGGTATCATTGGCCCCGAGTTCGTGTTTATGGATGATAATACCACACCCCATCGCACTGCAGCTGGTGATATGCTTTTGGAAAGTGAGGATATTGTTCCTATGGATTGGCCTGCCTGTTCCGTCGACCTAAATCCCATCGAACACATATGAGACGCTCTGGGTGATGCCTAGTGGAACGTCCACACCCACCAGAAAATGTTCACCAACTGAAGATGGCGCTGACAGAGGAATGGACGATGTTACCTCAAGAACTTATCAACAACATTGTTCTAAGTAAGGACAGGTGTTCCAAAGCCTGCATCGACATTAGGGATGGCCTTATCTCCTACTGCGGACCACCTCTTCCCTTTGTTCCATCTTTGGCAGTGATGCATCTGTATCATGGCAGCCAGTGCTATGTTGCCATTTTTGAATAAAGTCCCTCTGTACCGTTTTGTTTCCGTTGTTGTGTCAGTATTGTTTTCTTCGTCCTTTCTATACCTCACGAGGTTCCTTTGGTATGCTTTTCCCATATCCAAGCCACTCCTATGAGAGGACACCAGTCCTAAAATTTTGCACACCAGTGTATGTCTGTCAATTGCGCGTGTTCTGTGGTGGATGTGGACAAAGTGGAGATAGTCGCTCTTAGGCGATGGTTGATATGTTTTTAATTTGAAAACTCGAGGTTTTTTTTATGGCAGCTGAACTACGTAACCCCAATATTTTTTTTGAAAATTCGAAGTCACGTAGTTCAACTGGCATGTGCTGCATCAAGGTGTTACATACTTTTACATTCGTGCAATTGACTTACTCCTGAAACTTAATTGTCAACCTTGTATACCTGAACGCCTTGTCGTCCGTGTTCCATTCTTCCAGCATTGACTGGAAACTGTTCTCGGATGATATAGAACTTTACAAAGCTATTACAATTCATTCATTAACAATGAAGAAATTCAATTTGCTGTTTGCTGGATAAAAAGCTGAGTTTACGGTAGAAAAAACACGTGGGGGGGTGGATGTTATTTATTTATTTTATTTTCTTTTTATATTATTATTTTTATTATTTGCAATTCTCTTATTAACTTATCTAAAAATTTGCAATTCGCTGAACACCCTATTGACGTCTTTATCACCCCCACATACGCAAATCTGACTACAATTTTCAGAAAATTCCAATTTCTAGGGAGTGTAAAGCGGTTGTTAGCAGAACATTAAAGCCACACATTTCGTTTAATTTTGCTTAAACCTAAAAACCATTTTGTTTAAACCTAAACCCAAGCACGGTACTAAGTACTACAGGTTCTAATACCTCTCGTGTTTGGGGTTTACATAATTCCTTTACATACTTTGATTTTACTACTCCTGAACCACCCTTACATTTATTCATAATCATTAACAACAGGAATGTTACTTTCTTTTACAAGGACTATCACTCAATGGCTTACAGAGCTAGGTTATGAGTCCTTGAGTTCAGGATTCAATAAAGAAACAGGGAACAGACTTACATTCCGACATCTCTGCTACTTCCAATTTCCTTGAGTTCAGGCTTCCTACGTGACTAACAGGCTTACTCCAGTTCTGCCCTCTCCGGTTTTCCTTCGAGGCTGACAGACATGCGTTCACTGCTGGGGGCACTCCTGTTTTCTTTCGAGGCTGACAGATATGCGTTCACTGCTGGGGGAACTCCGGTTTTCTTTCGAGGCTGACAGGCTTGGGCTCACGGCTGGGACACTCTTGACATGACGTGCCTTCTTGTGTAGACGATATATTCACAGGTGTACATACCTGCCTCATTCTCTTTACAAAGGCCTACATTACCAACCTCACCTACCTCTGTTTCAGCCCGCAACTCACGACCTTCATCCCTTAGACCACACCACACAGAAGTCAGACACCGAATGCTCTTCTCTCTCAATTTTTCTCTCCCCGAACTTCACTCTTCCCCTCATGTTTGGCACGCTCCCCCAAGGACTCCAATCAATCTTCGTTTTCTGTTTAAATTTACGTTCCTTTCCATTTACTAACACAATTCTCCTAAACTGTCTCCCTAGCGTGCAAACCAACCCTTTTCTCGAACTTTCTTATATTTTTTTTTTTTTCTCACGGGCAGTATGACCCTTTCATGTCCACCGGCAACCTCCAAAAATACTCATTTTCGTTTCACTTCTTTCTCTCTAAAAGTATCCCAACACCCAAAAATCAGTCAGCCTGACGCCGGTTTATTTGACGCAAACACTGGACGTCCACTCATTTCCTGTTTTGGTTCTAACGGTGTCATAGATCAAAGGAGGGGCTTCGTATAATCCAGTTTCAAGTCCTATTGTTCTTCCCTAAGAAACCCCTTTACGCTCATTCTCAAATGGCATCCCTTTACCTAGTCCTGCTGTTCCTGTTCCTGTTTACTCTCTCATATTATTTGAATTACTTGTTTACCCCTTTGCTATTATTCTTAATTCTCACGCTTAAACTATGAGCCAGCTCTCCTGTCTGGCTCACTGTCTCACCTCTTCCTGGCAGGTGGGGAGGGGACAGTAAACTGTCCCCTCCCCACCCTGCCACCCTATTTCTTCCCTCTGGTGGGGCATGGGCATGCCCCACTGTAAACTGTAGTTGCCTTCCCTTTCGGCTCCATATTTCTGTCTATTTGCCCCCCAGTCTTCAGCCTTCACCCCACTCTATCTGATAGCAATGTGAACACGCCCCACACAATCTAAAATCACCAATCTAAATTAATTTTGCCCAACATTTTGGACTTCTAGCGCTCCCCGCGACGCGTACGCGATTTTTTTTTTTTTTTTTTTTTTAAGGTCCTAGCCACTGAAATCTTAGGAAATTAGGTGGCAGGACCTGCCAGAGTAAACTATATACTAGTGAGTACCTGGTCTGCCTCCACGGGGCTAAAGTGGGACAACGTCGGGCCTCAGTAGGGGTCTGGCGGCTAAATGACCAGATGAACAACGGTACAAGGCATCAAATATATACAAAGTCCATACACTTTTAAATCTCTGGCTTTTCCAGTCAACTGGTTCACCCACAATGTAAACTACGCGGAGATGGGGGAAACCCCTGGTGCTGCTTGACCCTAAACACACTTTACACTTTACTAAATCTATCGTTCTTCAGACTTTAACATTACTTCTAGCAAAACAAATATTTTTATTTTAATTTGTAAGATTTTACATCTTACAATGTCACCTTCGCACGAAACCGACTAACTCAGACACGTTATGAAAAAGACCCATAAAAATTCCTCGCATCATTGACGGGATTCCAAGTCACGTCTTTTCCACCTAGTGTTGGAAGGATGGTGATTATACCAACTGTGTAAATCACGAATTCGGGACACGAATTATTACTGCTCCTTTCCTCTGGGCAGGAGGGGAGAGGATGGGCCCTATCTCCTCCCCTCCCGGCCGTTCCCTTCTTCCTCTGGCGGGACATGTCCCCACTGATCTGTCTGGGGTAACCTTCTCTATAATCCCCATATTTCAGTCTGTCTCCCCCAATCTTCAGTCTCCCACCACTCTAACAAAAACGACAGCGTACACCCTCTAAATTAACACAGCCAAATTACTAGCGCTAAAATTCAAACCTCACTCTTATTAAACCATTTCGGTCTACTCAAACTCTAGTGCTTATCCCTTTTTTTTTTACAATAGGCCCTTGCCACTGAAATCTTCGGAAACTAAGTGGCAGGGCCTGCTAGAGTACGAAATATAATCTACTGGGTACTTGACCTGCCTCCTCCTGGCAAAGTGTGGGCAACAGTGACTCTCATTATGGGCCCAACGGCTATATGGTCAGAAGATACAACGCACCATGACATTACATGCAATACTCATATACTTTTTAAATCTCTGGCCTCCACAGAGTACTGTGTTTCACAAACAACGCTTTCAACGCGGAGATGGGGGTTACTTCGGTTACTGTAATACAGTAACTTCTTTACTTCGGTTACTGTAATACAGTCCAGTCCATAAGATTTCTTGTTCTTTAACTGTTCTATAATCTTAAGAATCTCAGTATATTGTGGAGTTAAAACTACACAAGAGAGATTGACTATCTGAGGAAGACTATCTTGTTGATTAAAGGAATTTTGGCAATAATAAATATAATATCTATTGAGATCTAATACAGCTTTGGCAAACCTATTTGCAGCCTCATATTGTTTGTTTGTACCAGAAATCTGTTCTAATAGTGTTTTAGTTTGATTTCCCCTTGATAATTTCTTCCTTGTACTTAACAGGTTATTTATAATGTTCCATTTATCCTTTTGAGTTATCTGCTTATCCAAAAAAAGTTGATTGTAATAAGTGTTTTTTTGTTTTCTAATCACACCTGTCAATTTATTTCTGAGTGTTTTATAATTGTGATAATGTTCTATCTTTGATGGATAATTCCTATACTTCCTGAAGTATTTATCCCTTTGTACCATTAATTCTTCTATTTCGTTAGTCATCCAAGGTTTCTTAAGCTTAATCCTGCTACTCCTAGAATTTATGTTGCAAGCTGAGTGATTTACTTTTCTCTCTATATTAAACCTAGAATTGTTTATCATTTGTATGATCTTATTTGAAAAGACATTTGTGTAAGATACTTGCTCTTGTATTAACATATTATCTATGTTCTGTTTCAGTTTACCTGTTGATAAATAATTTTTCTTCATAACATTTGTTAATTTTATATCTTCGCATGGATGGTGTTTTGAGTACAAATCCACTATTAGTATACATGTTCTGTGATCTGAAAATTGATTTAATAGTATGTAAGAATTAGCATAAGTCAACTTTATATTTGTTATAAGGTGATATAAACAAGAGCTTACAGTTCTGTCATCCTCCATCCTTTGTTGCCTAGTTATTCCAAATAAGGTATGTTCAAATCCATAATTGTTTAAGATTGCAGAGTATCTGAGTAACACATTATCAGTTTCATCGGTTAGTAAATTAATATTAAAATATCCTACTAGTATGGTTTTATCAGCCTGTATGTCATCCCATAGCAGAATTGTGTTATCTAATTCAATTAGGAAACTGTTTATACAAACTGATGGTGGCCTATAAAAAGCACAAAGCATCAATGTGTTTTCTGGATCTTCTCCTAATAATTTGACACAGCAGTTTTCACAAGATTGAGTTAAGAGGTAACCTGTACTGCCTTAAAGCATATTCTATAGTATATTATTATTTCTCCACCCCTTCTCAAATCACTCATCATATAGACCTTGTCATAACGTTGTATGTTATAATTAGAAATTTCATCACTTTTTGTTAACCTCTGTCAAAACTATACATGAAATAAATTCTTTCATTACATTTATATATTGCAAGTAGTTAAACCAATTTTTTCTTAATGACCTGATATTTAGAGCTGCCAGAAAGAACTGATTTTATCAATTATAAGAGCTTGAATATTCGGATTATTTAAAAAATGTAATGGTGAATTAAAAATCTGTGATTCCTCAAAAAGCATACCTGATGTCTTAATTTCACCTTGGCTCTAGATTTCAAGAAATTTAAATTATGCAAATTAAAAGAGTCTATTTTATATACTGCAGATCTTTTGAACTCAAAATTCTTATGGCTCTTGAAGATTCATTCTTCTTCACATAAATCCTTCCATGTTTTAACCATAAAAATTTGTAACTGTGAGTTTTTACTAATTGTTTTGTTTCCCAAAACAACTGCTTGAGGTGAGTTGTTAAGTGCTCATTATGTAGATTGGAATATTGCTATTGTTCTGATAGACAATAATAATAATAATAATTTCCTAAATAATAATAATAATAATAATAATTTCCTAAATAATAATAATAATAATAATAATTTCCTAAATAATAATAATAATAATAATAATAATTTCCTAAATAATAATAATAATAATAATAATAATCAGTCCTATGAAAATACCCTACTGATTGATCTAATCCATACCTTAATAACTTTTTTGTTCTCGCTGCATTTGGAAATATAGTCTCATATAAAATTTCTCTTGACAGTTTGTAGTACTTTCCTAATATAAGCAGGATTCTGAAACAAAGGAACACTGAGATCAATACTCCTTATAGAAGGCTTATTTACATATTTGCAAGGGCTTTGAGAGTTAGACTACTCTGCCAAAGAATTAGAAAAACGGACATACACATGGTCAGATGATTTCAATCTAGGGTGATCTTAATATTACAGCTTTTTTTTTTTTTTTTTTTTTGTGCAGTGAGAGTGAGTAGGGTCGCATACTAGGTATAAAAGCCTGGATTCGAATTCCATCAATGTCTTTAGGAAATTTTATGGGCTTTTCTTTTCACTCTGTGGCTGAGTTGTTGGGCTCAAGCTTAAATAGCAAAGTTTTTTATTTTTATTTTTTTAACCCCGGAAATTAGAATTTTTATCCAGCAAAACAAGCAACTGGACCAGAAAACACATGCAATTAATGCATATATTACACATGGACTGGTGAGTTCCTTTTCAGGTAGCCCTAATTGGCCATTTTGTTTTTTGTGCAGTGAAAATATCATCATGGGCAACAGTGACACTTGTATCCATGAAGATCGAGTCAACATCTATTAACGTCTGTCAAGCAGAAAAAAATCAGCAGGTGCAACTTCCGCATAATTCGAAATAGAAAATTGTAGGAAATTGTAGCTCCTCAGAACAGTATGCAAAGAAGGCATTTTACGCATATACATGAAATTGCTAATGAATATGGTGAATTGGATTGACGTTATAGTATCCAATCTGAACTGCAGTCTAACCTGTGGTAGTGGCAAAACCAGTAGCATAGGAACACCTTGGCACTGGGGCAGGTGCCAAGGGCGCCAGTATGAGAAGGGCGCCAGTGACAGGCCACAACACTGAAGTGATGTGGCCTGTCACTGGCACCCAAGTCTACCTGATGAAATGGCGCCCCTAGATGATGTCACATCAGGAGGAGAGCAGTGAGTGGGAAGAAAATAAATTTTTTGCCAAATGGCATGTTTTCAGAGGGCGATTCAAGTTGAATGCATCCTTAAATTTGAGTACATACTGCATAGCATCATTCTTCTGAAAACGTCTTGAAGGGCAACAGTAAACAACTTCGGTGATATTGTGTCTCATTGTCAAACTCCTATCTTAATTTTAAATTTGCTACTGTCTTTGTCTAATCTAATAAAGACGGCGGTAGAGTTCTCATATATTTTCTTTAAAATCATAATGTATTGGATGTCTCTGCCTTGTCTTTCTAGTGCCCGAAACATTGCCTTATGCTGTATGAAGTCAAATGCCTTTTCATAATCCACAATACGAGGCATAATGGCGTTTATAAACCACTCTTTAGGAGAGAATAGTTTTTCACTAAAGGAAAACCACTCTCTCTTAAATCTCTAATAGGGTGCTTAAAGTAGAAGGTTGACCACAGCCTATTGTTCGAATGTGGAATACGCCTTGATCTGCCCACTGGCTAGGGACACATAGAAAGCAGGTGACCAGCGCGACTTCTCGTTATATGGGATAGGTAGTTGGATAGGTTTTAGGGTACCACTTTAGCTCTTAATTCTTGCTTAGCAACAGCACTGTTGCCTAAAGTGCTTGAAGGCCAGAGGTGCGAATAATGCGTACCTAGTTAAGTCTCTTGTAATCCATTCGTTATGTGGACATTTCTTTTTAGTTCTACAGAAACTATTTTAAATATAATTATCAAGGAGAATTCAAAAAAATTCACTAAATAGAAAAATTCGCTATAAAGAAGTTCATTAAACAGAGGTCCGACTGTACTTATTATTTATTATGATTTTGCCAATTATCGAAAAAAGGCGCGTAGTTAAACCAATTAATTCTAAACTATTAATTCTGGCCGCCTCCCTGTCAAATTTCCGAATGGCTTCCACATGACCTTTAACAATCAAGCGAAATCAGCCATCAGACACATCGATTCTTTTGGCCTGACGTCATGGCGGACCTGGAGGTTTAGCAGTTTTGCCACTGACCTGTAGGAAAAACCATGGTGGTCCAGATTTTCGAGAAAAACAGCTTGTGTTCGGTTGCCTATTGTTACTCCCTTCAGGGCAAACATTGTCTAGTAATGATTAAAAAGTGCTTTAAATACATGCTGTGTCTTCTTATGATCCACACAGTTCCCGTATTTGAACTAGTCAAAAACTTAGGGATCGTCAGGAAGCATATAAGTGGGCCATAATAGCTGCCAACGAATATGTAGAACCTCTTATAGGAATGGTCTAACATCCGCAGGGATTCCTAAGTACACATTGTAGTATTAATGCCAATAAGGATTATTGCTATCATCGCCCCAAAAAGGGGGACCCAACCCATATTCAATTCAATCTCTAATATTTTGATAGAACTATATTTAACTGATTGTTGTACTTAATCACAGATTAGAGCACAAAAGTAGTTAGATGTTTCAATAGAGTTCAAGAATTTAGGGAGAAAAAAATCATATTAAAATATGATTGCATATTAAAAGAACTGAAAACGTATCGGAATGAAAATGCTTCTTTAATTTATCTATGTTTATCTTTTCTTGTTTCCGAGCAATATGGCCTTAGTTGCTAATGCTCCTATAAAAACCAAAATAACTAACTATTTTCTTGTTTATATCACAAAATAAAATATAGTTTTGTATTCTTAGACCAAATACTCGCCTCCCCCCAAAAATAATTCTTTAGGAGATCAATATAATTCCAAATTTGTACCTGTACAGCAAATGAATTTTATTCTATAAAAGGAAATTTAATGATCGTAGTTGGATTTTCTGAACGTGTTAGGAATAAGTCTTAGATTTTAATCCTAGCATGTTTTAAAAAAATACACAAAATAAAGTAATAATATGCAAAATAAAGTAATAATATGTGTATAAGGTTAATTTTTTATGAAAAAATAGCCACTTTATAAAGTAATTATCTGATTACTTGATTTGCATTACGAAATGCTAAATGATCCTGCAGTGCTTCTTTAAATTAATGGAGGCACTAGTTAAAGAAGCACTGCAGGATCATTTAGACAAGACTTCAGCTATTGCTCGGACACAGCATGGTTTTGATAAGGGGAAGTCTTGCCTGACCAATTTGATTGGATATTATGATGCAGCCACAAAGGAACTGGATGCAGGGAATAACTTTGATATTATATACTTGGATCTTAGAAAGGCTTTTGATACTGTTGCACATGGAAGACTGCTGCACAAATTGGAGCAGTGTGGCATTGGAGGCAAATTGCTGCTGTGGATAAAGGGGTGGCTGAGGGGGAGAAGACAGAGAGTGGTAATCAATGGACACTGCTCGTCGTGGACTAATGTTATTAGTGGAGTCCCTCAGGGCTCAGTGTTGGGTCCATTATTGTTTTCTGTATTCATAAATGATATTGATGAGGGTATATCAAGCTTAATGTCGAAGTTTGCAGACGATACAAAGGTAGGCAGGGTTGTCAAGGACACTACTGACACTATGCTGCTGCAACAGGATCTGGAAAGGTTGAGCAGATGGGCTGAGAGGTGGCAAATGAAGTTTAACATTGACAAATGTAAAGTACTACACATGGGAAACAGCAACCCCAGAGCAACGTATCAACTCTGTGGTACTACACTGACAGTGGTAGAGAATGAAAGGGACCTGGGGGTGGTTGTGCAGGCAAATATGAAGTTCTATGAGCAGTGCAGACGGGCTGCAAGAGTAGCTCATGGTGTATTGTCAATGATATATAGGAATTTTTCTAGCAGGGATAAGGAGGTGATTATTCCCTTGTATAAGGCAATGGTCAGGCCACACCTAGAGTACTGTGTACAGGTCTGGAGGCCTCATTTCAAGAAGGATGTAGAGCTGCTGGAACGAGTACAGAGAAGGGCAACAAGATTAGTGAATGGAACAAAGGGGTGCTCTTATGAAGAAAGGCTTAAGTTTTGCAAATTACAGTGTCTGGAGACTAGGCACCAGCGAGGTGATCTGATAGAGGTGTATAAAGCCTTGAATGGTTTGAGCATGCTCAATGCTGATGAGATTCTTCCTCTCGCTCAGAATAATCACCTGAGAGGGCATAAATTCAAATTGAGGAAAGACAGATGTAGGATAGACGTGCGGAAATTTGCCTTTAGCCAGCGGGTGGTTGGTTGGTGGAACAGACGTCCATCCCTTGTCGTGGAAGTTGATAGCCTAAATAAGTTTAAGGCTCAGCTGGACAGATATTTTGAACGAACAGAGGGGCGAAGTGGAAGTGATTTTTTTTTTTTTTTTTTTTTTTTGGCTGATGCTGCATAAGCTTGCTTTCTTGCATCAAATGCCTCTACTAATGCTAATGCTAATGCTAATGCTAAATATCATACACATAATATAGATCTTTTATTATATTCGGTGTCTTTCATGATATGGCCTGATCAATCATAACATTAGCATTAGCATTAGCATTAGTAGAGGCATATGATGCAAGAAAGCAAGCTTATTCAGCATCAGCCAAAAAAAAAAAAAAAAAAAAAAAAAAACACTACTCCCATTTCACCCCTCCGTTCGTTCGAAATACCTGTCCAGTTGAGCTTTAAATTTGTTTAGGCTATCAACATCAACAACAAGTGATGGAAGTCGGTTCCACCAACCAACCACCCGCTGGCCAAAGGCAAATTTCCGCACATCTATCCGACATCCGTCCTTCCTCAATTTGAATTTATGCCCTCTGAGGTGATTATTCTGAGAAAGATGAAGAATCCCATTGGCATTGAGCATGCTCAAACCATTCAAAGCCTTATACACCTCTATCAGATCACCTCGCCGGTGCCTAGTCTCCAGACTCTGTAATTTGCAAAATTTAAGCCTTTCTTCGTAAGAGCAACCCTTTGTTCCATTTACTAATCTTGTTGCCCTTCTCTGTACCCGTTCCAGCAGCTCTACATCCTTCTTGAAATGAGGCCTCCAGACCTGTATACAGTACTCAAGATGTGGCCTAACCATTGCCTTATACAAGGGAATAATCACCTCCTTATCCCTGCTAGAAAAATTCCTGTATATCATTGACAAGACACCATGAGCTACTCTTGCAGCTCGTCTGCACTGCTCAGAGAACTTCATATCTGCCTGCACAATTACCCCCAGGTCCTTTTCATTCTCCACCACTGTCAGTGTAGTACCGCAGAGTTGATACATTGCTCTGGGGTTACTGTTACCCATATGTAGTACTTTACATTTGTCAATGTTAAACTTCATTTGCCACCTCTCAACCCATCTGTTCAACCTTTCCAGATCCTGTTGCAGCAGCATAGCGTCAGTAGTGTCCTTAACGACCCTGCCAACCTTTGTATCATCTGCAAACTTAGACATTAAACTTGATATCCCATCATCAATATCATTCATAAACACCGAAAACAACAATGGACCCAACACTGAACCTTGAGGAACTCCACTAATAACATTAGTCCACGTTGAGCAGTGTCCATTGATTACCACTCTCTGTCTTCTGCCACTCAACCATCCCCTTATCCATAGCAGCAATTTGCCTCCAATGCCACACTGCTCCAATTTGTGCAGCAGTCTTCCATGTGCAACAGTATCAAAAGCCTTTCTAAGATCCAAATATATAATATCAAAGTTATTCCCTGCATCCAGTTCTTTTGTGACTACATCATAGTATCCAATCAAATTGGTCAGCAAGACCTGCCCTTAACAAAACCATGCTGTGTCTGAGCTATAACTGAATTCTTGTCTAGATGATCCTGCAGTGCTTCTATAACCAGTGCCTCCATTAATTTACCTGGAACAGAAGTTAAACTAACAGGTCTATAATTACTTGTGTCAGCCTTTGATCCTCCTTTGCGAATTGGGGTTACATTTGCACATCTCCAGTCTATGGGTACCTCCCCTGAGTCCAAAGAAGCTCTCATAATTATGGCTAGGGGTTTGCATACTTCCTTTGCTGCCTCCTTTAATATAACTGGATAGATCCCATCCACCCCAGGTGCCTTTTTTATGTTTATCCTCAACAATCTCTCCTCCACTTTCCTCTCAGTTATTACAAAATCATCCAGCTCACTGCCAATGTTTACTTTACCTACATCATTCTCCTTCCTGAATAACTCCTCATGCGTGAATGTAGATGCAAAATACTCGTTTAGATTGTTAGCCACCTGAGCAGGATCCTCAACTGTTGAACCATCAATATCCAGTGGACCAATCTGATTCATCCCTTTCCTTCTCGAGTTCAAGTATGTAAAGAACTCCTTTCTGTTTTTCTTTGCATCCTTTGCCAAGGATTTTTCGTAGTCTGCCTTTGCCTGCCTAATCTCCTTTGTGACTTGGTTACAGACCAACTTATATCTATCATAGGCTTCCATGTCACCCATTAATTTGTATGTATCCCATGCATTTTTCTTCTCTGCCATATGTCTCATTAGTTCATCTGATATCCATTTAGACCTAAATCTTGAACAATATTTCTTAGTTGGTATGTAAAGCCTGGTAGCCACCAAGATTAGTTCCTTGAATGCTTCCCATTTTGAGTTTGCTGTTGGTAACATCATCAGTTGGTCCCACTGTATAGAATTTAAATACTGTCTCAGACCATCATAGTCGCCTTTACGAAAACAAAAACCCTTCCCTTTACCTCTGATGGTAGTTACCTCCTTGAGTAAATCCCACTTCAACACACTGTGATCACTGCCACCTAGTGGTTCATTTATCTGCAGGTTCTTAATGCATGAAGAATCACTACTGATAATCAGATCAAGAGTATTGCTCCCTCTTGTTGCCTCACGAACATGCTGATGTAGAAAACAATCATCCAATAAATCCACAAAAGCCTTGCTAGTGTGCGAGTGACCAACCCACAAATTCCAGTCAATATCTGGGAAATTAAAATCCCCCATTATAAGACTCTCTGATTTACTGGCCCACTCTATTTCCCTGTACAATATATTATTATACTCATCAGAGTCATTAGGCCTATAGCACTCTCAATTTTGATTTCCCTGTGCTTATGTCACACCAAACTGACTCGACACTGCCCTGTCCATCGATGTCAACTGGCTTCACTTCCTTTGACTTTATGTGTTTCTTAATTAATAGCATAACCCCTCCTCCCCTCCTGTCCTGTCTATCCTTTTTATATACATTGTATTCCCCAAATTCCAGTTCCGCATTACTTATATCTGTGTGACACCACGTCTCTGATATCCCAACAATATCTGCCTTTGATGTTTTGAGCAATACCTCAAATTCATCAAATTTATTTACCAAACTCCTAGCATTGGTGTACACGCAGGTATACATGGACCTGTTTCTATTTTTAGCTACCCTAACACGACCCACGTGTTTACTTGTAACGCAATGACTACCAGCAGTCTCTGAAATCTATTAAGCAAATTCATCGGTTCAGTGACAACAGGAGTGTGTTTAATTAAGTCTCCTTTTTTAACAGTTTAATTAATAGTCCTGTGGTTAATTCAGTTATTTTTTCTCGTTCAGGGACATATTATAAAAGACACCATAGTATTTTATAGTATTTTATTTTCTAATCACATATTATTGATTACTAACAATATTTAAGAATAAAATGCACCTTTTAATGTGGCTATGCTCCTGTCCAAAATGCAAAGCAATCCAGCACATTAAGGGTAAGAGACAAACAAACAGAGCCACGAGGATGTACAGACAAGAAGAGCAGTACAATAAGAAACTTGCAGCTTCGGTAAAGGTGGGCCAGAAAAGCCTCGTGAAGAAAACATAGACAGCCATGAAGGATATTACCTGTAACATCAAGAGAAAATGTGCTATAATTAAAGTTACTCTGAAATTTGAGTATACCAATTGATTCTTCAAGATACTGAAATTGTACTTACGTTTAATACATATGTCATTCTGAAGTTATCCATCAATTCCACGTGGATAGGGGTTAAAAAATCATGCAAAACATAAGAAAATATGCAAAGTAGCTCACTTTGGATTAAGATAAAGAAAAATTGATTCCACAGATGTGCAAAAGGAGAATTTGGAGAGAAAACATTCCAATCTTTAGCGATTCCGAAAAAGAATAAGCCGAGAATTCCACTGATTACAAAGGAAGTACTTAGCTTATCCATCTTGTGAGATATTGCTTCATCCATTATGTGCGAAAAGCTTTTAAATCTACAAATGGATATTTATTTGGTGTGATGTAACAACATCAACACAGATGTTGGGACATTTCCTGTCCGTAGCAAGCTACAGACACGGAAACATGAAATGAATTTTCTAGCAGAGTACACTATTAAGAATGCATTTCGGTAATTTATATTGTTACAGAGCGCTTAGTATTGTTTTGCTTTTAGCGGAATAGTTTTTAACAATCATCAATATCACAAGTTGATTGTACAAATGGATTACTTTAAAGAATTAAAAAACAGAGCTCCTTATAACAGTTATCCCTTTTTAGAATACAGTATTCCTAATTTCGACAAACATTACTAGTTTTCTGAAATAATTAAGTTTATAATTAATATTATAAATTATAAATCGTTTAACGAGTTAACGGAATCGGTTAACGAGTTCACAGGATGCGCTGGTTCATTTCATATACATTATGCTACTAAAAGTAATTATTATTATTATTATTATTATTATTATTATTGCTGCTCTTATATTATTTCTCCTTGATTAGGGGTTCCACCTCGTGACGGGTATTGCTACAAAGTATACAAGGTGGTTGTTATGTCTGATGTTACTGTTGGTCGAGGAACTCTCTGACTGTCCTACAGGTGTTCAGGATTGCGACTTTCTGCAGTTCCTTGTAGGTGTTCGCTGGGATACCTATTGCTGCTAGGCTGGCTGTTATGTAGGGTCTATGGCACCATACCTGTGGTTGACACGATGATCGGGATGGTCGTTACTTGTTGCATATGCCACATCTCTTTGATCTCCTGTCTTAGGTTCGTGTACTTCCTGATTTTTTTCCCATGGGTTTTCTGCAGGCTGCCAGTGTTGAGTACCGCTATGTCAATCAGATAGATAGCCTTTTGCTTCTTGTGCACAAGGGTTATATCCGGTCTGTTGTGCGGGATTGCCCTATCCGTTATTATGGCGCGGTCCCAGTACAGCTTGTAGGTTGGGGTCTCTAGTACTGCCTGGGGTTCGTACTTGTAGTACGGTACACTTTCTTCGATCAACTGGTATTTCCTTGCTAGCTTCTGATGTATTATTATTATTGTTGTTGTTGCTCTATTATTTCTCCCTGATAGGGGAATTCCACTCCGTGACGAGTACTGCTATCAAGTACACAGGGTGGTTGCAATGTATGATGTTACTGTCGGTCAAGGAAATCTCTGACTATCCTACAGGTGTTCAGGATTGCGAATTTCTGGAGTTCCTTGTAGATGTTCTCTGGGAGACCTATTGCTGCTAGCTACTATGCAGAGTCTTTGGTACCATACTGGTGGTTGACATGATGATTGGAATGGTTGATACTTCTTGCATATGCTACATCTCCTTGATCTCCTGTCTCAGGTTCGTGTATTTCCTAATTTTTCCCTCATGGGTTCGAATTGAATTGAATTGAATCAGGTAGGTATGTCAATCAGGTAGCTACCTTTCCATCTTGTCCACTAGGGTTATGTCCGGTCTGTTGTGCGGGATGGTCTTATCTGTTATTATGGTGCGGTCCCAGTTCAGCTCGTGGGCTCGGGTCTCTAGTACTGCCGGGGGTTTGCACTTGTAGTATGGTACTCTTTCTTTGGTCAACTGGTAATTCCTCGCTAGCTTCTGATGTATTATCCTGGCTACCTGGTCGTGTCTATGAGTGTAATCAGTCTGGGAATTTATTATTATTATTATTAGCCACATAGTGCAAGGAAGCCTGAGACTTATTAGTATTAGTATTTGTATTAGTATTAGTAGAGGCATTTGATGCAAGAAAGCAAGCTTATATAGCATCAGCCAAAAAAAAAAAAAAAAAAAAAAACCCACTTCCACTTCACCCCTCTGTTCGTTCCAAATACCTGTGCAGCTGAGCCTTAAACTTATTTAAGCCATCAACCTCCACCACAAGGGATGGAAGTCTGTTCCACCAACCAACCACCCGCTGGCAAAAGGCAAATTTCCTCACGTCTATCCTACATCTGTCTTTCCTCAATTTGAATTTATGCCCTCTCAGGTGATTTTTCTGAGCTAGAGGAAGAATCCCATCAGCATTGAGCATGCTTAAACCATTCAAGGCTTTATACACCTCTATCAGATCACCTCGCTGGTGCCTAGTCTCCAAACACTGTAATTTGCAAAACTTAAGCCTTTCTTCATAAGAGCACCCCTTTGTTCCATTCACTAATCTTGTTGCCCTTCTCTGTACTCGTTCCAGCAGCTCTACATCCTTCTTGAAATGAGGCCTCCAGACCTGTATACAGTACTCTAGGTGTGGCCTGACCGTTGCCTTATACAATGGAATAATCACCTCCTTATCCCTCCTGGAAAAATTCCTGTATATCATTGACAGTACTCCATGAGCTACTCTTGCAGCCCGTCTGCACTGCTCAGAGAACTTCATATCTGCCTGCACAACCACCCCCAAGTCCCTTTCATTCTCTACCACTGTCAGTGTAGTACCACAGAGTTGATACGTTGTTCTGGGGTTGCTGTTTCCCATGTGTAGTACTTTACATTTGTCAATGTTAAACTTCATTTGCCACCTCTCAGCCCATCTGCTCAACCTTTCCAGATCCTGTTGCAGCAGCATAGTGTCAGTAGTGTCCTTGACAACCCTGCCTACTTTGTATCGTCTGCAAACTTGGACATTAAGCTTGATATACCATCATTAATATCATTTATAAATACAGAAAACAATAATGGACCCAACACTGAGCCCTGAGGGACTCCACTAATAACATTAGTCCACGATGAGCAGTGTCCATTGATTACCACTCTCTGTCTTCTCCCCCTCAACCACCCCTTTATCCATAGCAGCAATTTGCCTCCAATGTCACACTGCTCCAATTTGTGTAGCAGTCTTCCATGTGCAACAGTATCAAAAGCCTTTCTAAGATCCAAGTATATAATATCAAAGTTATTCCCTGCATCCAGTTCTTTTGTGGCTGCATCATAATATCCAATCAAGTTGGTCAGGCAAGACTTCCCCTTAACAAAACCATGCTGTGTCTGAGCTATAACTGAAGTCTTGTCTAAATGATCCTGCAGTGCTTCTGTAACCAGTGCCTCCATTAACTTTCCTGGAACAGAAGTTAAGCTCACAGGTCTATAATTACTTGTGTCAGCCTTTGATCCTCCTTTGTGAATTGGGGTCACATTTGCACATTTCCAGTCTATGGGTACCTCCCCTGAGTCCAAGGAAGCTCTCATAATTATGGCTAAGGGTTTGCTTACTTCCTTTGCTGCCTCCTTTAATATAACTGGATAGATCCCATCCAGCCCGGGTGCCTTTCTTGTGTTTATCTTCAACAATTTCTCCACCACTTTACTCCCAGTTATTTCAAGATTCTGCAGCTTACTGCTAGAGTTGAATAGACCTCTGGCATTCCCCTCGCTGAATAACTCCTCATGTGTGAATGTCGATGCAAAATATTCATTTAGTTTGTTAGCTACCTGAGCAGGATCATCAACAGTTGACCCATCAATATCAAGTGGACCAATCTGATTCATCCCCTTCCTTCTAGAGTTAACATAAGAAAAGAACTCTTTGCTGTTTTTCTTTGCATCCCTTGCCACGGATTTCTCGTAATCTGTTTTTGCCTGCCTAACCTCCTTTGTAACTTGGTTGCATATCAACTTGTATCTATCATAGGCTTCTGTGTCATGTGTTAATTTTTAAGTATCCCATGCATTTTTCTTCTCTGCCATATGCCTCATTAGTTCATCTGACATCCATTTTGGCCTAAACCTTGAACAATATTTCTTAATTGGTATGCAAAGCCTAGTAGCTTCCAAGATAAGTTCTTTGAATGCTTCCCATTTTGAATTTGCTGTTGGTAACATCATCAGTTGGTCCCACTGTATAGAATTTAAATACTGTCTCAGTCCATCGTAGTCGCCTTTACGGAAGCAATAACCCTTCCCTTTACCCCTATTGGTAGTTACCTCTTTGAGTATGATATCCAGTATGATATGTATGATATCCAGTATGATATGTATGATATCCAGTATGATATGTATGATATCCAGTATGACATGTATGATAACTTTGATATTATTAGTATTATTATTATTATTAGTATTAGCTATATGGTGCAAGGAAGCCTGAGGCTTATGCTGCACCAGCCAAAAAAAAAAAAAAAAATTCCCAAATTACCCTGAGAGAGAGAGAGAGAGAGAGAGAGAGAGAGAGAGAGAGAGAGAGAGAGAGAGAGAGAGAGAGAAGTAGAAGGGAATCACCAAGAAAGAGAAGAATGATGATATCCAGCTCAGGACCCTGGGTGTGCCAAGCCCATACTCACCAGATGTGAGCCCCCGGGGTTATCATACTGATATCCAGTATGATATGATATGATATGTATGATATCCAGCTCAGGACCCTGGATGTGCCAATTCCATACTCACCAGATATGAACCCCTGGGGGAATTTTATACCCCCCAATTCTTGCAGTATATTGTGTGATTACGAAATATTCACATATTTTGGCCTATAAACGATTATTAAAGTTAGCCTGGAATTCAATTCAAACCTGCATGCTGAATGATGAGTACACAGCAAGAGTTAACAGAGTTTCAGAGAGGAACGGCAGTTTCATGTCTTATAGTGAAAATACCTGCGTCCTGTTGCTCACCAGCATTTCTACGCTTACAGCGGGATAAAAAAAAATGGACGTCCAAAGGTGACGATCGTACTGCCTGACAGGGGCTGATGTCCCCTGACGCTGTTGCTTGTCACAACTCTTCATCACACTCTGGAAAATCTGAGTTTGGTGCTACAAACGGCCACAGGTAAATCTGTGTTTACACTACAAGCAGACAGTTGCATACCAGGATTTTTTTAGGAACAGCTGCACAACTGCGACTCGTCTTAACCTTGTGAAATCCACTACGTCAGATGTTATTCAAAGATGAAAAACAGCAGTTAAGACCTAAATACAAAAAAAAAAGACCTGTATTGCTTCAACTCACGAAATACATTCGAGGAACCGCGAAGACAAGACGGTAGTTCGCGCCTCATGCATGTCGTCTGAGGAAAACGTAATGGAGAAAGTCTAAGAAGACCAAAGGCCCATAAAAATTCCTCCTGTTATTGACGGCTTGAACTCTTCTTTTCCACTCGGTGGGGAGGGACAATGATTATACCAAATGTGCTACCCACGAGGGCGACACACACAACTAAAGCATTCTATAAATGGAGAAGAATGCATATTTAATGTTCCGCCCTGGGTCCAAAATACTTAGTCATGGAGATGGCTAGGCAGTTCTGTTCGATGTAGAAGTTTCAAGCATCTATGTTAAGCGGAGTTCACCATTTTAAATCATACAACTAAATTTAAATTATTATTTTGACAGCACCGGAATTTGTTCCTCAAATGTGTATTGTATATTTTGTCTGCTGAAGTTTGGTTTCAAGAACCTATTTACATATTTTGCGAGATTATTCCGGATTATTCATGGAGAAAACCTTATCCCTCCACTTGAGATCAGCTGATCTCAATCGGTAAGTCTCCATTTAAAGGTACGTTAGAAATCCCTGTGGCCATCGAATCCAGACCTGTTCAAAAGATAAACAGATACAATGTTGGTTGCTGTGGGATTTTAGGCACATCAGCAACTTAGGCCATTGCGCTGTATATAATACGTATGTATAATGCTTGGATTTTGTGGATTATTCATGAAGAAAACCTTATCCCTCCACTTGAGATCAGCTGACCTCAATCGGTAAGTCTCCATTTAAAGGTACGTTATCGAATCCTGCGGCTATCGAATCCAGATCTCTTCAAAAGATAAACAGATACAGTGTTGGTTGCTGTAGGATTTTAGGCACATCAGCAACTTAGGCCATTGCGCCGTATATAATATGTATGTATAATCCGTGGATTTTGTGGTTATTTGCTGTTTGTTGGACGAAAAACCCCAGTTTCTGGGAGAAAAAACCAGGCTACCCTTGCCTGAAACCGACTAACTCAGCTACAATGTGAAAAATTCCTTGTATCATTGACGGCATTCGAAATAAGCTATTTTCCACCCGGTGTCGTGACAGAGACGATTCATCCACTTTTTAACTTCAACGCACGTTTTCTTCTAGAAAATATTTTCTAAAACTAAATTATTTTGGACCATAAGACCTCCCGTCTTATGGTCCAAAGGCAGGTGAGGTGCACACTGTAAGTCTGCTATAGAGGATGTGTGTAGGACAATGCATCAACACAGCTTCTAATATCAATTTGTTTAAAAGACATTTTCCCTTAAACATTTTAGGCTTATGTTCTTTTGAGCCATTTTGATATAACATAATTATGTGTTCTTAAAAAGTCTTCGTCCGTAGATCCCTAAAAATCATTTTAAGAGGTTGATTTACCACACCCGGTAAAATTGTTAATCTTGGAATGAAATTTTGTATGTGTAGGGGCGCTGCTGGTTATAGCGGGTTTCTTGAATGTCAAGCGTGCTATTTTGGAAGTTGTTTTGTTTGTGAATGTTACTTTAATTAAGAATGCTACTATTAACCAAATTATATCCGTTAATTAGTACAGTATATGCATAATATATTGAAATATGCTTAGAAGTTTGGCACCAAGTCAAATTTCTAAGAGGAAAATAGACAATACTTACTTTTGTAATGGAGCAAGTATTCAGAAGGTAAAAAAGTATCATTGCGTCATTCAAGGTGTGTATAAAACCTCGAAACGAAATTTAGTAAGGAATACTTCAGAAAGAATATCCGACGTACATAACTCTGATTTGGAGAATATCTCACCTTCATCCATTCCAAGTGTTTCCGAAAAATCCCACGATGAAATTGTTAAGACAATTCTGTCCAAACCCTTTAAAGTTCCCATTCCAAACTATGGGGGTTCGACGTACAGTCGCTGCCTTGGTGTTCGTCGTACTGGTGTCAGACGTCCTTTACATGATCCAGAAGAAGAAGGTGCCTTAGTATTATATACCCCTCCTATTCAGAGTGCCCATGAACAATTAAAATCATGTTCTGACAAAACTTTGGTTCACGTTGTAGTTGATCCTCGTTTGTCACGCGTGTTACGACCTCACCAACGAGAAGGTGTTAAATTTATGTGGGATTGTGTTACTGGAAAGCAAATTGAGAACAACTATGGGTGTATAATGGCTGATGAAATGGGACTTGGGAAAACGTTGCAGTGTATAACACTAATGTGGACTTTACTAAAACAAGGAAGTGAAGCTAAGCCTACTATTGATAGGACAATCATTGTTGCTCCAAGTAGTTTGGTAAAATCATGGCATAATGAAATCAAGAAATGGCTAGGAGATGCTGTTCCTGTGATGACAGTTGACTCAGGAACAAAAGATATCATTGATAAAAATCTGGCTCTTTTTGTTAATAAGCATACTCTTCGTGTCCTGTACTCAGTTCTTATAATTTCTTATGAGACATTTCGTTTACATTCGGCAGTCCTTCAGAATGGAGAAGTTGGACTTTTAATCTGCGACGAAGGTCATCGTTTGAAAAATGCTGATAATCAAACTTATGAGTCATTAAATAAATTAAAAGTTAAACGTCGCCTTTTGATATCTGGTACACCCATTCAAAATGATCTCTTGGAATATTTTAGTTTGGTTCATTTTGTCAACGAAGGCATTCTGGGTACGGCTCAACAGTTTAGACGCAAATTTGAAAATCCGATTCTTAGAAGTAGAGATGCAACTGCCACTCTAGAAGAACGTGAGAAAGGCAAATTGAGATTAGAAGAATTGATATCAATAGTTAATAAATGCATGATTAGAAGAACAGCATCGCTTTTGTCAAAATATCTACCAGTTAAAATAGATCATGTTATTTGCTGCTCCCTTAGTTCTCTGCAGAAGGATCTATATTCTCATTTTATTAAATCACAGGCTATTGCTCGAATATCAAATGGGAATGCGAAAACAAATTTATCTCTGTGTGCAATAAATACTTTGAAGAAGTTATGTAATGACCCATTTTTGATATATGAACAGTGTAAAAAGAATGATGAAGGATTACAAGGATGTTTAAAATTGTTTTCGTCACATAGCCCTAAAAATATTATTCCTGAATTATCTGGGAAACTTAGATTTTTAGACATACTCTTGGCTTTGGTAAAGAGCACCACATCAGATAAAGTAGTTCTTATATCAAATTATACTCAAACTTTAGACATTTTCGAGAAACTTTGTGATCTGAGGAATTATAGATACGTTCGTTTAGATGGTACGATGTCCATCAAAAAGAGAGCTAAAGTTGTTGAAATATTTAATAATCCATCAAGTCCCGAATACATTTTTATTCTTAGTAGTAAAGCTGGTGGTTGTGGCTTAAATTTGATTGGTGCCAACAGACTAATAATGTTTGATCCCGATTGGAATCCAGCAAATGATGGTCAGGCCATGGCCCGTGTATGGCGAGATGGCCAGAAGAAACCTTGTTATATTTACAGGCTCTTAGCTACAGGGTCCATTGAAGAAAAGATATTTCAGAGACAAGCACATAAGAAAGCTTTGAGTAGTTGTGTGGTAGATGAAGAAGATGTACAAAGACATTTTAGCCTGGCTGAACTGAAAGAATTGTTTCACTTGGAAGATGGAACTTTGAGTTCAACTCACGATAAGTTAAAGTGCACTCGATGCGTTAACAATATTCAGACACTCCCGCCTGCTTCAGATGCAGATTGTGGTAGTGATCTTTCTCAGTGGCATCATTGTTCTGATAAGAAAGGTCTTACAGATGTTATTCTGAAAAAATGTTGGGATAGTGGTGTAACATTTGTTTTTTATCAGAAATCTCATGAACAGAAAAGAATTCCATGAGCACCCCTCTCTATTTCAATGTTTTATTATCTCTAAAGGTTAAGTACTGGAATGAATAGAAGTCATCTGATATTTGTCAAATGCTCTACATTGTTAATTAACATTGTAAATATTTACAACTGAGCTGTAATATATACGTGAGATGTAATAAGGGTTGTGTTTGCATATCACATTTTGGTTTATACATTTATTTATTTTATTTATTCTGATATCAATGCACATGTGTTTCAAAAATTACTTTTGACTTTGTAGAACTTATTGGGTGGAGTGAATTTTTTTCTTTTTTCCCTTTGCAGGAACTCATCATTTTCTAAAAAAAAAGATTTTTATATAATAAAAATTCTGAGAGAAAACCATACTGGGAGATCAATAACTTTCCATTCTTAAAGGGTTACAGTATTATTAACTAGCAGTTTCCCAGAATCTGTAGGATGCAAGAATTCAAAATCTCAAAATGGATCCATTTTCAGATTCTGTAGATAATCTACATAACTAGTTTCTCCCCCCCCCACACATTTTATTTCTTATGGGGTAGCCTTACTTTATGCACAGGCTAAAATGGACAAAACCAAATTTAAATGGTGCTTAAAAATATAAACATAATCAATAGATGGCACTTAAGCACAATGCTGACAACTGCTGTTCGAAATTGTCGATACTACTATTTCCTGGATCATATGTCTTCATCCACTTTTTCACTTCACTGCACTTTTTCTTCCAGAAAATATTTTCTAAAATTCCCCTGTATCTTATGGTCCGAAGGCATGTGAGGTGCATGCTGTAATGTTTTTATCCCTAGCAGTTACTAGAGAAAGTGTGATCAAAGTGTCCAAGTGGTCTTCTGAAGAAGCTTTTAATGTGTGACCATTTCGGATCACACATAATGGAGATAACAAAAAGGACAGGTACTGAATTAATCAAGGAGTTAGCTGCAATTCCAGCAGGCTTTTGCCAACTGCAGCCACTGGACGTCTCAATGAACCTTTTAAAGCATTCGTATATGAAGAGTGGACCAAACAGATGGAGGGATCAAACCACCATTTTACACTAGATCGGGTGAAGTTACTAGCAATTTCACAGACGTGTGAATGGGTGAAAAATTTGTGAAATTAATGGGAATTAATAAAAAATGACACAGTCTACCAAATCTTTTACGAAATGTAGAACCAGTAGTGCCCTTAGCAGTGATGACAATGTACTTCTTTAGAAAAAGCGAAAGACCAAAACATCAGTACAAATTTTCGGAGTTCTATGACAAGTAAAAGCTTCATTCTACATTGCTATTTTATGTAGTAAGCCTTTTTGAATTTGCATTTCAATTATATGCAGTAATATATTTTTTTCCCAAAATTTGCCTTTTAAATATGGGTGCATCTTTTATGCCAATCAGTACAGCTACGATACTTACTGTTAGTTCTTTTAGATTCTCGGGAATGATACTAGTATTAATATTCAAATCAGAATGGTTAAATTGATGCAGGAAAGCAGATTTTTTCTGCATCTGCCAAAAAAAATAATTCTCCAATCACTCATAATTTCCCATTACCAAAATGTAGAAAAAGCAAGAACTTCTTTTCAAACAAAGGTTATCTGTGTATGTACTTCTTTTCTCAGTGGAAAGGGACCCAATGTTCTGGCTTAGTTTGTATAGCTCTATACATCTAGCATCATATATTTTATTTGTGCTGTTATTTATTTAGTTGTGACATGGTAATTTTTTATGATTATGAAAAAAAAATGGAAATTTTTTAAAAGTTTTATATAGGTTGATCATTTTACTTTATTAAAATTTTAAAATTATTTAATTTTCTTCGGTTTTGATTGTGGATAACCAGGTTTATCAGGGAGCTGTGAAATATTTTGGATCAACACGCACATCCTATCCTCATCTGTGGAAAGAAACAAAGCATCATAGTATTTCTGTCATATTTGGTTGAAAAAAGGTTTTGGTGTGGTGGTGGTGCAGTTGCTGAGGAACATTATAAGATTCAGATATGTGAGAAAGGAAATTTTTTAATTTTGAAAAACTAAATTTATCAGATATAAATAATCACATTTATAAACTGGCTCCATCACCCGAAGTTCAGAAATTCCATTAAATATGATAACTCTGTAAATTAATACAGGTATTTTCCTAATAAATTAGTTACATAAAAATATTTTTATTTTTATCTACCAATAATAAATTTTATTGTTAAATTTTTTGTCAAAGCTTCATATATACAGAATGTAATTTTTGTTTATATTCATGCAAGAGAAAATATTCTGTATTAAAGGGTGTAGATCTTGAACCATCTTTAGCAGAAAAAAGATCATTTTGGAACCATTATAGCCAATATACAAGTTTTATAGTACAAATTGTATGAAATAAAATAAACAATACAGGATCCTTTCTTATTATAGTTTACAGTGCCTGCTTTGTTTATCCAAGTATCTGTACTTTATCAATTCATCTAAAGTTGGCTTTGAAAGAAATTATCTGCTTTCATATATTCTCTGTGCCCAAAGACACTACCAGACGTGTTTGAGCTCTGTCTGTTATTCTCAATGTGCTTCTTTATCTATTATCTCAATATGATTCTCAATATCAGTTGGCACTGGCATTAATAATGGAAAGTGATGCAAGGAAGCACGCTTATAAAGCATCAGCCTAAAAAAAAAATTACTCCACCTTCTTCTAGTTTACCCCCGTAAAAACTGTGGCGGAACATTACCCTTCTTAGAAAGGAAATTAAAATTTCCCAGACACAGAAACGAAAAGGCCTCAAAATTGCTTAAAAAATTTTTAACTTCAGATCTCTTCCAAACTTCATTTATCTCCCTCTACTTAACGAACTCTTGTGCCACATCATCCTCTGTTTCAGAGAAAAATGGTGCATCCAGCTCCACTGGCAGTCCCATACCCTCTCAATTCCTATAAAGACTTTCATAAGATAACATATGCATAATTTCCTCCCGATGAATCTTTCTCAAAGCACGTAAAGAAACAATTTATTTTTATTATTCTTTCTGGCATTTCCTAAAAAAACATTGATTTAAACTTATTTTTCTGTGAAAAAATTATAATGTGAAACTCTTGAACTTAAAAGGGAAATAACATTACTCTCAAAATAAAATTAATTTCCATTAAGAGTGTATGAAAAAATAAATTTCAACTTCTGTAAGCCGAATGAAACGCCAAAATTCTCTCAAAATAAAAGTATAAAATTGATATTTGGGAAGTTTCAAAAGGATGGATGTTTGGATGAGTATCTTTTGTTTCTATCTAGTTCCTGATTGCCCTACTTTGATTTCAAAGTAGACAGGTCGAAAACTGACCTGTCTACTTTGAGAGTAGACAGGTCAGTAGAAATTCCAAAAACACGAAAAACATGTATTCTTCCCCTTTCTACTATCATTTTCAGTGTTATTAGATTGAATAGCTCACATATTGACAGTCTAAAATTTATTGGGTTACTTGTCCAAACCCCAATTTTCCTGGATGGGGGAAAAAAAAGTCAAGGAACAGTCCCTTGTGGCCGAAATGGGCTGAGAAGTGGTGACTTAAGTTTAACATTGACAAATGCAAAGTACAGGGTAGCAGTAACTCCAGAGAAATGCATATTAGTAGTAACTGAAGAGAAATGTACCAACTAGGTGGTGTTACACTCTGGGTAGTGGAGAATGAAAGAGACCTGGGGTAATTGCGCAGTCAGATATGAAGTTTGAGCAGTGCAAAAACCGCTGCCACAGTAGGTCACGGGGTCTTGTCAATGATATACAGGAATTTTACGAGCAGGGATAAAAAGGTGATTATCCCCTTATATAAGGCAATGGTCAGGCCACACCTTGAGTACTGTGTACAGATCTGGAAGCCTCTTTTTAAGAATGATGTAGAGTTGCTAGAACGAGTACAGACTGGTGAAGGGAACAAAGGTGCTCTTATGAAGAAAGACTTAAGTTCTGCAAATTGCAGCTTCTGGCGACTAGGCACCTGCGAAGCAATTTGATTGAGGTGTAGCATTAGTAGAGGCATACGATGCAAGAAAGCAAGCTTATGCAACATCAGCCAAAAAAAAAAACCCTCCCATTTCACCCCTCCATTTGGTCCAAATGCCTGTCCAGCTCAGCCTTAAATTTATTTAGGCTATCAACTTCCACAACAAAAGATGGAAGTCTTTTTTTTTTTTTTTTTTTTTTTCCACCAATCAATTATCTGCTGCTAAAGGCAAATTTCTGCACATCTATTCTACAACTGTTTCCTCAATTTTAATCTGTGCCTCCTCAGGTTCTTAAACTGAGCAAGAGGAAGAATCCCATCAGCATTCAGCTTGCTCAACCCATTTAAGGCCTTATACGCTTCAATCAGATCACCTCGCAGGTGCCTACTCTCCAGGCACTGCAATTTACCGAACTTAAGACTTTCTTGGTAAGAGCACCCCTTTGTTCCACTCACCAATCTTGTTGCCTTTCTTTGTACTCGTTCTAACAACTCTACATCCTTCCTAAAATGAGGCCTCCAGATCTGTACACAGTACTCTAGGTCTGGCCTGACCATTGCCTTGTATAACGAGATAATCATCTCCCTGTCCCTGCTAGCAAAATTCCTATATATCATTGACAAGACTCCATGACCTGCCGTGACAGCCCATCTGCACTGATCAATAAACTTCATATTTGACTGCACAATTACCCCCAGGTCTTTTTCACTTTCCACTTCCCTGAGTGTAGTACCACACAGTTGGTACGTTTCTCTTTGGTTATTGCTACCCATATGTAGTACTTTACATTTGTCAATGTTAAATTTCAGTTGCCACTTCTCAGCCGAACTTAATCTAGATCCAGTTGGAGTAGCATACTGTCTTTACTGAGGAGCTAGAAGAAAACCTGGAAGACAAAGGCTGAGATGGATAGATGAAATTCATGAGTTTTTGGGTAGTAAATGGATGGCCAGTGCTCAAAATAGAAGGAACTGGAAAGTTGCTGGAGAGGCCTTCATCCTTCAGTGGATTGAAAATGGCTGATAATGACTGTCTTTACTGTCATTAACAACCCTGCCAACCTTTGTATCATCTGCAAACTTGGTCATTAAACTTGATATACCTTCATCAATCATCATCAGCCATTTTCAGTCCACTGCAGGATGAAGGCCTCTCCAGTAACTTTCCAGTTCCTTCTGTTTTGTGCAATGGCAATCCATTTACTACCCACAAACTCATGAATTTCATCTATCCATCTCCACCATTGTCTTCCAGGTTTTCTTCTAGCTCCTCGTCGGTTCTATTCTGTTATTTTCTTAGTCCATCTGTCATCATGTCTTCGAGCTATGTGTCCTGCCAAGACCATTTTAGTTCTTTAGTTTTGATAAGAATGTCCTTTACTTGAGTTTGCTGCCTAATCCATGTGTTTCTCTTCTTATATAACAGTCTGATTCCCAATATAATTCGTTCCATTCTTCGCTGTGTAGTTCTCAGCTTCTCTTCCATTCTTTTGGTGAGTGCCCAAGTTTCACTTCCATAAGTCATGGTGGTGAGTATACGTTGGTTCATTATTTTACGTTTCAGACAAACTGGGATATTGCTTCTCAGTATGTGACTATATTTCCAGAATGCTATCCATCCAAAATTTATTCTTCTCTTGACTTCCAGCCATTTATCATTATTACAGCTAATAACTTGTCTCAGATAAGTATATGACTCCACCTTTTCAGTTACTGCTCCTTCAATGATTATATATCCCTTTCTGTGGCATACTTCATCATCATTACTTTTGTTTAACCACACTCATCATTAGTCCGAAATCCTTACTAACTCTGCATAACTAATTAAGCTTTTCCTCTAATTCTTTGGGATCATGGCTTATGACCACATCATCTGCAAATCATAAATGGTTTAGGTACTCTCCATTCACATTGACTCCTTTCTGCAACCAGTCTAATCTTCTGAAAGCTTCCTCAAGGGCAGCAGTAAACAACTTTGGAGATATTATGTCTCCTTGTCGAACTCCTTTCTCAATTTTAAATATGCTACTGCCTTTGTCTAGTCTAATAAAGGAGGTGGCGTTCTCATATATTTTCTTCAAAATCATAATATATATGGTATCTGTGTCTTGTCTTTCCACTGCCTGAAACATTTGAGGTGATCTGATAGAGGTGTATAAAGCATTGAATGGTTTGAGCATGCTCAATGCTGATGGGATTCTTCCTCTCGCTCAGAATAATCACCTGAGAGGGCATATATTCAAATTGAGGAAAGACAGATGTAGGATAGACGTGCGGAAATTTGCCTTTAGCCAGCGAGTGGTTGGTTGGTGGAACAGACTTCCATCCCTTGTCGTGGAAGTTGATAGCCTAAATAAGTTTAAGGCTCAGCTGGACAGGTATTTTGAACGAACAGAGGGGTGAAGTGGGAGTGGTTTTTTTTTTTTTTTTTTTTTTTTTGGCTGATGCTGCATAAGCTTGCTTTCTTGCATCAAATGCCTCTACTAATGCTAATTACCTTATGCTGTATGGAGTCAAATGCCTTTTCATAACAGCCCATCGCCACCAAATACGGAGGATGCGGAAAGGTCAAGGAATGACCACCGCATATTCCGGAGCAATATGGCCTTAGTTGCTAATGCTCCTAAAAATCAAATAAACAATCAGATATATTAATGTATATTTGACATTTTTACTGCAAATTAATGCATTCAAATTGGAAAAGAATGGTTATCATATATACGAGTTATCAATAGGCAATGCTCTTGGACAGATATTATTAGTGTGGTCCCCCTGAGTTCAGTGCTGGACCCATTGTTGTTTTCTGTATGTATTAATGATATTGATGAAGGCATGTTAAGCTTGATGTTTTAAGTTTAGAGATGATACAAAGAGTGGTTAATCACAGTAATCAGGGTATGCTACTGAAATAAGATCTAGAAAAATTAGGAAGATGGGCAGTTTAACATTGACAAATACAGGACAAATACAAGGTACAACATATGGGTAGCAGTAATCCCAGAATAACATATCATGTAGTACCACTTAGAGTAGTGAAGAATGGAAAAGAAAAGGGGGTAATTGCTCAGTCAGATATGAAGTTCTCTGAGCAGTTGCACTGTACACAGACTGCTAGGACAGCCCATGGAGTTTCATCAATGATATACAGGAATTTTGCCAGCAGGAATAATGAGATAATTATCCCATTGTATAAGGTAATGGGTGGCCAAATATTTAAGGTTTTCATTAATTCTTTGATCTGGTGAAATTACAACAAAATCCAGAGCCCAAACATGGCAAATTTAAACTTGGAGAGGTAGCGACTCTAAACCAATCTAATTTGCCATTCTTTGGACTTTCTCTAAAGGTTCTCTGCCCTTTTTTTTTAGGTAAGGACTCCTTTGATCTATATAAACTTGATCAAAGTTTGATTGACTTTGTACCTTGAAACTGCAACATTGTAGTAGATTACAACATGTTTAATGACTCATTAGTGTAATGCATGAATTAACCCTTTTATCTGTAGTCAGTCAGTTTGAATTAGCATGCTGAATAAAAGGTGTTTTATGTGTTTCATCACATTTTAAAATGTGTAATTTTACTGAACAGTGAATTTACATCAATTTTCTTTTCAAATTTGGAAAAAGTGCAACAGTAACCCACAAAATGTTAAAAACAGCTTTAGAGAGGATGCTATGTGTTGTTCAAAGACTTTCATTGGTTCACAAAGTTTAAATAGGATCACTTGTCCATCAAAGATGTTCCTTGATCTGGCCACCCTTCAATTTCAAAAACCAGTGCTTTAATCACTCAAGTTTGCAATGTGATCAGGGGTGATTAACAATTAACTATCTGTGAAGTTGCTAGTGAAACCTATTTATTATGGGATGTGTCAATTTTAATACAAGATTTGGGAATGCAACACATTTCAGCCCAGTCTGCGCCTAGCATTCTCACAGAGGAGATCAGCAATTTGATCACACTTTGTTTCTTTCATCATTACTGGCAACAAATCATCAGGATATAGTTATGACCTAGAAACAAAGGTTCCAGTCCTCTCAGTAGCAAAACAACTGCTTATATTTTTTTTTACTCACAGTGCATTGTTCATTATGAACTTGTCTTACCTGGTCAAACAGTGAACCAGGAATAATGCAAAACAGTTCTAGAGCAATTGCAGAACATTGTTCAGAGGAAATGGATGGAAAAATGGGCTTTAAGGAATTGGTGCTTGCATCATGACAACGTCCCTGCATATTTGGTACTTTCTATTCAAGAGTTTCTTGTGAAGCATTCCATCACTGTGGTGTTCACTGGATTACTCCCTGTGATTTTTTTTTTTTTTTCACAAACTTAAAAGGCCCATTAAGAGTTCATAAATTTGTGATAACAGAAAAATTATTGAACATGGCACATGTTATTAGCAATTCCAAAAGAGACTTATTTGAGAATGCTTCCAAAAGTTGCAGAAGCATTGGAATTCACATATATATATATATATATATACAGTCCATTCCGGTTATTTGGGACACATCAGGACTAGTGCATTTTGGCCCGATTAAGTGGCTGCCCCGCCGACCGGGCTAGCCGAGTGGGTAAAGTACCTGCCCGGCAACCCAAGGTCGCGGGTTCGATTCCCGCCTCGGGCTTGGATCAAAGTACTGCAAAAACCTTGGGAGATGCAATATGGCCATAGAAGCCGATGCGCCAACAACTACCAAATCAAAAAAAAAAAAAAAAAAAGTGGCTGCCCCAATTATCCGAAGTTTCACGTAAATAGTTAAAAATACAATGTAACCCTCCCCCCCTTTACAATTGGTTCACTGTACAATCAAATCACATTACGATGGAGTCAACATGATTTGATAGGTAGCATAGTAAAATACCGTTCACTATACAATGTGCAGTAAGTGCCGGTCATTGTGATCACGTTTGTGAATTGAATTTTAATTCTATTACAACGATTCTAATTAGCGAAAATAGGAGGAATATCCACAGGCTATAAAAGCAAAGATATATTAAGCACAAATTTACCCTTTATTACCTTACCAATTAAAAAATTAAATGATACGTTAAAATCGGAAGAATATACGTGATAATCGGAATAATTAATACATACTGTAATAAGTACATACGGACTAGTTGACATTTCTGTTCACTGACATTTGTGGGTGGGGGTTAAAATTTAAAACAGTAAAAAGATAAGCAATCAATAACAAAAAAAAAAAAAACCACGGCACACACAAATTGCAAGTAACACGATACGTGCAAGTGAGAACGGAGTAACGAGTTACGAAGCTTTAAAAATAGGAATGAAGAGAAGATCTGAAAATTAATTTTTTTATATGATTGAAGATTTCACCATAATAACCCACAGAATTCCAGCTGTCGGTATTATCGCAAATTCAATAAGATCGAGTTTACTGTCCATTTATCATAGATTTCACTAACAGAAAAGCCCAATAAACAGGTGACTGCTAATTGTTTTTATTGTTTTATGGTTGTGACCTCCAGAATTTCGATCGAACCACGTGGTACTGTCAGAGACAATCATAGGGTAATCTCCAGTGCTGCAGTCTCCTGCCCCGATTAAACGGCATGCTGTTCCAATTAAGCAAAGTAAACCCTGGCTATTTTCTCGATTGGTTTCTGTTTTTTAAGATTTGCCAAATAAACGGCTGCCCCGATTAACCGGTGGCCCAAATAACCGGAATCCACTGTATATAGTGTCAGGGAGAATACTTCAAAGGAGATTCATCCAAATATCCAATAAGCTTCATTATTTCTAAAATATTACTTTGATCCCTGAACTGATAATAACATCCTTCTCTCTGCTGTTTTCTGTTTTTTACATTTGTATATGAGAAGAATTTGTCTCCATTCTTAGCCCTTTCAACAGTTTCTGATTACTCAGCTTTCACTTTTCTTGCTCAATCTCTAGTATTGTTACATATTAGCTTATAGTTTTCATGTGCCAGTATCATTCAGTAATCTGTAATTATCTTGTGCTTCCTTCTTTAGCTGTATTAAGATCTATCAACTCTGTTACCATCCATTTTGTTTTGCTTCCAGGATAATTCATTCAAACATTTACCACAGAGTATTTGTGTCTAGAGATCTGAAATTGCAACCCAGTCTATAGCCCCCAACTTAAAATTTCAACCTCTTCTTTGCCTTTGACCACTGAAATTTCCTTAGACACTTAGCCATTTTATGACACAGTGGTTGCTACCTGCTAATGGTTCCTGCACTGTCTTTAGTGAGGATCAAGTCAAGAATATTTGGGATTACTTGTTAAATAATAGTTGTTCAAGTGATTCAAAACATTGACTAAAAGCCATTAGCCATGTTGCAAACAGTCAAGTTGGCATCTTCACTACAAGATATACAAATATATTTGGGCTTTTATGATGTTAATACCAATCATCTTATAAACCTTTCAAATCATTGACATCTAAAATTATGCTTTGAAAGTAATATAATTTAAATTCCAATATAATTTAAAAATATATTTTTAAGTTATATTGGAATGAAAAATTTCTTAAATAAACCATAGAAATATATCACAATTTGAACAGTGAAATGCAAATATACTTGTATATAGTTGCTAATCAGGCTGCTAAGACAGCCCATGGGATTTTATCAATGATGTATAAGAATTTTTCCAGCTGGGATATGTAGGTAATTATTCCATTGAACAAAACAATGGTTAGGCCACATCTTGACAGTACTGCATGACGGGTCTGGAAGCCTCATTTTAGGAAGGATGTATTTTTGTTTGAGTGGGATGCAGATAAGAGCAGTGAGATTGGGGATCTTATTGGAGAAACAAAAGTACCCTTTTGTTTCTCCAATAAGATCCCCAATAAGAATAAAACAAATGCAATTGCGGTGTCTGGAAACTAGGCATCTGTGAGGAGATCTGATTAAGGTGTTTAAGGCTTTGAATAGATTGAATAAGCTAAATGTTGAAAGCATCCTTACTTTTGTTCAAACAACAAACATTAGGGGGAGGAGAGTAAATTTAAATTGAGAAAGGGTGGCTGTAGGATAGATGTGCAGGAATTTGCTTTCATCATCAGGTAGTTGATTGTTGAACAAACTTCCAGCTGGTATTGTGGAAGTGGGTAGTTTGAATAAATTTAAGGAAGAATAAAACAAATTATTAGAGGGTATGGACAGTGATGTGGGTTTTTTTTTTATTATTATGAAAACTGCTATTTGCATTACACCAGCAATAAAATATATTGTAACCATTGTATCAACTAATGCTTCATTCCATAAAGTACTCTATAGTAATATATGATTTGTATTATGTTATGCAGGTAACAAACACTTGAATTATTAACATAAACAGTGTTGGCAATTTTTTAACTGCAGTGCTTTTTTTTTCTATATTAGACTTCAGAATGTATTTCCATTAGTCAAAGGCTGTGGCATAACACCGAAATGTTACATTAAATGTACTAATTTTTCTGGGCTGTGATTTACTTATTTTAACAAAAGGTTAATTACAGTGGATCCCCACTGTACGATTGGTTCACTATACGATCAAATCACTTTATGATGGACTCTCCATAATAAACTACCATTCACTATATGATATGTTATTTGTTATTTGGTTTTTAGGAGCATTAGCAACTAAGGCCATATTGCTCCGGGATATGCGGTGGTCATTCCCTGACCTTTCCGCATCCTCCGTATTTGGTGATATGATATGTGGTAAGCGCCGGTCATTGTGATCATGTTTGCAAATTGAATTTTAATTCTATTAAATGGCGGTTCTAATAAGCGAAAATAGGAGGAATATTATCCACACGCTATAAAACTAGAGATCACAAATTTACACTTTATTACATTACCAATTAACAAAATTAAATGATATGTGAAAATCAGAAGAATATTTTCCACAGGTTAGCAAAATAAAAATAAATTTACGCTTACTTGCATAGCTTAATTAATACATACTGTAATATGCACATACTAACTAGTTGATATTAGAACTAGTTTGTGTTCACTGACATTTTTTTTTTTTAGTGGGGGATTGTAAAATTTCAAACAGTAAAAAAGATAAGCAATCAATAACAGAACACGGCACACACAAATTGCAACTAACATGATATGCGCAAGTGAGATATGGAGTAACAAGTTTATGACGCTTAAAAAATAGGAATGAATGAAGAGAAGATAATGAAAATTTATTAATGTTTTTAATATGATTGAAGATTTCATCGAAGGGGAAACACATTTCACCATAATAATGTAAAATTCCACAGAATTCCAGTTTTTGGTATTATCGCAAATGCAATAAGATCAAGTTTACAACCCATTTATAATAGATTTCACTAACAGAAAAGCCCAATAAACCGGAAACTGCAAATTGTTTTTATCGTTTTATGGTAGTGACCTCCGGAAATGTGCTTTAGAAAAATATCGCAAAGGCGTTCAAAATTGATTCTTATAGCCAAACATATGATAATGATGAGTGTTGTGTATTTTAATGATTTGAATTGGTTTTTTGAAATTAAAACGGCTGATTCCACTAACCAGTGATCATGTTAACCGGCTCCTACTTATTTCACTTTACGATGGGATGGGCTTACAATTGTCTCTGACCGGACTATGTGGTCTTCCTCTCAGCCACTATCAAATGTGTTGGCCACATGTTTTGTTTTTTTGCATTCTTTAGGCAATTTTTTGTGTTGTGCTTTAATCAATATGTACAATTTCCATTATAAAAATCACCTTTTAGAGAGATAAATAGCTTAGTTATATAGCAAAAATTTCAACTTCTGAGGTCTTGGAACGAATTACCAAAAAACAGTGTGTTATTGGGTTCACATTATATTTTCACGATATGATGGTCTCTCTGGAACAGGTTAATATCATAAAGCGGGGTCCACTTTATTTTGCAAATCTTATTTAACTGTGCAAAATGAAATAAAAGTAGTGCATTTAAAAAATTGCCAATATGGTGTTTGGTCTGTTTTCAGTAATAAAAGTGCTCCATGTATCATGAGACTCTTTGAATATCACATACCATGACTTCAAAGTGGAACCTTGTGCTTAAACTGTGCCAAGCTAATGTGAAAATGTTAGTCGAGTTATTGTTGTTAACAATTGGCATAATGCCAGGCATGATACATAGTATTTGAGCTTTTATAGTAATAATTTAAATTTATATGTTACGAAATGAATTTGTGTTAATTTATCACTCCATTTTTTTTTTTTTTTTTTTTTTTTTTATCAAAATCAAATTTAAAAAGACAAACTAAGATAGATACTACGATAGTTAACCTTATTGAACAGATGCAGCTAGCCTTAATACTTATTGGATCTGTGTAAAAAGAAAAAGTATGCTTATCCTGTATACAAAAGAACAAATCAAAACATGTTTAGTAATCACACAAAATTTGGGAATAAAAATATATTATTAGTTTTTCAGTAAAAATCACGTATACCAGTGCTATCTATCACCAGATATATTGACCATTTTTAATAAGTCTTTTATTCTTATTTTGTACCATATTTTTAACTAATTTATATTGTTTCTGAGCAATCAGTTATAACAATTATGAAAAATTTGAAATGTGCAGAAGTAATTACATACAGTGTCAAATGCAATGGATTAAAATTTAAAGTAATTTTGTTCATTAATTCAGATTTACTGTTATTGAATTAATAACATTCATTAATTCAAATATTTCATAATAAAATTATTTATTGATTATGTTAGATAACATAACACTTGTGTATATTAGATGAAGACTGTCATTAACAACACACTTCAAATAAAAAATATATGAATAAATACATGGCAGCTTATTTTTAATAAAGTATAACTGACTTGTCAGCTAACATAATAGTGTAAAAATAAATAGAATGACCAGAAATTTAATTATTAAAATATAAATGATAATTTATCATATTAAAGAGTATCATATTTTTTTCTCAAGAAAATTAGTAAATAAGTTATGAATATATTGAGAGTAAGATTTCCAGAACATGAAATTTTGAAATATTATTCATTCATATGCAGTACTGAAATATGTAAATTAATTAGCTATTTACAAATTATATATTTTAATTTAAAAAATATGTTTTTTCCATCATACATAGCATATACAGTCAATAAATAAATAAACATAATAATCTGTACAATCTATATAATAAACATAATGACCTGTATAATAACTAAAATACCATAAATATATTTCATTGTATTATCTCTCAACTCTATTTACATTATACTTGTTTTACTTTTAACTTATTATCCTAATGGGATATTATTTTTAACACAGTATTCAGCAGATATGCATAAAGTAATTAAAAGCAGGCTTTATACTAAAATTCATATATGTATTAATGTAATATATAATGAGCAGATTAGTTCCTACATTTTAATTACATTTATACATCTTAAATTATAACTGCTTTTGATTACTATTTATATATAATGGATGCATATATACAATAAATATATTTTAGAAATGCTCAAGTAGTAATAATTAATGATTTCTTCTCATTATACTGTAGAAGCTTCATGTGGAGAAAATTTTCACATGGGTTTAAATTATTTGATAAGTTGTAACAAGTGTGCAATAACCATGTGAAAATTATATTATTGTAGAAAAATTAGCTTTTGATTACTATTTATATATAATGGATGCATATATACAATAAATATATTTTAGAAATGCTCAAGTAGTAATAATTAATGATTTCTTCTCATTATACTGTAGAAGCTTCATGTGGAGAAAATTTTCACATGGGTTTAAATTATTTGATAAGTTGTAACAAGTGTGCAATAACCATGTGAAAATTATATTATTGTAGAAAAATTAGCTTTTGATTACTATTTATATATAATGGATGCATATATACAATAAATATATTTTAGAAATGCTCAAGTAGTAATAATTAATGATTTCTTCTCATTATACTGTAGAAGCTTCATGTGGAGAAAATTTTCACATGGGTTTAAATTATTTGATAAGTTGTAACAAGTGTGCAATAACCATGTGAAAATTATATTATTGTAGAAAAATTATCTTTCAGTATATGCATAATATACAACATATCAAAAATTAGCAAAAAAACTTTAGATTAAATTTTTGGGTATAATCATCATATGCAATCATATGTATACTGATGATTTTCAGAATCAAAGGTTATTAAAAATATACATACAATATCATGGTTTGTAATCTTTTTGGCATTACACTGCCTTATTGAAAACATTAGAAACATGTTCTACAATGAAAACTTAAGAACACTTTTGGAAACTAAGTTTGTGATCTATAGAAATTTGATATATAGAATACTGATGCGGCATCACAAGTAATTGTTGATAATTTCAAAAGTTTAATTTGATTTGAAATAATGTATGTATCAAACAGGAATTATTATATACTTATGAAGAAACTTATCATACACATTCACAATTTATAGTTACAACATAAATCCCTGAAAATAGGATAAAATACCCTGAAAATATCATAGCAAACATGTTTCAGGTGCAAGGGACAGGCTTCAACATTAGCATTAACTAACTATTATATCATTAGAGTAACTATTGATAGTATAGTTAATACTAATGTATTAACACTAAATCAAATTTCATTTTCCATTAAAGATGCTTTGCTAATTTGGATGATGAACAATACATTTAAAAACAGCATTTCATTAGGTTTAAAGTTCAAGCAGTAAGAAATTTTTAGTCTTCGTTCATTTTGAATTATTTGCAGTTATTTGAAAAAAATATCTTAAATAAATTTTCTTGAATTAAACTATGGTTATTATCCATGTAAAAAAGTTTCTCACTTATTTTTGCCTGATTAATAATTCTAATTTCTTGCTTTTAGGTTACTCCTTACATATATATTTTTTTCCCTCAATTAACACATAAGGATGATATTTCTTTCATTATATTTGTTATAAACATTGCATGTCATCATTATGCAATCTTAATTATAAAGCTATTATTAGATCCCCACATACAAATTCAAAACTACATCAGAATCATAATATAAATGTATAACTCCCAGAGCCATGCATTCATTTAAAGGCAAACATTCAAACTTGCTACTCGTTTCTAATCTCTACCATTCATTTGTAATTACTGGATATTTTCAGTGCAACTTGAGATCATCTTGAGTGTACATGCCCACAGCACAAATCATAATTTTTTCCATCCTGTCTTTTATTCTTCATCATATAACTTTCTCTGCATAAAATGCCACAACATAGGGAGTATGCAAAAATCACTAAACTAGCAGATTGATGGGAGCCAAAATCATCTCATGAAAGAATAGTTGATGAGATATTATTCAGAAGATGATTAGTCTTGCAGATAAATAGCCATACTTTTCAACATTTCATAGCTGTTACCATTATGCAATAATTTTATGCATATTATCTACATATTGAATCTGCATTAAACTGAATAAATCCAAGAAAAAGAAGTATGGGGAGTAATCAAAACTTTTATGGTATTGAGTTTTTATTAGTCAACAAGAATGGGATCTCTGTGAAAAGAGGCATAAAAAATTGCACCCACAAGCCAGCATGATATGTGTGTAGAATAATAGGTATTGATTTGGTACAAAAAGCAATCATACAGAATGAACATTGTCTCACACCATTATAGTCAAGGTGAGATTAGGTGGTCTCTATATTAGTTAGGGGTGTACATATTAACAGCATTATCATAGAGCAGTATTTGGTTTTGGGGTTAATTTCAAATGTTATTTACTATTACTTATAATTCTTTCACTTCTATCATACAGTGACAGTCTCATATCAAATTTTAAATAATTATCATCCAAGAATCTAAAATTCTTCAGCCTGAGCTTGAAGTACAAAGTAATAATTACTTATGGATAAATACATGCAGTGCATGTTGTATTATTAATATGCAAATTTAATTATATGCATACTGAGTATAAGGCAAGAAGCTTTATGATTTTTGTAAATGATTAATGTTTCTTGGAATAATTAAAATCAGAAAATTCCCTTTCCATTAGAAGATAAATGGTTACTAAAGTTTCACTGGGTACAGGCTATATCTACCAAAGAATTTGGTACTTCTCTATTTGGATGTGATGATGAAACTCTCTGCTGTGATCTTGCTTCATTTGAATGTGAGCCTAGGTTGTTCATTCCTGAAAATGCTATGTATTCTTCCCAGCTGTTGCCGTTGATAGCATTCATCGACTGTTTATCACTGAGCATGTTTTTGGAGGTTCCAAAGCAGCTCAAGGGAACAAAGGGATCCCCTGTTATTGTTTTAGAAAATGATCGATTTGAAACATCAGCAGGAGCGTCTTCATCTGTAAAAAATTAAACAGTTTTAAAATAAAACAGAAGAAAGCAAGAAATACTATAGTTTTGACACTGCTTCAAAAGAGGGAAAAAATATTAGTTTCTACCAAAATTTAGTGTTTTGTTTCAGTACTAGTCTTTAATTTTAATGTAAATATAAATAACTGAAGAATGTCTTTTATTTATTATTATTTTATAATCAGTTCTAGAATTTAAGTATTATGCTTTCATCATGCAATATCTAGATTCCAAATTATTTCTGGACCAGTATAAGAACTGAGTTTGGAAATTATATGAATTTTTTTTTTTTAGCTTTCAACTTTTATGCAATATCAAATGTACAATCAAAATGTACAATAAATGTTATGTTTCCTGTTTTGTATTTATTACTCACATGATACAACTTAAAGATAGCTATCTCTTGTTTTGTATCCTTTCTAAATATATATCTTGATTATGACAAAACAATTATTTTGAAACAATCATGTAAGTTGGAAAACAAAGGCAAAAAAAAAAAGGAGGGGAGGAAATTCAACTCTTTCTTTGGAAGAGTTGAAAATTTGAAGCAATTTTTAAGACATTTTAAAGAATGCATTTAAAACACACTATACAAATATAAAACACATTTTTATAGTTTTTGATCTGTAAAACTATTGAAACCTTTACAGAATCCTGAGGTCCTGTAAAGAGCTCAATAGTTCCACAGAGAGTATTAAAGTAATAGCAGATAAACTTTTATTTATGTGAGTTTATTTTTGAAACTTTCACTCACAAAGTATAAAAACTGTCTTCCTTGGAGTGGCCCAGATTTTCAGGGCTGAAAACTGGGACAAAAAGTCTGGTGTGGGGGGGGGGGGGTTAAACACATTCTGAAGCAGAATCAGTTAACATGTTAGGTTTATCTATAAATGCTATAGTGATATTTTTAGAACCCAGGAGACAGCAATTGCCTGAGTAAATTAAAACAAATAATATTGTTTTATGGTAACTTAAAAATTCAAACAAAATTTAAGCTTCATGTTTTATTACTGTCAGTCATATGTAACATCATTGTTGTATTGCAAATTGCAGCATCTGGAGACCCGATATCTGTAAGGAGATTTGATTGAGATGTTTATGGCCTTGAATGGATTAAGTAAGTTCAATGCTGATGGAACCTTCCTCATGCCCAGACTACATACATGAGGGGGCATAAGTTCAAACTGAGAAAGTATGGTTGCAAGTCTGATGTGCAGAAATTTGCCTTCAGCCAGAGGGTGGTTGATTGTTGGAACAAACTGGTGTTGTAGAGGTGGATAGTTTGAATAAATTCAAGGGAGAACCAGATAAATTGTTAGAGGGGATAGATAGGTGAAATGGGAATTTTTTTTTTTGGCTGATGCTGTTTTCTTGTCATTTGCCACTAATTAAAATTAATTATTGAGCCTCCTAGAAAAATAGCCTGGCTCTGCTCCCGCTCTCGGGCACTCTAATCTTGGCAATGCTAATATTACAGGCAGTTCACGTTTTAAGAGTTCTTTTTTTCAAGTATCAAGTATCAACAGAATTAAAAATATGACCATTAATTGCAATAAATAAATGCTAAACATTCATAAATACGGTATTTCAAACTAGCTACGCATGTAGCTATACAATACATTACTACTGTGCATGCATTTATTTGTTCAGGTAGAGATAAGGAGGAACATCCAACTCTTAAAGAATTTTGGAAAAAATTCCATATTTTATATGCAATCAAAATAATAAAACAAGCCTGAGACAAAATTACAGAGAAAAATAGCGTTTGGAATAAACTCTCATCAGTTTATTGATAATTTTGAAGGATTTCAAGAACCAGCAGAGATCATACAAAATGAAACAGAAGTGGTCGTTAATATTGCTAACCAATTGCAGCTTGAGGTTTTTACAACTGATGTCACTGATCTGTTTCAAATACACAATGGAGGGCTCACAAACGAAGACCTTGAAATGGAAAATGTGAAGAAGCTGAGGAAGAAGAAGATTTAACAGCTGAAACTCTTGTTCATTCTTTTACTCTCAAGGGGCTTGACAAAGCTCTTCAACACATAGAAAAAACAATTAAGATTTGAGTCACAAGATTCAAATTTCGAGCCCACTAGAAAAGTTGCTACAGATTTTAAAAAAATGCTTATGCATGCTATCATGAAATTTATAAAGAAAAGGGAAGACTGTCTTAGAAACAAACAACTCTTGAAGCATTTCTGAAGAAGATGACGACTCCTTGTGCTTCCAACAAATCGACGAGTGTATATTTAGTCGATGATGATGAAGAACAAACATTCTTTAACATTTGTAAGTTGTAAATAATTTCTTTATTATTATAATTTGCTTGATTTTGAAGGCTATGTTTTCATTTCTTGGGATAAATAAATCATAAATCAATGTTTAAGCATAAACTATTGTTTTGTTGACCTTTATTTAACATTACTATGGTCACATTTCATTGTTGAGAACATAGCCCCTGTTTTTAACATTACATCTATGGGAAATAAATTCCTGCTTTATGAGTGTGTGTTAGGAATGAATTAACTCGTAAAGTCGGGAACTACCTGTATTTCATATAACAGTGCACAAGATGATCTGTAATTTTGTGTTTGGTTCAAATAAAATTATCAATCAGTTAACTGCAGGAATGCAGAAATCTTAATTTGGGTACCACTGGTTCAACATAACACAAAAATCAATACACATTTTATATTAAAAAAAAAAAAAAATCATGTAATCCTATTCATAACTATTGGTTCTTTTTTTTTTTTTTTTTTTGTTTAGAAGATTTTTTGTTTTATAACAAAGTTATAATATTCCAATCAAGTCAATTTGTAATCAGTTTCTATTTGCAGAATGCTTCCAGTGTATGGACTTTCATTTGATTTCACTATTTTGTATGTTCAAATAAAATATTTCCATGGATGTAAAATAATTGCTAATTGATGAATTTTTTTTAAAGAACAGGGTTTGACACCATTTTCCTAAGAAATATGTGTGAGAAAAACTGCAGCAGAATTTTAATTCTTCATTGGAATAAATACTGTTCACTAAAAAAGAATTGGTTGAGTTCGGAGAGCCCAAAGGCAGAGTCATGTTAATGTGGAAGACAGAAGGCCATTGTATCCTGCCACTAGCCAGCTCATGAAAGGCGCCTCCGTAGCCAGGTGGGAAGGAGCAGCAGTGCGTAGCACACGCTTCTTGATTAAACCGGGGTTCGAGCCTGTCACCACCAAATTCGGAGGATGCGGAAAGGTCAGGGAATGACCACCGCATATCCCCGGAGCAATATGGCCTTAGTTGCTAATGCTCCTAAAAACCAAATAACAAACAAACAGCTCATGAAGACAAAAAAATAGTATTACTGTGCTGTTTTCACATTTTGTATGTTCAAAATGTGTATGCTGTGAGTAACAACATCTGGATATTGATGTCCAGTTGCTGAAATGGCTTGACATGATCTTGCCTGCAGTGGCAGTTTTAAAGTGGCAAAACTACATACTGTCAAGTCTGCTGTTGTGGGGATATCTTAAAAATCAAGAGGCCTGATATTTGGTTCAGTATGGTTGTTAAAGAGCATGGGGGCAGACTTTGCAGTTTTGTCTCTAGAATATTGTTCATGCTTTTTTAGGATTAGATGAGCTTTTATATCAGCATGAACGTTATGTCTTTAAAATGCCATGTATATTGTGCATCAACTTTGTCATCAAGGCAATATTTTTTGATTAATGTCCATTCCTTTAAACGTTCTTCCTTATAAATGCATATTCGTTTTACTGAATGGGAAAAAATAAAATATACAATGCTCTGTCTTATCAATAATTATAAAAGGGTGTTGCTTGTCTTTATTATTTCAGGCACAAGAAAAGCACAACACAATCAATAAATAAGTGCATTAACAAGCAGGTATACAGTTCATATTTATGCTTTATTACAGTATCATCACACTTTGACAATGTCAGATGTAAAAGGTATGAGTTGCTATTTATTACAATGTTAATTGCCATGCTGAATTAATAAAATTATATATTATTAATTTTAATTTCATACATTTATTTCAGAATAAGATTTACATGAAAAACAAGAAAAAAACAGTGTCAACAAAACTTTTTTGGGGATACCGGACATCTGGTCATGTGCCTTGTCCATTCGTCCGTCATTAGCATTAGTAGAGGCACATGATGCAAGAAAGCAAGTTCATGCAGCATCAGCCAAAAAAAAAACTCTCCCATTTCACCCCTCCATTTGTTCCAAATACCTGTCCAGCCCAGCCTTAAATTTATTTAGGCTATCAACTTCCACAACAAAGGATGGAGGTCTGTTCCACCAACCAACTACCTGCTGGCTAAAGGCAAACTTCCACACATCTATCCTACATCTGTCTTTCCTCAATTTGAATTTATGCCCTCTCAGGTGATTATTCTGAGCAAGAGGAAAAATTCCATCAGCATTGAGCATGCTCAAACCATTCAAGGCTTTATACACCTCAATTAGATCACCTCGCAGGTGCCTAGTCTCCAGACACTGCAATTTGCAAAACTTAAGCCTTTCTTTGTAAGAGCAACCCTTTGTTCAATTCACTAATCTTGTTGCCTTTCTCTGTACTTGTTCCAACAGCTCTGCATCCTTAAAATGGGGCCTCCAGACCTGTATACAGTACACTAATACCCTGACTTACGCGAACTTGGAGTTACGCGGTTCATGATTTTTTTGTTTGGCAACACTGCCGCCCACTATTTTCAAGGTCGTTTTTCATATGCTATCGATATACGGTGCGACGGCGGAGAGTGAGAGCGAAAGATGAACAAAATTCAACTTTGCTGCCGCATGAGCTGCACACAAGAATTTACATTCCAACTGTCATATTTATATGTGTACGTTCGAATTCTTGCTCAACTTTTGTGAGAAATTACATCGTTTTCACGAAGAAAAAACTTTCCAGGCTTTAAGGTTTCCAAAGACTGATTGACAGTGATGGTTGGTGGAAATGCAGCTGGTGACTGCAAGTTAAAACCTCTCTTAATATATCACTCCGAAAACTCAAGAGTTTTAAAAAATATATCTAAAATTAGCTTACCAGTGATTTGGAAGTCAAATCATAAAGCTTGGGTGACAGCTTCCGTTTTTGAGGACTGGTTTGGTCACCACTTCATACCCGAAGTTGAACGTTATTGCAAGTCTAAACAGATTCCATTTAAAGTGATGCTTCTTATTTACAGTGCACCCGGTCACCCTCCTGCCACCCTAATTAATTTCGACCGATGTGTGAAAGTTGTGTTTTTGCCTCCAAACACAACCAGCTTGCTTCAACCGATGGACCTGGGAGTCATCAAAACATTCAAGGCCTACTACACGAGGCGTTCGTTTGCACGTCTGAATGAAGCTATGAGACAAAATAGTGAGATATCTGTTAAAGACTTTTGGAAACAATTCAATGTTTTAGATGCCGTAAGAATCATTGAAGAATCTTGGGATGAAATTCACAAAAAAACATTGAATGGTGTCTGGATGAAACTTTGTCCATTTTTTTTCAAAAACGAGACGAAAACAATGCCAGAAACTGGTCACGTCGCTCATGTGATAGAAGAAGTTGTTAATCTTGCCAGGCAATTAGATTTGGAAGTCAGTGGTGATGATGTCAACGAGCTGTTGGATTCACATAGTCAGGAGCTGACAATAAATGAGCTCATAGAGATGCATGACCAAAACGTCACTGAAGTATCCGACACTCAGACCCAGTTCCACCAGAAAAGCACATGACAATTGCAAGCTTGACAGAAGGTCTCAGCTCAATTGAAAAGGGCTTAAAAATTTTAGAAAACATAGACTCCAACGAAGAACACGTTATAGCTACAAAGCAAGGAATAAAAAAATTATTAGCTTGCTACTAAGAAATTCTGCGTGAAAAAAAGGCGCTGTGTCGTCAGACGAATTTGTTAGATTTTATGAAGCCATCGACATCGAATAACTTTTTTAAGTAACTCATTTATTTTTTTAATACATATTTTGTATTAATATGTATAAAGAACTGCAATTTTATTAAATATTTTTCTTCTAAACTAGTGTTTTTGTTAGTCCTTGGTCCCAATTAAACAAAATTTATATGTATTTATATGCAAAGTTTTACCCCAACTTACGCGAATTCGACTTAAGCGATTTTCGTCGGACCCACCTATCGCGTAACTTCGGGGTATTACTGTACTCAAGGTGTGGCCTGACCAGTGCCTTATACAAGGGGATAATCACCTCCTTATCCCTGCTAGAAAAATTCCTGTATATCATTGACAAGACACCATAAGCTACTCTTGCAGACTGTCTGCACTGTTCAGAAAACTTCATATCTGCCTGCACAATTACCCTCAGGTCCTTTTTGTTCTCTACCACTATCAGTGTAGTACTACAGAGTTGATACATTACTCTGGGGTTACTGCTTCCCATATATAGTTCTTTACATTTGTCAATGTTAAACTTCAGTTGCTACCTCTCAGCCCATCTGCTGAACTTTTCTAGATCCTGTTGCAGCAACGTACTGTCATTAGTCTCCTTAACAACCCAGCCAACCATTGTATCGTCTGCAAACTTGGACATTATAATATCATTTATAAATACAGAAAACAACAATGGACCCAACACTGAACCCTGAGGGACTCCACTAATAACATTAGTCCACGATGAGCAGTGTCCATTGATTACCACTCTCTGTCTTCTCCCACTCAACCATCCCTTTATCCATAGCAGCAATTTGGAAGTATTAAGGAATCAAGCTAAGCTGATGTGGATATTAGCATTAGCATTAGTAGAGGCATTTGATGCAAGAAAGCAAGCTTATGCAGCATCAGCCAAAAGAAAAAAAAAAAAAAACCCACTTCCACTTCACTCCTCTGTTCGATCAAAATACCTGTCCAGCTGAGCCTTAAACTTATTTAGGCTATCAACCTCCACCACAAGGGATGGCAGTCTGTTCCACCAACCAACCACCCGCTGGCTAAAGGCAAATTTCCGCACGTCTATCCTACATCTGTCTTTCCTCAATTTGAATTTATGCCCTCTCAGGTGATTTTTCTGAGCTAGAGGAAGAATCCCATCAGCATTGAGCATGCTTAAACCATTCAAGGCTTTATACACCTCTATCAGATCACCTCGCTGGTGCCTAGTCTCCAGACACTGTAATTTGCAAAACTTAAGCCTTTCTTCGTAAGAGCACCCCTTTGTTCCATTCACTAATCTTGTTGCCCTTCTCTGTACTCGTTCCAGCAGCTCTACATCCTTCTTGAAATGAGGCCTCCAGACCTGTATACAGTACTCTAGGTGTGGCCTGACCATTGCCTTATACAATGGAATAATCACCTCCTTATCCCTGCTGGAAAAATTCCTGTATATCATTGACAATACTCCATGAGCTACTCTTGCAGCCAGTCTGCACTGCTCAGAGAACTTCATATCTGCCTGCACAATCACCCCCAAGTCCCTTTCATTCTCTACCACTGTCAGTGTAGTACCACAGAGTTGATACGCTGCTCTGGGGTTGCTGTTTCCCATGTGTAGTACTTTACATTTGTCAATGTTAAACTTCATTTGCCACCTCTCAGCCCATCTGCTCAACCTTTCCAGATCCTGTTGCAGCAGCATAGTGTCAGTAGTGTCCTTGACAACACTGCCAACCTTTCTATCATCTGCAAACTTGGACATTAAGCTTGGTATACCATCATCAATATCATTTATAAATACAGAAAACAACAATGGACCCAACACTGAGCCCTGAGGGACCCCACTAATAACATCATTCCACGATGAGCAGTGTCCATTGATTACCACTCTCTGTCTTCTCCCCCTCAACCACCCCTTTATCCATAGCAGCAATTTGCCTCCAATGTCACACTGCTCCAATTTGTGTAGCAGTCTTCCATGTGCAACAGTATCAAAAGCCTTTCTAAGATCCAAGTATATAATATCAAAGTTATTCCCTGCATCCAGCTCTTTTGTGACTGCATCATAGTATCCAATCAAGTTGGTCAGGCAAGACTTCCCCTTAACAAAACCATGCTGTGTCTGAGCTATAACTGAAGTCTTGTCTAAATGATCCTGCAGTGCTTCTTTAACCAGTGCCTCCATTAATTTTCCTGGAACAGAAGTTAAGCTCACAGGTCTATAATTACTTGTTTCAGCCTTTGATCCTCCTTTGTGAATTGGGGTCACATTTGCACATTTCCAGTCCATGGGTACCTCCCCTGAGTCCAAGGAAGCTCTCATAACTATGGCTAAGGGTTTGCTTACTTCCTTTGCTGCCTCCTTTAATATAACTGGATAGATCCCATCCACCCCGGGTGCCTTTCTTGTGTTTATCTTCAACAGTTTCTCCTCCACTTTACTCCCAGTTATTTCAAGATTCTGTAGCTTACTGCTAGAGTTGAATACACCTCTGGCATTTCCCTTGCTGAATAACTCCTCATGTGTGAATGTCGATGCAAAATATTCATTTAGTTTGTTAGCTACCTGAGCAGGATCATCAACACTTGACCCATCAATATCAAGTGGACCAATCTGATTCATCCCCTTCCTTCTAGAGTTTACATAAGTAAAGAACTCTTTGCTGTTTTTCTTTGCATCCCTTGCCAAGGATTTCTCGTAATCTGCCTTCGCCTGCCTAACCTCCTTTGTAACTTGGTTGCATATCAACTTGTATCTATCATAGGCTTCTGTGTCATGTGTTAATTTGTAAGTATCCCATGCATTTTTCTTCTCTGCCATATGCCTCATTAGTTCATCTGACATCCATTTTGGCCTAAACCTTGAACAATATTTCTTAGTTGGTATGTAAAGCCTAGTAGCTTCCAAGATAAGTTCTTTGAATGCTTCACATTTTGAATTTGCTGTTGGTAGCATCATCAGTTGGTCCCACTGTATAGAATTTAAATACTGTCTCAGTCCATCGTAGTCGCCTTTACGGAAGCAATAACCTTTCCCTTTACCCCTAATGGTAGTTACCTCATTCAGTAAATCCCATTTCAGCACACTGTGATCACTGCCACCTAGTGGTTCATTTATCTGCAGATTCTTAATGCATGAAGAATCACTGCTGATAATCAAATCAAGAGTATTACTCCCTCTAGTTGCCTCCCGAACATGCTGATGTAGAAAACAATCATCCAATAAATCCACAAAAGCCCTGCTAGTGTGTGAGTAACCAGCCCCCAAATTCCAGTCAATATCTGGGAAATTAAAATCTCCCATTATAAGACTCTCTGATTTACTGGCCCACTCTATTTCCCTGTACAGTTCCTTATTATACTCATCAGAGTCATTAGGCCTATAGCACACTCCTACTCTCAATTTTGATCTCCCAATGCTTATGTCACACCAAACTGACTCAACACTGCACTATCCAGCGATGTCGACTGGCTTCACTTCCTTGGTTTTATGTGTTTCTTAACTAATAGCATAACCCCTCCCCCCTTCCTATCCTGTCTATCCTTTCTGTAGACGTACTCCCCAAATTGCAGTTCCGCATCCCTTATATCTGTGTGACACCACGTCTCTGATATCCCAACAATATCTGCCTTCGATGTTTTGAGCAATACCTCAAATTCATCAAATTTATTTACTAAACTCCTAGCACTGGTGTACACGCAAGTATACCTGCACCTGTTTCTATTCTTAGCTACCCTAACACAACCCATGTGTTTACTTGTACCGCAATGGCTCCCAGCAGTCTCTGAAATACCATGCATCTTGTTTTTCAGGCTTCTGCTCATTCTAATAGAAGCAGTGCAAGAATCTCTTTCACCTCTGCCAGTGGCTACTGTCAATCTATTTGGTCTTTGTCTCCCCCCAAGCTAGCAGTTTTCCAACCCACCTAACACTGCCTCGATAGCATCAGCAAATATTCTTGCACCCTTTCTATTTAAGTGTATCCCATCCCTGTAGAAGCAATCTCTCCTGTTAACAAGTACAGTCCAGGCTGAAAAAAATTCTACCCCTTGTGCCTTGCACAATCTTTCCAGGGCCGAATTGATTGACAAGGCTGTCATCATATACTCCCTCCTATCGTGTCTGGGCAGAATTGCAGACACTTTCAAATTCAACCCTAATTCTCGGCTTTTGTTCAACAGTGACCTGTACTTGTTAAGTAATTCTGCCGGTCTCCTACTCTTAATATTATTAGTGCCAACGTGTACAACTATATCACCTTTTGTGCCCTTAAAAGATGATATTCGCTCTACAATGTCATCAACCTTTGCCCCTGGCAGACATACCCTGGTCCTGTTCCACCTATCTTTTTTACAAAGCATATTCCCCGTTTCCCTGACAATAGAGTCACCAACAACTACTAGTTCCTTCGGGACCAGCGCATTCTACCTTGGGGGTTGTCTCTGTGTCACGCGATGCCCAAGTGCAAGCTCTGGCGTTGATGTGGGCAGCTGAGAGCTTGATGGGCCCCTCAATTTAGTTTCTTGGAGGGCATCCACCGTGTCCTTCAAGCTCTCATATAGGCCCACAAGAACGCCGAGTTGTTGCCTGATATCGATACACTCCTTGCATCGCGCACACACAAAGACATCCCCCTTGGCAGTATCATGTCCCGTACCCGATTGCTCTGCAAACATCAAGCAAACAGTGCATTTTATAAGGCTGTGAGTCAGAGGACAACTGCCCCCCTCAGTTCTGCTCTGAGCCACAGCGCTTCCATTAGCTTGAGCCTTTTGCTTTGCTGCTCTGGTCTGAGTCATGATTCTATTAATTTATTAATTAATTATGTTATGTTATTAATTATGTTAAATATAATTAATTATATTACGTTTGTAATCTAAGTCGTTATATGTATTTATTTAAACGTACAATTTAACTGCTAACGAAGTTCAACTAACGCTATCTAGTACGGCATACAACTATCGTATCACAATGGCGGGAAAATTTACGAACGGTAGCGGAGTTGAAACACGTGGAAACCTTTACCGATACTTTTATGCAATTACAAGGCCGAGTAAAGAATAAACACACCAAGTTAATCAGAAAATCACAAAATAATATTATACAACTAAATTTAAATCAAACGTTTTAGAAAAACAATAATTTCAAATCAATAAATAAGAAAAATCCACTTAGCGGACTTGGAACACGACCGTCTCTAGTAGCCTCGTCAGCAGACTATCCTACAGTTTGCCTACAATGCCACGCTGCTCCAATTTGTTCAGCAGTCTTCCATGTGCAACAGTATCAAAAGCCTTTCTAAGATCCAAATATATGATATCAAAGTTATTCCCTGCATCCAGTTCTTTTGTGACTGCATCATAGTATCCAATCAAGTTGGTCAGGCAAGACTTCCCCTTAACAAAACCATGCTGGGTCCAAGCTATAACTGAAGTCTTGTCTCGATGATCCTGCAGTGCTTCTTTAACCAGTGCCTCCATTAATTTTCCTGGAACAGAAGTTAACTAACAGTTAACTTCTGTTCCAGGTCTATAATTACTTGTGTTGTCCTTTGATCCTCCTTTGTGAATTGGAGTCACATTTGCACATCTCCAGTCCATGGGTACCTCCCCTGAGTCCAAAGAAGCTCTCATAATTATGGCTAAGGATTTGCTTACTTCCTTTGCTGCCTCCTTTAAAATAACTGGCTAGATCCCATCCACCCCGGGTGCCTTTTTTATGTTTATCTTCAACAATTTCTCCTCCACTTTCCTCTCAGTTATTACAAAATCATCTAGCTCACTGCCAGAGTTCAATTCACCTCTAGCAATCCCTTCCTTAAATAACTCCTCATGTGTGAATGTAGATGCAAAATACTCATTTAGTTTGTTAGCCACCTGAGCCAGATCATCAACAGTTGAATTATCAATATCCAGTGGACCAATCTGATTCATCCTTTTCCTTCTAGAGTTTACATAGGTAAAGAACTCTTTGCTGTTTTTCTTTGCATACTTTAACAAAGATTTCTCATAATCTGCCTTTGCCTGCCTAATCTCCTTTGTGACTTGGTTACACACCAGCTTATATCTATCATAGGCTTCCATATCACCCATTAATTTATATGTATCCCATGCATTTTTCTTCTCTACCACATGTCTCATTAGGTCATCTGACATCCATTTAGGCCTAAACCTTGAAAAATATTTCTTAGTTGGTATGTAAAGCCTAGTAGCTTTCAAGATTAATTCTTTGAATGCTTCCCATTTTGAATTTGCTGTTGCTAACATCATCAGTTGGTCCCACCGTATAGAATTTAAATACTGTCTCAGACCACCGTAGTTGCCTTTACGAAAGCAAAAACCCTTCCCTTTACCCCTGATGGTAGTTACCTCTTTGAGTAAATTCCACTTCAGCACACTGTGATCACTGCCACCTAGTGGTTCCTTTATATGCAGATTCTTAATGCATGAAGAATCACTACTGATAATCAGATCAAGAGTATTACTCCCTCTAGTTGCCTCCCAAACATGCTGATGTAGAAAACAATCATCCAATAAATCCACAAAAGCCTTGTTAGTGTGTGAGTGACCAACGCACAAATTCCAGTCAATATCTGGGAAATTATAATCCCTCATTATAAGACTCTCTGATTTACTGGCCCACTCTATTTCCCTGTACAATTTCTTATTATACTCATCAGAGTCATTAGGCCTATAACACACTGCTACTGTCAATTTTGATCTCCCAATGCTTAAGTCACACCAAACTGACTCGACACTGCACTGTCCAGCGATGTCGACTGGCTTCACTTCCTTGGATTTTATGTGTTTCTTAACTAATAGCATAATCACTCCTCCCTTCCTATCCTTTCTGTACACATTGTACTCCCCAAATTCCAGTTCTGCATTCCTTATAAATAAACCTTGAGCTGAGCGAGTTGCTGAAGCAGTCTTTCTATTCCCCTATGTGTATTTTTCAAAATTCTTATTATTCGGCTTTGGTCTACATATTGTTACACCCATCAGATGTTTCAACCCTATATAAATATTGACTTGCATCCTACTAGATATTTACCTGATAACACATAATTTGAAATGAATTTAAATAAAATTATATAAATGTAACTGCTAAATTTTGTTTAATTTTTACATAAAAACTACATTTTATAATTAGTTTTACCTCAGGTGAAACCTAAAATTAACTAAACTAACAGAAAATTTACAGTAGTACATGAAAAATCATGATGAACAGATGCACTCAACAAAAGTATTTGGTTCACCAAAAAAAAATTTTATCAAAAAGAAAGGGGTATCTCAGAGTAGTGTTTGAGAATCACTTTTAGAACATACTGTAGTTACTGAGGTTTATCTCTTTGCACTTTGTGTGTATTTGTTTTTTTGTTTACAATATCATAGTCTTGTGTTTTGAATTTTTTGGTAATTTGTAGTATTTGTTTTGTATTTGTATATTATTTACTTTATTGTAAATATCATTCAAAATAAAAATATTTACAAATATCAAATAAGTAACCTTCAAATGTCATCCTCAGCCTTCTCTTTGCTTTGCATGTAGCCGCTGCAGTCATTACAGGATCATATTCCCTTCCTCTTTTAGATGGTAGACAGCTGTTCACCTCATCAGCCCATTCTCTTGGCATGATAGCACGATGGAAACCAAAAGCATTCAAATTTGGATCTACCTTGTTTGATTGCTCTTGCTTTGTTTTTTGGATTACCTCAGAATTGTCACATAGAATGATTTCATTATTATTACAATCAGATATGGTAGTGACACCATCAGTATGAAGTAGAGAATCTGAAATGAAAAAATATAAGGATTAAGTACATTGATTTTTAAAACTAAGTTTGTGGTCACATTTGCATGAAAAAAAGGATTTCACATATTTGTTTGTTTGTTTGTTATTTGGTTTTTAGGAGCATTAGCAACTAAGGCCATATTGCTCCGGAAATATGCGGTGGTCATTCCCTTGCCCTTTCCGCATCCTCCGTATTTGGTGGTGACGGACTCGAACCCCTGTCTAATCAAGAAGCGTGTGCTACGCACTGTTGCTCCTTCCCACCTGGCTATGGAGGCGCCCACATATTTATGGGAGGGGGTTTCATATTTAACCAGGACTTTATTTTTTTATTGTATATGGTTAACAAGTTTCCCACCACGCCCAGACGATGACTTAAAAACTGTCAGGATAGCAGTATTCTGCACCCTGACAGAAACCTGACACGAGAAAAGTCTTCAGGACTACCTTCCATGTGTAGGAACCTGAAGCCCCACACCAATAAGTAACCATGTAGGGGAGGGAGATGTACAGGGAAGCAGATTAGCTGAAAAATATCAGTAAGCTGGTAGCAAGGGGATGCAATGTAGAATGAATGAATGAGAAGGAAAGACAGAATGAATAGGTTGGGCACTGAGTGAACTAGGAATTATGGTAAAAGGGAATAAATGGCAGTTTTGGTGAAAGAAAGGGTGACCTAGCATGAGGGAATGAGTGGAAGAGCAAATGTGGTTGGCCGAGATTGGGAATAACTTACATTACTTTATATATACTAACAAACATTTACTAACCACACAAACACTGCATTCTCCCCTGGCCTGCAAAAAACTTGCGGCTAGGCCTGAACCACAACTGAAGAATTACAGTAAGTTTAAATGAGCAGAGAGTGCAGTGCAGAAAGCAAGAGTCGAATAAATGAAATGAAAGCTAGAAGAATGAATGAAAGTGTAAGTGTGTGAGAAAAAGAACACAAACCATAAATGTTACAGTTAAATACACACTAACCCTAGTTTTAATTAGTATTTAAATTTACGTTACATATCATTGCATCCCCCTGGTATGTGAGAAAAAGATGAATAAGTGTGAGGGGGAAAAAATATATATATATACCGTATTTCCCCATGTATAAGACGCTCCCATGTATAAGATGCACCTTACTTTTTGGGGCCCGAAATTTGAAAAAAAATGTATTACATAAAGTTATTGAACTCAAATTTTATTCATCATAAAATTCATTCAACTCATCACTGTCAAAACTCCCATCCATTAGCTTGTCCTCATCTGTGTCTGATGACGAATCACTGTCTTCATATATTGCCTCGTCCTCAGTTCCACCTATGGCATTTGAAATGCCACACTTCTTAAATGACTTGACAACGATCTCAATCTTGATATTATCCCAGGATCTTTTCACCCAGGTACAAACTTCTCCTATAGTTGGTTTCTTTGCTCTTCCTGCTGGTGTCAAATTGTCCCCAGAAGATTTCATCCATTGGTTCCATTCGTCTCTCTCATGGCAGCTTTGAAGGGTTTGTTAATGCTGACATCAAGTGGTTGGAGCTGCGATGTCAAGCCTTCAGGTATGATGGCAAGTTTTGTTTTTTGCTCTGCAGCAATCTTCTTTGTATTTTTTGTTATGTGTGCCCTGAACTGATCAAGCACCAATAGGGCAGGTTTGCGTAAGAGCCCACCTGGTCTCCTGCTCCAAACTTTCTCAAACCAGATCTTCATCCCATCCTGATCCATCCAACCCTTGTCATGAACGTGGACAATCACTCCTCGAGGAATGTCTTCTTTTGGCATTGTTTTGCATTTGAAAATCAGCATAGGAGGAAAATCAGCTTGGTTCCGTCGGCACAACAAGCTAGAACAACTGTATAATGGCTCTTTTCATGTCCACTTGTCTTCACAATTACAGTTTTCACCCTCTTCTTATCAACAGTTCTGTTACTTGGGACATCAAATTGAAGGGGGACTTTGTCCATATTTGCAATCTGTCCCAACTCAATTGTTGTTATTTGGTTGTTTTTTTTTAGGAGCATTAGCAACTAAGGCCATATTGCTCCGGGATACGCGGTGGTCATTCCCTGACCTTTCCGCATCCTCCATATTTGGTGGTGACGGGCTCGAACCCTGGTCTAATCAAGAAGCGTGTGCTACGCACTGCTGCTCCTCCCACCTGGCTATGGAGGCGCCTGTCCCAACTCAAACTGATGTGTCTTCCGACATTGAATGACAAAATGATGAAATTCAAGGACCTTCTGCTCATAGCTTTCAGGCATCTTTTGGGCAAGTCTGATGCATGTACGCATGCTTATTCCATTCCGTTTCATGAACCTGAAGCACCAATTGTGTCCTCCTTTGAAATCAGTAACTTCTTTTTCATCAGCAATTCTTCTTGCCTCATGCTGAACCATCTTTGTGGACACAAGAATTCCAATTGCCCTTTGCTCTTCAATTTCCTCTCTAAATCAGGCCATTTTGCTGACTTGCCCCTCATGGCCTTCTTCTGCTGTGGCGTTTTCAGTAGGGGTTTCTTCTTCCCGTAGCCAGTCTCAGATTGTTTTCTCATTTGGAGGAGGACCAAACTTATGTTCAGCAGCACGATTTCCATTCACTTTTGCAAACTGGATCACTTTTAACTTGAATACAGCACTATACGAAAATCTTTTCTGAGCCATTTCTGGGCAGAACATGACAAAACTTAACCTAATATACCAGTAACAAATGCAAAACAATGAGCGCAAAGACAACAAGCGCGAAAAAGCGGGAAATTCAAGTAAAAAAAAATCTACAACCACTGTATAAGACGCACCCAGTTTTTAGACCCCAAATTTTTCGAAAAAAGGTGCGTCTTATACATGGGGAAATACAGTATATATATAAAACTTGGAAAAAAAAAAATATATAAAATATAAGAAAAAAAAGTATATAAAAGAAATGAATGCAAGAGTGAGAATGCAGATTATGAATAAAGTAAATGTGTCTCTCTCTCCCACCCCTTTGCCTGGTGGGTTCCCGCTGCCAGCTAATATATCCCACCCCCAGAGCAGGATGGGTAGCTTGACCTTCTTACTGGATTCAACACTACATGGACATGACAACCATCACTGACGAAGACATACTGCGGCTTTGCTGCCAACATGCCATTTGGTGATCTGAACTGGGTACTCTAACTCAGTTCCCTTTAAAAACCCCATCCCCTGCCTCTCCCCATACTTCGCCTGGTGGAGCTCGTTTCCACTGACCTCTTTGGGGATGCCTACTCTTTCATCCCTATTCTTCTATCTGTTTTCCCCCCAGTCTTCAGTCTCCCCCTCTCTCACTAAAGGCGCCTCCGTAGCCAGGTGGGAAGGAGCAGCAGTGCGTAGCACATGTTTCTTGATTAGACCGGGGTTCGAGCCCGTCACCACCAAATACGGAGGATGCGGAAAGGTCAGGAAATGACCACCGCATATCCCGGAGCAATATGGCCTTGGTTGCTAATGCTCCTAAAAACCAAATAACAACAACAACATCTCTCACTAAACCGACCAAGTATGCCCTTAACAATGCCGCCAAATTCTAATCAACGTTTAAATTCTACTGCTTTCATGTAAATCTCTTTTGGCCAAATTCTAGTGTACACCCTCCCTTTTTTTTTTTTTTTTTTTTTTATTCTACTGGGTGCCTGACCTGCCTCCTTTTGGAAAAGTGTGGGCAATGGTGGGTCCCAATAGGGGACAACTAACACTATTATCTTTCATTTAGCGTGTAGCCTCATGTATAAATTTAATAACATCAAAATTTTGCCTGACCTATTAGGCCTTTTAACACCTCTATAGCATTCAACCCCAACGAGCAATTTCCTAACAGCAATCCCATTAAGCATTAATGTCAAACATGTGATTTTTTTTTTTTTTTAAGGTCCTAGCCACTGAAATCCCAGGAAACTAGGTGGCAGGACCTGCCAGAGCAATTTGTTGTAATACTGGACACACCCGGCTAGCCTCCACGTGGTGCGGTATGGGCAATGTCAGGCCCCACTAGGGGCCTGGCAGCCAATAAGCCGGACAAACAGTGGGCACAACACATTACACTGTACAGACATGGCCCACACACTTTCAAGTCTCTGGCTTGACAGTGTACTGTCCTCAATACAGCGAACACACGCGGAGATGGGAGAAATCCCAGGTGCCGTCTGACATGAACATACCTTATGTATATGGTTAACACACCTAAATAAAAATGCAGCTGCTATTCATGTACTCTCCCCCCTTTAGAATGCATTTGTTCCAACGTTCTTTGAGTTTTCCTATTCCACTTTTCAAAGACATCTTTTGATTAATATTGATATCACTTTAGAAGTGCAATAAAATGATAAAGTTTTCGTCTTATCGTTTTACCTAAATTTCTTGCCTCTTAAGTGCCCCCAGCAATGCAAACCGATACAGTCAGAGGGTAACAAATATCAGCATAACCAGAATATAAGGAGGATGAGAAAAATGTTCCATTATGGTCCAGTTAGTGTATTTCTCATCCTTATATTCTAGTCATGCTGATATTTGTTAGTGGGGTCACAGAATAAGCAAACACTTTGGACAGAAGACTTAACCATTTCTTAGAGCTGATTTCTCTGAGATCCCAGTAACAACATTTAGGATTAGCACATCCATTTGTGATTTTAATTCTGAATAACCATTTTTGAAACAATGTAAAGGGTTTTTTTTTTTTTTATCAATAAAATGACGAACTTATTCTTTATCAATTCTGATGATACATTTCAAAAAAGTCACCCCTTCCCCCTGAAATGGTCATTATTGACTTAAAAAATGAAATGTGAACTTATGTCACCTTTTGTTCTGCTGACAGCTGTTTCAGTATTCATTGTGCATGAACTTTAATAAATACTAGAGTATTATAATGATGGTACCAGCACTGATGTTAAGTTTCAATGTTATACACTTGCTGTTATTCTTCTGACACATAAGTTCATCGGCGCCTCCATAGCCAGGTGGGCAGGGGCAGCAGTGCATAGCACACACTTCTTGATTAGACCGGGGTTCGAGCCCATGACCACCAAATACGGAGGATGCGGAAAGGTCAGGGAATGAGCACCGCATATCCCCGGAGCAATATGGCCTTAGTTGCTAATACTCCTAAAAACCAAATAACAAACAAACAATAAGTTCATCAACTCACCACAACATTGATTTAAGATGTTGGCTTTACTCTGTCTACTTTGTTCTTCACACGTTTGCAACCCTCCTTGAATGAATAACACTATTCCAACACCGATAACCACAACAAGCAATACTGTATTCCCTATTACAATGCTTGGAGCCACTGATGAATTTAAATCACTTTTACACCTTCCTTGGAGAAAAACTTAGCACGCTGTTAAAAACTTAATAGTGCATTACAAACTAGAAAGTTTGAAATATTTTCTACTGACATCAGTTGTTACTATGTCAACCACTTCATTGCTGTTTCATAGTGCCCACATTATAATGATTATGTACACAGGGTTTTAAAAATCTGCATCAACTATATCATAAAGTCTCTGGTCGTAGTGGAGGTCGATAACTTAAATAAGTTCAAGGCAAAACTAGACAAGCATTTGGAGTGAATGGATGGGTGAAATGGGAAGTTTTTTTTTTTATTTGGCTGATGCTATATAAGCTTGCTTTCTTGCATAATATGCCTCTGCTAATGCTAATAATAGAATGTGATTATCTTTACATGCACCTAAAATTTAGGAATATGCTGCAGATGGAATAGGCTAAAGGGAGGACTGACATAGATGACATAATGTAGAGGTATAGAGAAAAGCTGGAAGTACTTAAATGGCCATCTAGGTAAGCTTCTATTAGTAAACATGTCTAAATGCATTTAGCATTCTATGTGGCTCATAATATGGAAAGAGTTTGAAAAAGTGTACATGATGTAGAAGTATAGAGTTTAGACGTAAACCCAAATATTTAAAAGTTAATTTGATTTAACTCAACATAATGAAAATGATTTAATAAAGCCATTAGACTTAAGAGAGTGTGCCAAAAAACATTAAGTGCAGGAGGTTAAATGAAATTATACATATTGCCTGCATAAGAATAAAATAAAACTGATGAAAACAGCAAAAGCTGACAGTGCACTGCCTTGTAGAAGCCCACTTGAGTGTATTTATTGCATGTATCATTTGTGCAAGCAAACTTTAAGATATTCTTTCAGAAAATAAAAAGAAGGAAACTGAGAAGGGATCCTGAAATAAAATAACAAGACTCCCAAATATTCAAAGGGGAAGAGATTACAACTGTATTGAAAGGTAGCAATATCAATAATGAAAGAGTGACTATTATGTTTCTCCTACCAAAAACAATAAACTGGAATGACCAGCTAGAATAAGCAAGTTTCAGATGGATCTCTTATGAATATTATAATGTATGGACAGAGGGCGAGTAGCAAAAATATGGTCATTTAAAGGTATGAGGAGTAACATATTAAGAACTTAAAGAATGGTGAAGATGCAAATACAGGATGATAATCAGAGACTATTGTGCACATATTTCAGTACAGGTATCACATAAAAACAAGCCAATCAGAAGGAATATAACAGCATGCTAGATGGGACATATTATACAAGTTATAAAGTATATCACTAATAAAATGGTTACTGATCTTCAAACAGAAATTTGGCATAGAAGTAAGACAAGGGACAGTTTTTTGATGATAAACAATTAACGACTGTAGGTTGTCTCAATATGGACCAGTAGCTAATGGATAGGCATTTTCATACAATCAGTAAGAAAAGAACAGTATGATTTGCTTTAAAACAGGTTACAAAATTATCCCATAGTTCAATATTAAAACTGTCAAGAATCCTGGAAGATTTCTTTGGAAAAAAAATCCTTTATCTTTTTCTCACTATGTACATAAATATACACTGTGATAAAGTTTCATGTTTGGCTGAATTAAACTTATAAAATTCCACAAAAATTGTAAGGTTATTCACTGGAAAGTTTGTAATACTTACAAAATGCATTCTGTTTCTATTGAAATAAAACTGATAAAAATGGTGATGGCCATGGTTTGCTGTGATAACAGAAGTATGTAACTGGACATGAAACGATAAATTTGAACCTTCCTCTTCCAGGTGAAAGAAGATTCTGGTGATTACCCAAGAACTGGGTAATCCACCTGTCATATCATGCTTTGAAAAATAAAATATTCTTAATACAATAGCACTTTGTATTGTATTGACCTCTTAACCAGTTCTAAAGACAGAATGTTGTGCAAAAAACATAATAAAACAGAAAAACTAAACAAGGTAATTGTAAAATGGCACCTATGAGATACGATCTCATATTCATAATAATGTACATATTTATTCATAATAAAGTACATAATGTACTATTGGCATCTTACTTTGGTATTACTCTTGGTATCGTAATACAAAAAATATGATTATACAAGGAGATAGTTAACAAATAAAACTAAAGAATGTGAGCACTTGCAGGCAACCATGAATGCTGTTTCATGTTTCCAACGTAAACAAACATAATGACTGACATGAGGCGAACAAATATTTTGAATATCAGCATATAACTACAGTTGTGTCAATATGGAATGCACAATGTTAGTTTAACTTCTGTTCCAGGTAAATTAATGGAGGCACTGGTTAAAGAAGCACTGCAGGATCATCTAGACAAGAATTCAGTTATAGCTCAGACGCAGCATGGTTTTGTTAAGGGCAGGTCTTGCCTGACCAATTTGATTGGATACTATGATGTAGTCACAAAAGAACTGGATGCAGGGAATAACTTTGATATTATATATTTGGATCTTAGAAAGGCTTTTGATACTGTTGCACATGGAAGACTGCTGCACAAATTGGAGCAGTGTGGCATTGGAGGCAAATTGCTGCTATGGATAAGGGGATGGTTGAGGGGCAGAAGACAGAGAGTGGTAATCAATGGACACTGCTCAACGTGGACTAATGTTATTAGTGGAGTTCCTCAAGGTTCAGTGTTGGGTCCGTTGTTGTTTTCGGTGTTTATGAATGATATTGATGATGGGATATCAAGTTTAATGTCCAAGTTTGCAGATGATACAAAGGTTGGCAGGGTCGTTAAGGACAATACTGACGCTATGCTGCTGCAACAGGATCTGGACAGGTTGAACAGATGGGCTGAGAAGTGGCAAATGAGGTTTAACATCGACAAATGTAAAGTGCTGCATATGGGAAACAGTAACCCCAGAGCAACGTATCAACTCTGCGGTACTACACTGACAGTGGTGGAGAATGAAAAGGACCTGGGGGTAATTGTGCAGGCAGATATGAAGTTCTCTGAGCAGTGCAGACGAGCTGCAAGAGTAGCTCATGGTGTCTTGTCAATGATATACAGGAATTTTTCTAGCAGGGATAAGGAGGTGATTATTCCATTGTATAAGGCAATGGTAAGGCCACATCTTGAGTACTGTATACAGGTCTGGAGGCCTCATTTCAAGAAGGATGTAGAGCTGCTGGAACGGGTACAGAGAAGGGCAACAAGATTAGTAAATGGAACAAAGGGTTGCTCTTACGAAGAAAGGCTTAAGTTTTGCAAATTACAGAGTCTGGAGACTAGGCACCGGCGAGGTGATCTGATAGAGGTGTATAAGGCTTTGAATGGTTTGAGCATGCTCAATGCCAATGGGATTCTTCATCTTTCTCAGAATAATCACCTCAGAGGGCATAAATTCAAATTGAGGAAGGACGGATGTCGGATAGATGTGCGGAAATTTGCCTTTGGCCAGCGGGTGGTTGGTTGGTGGAACCGACTTCCATCACTGGTTGTTGAAGTTGATAGCCTAAACAAATTTAAAGCTCAACTGGACAGGTATTTCGAACGAACGGAGGGGTGAAATGGGAGTGGGTTTTTTTTTTTTTTTTTTTTTGTTTTTTTTGGCTGATGCTGAATAAGCTTGCTTTCTTGCATCATATGCCTCTGCTAATGCTAATGCTAATGCTAATGTAACTAAATGCAGAGCATACTTGGGTGTTGGTATCTATTATGCATGACAGTGCAATACAATGTGCTGTTAATTGATTTGATATAAACATAAAGGTTAAAATATAAATAAAATAAAAAGCTATACAATATTTTATAGTCTTATTTTTAATATGATAAAAGTGGGATACTTTTAACAAATTATAAATTATTGAGTTAATTAGATGCAACTCTTATCCAGCAAAGTTGAATACTTACTTTTCTGGTTATTAAGAACTGGTTATTACTTTACTTTTCTACTATTACTTTTCTGGTTATTATTACAGTGGATTTTGGAAAAACACATTTCAAAGTACAAAGTGCAGTCAAAAAGTCTGGGAACTGAATTTGTATCTTGAAATTGTGGTATCATGGAGATTTGCAACTTGCTGATATATTTCAGTGACTAGTCTGAACATAGTATATGAATTATTTGCAGTCAGTCTGAATTAACATGCATTTAACTGAAGGGATTTTTAGTTTTCATTGTATTTTAAAATCAGTAATTTTACTGAGATGCAAATTTGTTTCAAATTAGGCAACAGAAACTCATGAAACGTTAAAAGCAGCCTTTGGAGAAAATGCTACATGTCAATTGAAGACTTTTCAGTGCTTTACAAAGTTTAAAGAAGGCTGCTTTTCTATTAGAAATGATATTTGCTCTGGTTGCCCTTCAACTTCAAAAGCCAACGATTCAATCATTTGTGTTTGTGATCTGATCAGGAGTAGTCAACATTTAAGTTATTCAAGTTCAAAGGGCATTCCAGACAGAGGGACATAAGCAAATCATTATACATTTTTTTACTAACAGAGCATTTATCATTATGAATTTGTCTGTTGTGGATGTCAGATGAACTCGTGGCAGAGAAGAAAAATGCATGGGATTCATATAAATTATCAGGTAACACAGAAGCCTGTGGTAGATATATAAGCTAGTCTGTAATCAAGTCACAAAGGAGGTTAGGCAAGCGAAGGCAGAGTACGAGAAATCTTTGGCAAAGGATGCAAAGAAAACAGCAAAGATTTCTTTACTTATATAAACTCTAAAAGGAAGGGGATGAATCAGATTGGTCCACTTGATATCAATGGTTTGCACTGTAAATGGTCATTCTCAGATAGCTGCCAAACTAAATGAGTATTTTGCATCTACATTCACACGAGGAGTTATTCAGGGAGGGGAATTCCAGAGGTGGATTAAACTCTGGCAGTGAGCTAGATGATTTTGTAATAAATGAGAGCAAAGTGGAGGAGAAATTGTTGAAGATAAACATAAGAATGGCATCCGGGGTGGATGGGATCTATCCAGTTATATTAAAGGAGGCAGCAATGGGAGTAAGCAAACCCTCAGCCATAGCATAATTATGAGAGCTTCCTTGGACTCAGGGGAGGTACCCATGGACTGGAAATGTGCAAATGTGACCTAAGTTCACAAAGGAGGATCAAAGGGCAACACAAGTAATTACAAACCTGTTAGTTTAACTTCTGTTCCAGGGAAATTAATGGAGGCACTGGTTAAAGAAGCACTGCAGGATCATCTAGACAAGACTTCAGTTATAGCTTGGACACAGTATGGGTTTGTTAAGGGGAAGTCTTGTCTGACCAATTTGATTGGATACTATGATGTGGTCACAAAGGAACTGGATGCAAAGAATAATTTTGATATCATATATTTGGATATTAGAAAAGCTTTTGATACTGTTGCACATGGAAGACTGCTGCACAAATTGGAGCAGTGTGGCATTGGAGGCAAATTGCTGCTATGGATAAAGGGATGATTGAGTGGGAGAAGACAGAGAGTGATAATCAATGGACACTGCTCTTCATGGACTGATGTTATTAGTGGAGTCCCCCAGGGTTTAGTGTTGGGTCCATTGTTGTTTTCTATATTTATTAATGATATTGATGATGGTATATCAAGCTTGATGTCCAAGTTTGCAGACAATACGAAGGTCGGCAGGGTTACTAATGACAGTACGCTACTGCAACAGGATCTAGAAAAGTTGAGTAGATGGGCTGAGAGGTGGCAACTGAAGTTTAACATTGACAAATGTAAAGTACTGCATATGGGAAGCAGTAACCCCAGAGTAACGTATCAACTGTGTGGTATTACACTGACAGTGGTAGAGAATCAAAAGGATCTGGGGGTAATTGTGCAGGCAGATATGAAGTTTTCTGAGCATTGCAGATGGTCTGCAAGTGTAGCTCATGGTGTATTTTCAATGATATACAGGAATTTTTCTAGCAGGAATAAGGAGGTGATTATCCCCTTGTATAAGGCAATGGTCAGGCCACACCTTGAGTACTGTATACAGGTCTGGAGGTTTCATTTTAAGAAGGATGTAGAGCTGCTGGAATGAGTACAGAGAAGGGCAACAAGATTAGTGAATGAAACAAAGGGTTTCTCTTATGAAGAAAGGCTTAAAGTATGCAAATTGCAGCATCCTGAGACTAGGCATCTGCGAGGTGATCTGATTTGAGGTTTGTTTGTTTGTTATTTGGTTTTTAGGAGCATTAGCAACTAAGGCCATATTGCTCCGGGATATGCGGTGGTCATTCCCTGACCTTTCCGCATCCTCCGTATTTGGTGGTGACGGGCTCGAACCCCGGTCTAATCAAGAAGCGTGTGCTATGCACTGCTGCTCCTTCCCACCTGGCTACGGAGCCTCCTGATTTGAGGTGTATAAGGACTTGAATGGATTGAGCAGCTCAATGCTGATAGGATTCTTCCTCTTGCTCAAATTTCAAACCTGAGAGGGCATAAACTGAAATTGAGGAAAGCTAGTTGTCGAATAGATGTTTGTTTGTTGTTTGGTTTTAAGGAGCATTAGCAACTAAGGCCATATTGCTCCGTGAATATGCGGTGGTCATTCCCTGACCTTTCCGCATCCTCCGTATTTGGTGGTGATGGGCTCGAACCCCGGTCTGATCAAGAAGCGTATGCTACGCACTGCTGCTCCTTCCCACCTGGCTACGGAGGAGGCACCCGAATAGATGTGCGGAAATTTGCCTTTAGCCAGTGGGTAGTTGGTTGGTGGAACAGACTTCCATCTGTCATTGTGGAAGTTAATAGCTTAAATAAATTCAAGGAAGAAGTGGACAAACGTTTGGAGCGAATGGATGGGTTAAATGGGGAAATGGGAAGGGTTTTTTTTTTTTTTTTTTTGGCTGATGAGCTGATATGCTTGCTTTCTTATATGGTATGCCTCTACTAATGCTAACAGTGAACCACAAATATTGCAAACCAGTTCTACATCAATTGCATGATGATGCTTGAGGAGTGGTGGGAAAGTGGACTTCAGGGAATTGGTAATTGCAAAATGACAACATCCCTGCATACTCAGCACTTTTCATTCAATAATTTTTTGCAAATCATTCCATTACTTTGGTCACCCATCCACCATACTTGTTGGATTACCTTCCTATGATTTTTTTGTCTCTTCCAAGCTTAAAGACTTCTTGAAAGGTTTTCGCTTTGCAAAGACAAGAAATGGCACAGAGATCATTTTAAAAGCAACTTATCACGATGCTTCCAGAAGTTGTGAAAATGCTTTGGAATTAGTAAATACAGTGTCAGGGAGACTATTTGAAGGTGCTCCATCTGAGTAGTTGATAAGCTTCATTATTTCCTAAATAGTTCTTTTCTAAACTTTTTTATCATACCCCAAATAATACATAAAATGTTTTTCATACGCACCTGAAATTTGTTTACTTTGTCCAGGCATAGTCCATTCTCTAGGAGTAGTTGCTGTGTTGAGGCCCCAGTAACAACATTTAGGAGTGGTGGATCCATTTGTGATTTTAATTTTAAAGAACCACTTTTGAAACAAAGCATGACGAATAGAACTCTGAAAAAAATGAACTGAAGATCAGTTACATGGTGCACAGAGAAGACCTAATTCTTTATTATTGCACTTTTTTTTGCCAATATATGCATTTTTATTAAGCATGTTAATACAGTCAAAGCTTTGTTATTTGGCACTTAAACAACTGGAAAGCTAGAACCTGAATCACAATGATAAGGATTTGATTGCAATCAGTTCCTTTTTTGGCATAAAATTATGACATAAAATCATAATAAAAAATTATGACAACACAGTTTTATTTCCTTTTGTCAGAGTACACTTATTAAATATTTCAGAATATGAAGAAAAGTGCATGTCAGTATAACATATCATAAATCTTTTTTTTAAATGTCATGTCAAATTAATGTAACTTACAAAAATGAAAAACTAAAATAATTACAACTTGGTGGTGCCTGCTATATAAAATGTTCTTTAATTATTGTGAAATTAACAGGTATTACCTTTATTTTTTGATATAGGATTTCTTCTATTTCAACCAACTCTCCTAGTCCAACGCATTAAAAATTAATTGTAATGACGATATAAAACTTATAAAAAATATTAAACATCTTCCCCACTGTCAGAACAACAGTAAATCAAACCCCACAGTCTCAAGATTGAGCGCTCAACACAACCCCGGTTTTCAACCACCATACCTCTGCCAGTAAGGAAAATATTACGTCTATCAACATTAAATTTAAAATTTTAAAATTTAGATAGTCTAAAAAGCTTAGCTGCATATGGAGCATTTTTTCTATTCTTTCCTTAATTCTCTCCTTTGTAACTTGGTTACAGATCAACTTATATCTATCATAGGCTTCTGTGTCACGTGTTAATTTATATGTATCCCATGCATTTTTCTTCTCCGCCATATGTCTCATTAGTTCATCTGACGTCCATTTAGGCCTAAACCTTGAACAATATTTCTTAGTTGGTATGTAAAACTTAGTAGCTTCCAAGAAAAGTTCTTTGAATGTTTCCCATTTTGAATTTGCTGTTGGTAACATCATTAGTTCGTCCCACTGTATAGAATTTAAATACTGTCTCAGACCATCGTAGTCGCCTTTACAAAAGCAATAACCCTTCCCTTTACCCCTGATGGTAGTTACCTCTTTGAGTAAATCCCACTTCAGCACACTGTGATCACTGCCACCTAGTGGTTCCTCTATCTGCAGATTCTTAATGCATGAAGAATCACTACTGATAATAAAATCAAGAGTATTACTCCCTCTAGTTGCCTCCCGAACATGCTGATGTAGAAAACAATCATCCAATAAATCCACAAAAGCCTTGCTAGTGTGAGAGTGACCAACCCACAAATTCCAGTCAATATCTGGGAAATTAAAATCCCCAATTATAAGACTCTCTGATTTACTGGCCCACTCTATTTCCCTGTACAGTTTCTTATTATACTCATGAGAGTCATTAGGCCTATAGCACACTCCTACTCTCAATTTTGATCTCCCAATGCTTATGTCACACCAAACTGACTCAACACTGCACTGTCCAGCGATGTCGACTGGCTTTGCTTCCTTGGATTTTATGTGTTTCTTAACTAATAGCATAATCCCTCCTCCCTTCCTATCCTGTCTATTCTTTCTGTAGACGTTGTACTCCCCAAAGTCCAGTTCTGCATTCCTTATATCTGTGTGACACCATGTCTCTGATATCCCAACAATATCCGCCTTTAATGCTTTGAGCAATACCTCTAATTCATCAAATTTATTTACCAAACTCCTAGCATTGGTGTACACGCAAGTATACATACACCTGTTATTTTTCTTAGCTACCTTAACACCACCCATGTGTTTACTTGTAGTAAACACATGGGAGTAAACACAACCCATGTGTTTACTCCCAGCTGTCTCTGAAATATCCTGCATCTTGTTTTCCAGGCTTCTGCTCATTCCAATAGAAGCAGTGCAAGAATCACTTTCAACTCTGCCAGTGGCTACTGTTAATCTATTAGTCCTTGTATCCCCCAAGCTAGCAGTTTTCTGACCCACCTAACACTGCCTCGATAGCATCAGCAAATATTCTTGCGCCCTTTCTATTTAAGTGTATCCCATCCTGTAGAAGCAGTCCCTTCTGTAAACAAGTACATACCAGGCTGAAAAAAATTCTACCCCTTTGGCCTTTCACAATCTGCTCAATGCTGATGGGATTCTTCCTCTTGCTCAAAATAATTGCCTAAGAGGGCATAAATTCAAATTGAGGAAAGACAGTTGTAGAATAGATGTGTGGAAGTTTGCCTTTAGCCAAAGGGTGGTTGATTTGCGGAACAAACTTCCATCTGTTGTAGAAGTTTATAGCTTAAATAGATTCAAAGCAGAACTAGACAAACATTTGGAGTAAGTGGATGGGTGAAATTAGGTTTTTTTTTATGTTAAAAACGTTTTTACCGGCATTATTTGGAAAAAAGCATTACGTTACTTAGAAATTGTCACGAAACCAAATGTGCATGCGTTGTACTTGTTGCTGCAGTGATGCAACAAGTATAATACATGCACCCAAAAAACTCAATTATACACAACAAGTGCAGTGATGCAACAAGTACAATTGAGCAGTGACGCGCTACGTTATACCGTTATATCAGCATGATTAATTCGAGAGTGAAGCGCCTCCATAGCCAGGTGGGAAGGAGCAGCAGCAGTGCGTAGCACATGCTTCTTGATTAGACCGGGGTTCGAGCCCGTCACCACCAAATACGGAGGATGCAGAAAGGTCAGGGAATGACCAACGCATATTCTGGAGCAATATGGCCTTAGTTGCTAATGCTCCTAAAAACCAAACAACAGAAACAGAATACGAGAGTGACTGTGCCAAAATCTACAGCCCAGCGTTCAAAGGAATATTGTGAAAGAAAGAAAGGGAAGTTGGACAGAAATGTGAATCCACATGAAATTCAACAAGAATGTTTCATTATGCCTGGGAGTTCCCAAACTGCACCCAAAAAAACTCGAGCTGAAATAATGAAGGAATATCATAAACGGAAGAAAAGGAAATTAGAAATTGAAACTATTCCGAATAATAATGAAATTTAACCACAGAGTTCTACTATGCCTGATACTTATCAATAATCTAAAACTGCAGCAGAACGAATGAAGGAATATCATGCATGAAAAAAAAGTGAAATTAGAAGTGGTTAATAATGAGATTCCTGATTACATCCCTATAGTGTCTGCACGAGCTGACAGTGAGTTTGAAAAACTAGTGTACAAAAACCCATTTAAATTTAGTTGTAATGTTTGATCATTTATGGTTTCAATTAGATTGGAAACCATTTCTAACAACTTCGTATGAATTACTTCAAAATGAATTTCATTTACAAGAAGTGAGTACTTTCATGACGTGTAATACATGTCATATTTCATTAAAAGAGGGACGGATACCAACTATGGCCACGTCAAATGGATTTATATATCCAACATATCCTACTCATTTGCCTCCACTGGATGTTATAACTGAGCATATGATATCACCACCATTACCCTTTATGCAAATTTGTTGTTTACGTTATGAACATGGACAATATGGGATCATTGGACAAGTAATAAATGTACCAGCTAATGTAAATACGGTGGTTCATCAATTACCTAGAGAATTAGATGACGATTATGCCATTAATGTACATATAAAACGAAGATTCATACATAAATCATCATATCTACAAGGATGTGTGCAGAAGAAAATAGTGAAAATATAGTTACGGTATTTGATAAATTCACCTTTGTATAAATTCTACAGCATAAAAGTGAGTGACGATTTCTTGGGGACAAATGATGATAGTGAACAGGAACATTCAGATGAAATTGTAGAACCTGTCAACAATGATAATGAGCTATTGTTAATTCAACAACAAACATTATGGTATGAAGATAAATATTTATGTATAGCACTGGTTCAGAAATCATCTCCAACAAGTTTCATATTTGATATACATGCAGAAGGACTTTCTTTTCCAGCTATATATTTGGGACATGCATGAAAATTTAAAAATTGATTGAAAATTACTCCCTTTATGATGGCATTGAGTGAAATTCATAGATCTGATTGTCGTGGAGTAACTCCACAACATTTGCTATACAGGCAACTCTCGGTTTATGAACATTCACTATAACGAACATCGCAATCATTCAAAATTTCTTAAAGTCACCAATAGATAGAGCTCCTTATAAAATGAAATGCCAAACGTATAGTGAACTTAATTGTAAGATTTAAATAAAAAACTTTTAAAAAATGTATTTATTACAATAATTATCATGAAATTGTTGAATGGGGCAATAAAATTGACCTCGACCTTGATGTGACTGATGTGAGAGAGCTTTTGGACTCGCATTTTGAGGAATTAACAACCGATGAAATAATTGAAATGGAGACATCTAAATTCTGAAGTAACAAAAGAACCTGAAAGGTCAGGGAATGACCACCGCATATCCCGGAGCAATATGGCCTTAGTTGCTAATGCCCCTAAAAACCAAATAACAACAACAACAACCGTCTCTACAGGATGAACTACAAGATTTCATACAAAGTGGTATATCTATATAGTCAATGAACGTACAAAGTTTATGGTCCCATGTTCAAGATATCGAAATGGATACAATCTTACAGCAATCCAAAATATTGATATTAAGTGAAACGTGGTTGGATAATGATGAACATATATTACTTAAACCATTCTAATGTGTGACTCGATTTAAAAGATTGGATGTTTGTAGTGGTGGTGTTGCGATATATCAACGTGAAGGTTCAACTATCATCAGTACACCATATATCTTTGCACAATATAATAGCAGCAATGCGACAGTGGTATCAGATGAAATTGGAGACATTTGTGAATCTTTGTGCAAATTCAATAGTGAATCTATTTTCATCGTTGCCATATACATCACTCCAGGGATGTTGTTAGATATAATTCAAAAATTCATAAACAAGAATTTGATGCCATGTTCCATTGAAGGTGCAAAATTATTGGAAGAGCCACTGGATAGTATATCTATATATCGTATACCTGGTGATTTCAATCTAGAATTAAGTTCTGAGGCTGGAAAGAAATTTTGTAAATTTATGAAAGATGTCTTCAATTTAGATATTAAGTCAAATACTTTAGTAAATACTACATGTAATGGAACGACAATCGATGGAGTGAGTATTCACTCGGGAATTAAAATCATTTGAGTCAAAATTATGTATCTTATTTCAGTTACCATAGACCAATAATTTTAGTGTTATTATAATATATTTTATACGAATCATTTCATTGTACACTAGTACAAAGAAAAATTCCATTCATTGTATTTTATTGTATTTATTTTACTATACCAGTTTCATAATGTTTTATTTTACTGTACCAGTTTCATAATGAGCTCCTGCAGTAAAGACGTTTTTAATGGCTGCCACTGTGACATTATCAGTGACACTATCAGTCTCAGAGTAGAGCGGCAGCAACTGATTATGTACCTGGTACATAATTTTTCTTTTTTTTTTTTTTTTTGGCTGATGCTATATAAGCTTGCTCTCTTGCATTATGTGCCTTTACTAATGCTAAAAGTGTGGTCTGGATCTAAAAGAAGACATTAATCTTATATAAGGCATTCAAAGAAGAACAGTCAGATTGGTGAGTAGCACTTCTGTAAATTTCTGGTTTATGTCAACTGTCATTAGCAACACATCTGTAAAATTCTGGAAAGCTAGCAAATTAACATTGTCCCTATGAGGAAAGGTTTAAATATGGACCAAAAAGCTACACATCTTAGGAGACCTGATTGGGATGAATAAGTCTGAAAGGAATGAGTAAAATGAATGAGAGAGTTATATTATATTTCCACCGGTAGGTGGAGCAAGGGTACAAATATAAAGTCTTGGGGAGTAGCAGAAGACAGAATTTCATGAAATTTACTTTACATGGTGACTGAGGCAATTTTTGCCAAAGATCACATGGAAGTGGAACTGGATGAACACTTGCTGATAATATAAGTGATTGGGTAAGTTTTTGATGTGAAAACATCTTTGGTGGCACCTACTAAATTTCAGACTGAAGTAAAAAACCAATTTGTCACAAAAATGTGAAATGGAAGTGATGCAAATTATGTAACTTCCTAAATCATGCCCGCTACTTACTCTACCGAATCAACGTTTGTGACTGCAACGTTTGTGTCGTTTAGGAAGCAACAGTATTTTCACATAAAACATCTTTCATGCATACAGGGGGTGCCACACTTTTTTTTCCCCTGCAGATGCAAAATAAGTCCACTTCCTTGCATAATTTGGCCATTCTAATATCCACATGCTCCAACTTCCTCATTCTCATTTTTTTCCAAGTTCTTTTTACATCCCTCCATCACTTCTGTAAATTTCTGGTTTATGTCAACTGTCATTAGCAACACATCTGTAAAATTCTGGAAAGGTAGCAAATTAATATTTGATATTACAATCAATGATTGGCCATCTCCTCTCTCATCTAAGATTGTCAACCATATGTGCGATAACAATTTTACTTAGTTAAACACAATTATCTTAACAACACCCATTCCTCTGTGGCAACTTAGCTAGCATAACATATTGCTGCCTAGCTCTCATTTAGAAGAGTTTAGTTTGATTCACATTGAAGACTGGAGGAGCAAGGCTGTAGTTAGTTGGTCTCAGGTAGAGGAAGTAGGGTTTTCTTACCCTACTTCCTTTACAAGGTTATTCTGGGTTTTTCAGCCCATGCAACATGCAAATCAGCCTGTAAACACATACCTCTACATCAAAAATACATTTTAAAATTTCACATCCTTAAAAAAAAATTAACAGTATTAACATGACACCTTCAGCACCAGTTTCTTTATAAGAAACTTCATTAACATGCACTATGAGAAGTATTGTAAATCAATTGAAGATGGTCTTTTACTAAACAGTGATCCACATCCTCTATGGAATTTGTTTAATGCTTATAAAATTACCTATTCTATCTTACTGGAAAATAAAGGAATCATTTGATAACTTTGTAAAATTTTCAGCCAGCTGTCTTGGAAGCCTTCACTAGGCACTTCATTTCGTGAAGTGAAGTGCCTGGTGAAGAAATTCCAATGTGTATTCACATTGGAATTTCTAATCCCAACCCCCCCTTCCTTTAAACTCTTGTTTCCTTAGATCAATACTTGTTCAACTGATTCTACATGTTGTCACAAAATCATGGATCATGGTATTCTTCATACTCTTACCAATTCTAATAATAACTGCTCAGAGGGTTTTGACTTCCACTTATGTTCTAGAAAAGTTGCCTTCTCTTTCTCATGCCACAATCATTTTGCATATTTTAATAGTTTTATTCTTTCTAGTTGTTAATCTTGTTAACCTGTTCAGTTAACATAATTCCCACTCAGTAAAAAGGCACCAAATTCTTTGTCAAAAACTATGGGCTAACAGCTCATTTGAACTTTATTAGCCAAAGTTTTTAATTATGTTATTCATCATAAAATGCAGTTCTGAGTTGAACATGCTCTGATCTCTGAAAAGCATGGTTTTCCTGGCAGATCTGTTGTGATTAATCTCTTGTCCTGACAGTTTATCCCTTTTGTTTTAGACAGTGGCAGCTAGCTAGATGTTATTTACACAGATCTTTACAAAGCTTTTGACTCAGCTCATCATAAAGTGCTAATCAATAAATTACACAACCAGTACTGTAATGTAAGAAATGCACATTACTGTATTTCTTAAAGAACAGTGCTAGGAAAGCATCACAACCACGAGCAATTGAATCACCGAGGAATTGGAACCTTAGTGATTCAATTCCAGAAAAACAAGACTAATAGCTAGTGCTAGTTGTGATATCCAGATTGGTGGGGGGGATGATGATGTAAAGACAATTGAAATTGATTTGTCAATACAGCAGAAAAAATGTTAATAGCTTAATTTGCTGATTGTTAGAATACAGTAATGTTTAGTTGTGTGACAACTACCTGATTAATTTGAGAGTTACCAGAAGGGTTTAATGTTAAGTCATAGATCATACCAGTTTTAGTGGAATCAAGAAAGCATTTTTGCTGCATTTTGACAAGCCTTTTTTGACTTCTCTCTGTGAAACAAGAAAAAAATAAAATAAAGCTGACACCGATTTCTTAGAAATAAATTCAATGTGCAGTATTTGTTTTCCTGATGATAGATGTGAACTCTGAGGATATCCAATGGGGAACCACCGTCTAAAACATGTTCTTGACCTTTTTTTATCAGAAATTTTTCAATAAACTTAGGATTGTCTTGTGCCTTTTTTTCAAATAATGATACACACAACAGACAAATCTACATGCATCCACACCACATTATAATCCACACTGAATTTAAAAATGGCACATTAAACTCCCAGCTCTTCACTACCGTTTGAGAACTGCTGGTCTGAAAAAGGAAAGGTTAGTGTTTGGGACAGTGTATTGGACACTATATGATAGCTAGCTTCTAAATAGAAATCAATATCATTAAAATTTATAAAGAATAGATCAGCATCCTAATTTGCAAACCTGAATGGGAAAAAATATCTAATAACAATAAACATCCAGTGAAGCATGATTAAATCAGTTTTCTATGTTAATTAATTTTGTTAATATTACATTTTCATTTCTAGACATTTTGATAGAATTCAGTCCTGCACATTTTGGGTAGTTTTCTGCAGTTATAACAATTTCTTTAGAAAACTCTGTTCCTAGATGGACTTTATCCATCTGTATATCAGTCAACACTGAAATGTGCAAATAGAGAAAAATAGCCATATGTTCCTCAGAATATAGAAAGCAAAATATAAAAAGGGGGAAGGAGTTTTAAAATGCAAAAATGTAAGTTATTATTTGCATTTAAAACTACCGTATTGAATTTGCTACAATAAAATCTAATTGGTATTCTTCAATTCATTCTTTAATACAAGTAAATTAGGTTGTGCAGTTTTAAACTCTCTGAACTTATAATTATTATTATTAGCCATATGGTGCAAGGAAGCCTGAGCTTATGCTGCACCAGCCAAAAAAAATAAATAAAAATTCCTGCATTACCCGGAGAGAGAAAGAGAGAGTCAGAAGTAGAAGGGAATCACCAAGAAAGCAAGAAAGAGAAGAATAATGATATCCAGCTCAGGACTCTGGGTTTGCCAAGCCCATACTCACCAGATGTGAGCCCCTGGGGTATAATGGTGAATACTTATTTCAAATATATGTGTTTAACAAACGTAATTCTATTCATCAATGGTGTAATATCTGTACATACCTTCCAGCTGTTAATAGCACGTTTATGCATGAACATAAAATATGGATACTTCTTTCTGGAAATAAAAGGAACAGATTACATATAACAATTTTCATTGTAACTAAAGGTTAATACATTGCCTGTAAGTGTTGTTATTGGCGTTTTGTAAGAAAAAGCAAGTTTTCTTACAAAACATTCACTGCTAAAATAATATTGCACATTTATGAACGTTTTCTGTGCGTGCTTAAAAGCTTTTAAAATTAACACTTTACTTTTACATTTTCCAAGTGCATTTATATTTAATCATGTTAGTGACGTAGTTTCTTCCTACAATTTTCTACAAATGCACTTGGAAGTAATGGATATTAACTGGAAAAATATTTAATTTATAGGAGAATTTCATTACCTTTTTTTTTTTTTCTATAACAAATAGCATATTTTAAATATTGCATAAAAACTTAATATTCATACTAGATAAGAGGTATTTCAGTTATGAAAGAATGTGCCCTATACTCTGCAACAGCTTCTCAAGTCACTAGTAGTTCTAATTTAAAAGCTATTTACATAGTCTGTATAATACTATACAATTTTTTTTTACAAAATGAAATTCTGCACCACATAATTCTATGAACAGGCATGAAGAATAATGTTGAAGTGATATAATTTATTTTGAGTTTTAAATCCTTAGGCACAAAATTTGACTCTAATCATAAAACTATTCTCCCAAATTGAGTCCACAAGGGACGGTCGTTTATTTTTTTCTGGGCTTTATTGTTAATGGCAGAATTTATTTTGCTCTGATTCCAATGGAAAAAAATTGGTAATCTAGCACCAATGTCACTGACTGCATAGGAGTACTAGGTTTGTCAGATCAAACTTAATCATTTCTCTCTTTACTTAACTACAATATTAGCATTGCTGTTCATTAGGATGGTTGTTCTAGCACTAACAGAACTTGATGCAGTCATGTATAATAATTCCTTGTTGGCTCAAAGACTCCACTTTAAATCATTCTGGAACCTTAAGTAATTGTGATAACTGATTAATAATTGTTTGGAACAGTGGTAGTCTCAGGATTTTCTAGTGGGAGGGGAGCAAAAAAATCCACATTATTTTGATCATTGAGGGGATGGGCTTAGCTCCTTCAGGTCCTACCAGACTGCCACTGGTTTGGAATATTTGTAAACTCTCTATCTAGTTATAACAAGGTATTAGCTTTATTATTTTAATCTATTTTGATTGGGTGTTTTTCTCTCTATATATAGAACTTAGATATATTGTAAGACCAAAATATCAGAAACCAAACCTTAGTATCTTGAATTCCAGGTGGCATGGATCCAACTGGTGGCTGAAAGATACCTAGTATAAGTTTAAGCCATTGGTGTAGCAATAATTCCTCTAGTTCTTTCAGTGGTGAGGGTAGTGGATTTTGTACATGCATATCATATTCAAATGCATTCCACTGGTTTTCAGTGCAGTTTAGATACCTCAATTCAGAAATAGTTCAACTGGAAAACCAGCACAGCAACATTAGTATGATTTATACAGTGCACTATTGTGTCTGTATAAGCATGTGTTTATGGGTGGACTTGCATGTCATGCAAGATGAAAAACCCAGAATAACATAGAAGAAACCGTACTCTCTTTCTGCATTAGATTGGCTAACTGCAGCCCAGATTGAAGAGACTTTTTTAAGAATTTCTACAAGCCAGGCTCCAATGGCATTCAAACCCAAACCAGGGCTCAGAATGGAGATTCTAGCTCTTCATATAACATCACATATAAGTGTTAACTACCTTCTGCATGTATTATCCTGTTGAGCATTCATTTCATAAAATTTTAAATTTCAGCTGAGTTGCAGACCCCCCCCTCCTCCAAAGGAATAACAAGTGGCAAAATCATTATACTCTCATGGAGGACGCATAGCAACATATAGTTGTTTTATAATTAAGGAAAATTTGCATAGTGTAATTAATTTATAGTCTGAAGAAGTTTGTTAGAATGTCACAGAATTGTATGTTACTATTTCATGAACAGGATTAGCAATGGGAAACTCAAAAAGACTTGCATTTTGTGATTCTTAAATAAAATCAGCTGACATGGTGCACTTGGATCATTGTGTTTGTAAATAACATTGCTATTAGAAATAGGTGGTCTTCATATACACTGATTTATAACACTGGTAGGAAATGATACTTTCTTATGTATCTCCAGATGACCCCCCTCTTCTTAATGTATCTCCAGATGACCCCATCTTCTTAATGTACCTCCAAAAGCAAATGCACTTGTAATTTACAGCTAGAAAGAATTGGACTGTACACTGAGAGTTATATAGTGATATTTATCAAACCAACTGGCCCATTTCCTGATATTGCTGAATACTCTGACTATGCTATTGATAGCCATCAATCACATATGAAGAATATGTGGATTGATGAAGATAAAAACACAATTATGCTTTTCTTGCTCATTTATTAATAATGTTCACTGATAAAAATCATCAGGTCCTGGAACCAGTGAAAAACTCTCATAGAGCCAATTGTTGACAGTTGGATACAGAATAAGTATGGTTTTCAAAGAGCTAGGGGAACTGTTTGAAAATCTCTTTGAGGGGGAGACGGAATTTACAATCATGCCTCTGTTTGGCATAATATTTTAAATCTTGTTTTTGTATTTCCTGGCCCATCAGCAGATCTGTTTATTTGGTGGATACAGATCTGCACAACATAACTACTGTGACTACCATTTGTAGTTCTTTGTAGCATAGCTCACATGATGACCACCTGGCTTCAGAAAACAGTCTTGAAAATCACCTATGCTTGTGGTGAATGATCAGGAGAAAATTCGATTAACTATGGTTCAGTATTGCGATTTTGCAGAAAACCAGATCCAGGAGAGAGAGAGAAGAGATTTGGCTGTTTTGCTCAATGTGTGAGCTTTTAATTTTAATAATAAAATATCATGAAAAACAGTAAAATGCCTCGAAGAGATTGGTGGAAGTAACATTAATAGTAATAATAAGTACTCAGTATGTCTGTTACTTACTGCAATGCAGAATATATCTGCTGAACTTGGAGAACTCCATCAGGACTGCCATAAATAACCTGAGCCACAAGTTCTACTAGCTTGGTTGGAGGTCGTAATAATTTTGTACCTGAATGAGGAAAAAAAAGTACATTAAAATTGCCGCTATCACATATATAAAAGGGTGGAGCTAAGTTAAAATTTATGTAATCTTACAGTCTTGTGTTCCTTTTAATTGCTCAATTGATTTTAATTCATATGAAATTTTCCATTGTCTGTTTGCATGTTGTGCAGGATAAAAACATTGAGTTTCCAAAAGAAAAATTATACAATCCTCATGCAAAATCCATTAATTTGGCCACATATTAATGGAGCTTGCACAGAAGTATTTTGCAACTTCAGCTAGTGATGGAATTGAACCTAGGACTTTTCCACATGGAGTAAGAAAGCAATGATGTTATCCATTGCACTAAAAGCATAGGCCCAATGTACTAATAACATAGAAAAGATGTAGGTAAAGTGATAGCATTAGCATTAGTTGAGGCATATGATGCAAGAAAGCAAGCTTATAGAGCATCAGCCAAAAAAAAAAAAAAAAAAAACAACAACCTTCCCATTTCACCCATCCAGTCACTTTAAATGTTTGTCTAGTTCAGCCTTAAATTTATTTAAGCTATCAACTTCCACAACAGCAGATGAAAGTCTGTTCCAGCAATCAACTACCCGCTGGCTAAAGACAAACTTTCACACATCTATTCTACAACTGTCTTTCCTCAATTTGAATCTATGCCCCCTCGGGTTCTTAATCTTAGCAAGTGGAAGTATTCCATCGGCATTGAGCCTGCTCAAACCATTTAAAGCCTTGATATAGTGTATAAAAGAATCCTTGATGTCCCAGTGACAAATCAATAATAAACTTGAATTAATTCAGGTATAATCAACAGCCTAAGAACAAACTCAAAGATTACAGAATATCTAAACTGCAATATGCATGCTCATACAGTAATAAAATATACAGCCAAAGCTCTTTATAGCGACCGTCTTTTTAACATCCCACACATTATAATGTCCTATGTGGTTGTTCCCGGCCAATTTCTCATTAACCTAATGGTATTTTATGAACAATCGATATAACACCCTTCCAATATAATGACCGTTTTCTCATTCCCCTGGGGGATCATTATATAGAGCTTCAACTGCAATATGATATATCCGTAAGAATGTGAGTAAATACATCTACTCTACAATAAATTTGATTAAACTCAAGCAAGACAAACAAAAGAACAGATTGACTTTAAGAGAATGAAAACAGTAGGGAGGTCTCATAAATTGGTGATTTTCTCCTCTCTCTCTCTCTCTCTTTCAAAAGCCTCAGGCTGCCTTGCACCACATGGCTAATAATGATAAATGATAATTGTATGCGAGAAGGTGATGTGAAAATCTGAGTGATGTATTAATATACTGTTTTTATTTTTAAAATGGGGTGGAATGGGGTAGGGTGTGATGAAGGAAATGAATGAAATATGAAGATTTTTAATATACTATATGCACATAAGATGTACCCAACACTTAAAGCATGTTCAATGCATGCAACATATTAATAGAGATCATGAACATTCATGTTCAGCTTATCTATATCATAATCTGCCATTATTAGACAGGATGAACAATTCTAAATGTGCCATTCTCTTAGAACATACCTGGATCCTGTCAAGCTGAGTTTTCACAACTCACATTTCTAGTCTACCACAGTGCTACAATATTCTATAATTATAAGTGCACACTGAAATAACAGATTTAATACCAAAAAAAAGCAACAACACTGAGTATATTTTATAATGTATATATTTTAATGTTTTTGATGCTATAACTTAGCAAAATCTATGGACACAACACAGGTCAACTTTCTGCATATTATAGGGTTATAATGAAAGTGATATACATTATTAGCATTAAAATATTATTACCCATCTAATATTGAACTTCCATAATCTTGTATAAAGACTTGAATGTACTATGGCATGAATGTTGTGAGATTATGAAACATGGTGATTGCAGAGTATCCTGCAGTTGCACCAGTTATTGATCAAAATGTCGTACAGCATAGCCTGCCCTGCCTCATCCCACAGATGCCCTCCATCAAGGCTTAGTAGGCATGATACATCATTGTCTGCTTAGTTTTGAGATGTGGGTTTCATTCCCTTCAAAGAGCAGAGAAATTTCTATAGTGCCCTTCAATAGAGGCTGTAGTTAGTCGATCTCAGATGGAGGGAGCAGAGTTTTTTCCAGTGAGTTACTGGGTTTTTCACCCTGCACAAACATTAAAATTGGCCTGTTAACATAAACTTCTACAGATAAAATATACATAGCTATATGGGTACGAACAACAATCTTCAGCACCTTTAAATAATGATTTGAATTGGCATAGGAAAATTAAATAGTATTAATGTTAAAGTAGTCCATAACTGTTAGACATTGTTCAGACTAGAACCATTGGTTGTAGTACCAAAAAATCATAAATACTGAGTCGCACATGCATCTGGGCAATTCTGTGGTGCTCACGCCCTAGTAGTTCTACAAAAATGTGCCTTCCATTGTTTCTGTAAAATCCTGGTTTGAGGAAAACGAATTCCAACAAAACAATTGGATGACTCAGATTCCAGAGTTGAATTTGATCAAACCTCCTTAATGAGGATTAAGAATTTAATTTATGATAAACCCTATTGTATTTTTTTTTTATTCTGTAATTAGTGGAAATTTACATACAATTTCAAAAGACAATTTCAAAATTTAACAGTTTCATAAGTTTTTTCAGCAGTTTCAGTTGTTGTTGTCGTTGTTGTAGTAGGATTTTAGGAGCATTAGTGACTAAGGCCATATTGTTCCAAATATACTGTCTGTAAATTGCATGTGTTCTGTGGTTGATTTTTATGTTTTTGCTAGACGAAAAACCCGAGTTTCCAGGGGAAAAAACCGTGTTAGCCTCGCCTGAGGCCAACGTCAAAAAGGCCAATAAAAATTTTTCACGTCATTGACGAAACTTGAACTCCAGTCTTTTCCACCAGGTGTGGAGAGGACAGCGATTCCACCAATTATGCTACCCACGAGGGTCACAAGATTCATGCAACTGTATGTACAGTTTGGCGTTGTATATACTGTACATGGAGTTCATTACAATTCTTTTGTAAATTAATCTTCTTCTTCTTCTTGGATTTCTCTGTTGTATCAACAGTTATCCTCGACCTAATTTTTTTTTTTTTTTTATAATTTAATTTTGTTCCTCCACTCTTTTCTGTCCTCCCAGTCTCCATTCTTCACTTTCCTCTTATCCATAGCCATCCTCACTCCCTCCATCCATGTGCTTCTAGGTTTTCCCCTCTTTTTCCTTGTAGGGGGGTTGTCTGTTCCATTGCTTTTTTAGGTAATCGCTCTTCCCCCATTCTCATAGCATGTTCATACTATTCTAATCTTTTTTGTTCTATTTTGTCGATGATATTTATTTGAGCGTCCATTGCTTTTCTTATGTTTTCATTCCCAACTCTTTCTAGTTTAGATCTTTGGGCTGATCTCCAAAAATCCATATTGACAGCTAGCAATTTCTTCTTTGCCTTTCCTTTATAGTCCAAATCTCAGATGCATATCATATAGTAAGATACTCTGAAAAATTGTATTATATAGTAATCGTTTGGTTTTTGGGAGAATGTTATTGCTCCATAACATTGGATTCAACATTCCCAAGACCTTTCTTCCCTCATTAATTCTCCTTGTAATCTCATCTTCAGATGAACCATCCATTTGCACAATAGCTCCTAGGTATTTAAACTGCTTCACATTCTTTATCTCTGCTCCATTTACACTGAGAATGCCTGCTGTTAAATTCATATATTCCATCCTATTAAAATTTATTGTCAAACCCCATTCTCTATATTGTTCCAATAGCTTTCTGCACAAATAGTCAGCATCCTGCGCAATCAGTACCTGGTCATCTGCAAACAAAAGGTTTTAAAAGTAGATGTTTTGAGCCAGCCACATAATCCCATTGGTCTGCATCTTTGGGACCAAGCCTCCAGAGTCACTTCCAGGAACACCTTGAATAACGTGGGGGATAAACAGCACCCCTGTATCATGCCTTTTGATGTTTTGAATTTCCTTGATATTTCTGATCCAATTTTAATGCAGCAAGTGTTCTTTTTGTATATTTTTCTAATTATGTCGATCAGTGGTTGTTGTATTGATATTTTTTCCATGCTTCTTGGGACTCTCTTAAGCTTTTTCCAAGTCAATAAACACTAGTCCTATATCCTGTCCAGTAGCTTGGCATTTTTGCAGAATATGCTTGACTGTGAATAAATGGTCAGTACAGCTGTAAATCCACACTGCTCCTCCGAAATCCTTATTTCTTTCTCTAGTTTAGTTTTCTGTATCCCACTAAAAAGCTTTGCAATTGGATAAAAAACACAGATTACTCTGTAGTTTGAGCAATTTCTTCTATCCCCTTTCTTAAACACAGAAGTGGTGTATCCCAGTGTCATCTCTGATGGTATTTCTTCTCTTTTACATATTTGTTAAATAGTCTCGTGAGCAGTGAGATGATTTTTCCTCCTCCGTATTTTAGCAGCTCCATGTTCATTCCTCCAGGTCCCTTTTCATTTTTTCCTTTTTTTACTTCTATTTCCACTTCCTCAAAGCTAATTCTTACTTCTTCTCCTGTCCAGGAAGTTTCAACTTGGTTATCTCTAAATTCCTCTCTGTTTTCACTCAGTAGTTCTCCATAATATCTATACCACTCTTCTAATTTTATTACATTCAGATTAGCCTTTTTTTTATGTGATTGTCACAAGCTCTTCAGTACCTTCCATGCTGCAGCAGATCTCTCACATCCTATCTTGCTGTTTACTTCTGCGCAGGTTCTATCTCATGCCTCATTTTTGCTTTGTCAATTTTAGTCCTTACTTCTTTATTTTCCTCCCTATATATGCTCCTATGTTCATCACTTTTGGAGCTAAGCCATCTGAGGTATGCATCCCTTTTCCTTTTATCAATTCTTTTAATTCTGAATTCATCCAGGTACTTGGTGTCTTTTTATCCATTCTGCCCAATACTTCTCCTGTGATCTTCATTACTGTTGTAAATTTATGCTTTATTATAAAATTATAATGTACATTGGTGGACAAAAACTTGCATCGCCTTAAAACAAGTAACATTTGTAGTGAAACATGTAAGATATTACAGTCATTTTGTTTGTCGCAAAGCAAAGGTATTGCATCAGATAGTAATTGCAAGGAATTGCATTAGCCATTTCTATAAGTATGGCATTGGAAGAGTATAGACGCTCATTAGTATCCTGTTTTGCGGAGGTGTAATGGAAAAGAAAAAAGTGTAGCTGTTTCTCTGTCCCAGGAAGAGCTTTCTACGCCGGCTATCGCTGATAAAATAGGCTGCCACCAGTCAACAGTATCCCTGGTGCTGAAATTAAAGTGTGAAACCGGTGATGTGAAGAGAAGACCTGGATCGGGCCATAACAGAGTGACTATGCCTTCCCAAGATCGATATTTTAAACGGCTATGCCTTCATAATCACAATGCTAGTGCTCCTGATCTAAAACTGGACTTTGGGATGACCTCTGGTGTTGAAACAAGTGCACGAACTATCTAAAGACGGCTTTCGGGATGTGGTTTGCATGCTATCGGCCCAAGTAGAAGCCTTTGTTGACCCAACAAGCGAGGAAGAAGCGACTTGCTTGGGCTAAAACGCATGTTTCATGGACAAAAGAGTAATGGGAAACCGTCATCTTTTCTGATGAATCGAAATTCAAACTGCATGGCTTGGATGGGAAGCGATATGACAGAAGACGAAAATTGGAGGCATACCATCCTGACTGCATAACACCGACTGTAAAGTTCCCCGCCTGTCAGACGGTCTGGGGATGCATAACAATCAAAGGGGTGGGGCGAATTAGGTTTATTAATGGAACAGTGAATGCAGAAACCTACACTGCTATTGGGGAGGAGTGCTTGAAACCTGTTATTAGGGATCACCACACAGACGTCCAAAACTGCATTTTTCAATAGGACTCAGCACCTTGCCACACAGCAAAATTGGTAAGTTTTATGTTATTTAGATTTAAAGATGAGTTTGTCTTCTTGTCTCACATGGCTTAAAGCATACTTACACCAATGTTTTACCTCGTTTTTCTCCCTTAAGGTAAAGTCATACCTCAAAAACGCTGGCCGGCAACAGTCTAGGTTTGAACCCTATTGAAAATTGCTAGTACATAATGTAATCTAAAATTGCTCAGAAGAAGCCAACAAGTAAGATTCAGCTGCAGGAGAGCATTGTAAGGGTGTGGTACCACAAAATTGGGCAAATGATATCCAGGGTCCTGAGCTGGATATCATCATCATTCTTCTCTTTCTTGGTGATTCCTTTCTACTCTCTCTCTCTCTCTCAGGGTAACTCAGAAATTTTTTTGGTCGGTGCAGCATAAGCCTCAGGCTTCCTTGCACCATACGGCTAATAATAATAATGTCCAGTATCTTAACCACTGGGTCCAGTAGTTAAGACACTGGACTACCAGCCTGATGTACCCGGGTTCGAATCCCGCATTGGTGGAAGCGAACGTGGCTCTATTACGCTGGGAGACCGATATAATAATAATATTAAAAGGATTAAAAAAAAAAAAAAACATCGCAAAAGTTACCCCATTGGACTTACCTTCCCCAAGGTCGGAGTGACGGCTGTGGCAGATAGTGACGCCATCTGGTATCACTCGCGAGAACTAACTAAATAAATAAACCACTGACATAAGCTGAAGCTAAACAAATCTACCTCCATAGATGGATGATGTCACAGATAAATATTATTCATACTGCATCGAGTGTGGCACAGGATAAAGTCACTCGCGTGCAGGCCTTAGGCAGAGGGATCGGTTCGAAAAATTGGAGAGAGTCTCCAGAGCAAGACAGTGGAACAAGTGGCGCTGTCCCCCGTAAATCTACCACAAGAGAAGGGCAAGACCATCCAGCCCCACCAACTGGAAGTGTTTCCTGCACAACTGCGCTAGTTAGTGACCACCCAGGAAGGAAGAAAATGCCAACGCATGAAGTGGAGCATTGAAATGAATACATACATCATGTGAGCATAATATGCAATAACAAGGCTAGAGACCGATGACAATGTACAGATCGCGACTACATACCAAGTGGCTGGAACGATACCCTGATATTCAGGTCACCGAACAGCGATTAGCATACCAAAGAAGGACCATCGTCACGAAGAACCTAATAGCTCCTGCCATCTTGGAAAAAATCAAGCAGGATGTCAGTGATCAACTGCAAAGCACAAAGAATATGGTCAACATGGAACCAGAGGAGGAACAGCATACCATGGAACCAGAAGAGGAACAGCAAGAAGAATTACAACCCAGAGTAGCTGAAGTGGAAAGAGACGACGTCATTCTATCCAGAATAGAAAACGAGTGGAAGAAGGCTCTAACAGAATTCGAAGGAATGGACTCCACAAGAACCCACGTGATACATAAGCAGAGGCCAAATAAAATCCTGTGGAGATTAACAGACCACCTCAATCGGCAAATAATGCCACATTACCTTGCCAACAATGGTGCAACGCTGCAGGCTATCCACACAGTCGTATACTGTGTTGCCATAGCAGCCACTAGGATTAATAGAAAAGAAATGAGAAACCAGCAGCAGAAGAACCGAAAACAGAAGGAACAGCCAGCTTGGGAAAGAAGACTTCAGCAAAAGATAGAAGAATTAAGAGTCAAGATAGGTCAGTTTACCCAGTACCAACATTGTAATAGAAGTAAGAAATTGGTTGGAAAGATGAAGAGCATCCTCAAGAGAGACAGCACTCACAGAAAACATGAGACCAGAAATCAGAGAATATGAGAATATTTAGACACACTGAAGCAGAACCTCCTCGCACTCAACAAGAGAGTACACCGATACAAAGAGAGCTCCCAGAGGAAAATAAACAACCGAATCTTCGATGAGGACCAAAGAGCCTTCTACAGGAAACTGGGTGAAGATGAGAAACAGGAAACGGACCACCCGAGAAGACGATCGAAGAGTTCTGAGGAAATATCTGGAGCAGTGAAGTAAGACATAACAGCAAAGCACCCTGGATAGAAGTAGAACGGAAGAAAACGAAGGACATACAAGAGATGAGAGAGTGGGAGATTCGAGAAGAAGAAGTAAAACAGTCGATCAGAAACACCCACAACTGGCGAACCCGGGAATTGATAATATCCACAACTACTGGTACAAGAAGCTTACCTGCCCCCACAAGCATCTAGCAGAGCAGTTCACTCGAATGATAAGGCACCCGGAGACAATCTCGAAGTTTCTCACTGAAGGAGTCACTTATCTGAAGCCTAAAGATGAAGACACAAGAAACCCGGCGAAATACAGGCCAATCACATGCCTCCCAACGATGTACAAGATCCTGACCAGCTGCATAACTAAGAAGATATTAGACAACTTAGAGACTCAGAACATAATGGCCGAACAGCAGAAAGGATGCAAGCGGAGGAGCAAAGGATGCAAGGAGCAATTAACCATAGAGCAATTACAAGGCCTACATCGATTACCGCAAGGCCATCGGCTCCGTACCTCATAACTGACTAATAGAGACCCTGAAGATCTACAAGGTCAATCCGATAGTGACAAACTTCCTAGGAGCAACAATGGCGAAATGGAGTACCACCATTAAGGTCGAAAACATCAAAACCAGGCCAATCCCCATTAGAAGAGGAATCTTTCAGGGAGATGCTATGAACCCACCATGGTTCTGTCTTGCACTCAACCCGCTATCCACCATGCTCAACGGCAGCAAGTATGGATATAATCTCAAAGAAGGAAGAAAGAACCTGTACACCCTCATCCATCTGATGTACATGGATGACATCAAGCTCTATGCGGCACCCTAGGAGCAACTCCAGCAACTACTCCGGATCACCGAAGAATTCAGCAAGGACATCAGGATGGAATTTGGTCTAGAAAAATGCAAGATCCACACACTGCACCAGGGAAAATTAGTTGGTCGAAACTACCAGCTGCTGATTGGTAAAGCGATCGAAGCTATGACAGAAGGAGAAACCTACAAATACCTAGGGATGATGCAGGCTTAGCGGTTGGAACACAAGGAAATCAAAAAAGTGCCTGACCGAAAAATATCATCAGAGACTCAGAAGCCTGCTGAAAGCAAAATTGAACAGAGGGAACACAGTTAAAGCCATAAACACCTATGCAGCTCCAGTAATAACATACACATTCGGGGTCTTTGACTGGACTAACACTGAGCTAGAAGATATCATGCGAAAGACAAGGACAATGATGACCACGAGTCGCCAACACCACCCGAAGTCAGCAGTGGAAAGAATAACAATACCTCGGAAAGAGGGAGGAAAGGGCCTGATAGACTTCATTGAGCAACAGAAGACAGCGATAGTTAACCTGAAAGATTACTTCGAGAACAACACAGCACCAATCCACCAGGCCATAAGGAAGATAGATAAGTGGTATACCCCACTCAATCTAAGCGAGGAAACCCCTCTTGCCCAAACGGTACAAGGATAGAAAGATGGGCAAAGTAGACACTCCATGGCAGATACTACAATGACCTCTATCAAGATCACATCGATAGCATTGCTTCGAATGCAAGGCTCACAAGCGGGACGCGCTTCCCCAAGACTGAAGGATTCGTGCTGGCCATCGAAGACCAGGTAATCAATACCAGAAACTATAGAAAATACATCGCAAAGGAGCCCGGATTGTCAGATGACACATGTCGACGATGCCACCTGGCCTCAGAAACGATCCAACACATCACCGTGGGGGGCAAAGTGATCATCCAGACTGAGTACTCATAGACGCGACCAGGTAGCCAGGATAATACATCAGAAGATAACGAGGAAATACCAGTTGGCCAAAGAAAGTTTACCGTACTACAAGTATGAACCCCAGGCAGTACTAGAGACGCGAACCCACAAGCAGTACTGGGACCGCGCCATAATAACGGATAAGACCATCCCGCACAACAGACCAGACATAACTCTTGTGGACAAGATGGAAAAGGCTACCTACTTGATTGACATAGCGGTGCCGAACCCATGAGGGAAAAATTAGGAAATACACGAACCTGAGACATGAGATCAAGGAGATGTGGCATATGCAAGAAGTATTTGCATGATTTCTCATATTTTCATTAATTACGCATTTTACCCTTTTGGGAAGATATTTATGGGAGTTAGGTATATCAGGCGGAATCTTTTAATTGGATTTTATTCACAAAGATATATGTCCCATCTAACAAATGCATTTCGAACATTTCTACAACTCACAATGCAGCGTAAAACACATTATTTGCAAAATTCATGTGATACAGTTTTTTTTGTCCGCCACTGTAACTTGTACATTTTATACGTGTCATGTGATAGAGATACTGAGTATTGAATAAACAATTTACATATAGATGATGCCCAGCTATGGTAAGTGATTTATACACCAGTGTGGAGCAGCAAAACATTCATTTCATCATAAATAAATCTTTTCCGCTTATCATTTGGCATTTTGGAAATCAATTTTTTTAACTGTTCTTCCCTGTAAAACCAGCTTTACGGACATGCATAAAAATTCGTCCACGAAGCTACTACAGGGTCTATACAACAACTACTGTACATACAGTATTTTTTTTTTTTTTTTTTTTTTTGGTAAAACTTTTGAGTGCTCGTTTTTAAGTGCTCGTTTTTAACTGATTACGAAAATTACTTAAATATTCCTAACGCACTAGAATTTTGAAAAATTTCACTATTTTTCTATTAAAACTTATACTTATGTGATAGTAGAAAATATAATTTTCCTGAAAAGTGGCAACAGTTGTTGTCCGTAAATTAAATCATCAAGTTGAATCTTGAGTTAATACCGTAACTCAAGGTGAAGGTTATTACTTCGTCACAGGTCGCAACATGCCGCGACGGGTTCTGGCCAGTTAGGTATGTTATGATATAAACAGTACTAAACCGCAAAGTAGTGCTCGTAGATAGCACAGTTGGTATAATCATCGTCCTCCCTACACAAGCTGGAAAAGACGAGTTCGAATCCCGTCAATAAAGCGAGGAATTTTTTGGTTAGTTCGTCTCCACTTCTCTTAAAAAGGGGCAGCCAAACTAAACAACCCCAGGGGCTCACATCTTGTGAGTATGGGCTTAGCACACCCAGGGTCCTGAGCTGGATATCATCATTTTTCTCTTTCTTGGTGACTCCTTTACTTCTGACTCTCTCTCTCTCTCTCTCTCTCTCTCTCTCAGGCTAACTCGTGGAATTTTTTTTGGCTGGTGCAGCATAAGCCTCAGGCTTCCTTGTACCATATGGCTAATAATCATAATAATAATAATAAATGTTGAAGAAGGCAATTTAGCCACAACCTAATACGTCGTGTTAGTTAGTTCGCTCTATGTGGCATCCAACTGCTATCATACGTTGAAAGTCTGCTGCAAGTTCTGATCCATGACGCATAAATAGGCAGACTGACGATATTTATATTGGCATGTCTGAGTGGATACGCATGCGCGGGAGATTTCTAGCACAATACATTCTGTTCCTGAAGCGGGTAATGTAGTATATAAGTAATGAAGCGGGTTATATAGTAATGTAAAAAAAATAAATTAATTAAAAAGTAAAAGACCAAAACAGACTTCTTTTATATCATATAATCCCTAATATAAATGTAATTATTGTAGTCTAAATCATTTCAATGTAGATTCCGAATATAATTTACATAAATCAAATATGGAAAGTTTAAGCAATTAAGTTTTAAAATTAACATATACGGAAACAATATGCAATTCTTTTCGAAATGTCCAATAAAAAAATTTAAGGGCTTAATAGAAAAAGTAAACGCGTTTACCAGGATGCAAATGAATGCATTAAATAGTATTAGTATTAGTAATGGCCGCATGATGCAAGAAAGCCTATGGCTTATGCTGCACCAGCCAAAAAAAAAAAAAAAAAAAACCGAATAAAACAATGATAAAAAAAGAAATAATAATAAATAATAATAATAATTAATAACAGAAAAGGAAATTAAACCTATCATGCTATGCGCTTCCCCTCACCCGAAGATACTATCCAGATGATCTTTGAATTTCCCCAAACTGTCGGCCTCTACCACCCATGAAGGCAACTTATTCCAGTAATTTATAACTCGCTGGCTAAAATAAAACTTCGTGCAGTCCAATCTAAACATTTCCCCTCGTAACTTGAATTTATGTCCCCTAGTTCTAGCATCATTTATAATCTTGAAAATTTCGTCCTCATTCATTTCACTGATCCCTCTCAGAGACCTAAACACCTCAATCAAATCTCCTCTAAGGTGTCTAGTTTCCAAACTCTGCAACCCACATATTCGAAGTCTTTCTTCATAAGGACGCCCTTTTACCGATCTCACCAGGCGAGTTACTCGTCTTTGCACCCTTTCAAGAAGCTCGATGTCTTTCTTTAGGTGCGGTCTCCATACTTGAACACAGTATTCCAAGTGTGGTCTAACAAAAGCCTTATATAATGGGATTATCACTTCCCTTATCTCTACTTGCAAAAGTTCGATAGATCATCGATAGGACACCATGGGCCTTCCTTGCAACCTGTTTACAATGCTCAGAGAATTTCATGTCTGACCGTATCGTAACGCCCAAGTCCCTTTCCTCCAGTACTGGGTTTAGCTGAACTCCACCAAGTGAATAAGTTATTTTGGGATTACTGTTTCCCAGGTGTAATACCTTACACTTTGTTGGATTAAAGCATAGCTGCCATTTTTCTGACCATTCCTGAAGTCTATCTAGGTCTCTCTGAAGAAGCTCAGCTTGACAGTGATCATTAACTACTCTAGCAATTGTTACCATCATCTGCAAATTTAGACATCACGCTCTCTATCCCTTCATCAATGTCGTTTATGAAAATTACAAACAACAAGTGGTCCTAATACTGATCCTTGGGGAACCCCACTTCTTACATCAACCCAATCTGAGCAATAGCCATTTATCATAACCCTCTGCCTCCTGCCCTGAAGCCATCCTTCTATCCATCTAAGGATTTTCCCAGTGATTCCAACCTGTTCCAGCTTATAAATCAACCGCTCATGTGGGACTGAGTCAAAAGCTTTGCTGAAATCTAAATAAACAATGTCGAAATTATTCCCTAAATCCAGCTCGTGAGTGACCCTTTCAAAATAGCGAACAAGATTTGTTAAACATGATTTTCCCTTTACAAAACCATGCTGAGTATCCTTAAGAATTTCAATTCTGTCCAAATGATCCTGAATTCCGCCCTTGATCATTGCCTCCATGATTTTCCCTACCACTGAAGGCAGACTGACAGGTGCATAATTTCCCACTTCACTCTTAGAGCCACCCTTATGTATGGGAGATACATTGGCACTTTTCCAATTCAAGGGAATCTCCCCAGAGTCTAGTGATGCTCGCATAATTAGCCTAAATGGTTTAATGCACTCACTTGCAGCCTCCCTTAAGATTATAGAGTATATTTCATCAACTCCAGGAGCCTTACTAGCCTGTAGGCTCGAAAGTTTTTTCATTAAATAATCTTGCGAAATTTCAATATCATTAATTACATAATTTTCAACTTCGCTCCCACAATTTCCAATTGTCACAAAAGGTTTTTCTTCTGTATACGAGGGGTGATCATTTAATTCGCGGACTGGTGCAAGGTCTTATCGTAATTGTCACCATCTGAATCTTATGTGGATTTCTACTTCTCGAAATACTCTCCCTTGAACTTTACACATTTTTGACACTATTGTATCCACGCATTAAATGCTTCTTTCGAGCCATTTTTCGAAAGACTGCGAAGTGCTACCGTCGTGGCTCTGAGAGCATCCGGAGCACCGGAATATGGTCGTCCTATATTACCCCAGGGGCTCACATCTGGTGAGTATGGGCTTGGCAAACCCAGGTTCCTGAGCTGGGTATCATTATTCTTCTCTTTCTTGCTTTCTTGGTGATTCCTTTCTACTTCTGTCTCTCTCTCTTTCTGCCTCTCTGTCTCTCTCTCTCTCTCTCTCTCTCTCTCTCTCTCTCTCTCTCTCTCTCTCTCTCTCTCTCTCTCTCTCTCAGGGTAACGCGGAATTTTTTTTTTTGGCTGGTGTGGGATAAGCCTCATGCTTCCTTGCACCATATGGCTAATAATAATAATAATAATAATAATAATATACGCTTCATTCTCTTTGACTGTTTCCGATGCATTTAAGCCCCGTCTGACACAATAACGAATCATGCGTAGATTGGGGTATAAAGGGGAGCGCCCTCCATGTCCTTTTTGATATCTTTATCTCAATGCTGACTTACGCGGCCGAGGCTTGGGGAGGTCAATTGAACATTCACACATCCGACGGATATTGTCTTCTGCACAGAGGTTTGCCCTCTTAGGGATCACAAGAGCAGGCAGAACTGTTGCCACAGATGTCCTTTGTGTTCTAGCTGGGAAAATGCCGGCTGAGCTGGTTGTAGCTAGATATAGCTTGAGATATGCTCTGAAGAGAGGGATCTCCAGAGTGATTTTTGGTGTCAGGTCGTGCCCGGTGGGGCCGGGGGCTGATGTGCTCGATTTGACAGTGGAGCGAAGGCGCATTGATGATGAATTAGAAGCCATTTGGGAATATCAATGGGTATTCCCAAATGGTAGACATCTTTATGCCTTTATGCCTTCTGTTCGGATTGTTAGCCGGGAGCGACGCTCTTGGCTCAGATTTGGACTGGCAGCTTGTGCTGTCCTCACTGGACATGGCCTGAGATCGAAGTTGTTCCACTTGGGGTTGATCCCGAGGGAAGAATGTGCATGTGGAGAGCCAGAAACCGGACTGCATATTGTAGTCCAGTGTCCCTATTATGTGGACATAAGGTTTCAGCTGGAGCGAGGGACGCTCGCTCTAACAGAGGTTAATTTAAAGGAATTGTTTGTTAGTAGGATTGCCTTTGGGTACTTCCTAGAATTTTGCAAAATAGCGTATACCAGAAGTAAGGCAATGCCTTAAAGACTAGACTGTAGAGACCTACCTCCTCGCGGTGGGGACGGAAACTCGTGGTGGGGGTGTGATAGACCATTCCCACAGCGAGGCCAAATTGTCGAATTTAATTAATAAACTAACAACTAACAAAGTTTGTTGTTTCGAGTTGACCTGTAGTGGTCTTTGCATTTTATAGGATCTAAAAACCTACTGCATTGGTAATGTAAAATGCGAATGAGAAAAAAGTCGTATATGGGTGAGAACTCGGGTGGCAACTAGGAAGTAAGCTCACTCAAATGACAAATGACACTGCAATATGGCCGTCCTACCAAAACACTCATTACCATACGCTTCATTCATCTCTTTGACTGTTTCCGATGCATTTAAGCCCCGTCTGATACAATAACGAATCACATATCGCTGTTCGATCTGTATGTCCGACATAATATTTGCTTCAAAACAATGAATGACACACGGCTAAAAAACTCTCTTCTCGCAACACTTGCGCGACTAGTAGCATGCGCACACAGTCTGCTCAGTAGCGACCACGAAGAGCGCCTCTAGTGGCAGTTATGAAAATTTCGCGCGGTAAACCTAAAATCTTGCACCAGTCCGCGAATTAAATGAGCACCCCTCGTATAAGTAAAATCTTATTTTATATATAAAAAAAAAAAAAAAAAGATTATACTGCATTTGTATTAATTTCCAAGTCAATTAGGTCAACTGTACAATAATAAAATAGCAGTTTACCTTCAGGTAATGGGCAGTCCATGCTTCTTTCGGCTCTAATAAAATACGAAACATAACAGTCCATATCATTATAAGACCTTCTTTTTGGTGCATAATCTTTCGAGTCACAGTAATCTCTGCCTTCGACTCTGCAGCGCACAAACTGTTGATAAGACTGTTCATTTTCTGAAAATCTGTCTATGGCATAGTAAGATGGATCTGGTACCAGACTGCGTATATAAAGTTCCGTACGAGTTTGTAGATGCCGTTCTTCCAGCTGCAATGATTTCAGAATTTGCCAATAAAAATTAAACATATTTCTTTGTTTATTTATTTGTATAGCAATGGGAGAAAAAACTAACAAATGTTTACCTTGAAATAGGCCATACTTAGGCTCTGTAAGAGTTTCAACGGGGGGAGGGACAAAACTGTAATGTGATAGGGACACTGAGACAATAACAAAAGATTTCGCCATTAAATCTAATTGTGCTTCCCACTGTGTAGAAAAGTAAAGTAAGTTTCACTGTAGCGAATGCAAAAAATACATTTTACACCAAAGATTGGTATGAGAAGCTGTCAAGACCGTTATAGATACATCAATAGAACATCCACCCTTACAGTTCAGATCTTTCCCTGTGTGGTTTTTGGACATTTCAATCCTACAGCAGTTTCCTACCCATTACTTTAAATGGGTAGGAACTGCTTTCTTTTATGTGATTCCCATTTTAATGTAATTTGTATAAAGCCAAAGAGCAACTAAGGCTATGAGGCGTCAGTATACTGTCGAAAGGAAAACCATAGACATATATATGAGGCTCAATATGGTCAAAGTCCTTAATGCACTTAAAACCCAACAACAACCATTGGACTAGAGAAGTGCTAATGTCTCCTCAATCCGCAAAGTGCTAATGGTACCTAAAGACCAACTTCATTTCTGGGTAAGATAATGAAGTCTGTGGTTAAGAATACGATACAGGACCATCTCAATAGCAATGGTACTCTTAATGGATCATAGCATAGATTCATGAAAGGGAATTCTTGCCAATCTAGTTAATTATGAACAAGTCATGAAAGAAATCTAGTTAATTATGACGAAGTCATTTTTTGCGTCACGACTTCGTCACGAGCAAGAAACCTCGACGTTATTTATTTTTGACTTCACTGTAGCTTTTGACACGTTTACAATGAAATGCTATTATGCAAAGTAGAACAATTTGAGATTACTGGTTATATCTCTCATTGAATTTGGGACTGGTCGAAAGATAGAAAACGGAAGTTAGTCATAACGGATATTTTTCAGGAGGATCAGTGCCGGAAGTATAGTTTCTCAGGGATCAGTTCCGCTACTCCAACTGTTTTTACTCTTGTTTAATGACAGTGACGAGTACATACAGGAGATGTTGTCAAAGTTTGCTAATCATTTGAAGGTACAAAGGGTGGCTAACAACGAGAACCGGGCCATGTTGCTTCAAAGTGACTTGGATTGGCTGCAGACATGGTCCCATAAATGGCAACCAAAGTTTAATGCTTATAAATGTAAAGTTATGCACCCGGGGAACAGAAATCCAGGGTTACTTATAAACTGGGGAAGAGAGAGAGGAGTTAAAAGTGGCTCAGGACGAAATGGACTTAAGGGTTAGAACAGAATCCGATATTATGCCCATGATTTATAGGCCCTTTGCGAGTAGGGATAAGAATATCATTGTCTCTTTCTTAAGACGATGGGCAGACTGCATTTGGAATTCGGTATTCAGGTTTGGAGAATACACCCGAAAAAGGGATTAAAGGAATTTGCAGACACATTATATACCGCGCAATACGGCCTACGTTCCCTCCAGATGAAAGCATGTCGAGAATCCGATTGAAGAATGTACCTCGACTCATCATTGATGAGCATCTAGATCCAGTCGAAATGTTGTCAAAATCATTTTAGACGACTCTTTTGCGTATAGAGGCCAATTGAACTCAAGACAGCTGGTCGTCGTACATAAAGGCACCTCTTATAAAGCTTGCTATGGTGCATTGCATTTAGTGGGAAATAACGATCACATAACGTGGAATGACACCAAGCGGTCATCTAGCAGGTCTTTGGGAGACAGTTCGCTTGTTTTCAAACTGATTCCACAGTTTGCTTGTTTTAGAACTGATTCTAGTTTTACTTATAACAATGCTAGTAGTCACATCACATTCGACCACCTTGGCACTTCAACTTGACTCTGCTACGACTCTAGTCTTTCTACTGCTTTCCATCAGACAATCATAAAAATTGCATCTCGGTGAGATTTTTGCAACGATCTGAATAGTGTGAGCGATAAAGGCGAAACAGAAGTTGTAGAATGAGAACGTTTTATCTGGTTACCCGATTTTCGTGTTAACAAATTGTGTGTGACTTTATGGAGTTCGACGGATATTGTTTTGTTTCATAAATGATGAATATTTAGTTCTATTTCTGTTCGCATTTATTATTTAGATTTTGAGTACCAATGTATTTAAACAATTACATAGTTTACACTGATTCCACTTTAAAAAAAAATTTAAGTCAATTTCTGTCAATTAATTCAATTTCTGTTCTGTTCTTACTTTTGAAAGCTTGATAAGAAGTTCTTGAGTTTCTGATGCCATGACATTCAGTACACTTCTGTAAAATTAAAAAAAAAAAGTATTTAAATTATAATAGCAGTTTTTGTTGTTTCCAAGAATTTCTTTTTAAATATGGACTCATTAGTATACGTTAAACTTATCATTAAGTAATATACACTGAGGGATCACTGAATGATGACTACCTACCTAATACCGTGTTGAGCCACCGTTCGCACGAATACAACCGCTATTCGCCTAGGCATTGACTCCACTAGATATCTCTGTAGCCATGCTGCCTGCAAGGCTTTCTTCAGTATCGGAATAGATGACGGTTGCGTGTCCATACGCCTCACTTTCCTTTCCAAAACATCCCACAGATGTCCAATTGAATTGAGGTTAGGCGAATTTGGGGGCCAATCAAGATGGGTGATATCTTTACTGTGTTTCTCCAACCACTCATGTTGCATGTGCAACACACGAAGGCGTCCATCGGCGTGTTGCGCCAGGTGTTTGGACTCAATCGACCAGCACACTCGTTTCCAGTCTTCTAGTATCAAACCAACGTTTTGTTGATAACACAGCATTCGCCGGCGACGATGAGCGGCGGTGAGAGGGTGTCGTCTGCTGTGGAACCCTATAAGTCCGAGTGTTCGGCGCATCGTCATTTTGGATATTGTTCTTGCATTCCCCATATTGTATTGCGATGTCAACTGCCGCACAGTGTCCTGCCGATGAGCCAGTACAACGCGTACCCTTCGCTCATCCACCTTGTGTAATCCTTTACAGTTCTGTCTGCGGGAGATGGTTTGATCCGTTCCAAACTATTCTTTGTACACCTTAACCACAGTGGGCCGTGAGCAACTGACAAGATGTACCGTTTCTGATACGAAAGCATCCGACGCACAAACTCCCACAATCATGCTTTTTGAAACTCCGTGATATCTTCGCTACGTCCGATACCTGCTACTTTATCACTTTGACTCAAGACCAGATTAAAATTACCACCGTTCTAGCTTACGAAGCTCCGGCTTTTTATACTGCGATCTATGCTGCACAGTCCATTCCGAATAGGGTGGTCATAATTCAGTGATCACTGTGTGTATATATAGTAATACAGAGAAGAAACAGAAAAAAAAAGGAGAGTAAAGACATATAAGTAATAGAGCGAAGAAACATAGAAACACAGAATATAAATATATTTAACCCCGGGGGTTCACGTCTGGTGAGTATGGGCTTGGCAAACCCAGGGTCCTGAGCTGGATATCATCATTCTTTTCTTTCTTGGTGATTCATTTCTACTTCTCTCTCTCTTTCTCTCAGGGTAACTCGGGAATTTTTTTTTTTTTTTTTTTTGGCTGGTGCAGCATAAGCCTCAGGCTTCCTTGTACCATATGGCTAATAGTAATAATAATAATAATATAGGAATACAGTATAGAATAAAGGATAAAAAGGGTAAGGAAACGAAAGAAATTACGGTATAAAAATGTAAATATACATAAACATACAAATAAAATTAAAATAGATACAAATTTTTAACGCAGGACCTTAATTAGTTAATGAAATAAATACACACTATTATACCATGTGAGAAATTTGTATAAGATATTCGTTGAACTGCGACGACTTAAATCTTAACTAAATGCAGATTGGCTACATTTCGAACCATGTAATCAGGCTTAAACCACTATTGAGATAAACGATACTATAATCAGTTTGCATTTATCCTAAACCATGATCATGATCGCTTGTCTCATGGTATAATAGCGTCTTTATTTCATTGACTACTGAAATGAGAAACCACGTAAACGTTCTCTGCCCAGCTAATTCCTTGATGCTTTTTTGAGTTCACTGTTTCATGTCATCAGCATTCTGTGGGTCACAGTATAAGTATATAAGCCCCATCGCTGAATATGCATTAAGTAGGCTGAGGCCTACTTAATGCATATTCAACGATGGGGGCTTACATACATATCGAGTAACACCAAAGTGTCAAGGATAGTGAGTTTGAAATGAAATTACTGTATTTTGCATACTTTATAATTTACACACTTTTTTTATTTATATAGTATACTTCATAGCTTGTATAAGCTACTTTGAGTAACATCTATCATTCTGGCATTTTTTTCTTATATTCTTTAACATGAGGCATTTACACTGTATTTTATGTCTGTGCAGTTATTTGTTCATTCATTATTTTCGTTGGTAGTGATGTGAATAGCGAATAATATCAGGGAAGGAGAATATTCTCCAAAAAATTATTCTGACTCGTTAGTAATCGGCACCACTTTTTACATAAATCTAATGCAAATTGTTATAAACCGTCTTCTCTGCTTACTCACGGTAATGCTCCAATATATTTCTCGAAATTTTGCTTAAAGTCTCCCATGAATCTTCTCTCCGCCCCCCCCCCCAAACAGGTGAACATGAAAGAATTCAAACTACCGCAGCATACTGAAATTTCGTTTCGTTTCTCACACATATTTTATTTGGATTTTATAGCTCGTTAAAGATCTTTAGTTCTGTATATGTAATTATAATAGACGTAATTATTGATTATGATAAAGCAGATTTTTGTATCACCCAAGAAAGGCTCAAAACCAACTTCCGTATTGCTTACAAAACCTGCATTTTTAAGAATGGAAAGTAGTCTTTAGAAATTGCAGAGAGAGAGAGAGAGAGAGAGAGAGAGAGAGTAGAATAAACTGTTCGCTCTCTCTCTCTTTTCAGAAAAATAAAGATGTAAATCATTTCTCTACGTATGAATCGCTTATGAAAACAACAAAACTGCAAAATCGTCACTAACCTGATTAAGAATAACTACGCTGACGTATTAAATAATTAAGTTTCTTCGAAGTCCGATCATTTTCCAAATTTGTGCTATTGATCACAATAAATCGAAACGTATTATTTTCAACTAATCGATAATTAAACTGTGATACAAAAAATTAAACAGCTGCATTATCCCACAGCAAAGCTAACTTTCTGTGATCGTCTTAATTTGTGTTACTTCTTGGGTCGTCTGCTGTGTAAAATAGCGCCACATTTACAGCTGTTTTATGCATTTTTTGCTGAATAAAAATGTAAAATACCAACATCACAAATATAAATTTTTAATAAAATTCTTGTAATAATAAAAATAAAATTCTGTTTTATTTTGTCATCAAAATAAATAAATAATGCAATATATATTCATCCCAGAGAATAATTTATATAATAAAACTTGTTAAGGACTTCTTCCCTTATTAGCTCGTACAATAATATAACTTTATTATAGTTTAGTAGGGATTCAATGACATGAATTAAATGGTTGATTAAATAATATTAATGTAGTCACAGACGTTGAAAGAACTCTCCGAGCTCAGGTATATGATACATATTGGATCCATTGAGCACTGACCACACTGTACTCAAAATTACATTTATTCACTGATATAAATACACAATATAAAAACATCAATGTCTTTTATTTTATTTATGTGGTTTTTAATTGTACAGTGTCTACTATCTTATTTTAACTACTGCTTTTATATTGTGTATTTATATCAGTGAATTAACGTAATCTTTTTACTCAGTGTGGTCAGCGCTCAACAGGTTCAATATGTGTTCAAAATTAATGGAAATGAATTGAAAACAAAGTCTGTTTGAATATGGAAGCTCAATGCATATTTTGATATGAAAATCACGAAGAACTGCTTAGTGTATTTAAAATTGACCATAAATACCAGGGCAGTTGTTACGCTACCAAAAAGCTCTCTAATCTTCTAGTTTCCCAAGGGCTAATGCCAAGATACGTTTGGTCGAAGTTATCGCTCTACCTTAGTCCTTAGGTACATACATATATAGTGGCATTAGTACTAAAGTCTGGAGAAAAACAACAGGCGCTCAGGATCACTCACTTATCTTCCCCCTCCGTATTAACGCTATCAAAGACAACGTCTAGCGAGTGACCTTGAGCCACCTCGTAGTTTTTTTCTCTGCTATAGTTCCAGTACTAATGCCAAACTCTCGCAGACAGTACAGGGATTATAATCACCGTCCTCTCACACCCGATGGAAAATACCTGCTTTCGATTCCAGACAATGACATGAAGAATTTTTTCTTCATGTCATTGCTTGGAATCGAGAATTGCATGGTTTTTACGAGGTGTACTGCCAGTTTTTTTAACAATGGGCTCATAGAGAAAAATTTCAGCCTAGCTGTAAACCCCGGTTAAAACAGTCTTAAATTTTATCAAACTAATTTTTTCATCAAGGTAATCCTCCAAAATTTAATATTCTGTTTATACTCCGGGACGACCAAACGGTCAGAGGAGTTCACAAGATAGACAGAATACAAGAAACAGCACCGTATTCAGCAGTCACGGGCTTGAACCCCGATTACTCAAGGCACGTGTACTTATGCACCCGCGCGCCTGACCACTAGGCTACGACGGTCTCCAGAAAAATTTCAGCTAAGGGTCATCCCCAATTAAAATAGCCTGTTAAATTTCGTCAAATTAGTTTTTTTAACAAGGGGCTCACACAAGTCCCGCCAGCACACCTTTAATTTTTTATTCCAGCAAACAGCAAACCGACCAAATAATACACATAATTACAGAAAAGATATACTGACGCCTTATAGCCTTAATTGCTTTGGCGCTTAACACACGCCTAATTAACTAATGCCAGCGGTTCAACTATCATGCCTGAGAGTCCTCAATGCAGGAATGGAACTACTGCTGAAGTTAATGTACTACTTCTTAAAGGGGACATAAAAATGTATAATTTAAAACTCTTATGTGCCTCTTATGTTTTAGATTTTTTATAGAGCGGGGCGAAATCGACATGTGTCTTTATTTATTGCTTTTTTTTGCCGAAAAGAAATAATTCATCAAATATCGCATTTGATCATATACGAAATGTTTTGAGAGATATTGAAAACTGAAATGAGAAATACAGCGTAGAATTTTTTTTTTTTTTTTTTTTTTTTTTGCAGGTACATCAGAAGACTGGAGCGGCTAATGCTAACATTAATTTTACTAAATAACCACATCATCCTCCAAAATATATTAGGACACATTAAGTTTAGATTCATATTAGGCACATCAGAGTTGGCTCCTTCCACACGTCAAACGGCAAACAGATAGATCACATCTGCCTTGTCACCTAGATTGCTATGTAACCCTGGACTAGATCCCATGGCAAGTAGATGGCAGCACTGGTTTTTACAGGCAAACATGAAAACAACATACACGGAGGAGAAAGAAGCAGTTATAAGCAGAACGGAGAGAGAAGAGGAGAGGAGTCATAAAAAAATAATTATAAATATTTTATTTTAGAGTTACTCGCTGAACAAAGTCATACGCACATGTGTTATATTTTCCTAAATTGAGTACGTTTTCTGGTCTGTTTACATGTTTGGCTGGACAAAAAAAAAAAAAGAACTGGATTCCGAGAGAAATATTCGTTAGCCTCGAGTGAGATCGACTAACTCATCTGCAATTGATAAAGTCCCACAAAAGTTCCTCGCGTCATTGACGAGATTATAACCCAGACATTTTCCACACTATGGAAAAGACTGTGATTACAGCCACTATGCCACTTTCTAGAACATTGTAAGGTAGCGGAAGACAATGGGTTTTATCTACCTAGATCTTGCTAGGTGACCATTAATGGCTACCAGAGTCTGTCGGCAGTCTCAACTTGTTGTGAGGCCCTTCACCGGTTCACTGTGACAATCAGGGCCGGATTTCCCACCATAGGCACAGTGCCTAGGGCCTACGAAATTTTCAAGGCCGACGAAGAAAGGGAAAAAAAAAAAAAAACGGTTCACACTTTCCACTGTGACTAACGAAAAACAAGCTGAGAAAACGTGCGCAATCGACTCCAGGAGCTTCAATTCAATACGCATATGCTATCTAGCGACTGTTCTCGAAACTAGAAGAATCGAAGTGATGGTCGCTCGTCAGTGCGGTTTATCATTTATTATAGTCGAAACTTGAGTCACGTTAATTGACATGATTCGTAGTCAAAGTGTTAAAATAGAAGAAACATTTTACCCCCTTTTATTTAGCACATTTCGGTATAAAAGTGCCCGGGGCCTACGAACACCATCAGCCCTGATGACAATATTAAAAACAGATTGTTAAGATGGAACGAGGCCCTTGTAAAATTAGGCTCTAAGCTGTAACTTGTTTAGCTTATATGTAAATCGGACCTGGTCCCAACGTATCATAACAGAAACTGTGAACGTATTATAACTGAAAAGGCCATAAAGATACTGTGCCAAACTCAAGTTGTCATCTCATCACCAAAAAGAGTGTTCGTGATGGGGTCTTCGCGGATAGCACAGTGATTATAATCACTGTCCTCCTACACTGGGTAGAAAAGACCGCGTTCTCATCCCGTCAATGGGGTGAAGAATATTTATTGGTTTTTGTTTCACAATGTTGCTATTAGTCGGGCTTGGTTGAGGATCGCGTAGTTCTTTTCTTCCTAAATATTTGGATTTTTCATCAGAAAACAGCAAACGGACCGAAAATACAGGAAACTACAGACAAAATTTTCTTCATATCCTTAACTGCTAGGCGCCTCACACCCACACGCGCACGTCATAGTGTGTAGAGCTAAATCAATGGGCCATGCACACGCTACAGCAGCGTTTCTCAAACTGTGTTCCGTGAAATGTGAAGAAGTGTTCCGTGAAAAATGGTAATTAATAATTAAAAAAACAAAATAAATAAATTTTGCATATTTGTAGCGCACACCACTTTTGTATCATTATAACATTTAACATAATTTTTTGTCGTTTATTAATATATTGGCATATACTAATAATCATATAGATCGGGGAACGCTTTATTTAGGCGGCCTTTTGCATAGAGCAGTATGCGTAGAGGTAATGACATCTATGAAAAAGTGGCAATATAGTGATCTAATATGCCATTCGTATGCGATTTAGCCTGGAGTACAAGGGTTGAAAGAGAGGAGAAAACGAACCGATATCATAACTAAACTCACTTCCTTGTATACATTTTTTTTTGATAATTATTAGCATTTCGAAATATTATTATTAAAATATATGACCATGGATTTGTGGTTGAAAAAATGAACTTTAAAACGAGAAGCAAGTACTTCTAGTATTGCAACTGTGGTCGATGAAAACGAACGCAATATTGTCACACTTCAAAGTGAAGATGAACAATCGCAGCCTTTTGTTCCCCAAAAATCCGAAGTGAAAAAGCAGGAACCAACTAATAAAAGACCAAAACGAAAGAAAATGACAGTTATTTGGATTTCGGCTTTACATTTGTTGGAAATAATAATGCTATTGATTCGCAGTGCATTGTATGTAATAAAATATTAGCAAACAGTTTTTTGGCTCCCTCTAAACTTATGTTTCGTAAGTGTTCTGTGAATATGTTGTGAGATTATTATTATTATTAGCCATATAGTGCAAGAAAGCCTGAGGCTTATGCTGCACCAGCCAAAAAAAAAAAAAATTCCAAGTTACCCTGAGAGAGAGAGAGAGAGAGAGAGAGAGAGAGAGAGAGAGAGAGAGAGAGAGAGAGAGAGAGAGAGAGAGAGAGAGAGAGAAGGAGAGAGAGAAGAATGATGATATCCAGCTCAGGATCCTGGGTGTGCCAAGCCCATATTCACAAGATGAAAGCCCCTGGGGTGAAAAGTGTTCAGTGACTAAAAAAGTTTGGGAAACGCTGCGCTAGACAGTAATGTGCAGTATTTATTTATTTATTTAATTCATGTATTGCGCACATTACAGGGTGCATACCCGATTGCAATGGGAGCAGTTTGCGAAATAATATAAAAAATCCAGATTCCAATTATTTTTTAAGCATACAACAAAATTAAAAATATTTATAAGATAATTTGACGTTTATCATATAAAATAACTAAAACTCAGTAAATGCAAATGGTACAGGTATTACCGTAGACTGAGTCGAGAGCCATCACAAAGTTGTTGCCTGGAAAAATAGATAGCTAAAAGCTGAAGACATATTGAAAGAAGATAAGCTACCCTCTGGAAGGATTACTACCAAAGTACACATATGATCCTGCGTGACTGCATTTTGGTTTCACCAAATGACACTCGTTCAGAGAGGTCTGGGTTCGAAGACGGAAGGAATCCGTAAAGGCTACTGACTCGGAAGTTAGCCGATCTCACGCTTACAGACCCTTTACAGTACGCGTGAGATTCCTTATGAGTTATTACGGATTTTTCAGCCAGCACAACAGCAAATCGGTCCTTGAATACACATTTCTATAGACGTAAAAACTGAAGCAAAGTAGCTTAAGAGGCCAATGTTTGCAAAAACAATAATAATAGGAATCATAGTGGTGTGGAAGAAGCAGCACAAAGAACTAGATACATTGTTTACAGATTGCATCCACATCGCAGTGTTCTAAGGTAGGTAATGTTTTCTTCGCACAGTAATAGCCTTCTCATTATCCTTGTGGTTCTCTTAGTTTTATGGTTTTTAATAATTGTTGACAATCTAATTCTTCCTGCATCATTCACTTTTATCCAGACTGTAATGGAATATTCCAGAACAACAGTTCCACTGTACACAGTTTTTTTAGCTTGTACAGATATAATTTTTTTTTTTTTTTTTTTATGAAAACCCCAAACACGAGAGGTATTAGAACCTATAGTACTTAGTACCGTGCTTGGGTTGGAGGTTGAGAAGACTAAAGAAGATATTTGTTGACATTGGACTTGAACTTCTGTAGACTGTAATTTTCAGGAAATACGTATGAAGGAAGGTTGTTTCAAAAAACGGTAGTTGAATGAATAAACGAGGAAGATGAAAAGTTGGTTCTGTGAGTTTGAAGTTGGACAGTAAATGGATGTTGGCTGGTGGCGGCACGTGTTCGGACTGTTTTGAAAGAGATAGTTGGAATTATAGAAGCCAATTCAGAAGAACAGTGCCCATGGAAATATCTGTAGAAGAGGCATGCAGCAGAAATAGTACGTCTATGAGACAGCGAGTGGAGAGACTCTGTTAGATGTGAATCATTAATTAACCTAACTGCCCTCTTCTAAACGGAATCAAGAAGCCTGAGAGAAGTTTTGGGGGCACCACCCCTGATGTGGGAACAATATTCCATGGTAGGGCGGATTTGCGATTTGTACAGAGTGAACAGCTGTTTGGAAGAAAAGTAACGCCGAGAGCGAAAGAGAAAACCAAGTTTTTTAGATGCAGAGGAAGCAGTATTTGTAATGTGCTTGTGCCAAGAGATATTAGAAGTCAGAGTAATCCCAAGAGAGATATATCATTTTGCCTAGAAATCGGAGTGTCACCAAAGATAAGCATAGGAGCAAAAGAATGCTTTTTTGCGAGATGTAAGACAAGACTGAGTTTTAGAAGGATTGAAATCAACTAAGTTGTCTTTGCCCCACTGGAGATCGGCATTTAAGGAATTAGTAGCAGATTTTCGAGAAGTTGAAGTTGAAATTGCTGAATTTTTAAATATTTCTACAAACAGGACAAAAGCAAATTCATTGTAAATTGTAAAATTTTAAGATTGTTTCTTTATTGGTAAAGTCATAATTACAATCATTTGGGACCGCACTGAAAAAATAATTTTAATTCATGTTATGTAGAAATGCGAACAAGAAATCAAAACTTACATTTCCACCATTAAGAATCCGAAGAATCTTTTAAAGAAATTTAAGTCGTAATGTGCTTGTGAGAAATTGTATTTCGGCATGACAAATAATTCCTCACACAAGCCAGAACACTAAAGAAACAATTGCAAGCAACTGCATCTTATCCAGGTACCATCGAAAGAGGGGGATGATTGATCACCTTTTTGAGTGGTTTTTTTTTTTTTTTTTTTCTAGATAGACCTAGGGACACTTATACGCACATAAATAATGTTTGATTCATTATCTTTATTCGAATATTAAGAAGGCATGTGAATAATGATACGTATTAATGACAATAATATATTATTTCCAAACATTTGGCATTTAGTACTACGAAGACATAGACACTCCCTTGGTTTTTCCTGATATTTTGTCTTTCAGTTATTTCTTCGTAATCATTGGTTTTTCCGGAGATTTTGCTTTTCCGATATCTCATCGTAGATTGAAATCCTTTGAGATAATAGAAAAGTGAAACGACTCCTGCGTTCGTTTTCTTTAATTTCGAATTTTTGTAAGGGGGGAAGGCATATACTCTTTCTGAATACGCCCATGGCAAGCAATAATATTTATTAAGCAATTCTTAAGCAGTCCTCTGAGTTTATCGTTTGTCTTCTAGGCATCGTATTTACCAATTGTGATTTCTTTAGTGAACAAAAATACTGGCGACCTCGCCCTCTAAGGAAAGAACCTTAAACTTTGATAATTAATTGCTTCTGTTGTCTTGTACTGCACGATGGCATTGTAACAGTCCTGCCCACACCGGGTGGAAAAGGCCCGAGTTCGAATTCCGTCAATCACGCGAGGAACTTTTATGGGCTTTTTTTCACTCCGTCGTTGAGTTAGTCAGTCTCAGGCGTAGATAGCAATGCCCCCCCCCACCAGAAAACGCGGGCTTTTCGTCCAGCAAACAGGCAAATCGACCAGAGAATACACGCAATTCAAGAACGTAATACACTTGAGCAGATGAAAGTATATTCCTGGTGACCCTAAAGTGAATTTTTTTTTTTTTTTAATCTTGTAAAAAGCAAGTCAGTAATATTTTTTTACTGTTTTATGTGTATATACATAGACTGAGTGGCCATTTCATTGGGTAGTGTATGTACCTAATAGCAAATGGGCTCTTCTTTAGCCTGTAGAAGAGCCTGGATTCGTCGTGGCATGGATTCAATGAAGTATCAAAAGCGTAACATCCGTGACATATAACGGTTCCTCATGTTGTAGATGCTCATGACTGGATTCACTCTTATGTTCCTGGAACCAGTTCTATGTGATATGACATATTATTGTCACAAGCCATGGTTCTTCCAGCTGACTATATTGTCCCCCCCCCATCAGCATGGAAACACAGGAACTGGGATTCATGAGACCAGACAACGTTTGTCTAATCCTCCATTGTCTAGTGTTGGTGTTCCCGAGCCTATTGTAACTGCCCCTTAAATTTTTGGCTAACGTGGGTAGAACTGGGTCAATGGTCAATTGCGATACTTCATCTGTATTATGGTACGACAAGTTGTGCATTCTGAAATGCTTCTTTAGTTGTACTTCAGCAGTTGTCGGTCCACTGCCTGGGCCTCCGTGATGACATATAACAGTTCCTCACTCATTTAGAGAGGTCTGGGTTCGATTCCCGACTTACTTATGCTCAGCTCCCTTACATTTGCTCAGTCTGTCAGTTCAATCCTAAAAGGCTCAGCAAATGCAAGTATGACTTTTCTCAGCCTGACAGGAAAAGCCATTTGAACGAGAGTAGATGCTACAGGTTTAAGAAAAATTTGTGACAAAAGAACTTAAAATTGAGAATATTCTCTTCCATTAACGTTATTTTTATTCGAATTGGGAAAAGATCTCCATTATTCGATTTTAGCGAAGGAACACTTCGGTCCAGCTCGAGGAACATAACTGTTTCGCAGAGCAAAATTTTAATTGCATTGCTTCTTTGTTAATTTGTTTCTTTGGTCGGTTTATAACTGTTACCTTTTATTCAAATTTAAATGCTATTATTATTATTATTGCTCTTATATTATTTCTCCCTGATTGGGGGTTCCACCTCGTGACGGGCATTGCTACCAAGTACACAGGGTAGTTGTTGTTATGTCTGGTGTTACTGTTGGTCGAGAAATTCTCTGACTATACTGCAGGTGCTCAGAGTTGCGACTTTCTGGAGTTCCTTGTAGGTGTTCGCTGGGAGACCTATTGCTGCTAGGCTGTTATGTAGGGTCTTTGGCACCATACCTGTGGTTGACACGATGATCGGGATGGTCGTTACTTGTTCCATATGCCACATCTCTTTGATCTTCTGTCTTAGGTTCGTATACGTCCTGATTTTTTCCCCATGGGTTTTCTGCAGGTTGCCAGTGTTGGGTACCGCTATGTCAATCAGATAGTTAACCTTTTCCTTCTTGTCCACAAGGGTTATGTCCGGTCAGTTGTGCGGGGTGGTCTTATCCATTATTATGGCGCGATCCCAGTAGAGTTTGTGGGTTGGGGTCTCTAGTACTGCCTCGGGTTCGTACTTGTAGTACTGTACACTTTCTTCGATCAACTGGTATTTCTTTACCAGCTTCTGATGTATTATCCTGCCTACCTGGTCGTGTCTATGAGTGTACTCAGTCTTGGTGATCACCTTGCATCCCGCGGTGATATGTTGTATCGTTTCTGAGGCCAGATGGTGGCGCCTCCGTAGCCAGGTGGGCAGGAGCAGCAGTGCGTAGCACACGCTTCCTGATTAGACCGGGGTTCGAGCCTGTGCCCACCAAATACGGAGGATGCGGAAAGGTCAGGGAATGACCACCGCACATCCCTCTGGAGCAATATGGCCTTAGCTACTAATGCTCCTAAAAACCAAATAACAAACAAACAAACAGGCCAGATGGCATCGTCGACATGTGTCATCGAACACTCCGGGCTCCTTGGCGATGTATTTTCTATAGTTCCTGGTGTTGATTACCTGGTCTTGGATGGCGAGCATGAATTCTTCAGTCTCAGGGAAGAGCGTCCCGCTTGTGAGCCCTGCATTGGAAGCAATTTTATCTATGTTATCTTGATGGAGATCGTTGTAGTGTCTGCCATGGAGTGTCTTCTCTGCCCATCTTTCTAGCTTGGTTTGTACCTCCTGGTTGGGGGAGACTCCTCGCTTAGGTTGAGTGGGGGTATACCGCTTGTCTATCTTCCTTATGGCCTGGTGTGTGTTTCTGAAAGTAATCCTTCAGGTTAGCTATCGCTGTCTTCTGTTGCTCAATGAGGTCTATTAGGCCCCTTCCTCCTTCTTCCCGAGCAATTGTCAGTCTCTCCACTGCAGATTTCAGCTTATTATTATTATTATTATTATTATTATTATTATTATTATTATTATTATTATTATTAGCTACATGGTGCAAGGAAGCTTGAGGCTTATGCTACACCAGCCAAAAAAAAAAAAAAAAAAAAAAATTCCTGAGTTACCTGAGAGAGAGAGAGAGAGTCAAGGGAACCAAGAAAGAGAATAATGATGATGTCCAGCTCAGAACCCTGGGTGTGCCAAGTCCATACTCACCAGATGTGAGCCCCTGGGTTTTAACTTCTTTTAATGTTGTTTAATGGTTGTGTATATATTACTGATGAATTAAATCTTTTTTTTTTTTGTTTTTCGTGATTTTACGGAACATCTGATATTAATGCGGTTATTATTGGCCTTTATCGTTTATTTCTTCTGCGACTTCAACAGACATACCTAATTTTTTGTGTAATTGCTAGCATTAGACCAGCACTACGAATCCACAGGTGGAAGTGCTTTTTTCAGGCTTCCTATACAAAAATAGTGCAGAAATAACAGTCCAAGGTTATTTCTATTATTTTGTCATGCAACATTCAAATTTCTCCGCCAAAATGAATGAGAGTCGCAATTTAATTAACATTATCTATTCATGCCCATGAACTTTTAAAAAGCCTTGCCGTTTTAATTTATCAATATTATATTATCTAAAAATTCATAATGCATTATTCCTTCTTATGTATGTGCACTGATGAATAAAACACTTCTGTGAGAGTGAAGAACAATAATTAATCTATTTAAATAAAAATAACTTCCCAGTCAGTTTACTAGCAACCTAGGAATGTTAAAACAATACAGCCGAAATACCGATAATTAAATTAACAGTGTTATAAAACAGTATGGTAGTGTTCCGCAGCTCCAAGAGGATCAAAGCCAACCCATAACATCCAGGGCATAACGCAGAGCATATTCTTTCTCCAAGAAGGACAGAAGCAACAGCAAGGTAAGTAAACTTTTTTTGGTTTATATATTTTTCGATAATGTATTGCTTTAATGTTTGCAATTGTTTACACCAAGTCAGCAGTTGCGACCGCTCTCACGGTTTCATTCACCGCCAAAAGCTGAAATGAATGAGAAAGGAAGGAACTTAAATTTTTTTTCCATGTGATTTTGTTCTAATCCGGTGTAAAATTGTGGAAAATCCAATGAGAAAATTCACATTTTAACGTGCTATGTAACAATTATATTGATATTATGCTCCTTAGTTGATGGTGATTTTCATCCAGAATCTGCTGGACTTTTTGCAATATGCTCTGGAGTAGAGGAAATCCTCAGCTGTTCAGGCCGCGAGTCGGCATCTACGGATTATCGACCTTCTTCAATGCTCCTGTGCCACTTGAAAATTATAGTTTTCTTCAAACACTTTTCTCCACAAACCATTGATATTTCACCCAGAGTCTCTAGAGGATTCATACAATGTCGAACACAATAACTTATAACAAAACGTTGCTTAGTCTTCAGTAGGTGTGCTCAGAGGCGGATTTGAAGACTGAGCTTAAATACGCAACTTACTGCCACTTTGCAACTACCAGACAACATTTCAGAACTTGTAACTATGTCAGCGCATTCTTGGACGTAGGCTCTCCTGCTATCTATCAGCAGTTCGTTAATATATTGGAGGTTTTTGCTCACGGTTTCTTCTAGTTAAAATTGATAATGTGATTCACAAGTAGAAATGCTGAACAACATAAACTGCCAGGATGTGTAACTTGTTCTTTATATAACTCTTTGCATAACAGAATTAAATCTCCAGATAGATTTTCTCTTTACCCAGTGATAAAATTAGTAAATAATAACATTGAGGAGAGGATTGTGCAATAGTATGCTGAGGGTTCGGTGCATGTTTGGTTTAGTGCCTTTCTTCCACCTCGATTATAAATATTTCATTATGCCTTTTGGCAGCTTCTTTCTGTACATGTGCTTTGATTTCGGTTTACTTCCCTTTCTCACAACCTTGATTGATGTTATCAGTTTTATATCTCTATGATAAAGAATTTCCTCACGGGTAGCATAGTGGGTTTAATCACTATCCTCCCCACACTGAGAAAAACGACTTCTGTTCGAATCTGGTTAATGACGCAAGGAACTTTTATGGGCTTTTTTCTCTCCATGGTTGAGTTAGTCTGTCGAGCGAGTTAGCAGCAAGATTTTTAATTCCGGAACTCGAGTTTTTCGTCCAGCAAAACGACCAGAGAACACATGCAATTTATAGACATACAGTAAATACATATGGGTGGACGAGATTGTTCTCGGGAAACCCTAGTATATCCCTGTTTTTATATGATAAAGCAGTGGTTCTCAATAGGTGTGCTCAGAGGCGGACTGGTCATAAGACTTACCGGGAAAACCCTGGGAGGCCGCAGGCCGCAGGCCGGAAGCCGCTGGAGGCCAGTGTGATTTTGGCCATAAACACTAGTATAAGGCAGCTACAAATTTTCCCAGGTAAGAGTTTTTTTACCCAGTCTGCCTCTGGGTGTGCTGCGACCCTTTTCAAGTGCGCCGATTAGGAAAAAAATTAGGAAAAAGATTAGGAAAAACTCCTTGGAGTTTAATAGCAATCATTGTATCTTTTAACTTCAAGTATGTCTTGAGTGACAAGAGATTGGGAATCACTGCGATAAAGAATATTTTTCTAATGTAGTCTCTGAGATTGTTATCGATAATCACTAAAACGGGACAGGGTCTACATTGCAGGTGCTGTGCTTTGTTTAACAGCGTATTTATAATGGCTGTACTTTATACTCGTATGACTGTTAGAAAAATCTGTCTATATATATGTGGCTCAGAAGAGGGTAACTTGTTCTGCTTTCATATATACATACCTACTTGAATATTTTATTTGAGCTTACAATAACTTGATATTAAAAGAATAATAAAAATTGTTCTATTTATACTGTAGAATGACCAAATTGTTCAGAGAAGCTTACAACCAATCATTTTGAAAGAATACAATCATTAATCATATTTAGCAGTCGTGTGATCTAGAACCACAGTCGCTTCAAACGCGTGTGCTACTTCACTCCTGCTCTGACTACTCAGCTACGTCAGACCTGATTTTTATTAAAATAGTTTGATAAGACAATTCCAGAATTTCGAGAGAGATTCCAGTAAATCTGTTATCAAGACATTTTGCTTAACCAACGTTGGTTTTTTTTCTTTGATCGGTTTTTCTATTGCTGAACGAGAAACTTGAATTCATATAACTCCTCGCCCGAAATCTACTAACTCAGCCCTTTAGTGAAAATCTCAAAAAACAAAAGGCTCCGCCCCCCCACTTCCCTGAAGGTATACATCTCATAAATTCAGTCTACTACGGGAATCGAGCACAGGTAATTTCCTCTTGGTATGATAAAGCAATAACACTACCAACTGCGCTCCGCTGTTGTGGAAGAAAGAAAAATAAGGAAAAGAAATGAGAGAGGAAAAAAATCTTTACTGTTTTAACTGAAGCTTAAAGGGTTGCAGTTGTTAAACATTATAATTAAAGTTTTACAGTATGTTAAGACGATCATTTGAGATTATAAGTCCGAGAATTCGTAATTAACCGTTGCATCTGAATGACAGAACAAATAAAAACTGGTACAGAGTATTATGATGCTTATATGCATTATAGTGGCCAAACTACAATATCATCAGATCCGCAACTGGGGTGGATCTTGGAGAGTTAACGAAGTAAAAAGGTTTAGAATTGTGATTGTTAAAGAGAGATGAGCCCAGGCGCGGCCCTAGGCTTTTTGGCTCCCTAAGCAGAAATGTATTTGGTGCCCTTGAGATACTTTTATTAAATATTATTATAATAAAAATTTTGAATTTCGTTTCCTCCAAACGTTGACTCCCATGTGCCCTGCTTCTCTGTACCGTGTTCCGCCGGCCCTGGAGAAGCCTTATTAAAAATCTCGTACAAGGTGACGCGGGGATTTATAGTTATCATTCTGATGTGTTTAATAAACTCTTTAAAATAAATAAATATATATTTAATCTTATTTTTGTTGCTATTTATTAGCGTTTCGGTTGTTGATAGCGCTGTGATTTAGAGATTTTTCCTATCTTACTATTTTTCTTTGGACTAACACATATTACGAATCGGTGTTAGTACTGTTGTCAATTTTGGATATTTAGTTTGTGTAAACCGGCAAGTAGCAGTGCTGTTCTGTCATGCGCACTCCTTTCCACATTCCAATGTTTTCAGTTCTATGATACTTCCCTTCTCCTTCATAAGAAGCTTATGTACTTCGTTTATTTTGATGTAGAAGATGGGAGTTCTGCATTTTATAAATATTTTTTCTGAAATTACGTACATTTGTACAGAATGAATTCTGTCTATAAAATAGCTTTTAATATGGTTGTTAGATTGCTAGTTGTAAAAAGAAGCAATAGTCCTTCGGAACCAGCATCCGTCTCATTATGTGCTGATAACGATCGAAAGTGTTTGATGTTTTCGTATGAATTGTTATCAGTGTGAGTATGAAGTTAAATTGGTTTATTCACTGCGATTCTGTGCGAATTTTGCTGTGGGAAGTACCACAGAAAGTTACCTACAGTTCGCATAATGTGAAATTATAGAAACATCTGCAAGAGTAAGTGATTTTTGGCTAACAAATTGCCGATAACAGCCAATATTATGCATCCTTGTGTTTGGAGATAAAACTGTTTCAGGTAAGCTGAAATTCCTTTCGTGGGTTTGTATTATGTGATCTAGTTAATTATCAATATAGCTAAGTTCGTAATATATGATATTATTGTATATCAATTCTATCTCACTTAATTTTGGTATAAGAAAAGGAAACGATATTTGCAGACTCTTCTGAGATTCCTGAAGGATGCAAAAAGTTCTGCGAAGCCTTAAATTTTACCTTATACAGTACAAGGTCCTGCACAGACTGATTTAGACATAAGCTATAGCTTGGTGCCTCGCTATGAGTGTAAGGATACTTCCCGTTTTCGTTGTGAAGAAAATGCATAATTACATATTTGGGATGTCGTGTGCTTCAGCTTAGCGGCTTATGTGTAAAGTCGACCCTATATGTTGCGCGTTTTAGCCAGTGCAAATTTTTCCAATGTCCGCTTTTTGTTGTCTTCCTGTGCCCTGTAGATCAACCTCTCCAGTTGAGACTTAATAGTATTGGCAAATGATGCAAGGAAGCAAGCGTATACAACATCAGCCAAAAAATAAATGAACAAAAATATAAAAAAGAAATAATAAAAAATACTTCCTGCATCATCTTGCTCACACCCTTGGCACATTATAGCATCTGTAGCTGATATGCCAATAAAACCCAAATAAAATAAAATAAAATGGCCATACCATCCAATAATTTGTGTAGTTAAGTTAACTGCAGCCACTATCAACCCATTGCAGGATGGAAGCCTCCTCAACAATTCATGCTGAGGGAAATGGACCATAATCACAGTGCGGATTGGCAGATCGACCGTATTTAGCAGTCAGGGGCTTGAACCCCGGTGTACTCAAAGAGCGTGTGCTACTGCACTCCCGCTCTTAAATTTATTCAAACTAACCACTTCCAAAACACCAGATAGAAGTTTATTCCAACAATCAACTGTCCTCTGGCTTAAAACAAGTTTCCACACATCTATCGTGCAATCATCATTCCTCAATTTAAATTTGTGCCCCTTATGCATGTTGTCTGAGCAAGAGTAAGGATAACATCAACATTTAGTTTACTTAATCGATTTAAAACCTTAAACACATCCTAGTAGGTACCTAGTTTCCAGATGCTGCAATTTCTAGAACTAAAGCCTTTCTTGGTAGGTGTACTCTTTTGTTTCCCTCATTAATCCCGCTGCTCTTCCCTGTACCTGTTCCAACAAATTGACATCCTTTCCAAAATGAGGCTTCCAGACCTGTTTGAAGTACTCAAGATGTGACCTTGGTATTTTGCACTTCATGCATGTTAATTTGGATAAGGGCATCAGTTTGATTGTCTATTCTTAGACACTGCCGAAACTTTTGACTGTCTTCACCTTAAAATGTTTCATTCTAAGTTACTGTCTTATGGAGTGTTACCACCTTTACTTAATTGTGTAATTCAGTTGTTAGATAACAGGTCAGCAAAGGTTGTTCTGAAAGGGGGTTTATCCTTCAATGTTTTTCCCATTTTTTTGGATTACCACAGGGCTCTCCTCTGAATCCTCTACCATTCATCATATATTTCAATGACCTTGCAACAGTACTCCAAACTTTCAGTGTTAAATGGCAAATATTTTCTGATGACTTTGTCTATGAGGTTATCAATTCAATCTCTGATTCTCATATTTTATAACCTTGCTCAGATGCATCTCATGTTGGCTCGGTGAAAACAATGTCTTTAAATACAAGTAAATGCAAGCTATGTTGGTTTTTTCTCAAACGTCTACCTAAACTGTTAATATTTTTGAATTGTTATGTCAATTGATAAAGGATCGGAGTCTCTTGATCACTTCAGAGATCTTGTTGTTGCTATGTATCATGATCTTCACGCATTGGATTATAAGTAACATTGTTCCCAAAGCTAGAAGAGAATGAGAGTCAATATATTGACTCTCATTCTCTTCTAACTCTTATTCCTTGGCATGTTCCTTTTGCAAATTCCTGTCCAAAAATAGGAATACACATTTTCATGGTATGAAACTAATTAATCTTCACAAGATTGATGGTTTTATTCCCAAAAATTCATTCAGGAAGCTGAATTTTGTTGTGCTAAAAAAAATTTTTTTTTTTTAATTCTGTTCACCTGTTATGTTCAGTTAAGTCTAACCAAGAATATGTAGCCTATCAATTTTTATGCCATAGTCCATATTTCATCGTATTTTGTTCAAAGCTGTAAATAGTTTCATATTATTTTTTATTTTACACTCATATTAATTCTTATTTTATGCAGTATTTCTGCATACAGGTGAACTAGTGTTTTTCACTGTATGTGTGCATTATTCCAAACAAATAAATAAATGCTGCCTCAGTTTATTGTCTTCTGAAATATCCAGAGAGGGACAGTCCCTCTGATCAGTAAAGAGGGGAATTCTCTCGGTGGCATTCCAAAGGGATCCATTTAACTATTAATCAGCTCTAGCTTGATGCATCCTGTTGCTAATATCTATATCACATTTCCCACTTACCAGTCCCAATCATAAATTTCAGACCCCCTCAGGTTGGAGGTTATGCTTATTTATGATTGGCCAGTTTAGCAGTGTAAAAAAATAGCAATAATAAATTTTAAAAAATGAATGATGAAATAATAGAATAAAAGAAACTGAATAGAAATAATAGGATTAGAAAAAAAAAACAAATAATAGAAATAATAGGATTAGAAAAAAAAAACAAATAATAGAAATAATAGGATTAAAAATAAAATGGAATAATAGAAATAATACAATTAGATCAGCTTACTGGCTTCCTCTAAAAATAATGGATTCAGCAGCAGCAAAAAAAAAAAAAAAAACCAATAATAGAAATAATAGAATCAGATCAGTTTCTTTATTAGTTAGCGATTTTTCATCAGTTCCTTCATTCAAAACAAACGAAGCTTTGTTTTGAGTGAAGTCAGCCAGAAAGTTGATCGGATTCTATCAACATTGTGAACATCACTTCTGTGAATTGTTTTGTTTATTATTGAATTTATTGGTTTCAAATGTAAATTAAAATTTTTTAAACAGTGGCTGTAGATCCTATCCCTCCCCCCATAAAGTTATAATAATATTTATGGATTACATGTTTATGTCCTATTATAAATAGCCATGAATAATTACTTATTCAGATCATTTGCATGAATAATATTACTTTTCAGAAAATTTTAGGATTGGCTTATGCACCAAGTATACATTCTTAATCTTGAATTAAAGGCATGTGCTTAGGGTCAGAAATGCATTAATTAATAACTATATTTACAATTATATATATATATACTGGGTGGTTATAAAATAAGTTTTCCTGTTCAGGAGACCTCGTGTCAAAACGGTTAGAGTTAGTGCTGTGAAAATCGGTAGGTATGTCAATTAGGGTATGGGGAAGTGATTTGTAGAAGAAAAAAAATTAGTTCAAATTTCTGCCACCAAGGGAAAAGCAACACTTCACATATGTAAAAGTTGTCATTTACTTCAAGACACGCTGCTTACGCAAATGACGTCCTATTAGATAAAAGCAGAAAGGCCGACGCCACTGTAAATAACCATTATGGCTCTTACAAAAAAGGAATGTGCTCTTTTAGTAAAACTGTTCTACCAGAATAATAGTAATGCTAATGCAGCACTATGTGAATATTGGAAACTTAAAGTTTTGCATAAAGGACCTTTGACGTCAGTGGGGCTTTAAAAACTAATAAAGAAATTTGAAGCGACTGGGGAGTTAGGTGTAATTCCAGCAGGGGACGACCATGTATTGGAACGGAGGTAGTGACGGTTGCAATGGTCAGAATGCGAAACACTACCAGTCAGTAGTGCCAGAGATGTGTCAAGACTTGAACCTTCCTTGTTCTACTGTACGTAAAGTGCTTCGAATAATTTTACGCTGGTTCCCATACAAGATTCATGTAGTGCAAGAACTAAAGTCTTGTATCAGCAACAATGAATAGACTTTGCTCTACAATTTCTGGCTCATATGGAACTTGACAATACATGGGCTCGAATGATCTTGTGGTCTGATGAGGCACATTTCACTCTTCATGGGGCTGTAAATGCACAAAACTGCCGAATATGGGGAACTTGTCGTCCATCTACTGTGCATGAAAGATCACTACAAAGTCCATACATTACAGTATGGTGTGGATTCACAGCAGAGTTTATAATCGGACCATTTTTCTTTGAAGAATCTACACCTCATGGCCCCATAAGGTGTATGGTAACTAGTGCACAGTACTGCGCTCTTCTAAGAGATCACATTATTCCTGTTCTGCAAGAAAGGCAATGCTTGGATACCGTAGTATTCATACAAGATGGTGCCCCTCCCCACGTTGGTTGACAAGTGAAGGAACTGCTCCGTTTAACATTCAGAAATGATCGCATCATTTCTAGAGACTTTTCACAGTTCTGGCCAGCCCGATCAGCAGATCTCAATCCCTGTGATTTCTGGCTGTGGGAATACCTGAAAGACAGAGTTTACTGTAGCAGCATACAGACGCTTGTCGAGTTGAAAGCAAGCATCAAACAGCATGTAGCCAACATCCCGAATGAGATGCTATGCGAAACTGTGTTGTACAGTCCTTTGTTTTCAGAATGTCATCTCAAGTGAAGGAACGCACATAGAACAATATCTGTAGATTTCTAAGTTCTGATATTAAAATCTAATCCTAAGTTAAGTATTCCATCTCATGTTTACAGTGCCAGTTTCTTCACTGGTGGCAGAAATTTGAACTAATTTTTTTCCTTCTACAAATCGCTCCTGATTAGGGAAACTTATTTTATAACCACATTTCTGTAATATATATATATATATATTACACAAATATGCATTGTTTCTCACTTTTTAACATCTAAGAATATTTTCTGGGCTACTTTTTGAGTTCCTGAAAAGTAAACTTTGGATTGTCAATTTCTTGTAGCAAATATGCTTCCATATTAAGCCATTGATTTGCACAAAAATCAGTGTATTAAAGTATGGTACTAAGCAGCCAACAAGTTATGTTCAGTTACATAATCAAAACTTTCTATGTACATGTATGGTATCAATGATAGTGATGTCACTTCACCTATGTCTGTAGGTTTTGGTTTCCTGACCTTCCTACATATTGGAATGCTATATATGCTTGTTGCTTTCAAAAACTTTACAGGTTACTATGCAGTGTGATAAAGTGTAGTGCAGTGTACTAAAATATCACAATTTAAACATAAAAGAAACAATAGAATTAAAAAGTAGGCAGGGCTTCTCAAAGCAGATTTTATTATAATGTGCCTACTCGAGATGTGAAAGATGGTTTTAAAAAAAGGGGTAAACTTATAAGACAAATATATACAGTAAGGCATGTATTTAAGGAAAAAATATATAACTTATATGCTGGAATATGTGATAATTCCTAGAGACAGATGGAAAAGTAATTTTGGTATTGCAAAGATGTATTGTCGGAAATTTTTAATGAATGTCATATTCCTATTGCAGGGAGATAGCTACCAAGATTTAACAACAGTAATGAAGAAGTGTGGTATTTGAACATATAGTTCTGTATTCTAACTGATCACTAAATTTGATTTTAAACTAAAAATTTAAGATTTTCAGAGTTCTGTTATATTATTTTTCTGGGATGAATTTTAATCATAAAAACATTAGTATTTTGTGTTTGGTAGCAGATAAAAAAACTGAAGTAACTTTTTTTTATTTCAGGATGGCATATCATAATTGAAATAACACTATGAAAACTTTTACAACAGTTTTGTATTCTCTCTTTTTGCTGGTAGCTTGCCTTCGTTACTCTCAGTCTTTTGGAATAGGTAAGTGAACTGTTTTCCAGTTATAGTTTTAACTTTTTATGACAACACATACTTTTTAGCATGCATTTAAAAGTATACATAAACTTCTCTATTGCTGAATTATGAATACTGCTACTACTAAATAATTCATGCTGGCACTATAAAACTCAGTTTAGTGTGAGTGTCATTCATTGATAACCAGATCTTTCTCTACTATATGGTATAAAGTCATGAGTGGAGGCTATTTCTGCACATCTGTTGCAGAGGTGGAGGATTGATAAACTGGCAAGAATCAGGTGATATAGCAAGTGAGACAGAGAATTACATCATGGTTAAAATAATGTGTACAAGAGAAATTGGGAAGGACAAATGTGTGGGAAGTTATGTTTTTTTATCAAAACCTATGAGCAATGCGGTCATTTTCAGAATCTGATCAAGTGCAAGTATTAGTTGAGTCTGTGTGTTGTGAGACAACTAGTAATAAAGGAAAGTTGATAGTGGAGATCTGTTACATGCAAAATGACTCAGAGGAGTATGATAAAGATTTGTTTAGGTAACTTGAATGGGCAAGCAAAGGTGTTTGCATATTATGGATGACTTTAATTTACCCTTTATTGAATGGAAATTGTGGATCAGATTTTCAAGCATTTATTCAAACTACCTACTTCCACAACACCAGATGGAGATTTGTTCTGACAATCAGTTACTCTCTGACTGAAAGAAATTCACATATCTGTCCTGCAGGTGCCTCCGTAGCCAGGTGGGCAGGAGCAGCAGTGCGTAGCACACGCTTCTTGATTAGACCGGGGTTCGAGCCCGTGACCACCAAATACGGAGGATGTGGAAAGGTCAGGGAATGACCACCGCATATCCCCAGAGCAATATGGCCTTAGTTGCTAATGCTCCTAAAAACCAAATAACAACATCTGTCCTGCACCTATCCTTACTCGATTTAAGTTTATGTCCCCTTGTGCGTGTTGTCCAAGAAAGAGTGAGCATGCCATCAGTATTTAGTTTATTCAATCCATTTAAAGCCTTAAACACTTCATTCAAGTCTTCTTGCGAGTGCCTATTTTCCAGAAACAATTGCATTGTTTACCAATGCAATTTTGCTAGAACAAATAGAGAGAAGGGCAACAAAACTCTTGCTCAGATAACGAACCCGAGGGGGCATAAATACAAACTGAGGAAGGACAGTTGTAGAGTAGATGTTTGGAGATTTGTCTTTAGCCAGTGGGTGGTTCACTGCTGGAACAAACTTCCATCTGTCCTTGTGGAAGTTGATAGCTTAAATAAATTCAAGGAAAAGCTAGACAATTTGAGTGAATGGTTGTGTGAATTGGGATTTTTTTTTTTTTTTTTGGCTGATGTTTTCTTGCATCATAAGCCTCTGTTAATGCTTAACCCAATGCAAAAAATTTCTAATAAACCAATGCCAGTAAAGGCTAAAGAAGATGTGGACCTATTATTAGAAGGAATGGGTAAAAAGAATGGTTCTAAGGTAAAAATAAGTAAATTTTACCCAATTCTGGACATTTTCAACATTCCTTCTAATAATTTTTTCCTCATGGAGAAAGAAAGCAAAAAAAAATTCTTGGGGTCTCAGACCCTGTGACTGATACACAGTTAATCACTTCCATCAGCTCTTCTAAACTCCACACAATTCTTTTTGCTGCACAACTCTGTCCAAACTTCACCTCAGACAAACAAAATCAACCCCTGTAGCATACAGGGTTGCTCTTACGAAGAAAGGCTTAAGTTTTGCAAATTGCAGTGTCTGGAGACTAGGCACCGGCGAGGTGATCTGATAGAGCTGTATAAAGCCTTGAATGGTTTGAGCATGCTCAATGCTTATGGGATTCTGCCTCTTGCTCAGAATCACCTGAGAGGGCATAAATTCAAATTGAGGAAAGACAGATGTAGGATAGATGTCTGGAAATTTGCCTTTAGCCAGCGGGTAGTCGGTTGGTGGAACAGGCTTCCATCCCTTGTTGTGGAAGTTGATAACCTAAATAAATTTAAGGCTCAGCTGGACAGGTATTTCGAATGAATGGAGGGGTGAAGTGGAAGTTTTTTTTTTTTTTTTTCTGGCTGATGCTGCATAAGCTTGCTTTCTTGCATCATATGCCTCTACTAATGCTAATACTGAAAATTTCTTATGATTAATTTATTTCCCTTTTCTGCACATTACTTTGTTTAGGAATGAAATTTGTAGACAAAGTGAACACTGTATGAAATTTAACCTTCAGCAAATTTCACAAAGAAGTGATAACTTAAAAGGCGTAAACATGCCTTCAAAAAGTTGGTCAGAGTGGAGAAGAGCATTACTGTTTAACAGGGAGTTAAAATACATTTCACAAAGGAGGATCAAAGGATGACACAAGTAATTACAGACCTAATAGTTTAACTTCTGTTCTGGGGAAATTAATGAAGACACTGGTGAAAGAAGCACTGAAGGATCATCTAGACAAGACTTCAGTTATAGTTCAGACACAGTATGATTTTGTTAAGGGGAAGTCTTCTCTGACCAATTTGATTGGTTACTATGATGTGGTCACAAAGGAACTGGATGCAAAGAATAATTTTGATATCATATACTTGGATCTTAGGAAGGCTTTTGATACTGTTGCACATGGAAGACTGCTGCACAAATTGGAGCAGTGTGGCATTGGGGGCAAACTGTTGCTATGGGTAAAGGGATAGTTGAGTGGGAGAAGACAGACAGTGGTAAACAATGGACACTGCTCTTCGTGGACTAATGTTATTAGTGGAGTCCCCCAGGGTTCAGTGTTGGGTCCATTGTTGTTTTCTGTATTTATTAATGATATTGATGATGGTTTATCAGGCTTATCCTGCAAAATCAGCCCAAATTATCTTTTCTTTGAAGCACCAACCCACTGAAGTCCAAGCTTCTCTAGATGGCATTCTCCTTCCAGTGGTAAATATACATACAGACTTGGGAGTCGTCTTTGATTGCAAACTGACCTTCAAGCCCCACATTGACAAGCTCATAACAGAATTCTGCAAAATGCGGTGGATTACCAAACAACAACTACTCCACGTTAAGAATCTGGATGTGACTCGGTGGTACGTATACACCTCTGTATACTCTGTCGTGTTATACGCCTCAGAAATATGGGCATCTGCAGCCCCCCACGAATATCAAACGTGTGCACTCCTCTGAATACTGGCTCCTTCGTTGGATCACCCATAAACATCATTGTCCACCCCAGCAAAGAACAACTGTGATGGCAACTGCACTAAACTTTGCCTGACTGCCAAACCTTATAATGGAAAGATGCCTCACACTAACTGCCAAAATGACCACTGGAATAATCTCGGAGACAAACATATGGGAACTGTGCAGCTGGAGAATCCCTCAACCCTGACTGAGGTCAGCTCCAACACTTATAGCCAACCATAATAGACTATCCCTTAGTGACCGTTTTCTCCCGAAGCAGATGTTTATCACAGTCCAAGCAATTGAAGGCGACCTCTACAAATTTGTCAAGGATCACAGATACCGGAGAGAGATCCTTTATGACCTAAACTCAACCAGGCAAATTGCACAATAATGTGGCAGTATAATAAATTTAAAAAAGGATGTCTGTATAATATTGTATATAATGTTAAAAATACTGTATAATATCTTTATGAGTATATTGTGAATAATTTAACTGAAACTTATTATATTGTTGGCCCTGGGGGATGAACCCAAACTTCTATGTGGGCCCCGTCCTCAAGGCCTTTGTCCACCAGCCAATGGGAAGCCCCTGGCATTCCTGCTGTGAAGGGTACATTGTATACATCCTTTTGTACACAATAAAAATTATTTATTATTTATTTATTTATTTAATGTCCAGGTTTGCAGATGATATGAAGGTCGGCAGGGTTGTTAATGACACTAATGACAGTACACTGCTGCAACAGGATCTATAAAAGTTGAGCAGATGGGCTGAGAGGTGGCAGCTGAAGTTTAACATTGACAAATGTAAAGTACTGCATATGAGAAGCGGTAACCCCAGAGTAACGTATCAGCTGTGTGGGACTTCACTGACACTGGTAGAGAATGAAAAGGAACTGGGATAATTGTGCAGTCAGATATGAAGTTTTCTGAGCAGTGCAGATAGTCTGCAAGAGTAGCTCATGGTGTCTTGTCAGTGATTTATAGGAATTTTTCTAGCAGGGATAAGGAGGTGATTATCCTCTTGTATAAGGCAATGGTCAGGCCACCCTTGAGTACTGTATACAGGTCTGGAAGCCTCATTTTAGGAAGGATGTAGAGCTGCTGGAACGAGTACAGAGAAGGACAACAAGATTGGTGAATGGAACAAACGGTTGCTCTTACGAAGAAAGGGTTAAGTTATTCAAATTATAGTGTCTGGAAACTAGGCATCTGTGAGATGATCTGATTTAGGTGTATTAAGGCCTTGAATGGTTTGAGCAAGCTCAAAGACTCTTGCCCAGATTAATTGCCTGAGGGGACATAAATTCAAATTGAGGAAAGACAGTTGTAAAATAGATGTGCAGAAATTTGTCTTTAGCCAGAGTGTGGTTGATTTCTGGAATGAACTTCCATCTAGTGTTGTAGAAGTGGACAGTTTAAGTAAATTCAAAGCAGAACTAGACAAACATTTGGAGTGAATGGATGGGTGAAATGGGAAGGTTTTTTTTTTATTTTGGCTGATGCTGTATAAGCTTGCTGTCTTGCATCATATGCCTCTATTAATGCTAATGCTAATTTGCAGAACTGAAATCTTTTTTGATAAGAGTACCATTTTGTGTCTGTGACTAATCTTGTTGCACTTTTCTGTACCCATTCCAACAGATCCACATCATTCTTAAAATGAAGCTTTCAGACTTGTATGTGGTGTTCAAGATAGCCTAACCATTTCCTTGTACAAAAGGATAATCATCCGCTTGCCCCTGTTGGCAAAATTCCTGTATATCATTAACAGAACCACACAAACTGTTCTACCAGCTTGTGTGTACTGCTCAGAAAACTTCATGTCAGATTGTACAATTACCCCTAATTTTTTTCAATCTCCGCTACTTCAAATAATGTATTACCCAATTTGTATTTGTTATTCTGTTATTACTGCTGCCCAAATGCTGTACACTGTGCTTATTAATAACATTAGTCTAAAAAGAGCAGAGCCCACGTATAACCACCCCCATCTTCTGTCACGCAAACATTTGTTTATAAACAGAAGTAACTTGTCCCCAGTACCACACTACTTCAATTTATATGGCAGTCTTTCGTGAGGAAGTGTCAAAAGCTCTACTGAAGTCTAAGTATATGATGTCAGAATTATTTTTTGCATCCCACTCCTACTCCTTTGTTACTGTGCCACAGTGGCTAATTAGATTGGTCAGAGATCTCCTCTTAAAAAAAATCTGTGCTATGATATCCATAGAACTGCATTTCTGTCAAGATGACTCTGCAATATTTTTTTAACATCATAATTCCATTATTTTTTCACAAACAGAAGTCAAGCTTGCAAATCTCTGATAAGTGAAGTGTCTTAAAACACTTCTCTCCCTTTGAGCACTTTTCATGAATTGAAGAGACATTTATGCATCTCCAATCTGTAGAGATCCCCTCCTAAATCAAATGATCCTCTTGTAATTATGACTAAAGGTTTGCTTACCACTTATGTTGCTGCTTTTATTATAATCGCATAAATTCCATCAGTTCCAGATGCATTATTTACTTTGAGCTTCAAGAGTTTCTCTTCACTTTCTTTTCTGTTATCACAAAATCATTTAGCTCTCGGTTATAAGTTTGCAGTTTTTTGCTATTCCCATCCTTAACCTGTTGACTGCTACGACTTATTTGGGTAAACGGGTCTCCAATGCCAATCTGAGTTAGGCATGTTAAATTATTCAAAACCCAAATTATAATATATATTCATCACCAAAATTCGTAAAAAAAGCTTATTGCTGTAAAAAAAAAAGCTTCTCGAATTATCTCGTAGATGGCATGTGTAATAGAAAATTCCTCACTGCAGCCAACTACGAGTTAACTCAATTACCTCAGATGTATGCAGAATTCACCATATATGAGTCAGCGCTTGCATAAATCTGTAGTAGTGACACAGACCGTGCCGTGTACATTGTATTTAGTAATTTGTGATTTAGTAATATATATTTAGTAAATGTGTTTTTTTTTACAAAAAAAAAAAGAACTTAAAACATGGATAAGAAGAGACCACTGACCGAAGAAGAGCTTGAACTCTATGCTAATATGACTCGGAATTCGAAGAGAGTTTTGACGAGCTGTACAGTTCTGGTTCCGAAAGTGACAATTATGAACCTTCTAACGATTCAAGTGAGGATAGCGAAGATGAAGCCAGCTCTCAGCCTGAAGATAATCTTAATTCTCTGCAGGCAAGTGCGTAAAATTATGACAATAATTTGTAGAATGAAATAGCACAAGATTCTCCACAATTTATTTTTGAAGAGAACGTTGGTTTGAAAATGGACACAACAGAACTTAGTGTACAAAAATGGCTAGTGGCGCCTCCGTAGCCAGGTGGGAAGGAGCAGCAGTGCGTAGCACACGCTTCTTGATTAGACTGGGGTTCGAGCCCGTCACCACCAAATACGGAGGATGTGGAAAGGTCAGGGAATGACCACCGCATATCCTGGAGCAATATGGCCTTAGTTGCTAATGCTCCTAAAAAACCAAACAAACAAACAAAAATTGCTAGACCTATATTTTTCGGAAGAATTTCTTACATTATTAGTCAAACAAACTAATTTATATGCTTTGCAAGAAATTGAAAAGTGTGGACAATTGCGAATATCTGCCATGTCGTCAAGATGGAAGGACACTAACATCTTAGAAATTAAAGTGTTTCTTGGACTTTTATTATAAATGGGTCCATGTTCTTTTCCTTCAATAGAGCATTACTGGAGTACAAGTGCATTCTACAAGGTTATGTTTTGGTGATCATTTATGAGTCGAAATAGATTCCAGTTGATATTACATATTTTCACTTCGCAGATAATTCATTACAGTCTGCTGACAGGCTATACAAGGTAAGACCGATTTTGAATGATTTCAATAATGTTATGCGCAGTAATTACGTACCAAATAAAAACATCTATATTGATGAGTCGATGATGTTGTGGTGTGGGAGACTGAATTTCCGCCAGTACTTAAAAAATAAAAAGCACAAATACGGAATCAAACTTTACGAACTGTGCGAGTCCAACAGCCTTGTTATGAAAATAAAAATTTACGCCGGTAAATCAGAAACTGAACAAAACATAGGTCATACTGCTGAAGTTGTGCTATACTTGCTTGAGGACTTCTTAGACAAGGGATATGTATTATATATGGACAATTTTTATAACTCTGTTGCTCTGACGAAATTGTTGTCTGCTCGAAAAACTTATGTATGTGGAACATTACACACCAACAGAAAAGAAAATCCAAAAGATTTGGTGATGTGAAAATTGAAGAAGGGGGAAGTTGCATGGCAACGAAATGTCCCAGTTGTATTATGTAAGTGGAGGGACCCAGTTGTATTATGTAAGTGGAGGGATAAAAGAGAAGTTCTCATTATTTCTAACAAACACATTGTTGAAATGGTTGAGGTATGTAACCAGAATGGAAGAATTTCAATAAAACCAAACATAATTCGAGATTACAATAGTGGAATGTCTGGCATAGATCAATCGGATCAAATGCTCTCATATTATTCAGTGCTATGAAAAACCATCAGATGGCCGAAAAAAATTGCATTACATATTTTAGAAATATATATATACATAGTGCATACATCCTTTTCCGTCAAGTTACAGGTTCCACCATAAAATCTCTAAAATTCAGAGAAACATTGAATCTTTGATTGGAGAAAAAGTTCTAAATATTCCAAAAAGATCAGGTCTGAATGTGAAATTCATTATTTAGAGGCTATACCACCAACTGAAAAAAAAAACACGCCCGACTAAGCCATGTCGAGTATGTACAAGGAATAAAAAACGCTGCGAAACACACTATTATTGTCCAGTGTGCCAAGAAAAGCCTACTCTTTGTGTAGAAGAATGTTTCAAGAAATATCACAATATTATTTTCGTGAGTCTTGGTAATACACTTTTCTTTATGTATTTGTGAATAAGTTTTCTGTTTTCTGACGCCGTGGTTGATTTTTCATTCTTATCCCAGAAGCCCACTATCCATCAGTTGCACATATTTGCTACAAATATACTCGTAGCAGCACCTGAAGTGCAAATCATACCAGTCCGAGTTAACTTGTAGGTGGCGTCCTGGGCCAGATCGGCAAATACGAGTTAACTCATATTTGGCAGTCAACGTATTAAAAACTTCTTCATACTCGAATATAGTAAGCAGATGCAAAATACTTATTCTGTTTGTCAGCAATTCGAATAGCATCATCAATAGTTATGCCATTCGTATCTGTTGGGCCAATCTGGTTCATCCGTTTCCTTTTAATGTTGGCATAAGCAAAGAATTCTGTGCCAAAGGCTTCCCTTAATCTGCTTTATTTTTTTTATTTTTTTTTTTTATGAAAATCCCAAACACGAAAGGTATCAAAACCTATAGTACTTAGTACCGTGCATGGGTTGAAACAGAAGTATGGGGGGGAAGGCGATGCAGGAAACTTTGCTCTAGAGACTAAACATAGTGTTCACCACTTCAGGCCTCCAATAAGCAAAGTGGTGGTATTTCACCGGTTGATGAAAGTCATCTACCACCTGAGCTTGTCTTATCCCCTTAGTGACTTGGTTGCAGGCTAGTTTGTATTTACTGTATCTTTCTGCATTTCCTGATTTTTTGTAATCATCCCAAGCATTTCTGTTGTGTGCCACTAATCTCATTAGTTCATCTGATATCCATTTAGGTCTAAACTTTGCAGACTATCTCTTAATTACTTCTCCAAATGCTTCTCATTTAGCATGTACAGTGTATTACTGTCCTGTTGACAATAATTTAAAAACTAAGGCCATTATGGTCACCTTTAAGAAAGCAGTATCCCTTTCCTTGTCCTTGACAGTAGTTATATCTTTAACCCTGAGTTAGGTGCACGAAAATTGAAATTCCTCTGTATGCCTTAAAATATGAAAAATCAGCAAAAAATAATTCAAAATTGTTACTTTTTTTTATTTTTTTTATTTAATGCTAACCACATTTTAAATCTTTTCTGAACACAACTGTGAAAAAACCATATTCTGTATTAAAAACATATATTTTTAATTAATTTTTGAAAATTAAAACCTGCCAATGAACAAATGCAAATTTAAAAACTGTGCCCTTCAATACACTTTGATTAGACTAGTGTACATCATTAACAAGAACACTCCACTTGCTGCACGAAACGTGAAGTGCGCATATAAACAATTTGGTTCCAGATGATACATCAATGTCACAAAGCCAGAGAGAATTATTGATTGGAGGAAAGCGTGCGGAAGTAAAAAAAGTGAAGTAACTATCAATAACTCTTCATGACACATGTCAGTCGACAGGTGCATATAATTAGGTTTAACTTAATCATGAATTTTTCCTAATTGTGCAGTAATTAGCATTAGTTAGTTGCTTTCCTGCATATGATGCAATAAAGCATTTTCTTGTTTTCTGAAGAAAACATTTTCAATTGTTCTCAATGTTGACCATCTAAGTAAATTCACAAATCTCCTATTCTTAATATTGTTAGTACCAATTTGTACAACAACATCATCATCACCTTTTTTGCCTTGAAAAGATGATAGCTGCTCTACAACATCAACTTTTCATACCTTGGTCTTATTCCTCTAGCAAAATTCCTGTATATCATTGACAAAATCCCATGAGCTGCCCTGGCAACCTGTCTTTTATTTGTAGTGCAGATGCACTAAAAATAAAAATGGCAAAAGAGATTAAAGAAAAAGCTGAATGGTTTAATTGGGGTAAATTTAAAAATGAATGGGATATTTGCAGACTGTCACAAGATAACATTTGTTATGACAGTTATATGCATATTTGTAACAAAACCACCAATGAGGTATGACAGACAAAAGCTGAGTAGACAAAAAATCCTTGAATGGAAGTTCCAACTTGTATGGGAATACAAGAAAAAAGAGAGTAAATCAGATAGATAGTCTCCTTTAAAGGACATTTGCAGTGAAAACACAAAACTGCAAAATATCTGTTCAAATGATCTGCCAAAGTATCTGTTCAAATGATCATTTGAACAGTCACTTTGCAATGATTTTTACATTTTAAAGCACATTTGAACCAGGAGGACACAGTGAATAGTTTTAAGCTTGCTATAAAATCAGTGATATAACTATTTGTGAGAAGCATCTGTTGAAAAAGTTATTATTGAAGATTTGATTGTATCAAATCATTCATAATATTCAATGAGATCATTATTAAAGTCTGTAATGGTATGTTGGACTGAAACTAACATTTCCCTAATTCATAAAAAAGGACCTAAAGAAGTGATAGTAAACTGTAGACTGATAGTCTGACTTCTGTGGTTGGAGTGATCATGGTTATGGCTACAAGACCACCTCGACAAGAATGGGATCTTGACTGAACAGTCTAGTTAACTGCTATTACTAAGTCGTAAACATTTGAATTATATACTGAAAACTTTAGTAAATCTATTTATAAATTTCCTTCGCACCCATGGGACATTATCATATAAACTGAAGAAAATTATTATTACAGGAAAGACTTGGGAGATAGAGGTTACCTTAGGGATAGGAAGTGGGAGGGGGAATGATCATAAATGGGCATTCTTTGGTTTACTAGCTTAGCAGTTGGGGCACCAGAGGGCTCTTGTTTCTAATCTTCCTTAAATGATATCGATGAAGGAATGCAGAAGAAGCTGTCTAAGTTTGCTGATGATGTGAAGGTTAGAACAGTGGTTAATGACTGGAACCAAGCTACATTGCTTCAAAAGGATTTGGACCAGTTAGAAATATTATCAGATAAATGGGAATTGATGTTGAATTAGGTAGTCTGGAGCCTTGGCGCACACATTTTCACCTGGACTAACAGTAATTGCATTAGGGAGACCTCTGCTACCCTATGTCCCTGGAGCATCTATGCCACTGCACCTCAGTAAATTGATCCTTTTGGCAACTGAAGTTTAATGCTTTTGAATGTAAGGTCCTGCCTGGGGAAAAGAAAACTTGGAGTAACTTGCAGACTGAATGGAATGTAGGTGGTTGTTCACAACGAAAAGAGTAGAGTTACGGTACAATTAAATATAAAGTTTTTTTACCATGCAGTGTAAACAGGTGGACAGGAAGGCACATAGTACTCTCCCAATGAATTTTTGGGAATAAAGACTAGAAATAGTTGAAAATTATGCACTTTGAATGCTATCTGCTATTTTAACATTATGAGGAATACAGTTATAAATAATTATATATATTATTATTAAGTTACAATAGTGTGCTATGAATAATAGTACATCAGTCGTCAGTACACCGTGTTATGAGAGTGAATGCATGGTCCCCTTTGTTCACCATTCAGTATATATTTTTGAAATAAGGCAAAAATAAAGTAATTTTTATTGTAATTTTTCGTAATTAAAAATTTTTAACAAACTTGGTTGTCTCATAAAAACTCAGTTGCCATACTTTTTAGACCGATCTGAGTACTAGATTTGATTTTTTTTTTATGTCCTTACCACTTTAATTCTAACACAGTTAATGATACAGATCAAAAGTCAAAACTATACTAAAGGAATACTAAAATCTAATAGACATTTTAATTTTTATGTGATTTTTATTTATTTTTATATATTTATTTATTTTTGGTATGCAGAGATAGCAGACACATGCACTTGAGATGGGAGGTAATTGATACAACACACAGTAATTGGCCTTCTATTCCATGAGCATCATGGAACTTTGTGTCAATGCACCCAAAAGAGTGCATTGACAGAAAGGGTGGGGGGGGAGGGTTAGTAATGACTGCAATTTTAAAAAATTGCAGTAGAAATAATGAGAGACCCAAACTATTTCTTTTTTTCCCTGAGAACAAAAAATTTCTGTTATTACTCTATCTTGCAATAAATATGTGCCTAATAGCTTTATGGTGTTCTTTCAAGATGTGCTACTAGAATGCCATTAATCCTGTAGATTAGTTTTACAAATAAAAAAAAAAAAAAATGTTATATATAATTGACAGTTTCTATTATATTGCTGTTTCTTTCTTTTTTTTTCTAAATTTTAAATATCCTTTACTTGTTTGTTTTTTGCAGTATATATGCCATCTGATGCATATAAAGAAAGCATGCTCCGGCCATATGATTATTATAGTGATGTTGTAATTTTCCATTTTTCAATTCCACCACAAACAGTTCATGGTGTTTGGCAGTTTGCTGCCTTTATGGATGACTTTTCTTGTGTTCCTCAAACTGTTCATATGTAAGTAAACCAATTTATTTATTATAATATTTATCTAAGCATTAATGCAATGTTTAATGCTAGTAGGTGGAGTGGGGGTCAAGAGATTGGGAGTTAGGAATGCATTGGAGGATAGTCAGGTCAGCTGCCCCAGGAACCAGATGTTGTTTAGGGGGACCTGGACCACTGATGTAAGATATATATAAATAGGAATTGGAGGGTTAAGGTGGGCCCAGGGCTCTTTTTCCCTACAGTCTGTGCTAGCTTTTGACTTGTCTGTCTGCTTGTCTTTAACAATGTTTGGGAAAACTTCCTTTCATTTTTAGGAGTTGAGTAGCCGAGAGGCATTTTTGAAACATAAAATCAAGCTTGGAATTGGCCTTATAATTTAATTGCTGCATTTCTTCATTTGTATTTTTATATAGTGCAGGTACTTACTGGTTAAAAAGTTAAGTACTTTTTTGTCTTAAGTTTAATGAAACTTGAATGAATAACCTATATGATGCTTTTAGCAATCCTCTTTATTAACTTTTGAGATTTTATTATCACAGGACTTTGCTAACTTTGTGAAAAAATTTGCAGTATAATTATTTACATTTTGTTATTTAGGGGTAATTGTTTTCCATTATAGTATGCAGAGAAGAATAAATAGAACCAAAATGTTCTCACAACTTGGCTGAATGCATTCTTTCACATATATTTTTTATGAAATAAACTTATAGCATCATCAAATAGAGGGCACAGACATATAGAAACAGATGCTAACTTGAAGGTTTTATATTTTTCTTTGTGAATTAAAAAGAAAAGCTATTCTTGCATATCTGATAATGTCCTAATTTTTTGCATGTAGTAACCAGAAATTTACAAAAGGGGTTACAAAAATTTACAAAAAAACAATTAGGGGTAATTGTTTTCCATTATAGTATGCAGAGAAGAATAAATAGAACCAAAATGTTCTCACAACTTGGCTGAATGCATTCTTTCACATATATTTTTTATGAAATAAACTTATAGCATCATCAAATAGAGGGCACAGACATATAGAAACAGATGCTAACTTGAAGGTTTTATATTTTTCTTTGTGAATTAAAAAGAAAAGCTATTCTTGCATATCTGATAATGTCCTAATTTTTTGCATGTAGTAACCAGAAATTTACAAAACACAAAAATAAATGCCATAATCTGTTTTGACCTTGTAGCATTTTTCATTAACACCATAATAAAAAGCTGTCATTGCACATGAAAAATGCTTGTTCATATTTTAATGGAATGGAATGGGAGTAGAGTTATTGTATCAGATATGATTTATAATTGATAACTTTCTAATCATGATGTTGTATATGGCAAAACATAATGTAGAGAGAAGAATTACTTACCTATAACATTTAGATATGAATTAGAATTATATAAATTTCATCAAGTATTGATTTTATCACGTGTATAATTTCATTTATCCAAATAGTTTGTAAATAAACAATCAGCTGTAATTAGCATTAGTAGAGGCATTTGATGCAAGAAAGCAAGCTTATGCAGCATCAGCCAAAAAAAAAAAAAAAAAAACACCCACTTCCACTTCAACCCTCTGTTCGTTCAAAATACCTGTCCAGCTGAGCCTTAAACTTATTTAGGCTATCAACTCCCACGACAAGGGATGGAAGTCTGTTCCACCAACCAGCCACCCACTGGCTAAAGGCAAATTTCCGCACATCTATCCTACATCTGTCTTTCCTCAATTTAAATTTATGCCCTCTCAGGTGATTACTCTGAGCAAGAGGAAGAATCCCATCAGCATTGAGCATGCTCAAACCATTCAAGGCTTTTTATACACCTCTATCAGATCACCTTGCTGGTGCCTAGTCTCCAGACACTTAAGTTTTGCAGACACAGTCTGCAAAACTTAAGCCTTTCTTCGTAAGAGCACCCCTTTGTTCCATTCACTAATCTTGTTGCCCTTCTCTGTACTTGTTCCAGCAGCTCTACATCCTTCTTGAAATGAGGCCTCCAGACCTGTATACAGTACTCTAGGTGTGGCCTGACCATTGCCTTATACAAGGGAATAATCACCTCCTTATCCCTGCTAGAAAAATTCCTATATATCATTGACAATACACCATGAGCTACTCTTGCAGCCCGTCTGCACTGCTCAGAGAACTTCATATCTGCCTGCACAACCACCCCCAGGTCCCTTTCATTCTCTACCACTGTCAGTGTAGTACCACAGAGTTGATACGTTGCTCTGGGGTTGCTGTTTCCCATATGTAGTACTTTACATTTGTCAATGTTAAACTTCATTTGCCACCTCTCAGCCCATCTGCTCAACCTTTCCAGATCCTGTTGCAGCAGCATAGTGTCAGTAGTGTCCTTGACAACCCTGCCAACCTTTGTATCGTCTGCAAACTTGGACATTAAGCTTGATATACCATCATCAATATCATTTATAAATACAAAAAACAATAATGGACCCAACACGGAACCCTGAGGGACTCCACTAATAACATTAGTCCACGATGAGCAGTGTCCATTGATTACCACTCTCTGTCTTCTCCCCCTCAACCACCCCTTTATCCATAGCAGCAATTTGCCTCCAATGCCACACTGCTCCAATTTATGTAGCAGTCTTCCATGTGCAACAGTATCAAAAGCCTTTCTAAGATCCAAGTATATAATATCAAAGTTATTCCCTGCATCCAGTTCTTTTGTGACTGCATCATAGTATCCAATCAAATTGGTCAGGCAAGACTTCCCCTTAACAAAACCATGCTGTGTCCGAGCTATAACTGAAGTCTTGTCTAGATGATCCTGCAGTGATTCTTTAACCAGTGCCTCCATTAATTTTCCTGGAACAGAAGTTAAACTCACAGGTCTATAATTACTTGTGTCAGCCTTTGATCCTCCTTTGTGAATTGGGGTCACATTTGCACATCTCCAGTCTGTGGGTACTTCCCCTGAGTCCAAGGAAGCTCTCATAATTATGGCTAAGGGTTTGCTTACTTCCTTTGCTGCCTCCTTTAATATAACTGGATAGATCCCATCCACCCCAGGTGCTTTTCTTGTGTTTATCTTCAACAATTTCTCCTCCACTTTACTCTCAGTTATTACAAGATTCTCTAGCTTACTGGCAGAGTTGAATACACCCCTGGCATTCCCCTCGCTGAATAACTCGTGTGAATGTCGATGAAAAATATTCATTTAGTTTGTTAGCTACCTGAGCAGGATCATCAACAGTTGACCCATCGATATTAAGTGGACCAATCTGATTCATCCCCTTCCTTCTAGAGTTTACATAAGTAAATTACTCTTTGCTATTTTTCTTTGCATCCCTTGCCAAAGATTTCTCGTAATCTGCCTTCGCCTGCCTAACCTCCTTTGTAACTTGGTTACAGATAAACTTGTATCTATCTTAGGCTTCTGTGTCACGTGTTAATTTGTATGTATCCTATGCATTTTTCTTCTCTGCCATATGTCTCATTAGTTCATCTGACATCCATTTAGGCCTAAACCTTGAACAATATTTCTTAGTTGGTATGTAAAGCCTAGTAGCTTCCAAGATAAGTTCTTTGAATGCTTCCCATTTTGAGTTTGCTGTTGGTAACATCATCAGTTGGTCCCACTGTATATACAATTTAAATACTGTCTCAGACCATCGTAGTCGCCTTTACAAAAGCAATAAGCCTTCCCTTCACCCCTAATGGTAGTTACCTCTTTGAGTAAATCCCACTTCAGCACACTGTGATCACTGCCACTTAGTGGTTCATTTATCTGCAGATTCTTAATGCATGAAGAATCACTACTGATAATCAAATCAAGAGTATTACTCCCTCTAGTTGCCTCCGAAACATGCTGATGTAGAAAACAATCATCCAATAAATCCACAAAAGCCTTGCTAGTGTGTGAGTAACCAGCCCCCAAATTCCAGTCAATATCTGGGAAATTAAAATCCCCCATTATAAGACTATGATTTACTGGCCCACTCTATTTCCCTGTACAGTTTCTTATTATACTCATCAGAGTGATTAGGCCCATAGCACACTCCTACTCTCAATTTTGATCTCCCAATGCTTATGTCACACCAAACTGACTCGACACTGCACTGTCCAGCGATGTCGACTGGCTTCACTTCCTTGGATTTTATGTGTTTCTTAACTAATAGCATAACTCCTCCCTTCCTATCCTGTCTATCCTTTCTGTAGACATTGTACTCCCCAAATTCCAGTTCTGCATTCCTTATATCTGTGTGACACCACGTCTCTGATATCCCAACAATATCTGCCTTTGATGTTTTGAGCAATACCTCAAATTCATCAAATTTATTTACTAAACTCCTAGCATTGGTGTACACACAAGTATACATGCACCTGTTTCTATTCTTAGCTACCCTAACACAACCCATGTGTTTACTTGTACCACAATGACTCCCAGCAGTCTCTGAAATATCCTGCATCTTGCTTTTCAGGCTTCTGCTCATTCCAATGGAAGCAGTGCAAGAATCTCTTTCACCTCTGCCAGTGGCTACTGTTAATCTATAAGTCTTTGTCTCCCCCCAAGCTAGCAGTTTTCCAACCCACATAACTCTGCCTTGATAGCATCAGCAAACATTCTTGCATCCTTTCTATTTAAGTGTATCCCATCCCTGTAGAAGCAGTCTCTCCTGTTAACAAGTACAGTCCAGGCTGAAAAAAATTCTACCCCTTGAGCCTTGCACAATCTTTCCAGGGCCGAATTGATCAACAAAGCTCTCATCATATACTTTATCCTATCGTGTCTGGGCAGAATTGCAGGCACTTTCAAATTCAACCCTAATTCACGGCTGTTTTTCAAGAGTGACCTGTACTTGTTAAGTAATTCTGCTGGTCTCCTACTCTTGATATCATTAGTGCCAACGTGTACAACTATATCACCTTTTGTGCCCTTAAAAGATGATATCCACTCTACAACGTCATCAACCTTTGCTCCTGGCAGACATACCCTGGTCCTGTTCTACCTATCCTATTTACAAAGCATGTTCCCCGTTTCCCTTACAATAGAGTCACCAACAACTACTAGTTCCTGTGGGACCAGCGCATTCTGCCTTGGGGGTTGCCGCTGTGTTGCGTGATGATCAAGTGCAAACTCTGGCATTGATGTGGGCAGCTGAGAGCTTGATGGACCCCTCAGTTTAGTTCCTTCGAGGGCATCCACCCTGTCCTTCAAGCTCTCATATAGGCCCATAACAACGCTGAGTTGTTGCCTGATTTCGATACATTCCTTGCATCGCGCACACACAAAGACATCCCCCAAGGCAATATCATGTCCCGTACCTGAATACTCCACAAACATCATGCAAGCAGTGCATTTTAAAAGGCTGTGATTCAGAAGGCAACTGCCCCCTTCAGTTCTCCTCTGAGCCACAGTACTTACATTAGCTTGAGCCTTTTGCTTTGCTGCCCTGGTCTGAGTCATGATTTCTATTAATTTCAATAAAATTTCAATTTCAATTCAAAATTATAACCCTAAACTTGTATCCCAACACAGTTATAATGGTATATATATTTTTCAGCATCAAGTATTAATTATCTACGAGTTCCCTTTATATAACTTCCGTATCAGTTATGTAATCAAGTCAATGATCCTAAATCAACTTACAATTCTTTTCTTTATACTCAGTGCAAGGAGTATACTGATCTCAAGTTAAAACTTGATGCATTCTAGATGAATTTGAGTCACTGAAGAAAATGGTGGATACCCTAGATAATGGAGTCACTTGTTAAAGATGCATTGCAGGATCATCTAGACAAGACTGCAGCAATAATTCAGACACAGCATGGGTTTGTTAAGGGAAAGTCTTGTCTGACCAATTTCATTGGTTATTATGATGTGGTTACAAAGGAACTGGATGCAAAAAATAATTTTGATATCATATATTTGGATTTCAGGAAAGCTTTTGACACTGTTGCGCATGGAAGACTATTGTACAAATTGGAGCAGAATGGTATTAAGGGTAAATTGCTACAATGGATAAAAGGATGGTTGAGTGGGAGAAGACAGAGGTAATCAATGAGTGCTGCTCTTCGTGGACTAATGTTATTAGTGGAGTCCCACGGAGTTCGGTGTTGGGTCCACTGTTGTTTTGTATATTTATCAATGATATTGATGAAGGTATATCAGGCTTAGTGTCGAAGTTTGCAGATGATACAAAGGTTGGCAGGGTTGGTTAATGACAGTAATGTTGTGTGCTACTGCAACAGGATCTAGATAATTTGGGCAGATGGGCTAAGAAGTGGCAACTGAAGTTTAATCTTGACAAACACAAAGTACTGCATATGGGTAGAAGTAACCCTAGAGAAAAGTACCAATTGGGTGGTACTACACTTAAGGTGGTAGAAAATGAAAAAGACCTGGGAGTAATTGTGCAGTCAGATATGAAGTTTTCTGAGCAATGCAGACAGGCTGCCAGGGCAGGGCATGGGGTTTTGTCAATGATATATAGGAATTTTTCTAGCAGGGAAAAGGCGATTGTCCCTCTGCATAAATCAATGATCGTGTACAGAGAAGGGCAACAAGATTGGTGAGGGGAATGAAGGGATCCTCTTACCAAGAGAGGCTAAAGTTCTGCAAATTGCAGTGGCTGGAGACTAGGCACCATGCTGTGATCTGATTGAGGTGTATAAGGCCTTGAATGGGTTGAGCATGTTGAATCTGATGGGATCCTTCCACTTGTTCAGATTACGAACCTAAGGGGGCATAAATTCAAATTAAGAAAAGACAGATGTAGAATAGATGTGTGGAAATTTGCCTTTAGCCTGCGGGTGATGTAGTCACAAAAGAACTGGATGCAGGGAATAACTTTGATATTATATATTTGGATCTTAGAAAGGCTTTTGATACTGTTGCGCATGGAAGACTGCTGCACAAATTGGAGAAGTGTGGCATTGGAGGCAAATTGCTGCTATGGATAAAGGGATGGTTGAGTGGCAGAAGACAGAGAGTGGTAATCAATGGACACTGCTCAACGTGGACTAATGTTATTAGTGGAGTTCCTCAGGGTTCAGTGTTGGGTCCATTGTTGTTTTCTGTATTTATAAATGATATTGATGATGGTGTATCAGGCTTAATGTCCAAGTTTGCAGACGATACCAAGGTTGGCAGGGTTGTTAAGGACACTACTGATACTATGCTGCTGCAACAGGATCTGGAACGGTTGAGCAGATGGGCTGAGAGGTGGCAAATGAAGTTTAACATCGACAAATGTAAAGTACTACATATGGGAAACAGTAACCCCAGATCAACGTATCAACTCTGTGGTACTACGCTGACAGTGGTAGAGAATGAAAAGGACCTGGGGGTAATTGTGCAGGCAGATATGAAGTTCTCTGAGCAGTGCAGACAAGCTGCAAGAGTAGCACATGGTGTCTTGTCAATGATATACAGGAATTTTTCTAGCAGGGACAGGGATGTGATTATTCCCTTGTATAAGGCATTGGTCAGGCCACACCTTGAGTACTGTATACAGGTCTGGAGGCCTCATTTCAAGAAGGATGTAGAGCTGCTGGAACGAGTACAGAGAAGGGCAACAAGATTAGTGAATGGAACAAAGGGTTGCTCTTACGAAGAAAGGCTTAAGTTTTGCAAATTACAGAGCCTGGAGACTAGGCATCGGCTAGGTGATCTGATAGAGGTGTATAAGGCTTTGAATGGCTTGAGCATGCTCAATGCCGATGGGATTCTTCCTCTTGCTCAGAATAATCACCTGAGAGGGCATAAATTCAAATTGAGGAAGGATGGATGTCGGATAGATGTGCGGAAATTTGCCTTTAGCCAGCGGGCAGTTGGTTTGTGGAATAGACTCCCATCGCTTGTTGTTGAAGTTGATAGCCTAAACAAATTTAAGGCTCAGCTGGACAGGTATTTCGAACGAACGGAGGGGTGAAATGGGAGTAGTGGTTTTTTTTTTTTTTTTTTTGGCTGATGCTGAATAAGCTTGCTTTCTTGCATCATATGCCTCTACTAATGCTAATGCTAATTGTTGGAACAAACTTCCATCTGTTGTTGTGGAAGTTGATAGGTTGAATAAATTTAAGGAGAAACTGGACAGGCATTTGGAGGGAATGGTGTGATTTTTTTTTTTTTTTTTTTTTCTTTTTTTGGCTGATGCTGCATAAGCTCATACCCTTGCTTTCTTGCATCACATGCCACTACTACTACTACAACAATTATTGGACTCAGGACAGATTCCTTTATATTGAAGTGCCATTGTATTGTCAATACATAAAGGCAATTCTAAAAGTAAAGCGGATACCTACTGACTGGTTAAATTGACTTCAGTGGTTAAGAAAATCATGGAGGCAATGATAAAGAGTGCCATACAGGAATATTTAAATAGAAATGGAACTGAAGGATATACAACACAGTTTTGATAAGGATAACTCATGTTTACCTAACTGTGTTAGCTTTTTTGACACAGTTGCTTGTGAGCTGAATGTAGGAAATAATTTCTAAATTGTCTATTTGGATTTTAGCACTGTTTGACTCACTTCTGCATGAGGTTACTCAATAATCTGGAACATGTTGGAAAAATGGGTGATATTTAAGATGGATTGCAGGATTATTCCACAGCAGGAGGCAGAGTTCATAATTAATTGTTACCCTTCAAATTGGGCTATTGTTAGAAATGATATACCCAAAGGATCAGTTCTGGGACTGCTGTTCTTGATTTTCTTAAATGACATTGAGGAAGGGATAAAGAGCATGATGTCAGTATTTTCAGATGATGTGAAGATTGTGAGAGTAGTTAGTGGTCAGTACCAAACAGTTCTCCTACAAGATGACTTGGATAGGCTTCAAGGATGTTCAGAAGAGTGGTATCTATGTTTCGATGCATCAAAATGCATGGTCTTACACTTGGGGAATAGCAACTCTGAGTAACTTATACACTTTGTGGTTCATTTAAAAACAGTAGAGGAAGAAAGAAAGTTAGGAGTTATAATACAGACAGACAAGAAGTTCTATAAGCATTGTAGACTGGCAACAGGGTTATCCAATTATGTCCTCTTGATGATTTATCAAATATTTGCATGTATAGATAAAGTCATAATTGCACTGCATAAAGCAGTTGAAAGACCACATTTAGAATACTGTGTCCAGGTGTGCAGACTACCTAAAAAAAAGACATTTGAGCTTTTTGAAAGGGTCCAAAGACAGGCAACTCTCTTAATGATATCTGCAAAAGGGTGCCGATATGAGGAATGACTTAGAATATGGGCTACAGAGCTCAACAACCAGGCACCTTAGAGGTGACCTGATTGATGTCTGTAAGGATCTGAGAGGGGATAGTAAAATGAGTGAAGGTGAAATTTTCAGTTATAAGTGAATCCAGAAAACTAGTAGCCATAAATTCAAATTATGGAGAAAGAAGTTTAGACTGGATTGTAGGAAGTTTCTTTTAGTCAATGAGTTTTTAATTGCTGGAATAAGTTACTTCTCTGGGTAATTGAGTCTTACAACTTAGGGAAATTCAAATATCAGCTGGACAGCTACCTACTTGAGAAGGAAAACAGAGGTATTTTTTTATATTTTATTTTTTTTTTTAATTTTTATTATTTAAAATACCAGGAAAGGCTATATTGTGTTGTTGCAAATTTTGGAACCTCTTCATAACAGGTTCGTTATTTGAAATAATTTTGAGGTTTTTTACTTGTTCAAACTATTTATTAACTATAACTAGGTTAACTATAACTGAAATTTCCATAGAATTAGAGTAGGTTAGAATTAGAAGAGGCATATGATTCAAGAAAGCAAGCTTATACAGCATCAGCCAAAAAATAAAAATAAAAAAAAAATAACTTCCCATTTCACCTATCCTTTCACTTCAAAAGTTTGTCCAGTTCTTCCTTGAATTTATTTAAGCTATCAACTTCTACAAAGACACATTGAACTTTGTTCCAGCAATCAACCATCTGCTGGCTAAAGGCAAATTTCCATACATCTATTCTGCTGCTGTCTTTCCTCAATTTGAATTTGTGCCCTCTCAGGTGATTATTCTGAGCAAGAGGAAGAATGCCATCAGCACTGAGCTTGCTCAAACCATTCAAAGCCTTATACATCCCAATCAGATCACCCTGCAGGTGCCTAGTCTTCAGACACTGCAGTTTGCAGAACTGAAGCCTTGGTAAGAGCAATCCTTTGGTTCCCTCACCAATCTTGTTGCCATTCTCTGTACTTGTCCCAGCAATTCTATATCCTTCCTAAAATAAGGCCTGCAGACCTGTATGCAGTACTCAAGATGTGGCCTGACCATTGCTTTATACAATGGGTTAATCACCTCATTATCCCTGCTAGCAAATTTTCTGTATATCATTGACAAAACGCCATGAGTTCTCCTGGCAGACTGTCTGCATTGCTCAGAGAACTTCATATCTGACTGCACAATTACCCCCCAGGTCTTTTTCATTTTTCACTACCCTGAGTGTAGTACCACACAGTTGATATGTTGCTCTGGGATTACTGTTTCCCATATGTAGTACTTTACATTTGTCAATGTTAAACTTCAATTGCCATTTCAGCCCATCTGCCTAACTTTTCTCGATCCTGCTCTTACTGTCATTACTGTCATTAACCACTGTGCCAATCTTTGTATCATCTGCAAACTTGGACATTAAGCCTGACATGCCTTCATTAATATCATTGATAAATACAGAACACAACAATGGGCCCAACACTGAAGCCTGGGGGACTCCACTAATAACATTAGTTCACGAAGAATGATAGCCATTGATTACCACTCTGTCTTTTCCCACTCAACAATCCCTTTATCCGTAGTAGTAACTTGCTCTTAATGCCACACTGCTCCAATTTGTAAAACAGTCTTTCGTGTGCAACAATATCAAAAGCTTTCCTGAAATCCAAGTATATGATATCAGAATTATTTTTTCTATCCAGTTCCTTTGTGTCCATATCATAGTATCCAATCAAATTGGTCAAACAAGATTTCCTCTTAATAAAGTCATGCTGTGTATAAAGTATAATTGCAGCTTTGTGTAGATGATCCTACATTACTTCTTTTACCAGTGACTCCATTATTTTCTCTGGAGCAGAAGTGAAACTAATAGGTCTGTAATTATTCGTGTCCCCCTTTGAACCTCCTTTATGAATTGCAGTTACATTAACCCCAGGGGCTCACATCTGGTGAGCACTATATGGCTCTATATGACCACTATATGGCTAATAATAATAATAATCTGCACATATCCAGTCTGTAATAATAATAATAATCTGCACATATCCAGTCTGTAATAATAATAATAATTTGCACATGACCCCCACGGCGCCTCCGTAGCCAGGTGGGAAGGAGCAGCAGTGCGTAGCACACGCTTCTTGATTAGATCGGGGTTCGAGCCCGTCACCACCAAATACGGAACATGCGGAAAGGTCAGGGAATGACCACCGCACCGGAGCAATATGGCCTTAGTTGCTAATGCTCCTAAAAACCAAATAACAACAACAACAGCACATGACCTCCCTGAATCCAAGCCGACCGGGCTAGCCGAGTGGGTAAAGTACCTGCCCGGCAACCCAAAGGTCGCGGGTTCGATTCCCGCCTCGGGCTTGGATCAAAGTACTGCAAAAACCTTGCGAGGTGCAATATGGCCACAGAAGCCGATGCGCCAACAACTACCAAATCAAAAAAAAAAAAAAAAAAAATCCCTGAATCCAAGGATCTCTCATAATTGTTGCTATGGGTTTGCTTACTTACTTCACTGCCTCCCTTAATATAATTGGATAGATTCCATTCACCCCAGGTGCTTCTCTAGTGTTTGCATAAGTAAAGAAATCTTAGCTTTTTTTTTTCTTTGCATCCTTCACTAAAGATTTCTCATAATCTGCCTTCACTTGCCTGACTTCCTTTGTGACGTGATTACAGACTAGTTTATATCTAACATGGGCATCTGTGTCGACCAATAATTTATGTGCATCCCATGCACTATTCTTCTCTGTCACTAGTTTTGTCAGTTCATCTGACTTCCATTTTGGCATCCGATATCCTTTTTGGATGAAAGTGATCATAATTCAGTGATCCTGAGTGTATATTAATTCACACATTTTATAAAACTGATCATACTGTAATTAAATTCCATTGAAGTTACTGTTTAAAGAACTTTGAGGTTTTTTTTTGTCCCCCATCTTTTCTTTTTGTAATTCATTTAATGTAGAAATTAGTAATTTTTGGCATTTTTTTTTTTTTTTTTGATGGATATTGTTGAGAATTAAGCATACTTACTTAATACTGCTGTTAAATATATTATTTAATAATATATTAACAGAATTATTATATTAATAAATATATTAATATATATATCTATAAAAGCTCCCTTAGACATGGCAGCTATCCTGTGCTATCACCTGATAATTCCTCCTTTCCTGACCACATGCAAGTGCCTACAGACCAGATGCATTCAATGCAAGTAGTTACACATTACCAGCCACGACAGATGTCCGAGTTGTCTATCCAGAATCCATTACCAGGTAGTTGGTTTGCAGTTGCATATGTTCCAGAATGGAATCACAAAATTGAACCAGAGGTAAGTTACCTGAATGAAGCTGTTAAAGAGACTTTTATGTACATTGAATGCTTTTTTATATTAGATCATGACAATTTTTAATTATAGAACTATATAATTTAATAGGAGATAAATATGGAAGAACATTTTCATATGCTTAGGCTAATTTTTTAATGATAATAATCAGTTACATTGTATATCGATGATTGATATAAATAGTTAGACTACTATTTTTTAAATTATTTTGAACAGTGCTTTTTGTCTAGGAAAAAAGAGGATTACTTTTGTCCTTTAGCAGTCTTGTATTGGGGGGAGTGGAATTGGGGAAAGCAGCTCTTGGATGTGTATAAAATGCTTTTGAAATGTAAAACATGTCTTTTAATATAATTTTATTTTCTAGAATTTAAAATGAAAGCACAGATATTTTAGTAATGATTGAAGTCTCATATATAGTTTAGAGAAAGTAGAAATGAAACATTTACTGAAGTTAAATTTTTTATGCAACATTTTTTTTTCATTCTAAATTACCAGTTTGTTTGGTATTAGATAAAAAAAACTATGTTACTGAGCAAGCTAAATAGAAAAATTGAATATAATATAAAGTTATCACATCCACCTTCAGGCAAATTTCATAAGAGGAGTGAAATATGAATCCTTCAGGAGATTCAGTGTCTCACATTTTATTTTTTGCTTTTGGTGTCTATTGCAAATGGGCAATTCTCGGATATTGATTATTACAAAGATTACTGCAAAGCAGCTAAGATTTTGTGAACTTTATTGGATTGAATTGTCTTAGAGGGAGGCCCACTGAAAATGAGGCCAATATTGTTTTTGTCAAAAATCAAGACCTTGATGGAGTTATGTCTCATATGTGGAAAATCCCTTTCACTCACTTTGTGAAATTGGAATGATGTCAAGAGTGTATTTCAATAGAAGCAATTTTCTGGAATTCATTTCTCCTGCAGGTATTCCCAGAAGTTTCTTGTAATTTTTCATTTTTTCAACCAAATTCTTTGGACAGATTTTTTATTTCTGTCAAACCAAAATTCTGACCACTATTTTTGATCTAGCACTTGACCCATTTTGGTAAATTACCTTCTTCATCGTCAATATGTAGGAGCAGACTGCTACACCTGATGGAGTTGGCTCTAGATAATTGCTTAGTTGTTCTGTGATAACACACACCCATGCCACAACAGATGATATGCAACAAAATACAGCTTCATGAGGTTCAGCACATTGCTCTTGAGCCTCCAGCAGTTTTTATGAGTAACTCTTGATTTTTTTTTTTTTTTTTTTTTTTGTTTAATATAAGTTGTATATGGAAGAAAGAGTGCTTTGTCATCCATGATCATTCCCAGGCACTTGCAAGTTTGGCTATACATGATAGACTAGTTAGTCTTAATATTGACGTGGGGGAGAAGACCTGGTGATGGAAAGTTCCCTTGAGGACCATCATAGATTCTCTTGGCAGTTGAGACCACAAGGTTGTGTGCAGTGGCCCAGTTAACTGTTTCATTGAGAATGTAATTTGAGTTTTTGGTTGAATATTTGTCTTGAAGAGCTAATGTGCTAATGTCGATATTACGTGAAGGGGCATTATCCTGTTTGACAATTGCATTAGCCACATTTGCCAAAAACAAGATGACCAATATGTTTTTAACATTTTCAGTGTAATAGCGAGCTGTCATACTGCCTTCCACAAACACAAGAGTTTTTTTTTTTTTTATGTCATACCCAATTGCTTCCCTAAAACACTACGTAGTTTTTAATGCTTTTCATTCTCCCTTATATATCCTCTTATATTCAGCTCTTTCTCTTTCTGTCAAGTGGCTTCTGATTTCTATCATTGTGCACTGAGGCCAAAACAGGTTTTATCACTAAACCCTTCTGGACACTATTTCAACCTCCAATTGACCAGTACATGACACCGCTGAAGTTGTCTGTGATGCAAATTGAGAAGCAAGCAGTTTAATGGGATGGGGGGGGGGGTCACATGAGGCACAACTCCTAATCTGAACAGAAGTGCACAGTGCTGTCACGGTGAGATGTTATTACAGGTATGCACCCTCCCACTTCTCGAAATACCTGGAAATGGGACTCATCGGACCAGGAGACATGTCTCCAATTATTCAAGGTCCAGTGCCAGTGTTCTTTCACCCAGTTGAGGTGTAGAGTCCTGTGTCGTGGTGTTAGCAATGGGACTCTGGTGGGTCGGCTGCTCCCATAACCTATTGCGGCTAATGGTCGCCTGATGATCTTGGTGAAGATGTTTCTGGCACCTCCCTCATTGAAGTCAGCGGTGATTTGTGCCACTGTTGCTCTCCAGTTAGCTGAAACAATGCAAGACAGACATCAACGGCCACGTTCATCCACAACCATTCTTTGTCCACAGGGCTGTCCACGAATGAGATGTAATTCCTGAAATGGCATATTCCTAATACACTCTTGATACTGTTGAACGGGGATAGTGCAATTTCTGTACCACCTCCGCAACGAGTGACCCATGCATTGGGCACCCACTATCATTCCTCTTTCAAAGTCGGTTAACTCACGACATTTATCCGTATTGACATCGTACCGTCTACATGAATGCAGTGATGCAGTGTACCTATATACTTGCCAAGCGGTGTTCTTCCACTAGTGAAAGGGGTGACAGCATCGTGTTGCCCAGGAACTAGGTATCCTATGAATTCTGTCCTAGACAAGACTTCATTTATAGCTTGGACACAGCGTGGGTTTGTTAAGGGAAAGTCTTGTCTGACCAATTTTATTGGATACTATGATGTAGTCACTGGATGCAAAGGATAATTTTGATATCATATACAGGCATACCTCGAATAACGAATAGGATGCGTTCCACGAAATTACTTCGTTAAGCGAAACTTCGTTTTCAGAGGTAAAAATACTATGGCCAGAATAGGGATACGTTCCTACGTAAAGAAAATGAAAAGCTTTTTTTTCAAACAAAGAAAAGTTTTATTAAATAAACAGTCAACTTACATACAAAGTGAAATCACATTTTAAAATATGAGTCTAAAGTTGATTGCTTATGCTCTTTTTCTCTTTCATTTAACAATTGCCTATACGGAGTTATTGCATTTAACACTGATCGCTTAACAATAAAACTTCTTCCTAAATCAGGATCATTTTCACTAAAAAAATTTAAAACGTTTTCAATGTCATTTAAGCACCTTTTTAAATCTTTGGTTGTTAACACTTTTTCGGCAGGAACTTCTTTAACTTCGTCTTCATTATCTTTGTCTTCGTTGCTAACAAGGTTTTCTAAATCTTCCACTGAAAAACCATCATCTTCTGCATTCAATAAATTTCTAACATCCTCTTCATCGACATTTTCGAAACCTATTGATTGAGCCATCTGGATAACTTCATTTCTAATTTCTTGGATGTTATTTTCTTCTTCTAGTACAACTTCTGGCCATATTTTTCGCCAAACTCCATTTAAGCATTTCTTAGTGACTTCTTTCCAAGAACTATCAATGTTTTCAATTGCGTTTTTAATGGTGTAGTTTTTCCAAAAAGTTTTAACTGTCATTTCCTCTTTATCCTCTAGTTCAGTCAAATTGCTTAATGTTCGACACAGATAATAATCTTTAAATGATGCTGTTACTCCCTGATCCAATGGTTGAATCAAGGAAGTTGTGTTTGCTGGAAGAAACACAACTTTGACAGGAATGCATGTGTCCAACGTGTTAAGATCAGTAGGATGTCCCGGAGCATTGTCTAACAACAAAAGAGCTTTTTCTTCAAAGTTGTTTTTTTGACAATACCGTTTTACTTCAGGACAAAAGTGGTTAACAAACCAATCAGTAAATAACTCCTTGGTAACCCACGCTTTTCTATTTGCTTTCCATATTACAGGTAAATTCATTTTTATGTTACCTTTTAACGCTCTCGGATTTTCTGAATGGTAAACTAATAACAATTTTAATTTATAATCGACAGAGGCATTTGATCCAAAGAGTAACGTTGAACGGTCTTTGGCTGCTTTGAACCCAGTAGCTGATTTTTCTTCAATAGAAATGAAGCTTTTTGTTGGTAGCCGTTTCCAGAACAAACCGCTTTCGTCAACACTGAACACCAAATTTGGTGGAAAATTTTCACGTTCAATTATTTCCTTTAGTTTTCTGGAAACTTATTTGCAGCTTCTCCTGTTAATTTTACACTATGAATCCTGGCCCGTTTTTTAAATTTCTCGAACCAACCACGAGAAGCCCAAAAGGTTTCCGTAATTTCTTCAGTTTGTTTAGATTTCAGGTGATTAAACTCGAATATTTTTTTATGTTAAATGGGGCTTGAAATTGCAGACTTCGTTATATCGAAGCTTCGTTATTAGAGGTAACGTTAACCGAGGTATGCCTGTATTTGGATCTTAGAAAGGCTTTTGATACTGTTGCACATAGAAGACTGCTGTACAAATTGGAGTAGTGTGGCACTGGAGGCAAATTACTGCTATGGATAAAGGGATGGTTGAGTGGGAGAAGACAGAGAGTGGTAATCAGTGGACACTACTCTTTGTGGACTAATGTTATTAGTGGAGATCCCCAGGGTTCGGTGTTGGCTCCATTGTTGTTTTCTGTATTCATTAATGATATTGATGATGGTATATCAAGCTTAATGTCCAAGTTAGATGGGCTGAGAGGTGGCAACTGAAGTTTAACATTGACAAATGTAAAGTACTGCATATGGGAAGCAGTAACTGCAGAGTAACATATCAACTCTGTGGTACTACACTGATAGAGGCAGAGAGTGAAAAGGACCTGGGGGTAACTGTGTAGGCAGATATGAAGTTTTCTGAGCAGTGCAGACAGTCTGCAAGAGTAGCCCATGGTGTCTTGTCAATGATATACAGGAATTTTTCTAGCAGGGATAAGGTGATTATCCCCTTGTATAAGGCAATGGTTGGCCGCACCTTGAGTACTGTATACAGGTCTGGAGGCCTCATTTTAAGAAGGATGTAGAGCGGTTGGAATGGGTACAGAGAAGGGCAACAAGATTAGTGAATGGAACAAAGGGTTGCTCTTACAAAGAAAGGCTTAAGTTTTGCAAATTACAGTATCTGGAGACTAGGCACCTGCGAGGTGATCTAATTGAGGTGTATAAAGCCTTGAATGGTTTGAGCATGCTGAATGCTGAGGATTCTTCCTCTTGCTCAGAATAATTGCCTGAGAGGGCATAAATTCAAATTGAGGAAAGACAGTTGTAGAATAGATGTGCGGAAGTTTGCCTTTAGCCAGCAGGTGGTTGATTGCCGGAATAAACTTCCATCTATCATTGTAGAAGTTGATAGCTTAAACAGATTCAACTCAGAACTGGACAAACATTTGGAGCGGGTGGATGAGTGAAATGAGAAGGGGGTGTGTTTTTTTTTTTTTTTTGGCTAATGCTATATAAGCTTGCTTTCTTGCATCATGTGCCCTTGCTAATGCTTTCAGTGTATATTCATTATTTGCTTTGCAGATTTTTGTATTAGGATTAGTGCATTATCTAAATTTTGGGCCAGTGAATAATTTTTTGCATGTGTTGAAATGCTTGGCTTATCTTTCTAGTTTCTTATAACTCATTTTCAATCTCTGGAAGTCATCATTCTTGGTAAAAATCATTTGCCCACTTGCACTTTCCACAGCTGCCTGTATGGTTAATAATACAAAAGAGGTGTTTATAAAACTGCAAAAAATATGGAAGACATATTAACCTCATATGTTGTGGTATCACTTAATACCAACGTGGACATTGAATTTGCTTTTGGAAGAATGTCCGAGTTATTGAGCCTAGGAAATCACCCTAGAAGACTGTACTAAACTTACATGCTCACAGTGTGAAGGCTACTAAATTCATTTTTACTATTAGCAAAATGATTTAAACATAATTCCAGAACATATAAACAAATATTTGGGCTCCTGATGGGCTTAGGCTTATCAACATCCTTATCAGGTATTTATTTAACAGCAAATGAAAATAGTTTATGAACACCTAGTAACCTTTTAATATGCTAAAGTAGCTGCCTGGTGTTTATTGGTGAAAAAACTTGTGTTTAATTATAGAGTGATGAAGAGCCTTCAAATAAGAAATGGAAAAAAAAAAAAAAAAATACGTGATATTTTACCCAAATAAAACAGTTTAAGTGAAATAATCGCTCTTAAACTATGTGAAAATAATGGTACTGGAATTCCAGCATATTACATATTTGGTAATTACTGCTGTTACCATAATAAAAGATTAATTTTAATTCTTCTGAAAACCCTCTTTGACTGCCCTCTCAATATCCTCTTTTCATAAATTCCTGTAATGTGCCTGAACATTTCCCAACTGTAGTAGTACTGTGACATTTCCATTTGCTGACTCACCCACCGTTGATCTAGAGCAGTGATATTTAACCTCTTTTGTTGATGTACTACCCCTTACAATTTTCCCAAAGAACATTGTGTCCCTGTTCTTCTATGAAATTTGCCACCTAAATGCATTTTTGTGATAATATGTATTTATAATGCCAGTGGTGACTGACAAATTAATTTGAACACATTATTAATACAAATAAATTTACTATATAGATATTAAAAATTTATGGATAATTTTTCAAATACCTGCATATTTGAAATTAGCTTTATTTATTTTCAAATACCTCCATATTGAACAAATACCACTGATATAGAATGTTGCAGTTTTGCTGTAATAGTACACAGATTTATTTCTAATATGGCATCATGTGATGACATTCCCTCTGCCCCTCTATTGGAAGTACTAAGCTCAATGCTTCAACCCATTTACTATATTTCATTGTTCTGCTTACTTATAACATGAATGCATTCACTTTTATACTTGTTCCTGACATATGGATGGTGGGTGTTATTCATTTTTTCATAAATTTCAGGGATTACCAGATAATTTTGGTGGTATAATATAATGTATATGTAAATATGTAATACAGAATTAAAGAAGTACATTTAAAGAAAATCATCCAATACGGTATTTGGTGTTTTTTTTTTTCGTCAAATTCAATTAACATCTTGTTTCTGAAGCTGTTTTACTAAGCTTGAAACAAGCTTTGATGCATACTTTGTCCTTTTGATTTAGCTTGTTTCAAAAAATCATGAAACATATTGTGCACATTCATTAACATGTTTGCTGCCAGCTTTGACCTACAATGTTAATAAACCAAATTGAAAAATTTCAGAATTTGAATCAGTCTGGATTGGGCATTTTTGGGTTTTTTACCTCATTGTGGCTGAATTAGTCATTTGCTAGTGAAGGCTGCTTTACAGAAATATACATTTTGTATATTTCTGTAAAGGTGCTCTAAGAAACATTTAAGCAACTTGTGTCAGGTAGGTTTGGATTAAAAACCCCTTCATGCACATATGTGCCAATATGCAGTTAATGTGTTAAACACCTTCACATATATGACTAATACAACATAGAATGACATATGATGGTAAACTACTGTGAAAGTATACTAGCTTGAAAAAATTTTACTTTTTTTGGTAGCATTGTTATGTGATTTTTTTCATAACTTTTCGGTAACACCTTGTGTGTGTGTTCCTTTAATTTGTATATCATTGATGTTAATTAAGCTGTTTTAGCCAGTGTTCAATGGCAGCCTGTATTATTATGAACAGATCCCCTAGCTACCATGGCCTCTTTCATGTTACCATTATTAGAAACTGAGTTTTGTTTTCATTTACTTGGAAAATGTAATGTAATTGTATATATTAAATGCATATTTCTTTCTTACGCCGATGGTCAATGTGTTGCACTGAGTAAATACTCAAAAAAATAAATTTTTTTCCTATTAAATTAGTTTATTTTTCTAATTTGATTAGCAATGATAAAAGATTCTAATTATTTGTATGTTAATTTTTATAAGGTTAAGTAATTAAATACTATATAATAATTATATAATTAATATCAGGATAGTTTTTGTTAGTTTTAATATGCCTGTAGTTTTTTTTTTTTATTTGCTTGTTTTGATTTTTTAATGATTATGGTTTTCTGTTTGTTGGAAATTTGATGTGTTACTTTTGTTTATCCCACATATTAAAATTATTTCATATTTCAATTATTTAGCATGTCAACATCCAACCAAAAAAGTACATACAAGATTTGTGTTTTTCAGTCATCACATTCTTGGTTTTTAAAGAAGTTTGCAAGTGGCATTATATTCAAATATGATAGGTTAGAAGTTTTGATTCATGCATCTGCGTACATGAGTGCATACATGATTGGTTTAAAACACTCAGGTTATGTTGTTACCAAAAGGATATGCCCACTGCCTTATAGAAATAAGTACTTGTACATTTGTAGTAACAGATATTAAGTACAAAAGTGGGTGTAGGGGAGCATTCTGTTAGTAGTAATAACAGTATGTATTCTGTACTGAAACTTTGTAAGTAATGTGTATATATCTCATTAGGAATAGTTTTTGCTTATGAAGGTTTGGTCATCATTGTCTTTGAGCTCAATACTGATATCCCAAATTGCCATGATGGGAGACTGAGGCCTCAGCATTGAGCAAGCTATTAGAGTTGGAACATTGTGTGGAATAAACCATTCTTACATGATATTTGCTATATGGCAATGGACATTGTCTTGTTGGAAGAAATAGTGGATGATGAGAGCCAGGAATGCTGTGTTGTTTAATTTGTTGTGATAATCAGTGCTATTAGGCATACCTTGGAAAAGAAGAATATATGCATATTGATTATTCCCAACCCACCTTTTTTCATCAGCGCTATTAAGCATACCTTTGAAAAAAGGGGCCTTAGCTGCTGGATATCATCATTCTTCTCTTTCTTGGTGATTCCCTTCTACTTCTCTCTCTCTCTTTCTCAGGGTAACACAGAATTTTTTTTTTGGCTGGTGCAGCATAAGCCTCAGGCTTCCTTGCACCATATGGCTAATAATAATAAAGAAAGAATATATGCATGTTGATTATTTCCAACCCACCATTTTTAGAGTTTTACATTTTTCTGCAGGGTTTTTTTTGAGAAGTTGTTTTACTGTGTCCACTAGTGCCCACTGGAAATGATTTTGTTCGCAGTGTAGGAAATGCTGCATGATGTTTCTCTCTCTCTCTCTCTCTCTCTCTCTCTCTCTCTCTCTCTCTCTCTCTCTCTCTCTCTCTCTCTCTCTCTCTCTATCTATCTATCTTGTGGCCTCATCTATGTAGTGATGCAAGTCATATTGGGATATTACACATTTTTTCATTAGTGGGCATATGCTTTTGACAGTGTAATATATGTCAGTATGAATTTGCTGTAAGGAGGTATATAAACCAAAATACAAGGGTTGTTCAAAAAGTAGTGGAAATGAAGTTATTACAAAAAAACCAAAAAAAAAAAAAAAAAAAACCAAAGGAAAAAATGTTTTATTTACAGATATTTGAGGTTACTTTCCTTTAGCCAAATTCCAAATCAATCCAGCTCAATTCCAAAACATAATTACTTTATTCAAAGAAAGAGACATTGAAATAGGCAAATAAACTGCCAGCAGTCACATATTCTTGGGAAAAATATGTTTAAGCAGCTATAAGGGGTGTATCAATGTTGTGAAAAATGAAAATACAAAAATTAAATTTGTCTGTGTAGTAATGCTAGGAGTATTATAAATAAATTAAATAAATTTTATCTTTTGATTTAGGTCAATGTGCTGATATAGTAAGTCTAATGACATGCTCCCATCCAGAGAGAGGGAGGAAGAACTTGAGTATAGTGAATACAATGTGTTTATGAAAGATAGAAAGGGTTTAATAGGAGGGAGAGTAATGCTTTTTAAGAAAGGCTGTCTGAAAGTGGCCAGACTGTTCCCAGAGTCAGTCAGGTTCAGATAAATGTCAAGTCTGTGTGGTGTAATATGACTTAAAGCAAATGGGAAGATGAAAGTAGGGATATGTTATAGGCCAAAAATTTTGAGGAATATGACAATAATCTTGCTAAGCAACTTGAATAGGCAAGGAAATGTGATTGCTTCATTATGGCAGACATCATCCTAATTCTTATAGATTGAATATCGTGGAATAGCAATATGCCATGCTAAAGCAGTTTTTTGAACCAACTGCATGATTGTTATGTATTCCAGCGTATCAGAGAATTTGACATAATAGCCTTGACCTGGTTCTTATTGAGAATCTATACTGCATCAAAATCTTGATAGTGTAGAAACCAGTAACAGGTAGTGACCACAATGTCATAAAATGGGTAGTGTCCCAAAAGATTTCAATGAGGAATTTCTTGGGCTTTAACTAGAGAGACACATATATGCTGTTAGTTGTGAGTTCATTATGAGAAGTATAGCCACAAATACATTCATTCTTGTCTGGAAGTTCCAGAAAAGAAAGAAGCAAAAATGTATGACAGAAGAGATTAAGGGCTTAATTAAGCAAAAATAAATAGCATGGGATAATTATGGAGTATTGCAAGACACCAGTTCATATAAATTGGTGTCTTGCAATATATCCCATCTATGGTTTGTTACACAGTGTTTATGAGAGCTAAAAATGGAGAAGAGGAGTTCTAGTTATATATATAAATTAATATTATATGTAACCCCTTAAAGGTAATGTTTAAAAAGTTACATAGGATAAAAAGGTATTCAGTTGATGAAATGGTTTCAGTAAATGAAAGATTAATGAATCAGGTATGACAGATGCACCTAAAAGTGCAAAGCAGCATTAAAGGATGCAAGAGTATATACAAGTTTGTATTAATATATCGAATAAAGTGTGCATAAATGAATGTGAAATTTTCACAAAGTGTTAGTAACTAGAAGGGTGAGGATAGTTGAAAAAGAAGTGTAGTAGATATGTGAAAGGTGAAAGAATGTTAATATCCTAAAAGTTATGATGAATTAAGAAAATTATGGGCTAAATTACTAGACCAATAGAAGGTGGGAGAACTGTAAAGAAAAATTAGTACAGCAAAATACCAATAAAATAAAAATAGAAAGTGGTACAGCTGGTCTCCGTAGCCGAGTGGGCAGGAGCGGGAGTGCAGTAACACATGCTCTTTGAGTAGACCGGGGTTCAAGCCCCTGACTGCTGAATACGGCCGATCTGCCAACCCGTACTGGACAAACGTGGCAGATTATGGTCCATTTCCCCCAGCATGAATTGTTGAGGAGGCTTCCATCCTGCAGTGGGTTGATAATGGCTGCACTTTACTTTTGTTTTACTTTTACAGCTGTCGTCAGATATGGGGGGGAACATATTTAGGTAATGGTCAAATATAGGTAAGGCAAAAGTGCCTGATCTGATGTCAGCTGCATCAAATATTGATACATGATCAGGTATTTCATCAGGGGACTACACCTGACCATGTATCAGGAACTGCATTTCTATACTCGTTCATAGTAGTAGAAGAAAAGCCAAAAAGCAATGAAAATGAAATAAGCACTTTCTAATACTGTATGGACAAGGTGGTCCCAGCACAGTGTAATTTATTAAAGTAAAAATAAGGATCAAGTTAGAATAAATATGGGTAATATAAATATGTAGAATTTAGTGTAGGATTTAAAGGATGTAATTTTGTGTAGATTGGAATTCAATAGTTCAATAAATAAAGGATGTAATTTTGTATAGATTGGAATTCAGTAGTTCAATAAATAAATTTATTTATTTATTCTAACTTGATCCTTATTTTTACTTTAATAAATTACACTGCGTTGGGACTATCTTGTCCATACAGTATTAGAAAGTGCTAATTTCATTTTTGTTCCTTTTTGGCCATTCACTTTTCTTCTACCACTATGAACGAGTATATAAACACAGTTCCTGATACATGGTCAGGTGTAGTCCCCTGATGAAATACCTGATCATGTATCGATATTTGTTGCAGCTGATATCAGATCAGGCACTTTTGCCTTACCTATATTCGACCATTACCTAAATATGTTCCCCCATATATTTAATGATAGCTGTACAACTTTTTATTTTTGTTTTATTGGTATTTTGCTGTACTAATTTTTCTTTACAGTTCTCCAACCTTCTATTGGTCTAGTAATTTAGCCCATAATTTTCTTAATTCATCATAACTTTTAGGATATTAACATTCTTTCACCTTTCACATATCTACTATACTTCTTTTTCAACTATCCTCACCCTTCTAGTTACTGGCACTTTGTCTAACTTTTTAAATCCATTTATGCACACTTTATTCAATATATTAATACAAACTTATATATATATGAATACAAAAAAGAGAGGGTAAGTCAGATAGGCTCCCCCTTCTTCCTTACTTGATCAAAGTGAAAGAATCCTAGAAATCCAGCAGAAGTGGCAAATGAGTTGAAGTTAAATAGCTACTTTTCAGTGATATTTGCAGTGGAAAGGCCATTCAGACCATTCAGACCATGGATGAACTGCAACAGGGGGTCAGACTTGTAAAATAAGCAATATAAAAATCTCAGAAAAGAGATTGTTATATCCTTAACTTGTCTATTAGAAATGTTAAGGGAAAGTAAGGCTCCAGGGACAAATGTATAATCCTGTTATACTAAAAAAAAGCAACATACGAGGATACCAGCCTATTGAGAATGTTAATAAGATTATCATTAGATTCTGAGATGATCCCCTTGAGGCCTCCCCATGTGCAATCAAAGTGAAAGAATCCTAGAAATCCAGCAGAAGTGGCAAATGAGTTGAAGTTGAATGTCTATTTTGCAGTGATATTTAGAGTTGAGAGACCATTCGAACTATGGATTTTTTTTTCTTTTTCTTTTTTATGAAACCCCAAACAAAAGAAGTATTAGAAGCTATAGTACTTTGTACCGTGCTTGGGTTGGAGGTTGAGAAAACGAAAGAAGATATTTGTTGACATTAGACTTGAACTTCTGTAGACTGTAATTTTCAGGAAATACATATGAAGGAAGGTTGTTCCAGAAAATGGCAGTTGAATGAATAAACAAGGAGGATGAAAAGTTGGTTCTGTGAGTTTGAAGTTGGACAGTAAATGGACGTTGGCTGGTGGCGCCACGTGTTCGGACTGTTTTGAAAGAAAGAGTGGGAATAATAGAAGAACAGTGCCCATAGAAGTATCTGTAGAAAAGGCATGCAGCAGAAACAATACGAGCAAATTTCCAAGCAGAAGGAAGAACACCTTTGGAATAAGAAAGTGAAAAAAGGCGGCAACGAACAGGAGTAAGTTCAGGAGCAGAGGTTTTGAGAACAAGTGGATAAATACCATCAGGACCTGGAGCTTTCTTAGCATCAAGATTCGTCAAAATCCTTCTGATATCCTTTTGATGGAAGACCACAGGAGGCATTCAATGGAGTGTGTTGGGAATGGTGGGAGATATTTTACCAAGATCATTAATACATGAGTTGGAAGAAAAATAGGATGCTAGCAGGTCAGCTTTATCCTTGGCTGAAGTGACAACAGAACCATCTGGGTTGGACAGAGGTGGGAGCAGAGATGGGCAAAAGTTGCAGCCAATAGCTTTGGCAAGAGACCAGAATGCTCGGCTACCATTAGGGCAAGAAGCAAGTTTTCTATTCTTAGCCTGTTCAAACTCTAGTTTGGACTGATTGAAAAAAAAGGTAAAGTGCAGCCATTATCAACCCACTGCAGGATGGAAGCCTCCTCAACAATTCATGCTGAGGGAAATGGACCATAATCTGCCACGCTGGTCCAGTGCGGGTTGGCAGATCGACCGTATTCAGCAGTCAGGGGCTTGAACCCCGGTCTACTCAAAGAGCGTGTGCTACTACACTCCCGCTCCTGACCACTCGGCTATGGAGGCCACTTGGACTGATTAATAACTGCTTTACAATTGTTGCGAGCTTTGGTGTAGGCAGAAAATGAAACTGAAGAATTAGAAACAAGCCAATTACGATATGCAGCATTCTTCTCTTGAACAGCTTTAGCACATTTATTGGAAAACCAAGGTTTAGATAAAGGACGAGATTTTAAAGTGGAGTGTGGAATAAAGGATTCCATTCCTACAAGAATAATTTCACTGACATGATCTAAGCAAACATTGACATCAGAAGTTTCGAAGCAGTAACCCAACCAAGGAAAACAAGAAAAGAAATCTCGTAGGTCATCCCATTTTGCATTCTTGTAATGCCAAACAACACGAGGTTGGGAATAGCCATGAGATAAAGGCACCATTGGAGAAGAGACAATCACCAGGTTGTGATCTGAAGTGCCTAAAGGAGCACTCACTTCGACCATGTACTTAGAAGGGTTGTTTGTGAGAAAAAGATCAAGCGTGTTGGCTGTCTGGTTAGGATTGTCCAGTATTCTTGTAGGTAAATGAACAATCTGTGCAAGGTCATTAGTAATTGCAAAAGCCTCAGCATCTCGACCAGCTGGGTCAGTGTGACTAGAAAACGGAAGCTAGCTGGAGTTGGGAACATTTAAATCACTTCTAATAATTAAATTTTAGTTTGTATATCAAATAAAACAGTGAATAGTACCGTAGAACTTAATAAAATAAAACTGTTTTGTTGGAAATAAAAAACATTTGAATTTAAAACCTATTTTTTTTAAAATTATGACTTCCTCCCCAAGGGGTTGCAACCCACAGTTTGAGAACTCCTGTGCTATTGTAATCCCTATTCGCAGGTGTGTGTTCTTGGTAAGCAACATTGCTACTGCTGTTTGAACAACCTTTGTATATAATAACATTTTAAAAAATAGACTGAGATAAAATTACAGTTACTTGCATAAATATAATGTATATAATATTCTTATTTTGTAGGCTATTTTTAAAGCTAATTCTCCAAGTAGTGTTAATGCATTGCTCTTCCTTTATCTTTTGCTACTTGCATAAGAGAAGAAACAGAAAAGTTGAAAATTAAATAAAAGGTATAAAGAATTGGGTTATCTTTCATGAGACCAAAAAATTTAAGCGTTTTATTATTTTAAAACATGGAATGGAAGATATAATATTTCATAATCTAAAGTGATTGAAATTATTTAATATTTTTATTAAATAAATAACAGAACATTTATAGTAAATTACTGTCCCTATTATAAAATGCAGTGAGACAAACTGGGATAACATAGTACAATTTCTGTATATATTGCAAATTGATTGGGATAATGTAGCACACTTTCACTTCAGCAGTAGCCGACCGGGCTGGCCGAGTGGGTAAAGTACCTGCCCGGCAACCCAAAGGTCGCGGGTTCGATTCCCGCCTCGGGCTTGGATCAAAGTACTGCAAAAACCTTGGGAGGTGCAATATGGCCACAGAAGCCGATGCGCCAACAACTACCAAATCAAAAAAAAAAAAAAAAAAAAACTTCAGCAGTTTTTTGTACTTTTAATGTTTTCAATGTTTTTTTTTTTTTTTTTCCTTTCAGTGCTCTCTTTGGGTTTTATTTAGTACATCACGACAGTATTTGACTTCCTTTCTTGTACAGGACAACATGTCTAGTGTCATTGTGTTTGATAATTTTTGTTATTTATTTAGTGTAGAAATATTGACTATACAGGTCTTCATATACATGGATTTTGATATAGTCCTGAATAAGCACACCGGATTGATGTCATTCTGATGATTTGCATGTTTACCCTGGGATTAGCCCTTTATGGACATGACTTCATTCTGAAAATGTTTTGTTTGGAAGGATTGTATAGTCTCTCTCTCTCTCTCTCTCTCCAAGTATATGCCATTTTGCTTAACTTAGTGGTAGTGGCTGGTAACCTGATAGGTGATCCTTGAAAATGACATTTCCACCTTACCCACTAATCAATGAATAAAAAGCTGAATTTTCTCTCTCGTCTTAAATATAGTCAAACTTTTACTAAAGTGATTTTTTTTTATGGTTTTCAAACATAAATTGCATTGTAATCTGTCAGGTTACCCACCACTGTCTTTGCAATTATTTGTCTTTTTGCTTGAAGAATAGTATGATACCTGACATGCTCCGATACCATGGTTGTTCAAAGTTTTGTGTTACTTCTTTTCTTCTCCCACTAGCTTGCTAAGTGTCTTACCCTAGTTGTTTTTGAAAGATTTATTATTGTTTTCGCAGAGTAAAGATAATTATATGAAATTCAGTATTCTCTCCAGATGGCTGCCATACTGCAGGAAGCAAGATAGGTAGTTTCAAGCCTACTAGATTTTAAATAATAAATTTTGAGATAAACCTGAAATAACTAATAGTGTTTAATATTATATACTTTTTTAATTTTTTAATAATATTCATATACTGATGTTTCTATTTTATATGTAAAACATTTTTTGCAAGTTTCAGCAGAAGTTTTTTTTTTTTTTTTTAAATGAAAGGTGTAAAACACAGCTTATTTAAAACATAGCATATTTTAAAATTTTAATTTTTTATTAAAACTTACATACAAAAGTGCATACAAAAAGTACTGTAGTCCATTAAGAAAAGATGAAATATTGGTGCCCTTTAAATAGAGTTCAAAAAACCCAAAACATTTTCAAAAAATTAAACAAAGTTTGGTACCTTTCAAAGTAACCTGCCATAATTTTTACTACATTTTGGGCAAATAACCACTAGGTTAAAGCTAATTGATAGCTGCAGTTTCTCCAATTGGATGTGCCAAAAACAATTTGAGCACCACTTTTGGATATGGGTTTCAGATGTATTCTTTTGTAAGGAAAGTAATAGGCATATCCACACAAACATTCCATTTTCACCATGCAATGAATGCATTCGTAAAACTGCTTCAGTGAAGTTATGATGTGCAGACAGTGTCCTGATTTTCAACGGTTCATCTGTTATATTTTGTAATGGAAGGAATAATTTCTAGATCTATTTTTCATGTCCAATTTCTGAAATCATCAGATAGCCACAAAATTCTTTTGGATAGAATCTAGTTAAACTTTCTTAGGTACATATATTTCTTACTGAGGAAGTAAAATCTTAGTGTCAAAGCCCTATTGAGTATTGTGAATATGCTTCTAAAAGAATTCTAGTATTATTATTGGCAACATGATGCAAGGAAAAAAAAAGATTGTGCTGCACCAACCAAAAGAAAAATGTATCCTGTATATTTGCCCATTCCTGACAGTAATTTGTCCAGACCTTCTATAATTTATTCAAATTACCCATGTTCACAAAATTAGGTGGAAATTTACTCCAGCAATTGGTCACTCTTTGGCTGAATGTGAATTTCCATACATCAATTTTACAACCATCATTTTTCACTTTAAATTTATAAATTTGTCTCTTATAAATTTGAGACTTGCATTTGTGAATGAGTAAGGATGCTGTTAGCATTTAGTTTACTTAACCATATTAAAGCATTATACACATTAGTTAGGTCACCACTTGCTTATGCATTATACGAAATGTATTTTAATTTACTGTAGGATCAGTGGCCAGGGGAAAAAAGTTTGCAATTTGTACTCCCAGATTCACAAAATACATTCCATATCATGCACCATTCACACCTTTCAACCATGGCACTGCATTAGGCATAAAATATAGTACAGTGTCATTGTGTTTGATTTAATATTGAAATAAAAATTGAATCCACCTAAGTTATATGCTAAAACTACCATAATAAAAACCCAGTCTTAATTTGGTCATTTCAGTGTTCATCATCACATGAAAATCATGTGATCACATCACATAATTGTAATCATCAACACTTAATTGTAGTTTTAAAGTAGTTCTTAAAATAATTTTGAAAAAACAAAAAAACATAAAATAATTTAATTTCTAACCCAAGATATGAAATTATCAGTGCATTAAAAAATTACTAGGGATACATCAATGCAAATTGATGCATTTATTCTTTGACAGTGCGATTGTAATTTTCATAATAGTACAGTATTGACAAGTTGCCTCCACAGGTAGTTGAGGCTGTTAGTTTTTAAGAAATTCAGAGGTCAACTGGATAGTTATCTATGTGAGGAAGTGCATAATTTGTCTATTTTCTTATCTATTTTTTTTTTTTTTTTAGCCAGAGGCTTCCTTGCACTATTTGGCTAATACTAATGCTGACTTTAGCTAATATTTCCTTGTCCTTGGCCAGATGACACCCATTTTTCACGTTTGTAACCTGATTTTCTTCAATAATCCATATACTGTTTAACAATTTTTATTTTGGAATATTATTTCTACATTTGCTGTGACCTAACTTTACCTGAGTTTATATAAATGCCATCTCACTGCATTTGTAGTTATAATTTAAATTTCACAGCTTGCTGTTTATTTCATGTCCAAAAGTATTTCCATGTTTGGAAGGGGAAACAGGTTTAGAGAAGAATAGTGTAAAAGACACTTAAGCATTAACATCCTTATGAAGCTCATTTGTTTATAAATCTAATAATATAATTCCTTTTATACAGCATATGGAAGAAAATGAGAGAGAGAGAGCAGAAGCTAAGCAATTTTATTATCACATCCTCTTGAAGTAAAAACTTGGCAGTATAATATGATGTTTTCAATTCTCCTCATCAAGAAGCAAAACCCAAGTGTGAAGTAAGTTGAGAAAAATAACGAAAACTGTAATAGGATGATATAATATTTCCATAAGCAGAGCTGTTTTGTTCCTGCTGTTTGATGTGAAAGATGTATCGCTGTTATCCAGTATAATCATGGTGGCTTTTGATCAGCATAATCAGGTGTTTTTCAGTATTATGCTGGTCATTTATTGCAGTACAGAGGTGTTATAATTGCTTTAATTAAATATATTCTTAGGCATATAAAATGTCAGAGAATATTTTTTATGATTGTAGTGTATGATACTTGCTTTTAAATAATGAGGATTGATTTTTTATAAATGCCACTTGGATATGTTTTTAAGAAATATTTGTGAACATGCTAAATAAAATTTATTTGTTTCTTTTTTAATTTTGCTTTTATTTATAAATGGAGATTTCTTTTGTAAATTATTAGTAATTTTTTGCTAATCTGCTTCACAAAAAAGCATGAATTTTTGTTTCTTTCACAAAATGTTTTTTTGAGATATGTTTGTGTGGTGTCTTACTCTTCCCTTTTTCATTTTTTTGTTATCTGTGTAGTAATATATTGTATAAATTTTAAGGGGCGTAGAAATTTTCATATTACTTTTATTTTGCAGAAATTGCTTTTCACAACTAATATTTCCTCCTAATCCAAAATTTTTATAATTATTTATAAGGGTTCAAAAAGTAATTCTATACCATTTGTGCCATTATAAGTATTCCAAGAATGCTTTTATGTGTCATGCTATGTTTCACTATAACATATCTATAAATGGTTTCCAACGTGTGCAATTAAATTGTGCATGTCTTAGAGCTAACATTGATCTTTTTTACTTCCATATACTTTTTAAAGTGATATTACACCTCTTATAGTTGGATGTAATAGTACTTTAAAAATCCTTATAATATACTTATAGTGAAATTAACAAGAGTATCAGAGACTGAATGTGTTAATGAGTCCAGTTCTTGCTTGATTGGATTTATGAGTTGTCAAGCCATATTAAAAATTATTTTCAAAGAAATGTTTCATCCTTTCTTATCATTCTTAATGATAACATGCTTATGCTATCCAGTGTATTTCCCCTATACATAATGTAGCACTTATTTCTTGTACTTTTTTTTGAGCAGATTTTAGTGAATATAAATATTCATTAAAGCTATCCAATTAGTGCACTAATTGGATAGCTTTAATGAATAGAGCTGGGTCTTTTGGTATTCTCATAAGATATTCTTCCTAATGCATGCATTGCTTTTTTATGGATTATTATTAAATACTTGTTAAAAGCAGTTTGTATCAAATTTTAAAACTTTTCACATGAGAATTACGTAAATTAAAATGGAAAAATTTTTAAATGAAACTTCTTTTTCCAAACTGTTCTGTAATATAGTTTGTGTGTTATAAAATTCAGCAAATATTTTGGAGTTATAAATCTAAGAATATTTAATAATATCGAGTTGTTTTTTTAAATTATGAACTTTTATTCCCTTGCTATAGGGTGATTCTCTCAGCCATGTAATCAAAAGTGGTCTGTAATGGAACTAATGTTTCTCTTTTTCTTCCCTTCCATGATGATCATCTATACAGGATGAAATGCACAGTGGCATATTTCCCTATGGTTCAAATCATATAACTGCACTGGGATGCTGATCTCATGAGGGCCCAAAAGGAAAAGAGATGACTTTTGTGAGCTAGTAAAGAAACATTGCTTTGGGCCCAAGCTTGTGATATGCCATTGTATATGCATTCAAAGAGTATGCTGACATGTATCTGATTCTTAGTGTAATATCAGAGAATGAGATATGTCAGATTAAGATTGCCATAGTTACACATCTGATGATCTCATTTACAGTATATTTCAGTATAGAGAGTGAGTAGCTTATGCATAAAGGTGTTCCAATTATTATGCTCTAAATCTCTCCCCTCCTCCCTGCACATTTCTTAGCGTGCATTATCAAGTATGCGAGATGCGGAACTGTTATTTCACCTACAGTCAGGTTTGGTCATCCTTTTACATGGTGAACACTAAGTAGAAGCACATTTTGGGGTATTCTCTTGATTTACAGAACACTATCTCTATCCTTATGTGCAAAACTCAGTCCTCCCCAACCAATGATTCTGTTTGTGGATCAAGCGCTTCACAAGGGATGGAATAATAATAATAATAATCCCAAGTTGAGTATATTGGATGGACCAGGGAATTCTAGAACTGATACTAGTAGGACTTTTACACATTGAAGAAAGGTAACAAAGTAAAGTTTAAATTAATAGTTTATATGATTAACCTGTGTCAAAAAAAAAAAAAAAAAAAAAGGGCTTACAAATAGGTGCTGTTATATTGTGTTATATATAGCACTCAAAAATTTTGGGGGAAAAGCAAGAAATGGTTTAAAATGATCCACTTTAATTATATGCTTTATTCTAACATTATATTAGATGATGAGTAAATAATATCTTAGTAACAGCAATCTTATTATCCAAAAAAAAAAAATTTTTTTTTCCCTGTCTACCTCACTTTCATTAGCTGTACATAGCAAGAGAAATTGAAGCCAAAATTCTATGGGAAAATAATACTCAAGCAGGCATGTAACACATTTGTACAAAACAGAATCTTCATGGATTTTTATAGCAATTCTTCTCCATTTAAAAAATAATCAGTGATGCAGATTTAAATTCACATTGATGTAATTCTAATAGATATTTTAATATTTAAATTTAAGCTGCTATGGCAAAGTAGGTTCAACAGCATGCTTGTTAGGGGGTGATAACAGAGTTTATGGTAAGTGCAATTCATAGTCTTGCATGGACATAATTTTCTTAAATGAATCTTATATATTCTTGGTTGTACGACCATTATTCTGCATCAAGATCAAGGTTGATTAGCCTTATTCCAGGGTTTGGTGAGTGATGATGAAATTTTAGTAGTCTGTCTAGACATCTGAACAATTTTGGAGAGGACTGGTAGAATTCTAAAATCAGTAACACCCTATAATGTGATATAATTCTCCTTTCAGTTATTTTTTATCATAAAATTAATGTTTGTTGCTGCAAATCCAGAAGCTGTGTAATATCCCCATGTGAATAGAGAAAAAATCGCACGTGATATGTCATACTAGACATCAACATTAATTCTTCATCAGTGTGTAAGCTAATCTGCTTGATGATTATCTCATTGATCTATACATGTTGCCTGTCTATCTTACAGGTGATACATATTTGTACTTCCTCTACACAGTACCTTCTAAACTTCTAGAGATGTTCACATGTTTATCTGTCAGGTTGTCTTCAAGCTTTTGGAACAACCTGTCAGATATATTGGGTATAATATAACTCTATATATTGGGTATAATATAACTCTACCACCACTTTCATCTTTGGTGAATTGATGTTTGCTGCTGCCATAACTTCTAATTGTTTTTGATGTGTAGGAAAAACTGCATGTTGTGGGAAATCTGAAAATTAAAAAAAAAAAAAAAAAACTGTCATAGACCGTATAAGTACATAATATATTATTAACCAAATTACACGTAATAGTTCTATAATTATATAATAATGTGCTAATTTCATGACTTTAGCAAAATATTCAGGTTCAAGTAGCACTGTAAGTTGATTTATTTTAACAATAAAACAAATAATGTAGACTCAAAATAAGCAAAGTTTTGGTGTCCTTCTTTTGTGGTAGCAAATTTTAACTATTCTAGGCACTGAACTGTAACACACTATAACAAGCCAATAGGCAAACAAAGGGAGCAACTTTGCTCCCTCTTGTTGCCATTTGGAGAAACACATGGGCTTTTGAACTCTTGGAATTGATGCTGCTGCCAGTTGACGGAATAGCAAAATTTAATGGGCTCTTAGTCAATTTCTAGTTAATAGAGCCTACAAGATCTTTTGAAGCTTTTGCTGTAATTTATAATTTATTCATATTGACTGGTCATTGATTCTGCCAGATGTACATTGAGTAGAAATCTAGAGATTAGCTGATTGTGAAGTTTGTGCTTTGAACATGTCTAACTTTCCTGCTACCAAGTAGGAAAATCAGACACCTTGAATCATTGTCATAAATTTTCCACTGTAAATTTACATTTTACATTGATAGGAATTGTCCCAGATTAATCTGCTGACACCTTTTTTTTTTTCATTCCAGATATAAAATGAAGAATTTTGTTGGTAGCAGATAACATTTAGTTTGTTTTGGTAATTTATTTTAATAATAAAATAAATACTGTAGATGCATGAATAAGTGAGTCCTTGGTGGTGGTCTTTCCAGTTCATCTCAAAAATCAATATATGTGTAAACAACTTATATAGAATGTTTATTAATTCAAAATTGAGGGAAGTAGGGTGGAAAAGCACAGAGAAAAGTGAAGAAATAAGTAGTAAAATGAAGGTGGTAATTAAACCAAGATGAAAAAAAAAAAAATGTATCTAGAGATATTTTGAACATATTAAAAAGAGGCAAACAAAGCCAAGGTTACGTGCCAATAAATAAGAAATTTAGACTGGCATTCTCTTAATAATGCCAAGGCCAAAAAAATGTGGAATATGACAACAAGGTGCAATAAACCAACTGCAAAAGCAAAACAAATAAATGAAATGCCAGAAAATAAAAAAAAACTGAGAGAAAAAGGAGTGTGTATCTAAAAATATATAATATTTGAATATTTAAGATAGGAGGCAAATGTAGCCAAATTTATGTGCTAATAAAGAATGAATTTAGACTGGCACCCTTTAGCTAGTGCTGAGACCAAAAAAATGCAAAATATCACAAATAAGTTACAGTAAACCAACCATAAAATGATGAAATAAACAACCAAAATAGAAGACAGATGATCATTGAGTTAAATCTTGTCAGAGGGATACTGGACAACAAAAGCTGTGGAAAATACTGCATTTTGAATGCAGTGCTAATCATTGCAGTGGACAGTGACTGACTGACAAACAATTTTCAGCTCACCAAACTAATATGCACGACAGAAGCACTAATGCAGTAAAGAAATAAAATAAGAAAAGCTTAAGCACTTATACACAAAGCCAAACTGCCTACAGGAGAGTGAAGTGAAATAAGAAACTGAAAATAAACAGTTTTAGTAGTGTTTAATAGTGTAACAGTTTTACTCCTTGTTTCTTTGCTTTTCCATCCTGCCTCCCTCCTTTTTTACTTAATAAACATTATATTCTTGGTAACATGTTGTTGGATATGTGAAAGCAGCCACTAATATTTGTTGATATTTTTTTATTGCTTTATTTCTTCAGCCCTATCCACTAATTTTAAAGTTTAAATAATATATTATTATTATTAGCCATATGGTGCAAGGAGGCTTATGCTGCACCAGCCAGAAAAAAAAAAAAAAAAAAAAATTCTGAGTTACCCTGAGAGAGAGAGAGAGAGAGAGAGAGGAATCACAGAGAAAGAGAAGAATGATGATATCCAGCTCAGGATCCTGGGTTTGCCAAGCCCATACTCACCAGATATAAGCCCCTGGGGTTATGGGGCAAAAAGTAGTGGTAACAGAGAGATAAAAATAAAATATGACATTTGCACCTAAGTGCACAAAGCAGCAGCAAAGGATACAAAAGTTAATATATGTGAGATAAAATTGTCTGTGGACAAGTGCAAACATGGATGTGTAAATTACACAAAATGCCAAAACTAATAGGAGAAGGATTGTAGAAATTGAAGATGCTGAAGGTTTGAGAAAGAATGTGAATATCCTATATGATATAATGAATTAAGCAAAATTATAGACTGAACTGACTGGATAGCCAATTAGATAGAAGGGCACTGTAAAGCAAAAAATGATTAAATTAATATGTATGAAGTAATAGCAAGCATCAGATAAGGGTGGGAAATTTTGGTTATAAGTTCAAGAAAGGGGTAGAGCAATTATAAAATTAAAATCTGATGTTAGCTAAAAATAAATATTGATACATAATCAGGTATTTCATCAGGGAATACACCTGATTATGTATCAAAAACTTTTCCTTGACTCACTCCCTTGCCTTATACCATTTGCTTGCATTAACTTCAAATACATATTCTCCCTAAATTTATTCTAAATCATGTTATTCGCTTATAACCACATATTATTGTATCTAGGTTACACTGTAAGCACTTATTTTAATTTTATTACAATTTTACTTCTTAATTTACTTTAATTTATTTTTTCTACAACATACACACATTGGAACTACCTTGTCCATAATTTTGTGGAAGTTCTACTGCTTTATCACCCTATTTGCTCTCACTTAGTTTTATTTTTAAATTTTCTTTTCTTTCACAGGTACAGACAAATATGAAAATGCCGTTTTTGATACATGATCAGGTGTATTCTCTGATGAAATACCTGATTATGTATCAATATTTATTTTTAGCTAACATCAGATTTTAATTTTATAATTGCTCTACCCCTTTCTTGAACTTATAACCAAAATTTCCCACCCTTATCTGATGCTTGCTATTACTTCATATATATTAATTTAATCATTTTTTTGCTTTACAGTGCCCTTCTATCTAATTGGCTATCCAGTCAGTTCAGTCTATAATTTTGCTTAATTCATTATATCATATAGGATATTCACATTCTTTCTCTCTTTCTCACTCCTTCAGCATCTTCAATTTCTACTCTCCTTCTATTAGTTTTGGCATTTTGTGTAATTTACACCTCCATCTTCACACTTTTCAAAAGATTTATTAATTTTATCTCACACACACACACACACACACACACACACACACACACACACACACACACACACACACACACACACACACACACACACACACACACACACACACACACACACACACATATTTATATATATATATATATATATATATGTATATGTATGTTGAACAGAATAACAAGTAAGTGGAAATAAGAAGATAGAAAAACGGAGAAGTAGTCTATAATCGAAGGCAGCAAATGCCAAACCTAAGGAGAGCATAGACAATAAAGCGGGGAAAAAAAGAAAAAGGAAAGAAAGTGAGGGAGATAGAGAGTGATAGAAGGGAGTTAGAAGATAACTAATAAAATATGCATAATAAGAAATAAATAATTACAAAATCGACAAGATGTTGCCACACTACTTACAAAACCAGCCTCTCATCAGGTATCCGCTTTCGGGATTGCAAGCAGAATAGCAACATATGTCTTCATTTCTGATGTAAACCACAAGTCAAAAGGTAAAAGGCATAAACATAAATAAAAATTACAAGGATTAAAAGGGGGGGGGTTAGAAAATGGATTGTGAACTTTACAGTTGACATTGTGAAAATCAGAATTTGATAAAAATTTCTAGAAACATATAACATATTAGTCTAATACAAGTTAAGGTAAAGAGATTTGAAAACATAGTGAAAAGCAAGTAGCTGGTTACTTGCTTTTTATCCTATCTCCCTTCTATCACCCTCTATCTCGCTCACTTTCTTTCCACTTTTTTTTTTCACTTTATATATATATACACGATATTAATCAGTTCCAGAGACACCATCGTATCGTTAAAATATTGTAATGTGAACCCAGTAACATACTGTTTTTTGATAATTCGTTTCAAGATCTTGAAAGTTGAAATTTTCACTGTATAACTAAGCTATTTATCTCTCTAAAATGTCATTTTTAAGGTCACAAGCATGACCTTAAGGCCATATAAAAGGTTGTGAGCCTTATAAAAGGTCATTTGTAAATTGTATTAGTTACCAATTCAAATCATTAAAATGCACTACACTTTCATCATTATCATATGTTCCGTTATAAGAATAGAATCAATTTTAAATGCGTTTGTGATATTTTTCTAAAGCACATTTCTGGAGGTCACGACCATAAAACAGTAAAAACAATTTTCACTTTCCGATTTATTGGGCTTTTCTGTTAGCGCAATCAATTATAAACGGGTGGTAAACTCGATCTTCTTGCATTTGCGAAAATACCAATAGCTGGAATTGTGTGGTTTTTTACATTATTATGGTGAAATGTGTTTCCCCTTTACTGAAATCTTCAATCGTATAAAAAATATAAATAAATTTTCAGAATCTTCTCTTCATTCCTTTTTTTTAAGCTTTGTAAACTTGTTACTCCACGCGAATTGTGTTAGTTGTAATTGCGTATGCCGTTAAAAAATGCTTATGCATGCAATTGTGAAATTTATAATTAAAAGATTATCTCGGAAACAAATGCCTCTTTAAGCATTTCTGAAGAAGACTACTCCTTGTGCAGCAAACCAACAAGTGTGCATTTAGTCGATGATGAAGGAGAATAAACATTCTTTAAAATTTTAAACATTTTTATAAGTTTACTAACATTTTTGTCATAAAAAATTTCTCTATTATTAAAATTTGCTTGATTTTACAGGCTACGTTTTCATTTCATTCAATAAATCAATCATTGTTTAAACATAAACTAATTAGCTAACTAATTTCATTGTTGAGAACGTAACCCCTATTTTTAACCTTATGTCTACGGGAAATAAATTCCCTCTTTATGTGCGCACTTTAGGAACGAATAAACTCGTAAAGTCGAGAACTACCTGTGTATATATATATATATATATAAATAAATAATGTGTGGTTTGCAGAATAAATAAAGTGTCTGTGAAAATGGAAATGAAAAGTACACAAGGTGTCAGAACTAAGAGAAGTTTAAGGGATAGTGGAAAGTGGAAGTGAAGTAGTGGTTAAACAGGTGAAAGAATTTGAAAAACCTAGTGTAAAAATGAACTGGGACTGAGTGCGGGGGGGGGGGGAATATATATATATATATATATATATATATACAAGTAAATAAATAAATAACACTATATTCAGATATGGGAGGGCAATTTTAGCAAGATGAAAATATGATACATAGCCAGGAAATTCATCAGGGACTACTCCTGGCCATGTATCAGGCACTGCACTTCCAAACTTGTCTGTTGTATTAGAAAAAGGGGGGCTAATATGCGGCCTTTTATCGTAATACTAGTAGACAAGGTATTACGATAAAAGGCCGCATATTAGCCCCCCTTTTTCGAATACAACAGACAAGTTTGGAAGTGCAGTGCCTGATACACGGCCAGGAGTAGTCCCTGATGAATTTCCTGGCTATGTATCATATTTTCATCTACTATATTCAGATTCTGCATATTTGCCATCCCTTGATTCGACCTTTTGCTAAAATTGCCCTCCCATATCTGAATAGGGTGTTATTTATTTATTTACTTGTATATATATATATTTTTTTTCCCCTCAGTTCCAGTTCATTTTTACACTAGGTTTTTCAAATTCTTTCACCTGTTTAACCACTACTTCACTTCCACTTTCTACTATCCCTTAAACTTCTCTTAGTTCTGGCATCTTGTGCACTTTTCATTTCCATTTTCACAGACACTTTATTTATTCTACAAACCACACATTATTTATATCCTTTTGCTTCCTCTATTGCTGCACTGCGTGTTTTGAAGCATTAGACATACTATAACTTTTGCTATTTCCCTTTTTCTGCTTATTTTGCTGCTTAACTGTTATATATATATATATATATATATATATATATATATATATATATATATATATACACACACACACATACACACACATATATATACACACATACAGGGTGATTCACTACCAGCGCGACAAACTTGCAGGAGGTGTAGGGGGAACAAAGACGAATCGGAATCACATAGCATTGCAGGGTCCGAAATGCCTTCGTCATGCGGTAGAGGATGTTGAATGGGAGGTCGCGGGAACAGCGATCCCGCTGGAAGTCAACATTTGCGAACTGGTTCCCGAGGCAGTAGGATGGACGAGTATTCAAACGTTGAACTGGCCGACATGCACCTCGCATATGGAGCTGCGGACTGTAACGGGCGCGCCGCTCTGCGCTTGTACTAGGAACGTTTCCCGCACAGGCGTGCTCCTCGTCATATGATTTTAATCGTATGATGAGACTGGTTGTTTCACGAGAGGTACCATGAATCGAGAGCGAATGACGAGGACGCCAGACAATGAGGAGAATGTCCTACGTCTTACAGAAGACAATCCGAGTACGAGTACTCGAGTGATAGGCCAACGATTGGGTATTTCCCAATCCACTGTATGGAGGATACTGTCAACAAACCAAATGAGTTCATACCATCTGCAACGCGTCCAATCATTGGAGCCTGCGAATTATCCACTCTGGAGGACTTTTGCTACTTGGTTTCTTCAACAGAAACGGTTTGCAAAAGCTGACTTCCAGCGGGATCGCTGTTCACACGACCTCCCGTTCAATGTCCTCTACCGCATGACGAAGGCATTTCGGACCCTGCAATGCTATGTGATTCCAATTCGTCTTTGTGCCCCCTACACCTCCTGCAAGTTTGTCGCACTGGTAGTGAATCACCCTGTATACTCTCCTATCAAAAGTCACAGAACACTTGTAATTTATAAACAAAACATGTATTTATTTCAAGAAATTAATAGCATGTTGGCCCACCTTTGGCTGTAATGATTGCTTTAGTGCATTATGGAAGATGTTCTACTGAGTTTTAGTAAAACTGGCAGCATTGTGCTTTACTCTCCTTTAAAGCATTTGTGAGCACCACTAATGAAGAGGGTTGCCTAATTCTGTATTGTCTTCTTGCCTTGCCTAATTCTGTATTCCAGTTGATCCCAAAGATGTCGAGATTAGGGCTTTGTGTTAGGCACTGTAGCATTATTCTCTTAAAACTGTGCATTTCACAATCCTTAATTTTTCACATGGAGTGTTGTTGGAAAACATAAGGTTCTCTGTCATAAAATTGTTACAGTTTAGGGCACACAATTGTTGGGAACATCATTGTGAGATGCAGCATTTATGGTTTTGTGCACTGTGATCAGTGGACCTAGTCCATATCACAAGAAATGCCCTCAACCATGACACTTCCTCTTCTGCCTATCCTCACAATTGAAATAACACACTCAGGTAGTAAGCATTGCTTCATGCATCATGCTACGCATTCTCCTGGTGGATACCAAGAGAATGCGTAGCATGATGCATCACTCTAGAAAGCCAATTTCCATTGAATTCCACAGTCCAAGTTTGGTGTGCCTTTACCCACTTTAGTGACATTATGCATTTGGTTTTCTTATCAGAAGCTTGTGGGCTGCAGTGAATGGTTAAAATGATTGAGTTTCCATGGAAAACCTGCAGCTATAGCAGCTGGTGTTTTGTGATAATTGTTAACATCATCTTTTGTCATTAAGAGCTAGTCTCTGGTAAAGTGAATAGGATGCCAATGTGTGTGTTTACTGTTTGAGTAATTTCAGATTAATTGGTACACTTAAAACAGCTTTATCACTGAATGAGTAATTTTTGGCAAGTTAAAAAAAAATTCCTGTTGTGTTTGCTTTGTGATTATAAAATATACAATATTCTCATAGAATTTACGCACACATACTCTAGGGATGTGATTTGTCATGATGTGTGCATGCAAGTATGATTTTCTTTCCATGCAACAGTAATTCTGCCATTGCAGTATAGGTGTTATTAAATAAAAGTCCATTATTAATTAAAACAGTCTTTCCCTCCTTCCCCTCATTGGGTTTATGATATGTTCACCCTTAAAAAAATTGCAAAAACTTTGGAAAGAGATTTCTAACACAATAATAGTATATTACAATTAATATGTATTAACTTTTCATATATATGTATTTGTTAAATAAATATCATCTGTTTTTAGGGTATCAATCATAAGTGTCACTATAGCTTAGGAAGTGTAGCTGCTTGGAATCATCAGCCTGATGTCTATTTGTTGAATCCATCAGTTCCAGTAAATATTACTCCAGTTGGACAAATGAGCTACTTTAAGTAAATATGAATTGAATTGAACTGTTTGAAAAATGGTAGTTTTTTTTTGTAACTTGTGTTTTGTTCTGTTTACTTTTTGCTAGCTGGTTTGCCTATGTGCATATAATAATAATAATATTAGCTTAGTGATGTCCAAAACATAAATTACAATGAGTGTGTAAACATATATGTATGGACCTGTCCTGAACTGCACATAGACAAGAGGGACTTACATTAAGAATAACAGAGCATATTAAGTTAATTCTTCATTTACATCATAAATAAATAAACATATAGGGAAAAAAAAATTTTAATTATGTGTTAACATAAAACATAACAATAACAGAAATATTATAAGCTAAGAATTATATTAACAGCATAATTCAGGTACTTATACTAGAAAATTGGGTCAGGGTCAAACCTGTTTATAAATGTGACAGAGGAAAGTGTGGAAAGAGTGTAATCAATTTTTTGGGGAGGAATATAAAAACCAATTTCATCCCAGACAGATTGAGTGGAAACAACAAATTATACATTTTTTCAAACAGTTAAAGGTTTATGTTTCAGTAATTTTAATAAGGGGTGTGTATTTCAGGTTATTGTTCATTGTTGTTTTGGATCTCATAAATGGGAAACTTGATTTTAGAGGTAAATATACAGAAAATTGATGCCAAAGTAAATAATATAAGTGGAATCTCCAAAATGGAGTCTAACAGTGACATAATGAGAACAAAACAGAAGTATTAGTTTTGATTCTGTTGGCAACAGAACCAAACCTTCAACTGTGAGTGTTGAGTGTCTTGCAGGTGTGTCTAGAATTGTAGCTTCATGTCTGCATGAGTGACACATCAAGTAGTATAACTTGCCTCAGCTTGGTTAAAGTTAATCTTCAGTCAAACCCACCACCTGGATTAAGAGTTTATACTTCATTGAACTTGAGCTGTGCTGCAGTCAGTGAATGAAACAGTTTGTAATTTTATTGTATATAAATATTTTCTTTGAAGTTATTTTCACTGATGAATGCAAAGCTGGCTTTCCTAAACATTTACAGGGCTTCTGTTCAGGTTTAATTTCTTTTTAATTGATGTACAGCCAGTCCTCGCTTAACATGTGTTTACATTACACGAATTTGATCATACACAATTTATAAATAGGGGTACGATGTTGCGTATAACACAAACCAAATTCACTTATGCACGATTCGATTTTGCATTTACAAGAAATGGTAGTTGAATATGGCGGAATCACCCCATCTGAAAGCTTACTGCATTGGTTTACTCAGTTGCTACGTGCATTCTGCTTTGTTTGTGTGTATATCAAGCGTGCCTCCTTGTTTTTGTTTTTTTTACTGTAATAGAGCTTTATTCCTTAAAAATGAGTAATATACTTGAAAAAAGTGTGAAGAGGAAGCGTGCTGGTGAAGATACTGCAGGTTTGGAGAGAAAAAGAAAATATTTTCAAAAAATGAAAAATTGTGAAACACTTTGGGCAGAATGAAAGAACATGATATTGTGCATGCTACAGGCCTAAATGAGGCAACACCGAGAACAATTAGAAAGAATGCAGAGAAAATAAAAGCAACTTTTCTATCAGGAACAACTCAAAGTGTAACAAAATCCATTAGATCAAGACATAAAGAATTGGAAGAGATTCTAACTGTTACATCTGTTATCTGTTTGGATAGAAGATCAAACAAGAGATCAGGAACAAGTTTGCATACGATAAAATCAAAAGCATTAGCAATATTTTATTACGTAATAATTGCAATAAAATACATATTTTATTACAATTATTAATTGTGTTCAGTCTTGAGTGGTCAGTACCTAACCCTATTTTTCCCATAAGGCCTGTTATTTATATTGTATTGCACGATTTTGCATTGCACAAGGGCTTCTAGGAACACAACTACTGTGTTATATGAGGACTGACTGTATTAGTTATATTACATGAGTTTTGATCATCCCATATATTATTAATTCTTTCAGATCTGTATATAAGGTTATTACTAAGTAAAGTAAATTATCCTTCTCTCCCAAATTTCATAGTTTTTGTTTTTGTCTAACTAGTTTTAATGCCAAATTGTTTACAACATATTCACAGATTCTTGAAAATCCTGCGAGCCACTATTTAACAGCCCATCATCCACATATATTAATGATCCAATATTTACATTTTCCACACTAAATCTCTGTAACTTAGATTCTTTATGAAATGAAATGAAAATTACAAAAATGAAATAGCCCATGAAAATTAAAAAATGAAGTGGTGATAAGTGCAGCTCAGGCATCATTCAGAGTTTAATCTTAACCATTTTCCAGTGCTTCGATCCTCACTGTAGATTTGCCATTTTTATAAAAATGTTTTATTCTGTTAAAAGATTCTCCTTGCAGCCATATTTTTTTCTTAAATTTGCAAGGCAAGTTTCTAGCTACTTTGTTATATGCTTTTCAAGACAACAATTTATAAATACAGGCTATTACATTCCCATGACTTTTCTGTGATTTGTGTTAGTGCAGATATTTTAAAATGACATCTTCCATTTGGCTTAAAACTTGACTTTTCTTCTCCGTGTGGTTACATTCACTTTTTGAAAATACTTACACTAAACAGTGAAATTCCTCTGTAATTCCACATTAGCTTATTTCCCTTTTTATATATCACTTTTTGCAATAAAAATGATGCAAGGAAGCAATCATATATAACATCATCCAAAAAAAAAAAAAATAAATAAATAAATCTTTATTTGTCCTACCAAATTTAAAATATAGGTGTACATTGGTAAGTGACAAATTCCCTTCATGGCAGAAAATGCCAGGGGATTACCATAAAATGTGAATAAAAGAATGTCTAAAATATACAAGAAAGGTTAAATATACACAAAAAGATGACATTTAAACTACATTACTCTTCACTACATTTCTGTCTAGAGTCCTGGCAATTGTAATACAAAAGTTCATCTTAACATCACATCCACTGATCAACTTGTGCAAGATATACATTATTCAATTGCGTACACACAGTTCTTGACAGAAATTCACACAACTACTAGGCAACAGTAGCCTTAGCGAGCCACACTGCGGTTTGTTTCCTATATTTCAGATCTTCTATGAGCCTTAGTAGGTCAATTCCGATATGTGTTAGGCACTGAATTGATTCTAACGCACTGGCGGGTATAAACCTGTTGGCCTTCATTCTCAGGATTTTGTGCCTCTTAATGCAGATGGCAGGATGTGCCACTCACAAAGCTGCCAGAAGCATGGTGATGATATCGTGCCAGTCATCATTTTGATTGTAGTTATTAATCGTTTCCAGGCAATGATGTCTGGTAAACGCTGCAGTTTAAGCTGTTCAGAGAGCTGCGTGGTCCTTAACTGTTGAGGGAGATGGTGCTTATGGTTTGCCCACTTCAGCAGCCAGAATTCACTCGCATATATTCTCCTAATGTGGGTAGGGGTGGCTGATGCCCACAATTCGGCTCCATACAAAATGGCCGAATACACTGTGGTTCTTAAATATCATGCGGTTGTTGCAGTCTGTTTCATGTGCAAGAGGTGCTGTTTTGTTGCCCAACGTAAGTAGTTCATTTTCTTTACAATCAGGTCAATATGAGACTTGAACGTAAGTTTAGTATCAAAAGTTACTCCCAGATCTCTATGCGTCTCGACAACTGGGATGACGAGTACACCATGATTAGTCTTCTGCGAATTTATGGCCAAGCCAAATTTGTCTAAGTACACGAATAAGTTCAGAAGCTTATAATTAATCTGCTCACACAATGCCCTATGGTTCATGGACGGTTGGATGGGTGTTAGGATCTTAATATCGTCTGCATAAGTGCATACATCATCCCTACCGTTGCAGAACGGTATCATCATGGCGGTAAAGGGGAGTCCAGATAAAACTCCACCCTGTGGAACTCCTGCATGGAGTTGGTGTTGGAGGATCTGACTATCTGTGCAGTAATAAATGGACCGACAAGTAAGTAGGGCCTGTAGGAACTTCAGCAAATTTCCTTTTATTTGGAAGGCGTGTTGGAGCAGATGAAGTAAGGCATGTACATCCAGACTATCAAAGGCTGCTTTTATATCGGCATAAATTATTGCAATTTCCTTTCTGGCTTGGAAAGCATTTAGTATCGTGGCTTGAACTGTGAGGAGGTTAGTTATTGTTGATCTTGTAGTTATTGAATAATGAATTTATTGAGGCTGCCCAGCCAGTATCTGATTCGACAACTTTGACAACAGAGCTTTCTCCAGTACTTTTAACTGGGTAGATGCAGTAGATATTGGCCTATAGTGCTCCACAAGGTTAGGCTTTGTAATTTTCGGCATTGGAATTACAGCGTACTTATTCCAGTTCTCAGGGAAAACTCGGCAAGCAAGGATAGAGCTGTAAATTGCTTGTCATCTGTCCATGCAAACTGCTAATTCATCAATGCCAGATGGGAGTTTGCTCCAACAATCAATTACCCTCTGGCTGAATTTTTGCAAATCTATGTCGCACACCCATCCTTTTTCAATTTAATGTCCCCCTTTATATATGTCATCTGAAAAAGAGTAAGGATGCCATCAACATTTAGTTTACTCAATCTATTTAAATCTTTAAACACCTCAGGTCCCCTTGTAGGTGCCTAGTTTCCAGACACTGCAATTTGCAGAACTAAAATCTTTCTGTGGTAAGAGTGCCCTCTTGTGCCACTGACTAACCTTGTTTTGCTGTTCTCTGCATTCATTCCAATAGATCTACATCCTTCCTAAAATAAGGTTTACAGAACAGTATGCAACACTTAAGATGCAGCCTAACCATTGCCTTGTACAACTGGATAATCATCTTGTCCCTGTTGGCAGACCAAATTGTACAATTACTCCTAGGTCTTCTTCATTCTCCACCATCTTTAGTGTGGTACTACCCAAATAGTATGTTATTCTGGAATTACTGCTACCCATGTGCAGTACCTTGCATTTATTGATGTGGAACCTCAATTGCCACTTTTCAACCCAGCTAACTAATTTCTCTAGGTCTTGTTTCAGTAGTATGCCTTGATTCCTGTTATTAAACATCCTGCCAATCTTTTTATTTAGCAAACTTAGACATTGATATGCTATCAGCAATATCATTAAAAAATATTGAAAATAATAAAGGGCCAAGCATTGAACCCTAAAGGATTTGTTAGTAAAATTAGTCCAAGAACGGCAGTGTCCATATTAATGGGTGTGGTTATTAAACCACACTCTGTCTTCTGCCACTCAGCCATCCTTTTATCCCAAACAGTGTCCATAATGCCACACTGCTCCAGTTTGTATAGTATTCTTATCTGTGGAATAGTATCAGAAGCTTTACTGAAATCTAAGTATAGGTGTAATCATATAGATAGGTGATCATTTACTTAGATATAAATTTAATATGATGTGAAAATTATTGTTTGCATCCATATCCTTTGTTACTGTATCATAGTAGCCAAGCAGATAGATTAAACAAAATATCCCCTTAAATGCATGATGTGATTGCTGTATAACTGTATTTCTATCAAGATGTTCCTGTATTGCTTCTTTAACTCTCGACTCCATTATTTTCCCTACATTAATTGTTAGTGGTTCCATCATCATTCAGAACTCAAGTTTGCAGGTCTGTAATTCTTCACTTTGCCCTTTGATCTCCCCCCCCCCCTCTGTGAATAGGAGAGGCATTGGCACATCTGTAACCTGTAGGGACCTCACCTGAATCCAAAGATGCTCTCAGAATTATGGCAGAAGTTTGCTTACTGCTTTTGCTGCTTCTTTTAATATAATTAGAATCTGCCAGCCCCTGTCACTTTATTCACTTTACCTCTAATAATCTCTCTTCCACTTTTCCTTCCTATCACAAAATCATTTAACTCCCAATTATAACTCAGTATGCTTCTGGTATCTCTGAGGTGACCTGATTGATGTGTTTTGAGGATTGAGCAAGCTCAATGCTGATGGGATTCTTCCTCTTGCTCAGACCAGACACACACACACGTGAGGGGTCACAAATTCAAATTGAGGAAGGACGGTTGCAGAATATATGCGTGGAAGTTTGCCCTTAGCCAGCAAGAGGTTGATTGCTGGTACAGTGGTTTCAGAAAGTTTTTAAATTCTGTACAGTGGGACCAACTGAAGATGTTACCAACAGTAAATTCTAAGTGGGAATCATTCAAGGAATTAATCGTGGAAGCTACTAAAAGTTTCATACCTATTAAGAAATATTGTTCAAGGTGTAGGCCAAAATTGTTATCTAATGAACTAATGAGACTCGTAACAGAGAAGAAAAATGCATGGGATGCATATAAATTATCAAGCGACTCAGAAGCCTATGGCAGACATAAGCTAGTCTGTAATCAGGTCACAAAGGAGGTTAGGCAGGCGAAGGCAGATCACGAGAAATCCTTGGCAAAAGATGCTAAGAAAAACAGCAAGGATTTCTTTACTTATATAAACTCTAAAAGGAAGGGGATGAATTTGATTGGTCCACTTAACATCGATGGTTCGACTGTTGATGATCCTGCTCAGATAGCAAACAAACTGAATGAGTATTTTGCATCTACATTCACACATGAGGAGTTATTAAGGTTTGGAAATGGCAGAAGGTTATCAAATTGTAGCAGGATACTTAATGATTTTGTAATAACTGAGAGCAAAGTGGAGGAGAAATTGTTGAAGTTAAACATAAGAAAAGCACCTGGGGTGGATGGGATCTATCCAGTTATATTAAAGGAGGCGGCAAAGCAACTAAGCAAATCCTTGGCCATAATTATGAGAGCATCCTTGGACTCAGGGGAGGTTCCCACGGACTGGAGATGTGCAAATGTATCCCCAGTTCACAAAGGGGGATCGAAGGGTGACACGAGTAATTACAGACCAGTTAGTTTAACTTCTGTTCCGGGTAAAATAATGGAGTCACTGGTTAAAGATGCATTGCAGGATCATCTAGACAAGACTGCAGCAATAATTCAGACACAGCATGGGTTTGTTAAGGGAAAGTCTTGTCTGACAAATTTAATAGGATATTATGATGTGGTTACAAAGAAACTGGATGCAAAAAATAATTTTGATATCATCTATTTGGATTTCAGGAAAGCTTTTGACACTGTTGCGCATGAAAGACTATTGTACAAATTGGAACAGAATGGTATTAAGGGTAAGTTGCTACAGTGGATATCATCATCATCATCAGCCATTTTCAATCCACTGCAGGATGAAGGCCTCTCCAGCAACTTTCCAGTTCCTTCTGTTTTGAGCACTGGCCATCCATTTACTACCCAAAAACTCATGAATTTCATCTATCCATCTCCGACTTTGTCTTCCAGGTTTTCTTCTAGCTCCTCTTGGATACCATTCTGTTATTTTCTTAGTCCATCTGTCATCATGTCTTCGAGCTATGTGTCCTGCCCAAGACCATTTTAGTTCTTTAGTTTTGATAAGAATGTCCTTTACTTGAGTTTGCTGTCTAATCCATGTGTTTCTCTTCTTATCTAACAGTCTGATTCCCAATATAATTTGTTCCATTCTTCGCTGTGTAGTTCTCAGCTTCTCTTCCATTCTTTTGGTGAGTGCCCAAGTTTCGCTTCCATAAGTCATGGTGGGGAGTATACATTGATTCATTATTTTACGTTTCAGACAAACTGGGATATTGCCCTTCAGTATGTGACTATATTTCCTGAATGCTATCCATCCAAAATTTATTCTTCTCTTGACTTCCAGCCATTTACCATTATTACAGCTAATAACTTGTCCCAGATAACTATATGACTCCTCCTTTTCAATTACTGCTCCTTCAATCATTATTTCCCTTTCCGTGGCATACTTGTTCATCATTACTTTTGTTTTAGCCATATTCATCTTTAGTCCAAAATCTTAACTAACTGTGCATAACTGATTAAGATTTTCCTCTAATTCTTTGGGATCGTGGCTTATAACCACCATGTCATCTGCAAATCGTAAATGGTTTAGGTACTCTCCGTTCACATTGACTCCTTTCTGTGACCAGTCTAATCCTCTGAAAGCTTCCTCAAGGGCAGCAGTAAACAGCTTCGGAGATATTATGTCTCCTTGTCGAACTCCTTTCTCAATTTTAAATTTGCTACTGTCTTTGTCTAGTCTAATAAAGGAGGTAGCACTCTCATATATTTTCTTCAAAATCATAATATATGGGGTATCTATGCCTTGTCTTTCCAGTGCCCGAAACATTGCCTTATGCTGTATGGAGTCAAATGCCTTTTCATAATCCACAAATGCCAGGCATAATGGTGTTTTATATTCATTTGCTTTCTCCATTAGCTGTGATATTACATGAAGGTGATCCATAGTTGAGAATCCTGTCCTAAAGCCAGCTTGCTCTTTCAGTTGATTCTCATCAAGTATTCTTTCTAATCTGTTAGTAATGACCCTTGTGAACAACTTGTAGATGTGGGATAACAAGCTAATTGGTCTATAATTTCCAATTTCTGATTTATCTCTTTTCTTATGCAGCAAAACTATGATTGCATTATTCCACTGCTTAGGCGTCACACCTTTTCTAATGCACTTTTTGAAGAGCCTTGCCAGTTTTTGTGTTATGTCTCTTCCTCCCAATGTTAACAACTCTACAGTAACTTCATCTTCCCCCGGGGCTTTCCGATTCTTCATTTTCTTCAATGCATGTTCTACCTCATCAGGAAGAATATCGGGTATGTCGTATGTGTTGCTACTTTGCAATCCATCTTCCCCACTGCTGGTATCATTCCCTCGCTCCTTGTATAATTCTCTATAGTAGTCTTCTGCTATTTCAATTATGCTTTCTCTGCTGTTTATAAGTACACCATCGCTATTCTTCAGTTTCAGTATCATTTGTCTTTCTGTATTACTGCTCATGGCTGATTTAAATCCTTTGTTTTCCCTTAATGCTTGTTCCACTTTTCTTGTGTTAAATCTTCTTATGTCCTCTCTGAGTCTCTTTCTAATGGCTTTGCATAACTCAGTATACTCAATTTTCTCCCTGTCAGTGTTTTTCTTGCTCTTCATTTGTCATCTTTGGTTCATCGTGACAAGTGTTTCTTGACTAATTTTTTCTTCTTTGGATTTCTGTTTCCCTATAGGTTTCTTGGGCTTTATCACTTTCAGAAAGTTGTAATATTCCTCGTCGATATCTTGGTCCTGAGCAGTCTGCAGAAGCTCAAACTTGTTTTTAAGTTCCAGTACATACTGCTTTTTCTCCTCCTCTGTTATCTCAAAGACCTTTGTATTATTTACTCGAGTCAGTTTTTTCCTTTCCTACATCTATATCAAGTGTACATCTTACCATTCTGTGATCACTTCCAACATTTACCTTATTCAGGACGGTAACATCATTCACAATATATCTCCTGTTAGTGAGGATGAAGTCGATTTCATTAGTTGTTAATCCATTTGGACTCTTCCATGTCCACTTTCTGTTCACCCTTTTCTTGAAAAAAGTGTTCATTACTGACAGTCCTTGAGATTCTGCAAATTCCACAAGTCTTTCACCTCTTTTATTTCTTTCACCAATTCCAAAATTTCCTATAGTTCCTCTTTCTGCACTGTTTTGCCTTTTTCCAACCTTAGCATTGAAGTCCCCCATAATAATAGTGTAGTGGGTTTTCTGCTCATCTAGAAGACTCTCAATTTCGGTGTACATTTCTTCAACCTCTTCATCATCATGGCTTGATGTTGGTGCATAAATCATTATAATCTTTAGCTTGTACCTCTTAGAAATCTTGAGTATTAGCCTTGACACCCTTGGTGATGTACTTTTGAATTCCAAAATGTTGTTTTTAAAATCTTTATGGACCAGAAACCTCACTGTTTCACTGTGTGAAACAGTGAGGTTTCTTTCACTGTTTCCATTGGTGTACAGCAGATTTCCACTTGATAAACTTATAAGTGATTCATTTCTTCTTCTTGTTTCAGCCAAACCGATGATATTCCAATTCACATTTTCTAATTCCTTTTCCAGCTCTAATATCCTGTCTTCACCGATGAGTGATCGTACGTTATAACAGGCCAAGTTCAGTTTCCGTGCATGGCAGCCTGGTCGTACCCAGAGATTCTTATCACCCTCTGCTTCCACTCTGATCCTCTCGCTGCCATAAGAGGGAGAGTGAAAGCTGCTGGGGACTGAGGGCCATTTGTATTGTGCTCTCATGCTGGAGGGTTTGGTCTTTTCCTCTTCACGCTGACCAGGCGTCTTGAAGAGAACCACTCTACACGTTCGTTGCCACCTAAGTGACATAACAGGGCTTACCATCGAGAAGGTGTGCATGAGTGGATTTTAGGGAGGCAGGCCAACCGGACTTCTCCTAAATCTTCTGTAATAGAGAGATATTGGATCCATCAGTGTTTTAGGCTGAGTGTCTGATAACACACAGGATACCTGTTCCTCTCTAAGCCCCTACAATGGATAAAAGGATGGTTAAGTGGGAGAAGACAGAGGGTGGTAATGAATGGGTGCTGCTCTTGTTCCTTCCACTTGTTCAGATTACGAACCTAAGGGGGCATAAATTCAAATTAAGAAAAGACAGATATAGAATAGATGTGCAGAAATTTGCCTTTAGCCAGCTGGTGGTTAATTGCTGGAACAAACTTCCATCTGTCGTTGTGGAAGTTGATAGGTTGAATAAATTTAAGGAGGAACTGGACAGGCATTTGGAGGGAATGATGTGATTTTTTTTTTTTGGCTGATGCTGCATAAGCTCATACACATGCTTTCTTGCCTCACATGCCACTACTACTACAATAATTTTGATATCATATACTTAGATTTCAGGAAAGCTTTTGACACTGTTGTGCATGGAAGACTTCTGTACCAATTGGAGTAGAATGGTATTAAGGGCAAGTTGTTAGAATGGATAAAAGGATGGTTTTTTTTTTTATTTTTAGGAGCATTAGCAACTAAGGCCATATTGCTCCGGAGATATGTGGTGGTCATTCCCTGACCTTTCCGCATCCTTCGTATTTGGTGGTCACGGGCTCAAACCCCGGTCTAATCAAGAAGCGTGTGCTACGCACTGCTGCTCCTGCCCACCTGGCTATGGAGGCACCATATAAAAGGATGGTTGAGTGGGAGAGGACAGAGGGTGGTAATCAATGGGCGCTGCTCTTCATGGACTAATGTTATTAGTGGAGTCCCCTAGAGTTTGGTGTTGGGTTCATGGTTGGGTAAATGAATGTCAGATTGTAGTTTTCTGTATTTATTAATGATATTGATGATGGTATGTCGGGCTTAATGTCCAAGTTTCCAAACGATACAAAAGTCTGCAGGGTTGTTAATGACACTAATGCCAGTATGCTGCTTCAACAGAATCTAGAAACGTTGAGCAGATGGGCTGAGAGGTGGCAACTGAAGTTTAACATTGACAAATGTAAAGTACTGCATATGGCAAGCAGTAACCCAGAGTAACATATCAACTGTATGGTACTACACTGACAGTGGTAGAGAATGAAAAGGACCTGGGGGTAATTGTGCAGTCAAATATGAAGTTTTCAGAGCAGTGCAGACAGTCTGCAAGTGTAGCTCATGGTGACTTGTCAATGATATACAGGAATTTTTCTAGCAGGGATAAGGAGGTGATTATCCCCTTGTATAAGGCAATGGTCATGCCACACCTTGAGTACTGTATACAGGTCTGGAGGCCTCATTTTCAGGATGTAGAGCTGCTAGGACAAGTATAGAGAAGGGCAACAAGACTGGTGAAGGGAACAGAGGAGTTCTTATGAAGAAAGGCTTAAGTTTTGCAAATTGCAGCTTCTGGAGACTAGGCACCTGCGAGGTGATCTGATTGAGGTTTATAAAGCCTTGAATGGTTTGAGCATGCTCAATGCTGATGAGATTCTTCCTCTTGCCCAGATTAATCGTCTGAGGGGACATAAATTCAAATTAAGGAAAGACAGTTGTAGAATAGATGTGTGGAAGTTTGCCTTTGGCCAACGGGTGGTTGATTGCTGGAACAAACTTCTGTCTGTCGTTATAGAAGTTGATAGCCTAAATAGATTCAAGGCAGAACTAGACAAACATTTGGAGTGAGTGGATGTGTGAAATGAGGAGGTTTTTTTTTTTTTCCCTGGCTGATTATTCGTATGCTTGCTTTCTTGAATCATGTACCTTTACTAATGCTAATATCACAGCCTAACAAAATGTGCAACTTGTAAAATATTTGCAAATCTTTCTGGAACAGGACATGATCCAGCCAAAGGGGATATTTTTGTGTGCTAGGTGCAGAGAGTGTGAAGAATTTAGGTGCCAACTCAGCATTCTGATGGGTTTATAAGAGCTTGAAGAGTACGGTATATGCCCTCGAAGGAATTAAAATGGTGGGGTCCATCAAGCTCTCAGCTGTCCAACTCATTGCCAGAGCTCACACTTGTGCATCAGGCAACAAAGCAGCAATCTCCCAGGCAGAATGCACTGGTCCCAAAGGAAATGATTATTTTCAGTCAGACTATTGTCAGAAAACAAGAAATAAATAAATTTTCTGTTTATACTCCGGCACGACAACCAAGTCAGTAGAGTTTACAATAAATCGTCAATACAAATATTTATCGTATTTAGTAGTCACGGGCTTGAACCCGGGTCCACTCAAGGAACGCGTGCTATGCACTCTCGCTCCTGACCACTGGGCTACGTCAGGCATGTTGGTCATGAAGGATAGGTGGAATAGGACGGGGGGTATGTCTACCAGGGGCAAAAGTAGATGACATTGTAGAGCAGATATCACTTTTTAAGGGCACAGAAGGTGATACTGTTGTACATGTTGGCACTAATGATATTAAGACTAGGTGATCTGAGGACTCACTTAACAAGTACAGGGCATTGTTGGGAAAAAGTCGCAAATTAAGATTGAATTTGCAAGTGTCTGCAATTCTGCCCAGACACAATAGGAGGAAGCATATGTTGAGAGCCTTGTCAATCAATTTGGCCCTGGAAATCATGTCCAAGGCTGACTGGGTAGCATTTTTCTGAGTTTGGTCTGTGCTTGTTAACAGGAGAGAATGTTTTTACAGGGATGGGATACACTTGAATAGAAGAGGTGCAAGAATATTTGCTGATGCTATTGAGGCAGTGAAAGGCTGGTTGGAAAACTGCTAGATTGGGGGATGCATAGACTAATAGCTAAACTAGAGCCGCAGCAGTGGTGAAAGTAATTCTTGCACTGCGGCTACTATCAGTACGTGCAACAATCTGGTAAGCAAGGTGTCTGGGAACTTGAGCCCTGCTGTGGGTCATCATGGAACAAATAAATACGTAGGCTGTGCTAGGGTAACTAAAAGTAAGAACATCTGCATGTGTACTTGCATGTACATTAATGCTTGCGTTGTAAATAAATTCGATGAATTTGGAGTACTGATTAAGTCATCAAATGCAGACAATGTAGGAATAGCGGAAAGATAGTGTTACTCGGACATAAGTAATTCTGAATTTGAAAATGGGTAGTATACAGGAAAGAAAGACAGAACAGGAGAGGTGGGGAGGGGTTATGCTTATTTGAGAAGCGTATTGAATCTAAGGCAGTGCATCCAGTTGACTTGTGTGATGAGTGCAACGTTTGGTCAGTTTGGTGTGATATAAACACTGGGAAAACAAAATTGAGAATAGGGTGTTATAATTCTAATGACTGTCATGAGTATACCAAACAGCTATACACAGAAATAAAGTGGGCCAGTAAATCAGAATGTCTCATAATGTAGGATTTTAACTGTCCAGATGTTGGCTAGAATTTGTGGGCTTTTTACTCACAGACTAGCAAGACTTGTGAATTTTTTGGATGACTTATTTTCTACAGCAGCATGTTAGAGAGGCAACAAGAGGAAGCAATATTCTTTATCTGGTTATCAGCAGCAAATCTTCAGGCATTAAGAATCTGCAGGTAAAAGACCCATTGGGTCTCAGCAATCACAGTGTATTAATGTGGAATTTGATTAAAGACATAACTACTGGCAAGGGTAAAGGGAAAAGCTTCTGCTTTCGTAAGGGTGACTACAGGGGTCTCAGACAGTTTTTAAATACTGCACAGTGGGACCAACTGTTGGATTGTCAACTTATTCCAATCACAAGATCAGTTATGGTGAAAACAAAGCATTAGCACGTCACGAGACCAGTCTTTAGGGGCTGCCCCCAAGGATCTGTCCTAGGCCCCCTGATCTGGAATGTAGTTTTACAAGATTGGCTAAGCAGATCATTTGAACGCACCAAGGTCATTGCATTTGCTGATGACCTTACCATTGTTGTCTCCGGACACTCAAGACTTGCTCTGGAAGATACTGCTAACCTAGTACTAACTAACCTTACCAACTGGGGCTAAGATTAACAAACTGCACATCAATCCTCACAAGAATATGATGATTTTTAAAACTAAACTGGATCTTCGGCAGCCCTCTCAGGTCAAGATAGATGGAATATGGCTCCCCCTGGTGATACAGACCAGCGTCCTTGGGGTCGTTATTGATCACCGGCTATCCTTCTTACCACACTTGCAACATTTATATGCCAAAATCAGAAAATTCTCTGCCTCAATTATCAGAATCTCCCGAAGCGACTGGGGTCTCTCTAAGCATACCTTACAGTTACACTATAAAGTTGTTTTCTTACCTATCGCCACGTATGCTGCAGGAGCATGGTTTCACAGAGCGACCAATTGCAAAATCAAACAGAAGCTTAACTCCATCCAGAGAAGCATTATTCTTGCTACCCATTGTGCTTGTAGAACTGTGCCAACTGCAGCATTGCAAGTAATAACTGGAAACATCCCCCTGGATCTATTCCTTATCTATAGAGGACTTGCCTACCATCTGAAGAAAAGAATCCCAACTGAAATACTGGATATTGAACTCAACCTGGACAGTGATACCAAACAGGAAAGAGCTCGTTGCTATAACGAGCTAATCAATTTCTGGCAGACAAGATGGGACACGACCAAAAAAGGCGTTGTTACGAAAAAATTTATACCGGATGTCACATTCGCAACCAGCAAAGCGGTCAACAAGTGGTTCTCAATCAGCATGGAAACATCCTTTCTGGTCACTGGACATGGATCTCTCAACCAGAAACTCCACCAACTAGGTCTATTAAATACTGACCTCTGTTTCTGTGGGTCTGTCGAGAGTTGGGAACATCTACTCTTTGAATGTACTATCTACGAGGACCATAGACAACAACTCCAGGCAGCAATTTTGGGATTTTCTCCTGACCAAGTAGAACTCCTTGTCCATTCCAAAAGGAACTTAGGTGCACTACAGCACTTTGCGGCAGAGGTATTCAAGCGTAGAAGGAGGATCATCCTAGAAGCTTCTGCAATTCAATAACTAGTTATTTATTTTTATTATTTTTTACTCTCTCTCTTCTTCTCATAATCTGCTAGCACTAGTAGCCCTAGCACTCTCCTGATAGCCTTTTCCTATCCACCCCGTGTGGGATAATTATTTTAAAAAAAAAATCCCTCTTTCTTTTCTTTCTTTATTTTTTATTTATTTGTTATTTTTTCCCCTTTAACATCATTCTGCTTGCTGACATCCTGGCTCTATTCCTTTCCTTGACCAGGTTGTGGGATTTAAATCTTTTTTTTTTTTTTTTTCTTCGCGTTCTGACCTGGGCTGGGGCTCCCCAGACCAGGTAAGCTCCTCTCTCACACTAAAAATTTTTTTTTATTTTTTATTATTATTATTTATTTATTTATTTATTATTTATTTGTTTGCGTTGTTGTTCTAGCTATCCATCCTGGATTGGGACTTCCCTGGGCCGGAACAGTCCTTCTCCTCTTTACTCCTTCCCTCTCTTCATCTTATACAAGTTTTTCTTTCTTCCCTGGGAACTCTTCCCCAGGGAGGAGGGCGTGCAGATAGTAGGGGAGGCCCTGCCCTTCTTCTGCTAGGGACGAGTACCTGGAGGAATCGTCCAGGTGATCACTCCTTCCAGGTAGCTGATAGGCCAAAACACAACATCACGCTACAGAACACACACACATAAGCTCACAAGCACAGTTTTTCTTTCCTATCACTTTCTCCCGTGCGGGATGAAAAGCTTTTTCTTTTCTTTTTTCTTTTTTTTTTTTTTTTTTTTTCCTCTCTCCCCTTCCTTTTCATCTATCTTCATCCAATCTGGGATATTCCTGTGCGGATTTGGTTTGGAAAAAAAAAAAATATATTATTTATTTTTATAAGACACACACCGGCCTTACCTTTACAGAGTCTATAAAAACTGAACAGAGCAACGAGGCGGAGATGAACTTCTGTTCTAGGAGCCGCCCATACAAAAACACAAAAATAAAAAAAAAATAAAATAAATGTTACCAACAACAAATTCTAAATGGGAAGTATTCAGGGAAGTAATCAAAGAAGCTAAAAGGCTTTTCATACCAATGAAGAAATACTGTTCAAGGCTAAATGGATGTCAGATGAATTGTTGAGACACATGGCAGAGAAGAAAAGGAGATTGGATGCACATAAATTATCAGGTGATATAAAAGCCTATGGTAGATATAAATTAGTCTGTAATCAAGTTGCAAAGGAGGTTGGGTAAGTGAAGGCAGATTATGAGAAGTCTCTGGCAAAGAATGCAAAGAAAAACAGTAAAGACTTCTATGTTTATATTAACACTAGAAGAATGGGGTTAAATCACATTGGACCACTTGAGGTCTATGAATTAACTGTTGACTACTCTGCTCATGTTGCAGACATATTGAATAGGTATTTTTCATCTGCATTCACACATGAGGAATTCTTTAAGGAAGAGGATGCCAGAAGTTTAGCAAACTCTAACGAGGAGCTAAATGACTTTGTGATAACTGAAAGAAAAATGGAGGAGAAATTGTTGAAGATAGACATAAAAAAGGCACCTAGGTTGGATGGAATCTATGTCTGTTCCAAGGAAAATAATGGAATCACTGGTATTGATGAAGGTATATCAAACTTAATATCTAAGTTTGCAGATGATACAAAGGTTTGGCAGGGTGGTTAACGACAGTCATCAGGGTGAGCTACAGTAACAAGATATAGGAAAATTGGGTCAATGGGTTTAGAAATGGCAGTTGAAGTTTAACATTGATGAATGCAAGGTACTGCATATGGGTTGCAGTAACCCCCAGAGTAATGTACCAACTGTGTGGTACTACACTCAGGGTAGTAGAGAATCAAAAAGACCTGGAGGTAATTGTGCAGTCAGATATGCTGCCAAGACAGCTCATGGTGTTTTGTCAATGATATACACAAACTGTGCTAGCAGGGATAAGGAGGTGATTAACCCTTTGTATAAGGCCATGGTTAGACTGCATCTTGAGTACTGTATGGGGTTTGTCCGGAGGTCTCACTTTAGGAAGGCTGTAGATCTCCTGTAATGGGTGCAGAGAAGGGCAACCAGACGTGGGAACCAAAGGGTGCTCTTACCTAGAAAGACTTCAGTTCTGCAAATTGCAGCTTCTCAAGAATAGGCACATGTGGAGAGATCTGATCAAGGTGTTTAAAGCCTTGAATGGTTTGAGTAAACTAAATGTTAATGGTATTCTTCCACTTGCTGAGACTACACATGAAGGGGCATTGATTCAAGTTATGGAAGTGGGTGGGTTGAATAAATTCAATAAAGAGGTGTATGGAGGTTATCCTGGGTATAACCTCCATGCACAAGTACATGGTGGGTGACCACCCAGGTGTGAACCAACATAAGCAGAGGTTGAGGTGTGGCGCCCACACCACATGGAGGAATGCCGCCCCTCTATGCTACCAGGCAGTGCTAGGTGGTAGATGACTCTCATCAACCGGTGCAATACCACCACTTTGCTTATTGGAGGCTTGAGGTGGTGGAACCCATTTTTAGTCTCTAGAGCTAAGTTCCGGTCAACCCTTCCCTATCTCTTCCATCATGCAGTATGATTGATGACTTTTGAGGTTATGATGAGCATCGTGGAGAGATCCAATATTCCTTACATTTCGAGGGCACAGCTCTAAAACGGTGTTTGCAGGCCGGCTGCTAGTTAGTACACTGGACCGAACCTATTGGTAACTCTCTAGGAGGCTTCTGGATCAGCTAGTGTATAATCTTGCTACCTCTACTCTGCCAGATAATGACTGGAGGGAGTCCGAGTAGTGTGTATGCGGGGAGCATTGTCGAGGCTACATTATGGCAAGAATCTGAGTATATTCTTATCATGTGTACGCCATATCCAAAAATTTCATTACTTCATACAGCATGTCCCACCCACTTTCTTACTATTGAATACACCATGAATTGTCAAACTAATAGAGCAAGCTTATCTGCGAAAAGATCTAAACCTCCCAAGCACTTCCGAGTTCATTTTACAAATATACGTGGTCTCAATTCTAATCCCAACGATGTCCATTTCCACTTGCAGTCTGCCAAACCCCATGTATTTTTTTTCTGACAGAATCTCAGTTATCGGTTGATTCAACTACTGCTCATCTCAGATGCCCAAATTATTCGCTGTATGATTCCTTTTGCCTCAAAGGTGGTACTTGTGCATATGTCCATTCCGATGTTCCCTGTCAGAGACTTGGTAATTTGGAATCTCCTCTTTTCGATCTTCTCTGGCTTGAAATCTCTCTACCTCACTGTGTCAAATTCATCTGTTGTCTCTACCATTCTCCCAACTCCACTAACCACTTGGAGCTCTTCGACTTCCTCTCTTTGCAACTTGACATTCTCCAGTCCAACTTTCCTAACAGTGAGGTAATTTTCCTTGGTGATTTTAATGTTCACAACTTCAGCTGGCTTCCGTTTTCTAGTCACACCGACCCAGCTGGTCAAGATGCTGAGGCTTTTGCAATTTACCTACAAGAATACCGGACATTCCTAATCATACAGCCAACACGTTTGATCTTTTTCTCACAAACAACCCTTCTAAGTACACGGTCAAAGTGAGAGGTCCTTTAGGCACTTCAGATCACAACTTGGTGATTGTCTCTTTTCCAATGGAGTCTTTATCTCATGGCTATTCCCAACCTTGTATTGTTTGGTATTACAAGAATGCAAAATGGGATGACCTGCGAGATTTCTTTTCTTCTTTTCCTTGGTTGGATTACTGTTTCAAAACTTCTGATGTCAACGTTTGCTCAGATCGTGTCAGTGAAATTATTCTTGCAGGTATGGAATCCTTTATCCCACACTCCACTTTAAAATCTCGTCCTTTATCTAAACCTTGGTTTTCGAATAAATGTGCTAAGGCTGTTCAAGAGAAGAATGTTGCATATCGTAATTGGCTTGTTTCTAATTCTTCAGTTTCATTTTCTGCCTACACCAAAGCTCGCAACAATTGTAAAGCAGTTATTAATCAGTCCAAACTAGAGTTTGAACAGGCTAAGAGTTGAAAACTTGCTTCTTGCCCTAATGGTAGCCGAGCATTCTGGTCTCTTGCCAAAGCTATTGGCTGCAACTTTTGCCCATCTCTGCTCCCACTGTCCAAACCAGATGGTTCTGTTGTCACTTCAGCCAAGGATAAAGCTGACCTGCTAGCATCCTATTTTTCTTCCAACTCATGTAGACCCCGGGTGCCAAGCGTATTTCGAGGCCAAGCAATATTCTTGTGATATATAGAGAGCTCTTGTAAAGTGATTGAAGTTATTTCCTTTTAAGTTCCTACATTTCTACAACAGCTTTTCTTTAAAACTAGTTCTATACTTGAAAACCACTAGTTAGAACACAGAAAGGAAACACACCTTTCTTTTTCCTATATTTCTTGTTCTATTAATCAACTAACACTTCATCCACTTGGTCTCCGAGCGGCACTGCTCCTGCCTCCCCGTGGCGGGGCCGGTAATCTGGGGGAAAAGTTATCCCCCAGGGCTAAAAGGAGCAACGATGGATAAAAATGAATATCCACCTCTAGAGCCTTCAAACTCAAGGCTAGATAAACCAAACGATGAAGACCTGAACCAACCAAAAAGGCTCCGAAGAGAAGTGCAGTGCAATGAAATGCCAAACTTTATGGTGATACACTCTCTCTCTCCAACCAACCTGTCGGAAAATTATCACCATTCGTCATCCAAAGATTTCTGGAATCGATTGCTGGAACACCAAAAATGGTTAAACGACTGCAATCCGGAGACCTATTAATTGAAACAGCCAACTCCAAACATTCCGAGTGGCTGCTCAAAACAACGACATTCGGTGGCCTGCCAGTATCTATTACTCCACACCACACCTTAAATTCTTCGAAAGGCGTTATAACCGAATGGGACCTACTTACAATATCAGAAGAGGAATTAGTTCAAGAACTGAGTAATCAAAAAGTAACCAACGCCAAACGCATAATGACTAAAAAAGATGGAAATCTCGTCCCAACTAGGTCAATCATTTTAACCTTCAGTACCCCAGATTTGCCATCCTCAGTAAAAGCTGGCTATTTAAACTGCCGAATTCGGGCTTATATTCTTAATCCCATTCGTTGTTTTAAATGTCAAAAATATGGACATTCCCAACAAGCATGCAGAGGAGAAGCTATTTGTCCTATTTGTGGTTCCAAGGAACATACACAAGCAGACTGTTCAGCATCAAGTCCCATTTGCCCCAACTGCAAAGAAAGTCACCCAGCATTTTCAAAATCCTGTGAAATGTGGAAAATAGGGAAAAAAATTCAAAAATATAAAATTGAACACAGTCACATACCCTGAGGCACGCAGACAGGTTATGTTGACCATGCCCAGTCGTTCATATGCATCTCACTAGAAGCTTTATTTCAACAGCAGTACAAACAGATGTATCAATACCCCCCAGCACATCTATGGCTAATTGGGTAAAAAATACATTATCTAATTCAGGAAAAGACACACACCAAACTAAAACCAGTGAATCGACCAACACTCCAATCAGCATCCCAACTGATACTCGGACACTCTCACATGAGAAAGAAAAATTAAAAACTACCGAAGACAACAAGAAACCTGAATCATCCACCAATAGTATGGAAGTAGACGTACACTCAGATCTTGAAGAACCCATACTAGAACTGCATGCAAATGACACTATGGATACTGGGCGCCCCAGCTTCCCAAAAAAAGACCGGAAAAAGTGCTCAAACAAAAAACAGTCTGATGAATCATCCTCAACTAAACCTAAATGAACCACAGTATCTTACAATGGAATTGCAGAGGTTTTCGCTGCAACACTGACGATATTAAATACCTAATTAACCGATTTTCTCCAGCTGCCTTCTGTCTACAGGAAACTTACCTGACCTCACAAATTTCTCCTTCGATAAAGAACTATTGCCTTTATCGAAGAGATCGAAATACCGCTAATGCCGCCCGTGGTGGTGTAGCAATCCTAGTAAACTCGAAGATCCCAACTAGGCATATCACACTCCAAATTGAAATCGAAGCTGTTGCAATTCGCATAACTCTTCATAATGCAATAACACTTGTCTCAATCTACTTACCACCAAACCGTACTTACTCTTTAAAAGATCTTGAAGACCTCTTTATACAGATACCTCCACCTCTCTGTATATTAGGGGACTTTAACAGGCACCACCCATTATGGGGCTCTCCTAAATTGGATAGACGGGGCCGATTAATTGAAAGCTTTTTAGAGGCACTAAATTTCAGTATACTCAATACTGGTGCACCGACACACGTACAGCTCCCAGCAGGACACACTTCAGCAATAGATCTCTCGATTTGTTCACCAGTACTAGTCCCAACCATAGAGTGGTATGTAATAAATGATCCCATGGGCAGTGACCACTTCCCAATAGTATGCAACTTTCTGAAAGCAAAGACTCTTTCAATTCAACCCTGCAGAAAATGGAAATTTGTCCGAGCAGACTGGGAAAAATTTCAATCATCAATCGACCTTGATGAGGAAAAAATCCGCCTCCAACATATTGATGATGTGACAGATTACATCACGTCGCATCTTCTAAATGTGGCTAAAAACACAATACCACTATCAAATCCCCTGGGCCGAAAGCATCATAATTACTGGTGGAATGACAAATGCACCACAGCAAAGAGAGAAAAAAATAAAGCCTGGAATTTATTTCGGCAATGCCTGAGCACAGTCAATCTCATTAATTATAAGAAATTAAGGGCAAAAGCACGCTTCATACAAAAGCAAGCAAAGAAAGAATCCTGGATCCGTTTTGCCTCCAGTTTTCACAAAAATACTGATTCCAAAATAATATGGAAAAAAATTAGACAGCTGTCGGGTAAGTTTCCTACCATACCTTCTCCAATCCTCTCTTGGAATGGGAAAGATCTCTCTAATCCAGTAGATATAGCTAATGCTTTGGGCAATACTTTTGCCGAAATCTCAGCAGCAACAGCCTATCCTACCTCATTCCAAAGAATTAAAAACACTGAAGAAAAACATGCTATTCATTTTAAAACTGCGCGTCTTCTCCCATATAACAAACCTCTGCAATATTCTGAACTTTTACATGTCATTAAAACCGCCCGCAATGGTGCTGCCGGGCCAGATGGGATTTATTATGTCATGCTACAACATCTTGATGACAAAGCTTTGCGCTGCCTCCTGGTCTTTTACAATCGCATATTTTTAGAAAATGTTTTTCCAGCTACTTGGCATCACTCTACGGTTTTGGCTTTCCTGAAACCTGGAAAAGATCCATCCAACCCGAATAGCTATAGACCCATATCTCTCTCAAGCTGCCTCAGCAAAATTCTTGAGAAAATTATCCACAGAAGACTCGTCTGGATTATTGAGTCGGAACAGCTAATGAGCCATAATCAATATGGCTTTCGTCAAAACAGGTCATGCTTAGATCTTATGGTCAAGGCTGAATTTGCCATCCGTAATGCTTTTGTCAAACATGAACATCTAGTAATGGTTTCAATAGACATAGAGAAGGCTTTTGATACCACCTGGCGGTATGGTATACTTAATGATCTTTACCTTCTCGGACTACGAGGCAACCTTCCTATATTTGTTCAGAACTTCTTACATACTAGATCATTTCAAGTTCGATACCAACATGCCCTTTCCACAACTTTCATCCAGGAAGAAGGTGTTCCACAGGGATCAGTACTGAGTGCCACTCTTTTTGCTCTGAGAATAGATTCTATCACTAAGCAGCTTCCAAATACAGTTGAAACTTACCTTTATGCAGATGACCTTTCAATCTCCTGTCATTCTCAAAACATGAGGTCTATTGAAAGACAGCTTCAGATATCACTTAATAAAATTCAACAATGGGCGAGCCTCAACGGCTATCGGCTCTCGCAGCAGAAAACAGTTGCCATCCACTTCTGTAGACAACGCAAACTTCATCCAGATCCTGAACTTCAAATTTCTAACATATTTGTCCCGTCACCAGCAACATCAGATTTCTTGGATTAATCCTTGACAACAAGTTAAATTTCCTAGATCATATTAAAAATGTACGGACCTCGTGTCTAAAAAAGTTAAATATACTCAGAGCTTTATCTGCCCAAACGTGGGGTGCAGATCGTACCTCGCTTCTTTGTTTATACAGGGCATTAATCAGATCCTGTCTCGATTATGGTGCTCCAATCTATGATTCTGCCAGAAAGAGCGCATTACGCTGGCTTGATCCAATTCAGCACAGTGCTTTGAGAATTGCAATTGGTGCATTCAGAACGTCGCCAGCACATAGTCTCTACATTGATGCTCACGAGCCCCCACTAACTTTACGCAGAAAAACACTGTTACTCAAATATGCTGTCAAGATACAAAGTTGTGCCTCTCACCCCGTTCAGTCATACCTTCTCAATCCACCGTTAGAAATCCTATACAGAAATAAACCTAGTATAGTAAAGCCAGCTGGTCTTCGCCTTCTTGAATTGGTGCAAGTTTCGAATATTTCCATCCATTCTGTAAAGCAGGTGGCAACTTATGCTCAGCCACCGTGGGCTCCTTCTCCTCTTCCAACCTGTGACACTTACCTCTGTCAATGGAGAAAGAATACTTTGCAAGCATCAAATGTCCAGCAAATTCATGCAGTTCACACTCAAAGATATACTGATTTCTCCCCAATTTATACAGATGGCTCTGAATCTAATTCAAATGTTGGAGCAGCTGCAGTGTTTCCGAATACAACTGTATCAGTATCCCTTCCATCAGAATTTAGTATATTTTCTGCTGAATTATATGCAATTAAACTAGCTTTAGAAAATCTCTATTCTGACAGTTCCTTAAAATCAGTTATTTACACTGATTCCCTCAGCTCAATCATGTCGTTATGTAATTCCTCAGATAAAGTTCACCCTATTGTTGATGAAATCAGAAGCTTATTACTGCAAATTAAAGAACGCAACCAACTGGTCACTTTTTGCTGGATTCCAGCCCATTCCGGTATTTTAGGCAATGAACTGGCCGATAAAGCTGCAAAAAATCCAACTACTTTTGATTTAACCAATATCCCTGTTCCAGCATCAGATTATACACTAACCGTTCATGCTGCTTGCCTATCACAATGGACAGCACTCTGGCACTCTCAGACTAATAATAAACTCTTTCAGTTTAAACATGATCCAAAAATTTGGCGCTCCAGTATCCGTACATCGAGACAAGAAGAAGTAGTCCTTTCAAGGGCAAGAATAGGACATACCCATCTGACCCACCTTCATTTACTCACAGGAGATGATCCACCACAATGTACACATTGTTCTAATAATTTGACTGTAAAACATATTCTTATTGGCTGCCCCTATTATAAACAGGCCAGAACTTCAGCCTTGATCTCACTGGTTAATCTTCATAAACCAATAACTCTTGAAAATCTCATTGGTGATAAGGCAAATATTTCTGAATTTTTTGACTTTCTCAGGCAAACTGGGCTTTTCAATTATTTCTGATTTCAGATTTTCTTTTGATTTAGGGAAAACTCATGTTTTAATAAAATAAGTGAATAGGCACATTATAGCCTTAGCAGCTTATGTGCCATTAAGCCTCCAGAACAACAACAATCAACTTATGTATTAATGATCTTGGTAAAACACGTTCCACCATTCCAACACACTCCATTCAATGCCTCCTGTCGTCTTCGATCAAAAGGATGTCAGAAGGATTTTGACGAATCTTGATGCTAAGAAAGCTCCAGGTCCCGATGGTATTTCTCCACTTGTTCTCAAAACCTTTGCTCCTGAAATTACTCCTATTCTTTGCCGCCTTTTTTCACTTTCTTATTGCAAAAGTGTTTTTCCTTCTGCTTGGAAATTTGCTCATATCCAGCCAGTTCCTAAAAAGGGTGATAAATCCCTCCCATCCAATTATCGTCCTATTGAAATTACTTCTACTCTTTCTAAAGTAATGGAAAAATCGATTAACCGCCAACTCTTAAACTACCTAGAAACCTTCCGTCTGATCAACAATCGCCAGTATGGATTCCGTCAGTCGATCAACTGGTGATATTCTGGCTTATGTTACCCATTTATGGACTAATTCAATGGAAACGTTCGGAGAAACACAAGTAGTTGCTCTTGACATTTCAAAGGCTTTCGATCGTGTTTGGCATAAAGGTCTTCTAAACAAGCTTCCATCTTATGGTTTGCCAACTGTTTTTAGTAATTGGTTATCCAGTTTTCTCTCTGATCGCTCAGTTAGGGTGATGGTAGATGGCTCTCTGTCTTCTAACGTTTCCACTAATGCTGGTGTCCCCCAAGGTTCAGTTCTTTCCCCCACTTTTTTCCTCTTGTATATTAATGACCTTCTTCCATTGACTGGAAATCCTATCCATAGTTTTGCCGATGATAGCACATTGCATTCCACTTTCCATTTTGAGAAACCTTGTCCTGCTCAATCAGCTTAAACTTCTCGAAAATCTGCTACCAATTCCTTAAATGCCGATCTTCAGTTAATTCTCCAGTGGGGCAAAGACAACTTAGTTGATTTCAACCCTTCTAAAACTCAGTCTTGTCTTATATCTCGCAAAAACGATTCTTCTGCTCCTATGCTTATCTTTAGTGACACTCCGATTTCTAGGCAAAATGATATATCTCTTTTGAGGATTACCCTGACTTCTAATCATTCTTGGCACAAGCACATTACAAATATTGCTTCCTTTGCATCTAAAAAACTTGGGTTTCTCTTTAGCTCTTGGTGTTACTTTTCTTCCGAACAGCTGCTCACTCTGTATAAATTTCAAATCCGTTCTGCCATAAAATATTGTTCCCACATCTGGGGTGGTGCCCCCAAAACCTCTCTCAGGCTTCTAGATTCCGTTTAGAAGAGGGCAGTTAGGTTAATTAATGATTCATCTCTAACAGAGTCTCTCCACTCGCTGTCTCATAGACGTACTGTTTTTGCTGCATGCTTCTTCTACAGATACTTCCATGGGCACTGTTCTTCTGAATTGGCTTCAGATACCATCAGCATTTAGTTTACTCGATCCATTAAAAGTCTTAGCATTAGTAGAGGCATTTGATGCAAGAAAGCAAGCTTATGCAGCATCAGCCAAAAAAAAAAAAAAATAAATAAAATAAAATAAATAAATAAATAAAAAATAACCGCTTCCACTTCACCCCTCTGTTCGTTCGAAATACCTGTCCAGCTGAGCCTTAAACTTACTTAGGCTATCAACTTCCACGACAAGGGATGGAAGTCTATTCCAGCAACCAACCACCTGCTGGCTAAAGGCAAATTTCCTCACGTCTATCCTACATCTGTCTTTCCTCAATTTGAATTTATGCCTTCTCAGGTGATTATTCTGAGCAAGAGGAAAAATCCCATCAGCATTGAGCATGCTCAAACCATTCAAGGCTTTATACACCTCTATCAGATCACTTCGCCGGTGCCTAGTCTCCAGACACTGTAATTTGCAAAACGTAAGCCTTTCTTCGTAAGAGCACCCCTTTGTTCCATTCACTAATCTTGTTGCCCTTCTCTGTACTTGTTCCAGCATCTCTACATCCTTCTTGAAATGAGGCCTCCAGACCTGTATACAGTACTCTAGGTGCGGTTTGACCATTACCTTATACAAGGGAATAATCACCTCCTTATCCCTGCTAGAAAAATTCCTATATATCATCGACAATACACCATGAGCTACTCTTGCAGCCCGTCTGCACTGCTCAGAAAACTTCATATCTGCCTGCACAACCACCCCCAGGTCCCTTTCATTCTCTACTACTGTCAGTGTAGTACCACAGAGTGGATACGTTGCTCTGGGGTTGCTGTTTCCCATATGTAGTACTTTACATTTGTCAATGTTAAACTTCATTTGCCACCTCTCAGCCCATCTGCTCAACCTTTTCAGATCCTGTTGCAGTAGCATAGTGTCAGTAGTGTCCTTGACAACCCTGCCAACCTTCGTATCGTCTGCAAACTTGGACATTAAGCTTGATATACCATTATCAATATCATTTATAAATACAGAAAACAATAATGGACCCAATACTGAACCCTGAGGGACTCCACTAATAACATTAGTCCACGATGAGCAGTGTACATTGATTACCACTCTGTCTTCTCCCCCTCAACCACCCCTTTATCCATAGCAGCAATTTGCCTCCAATGCCACACTGCTCCAATTTGTGCAGCAGTCTTCCATGTGCAACAGTATCAAAAGCCTTTCTAAGATCCAAGTATATAATATCAAAGTTATTCCCTGCATCCAGTTCTTTTGTGACTGCATCATAGTATCCAATCAAATTGGTCAGGCAAGACTTCCCCTTAACAAAACCATGCTGTGTCTGAGCTATAACTGAAGTCTTGTCTAGATGATCCTGCAGTGATTCTTTAACCAGTGCCTCCATTAATTTTCCAGGAACAGAAGTTAAACTCACAGGTCTATAATTACTTGTGTCACCCTTTGATCCTCCTTTGTGAATTGGGGTCACATTTGCACATCTCCAGTCCATGGGTACTTCCCCTGAGTCCAAGGAAGCTCTCATAATTATGGCTAAGGGTTTGCTTACTTCCTTTGCTGCTTCCTTTAATATAACTGGATAGATCCCATCCACCCCAGATGCCTTTCTTGTATTTATCTTCAACAATTTCTCCTCCACTTTACTCTCAGTTATTACAAGATTCTCTAGCTTACTGCCAGAGTTGAATACACCTCTGGCATGCCCCTCGCTGAATAACTCCTCATGTGTGAATGTCGATGCAGAATATTCATTCAGTTTGTTAGCTACCTGAGCAGGATCATCAACAGTTGACCCATCAATATCAAGTGGACCAATCTGATTCATCCCCTTCCTTCTAGAGTTTACATAAGTAAAGAACTCTTTGCTGTTTTTCTTTGCATCCCTTGCCAAAGATTTCTCGTAATCTGCCTTCGCCTGCCTAACCTCCTTTGTAACTTGGTTACAGATCAACTTGTATCTATCATAGGCTTCTGTGTCACGTGTTAATTTGTATGTATCCCATGCATTTTTCTTCTCTGCCATATGCCTCATTAGTTCATCTGACATCCATTTAGGCCTAAACCTTGAACAATATTTCTTAGTTGGTATGTAAAGCCTAGTAGCTTCCAAGATAAGTTGTTTGAATGCTTCCCATTTTGAATTTGCTGTATAGAATTTAAATACTGTCTCAGTCCATCGTAGTCGCCTTTACGAAAGCAATGCCCCTTCCCATTACCCCTAATGGTAGTTACCTTTTTGAGTAAATCCCACTTCAGCACACTGTGATCACTGCCACCTAGTGGTTCATTTACCTGCAGATTCTTAATGCATGAAGAATCACTACTGATAATCAAATCAAGAGTATTACACCCTCTAGTTGCCTCCTGAACATGCTGATGTAGAAAACAATCATCCAATAAATCCACAAAAGCCTTGCTAGTGTGTGAGTCTCTGTAATCCCCACAATATCTGCCTTTGATGTTTTGAGCAATACCTCAAATTCATCAAATTTATTTACTAAACTCCTAGCATTGGTGTACACGCAAGTATACATGCACCTGTTCTTTTTCTTAGCTACCCTAACACAACCTATGTGTTTATTTGTACCCCAGTGATTCCCAGCAGTCTCTGAAATATCCTGCATCTTATTTTCCAGGCTGCGGCTCATTCCAATAGAAGCAGTGCAAGAATCACTTTCACCTCTGCCAGTGGCTACTGTTAATCTATTAGTCCTTGTATCCCCCCAATCTAGCAGTTTTCTGACCCACCTAACACTGCCTCGATAGCATCAGCAAACATTCTTGCACCCTTTCTATTTAAATGTATCCCATCCCTGTAGAAGCAGTCTCTCCTGTTAACAAGTACAGACCAGGCGGAAAAAAATTCTACCCCTTGAGCCTTGCACAATCCTTCCAGGGCCGAATTGATCGACAGGGCTCTCATCATATACTCCCTCCTATCGTGTCTGGGCAGAATTGCAGACACTTTCAAATTCAACCCTAAATCACTGCTTTTTTTCAACAGTGACCTGTACTTGTTAAGTAATTCCGCCGGTCTCCTACTATTAATATCATTAGTGCCAACGTGTACAACTATATCACCTTTTGTGCCCTTAAAAGATGATATCCGCTCTACGTCATGAACCTTTGCCCCTGGCAGACATACCCTGGTCCTGTTCCACCTATCCTTTTTACAAAGCATGTTTCCCGTTTCCCTGACAATAGAATCACCAACAACTACTAGTTCCTTTGGGACCAGCGCATTCTGCCTTGGGGGCTGCCGTTGTGTTGCGCGATGACCAATGCAAGCTCTGGCATTGGTGTGGGCAGCTGAGAGCTTGATGGGCACCTCACTTTTAATCCTTCGAGGGCATCCACCCTGTCCTTCAAGCTCTCATATAGGCCCATAACAACGCTGAGTTGTTGCCTGATTTCGATACATTCCTTGCATCGCGCACACACAAAGACATCCCCCATGGCAGTATCATGTCCCGTACCTGACTACTCCACAAACATCAAGCAATTAGTGCATTTTAATAGGCTGTGATTCAGAGGGCAACTGCCCGCCTCAGTTCTCCCCTGAGCCACAGCACTCCCATTAGCTTGAGCCTTTTGCTTTGCTGCTCTTGTCAGAGTCATGATTTCAATTTAATTTCAATAAATTTCAGTTTCAGTACAAAATTAAAACCCTAAACTTATATCTCAACACAGTTATAACGCTATATTTATGTTTCAGTATCGAGTGTTATCTACGAAATCCCTTTATATAACTTCCGTATCAAGTTAAGTATTAATTATTTATTTTTTACTAATTATTTATGTTACGTAACCCAAGTCGTTATATGTATGGTTAAAAGTACAATTTAATTGACAATGAAGTTCAACAAGATTAATTATCTGATTAATTGACAATATTATGTACTATACTATACTATATTAAGCTTATGCTATCTATTTCGAGTTATTTTGTATGCGTTACAATGGCGGCAATTACGAACGGTAAACACCTGGATTTGATACCCTTTCCGATACTAAGTAATACCTACAAAATCTCTATCTAAGTTACTTTAATCTAAGTATCGTAAATAAGAATATAAAACTACTCTAGAAAATAAGTTAATATGCCAATTTAAGCTAATAAAACAGAAAATAAATCAGAAAAAACTTCTCTGTTCCAGGAGCGCCAAAAATGTACGTCAGCACAGGGTACTCTCGTCTCCAATACTTAACATGTCTCCTTGCAGGATTAGATACAATCTTAACAACATTCTATAATTCCCGCTCTCTCTTTCAAAACAGTCCGAACACGTGCTGCCACCAGCCAACATCCATTTACTGTCCAACTTCAAAATCACAGAACCAACTTTTCATCCTCTTTGTTTATTCATTCAACTATCGTTTTCTGGAACAGCCTTCCTTCATACGTATTTCCTGAAAATTACAGTCTACAGAAGTTCAAGTCCAATGTCAACAAATATCTTCTTTCGTCTTCTCAACCTCCAACCCAAGCACGGTACTAAGTAGTATAGGTTCTTATACCTCTCGTGTTTGGAGTTTACATAAAAAAAAAAAAAAAAACTAGACAAATTCTTGGTATGGGTGGGCGAACTGCGTAGGTGGTTTTTTTTTTTTTTTTTTTGCTGATGCTATATAAGCTTACTTTCTTGCATCATATGCCATTACTGCTACAACTGCCCTTTCTCGTTTTAAATTTACGCACCCTTATGTGTGTTGTCTGAGCAAGAGTAATGATACCATCAGCATTTAGTTTACTCGATCCATTAAAAGTCTTAAATACTTTAACATGTCTCCTTGCAGGATTAGATACAATCTTAACAACATAGCCTCAACAAAACTATTTTATAATTGCCTTATAATTTCATTCCTATCCAAACAATAAGCTATATTTATTTCTTTTTTTGGTAGTTGTTGGCGCATCAGCTTCTGTGGCCATAATACACCTCCCAAGGTTTTGCAGTACTTTGATCCAAGCCCGAGGCAGGATTCGAACCCGCAACCTTTGAGTTGCTAGGCAGGCACTTTACCCACCCGGCTAGCCCGGTCGGCATATTTATTTCTATTATCATATAATTGATGTGTAATTAGAGTATATATGAGTATGAAAGTATAGAATATTATACATAATTATAATCAGTTTGCATGAGACTGGCAATACTTTACTGTAAATACAAATCACTTTGAATCATGTGTTTTATTTGTATAAATTATGTTTCTATATTGATGTTATATATTTTATACAGAGTATTTGTTCCTGAAGATACATGGTTATTGGAAGTGTTGATTTCCAACTGTTTATCCTACAACGCCAGTACGCATGAAAGTGAAGCCATATCATTCTGTATTCATAAATTTGGTGTTCGTGCTCAAGCATTTCCTTTTCTCGAAAGGCTAAATATCAGTGGAGTAGAAGACAGTTTAGTTCACACTGTTCATCACCCTGAAACTGACTCTTATTATTATATTCAAGTTCAAACAATGCCTGGATCAACTTTCACTGTTATATCTCATCTGAAAGGTAAAAGATATCATTTCATGTCTTTTTTGTATTGCTGTAAGAAGTGTTAAATTAATGCTTGTAATTGTAATGGATTTTAATTGATGTAGCAGTAAAATGTATTTAATGTATATTCTGTTTGTAGAGTTGAAATTTTTTAATATAATGAAATCAACAACAGTATTATAGACTAGTAATAATCCTCAAAGTTTTTTCAAAATTTTTTTTATGGAAGATCATGCTGGTTGGGGAAAGCTCATAATCAAGATTAAAATGTCATTACTAGCACATAACAAGATGAATGGTATAAAAGGTAGAATCTGTTTTGCTCCAAGAATAGAAATATTAGCTTTCTGTTTAGAGACATTGTTTATTCTTTTATGCTACCACATAGGTCAGAGAAGTTTGCAATTAATCATTTGACAAGAATAATATCATTAACCCTGTTTTTGTAGTCAGATTTGAACCGCAATCAACTCAAAATGCATGTATTACTGTGCCTCTGCACTCACAGCTCAGCTACATTTAGATTGGTTGTAGTTGGAGAGAAAATATTAAAATTCAATTTTAAACACTCAACGACTTGAGGTTAGAAACAAAAAAAACCTTATGTATTTAATGACATTAATATTGTCTCAAGAAGGCATGTTAAAACTGCTTTTAAATCGTGATTGAATTTGCAAGTATTTTTAACTTGAGTTGCTATCCTTTTTATTTACCATCACCAGAAGCATTCTGGTGATGGTAAATATAAAGGATGTAAATAAAAATCCTTTACTGCAAATCGGAAATGATTTCCTTATGTTTGTTATTAGCTTTTTGACTTTTTTGATCTGCATACAGTGACTTCTTTTGGTTCTTATTTATAAGAACTGTTTGAAAGATAGCTAATTTAATTTCCAGTAGTGCGTATCACATGCTTCTTGATTAGACCGGGGTTCGAGCCCGTGAACACCAAATATGGAGGATGCGGAAAGGTCATGGAATGACCATCGCATATCCCCGGAGCAATATGGCCTTAGTTGCTAATGCTCCTAAAAACCAAATAACAAGCCATGGCACTTTTTAAATTTGTCCAGCCTTTTAAAACTTTCCAAGCCAACCAGAATTGGCTTGGAAAGTTTTATCCCCCAGAAAGGATGCGTACTCCATAGCCTTTTCTTTTATTAACAGTCCTGATATCGGCATGTTTTGGTCTCAAATCAACTTCACCCACTTAAAAGCAGCTTCATCTACATGTTCATAAAGGCATAATTTCACACGCTTCCGACTGGGTCCCATTTCCTCAAACAGTTTGAGAATCGAAACGGTTTTTTCAGAATGGTTGACACACTACTGGCAGCGATGCTGAATTTTAAAGCGATTTCTTTTTTTTAACGCCCTGATCTACACTATTAAGCACTTCCACTTTTTCCACTACACTCAAGAATTTCTTTCCTCTTAGACACTAAGGTTATTTGCACAGCAGCTAAATCAAAACTGATTTAGGGACAACTTGTGCCTACCATACAGAGACAGGTGAAATTTAGTGAAAGTGTGGATGACTCATTTCTGCAAAACAACAGGTGAATTTTTGGGATAAAGGAAAATCACTCTCTCCTAATTCTCTAATAGGGTGCTTGCAATAGAAAACAGATTGACTAGAACCAATGTCCATGTATGGAATATTCCTTAATCTTTGACAGTGGCTGTGGACACATAGATAGCAGTTGCCCAGTCAACCTCTTGGTACAGTAAATGCTTTGTGGGCAACGCTAAATTTTGAAATGCTCTTAAGAATTAAACCCTTTAGTTATTAAAAGTTAAAGTGATTAATTCTTAATCCTTTTAGCTCTTAATTCGTGCTTTCTACAGCGTCAGCTCTATTGCCTAAAGGGCAGAGGTACAAACAATGCATACCCAGGTCTCTCGAAATCAGTTCGTTATATGGAAATTTTCTTCGTTATAGGGAAACTATTTTCAATGTAATGACCAAGGGGAAATCAAAAAAGTTTGCTATACAAAAAAATTCACTATATGGAAGTTCTTTAAAGAGAGGTCCGACTGTATTTTGCTGATCAATGTGATTTAATTTTTTTTTTCAGTAACTAAAAATGTATCAATTCTTATTATTTTAAACTGTTTTGTATAGTTTTTTATAATATAATGTTTTTCAATATTAGATAAATTAAAATGGTACAATGGATGTTCTTTATTTATTCGGATTTAGGCCTATGTAGCATATTTTATAGAATATAAGACATAGCAGGTATTTTCAAAACTTGAGCAATTTAATTTTTGAATGCTGATTTCTCAACTGTGCACATGCAAAAATATACAGAAAAAATACCTTCATCAAAGAAACAAAAAACATTGAAAATTTGTTTACTTGTGTTATTTATAGTGAATTTGAGTAACTTTATAAGTAATCTAAACTTTGAGTAATCTTTCTATATATTTACCGCTATGTGTCTGTGGTTATTTACAGCAGTGTAATTTATAAAATTGAATACTGCATGAAAATGGACAAATAATATAGAGATAGCAGTTTTTATCTACTTGCAAGGTATATTCATAATTGTTTTCATTCTTTGTTTCTATAGCATGTTCGCTGACGTGGCATCACAGCAAAAGACAACATAAAATAGTTTCAGGGGATTATCCTAGTAATTTTTTCTCTGTTCTTGAATGGATTCAAGGTCATTCACACACTCACATGCCTAGAATAAATTTGTTAAATCTCAAAGTATGGATGACTGACTGGGAATCTCAGAAGGGGTGTTTTCCTGTTATTTCTCTGACTAGAATAAGCCATGCCCAAAATTTTCTTAATTCTTTTTTGATACAGGTAAGTGAAATGTGTTGTTTTATTGTTCACTTATTTTTGCCTGCCCCCCTTTTTTTGCACACTGGCATGCTGTTTCTGATAATACCAAAAAAACAAATATCAATATGTAGTAAGAATTTTCACAATTTCTTCTTTTATGTGAAACATCCAGTTGCAGTGCTGAAATCCAGTTGCCAACTCCGCTAACCGTTCGTAATTTTCCCGCCTTTGTGATACGATATACCGTACTAGATAGCGTTAGTTGAACTTCGTTAGCAGTTAAATTGTACGTTTAAATAAATACATATAACGACTTAGATTACAAACGTAATATAATTAATTTTATTTAACATAATTAATTATACATATAACCACTTAGGTTACGTAACATAAATAATTAGTAAAAACAAATAATTAATACATAACTTGATACGAAAGTTATATAAAGGGATTTCGCAGATAACACTCGTTACTGAAACGTAAATATTCCGTAGATAACACTCGTTACTGAAACATAAATATAGCGTTATAACTGTGTTTGGATACAAGTTTAGGATTTAATTTTGTACAGAAATTGAAATTTTATTGAAAGTAAATCTAAATCATGACTCAAACCAGAGCAGTAAATAAAAGTAAATCTAAATCATGACTCAAACCAAAGCAAAGGGCTCAAGCTAATGGGAATGCTGTGGCCCAGGGGAGAACTGAGGGGGGCAGTTGTCCTCTGAATCACAGCCTTGTAAGATGCACTATTTGCTTGATGTTTGCGGAGCAGTCAAGTATGGGACATGATACTGCCATGGGGGATGTCTTTGTGTGTGTGCGATGCAAGGAGTGTAAGGAGATAAGGCGACAACTCAGCGTTGTTATGGGCCTATATGAGAGCTTGAAGGATAGGGTGGATGCCCTCGAAGGATTACAAGTGAGGGGCCCATCAAGCTCTCAGCTGCCCACACCAATGCCAGAGCTTGCACTTGGTCATCGCGGAACACAGCGGCAACCCCCAAGGCAGAATGCGCTGGTCCCAAAGGAACTAGTAGTTGTTGGTGACTCTATTGTCAGGGAAACGGGAAACATGCTTTGTAAAAAGGATAGGTGGAATAGGACCAGGGTATGTCTGCCAGGGGCAAAAGTTGATGACGTTGTAGAGCGGATATCATCTTTTAAGGGCACAAAAGGTGATATAGTTGTACATGTTGGCACTAATGACATTAAGAGTAGGAGACCGGCGGAATTACTTGACAAGTACAGGTCACTGATGAAAAAAAGCCGTGAATTAGGGTTGAAATTGAAAGTGTCTGCAATTCTGCCCAGACACGATAGGAGGGAGTATATGATGAGAGCCCTGTCAATCAATTCGGCCCTGGAAAGATTGTGCAGGGCTCAAGGGGTAGAATTTTTTTCAGCCTGGTCTGTACTTGTTAACAGGAGAGACTGCTTCTACAGGGATGGGATACACTTAAATAGAAAGGGTGCAAGAATGTTTGCTGATGCTATCGAGGCAATGTTAGGTGGGTCGGAAAACTGCTAGATTGGGGGGGATACAAGGACTAATAGATTAACAGTAGCCACTGGCAGAGGTGAAAGTGATTCTTGCACTGCTTCTATTGGAATGAGCCGCAGTCTGGAAAATAAGATGCAGGATATTTCAGAGACTGCTGGGAATCATTGGGGTACAAGTAAACACATGGGTTGTGTTAGGGTAGCTAAGAAAAAGAACAGGTGCATGTATACTTGTGTGTACACCAATGCTAGGAGTTTAGTAAATAAATTTGATGAATTTGAGGTGTTGCTCAAAACATCAAAGGCAGATATTGTGGGGATTTCAGAGACGTGGTGTCACACAGATATAAGAAATGCAGAACTGGAATTTGGGGAGTACAATGTCTACAGAAAGGATAGACAGGATAGGAAGGGAGGAGGGGTTATGCTATAAGTTAAAAAACACATAAAATCCAAGGAAGTGAAGCCAGTCGACATCGCTGGACAGTGCAGTGTCGAGTCAGTTTGGTGTGACATAAGCATTGGGAGATCAAAATTGAGAGTAGGAGTGTGCTATAGGCCTAATGACTCTGATGAGTATAATAAGAAACTGTTCGGAGAAATAGAGTGGGCCAGTAAATCAGAGAGTCTTATAATGGGGGATTTTAATTTCCCAGATATTGACTGGAATTTGGGGGCTGGTCACTCACACAGTAGCAAGGCTTTTGTGGATTTATTGGATGATTGTTTTCTACATCAGCATGTTCGGGAGGCAACTAGAGGGAGTAATACTCTTGATTTGATTATCAGTAGTGATTCTTCATGCATTAAGAATCTGCAGATAAATGAACCACTTGGTGGCAGTGATCACAGTGTGCTGAAGTGGGAGTTACTCAAAGAGGTAACTACCATTAGGGGTAAAGGGAAGGGGTATTGCTTTCGTAAAGGCGACTACAATGGACTGAGACAGTATTTAAATTCTATACAGTGGGATCAACTGATGATATTGCCAACAGCAAATTCAAAATGGGAAGCATTCAAAGAACTTATCGTGGAAGCTACTAGGCTTTACATACCAACTAAGAAATATTGTTCAAGGTTTAGGCCTAAATGGTTGTCAGATGAACTAATGAGGCATATGGCATTAGCATTAGCATTAGCATTAGTAGAGGCATTTGATGCAAGAAAGCAAGCTTATGCAGCATCAGCCAAAAAAAAAAAAAGTAACATAAATAAATAAAAATAACCACTTCCACTTCACCCCTCTGTTCGTTCGAAATACCTGTCCAGCTGAGCCTTAAACTTATTTAGGCTATCAACTTCCACGACAAGGGATGGAAGTCTGTTCCACCCACCAACCACCCGCTGGCTAAAGGCAAATTTCCGCACATCTATCCTACATCTGTCTTTCCTCAATTTGAATTTATGCCCTCTCAGGTGATTTTTCTGAGCTAGAGGAAGAATCCCTAGAGGAAGAATGGCAGAGAAGAAAAATGCATGGGATACATACAAATTAACACGTGACACGGACGCCTATGATAGATACAAGTTGATCTGTAACCAAGTTACAAAGGAGGTTAGGCAGGCGAAGGCAGATTACGAGAGATCCTTGGCAAGGGATGCGAAGAAAAACAGCAAAGAGTTCTTTACTTATGTAAACTCTAGAAGGAAGGGGATGAATCAGATTGGTCCACTTGAGATCGATGGGTCAACTGTTGATGACCCTGCTCGTGTAGCTAACAAACTAAATGAATATTTTGCATCGACATTCACACATGAGGAGTTATTCAGCGAGGGGAATGCCAGAGGTGTATTCAACTCTAGCAGTAAGCTAGAGAATCTTGTAATAACTGAGAGCAAAGTGGAGGAGAAATTGTTGAAGATAAACACAAGAAAGGCACCTGGGGTGGATGGGATCTATCCAGTTATATTAAAGGAGGCAGCAAAGGAGGTAAGCAAACCCTTAGCCATAATTATGAGAGCTTCCTTGGACTCAGGGGAGGTACCCATTGACTGGAGATGTGCAAATGTGACCCCAATTCACAAAGGGGGATCAAAGGCTGACACAAGTAATTATAGACCTGTGAGTTTAACTTCTGTTCCCGGAAAATTAATGGAGGCACTGGTGAAAGAAGCACTGCAGGATCATCTAGACAAGACTTCAGTTATAGCTAGGACACAGCATGGTTTTGTTAAGGGGAAGTCTTGCCTGACCAATTTGATTGGATACTATGATGCAGTCACAAAAGAACTGGATGCAGGGAATAACTTTGATATTATATACTTGGATCTTAGAAAGGCTTTTGATACTGTTGCACATGGAAGACTGCTGCACAAATTGGAGCAGTGTGGCATTGGAGGCAAGTTGCTGCTATGGATAAAGGGGTGGTTGAGGGGGAGAAGACAGAGAGTGGTAATCAATGGACACTGCTCATCGTGGACTAATGTTATTAGTGGAGTCCCTCAGGGTTCAGTATTGGGGCCTTTATTGTTTTCTGTATTTATAAATGATATTGATGATGGTATATCAGGCTTAATGTCCAAGTTTGCAGACGATACGAAGGTTGGCAGGGTTGTCAAGGACACTACTGACACTATGCTGCTGCAACAGGATTTGGAAAGGTTGAGCAGATGGGCTTGGAGGTGGCAAATGAAGTTTAACATTGACAAATGTAAAGTACTACATATGGGAAACAGCAACCCCAGAGCAACGTATCAACTCTGTGGTACTACACTGACAGTGGTAGAGAATGAAAGGGACCTGGGGGTGGTGGTGCAGGCAGATATGAAGTTCTCTGAGCAGTGCAGACGAGCTGCAAGAGTAGCTCATGGTGTATTGTCAATGATATATAGGAATTTTTCTAGCAGGGATAAGGAGGTGATTATTCCCTTGTATAAGGCAATGGTCAGGCCACACCTAGAGTACTGTATACAGGCCTGGAGGCCTCATTTCAGGAAGGATGTAGAGCTGCTGGAACGAGTACAGAGAAGGGCAACTAGATTGGTGAATGGGACAAAGGGGTTCTCTTACGAAGAAAGGCTTAAGTTTTGCAAATTACAGTGTCTGGAAACTAGGCACCAGCGGGGTGATCTGATAGAGGTGTACAAAGCCTTGAATGGTTTGAGCATGCTCAATGCTGATGGGATTCTTCCTCTAGCTCAGAAAAATCACCTGAGAGGGCATAAATTCAAATTGAGGAAAGACAGATGTAGGATAGATGTGCGGAAATTTGCCTTTAGCCAGCGGGTGGAACAGACTTCCATCCCTTGTCGTGGAAGTTGATAGCCTAAATAAGTTTAAGGCTCAGCTGGACAGGTATTTCGAACGAACAGAGGGGTGAAGTGGAAGTGGTTATTTTTATTTATTTATGTTACTTTTTTTTTTTTTTTTTTTTTTGGCTGATGCTGCATAAGCTTGCTTTCTTGCATCAAATGCCTCTACTAATGCTAATGCTAATGCAGTTTTATTTTCAATCTATTATGAGCAGAACTGTGAAAAATCTATTTTTTTATATTAAAAATATATTTTTTTATTAATTGTTTTAAATATAAAACCTCCTGACATGCTCTATGCTTGTGCTCTGCCATTGTTGTTTATCATTACCCACATTCGGTGTTATCTTCACTATTGCTATTTTGATACCATCCAAATGCTGCAATAAAATCTGAAGCCAGTGAGAATCAACAGTTGGGAGATGTTCCTATAAAACGATGCCAGTGTGTTTCAATAATTATATGCAGAGGATACCACCAATTTAAAATTTTTCAATAATTGCACTAATTTGGCTTAAGAAAGCATTATTTTATTTTTTTTATTCTTCAGTAACAAAACATTTAATGACATATATTGAAAGTTAAACCAATGAGGAAGGAAAATTACAGTTCTCATTGATTATAAAACTTTAATAAATATTTTAATCTTTAAGTTTAAATCATTTGGATGGTATATGCTGTTGCAGCCATTGGATTTTTTTCCCCCAGATGTTTATATGTTATAAGAAAGATGCGTAATTTGTTGTTTTTGAATTGGCTTTATATAATTTTTTTATGACCTTCTGCTATAAGTTACTAATTTATTGTTAATCTGATTTTAAATTTCATATTTTTTATAATAAAACTAGTTCTCTAAATTCTGAGAAAGAGAGAGCCCAGTTTTTCTATTGCACAGTCAGGTATTTACTACCAAAATTTTAGATTGCACAGCGAGTTTTGCTACCTATGCGATTTTTTTTACAAAGATTCAAAAATAGGAAAGAAGAGCAGATTTTTAAATTTTATTTATGTTTTTTACATGATTGAAGGTTTAATTGAAAGAGAAACGCATTTCACCGTAATATTTTCTGTTAGTACAATCTAATTATCAACTGGTAGCGAACTTGATCTTATCGCAAATGCGATAAGATCAAGTTCGCTACCAGTTTATAATTAGATTGTACTAACAGAAAAGCCCCCAATAAACCAGAAAGTGAAAATTGTTTTTTTATTGTTTTATGGTCATGACCTCCAGAAATGTGCTTTAGAAAAATATCACTAAGGCTTTCAAGTCTGATTCTTATAACCAAACATAGCAATAAACGGTGGTGTATTTGTCCGGCTATTTTTGAAACAACTTCCTCAGCAGGGACCTCCTTCATCAGTTATCCTATGTTAGCTGTTCAGGCAGAATCTTTTTCTGGTTCATGTAATGTAAAGTGTTTTAATCAGTAAGCATTGCCTTTGCTGATTTAATATTTCTTGTCGATATAAAGTGTGTTTAATTAGTGCCTAAAATGAAGAAAGCTACAAAAAAAAATTAAAAATCATTAAGCAGTTAGAAAATGGCGAAAAGGTTGTGACATTGGCCAAGAAATACAGCATAAATGAATCTGGCATTCGACAAATTAGGGAAAATGCTGAGAAAATTAAAAGTTCAGTTATCTGTTCCACATCATTGGCTACAAAAAGCACTACAAAAGTGAGAAATCCGTTAATAGAGAAAACTGAAAAATTACTTTCTTTCTGGATAGAAGATCTTAATCAAAAGAACATCCTCTTAGTTCAGATATTATTCACACCAAAGCTCTGCAAATTTTTAATCGCTTACAAAAATAAGAAGCTGGTCCATCCAATGCAGACATCTTTCAGGCCAGTAAGGGTTGTTTTCAAAATTTTAAAAAACATCCAAGTCTTCACAATCTAAAATTAACAGGTGAAGCAGCCAGTGTAGATACAGAAACTGATATAGGAATTTTTCTAGCAGGGATAAGGAGTGATTATTCCCTTGTATAAGGCAATGGTCAGGCCACACCTAGAGTACTGTATACAGGTCTGGAGGCCTCATTTCAAGAAGGATGTAGGGATGCTGGAACAAGTACAGAGAAGGGCAACAAGATTGGTGAATGGAACAAAGGGGTGCTCTTACGAAGAAAGGCTTAAGTTTTGCAAATTACAGTGTCTGGAGACTAGGCACCAGTGAGGTGATCTGATAGAGGTGTATAAAGACTTGAATGGTTTGAGCATGCTCAATGCTGATGGGATTCTTCTTCTCGCTCAGAATAATCACCTGAGAGGGCATAAATTCAAATTGAGGAAAGACAGATGTAGGATAGACCTGAGGAAATTTGCCTTTAGCCAGCGGGTGGTTGGTTGGTGGAACAGACTTCCATCCCTTGTCGTGGAAGTTGATAGCCTAAATAAGTTTAAGGCTCAGCTGGACAGGTATTTCTAACGAACAGAGGGGTGAAGTGGAAGTGGTTATTTTTTATTTATTTATTTATTTATTTTTATTTATTTATTTATTTATTTATTTTTGTTTTTTGGCTGATGCTGCATAAGCTTGCTTTCTTGCATCAAATGCCTCTACTAATGCTAATGCTAACTGCTTCTTTGTATCTGAAAACTTTAAAGGATGTCTGCCAGGGGCAAAAGTTGATGACGTTGTAGAGCGGATATCATCTTTTAAGGGCAAAAAAGGTGATATAGTTGTACACGTTGGCACTAATGACATTAAGAGTAGGAGACCGGCGGAATTACTTGACAAGTACAGGTCACTGATGAAAAAAAGCCGTGAATTAGAGTTGAAATTGAAAGTGTCTGCAATTCTGCCCAGACACGATAGGAGGGAGTATATGATGAGAGCCCTGTCAATCAATTCGGCCCTGGAAAGATTGTGCAGGGCTCAAGGGGTAGAATTTTTTTCAGCCTGGTCTGTACTTGTTAACAGGAGAGACTGCTTCTACAGGGATGGGATACACTTAAATAGAAAGGGTGCAAGAATGTTTGCTGATGCTATCGAGGCAATGTTAGGTGGGTCGGAAAACTGCTAGATTGGGGGGATACAAGGACTAATAGATTAACAGTAGCCACTGGCAGAGGTGAAAGTGATTCTTGCACTGCTTCTATTGGAATGAGCCGCAGCCTGGAAAATAAGATGCAGGATATTTCAGAGACTGCTGGGAATCATTGGGGTACAAGTAAACACATGGGTTGTGTTAGGGTAGCTAAGAAAAAGAACAGGTGCATGTATACTTGTGTGTACACCAATGCTAGGAGTTTAGTAAATAAATTTGATGAATTTGAGGTATTGCTCAAAACATCAAAGGCAGATATTGTGGGGATTTCAGAGACGTGGTGTCACACAGATATAAGAAATGCAGAACTGGAATTTGGGGAGTACAATGTCTACAGAAAGGATAGACAGGATAGGAAGGGAGGAGGGGTTATGCTATTAGTTAAAAAACACATAAAATCCAAGGAAGTGAAGCCAGTCGACATCGCTGGACAGTGCAGTGTCGAGTCAGTTTGGTGTGACATAAGCATTGGGAGATCAAAATTGAGAGTAGGAGTGTGCTATAGGCCTAATGACTCTGATGAGTATAATAAGAAACTGTTCGGAGAAATAGAGTGGGCCAGTAAATCAGAGAGTCTTATAATGGGGGATTTTAATTTCCCAGATATTGACTGGAATTTGGGGGCTGGTCACTCACACAGTAGCAAGGCTTTTGTGGATTTATTGGATGATTGTTTTCTACATCAGCATGTTCGGGAGGCAACTAGAGGGAGTAATACTCTTGATTTGATTATCAGTAGTGATTCTTCATGCATTAAGAATCTGCAGATAAATGAACCACTTGGTGGCAGTGATCACAGTGTGCTGAAGTGGGAGTTACTCAAAGAGGTAACTACCATTAGGGGTAAAGGGAAGGGGTATTGCTTTCGTAAAGGCGACTACAATGGACTGAGACAGTATTTAAATTCTATACAGTGGGATCAACTGATGATATTGCCAACAGCAAATTCAAAATGGGAAGCATTCAAAGAACTTATCGTGGAAGCTACTAGGCTTTACATACCAACTAAGAAATATTGTTCAAGGTTTAGGCCTAAATGGTTGTCAGATGAACTAATGAGGCATATGGCAGAGAAGAAAAATGCATGGGATACATACAAATTAACACGTGACACGGACGCCTATGATAGATACAAGTTGATCTGTAACCAAGTTACAAAGGAGGTTAGGCAGGCGAAGGCAGATTACGAGAGATCCTTGGCAAGGGATGCGAAGAAAAACAGCAAAGAGTTCTTTACTTATGTAAACTCTAGAAGGAAGGGGATGAATCAGATTGGTCCACTTGAGATCGATGGGTCAACTGTTGATGACCCTGCTCGGGTAGCTAACAAACTAAATGAATATTTTGCATCGACATTCACACATGAGGAGTTATTCAGCGAGGGGAATGCCAGAGGTGTATTCAACTCTAGCAGTAAGCTAGAGAATCTTGTAATAACTGAGAGCAAAGTGGAGGAGAAATTGTTGAAGATAAACACAAGAAAGGCACCTGGGGTGGATGGGATCTATCCAGTTATATTAAAGGAGGCAGCAAAGGAGGTAAGCAAACCCTTAGCCATAATTATGAGAGCTTCCTTGGACTCAGGGGAGGTACCCATTGACTGGAGATGTGCAAATGTGACCCCAATTCACAAAGGGGGATCAAAGGCTGACACAAGTAATTATAGACCTGTGAGTTTAACTTCTGTTCCCGGAAAATTAATGGAGGCACTGGTGAAAGAAGCACTGCAGGATCATCTAGACAAGACTTCAGTTATAGCTAGGACACAGCATGGTTTTGTTAAGGGGAAGTCTTGCCTGACCAATTTGATTGGATACTATGATGCAGTCACAAAAGAACTGGATGCAGGGAATAACTTTGATATTATATACTTGGATCTTAGAAAGGCTTTTGATACTGTTGCACATGGAAGACTGCTGCACAAATTGGAGCAGTGTGGCATTGGAGGCAAGTTGCTGCTATGGATAAAGGGGTGGTTGAGGGGGAGAAGACAGAGAGTGGTAATCAATGGACACTGCTCATCGTGGACTAATGTTATTAGTGGAGTCCCTCAGGGTTCAGTATTGGGGCCTTTATTGTTTTCTGTATTTATAAATGATATTGATGATGGTATATCAGGCTTAATGTCCAAGTTTGCAGACGATACGAAGGTTGGCAGGGTTGTCAAGGACACTACTGATACTATGCTGCTGCAACAGGATTTGGAAAGGTTGAGCAGATGGGCTTCGAGGTGGCAAATGAAGTTTAACATTGACAAATGTAAAGTACTACATATGGGAAACAGCAACCCCAGAGCAACGTATCAACTCTGTGGTACTACACTGACAGTGGTAGAGAATGAAAGGGACCTGGGGGTGGTGGTGCAGGCAGATATGAAGTTCTCTGAGCAGTGCAGACGAGCTGCAAGAGTAGCTCATGGTGTATTGTCAATGATATATAGGAATTTTTCTAGCAGGGATAAGGAGGTGATTATTCCCTTGTATAAGGCAATGGTCAGGCCACACCTAGAGTACTGTATACAGGCCTGGAGGCCTCATTTCAGGAAGGATGTAGAGCTGCTGGAACGAGTACAGAGAAGGGCAACTAGATTGGTGAATGGGACAAAGGGGTTCTCTTACGAAGAAAGGCTTAAATTTTGCAAATTACAGTGTCTGGAAACTAGGCACCAGCGGGGTGATCTGATAGAGGTGTACAAAGCCTTGAATGGTTTGAGCATGCTCAATGCTGATGGGATTCTTCCTCTAGCTCAGAAAAATCACCTGAGAGGGCATAAATTCAAATTGAGGAAAGACAGATGTAGGATAGATGTGCGGAAATTTGCCTTTAGCCAGCGGGTGGTTGGTGGGTGGAACAGACTTCCATCCCTTGTCGTGGAAGTTGATAGCCTAAATAAGTTTAAGGCTCAGCTGGACAGGTATTTCGAACGAACAGAGGGGTGAAGTGGAAGTGGTTATTTTTATTTATTTATGTTACTTTTTTTTTTTTTTTTTTTTTGGCTGATGCTGCATAAGCTTGCTTTCTTGCATCAAATGCCTCTACTAATGCTAATGCTAATGCTAATTGCAACTGAAGGCTGTCTAGCAAGTCAAAGGTTTAATGCTGCTGCGACTGGCTTATTTTGGAAGCATATGCCAAGCTGAACATTCATTTCAAAAGAAGAGAAAACCACCCCAGCTTTCAAAATTGCAAAAGATAGGTTAACACTTTTGTTATGTGGCAATGCAGAGGGTGACTTTCAGTGTAAACCGCTTCTAATTTATACATCAGAAAATCCTCATGCGTTTAAAGAATATCAAAAAGCTCCTTACCAGTTCATTGGAAATTGAGCAAAAAAGCCTGGATGACAGCTAAAATCTTTGAGGATTGGTTTTTAAATTGCTTTTGCATCAAAACAAAAAGATATTGCCTGAAGAAGAACATAGCATTCAAAATCTTGCTCATTCTTGACAATGCACCCAGCCATCCTGCACATTTGTCTGATCTGCACCCAAATCTGAAAGTTACCTTTCTTCCAGCGAATACAAGTTCATTAATTCAGCCAATGGACCAAGGTGTTATAGCTTCCTTTCAACTTTATTACCTAAGAAGATCTTTTTTACAATTGGTAGAAGCTACTGATGGAATAGGTAGTCTTTTAATTTGGGATTATTGGTGAGATTATAACATTCTTGATGCTGTAAAAAATATTGAATTCGCATGGGGTGAAGTTAAGAACTTAACGATGAATGCAGTGTGGAAAAAGCTGTGGCCACAAAGCTGCACTGAAGAAGCTGCAGTTGAAATGCTAGAGGTAGTTGAGATTGTGAGAATTTGGCAAAATGATTAGCGGAGAGGGATTTGAAGAACTGGAACCAGCAGATATCACAGAAGTCCTTGAATCTCATAGAGAACAATTATCAGTGGACAATATTTTTTCACAATGTGAAAAGGAAGATAATAAAAACAATAAGAACGAAGAAAAAATGCACACAAAAATTTGACTATGAAGAGACTAGCTGAGTTTTAGTTGACTTGCAAATCAGCTTAGCCAAGAAGCTCTAGATATGGATCCAAATTTGGAGAGGAATTTAAATTTTTGCAGAACTTTTATCATTAGCTTTAGTTACTTATGAAGAAATTTATAAAGAAAAACAGCATGCTTCTAAGCAAAAAATTTTAACTAATTTTTTTCAAAAAGTGCCGGATACTGCTGCAAGTTTATCACAGCAAAACAGCAACAAAGAAGCAATGAATTTAGATTAAAAATCAAAAGGTAAGTATTATCAAGATTAATTTTATTGACATGTTTCTAATTTTTTTTTTCTTACTGAATGAAGACAGTTTTTTTCAATAAAATTTTTTTTTTTTTTCCCCCCTGTGTACAGGTACAGAACCCTCATTATGTCATATAAACTGTTTCACATTGCACGAATTTGGACTGTGCGGTGTTTTCCCGTAACGTAATCCCCATGCAAATCGGGGGGTGACTGTATATCAGTATTAGTAAGGCCAAATGACGTAAGGAAGTAAACTTTTATTGCATCAACCAAAAATAAATAAAATAATTAAAAGAGATTATTCACACTATTCCCATTCCCACAAGGTAATCATCCAATTCTGCTTTAAACTTAGCCAGATGCTGCCTCTACATGTTGGAAGGAATTTATTCCACTGTTCAAAATATGTGAACTTCATGAGATACAATCTTGTGTTATTTTCTAAGATTTTATATTTGTGTCCCCCAGTTTGTGGCTCACCTGCGAGGGAGAACAGCCCTTCCTCATTCATTTTACTCGATCCCTTCATCAGTACCATACATACCTCAATTAGATCACTCCTTAGATGTATAGTTGTCAGTTTTCCTTCACACACACACACAGCTCTCCATCATTAAGTCTAAAAATATTTTGGCAGCAGTACAATTAGATAAAATATTTTTTGAATGAGCCTGCTGCTCTCATCCTCATCTTCAGCAGCCTCAGATTTCTAGATGAGATCTCATATCTTTACTGGTGTTAAACTTGATCTCTAACTTTTGTGGCATAAGCATATCACAAATAGTATTTTATTTGTTTTAAAAAAAATCCTAGGTTTTTCTCTTTACTCTTGATGTTACTTTTCTTCTAAATAGCTGATTCTGCAAATGACGAATGTGCCCTTCCATGGAATATTGTTCTCACTTCTGGAGTAATGCTATTCTCTTCTCCCCCCCACCAGCTCTCTTAAATTCTCTCCAAAACAAAACAAGGAGAGGGAGTGCGGTCAGATTAATTAATGATCCTTTGCTTACAAACTCTCTCAACCCACTATGACATGGATGTTTCTTCTGCTTGCCATTTCTTTAGATATTTTTATGGGCACTGCTCTTCTGAATTAGCATATGTAATTCCACCTCTTTTCCTCCAAACACTTGCTTCAACTAGCTAACATCTATTCACAGTTCAACTGCAGACCTACCTTTCCTCATTTATCCCTTCTACTTCTGTTCTTTTTAACACCTTTCTTGCATATGAAAATTGCAATCTGCAAAAATTGAATCCACTGGCAACAATTATCTTCTGCCTTCTTAATCCAGCAATGACTGTGGTGGTGTGAGGCTTTCTTTACATGCACACCTGAAAAATCTCTATTTCTCATTAATTGCCAATGTAAAATTAGCAGCTCTTCCTCTGTTTATCATCCTAAACATACAAAAGTTTTACTTAAGTAGTTCTGGAAGTGATATTTGTTGTTTACATAGAAATAATTAAAATTGGTAGTGCATATTAATGTGTACACGTGGTTGAATTTTTGCATGCATAACAGTTTTTTGAACTTGAAAGCAGACAAGACCAATAGTTTCTTGTTTATAGTTTTTGTTTATAATTTTTTCCCCAGCAGAATTAATACATTTTTGCTATTTTGAAAATAACAAGTGTAAAAATTACATTTTTAAATTTAAAAATGTGCTTTTTACACTAATTACTAGACATTGGATTATATGTATTTGCATATGCCAATGCAGACATGAAAATTTTTTAATCATTTGTGCATGTGTATGCATGTAACGAATATGCCTAAAAATGACACTACATATTTCATTAATTTGATCGGTTTTTCAGATATTACATTTGAAAATGCAGTTTTAATCAATTAAAATATTACAATAACAAGTAGAGTGGGTAAGCATGTCAGTGATGTTTTGCATTAATTCTCATGCCATTAGAGAGGTATTGGATGAAAGTATATATTTTTTAATCTATATAATATCGGTGTGTAGATACACCATAAAAAAAGTAAAGTAAAGTGCAGCCATTATCAACCCACTGCAGGATGGAAGCCTCCTCAACAATTCATGCTGAGGGAAATGGACCATAATCTGCCACGCTGGTCCAGTGCGGGTTGGCAGATCGACCGTATTCAGCAGTCAGGGGCTTGAACCCCGGTCTACTCAAAGAGTGTGTGCTACTGCACTCCCGCTCCTGACCACTCGGCTACGAATATGCCTAAAAATGACACTACATATTTCATTAATTAATTTGATCGGTTTTTCAGATATTACATTTGAAAATGCAGTTTTAATCAATTAAAATATTACAATAACAAGTAGAGTGGGTAAGCATGTCAGTGATGTTTTGCCTTAATTCTCATGCCATTAGAGAGGTATTGGATGAAAGTATATTTTTTTTAATCTATATAATATCGGTGTGTAGATACACCATAGACAACTCTTAAGAAACTACAAAGTTGTTGTAGGCATCATTTGCTCTTTCTCATATTGTGATCTGCCTTCACGACGAGTTGTCATGATATTGCACTACCTTGAATAAGTAACGCTTCACTAATAGAGAAGACTATTGTTACTTATTCTCAGTGAGTACCACCACCCAGACATGTTTCAAGGCACAATATGAGAAAGAGCAAATGATGCCTACAACAACTACTTTGTAGTTTCTTAAGAGTTGTCTATGGTGTATCTACACACCGATATTATATAGAGATTAAACTCTTAATGTATTATGCCTTGTGCATTTAGTTATTTTAAAAAATTTTTTTAATGCATTTCATAACAGTTCAGTTTTGCTATAAAAAAAATTTGCAGAATAATAGGCACTTGGAGTTTTGTTTCAAAATGCCAAAAATCAAATCTGCTGCTAAACTTAGGCAATCATTGATTGACAATTATGGAAAATATTTTAAATTGATGGAAGTACTGTTTTCTGTGCTGTTTGTGAAAAGGATGTTCCATGCAGAAAACAAATTCCAAATAGACCATCATTTACACAGGATGTCCAAAAAAAGAAAATGCAATGGAAAATTGATAGATCAATTGCTTTTAATCAAGCCATGTATCTAAAGAGAAAAGTGACATTTATAGGCTCCATGTCTCACCTTGGTAGCAGCAATATCCTTTTCGATAAATTAAGGAATTGTGCTTTCAAACAATTTTTGAAAAAATATTGAATAAATGTAAACATTCCAGAAGAATGTACTGTGATTAAGAATTACCTTAATGATATTTATGTGGCACACAATGGTCATAGTTGCCTATGTGCCTAATAAATCCCTAAACCAACAACAACTGATATTTATGATATTATTCCTGAAACTTGCCAAAATATTGGCAAAAAATGCATCTTGAGTCTGCCAGCGAAACAGCTGATTCTTATGGCTGTTATGTTGCACATTTGGTAAGTATAATATAACTGCACCAAAAATTTGGGGAAGAACCTTCTCATCCTCATTTAGTTGCTTGTGAGGTTCTTGAAAACATGAATCATACCACAATTTCCACATTTGCGATTGATTCTTTGCAGTTATTGACTAGACTGAGACCAGACTCAGAATCGACCTATGGTGAAAAACTTTACATATTTCAGTTTCTCTATTACAGGTTTTCCCTCTGAACCTAAGCGACATTAGTTGTTTAGCTCATAGCTTACCTAGACCTGCCAAAACAATTCAGGAGAATTTTGATGAAGTTAATAAAATCATTTCTTGTGTAAAAAAGACCTTCGTGAAAGCCCCTACATGCATGGTTATTTACAGGAATAAGCAGCCTGGCCTTTCTCTTTCCCTAGAGCCTATTTTGACAAAGCAAGGTGGGGAACAGTTACATGCAAGATTGTTTTATGCCAGAAATTTTGAACCCATTAAAAAAGGGGGGGAAAAAAGTTGTTAATGCTCTGGATTTCAGATGCTGCAGCTATTGGTGCTGCTGAGACATTCCTTTCTGATTCTGTGACTGAATAACATTTACTGTTTATTCGGACTTAATTTGCTTGATTACCTAATTCTAGGACTCAGCTTGAAGCATCAAGACTTTTTTTGAGCAGTGCAATTAAAGAACTTTCAAGTACAGTCTTCGAAGGCTCTCATTTTTAAATTTAGTTCAATCACTTCCTTAGATGTGGAAAAGATTTTTTTCTGCTTTTAAAATGATTTTAGATGATCAACACTATGACAGATTTACCAAAAGTTGTAAAATTATCCATATTCAAAAACTTTTCATTAATGGTTTTGTTATTTTTAAATACTGGATAGAAAGAAATAGTTCAAATAATTGTGATAAACTGGCAATACAGTCAAACTTGGTTATAACGAGCATCAAGGGACTGAAAAAATTTCCTCGTTATAACCATTACTCACTATATCAGTGATGAGTTAAACTACCTCCTTTTTTTTTAAATTCTCAATAACTTGATAAAAAGATGGATTCAAAAAACAAAAGAAATATTAGAGAGAGAAAAATAATATTAGTATATACCTACATATTATTTTGATAGTATAAACCAGAGCTATGATGCTCAGTACGTTCTATGTTGATTTCAATATTTTAAAAGAATAAGAGAAGTTACTTCAATATGATACGGAGAACACTTCCATATGATACGCTCCAGAAATTAAAATGGATAAAACATTAATGCAAAATGATTACATTAAAAAAATAAATTGAAAACAATTTTTAAAAAAAGATTAAAAATTAATTTTAAAAAGTTTAACGTAAATTAAAAAAAATAAAAGGAAGGAAAATTGTTTTGTAGTTTTTTTTAATTGTGTTTAATTGATTTTTTAAAATTGTTTTCAATTTATTTTTTTACTGTATTCATTTTGCGTTAATGTTTATTAGTTTTAATTTCTGGAGAGTATCATATGGAAGTGTTCTACATGTCATATTGGGGTAAACTTCTCTTATTCTTTTACAAATACTACATATTATTTGTATTAATATGCTTGTATTAGGTTTTTAAATCGATCCAGCCAACCATTGTTACATACAAAATCATCGCATCCAAATTGCTTAACAAATTTTTCCACTTGAGCCTTCAAGATCAGACCTTCTATTGAAAATCCAGCACTTCTTTGTGAAATGAACCATTGTAGCAATGCTTCATCAACATTTGTAACCTCACACTTTCTAAAATATTTTTTTTCTTTTTGGTTATGTTCTTTTCCAGTGCCAATATCTAAACATGTTTATTCTTCCATAATGTTGATACTGTTCAAGTGGACAAAGAAAACTTTTTACACACTTCAACATTTTTTTTTAACATTTAAACACCACGTTTAATTAACTCACGAATAATTTAGACTTTTTTGTGAATTGAGAGACACTTTCTTTTGTTAGTAGACATGTTTCTGAAGGAAGGGTTCATTTCTAACTGATTTTACTTTAAAATGACAGTAAAGTGATTTGCATACAAATAATTATTGTTTCCAAAATTCTTAGAAGTATCAAAATAAATTTATGGTTCAATGAATACAAGACAATCTGTAAATAGAAATTACAAGCGGAACCCCAATGCACTATTGTATAGCCCCTGTCCCTGAAAGGACAAGGTTAGGTCATAAACCGGTTCCTAATCCGATGTGGGTGGTCATGAAATCTAAGTTGTCCCCTTCCATTTTTGTCTATTCCAAAATTGGGTTATTAGCATTAGTAGAGGCATATGATGCAAGAAAGCAAGCTTATACAGCATCAGCCAGACACTGTAATTTGCATAACTTAAGCCTTTCTTCGTAAGAGCAACCCTTTGTTCCATTCACTAATCTTGTTGCCTTTCTCTGTACTCGTTCCAGCAGCTCTACATCCTTCCTAAAATGAGGCCTTCGGACTATATACAGTACTCTAAGGTGTTTAAAGACAATGGCCTGACCATTGTCTTATACAAGGGGATAATCACCTCCTTATCCTTGCTAGAAAAATTACTGTATATCATTGACAGGACACCGTGAGCTACTCTTGCAACTGTCTGCACTGCTCAGAAAACTTCATATCTGACTGCACGATTATCCCCAGGTCCTTTTCATTCTCTACCACTGTCAGTGTGGTACCACAGAGTTGATATGTTACTCTGGGATTACTGCTACCCATATGCAGCACTTTACATTTGTCAGTGTTAAACTTCAGTTGCCACCTCTCAGCCCATCTGCTCAACTTTTTTAGATCCTGTTGCAGTAGCGTACTGTCATTAGTGTAATTAACAACCCTGCCAATCTTCGTATCATCTGCAAATTTAGACATTAAGCCTGATATACCTTCATCAATAGCATTAATAAATATTTAAAACAACAATGGACCCAACGCTGAAACCTGGGGGACTCCACTAATAACATTAGTCCACAAAGAGCAGTGCCCATTGATTACCAAACTGTTGGTAATCAGTGGGTTGGTAATCAAAATACTTGGCAGCAATTTGCCCCCAATGCTACACTGCTCCAATTTGTAAAGCAGTCTTCCATGTGCAACAGTATCAAAAGCCTTCCTAAGATCCAACTATGTGATATCAAAATTATTCTTTTGACTACCTGCGCAATTAAGAATGTTTGCATAGTCACCCAAATTTGTATGGTATATCCGTGTAATACGCTGGTTATAACAGTGAATTATTGTATGGGAATATGCAGAAAATTAAAATCATTATGGCTTTTTGCTCATTACAGCATGATCTCTTTATTTCCATGCTCGTTATAACCAAGTTCGACTGTATATGTAAAAATATTGCATATAATAGTGTTTGTGTGTGTGTTTTCGTATATTTTATTGCATTACACTCTCACATACGTGTGCGCACACACAAAATTCTTGTTGGTAGATTTAATACCACCTTTTGATAACAGGAAGGAAGAATTTTGGTCCGTTCTTCCTTCAACACAGCAGTCGATTCGGTTACTGATTGTGGGCTTTTTGATCTGGCATGAAGCTAATATTCCAGTTGACCATAGAGATGTTTAAAGAATGGAAAATACCACCAGGTTGAGACAGTTATGTCACTCTGTACCATACAGAAGAAAAGCCTGTTTCACTAAATGCTGTCTATTATTTCCAAAGTTTGTTAAATTATGGTCTGTTAAAGTAGAGCTCACTGTAGATGTGAGTTACTGTTAGACTTCCTTTCAGATGAATTTTGTCACAGCTTTTGCTCTGTGGATTTTCTGAGAATAGATCAGTGGATATTGTGGAGGTTGACATTTTTTCTGTTTGCTGTTGATCAAAAAATCAGTATAGTTTTCTGAACATGTAACTATTGTAGGATTGCTTTTACTCTTGAATACTGTATTACTTTTTCATTAGAATGATATCTGTTTCTGAGAATTAAACAGCACTCTTTTCTTATGTGGCAATAAGCTTTTATCTTTAAATAGAGACAAGTCAGCACAGTGAATAATTTTCTCTAGAATCAATGAGGAATTGATATCTACATTGTTTTAATATTATGTATCTTCTAATTTGTTTAAAGCTTATTTATTTATTTATTATTTTTTTTTTATTGTTTATTTTGCCATTGAGCTAAGTAACAAGAGAAATTTTCTGCTTCTAATCATGCTAATACTGTATATCTTTTTAACTATTTCCCTCTTTTGGTACCAAAAAAAAACCATCATACTGTACAGAGTTCATTTGCACTTCCATTCATCCTCATCTTCTGTGGTCACAATTTCTACCAGAATATGAACAACTGAATTTAAATCAGTTTATATGATATTTTGTTGCTTTTGATTCTGAATCTTTTACTATAGCTATACTTATCCAATGAAAATATAATTAACAATACAAATGGATGGGGGTGTGGGGTCTTTTATCATACATGAATAATACTAAAATTTTATTATACATGAGTAATACTAAAATACAACATCAACCAAAACAGAAAAACTTGGTGAATTTTTGAAAAAATTCACCAAGTTTCCAAATTCACCTGTATTGATTGATGTTGTGTGCTCACTTGAGAGAGTTAAATTACTGTTACTCAGAGAGTTGTCTTTTAAAACTTTTGAGAAAATATCTTCAGATCAGTTACCTTCCCATCCAATTGAATTTTAATGATGAAAAATAATCTCAATTTTTTCACTGCCAGAAGAACTTAATAGCAAAATGAAATTGTATTATAGATTTATTTTTTTTAGGGACATGATTGGTTTTCTTCATGGGTTGGTGTTACAGATCTACTTCCTGTTGTTTTAAAATTTGAACTTTTGCCATATGTTGATATTGGTGGGACCCTTCAGACAAAAATTCACTTGGATAGCTTAAATCAGGTAATAAAATTTGCTAATTTGTTACAGTTATTCTTGGATAGCTTAAATCAGGTAATAACATTTGCTGATTTGTTACAGTTATTCCTAAATATTTGATTTTTTTAAAAATTAGTGTTAACATGGTTATACTTTAATATTATCTATTATAATATAAACCTAATGTATAAATGAATAGATACAACAGTAGTGATTTGTCAGAAGATCGTTTTCAGCTTAGACTATTAATGAAAAAGAAATATAATTGTTGCATAAAATCAGGTAAACTCCACTTATAAACTTAGACTCCACAGCATACATAGTTTAGGAGTTATACCATCCTTCTTTATGTAATGTGAATTAACTAAAGATGGATTAAAGTTAAATTTGAGTAAGATTTGCAATGGAAAAAAAAAAAAACCCAAACTTTTTGAAAAGATTTAAAGATGGTGACAATGCACTTGGATTAGACTGTCAAAGGATGGTCATACGAGGAAAGAATATGATTACATTGGCTATTTTGACTACAAAGATTGGTAATTAGATACTTTAAAAGGGGATCTGAGAGAAACAAAATAAATGTGAAATTTTCATGATTATAAATGATGCTAGAACTAGAGGCTGTTAATTATAATTATGGGGAGGGGGTTGAAGACTATTGTTGGCAGTTGTCTTTGGATGACGTCATTAATTACTGCTGGAATAGTTGACTCCACAAAGCTGAGAAATTGAGTAGTGATTTTTTTTTTTTTTTTTTTTTTTTGCAGAAAAGGCCCAGGGCTTCCTTGCACTGCATGACCAATACATGGTACATAGGTCAACCTAAAGGCAAAGCAAGCCTTGACCCTCCCCCCACACACTCTAGTTGAAAACAAATTAGATTCAGCTTTCTAGGTGGAAATCGGATTGCAAAATGGGCACAAAATAGTAAGAGAAAGTTTAAAAGAAATAATAATAATTATGTTTCTTTGTTGGTACAGCTTACAACACATTCAGCAATATATGTTTTGTAAAGAGAATGCATTTTTACTATGCAAGATCTATAAATTTAATTGTTTACTAATATTTACATTTCTCTCACAGTTATTCTGACTTTTTCTCTCACTACCATTTGGGGATTGAATTCAAAATTATTGCTTAATAAATGAGTTTTTTGGAATTAATCATTCATTATTTTGCTGTGTTCTCTGCTACTCCTAAAAATTCTTATTTTAAATTAGATTTTCATGAGGAGGGGAAAAAAAATCAACCAAATAGTTCCCCGTTGCAAGTGATAGAGGAGCACAGTCAACAGAATTTGACCTCAACTATCATAGCCACCATAGGCCCCTCTATAGTCAGTGTGCTGCTTTGGACCATACAGATTTAGGCCAAGCCTGATAGTACAGTCAAGAAGTTCCCAGACTGGTTGCACAGTACTGCAATCAGTAAATGCAGCATGATTTGCCATTGTCAGAGCGCAGGTTTCATCTTATATCTACGCGTATGTAGAAGTTTGTTTATCATCTAGCATGTTTCATTGCTGTGTGCATTTGAACTGCATTAATTTCGTCATATTTCTAAGTGTGAAACTTATCAAATTTGGAACATTGTACAAGCATCTGATTTTTCCAACACTTAGGGAAATCTGCTTCTGAAACGTTGTAAATGATGCATCAGGTTTAAAGAAAGGATTCCTCATATCATATTACTGTATTTGAATGGCATTGTAGATTCAAAGTTTAATAGATGGTGACCATGCTGGAAGATCTTCAGTTTCTTGCATGCCTGGAAAAATTGATATAGCTAAACAGTTTTTGCATCAAAACCAGTGTGACTGTTGATAAACTTGCAGTAGCATTAAACATTTCACATAGGTGCTATCATTAAATTTTAAGCAGTGATTTGAGCATGCATCAGGTTGCTCGGTATGTGATGGCCTTCAATGCTTACTGACGATCAATGCAGTAAGCAAATGACAGTTTGCAGCAGCCTCATAACGGTATCTGATAATAATCCATCATTGTTGGGGATGAAATTTGGTGTTTTCTGTATGACCCACAACAAAGCATTGACCCAGAAATTGCCTCATTCACTGTGATTAAAAAATTTTGGAAAAGACAGGTCAAAAGAGAAAGTTATTTTAAAGTGTTTTTTTTTATATATACCATTGTGTACTAAAATGAATTCCTCAAGGTGCCACTGTTAATAAGGAAAGATACATATAGGTATTGCACTGACTGTGAAAGGCAATTCGTCAAAGGCATTCAGAATGGCGGTCAGTGAAAGAGTGGAAGTTTTTACAATGAACCCATGTGGCAATCATTTCTTATGAACAAGAGCTTGTTAAACCTGATAATTTTGTTGGGCAAGCCTTGCTCATCTCTCACCATGCAATATTTTTATTTCCCAAAAAATAAATGTTGCTTATGAGACAGTTGCTTTCACAGCAAAATAAAGGTTATTGATATGAGTGTTATTAATGCAACTAAATATACTGACAGCTGTACCAACTTGCCTAAGTGCATTATTGCTCAAGGAGAGTACTTTGAGAGTGGCTCTGTCTATGTTTAGTGTTGTTTAATATGCAAGTCTGACAACTTTGACCATATACTATACAAACAAAATCATTAAAATGAAATCTTTCATATGAAATACTGAAAATAGGATCTGCAGAAGGGTACAGATTGAAGAATTAACAAGATTAATTGATCTGGTCAGAGGATATTTGATAGATACAAAGGAATGTTGCCATCTTTGTTTATTACATTTTATTTTACTTCTTCCATCTATGGAATAATTTAATTTATGATATGGATTAAGAACTTCCTGTTTGAATATACTGAACCAAATTTTCTTAGTGTATATTCTGTTTCTCTTGTAATGGAATATTAGTTTTAACCATGTGATGCAGGAAAGCTCCATGCTTTCGCTACACCTGTCAAAAAAAAATAATAAATAATAATAAATAAAATAAACTACCTATGTGACTCCTCACATAGGAACTTACATTATCTAGCTGACCTTTGAATTTCCTTTAGTTGTTGGCCTCAGCCACTTGTGGAGGCAACTTATTCCAGTAATTAATAACACCTGACTAAAAAAAAAAAAAAATCTACAAATCTATACCTCATCCCCCATAATTTTAATTTATGGGCCCTATTTATAATCATGAAAATTTGAACTTTTTGACATCTGGGGACCCTGAAACACCTCTCAAGCTTCTAAACTTTATTCAAAACAGAGAATTTGTTAATTAATGACCCATTTCTTGCAAAGTCTCTCCACTGTCTCATAAATGCATAGTTTCTTCTGCTTCATGACTTCCTTGAGCACTGCTCTTCTAAATTGACATCTGTAATACTCCCACTCTCTTCCAAACTAATTCAAACATGTAGCTCAATTAGTCAGCATCCATTTACTGTTCAATTTCAAATTCTCCAGAGACAATTTTTCCTCATTTAATCCCTTCTGTTCTGTTCTGTAGCCTTCCTTCACACATATTTCTCAAAAATTACAGTTTGCAGAAATTCAAGTCTAAGGTTAAGTCAACAAGTATCATCTGTTTTTTCAGTCCAATAGTTTTCAGTCTAATTTCTGTTTTTTCTTTTCTTACAGTACTAAGTACTATAAGTTCCATTACTTTTCATGTTTGGAGTTTTCTAGTAAAAAAAAAAAAATAATAATTTCTTAAATTTCAATGATATAGCTCTAAAATTAATTTTAGAACTAGAATTGGCATAATGATATACAGTAAACACTAGCTAATCCAGATTAATTGGGGGAGAGGTCATCTGGATTAAGCAATAATACAGATTAGTGAAGCAAATGATAACCCTAAAAGACAAAAAAAAGTAGAACACAAATAAATGGAAAATTTAATGAATTTAGTGCTGATGAAAATAAATAAAAAACATCACTGTAGAGCAGTGGTCTCCAACCTACGGCCCACGGGCCGGATCCTGTCCACAAGTAATTTTTATACGACCCGTGCAGAAAGAACTAAAACAGCATTTTAGAGAGTTGTGCCACTGCGTGTACGTGCAGTCATATGTACGCTGAGTACAGTTATGTACATATCAATCTTTTCATATTGTGAAATTCTATTATTTTGATAAAACTTGTTCATTGCATTGAACTAAAAAAATCATTCTTAAAAATGTTCCAAAAGAGGAAAATCGATTTGGAGTGTCGTATTTTTGATCAAAGGTGGACTGAAGACTATTTCTTCATTGAGAACGATGAAAAAGCAGTGTGTTTGGTGTGAGTTTTTAAAGAATATAATTTAAAACGACACTATGATTCCAAGCATAAATCTTATGATCAATATAAAGGAATGTTGTGAAGCAAAGAGTCTTCAGAGTTACAAAACGAATTAAGAAAACAACAAAACATGCTGAAAATGTATCAGGCAAGAAATTTATCTGCTGTAAGTGCCAGTTATCAAGTTGCACATTTGATTGCTTTTGAAAGTAAACCGTTCGTTGATGGTGAATTTGTTAAACGTTGTTTGTTAAAAAACCGTGGAAGAAATTTGTCCAGAGAAATGAACAATTATACGAGACATTGGTTTGTCTCGACAAGCAATTATGCAAAGAGTAGAAGATATTTGAAAGAATTTGTTCAAACAACTTTTGAAAACATAAAACAAATGGTATTTTAGTGTGGCATTGGATGACAGTACTGCTGTCAATGACACAGCCCAACTCCTTATCTTCATACGTGGAATTAATGATAATTTTGTACCAGTTGAAGATTTAGCTGATCTACAGAGTATGCATGGAACAACTGCAAGTGAAAATCTTTTTGAAAATTTTTGCCAATCTATTGAAAAGGTAGGATTAAATATTAAAAATCTGGTAGGAATGACAACTGGCGGTGCAAAATATATGATTGGTAAAAACATTGGGCTTATGAGTAGAATAACCAAGAAAATGATAGATATCGGAGCTGAACCTCCAATTAGAATTCACTGCATTGTGTGTGCTTCAAGAAGCTTTTTATGGGAAAGTAGGTGCCTCCGTAGCCAGGTGGGAAGGAGCAGCAGTGCGTAGCACACACTTCTTGATTAGACCGGGGTTCGAGCCTGTCACCACCAAATACGGAGGATGCGGAAAGGTCAGGGAATGACCACCGCATATTCCCAGAGCAATATGGCCTTAGTTGCTAATGCTCCTAAAAAAACAAATAACAAATATGGGAAAGTGTTGGATCTCCAACACGTTATGATGAATGTGGTTATTTCAATTGTAAATTTTATATCACCGAATGTTTCAACAATTTCTTTCAGAAATTGAAGCTGAATACGAAGATGTAATTTTATATTGTGCAGTGAGATGACTTAGTCGTGGCAGAGTATTACATCCATTCTTTAAACCAGTGGTCTCAACTTTTTTGGTCGCACCCCCCCCCCCCTTTTTTTTTTTTTTTTTTTTTTACTTAAAATGACTAGCGTGCACCCCAGGATAAAAAATTAAATATGTACGTTTAATATATATATTTTTTAATTTATAAATCATTTACATGGAAGGCATTATATCTAAAATATCACATTTATAAAATCATGCGTTTGATTGTTTGTTTGATCTACATTTGTTCAGTAAGTTAAACAAGGATGGAAGATATACTCCGAGCCCAAAGTGAGCATGTGGCTGCTTCGTTTCAGACATGGGCGAAACCGACACCATGATCAAACAAAGCCGCATATTTAAGTATTAAAAAAAACATTTATTTATAATTTTTATTTTCAATTACGTTTCGAAAAACTGGAGTTTTCATAATTAATAAATATTGATTTATTGTGGATTATCTCGCACATCCCATGGATCATCTCGCACGCCCAACTTTGGAGACCACTGCTTTAAACTACGTCGTGAAATTGATATTTTTTATGACATAAAAATGGAAACCAATAAAACAACTATCAAATATGGAGTGGCTGTTTGATCTTGCAATTCATACAGACATTTATAGTAATTTAAATGCTCTTAATTTAAAACTACAAGGGAAAAGAAAATTAGTCTCTGATTTGTTTGGTAACATCAAATCATTTCAGAATAAGTTGTTATTATTTTAATCCCAAATTGAACAAGACAATTTAGTTCACTTTGAACGTTGTACCGAGCTAAACGAGAAACACATTTCCAAAGAATCGATGCCTCTTGTTATTACAATTACTTTTTGGTGAGTTTGAAAGTCAATTTGCTGATATAAGATCCCATGAAAAAGGCATGAGCTTCAAGAACTGATTTATTTCTATGGCTGAAAATGCAATCCCAGCTTGCAACTTGAAATTATTGATCTTCAAGCCAAAACATGGTTCAAAAATAAGTACAGGCAACCCCCGTATAACACGGTACTTCTACAACACGATTGATAAAATTCGACAATCCTCACACAACACAGTACTTATAAAACACGGTTAGAGAATTGTGGCAAACCTCACATAACACTGTATTTTTGAGCTTTTGTAGGGGGGGGGGGGAGACTGCTATTATGTTAGATATATATATATATATATATATATTGGTAAATCCCTGTATTTTACTCTTTTTGGAAATCTCCGTGTTAGGTTCTGTTCTATTGAACTTGAGCTTGTTGAACTCGTGGAAAAATCTAGATTTCAAAGTTTAATTACTATTGGAGAATGTGCCAGGCCAGCCAAAAGATTGAAGTCATCCAAACATTGAAGTAATGTTCCTACCACCTATTACAACTTCTTTAATTCAGCCATTAGATCAAGGCATTACATCTACCTTTGACACTCATTACATCAGAAAATTGTTACAATGGATTTTGGAAAAAAATTATTCCGAACTGAAGTGATGGAGGCATGGAAACATTTTTCAATTGTGGACTGTATCGGAATCATAGCTTTATCGCCCAAAGAAGTAAAACCGTCAACATTAAATGTGCTGGAAAAATGTATAGCCAGAGTCAGTTCATTCAGGAAATATGGTCGAACGGGCAGAAAACAGAATCGGTGTGGTAGTTGAACTTGCTAAGTCGGTAGGAGGGGAAGGTTTTGATATGATTACTGAAGCCCTCGTGGGTAGCACAGTTGGTAGAATCACCATCCTCCCCACACCAGACGAAAAAGATCTAAGTTCAAATCCTGTCGATAACAGGGGGAATTTTTATTGGTATTTTTCAAAATGTGGCTGAGTTAGTCAGTCTCAGGCGAGGTTAGCATGACTTTTTCTCCTGGAAACTCAGTTTTTTTTCGTCCAGCAAAATAGAAGATCAACCACAGAACCCATGCAATTTATAGACGATATACACAGAGTAACATAGCCTTAGTTGCCAATGCTCCTAAAAAAAAAAAAAAATAGTAAGATTACTGAAGACGTTCAAGAATTACTGGTAGAAAAAGAGGCTGGAGAAGCGGATTTGGTGGAAATGGTATTGGAAGCAAATCAAATCAATTCAGAGGATGATAGCGTAGATAAATTCTGAAGTTCCAAATTTTACACTAAAAAGTATACGGGAAGGCATAAAGTTAGCCGAGCAATTAGGATCTTATTTTTTGAATGCAGATTTTTTGACTGGAAGGAACCCAAAGTTCAAAAGGGAGCTTCAAAAATGCTTAGTTCCATATGATGAAATTTACAAAGATCTATCAAGAAAAAGCAAAAACAAACCTAGATTAATGATTTTTTTTTAAAGAGAGCAGAAGATATACAATCTAGAATGGTATATTTTTGTTAGCTTTTGGAACATAAACATCCTTTATGTACTGGTTCTTAGTCCCGTATAACACCGTTTCGCACTACAGAAGATTTTATAGGAACCTGACTACCGAGTTATATGAGGGTTATCTATATATTGATTGCGAAAATAAACTGCTTGAATTCTACAACGCTCTCCCATCTAAGATTTTCCGCTAATAAAATGCCATGAAAATGGCTACTTTGTTCCGATAAACGTGTTTGCGAACAATTTTTTTCACTCATGAAATCAAATAAATATTTAAAAAGAAATAGAATAACGGATGATCACCTTCATTCCGTATTGAGAATTAGCGTCACAATTTTTGAATAATTATCTAAAAACATCCAGGCTCAATCATCTCATTAAATGTTAAGTTTTATTCAGTAAATATTATTGTATATTGTACTTAATAAAATATTCGAGTATTTTCAATTTTATGTGTATCATATTTATTTATTCATCGTAATATTGAAATGCAGTGATCCTTTTGAGGTTGTAAATTTTCTAAAGTGAGAATTTAAAAGCAAAAGTCAGGTATTTTTTAAAAAAAAATCAAAAGTAAGTCATAATTTTATAATTCTAAAAAATAAATCACTGACATAGATTTGTTGCACATAAGTGTTGGGCATTTGAATTTTTTATATATAGCCTGAAAATATAAAACAGTAAAATGAAAATAGAAACTTTCTTTTACATGTAACAAGATATGGAAAATGTAACACGATTTTTTCTCCAATCACTCAGTGCAGCCCGCGAAACAGATCTAACTTTGAATATGGCCCCTGTAGAGCCTTTAAAAACTGTAAAAAGGCAATACATTTATTCATCGATAGAAGACTTAGAAATTGTACTTGTTTTTGAAAGTAATAATGCAGGTTTGAAGAAACTAAGTTTTGTCTGAACAATGTTACCACTTAGGGCTTCATCCCAGATTTTTTATTAGTGATATTGTGTCTGTCTAAATCTCCACAGTCATCCTGAACTGCAAGTAAAATTGTGCAACTTCAAATGCTTTGCAAACTTTTCTGCTGCTGCTTTTAGCTCAACACCGTGCACACCAATGCCACTTGATCGTTGCTGTGAATACTACTTAAATACAGCTTCTTTCAGCAACACTTCTTTTGCTTTTTTAATCGAATTTTAAAGCAAATGCCTTTATAGATTCTGTTTGTTTTTTAATATCTGACACAGTCAATACCAATACCAAATTTTTTGGCACTTTTTTTTCCAGGAACACTATTTTCAAGTTATTCTATCACTTTGAGCTTATTAATGATAGTAGTAATGTGTTTTCTTTTTATTCCAGTTTTCAATTCTTTCATTTCAGTGGTCATTTCATTCAAACCCATAATTATATAAAATATGTTCTTATGTACATATGAAGAAGTACGCAAATGAAGCGATATAAGCAATAACATCCATCCGACTCAGGGTCAACAACGATACTAAACAACATACAAGACAGTGTAATGCGTGTTCTCTCTCTCTCTCTCTCTCTCTCTCTCTCAGCACAGTCAATCAGCATGCAGTCTGAGTGATTCATCTACCTTCCTGAATCCCATGTGTCTTTCAAAGTACTCAACTGTAAACAGAATTTTTCATGTTTCAATTCAGATTATCCAACATTGATTAACTGTAACTGGATTAGCGAGGGTTTACTGTTACCTTCAAAATGCAAGGAAGCTTAAATGATACAAAAAAGATTGTGGCCTCAACAAAAAAAAAAAAAAAAAAACCACTTCATTTCCCAATTTTGTTCAATGACTTGTTCAAACCTTTAAATTTATATAATTTATCCACTTCCACAACAACACTGGGTAGAAATTTATTCTGGAAGTAAATTACTCAATTTTTTTTTTTTTTTTTTTTTGTTTTGTTAGTTGTTGGCGCATTGGCTTCTCTGGTCATAATGCACCTCCCAAAGGTTTTTGCACTACTCTGATCCAAGCCCGAGATGGGATTCGAACCCGCGATCTTTGGGTTGCCAGGCAGGTACTTTACCCACCCAGCTAGCCTGGTTGGCAAATTACTCAATGGCTGAAGGCAAATTTTTGCACATCTGTCCTGCAACCATCCTTTTTCAGTTTAAATTTATGTTCCCTTAGTGTGTCACCTCAGAAACAATAAAGATATTACCAGCATTTAGTTTACTTTACCCAGTCTTAAACACTTGAATTGAATCACTATGCAAATACCACTTTTCGGATACTGCTGTTTACAAAACCCTCACTGTTTCTTGGAAATAATATTATTTTGTGTCCTCAACTAATCTTGTTGTCCTTCTCTACACTCTTTCCAATAGATCTGCATTCTTCCTAAAATGAAGTTCCCAAACCTTTATGCAGTATTCCTTCATGAGCCATCTGGCAGTCTGCTCTTCTAAGAGAACTTCATATCAGACTCTCTAATTTTACTTTCCTAACAGTGAAGTATTTTCCTTAGTGATTTTAGTGAATCACTAAGGAAAATACTGAATTAGTTTGTTTTCTAGTTGTATGAATCTGCCTGTCAGAGCCATTGAAAATATTAATGGCCTTGTTCCACCTGTTCATTTACCTATTAGAGTGCTAGACAATCCTAACCATTAACATCTTGATATTTTTCTGTCTGAGCCTTTAAAATTATTTAGTTAACATGCTCTAGGTAGCTCAGATTACAACTAAGCAGTGGTCTCTTCTCCCTTTCCCATATCCTTCTCAGCCTCATATTGTTTGGCATTAAGAGAATTCAAAATGGAATGAACTGTTATTTCTTTTTTTCTATTCCTTGGATGGACTGCAGTTTTAAATCTTTTAATATATTTTCAGCTCATTTCATTGAAATGATTTTTGTAGGGATAAAATCTTTTATTCCTCATTCTACTCAAACTCTCATCCTTTATCTAAACCATGGTTTTATAATAAATTTTCTGACACTATTGAAGATAAAAATATATCATATCTTATTGTTGGCTTGCATCCCAATCTCCAGCTTCATCACTGCCTACATTAAAGCCCACAGCAGTTGTAAAAAAGTTATTAATAAATACAAATTTAATTTCCTACTTTTAGCCATTTCAATCTCAATTTTGAAAATGCTAAGAATAAGAAATTTGTTTCTTGTCCAAATGGTAGTCAATCCTTCTGGTCTCTTTCCAGAGCTATTGGCCACAAATTGTCCATCCATATGTGTCTACCTTTGTTACATCCTGTTGGTTCTAGTGCGTTGTCATTCAAAGTTTGAATTGATTTATTAGCAACTTATGTTTCTGAAAGTCTTGAAATGATAACCTGGGTAAATCTCTAGTCCTAAAAACCCGAAGAAGATCTTCATGCTGGTGGGCTGGTACCCTGTTGCAATAGTGACAACCCAGTTATGAAGTATAACTCCACAATATGAGAGATGCTTGATGGTGTGCATGGTTTAATCTAAATATATTTCTTTACTAAACGTCAGAGTATGAAAAGGCTTTTTAGGCATGGGTAATGCATCTCAATCTAATGATCCATTATAATAAAACGATCCATGCATATACTACCTTGGTATTATGCATTACCCAAGCTTAAACAGCCTTTTCATATTCTTTGACATTTAGTCAAAAAATATATTTAGATTAAACCATGCACACCATCATGCATCTCTCTCATATTGTGGAGTTATACTTCATAACTGGGTTGTCACTATTGCAACAGAGTACCTGCCCACCCACCGATGATGAAGCCAACTATCTTTGAAACAGTGCTGCCTGGATGATGGTGCCCATCTGAGAATAAGTAACAGTAGTCTTCTCTACCAGAGAAGTGTTACTTATTCGAAATAAGGCAACTCGTTGTGAAGGTATTCACAATATGAGATATAATAAAACGATGCATGTATACCACCTGAGTAGTAGAAATGATAGATGCATTACCCATGCTTAAGCAGCCTTTTTATTTCTAACTAGTTCTAATATGTGATGTGATTTATTGTCTGGACATGTTATATATGTTCATTTCACTTTATCACATTAATTATTTTTATTATTATTTTTTTTTTCTTCTTCTTATTTTTTTTTTTCTTTTTTAATTTTATTCTTATTATTATTAATTATTTTTTATTATTATTTTTTTTGTCTGGTGCAGCATAAGCCATAGGCTTCTTTGCACCATGTGGCCATTACTAATACTAAAAATTAATTAATTGTAATTCATAAGACTTTGAATCTATATATCATCTGTATATATATGTATGAATGTATATAGCAGATTTGCCAGTTTCTGGTTAGGGGCCACTTGTTAATAAAAATGTAAATGTACTAGAACTGTGATGTATCTTTGAAATTACTATTTGCAGATTGTTTATAATGTCATTAATTAGAACTTCTATAATGGTTGTCCCTCAATATAATTTTATTAGCACAATTAAGTTGTGTGTGTTTAAATTGATTTGTTAATGTGTATTTTGGAATATGCTTGTGATCCTTGTAAAGCAGTATATTAATTAAAAATATGTGTTGAGTTTCAAATCTTATCTTATAGTTGAGTAGTTTTGCATTTAATTTTAAGCACTGCAGCTTTTGCATTTTCTTTCAGAATCTGACATCTCGAGTTTTCCAACTCAGTGCTTGTATTCATCATGGGCGACCAGTGTTGCCTCATCACAACTTTTCTGAATGTCCATCTGAACTTTTAATGAAAGTGATTTCTAATACCAATTCTACAGCAGTGAAATATTTTCCTTATCCTTTACCAGGAAAATGGTTTCTTTCACTCACCCTTACCTGCTATAATAGCTCACAGTAAGTAGTTACTTTTTACATTTCATGACTGTATTAGCATTAGGATTAGTATTAGTTGAGGCATACGATGCAAGAAAGCAAGCTTATGCAGCATCAACCAAAAAACCGCTCCGATTTCACCCCTCCGTTCATTCCAAATACCTGTCCAGCTCAGCCTTAAATTTATTTAGGCTATCAACTTCCACAACAAAAGATGGAAGTCTGTTCCACCAATCAACTACCTGCTGGCTAAAGGCAAATTTCCACACATCTATCTTACAACTGTCTTTCCTCAATTTCTAATATAATGAACAGTTGGTAAAATACCAACTGTTCATTATATTAAAGTTCTTTGTATGTTTGACTTTGAGTTAACACATTTTCTTTTGTAATAATAAAAATTTTGCTTGAAAAAAACCTAAAAACTAATTAGTAATAAGACAAAAAGCTTCTTCTGTAGTTTGTTTATTACCAATGAGTGATCCCTAATTTTTTAATGCCCCATATAGACGCATCCATTTAGTGTACAGGAAAGTTATATTTTTAAAATCCCATACATTAAGCAAACAGATGATTTCTCTAGAAATGCATGATACAAAGGAAGAAACATTCTCATACCAAAAAAAAATATTATTTTTATTTTTTGTTGTATGGGAATGCTTTTTTCTTTGTAGCTTGTCCAAAAAAATGCAGATTTTTTGGACAATGAAATTATTGATAGTGCATCTGTAAAGTAACAAAAGTTAAATTTATTTATGAAGTACTTACTTTTGAGGAACTATTAAATACCTGATTTTTATGCTGTTAAACACGATATTACTAATAATGAAAATTTAAATGTATTGCTTAAATATCATTATTGTGAGATTTGTCTTTAAAAGCGAAAGTCACATGATATGCTAATTGTTGAATGTTATGAACATGTTTTACTATCTTTGTTCTTCATGCATACAATATTCTTGTAGACACCGATCAGACAGGAAATGTAGCTGCTTTTTTTTTTTTTTCCCCCTTTAAGTAATAGAATAAAGTTGCCTATATAGAAGGAATGATTGGAAAAGAAAGAAAACTTCAAAAAGCCAGTATATCTCTTTGCAGTTTAGAGTTTCACAAATAAAGGAGATAGAATGAATTGAAGAAAATTTTGAAGTGAAAACTCCAAATAGCAGTGAGAGTATATCCCCTTGACTAGTTAAAGCTGTCACGAATTAAAAAATTTAGAGAATAAAATGAAGGCAGTCTAATAAAGAATAAATGGAAATACCTAGGAAAAGGTAGTAGGGATTCAGGTGTCAGTGCCCCAAATTTCAAGGAACAGCTACAAGGCACTCCAGCAGACAACAGTGGAAGAATGTAGTGTTTCGATAACCCCATCAACCCCAAACAACTGTTTCAACATCTGTAGCTTGTAAATATCGAATGGCTGTACCTGTAGGGAGAATAAATTATTTGATATTTCAAACTTTGCCCCATAATTACTAAAGTATGAATAGATTAAATTAAATTTTAAGAAAAAGAAACCAAGGGATACACAATTTAGAATTTATTAAAAGCAACAGGTAAAATGAATGCATATTGGGCAGAAAACTAAATTAAAACATGCAAAAAGCAAGAACAACAAAGTCTGAAATAGTGAAGGAATGATCATATGTTAACATAAATTACCTACAACCAGAATAGACTAGAAAAGTCCATTATATTAAGCTAGACAATGCACAGGAAAGGGTGTAAGCTAAAGGGTACAAAACACTAAATTGGACAATAAAAGACTGAAACATAGCAATATAAACTCCACACATGATATAGATACAAAGGATGATGGGAATTAAATTTAGTCAAGTTAAAATCCAAAAATAAAGAAAGGAAGTGATGATACAAATTCAGGGTAATTTATGTTACTTCGGGAGGGGAGATTTTGGTGGAAGTTCAGATAACGGAGCACAGAAAAGGGGCTGAAAACCAGCAGTTAAACTATAATAGCTCTTTTGTCGAAGGCAAGAGTGAAATACATGCAATATTCTTGTCAATGCTAACCAGACAGGAAATGTAGCTGCTTTTTTTTTTTCTTTTTTCTTTTTTTTAGGTAGCATTTCCCAGCTATTTCCATTTATTCTTCTTCATTAGGTGACTCATTTTATTCTCTCCAAATTTTAATTTCACTTTTTGACATATTTAGCCAGTCACAGCGAAATATTTCACTAGTGTTCCAGAGTTTTGAATTCTGAAATTTTCTTCCATTTGTTCTATTTTATTTGGTCATAAAAATCAATGTTTCTATATAGGCAGACTCTGTTCTACTACTTATTAAAAAAAAAAAAAAAAATCAACTACATTTCCTGATTGATCAACATCAAATAAGAATATCGTATTTTGCTTCTGACTTCTACAAAAGGGCTGTTATTTGATCCTGTCCAATTTTGCCCTAACTTAAATTTCCATACATTTGTGGCATCACTTCCTTTATTATTTTTGGATTTCACCTTAATGAAATTTAATTACCATCATTTTGATCCCCACCCCCCTATATTACCTGTGAAGTTTATATTGCTGTGTTTCAGCTCTTATGCTATTTGATTTAGTGTGTTTTGCACCCTTCAGAATATCATTTCCCACGCGTTTTCTAGTTTAATACAGCCACTCCCCGACTTATGTAAGGTTTGCCTTCCGCAGAACTCTACATAAGTAGGAATTTCCTTAAATGCTTATGCAGCACATGCAAATTTGATTGAAGCAAAAAAGAAATGTTTGTTGGACATGTAAATAGAATTATTTATTAAATTTTTTTTATCTCATGTGCAGGAAAAATTACAAAAAGGGTACAAAATTACAAAAATTTCAAAATTATAAAATTTAAAAAGAGAGAGGAGACAGGCATAATGTCAGCAAGTTTTACCTCTTGAGCATCATTGCCAGAAATAACTCTCCAGCTGATAAGCACACCGCTGCGGAAGTTGAGGGCCGTTGAGATTTAGAAGGCGTTTTTCATACAACAAATCACAAAATTTCTCTGCAGCTGCAGAATCGGTACTGGCGGCTTCACTGCATACTTTAATTTTTTTGGAAACCAGCGTGCTTGAACCTATTAAACCACCTGTTGCATACAACGAACTTGGCTTGTGGTTTGCTGTATTTATCCTTAATATCTTCATAATACTTCTTGCTTTTGCTTGAATGGCTATTGAACTCAGAGGCACTTGCTTCTGAATCTGATTTTCCATCCATATTATTAATAGTTTTTCCATCTTCTATATAGCACCTGAACACTGTTTTGTGATCACTTTGGTCTTAAATGCGTTGATCCTTTAACGTGTTCTTTTATATGTGCACTGTCCCTTAAAATAGTATTCACTGTTGAAGCAGTGAGACCTAGTTCCGTGCAATAGATGACAAACTTTGTCCTGCTTTATACTTCTTAATTAATCATCTTCATTTCTAAACAAATTTTGTTTCTTTTCCTAGCACTGCCAGCCCTTGCACTTTCCGTTAGTCCCTTTACCTTCACTATTGTAATAAGTAAATAGGAATGAAGAGAAGATTCTGAAAATTTATTTATGTTTTTTATGTGATTGACAATTTCAGTGAAGGGGAACTCATTTCACCATAATACCGTAATGTAAAAACCCACAACTCCAGTTATCGGTATTATCGCAAATGCAATAAGATTGAGTTTACTACCTGTTTAAAATAGATTGCACTAACAGAAAAGCCCAATAAACCGGAAAGTGCAAATTGTTTTTATTGTTTTATGGTAGTGACATGCAGAAATGTGTTTTTGAAAAATATCACAATGGCATTCAAAATTGATTCTTATAATGGAACATACGATAACGATGAAAGTGTAACTAATAGAGCAAGGTTATCTGCGAAAAGATCTAAACCTCCCAAGCACTTCCTAATTCATTTCACAAATATACGTGGTCTCAATTCTAATCTCAATGATGTCCATTTCCACTTGCAGTCTGCCAAACCCCATGTACTTTTTCTGACAGAATCTCAGTTACCGGTTGATTCAACTACTGCTCATCTCAGATGCCCAAATTATTCACTGTATGATTCCTTTCGCCACAAAGGTGGTACTTGTGCATATGTCCGTTCCGATATTCCCTGTCAGAGACTTGGTAATTTGAATCTCCTCTCTTCGATCTTCCCTTACTTAAAATCTCTCTACCTCATTGTGTCAAATTCATCTGTTGTCTCTACTGTTCTCCCAACTCCACTAATTGCTTTGAGCTCTTTGACTTTCTCCAGTCCAATTTTCATAACAGTGAGGTAATTTTCCTTGGTGATTTTAATGTTCACAACTCCAGCTGGCTTTCTTTTTATAGTTACACCGACCCAGCTGGTCTAGATGCTGAGGCTTTTGCAATTACTAATGACCTTGCACAGATTGTTCATTTACCTACAAGAATACCGGACAATCCTAACCATACAGCCAACATGCTTGATCTTTTTCTCACAAACAACCCTTCTAAGTACACGGTCGAAGTAAGAGGTCCTTTAGGCACTTCAGATCACAACTTGGTGATTGTCTCTTCTCCAATGGAGCCTTTATCTCATGGCTGTTCCCAACCTCGTGTTGTTTGGCATTACAAGAATGCAAAATGGGATGACCTGCGAGATTTCTTTTCCTTGGTCGGATTACTGTTTCAAAACTTTTGATGTCAACATTTGCTCAGATCGTGACAGTGAAATTATTCTTGCAGGAATGGAATTCTTTATCCCACACTCCACTTTAAAAGCTCGCCCTTTATCTAAACCTTGGTTTTCCAATAAATGTGCTAAGGCTGTTCAAGAGAAGAATGTTGCATATCGTAATTGGCTTGTTTCTAATTCTTCAGTTTCATTTTCTGCCTACACCAAAGCTCGCAACAATTGTAAAGCAGTTATTAATCATTCCAAACTAGAGTTTGAACAGGCTAAGAGTAGAAAACTTGCTTCTTGCCCTAATGTTTGCCGAGCATTCTGGTCTCTTGCCAAAGCTATTGGCCGCAACTTTTGCCCATCTCTGCTCCCACCTCTGTCCAAACCAGATGGTTCTGTTGTCACTTCAGCCAAGGATAAAGCTGACCTGCTAGCATCCTATTTTTCTTCCAACTCATGTATTAATGATCTTGGTGAAATGCCTCCCACCATTCCCAACACGCTCCATTCAATGCCTCCTGTGGTCTTCTGTCAGAAGGATTTTGATGAATCTTGATTCTAAGAAAGCTCCAGGTCCCGTTGGTATTTCTCCACTTGTTATCAAAATCTGTGCTTCTGAACGTACTCCTATTCTTTGCCGCCTTTTTTCACTTTCTTATTCCAAAGGTGTTTTTCCTTCTGCTTGGAAATTTGCTCATATCCAGCCATTTCCTAAAAAGGATGACAAATGCCTCCCATCCAATTATCGTCCCATTGCAATTACTTCTACTCTTTCTAAAGTAATGGAGAATTCAATTAACCGCCAACTCTTAAACTACCTAGAAACCTTCCGTCTGATCAATGATCACCAGTATGGATTCCATCAGTGTCGATCCACTGGTGATATTCTAGCTTATGTTACCCATTTATGGACTAATTCAATGGAAACGTTCAGTGAAACACAAGTAGTTGCTCTTGACATCTCAAAGGCTTTCAATCTTGTTTGGCATAAAGGTCGTCTAAACAAACTTCCATCTTATGGTTTAACCAACTGTTTTTAGTAATTGGTTATCCAGTTTTCTCTCTGATTGCTCAATGAAGATGATGGTAGATTGCTTTCTGTCTTCTAACTTCTCCACTAATGCCGGTGTCCCCCGGAGGTTCAGTTCTTTCCACCACTCTTTTCCTCTTGTATATAAACGAACTTCTTCCATTGACTGGAAATCCTATCCATAGTTTTGCCGATGATAGCACATTGCATTCTACTTTCCATTTTGAGAAACCTTGCCCTGCTCAATCAGCTTCAACTCCTCGAAAATCTGCTGCCAATTCCTTAAATGCGATCTTCAGGTAATTCTCCAGTGGGGCAAAGACAACTTAGTTGATTTCAACCCTTCTAAAACTCAGTCTTGTCTTATATCTCGCAAAAAGGATTCTTCTGCTCCTATGCTTTTCTTTAGTGACAATCCGATTTCTAGGCAAAATAATATCTCTCTTTTGCGGATTACCCTGACTTCTAATCTCTCTTGGCACAAGCACATTACAAATATTGCTTTCTCTGCATCTAAAAAACTTGGTTTTATCTTTCGCTCTTGGCGTTACTTTTCTTCCAAACAGCTGCTCACTCTGTATAAATCGCAAATCCGTCCTGCCATGGAATATTGTTCCCACATCTGGAGTGATGACCCAAAACCTCTCTCAGGCTTCTTGATTCCATTCAGAAGAGGGCAGTTAGGTTAATTAATGATTCATCTCTAACAGAGTCTGTCCACTCACTGTCTGTTTATGCTGCATGCCTTTTCTACAGATACTTCCATGGGCACTGTTCTTCTGAATTGGCTTCTATAATTCCTGCTCTCTCTTTCAAAACAGTCCATACACACGTGCCGCCACCAGCCAACATCCATTTACTGTCCAACTTCAAACTCACAGAACCAACTTTTCATCTTCCTTGTTTATTCATTCAACTGGTGTTTTCTGGAACAACCTTCCGTCATACATATTTCCTGAAAATTACAATCTACAGAAGTTCAAGTCCAATATCAACAAATAACTTCTTTCATCTTCTCAACGTCCAACCCAAGCATGGTACTCAGTACTATAGATTCTAATACCTCTCGTGTTTGGGGTTTACATAAAAAAAAAAAAGAAAGAAAAAGAAATGTGTTTTTGAAAAATATCACAGAGCCGTTCAAAATTGATTCTTATAACAGAACGTACGATAATGATGAAAGTGTAGTGCAATTTTCACTTTAAAAATGACCTTTTAGATAGATAAATAGCTTAGTTATATAGCGAAAATTTAAACTTTCAAGGTCTTGCAATGAATTACCTAAAAAAAAACTGTGTTATTGGGTTCACGTTACAATATTTTCATGATACCTCCATTTATTTCTACGGGATGCAAACATGTTTCCACGATTTTTTTAAGTTTGCAACATTTATGTAAAGCCGATTTTCCGGAAGTCGAGGAGTGGCTGTATAATTGTCTTTTCTAGTCTGTTCTGGTTTCACAATTTAGTTTTCTGCCCAATATGCTTTTATTTTATCCATTAATTTTAATGTATTCAAAATTGCATATATTTTAGTTCCTTTTCTTAAAATTTAATTTCATTTTAATCAGTTCATACTTTCGTAATTATGGGAAAACGTTTACTATTTTAAGTATGAAATATCAAATACAGTGGATTCCGGTTATTTGGGCCTCTGGTTAATCGGGACAGCCGTTTATTTGGGGCAAATCTTAAAAACAGAACCCAATCGAGGAAATAGCCAGTGTTTACTTTACTTAATTAGGACAACATGCCGTTTAATTGGGGCAGGAGACTACAGCACTGGAGATTAACCTGCGATTGTCTCTGACCGTACCACATGGTTCGGTCAGTTTTCTGGAGGTCACGACCATAAAACAGTAAAAACAATTAGCAGTCACCTGTTTATTGGACTTTTCTGTTAGTGCAATCTATCATAAACAGACAGTAAACTTGATCTTATTGAATTTTAGATAATACCGACAGCTGGAATTCTGTGAGTTATTATGGTGAAATCTGTTTACACTTCCATGAAATCTTCAATCACATAAAAAAAATTAATTTTCAAAATCTTCTCTCCATTCCTATTTTTAAAGCTTCGTAACTTGTTACTCTGTTCTCACTTGCGCGTATCATGTTAACTGCAATTTGTGTGTGCCATGTTCTTTGTTATTGACTGCTTATCTTTTTACTGATTTAAATTTTAACCCCCACCCACAAATGTCAGTGAATAGAGATGTCAACTAGTTAGTATGTACATATTACAGTACGTGTTAATTATTCCGATTTTCACATATCATTTAATTTTTTAATTGGTAAGGCAATAAAGGGTAAATTTGTGCTTAATATATCTTTACTTTTATAGCCTGTGAATAATATTCCTCCTATTTTCGCTAATTAGAATCGTTGTTTAATAGAATTAAAATTCAATTCACAAATGTGATCACAATGACCGGCGCTTACTACACATCGTATAGTGAATGGTACTTTACTGTGGTGAGTCCATCATAACATGATTTGATTGTACAGTGAACCAATTGTAAAGCAGGGGTCCATTGTATTTTTAACTATTTATGGGGCGCTTCTTGATTAGACCGGGGTTCGAGCCCGTCACCACCAAATACGGAGGATGCGGAAAGGTCAGGGAATGACCACCGCATATCCAGGAGCAATATGGCCTTAGTTGCTAATACTCCTGAAAACCAAATAACAAATAACAACTATTTATGGGGAACTTCGGATAACTGGGGCAGCTGCTTAATCAGGCCCAAATGCACTAGTCCCGATGTTTCCCAGATAACCGGAATCGACTGTACTTTATTTTCATTGAAGGTACCTTTGGATATTTATGGGGTTACTACTGCTCAGGTAAGGCCTTGCTGGGTTGAGTGGTTATCAAAGCACTATCTTCTTCCTTTGCTCACTGGAGTGCCATATAGGTTTTTCCTTAGAGATGGGGCATTGACAACTGAATTCCTCCTACTTCTTATCCATTTTTTTTTCATTTATTCTTCATTGGTCAACCTTCATTTTATTCTCTCTAAATTTTCATTTTAATTTGTGACAGCTTTAGCCAGTGAAGGAGACATATTGTCTTACTTATGTATGAGAGTTTTCACTTCTGAAAATTCATTATATTTTCTTTGTTCATGAAAACCCTGAACCTGGAAACAGACATACCAACTCATTGGCTTTTTTGGAGTTTTTCTTCTTTTCCAGTAACTCTTTCTATGTAGGTGGATTTTATTTTAATACTTAAAAAAAATAAATAAATACATTTTTTGAGTTACATTTCTTATCTGATAAGCATCAACAAGAATATTGTGTGTATTTCACTCCCAACCTCTACAAAAGGGCTGTTATAATAATTGAGCAAAGTTTTAATCACAAAAATAGATTGTATAAAAACTTTAGGTTTTTAGTTTCTGAAAAAAAAAAAAAAAAAAAAAAAATTCCTATTGTTTTTCACGTATCATTTTTAGAATTAGAAGAATGTTTGTATGAATCCCCCCCCCCCCAACTTAACCCTTTGAGGAGTGAGTTTTCAGAATATGTATCAGCTCAGCAAGTTAGATTTTCACTGGGAGTTCTATTTTCACTAGATTTTCACCAGCTCCATGAAAAATTGCAAAAATGAAAATTTTGTACTTTAATGCTTTTAAATATTAATGTGTTCTTGTTTTTATTTGATTATCCAACATTACATTGAAATTATTGTAAAAAATCAAATCATAATTTTAAAAAAATTCATAAAACAAACTCGCTGTTATTTATTTATTTATTATTATTTTTTTTTCAATACACTATTTCCTCTTCATCTCTGTAATAATATCACTTGATTTGATTTGATTAATTTTTGCACCTGAATTTCAAAGAATTCTGGCTATTGTAATCCCAAAATTGGACAACAATGGCTAATAGATTTCTGCCTATATTTTTCAGATATTTCAGTGCTGCCATTTATTTAAACTGTACTTACAATTACAGTGCTTGGAAACATATACGAAAGGGCAGCAACTATTGGCAGATTAAGATGATAATTCATACATTCATACAAATTTTAAGGATTCACACACATTATGTGTGAATCCTTAAAAATTTAAATATAAGTATATTAGCCATCAACATGCTCCTTAAAAGGTTAAGAAACAGTTTATAGAATGCAAATTATGTTTTTGCAGGTTAGATTGGAAAACAGTTGAACTGCATTTCTATCAAATAGAAAAATTCTGGGGGAGCCATTTACTGTCATTTAGGACAAAAATGGATTAGATATCAAAATTGCCTTTATACGGTTTAATTTATTGATTGAGTTTATTGATATATCCTTTTTGAAAGCTGCATCAAAGATTTTTTATGATGGTAAATTTTTTCTTGTAATATAAATGTCAGAAGGGATTCCATACTCCCTTTCCTAGCAGTTAGTAATTAAATTATATGCATTTTATAGTGATCCAGTTCCTGAACCATGTGACATGGAACAAGTACTAGTTGACCTCCGAATCCGATTACAACCATGTGTTTTTGAAGGGCAGTCATGTGGAGAATATGGTTTCTGCAAAGAAGCTCATTTCCGACAGTTCTTTTTCAGTTATTGCCGTTGCTTGCCTGGTGAGTATCAGGTTGTATTTACTTTTTCAGTTTAGGTCTTATTAATTATTTTCACATGAGTACCCCACAATAACATGCTTTACTTAGTAAAACCACTCCCCAGCTTACGTAATACCCAACTTACGGAAATTCAACTTTACGTAAGTTTTTGCCGGCCAGTGCCAACTTTAAAAAAATCGTGGAAACGTATTTTGCATGTTGTAGGAATAAATGGAGGTATCGTGAAAATATTGTATTGTGAACCCAACAACATATTGTTTTTTTTTTTTTTTTTTGGCAATTTGTTCCAAGACCTTGGAAATTTTTGCTATATATCTAATCTATTTATCTCTCTAAAAGGTCATTTTTATAATGAAAATTGCACTAAACTTTCATCATTATCATATGTTCCGTTATAACAACCAGTTTTTGAATGCCTTTGTGATATTTTTCTAAAACATTTCTGGAGGTCACTATCATAAAACAATAAAAGTAATTTGCACTTTCCGGTTTTTGGGCTTTTGTTATTGCAATCTATTATAAACGGGTAGTAAACTCGATCTTATTGCATTTGTGTTAATACTGTTAACTGGAATTCTGTGGGTTTTTACATACGGTATTATGGTGAAATGAGTTCTCCTTCACTAAAATCTTCAATCATATAAAAAACATAAGTAAATTTTCAGAATCTTCTCTTCATTCCTATTTACTTATTATAATGGTGAAGGGAAAGGGACAGCGGAAAGTGCAAGTGTTGGCACTGCTAGGAAACAAAACAAAATTGATTTATAAATGAAGACAATTAATTAAGAAGTACGAAGCAGGACAAAGTTTGTCATCTGTTGCACAGAATTAGGTCTCACTGCTTCAACTGTGAATACTATTTTAAGAGACACTGCAGGTATAAAAGAACATGTTAATGGATCAACGCATTTAAGATCATCAGTGATCACAAAACAGCATTCAGGTGCTATATTGAAGATCGAAAAGCTATTAATAATATGGATGGAAAATCAGATTCAGAAGCAAGTGCCTCTGAGTCCAATGGCCATTCAAGAAAAAGCAAGTATTTATGAAGATATTAAGGATAAGTACGGCAAGTCCCAAGCCAAGTTCGTGGCAAGCAGTGAGTGGTTTAATAGGTTCAAGCGTCTTGCTGTTTCCAAAATATTAAAGTATGCAATGAAGGCCAGTGCCGATTCTGCAGCTGCAGAGAAATTTTGTGATGTGTTGGAAAAAACCCCTTCTAATCTCCACAGCCTTCAAATTCTGCAGCGGCGGCGTGCTTATCAGCTGGAGAGTTGATTCTGGCAATGATGCTCGAAAGATAAAACTTGCTGACATTATGCCTGTCTCCTCTCCCCTTTTTAATTTTGAAATTTTTGTAATTTTGTACCCTTTTGTAATTTTTCCTGCGCATGAGATATAAAAATTGAATAAATAATTCTATTTACATGTTCGTCAGACATTTCTTTTTTGCTTCAATCATATTTGCGAGTGCTGCATAAGCATTTAGGGAAATTCTGACTTACGTAGAGTTACATGGAGTGCAACCCTTACGTAAGTTGGGGAGTGGCTGTATCTGTTTTTATAAATGAAATTTTATTGTATGAGAACTTAGTTATATATATTGGCTTAGGATTTTGGCCTGGGTAAGAAATTTGATACAATGAGAATTGATTATTATGCTGAATTGAGGAGAGGCGTGCCAGTAATATTCATATTAATTTATATTGACATCCTTTTTTTACAGTTCTGTTGAACTGATTTGATTGAATGTAAGATGTTTTTGCATGTTTAATATGTTTGAATTTGTTTAAGAACAAATCCTAATAGTGAGGTAATATCATCCCTGAATAATAAGTCATCGTCAGTACAATTGCTTTGTAAAACCCAATAAAGGGTTAAGTTTCCATTACTTATGGCAATAGCAGCAGAAAACATTATTTCTATATAGTAATTACAATACTTCTTTCATTTTCATCCCACCCCAAACCGTATCCCTTTTTTTGATATAAGAATGAATTATATTTAGTACCAGCTGAGTGGACCGTAGTTGAAGCTCATGTGACTGCTAAATATGTTTACAGTCATTGTCAAAATAATTAATTTATTTTTTTATAACCTTGTTTACATTCTAGCATTACCTGGTGATCATGATAGAAATTTTAAAATTACTGAGAACATAACATATGCTTGCTCAAAACTGTATTTCCTTTTTTTTTGTGAAGATCTATAGTAAAATTCCCTCTAAATCCATAACTGCGAGTAATTTGAATTACATATGAATGATGCATTTGTCTGCTCTCTCTCTCTCTCTCTCTCTCTCTCTCTCTCTACACATACACGTATGTGTGTATTACTGACCACATACAAGTATATAATCTAGAATTCAATACAGTGCTTAACTACATCAGGAAAAGTCAAAATGATTGTTCTTTTTCATACCTTCAAACCCATCCAATTTAGTGGAACGTTTTCTAATAATTAATGTGCCATCTGGTTTTCAGTCAAGTTGGTCCTTGAGGTTATCACAGACATCCTCTCAGCTATGCCAGTTAAGCTGTAATTGCTACCTAGGAGTCTAAAACGCTGATGGAACTGATGTTTGGGTGAATTCAAGTCATGAACCCAATTTCGGCAAAGTCCGGACGGTCGGTGACAGCCAAATCCCTGCGCCTTCACAATGGTGGAACTGTTAGTAATTGTGGGTATAACCTCCATTCACAAGCACACTGTGGGTGACCACTCAAGTGGGAACCAACGTACGTAGAGTTCGAGGTGTGGCGCCACCTTGAACTCTGTGTAACCAGGCAATACTAGGTGGTAGATGACTCTCATCAACCGGTGCAATACTACCATTTTGCTTATTGGAGGCTTGAAGCGGTGGAACCCATGTTTAGTCTCCAGATCTAAGTTCCGGTCAACCCTTCCCCATCTCCCCATCAAGCAGTACGACTGATGACTTTTGAGGTTATGATGAACATCATGGCAAGATCCAATATTCCTTACATTTCGAGGGTACAGCTCTAAAACGGTGTTCGCATGCCGGCTGCTAGTTAGTACACCAGACCGAACAAATTGGCAACTCTTTAGGAGGCTTCTGCATCAGCTAGTTATAATCTTGCTACCTCTACTCTGCCAGATAGTGACTGGAGGAGTCCGAGTAGTGTGTATGGGGGGGCATTGTCGAGGCCACGTAATGTCAAGGATCTGGGTATATTCTTGCCATGTGTATGCCATATCCAAAAATTTCATTACTTCATACAGCATTTCCCCCTCCACTTTTTCTTACTATTTAATCACCATGAATAGTCGAACTAATAGAGATTAGGTTTAGATCTGCAAAAAAGATCTAAACCTCCCAAACACTTCCAAGTTCATTTTACAAATATACGTGGCGCCTCCGTAGCCAGGTGGGAAGGAGCAGCAGTGCGTAGCACATGCTTTTTGATTAGACCAGGGTTCGAGCCCGTCACCACCAAATACGGAGGATGCAGAAAGGTCAGGGAATGACCACCGTATTCCCGGAGCAATGTGGCCTTAGTTGCTAATGCTCCTAAAAAACAAATAACAAATATACGTGGTCTCAATTCTAATCTCAACAATGTCCATTTCAACTTGCAGTCTGCCAAAACCCACATACTTTTTCTGACAGAATCTCAGCTATCAGTTGATTCAACTACTTCTCATCTCAGTTGCCAAAATTATTTGCTGTATGATTTCTTTCACCTCAAAGGTGGTACTTGTGCATATGTCCGTTCCGATATTCCCTGTCAGAGACTTGGTAATTTGAATCTCCTCTTTTCAATCTTCTCTTACTTAAAATATCTCTACCTCATTGTGTCAAATTCATCTGTTGTCTCTACCATTCTCCCAACTCCAATAATCACTTGGAGCTCTTTGACTTCCTCCCTTTTGCAACTTGACTTTCTCCAGTCCAATTTTCATAACAGTGAGGTAATTTTCCTTGGTGATTTTAATGTTCACAACTCCAGCTGGCTTTCTTTTTATAGTTACACCGACCCAGCTGGTCTAGATGCTGAGGCTTTTGCAATTACTAATGACCTTGCACAGATTGTTCATTTACCTACAAGAATACCGGACAATCCTAACCATACAGCCAACATGCTTGATCTTTTTCTCACAAACAACTTTTCTAAGTACACGGTCGAAGTGAGAGGTCCTTTAGGCACTTCAGATCACAACTTGGTGATTGTCTCTTCTCCAATGGAGCCTTTATCTCATGGCTATTCCCAACCTCATGTTGTTTAGCATTACAAGAATGCAAAATGGGATGACCTGCGAGATTTCTTTTCCTTGGTCGGATTGCTGTTTCAAAACTTCTGATGTCAACGTTTGCTCAGATCGTGATAGTGAAATTATTCTTGCAGGAATGGAATCCTTTATCCCACACTCCACTTTAAAATTTCGCCCTTTATCTAAACCTTGGTTTTCCAATAAATGTGCTAAGGCTGTTCAAGAGAAGAATGTTGCATATCGTAATTGGCTTGTTTCTAATTCTTCAGTTTCATTTTCTGCCTACACCAAAGCTCGCAACAATCGTAAAGCAGTTATTAATCAGTCCAAACTAGAGTTTGAACAGGCTAAGAGTAGAAAACTTGCCTCTTGCCCTAATGGTAGCCGAGCATTCTGGTCTCTTGCCAAAGCTATTGGCCGCAACTTTTGCCCATCTCTGCTCCTATCTCTGTCCAAACCAGATGGTTCTGTTGTCACTTCAGCCAAGGATAAAGCTAACCTGCTAGCATCCCATTTTTCTTTCAACTCATGCATTAACGTTCTTGGTAAAACACCTCCCACTATTCCCAACACGCTCCATTCAATGCCTCCTGTGGTCTTCCGTCAAAAGAATGCCAGAAGGATTTTGACGAATCTTGATGCTAAGAAAGCTCCAGGTCCAGATGGTATTTCCCCACTTGTTCTCAAAACCTGTGCTCCTGAACTTACTCCTATTCTTTGCCGCCTTTTTTTCACTTTCTTATTCCAAAGGTGTTTTTCCTTCTGCTTGGAAATTTGCTCATATCCAGCCAGTTCCTAAAAAGGGTGACAAATCCCTCCCATCCAATTATCGTCCCATTGCAATTACTTCCACTCTTTCTAAAGTAATGGAGAAATCAATTAACCACCAAATTTTAAACTACCTAGAAACCTTCCGTCTGATCAACGATCGCCATTATGGATTCCATCAGTGTCGATCCACTGGTGATATTCTGGCTTATGTTACCCATTTATGGATTAATTCAATGGAAAGGTTCGGTGAAACACAAGTAGTTGCTCTTGACATTTCAAAGGCTTTCGATCGTGTTTGGCATGAAGGTCTTCTAAACAAGCTTCTATCTTATGGTTTGCCAACTGTTTTTAGTAATCGGTTATTCAGTTTTCTCTCTGATCGCTCACTGAGGGTGATGGTAGATGGCTCTCTGTCTTCTAACTTCTCCACTAATGCTGGTGTCCCCCATGGTTCAGTTCTTTCCCCCACTCTTTTCCTCTTGTATATTAATGACCTTCTTCCATTGACTGGAAATCCTATCCATAGTTTTGCTGATGATAGCACACTGCATTCCACTTTCCATTTTGAGAAACCTTGTCCTGCTCAATCAGCTTCAACTTCTCAAAAATCTTCTACCAATTCCTTAAATGCTGATCTTCAGGTAATTCTCCAGTGGGGCAAAGACAACTTAGTTGATTTCAACCCTTCTAAAACTCAGTCTTGTCTTATATCTCGCAAAAAGGATTCTTCTGCTCCTATGCTTATCTTTAGTGACACTCCGATTTCTAGGCAAAATTATATATCTCTTTTGGGGATTACCCTGACTTCTAATCTCTCCTGCCACAAGCACATTGCAAATATTGCTTCCTCTGCATCTAAAAAACTTGGTTTTCTCTTTTGCTCTTGGCGTTACTTTTCTTCCAAACAGCTGCTCATTCTGTATAAATCGCAAATCTGCCCTGCCATGGAATATTGTTCTCACATCTGGCGTGGTGCCCCCAAAACCTCTCTCAGGCTTCTTGATTCCATTCAGAAGAGGGCAGTTAGGTTAATTAATGATTAATCTCTAACAGAGTCTCTCCACTCGCTTTCTCATAGAAGTACTGTTTCTGCTGCATGCCTCTTTTACAGATACTTCCATGGGCACTGTTCTTCTGAATTGGCTTCTGTAATTCCTGCTCTCTCTTTGAAAACAGTCCGAACACGTGCCGCCACCAGCCAACATCCATTTACTGTCCAACTTCAAACCCACAGAACCAACTTTTCATCTTCCTCAGTTATTCATTCAGCTGCCGTTTTCTGGAACAACCTTCCTTCATACGTATTTCCTGGAAATTACAATCTACAGAAGTTCAAGTCCAATGTCTACAAATATCTTCTTTCGTCTTCTCAACCTCCAACTCAAGCGCAGTACTAAGTACTATAGGTTCTAATTCCTCTCATGTTTGGGGTTCACATTAAAAAAAAAAAAAAAAAAAAAATAGTTTGTCCTGTGTTGTTTATTGCAGTTGTTCTCTTTGTAAAAAGGTTAGGTTAATTTGAATATATGTTTCATTTTTTTTTTTTAAAGAAAATTTGTTTGGGAGAGAAGGTTAGGTTACTTTGAATTTGCTGAGTAATATGACTGTAATGTGGTATTTGATTTGCATAAGTTGGCATACTACGCTATAATCATTATAGCATACGCTATAAGCAAAGAATTTTAAGATTCTTTTTATTGAATTTCATGGTGATGTGCATAATCCAACTGCTGCAACACATTTCATATATTAATTAATTATCATCACTTTAAAAAAAAGAGTGTAAAAACTTTCAATAGCATACCGTGTCTCACATCTGCCCCTTTTCAGATCAACATAGCCTAATTCAAAATGAAACTTGCATATTGTAGCTCACACTCTGAGCTACAATATACAAGTTGAGTTCTTACCTCTTGTAGTGACATTGATAATTTAATGTAACGTATAAAGAGCTAAAATTTTCTCACAGTTTAACTGATAAATCACAGATATTAGTCTCACTGTAGAAGATGACTTGAATGTTTAATAGCACAAAATACAAAATAGACTTATAGGTCAAATACAGTGTGATAGTCAAGGAGTTATTCCTTGACTAAAAATAATTTCTTGGGCAATGAGTCAGGAGGAATGAGAAGCTTGGCTCTTCATTTGTGAATGCAGTCCTTGCAATGTGTCCATATTGTTTTCAAATTTTCATATAGGTGCTACCATACTAGGAGTGCAGATAGGGTAACAGCCAAAGGTATATATGTTAGTTGATTTTTGAAATACAGTGGATTCCGGTTATTTGGTCCACCGGTTAATCGGAGTAGCCATTTATTTGGGGCAAATCTTTAAAAACAGAAACCAGTCGAGAAAATAGCCAGGGTTTACTTCGCTTAATTGGGACGGCATGCCGTTTAATCGGGGCAGAAGACCGCATCACTGGAGATTACCCTACGATTGTCTCCGACGGCACCACGTGGTTTGGTCAAAATTCTGGAGGTCACAATCATAAAACAATAAAAACAATTAGCAGTCACCTGTTTATTGGGCTTTTCTGTTAGTGCAATCTATCATAAACGAATAGTAAACTCGATCTTACTGAATTTGCAATAATACCGACAGCTGGAATTCTGTGGGTTATTATGGTGAAACGTGTTTACACTAACATGAAATCTTCAATCATATAAAAAAATTAATTTTCAAAATCTTCTCTTCATTCCTATTTTTAAAGCTTCATAATTTGTTACTCCGTTCTCACTTGCGCGTATCATGTTACTTGCAATTTGTGTGTGCGGTGTTCTTTGTTATTGATTACTTATCTTTTTACTGTTTTAAATTTTAACCCCCACCCACAAATGTCAGTGAACAGAAATGTCAAATAGTTTGTATGTACATATTCCAGTACGTATTAATTATTCCGATTATCACGTATATTCTTCCGATTTTCACGTATCATTTAATTTTTTAATTGGTTAGGTAATAAAGGGTAAATTTGTGCTTGATATATCTTTGCTTTTATAGCCTGTGGATAACATTCTTCCTATTTTCACTAATTAGAATCGCTGTTTAATAGAATTAAAATTCAATTCACAAACGTGATCAAAATGACCGCGCTTACTGCACATCGTATAGTGAATGGTACTTTACTATGTTGAGTTCGTTGTAACATGATTTGATTGTACAGTGAACCAATTGTAAGGGGGGGTACATTGTATTTTTAACTATTTACATGAAACTTTGGATAACTGGGGCAGTTACTTAATTGGGCCAAAATGCACAATCCCGATGTGTCCCAAATAACCGGAATGGACTGTATACCCATTGCTGACTTTCACTGTGATTGATATGAATGATAGCAAGAAAATTGGCTGTAAATCTCTACTTAATTCAACTATTTCCGTTGATTGGCTGCACACATTACACACGTATGGATAGCATGCCCCCATGGGAACAGTGCTGGAATGTAGTTCTGGAACATTCTAGCTAAAATTGGATCTGTGCTAAAAACCTATCAGTGCTGGTAGCACAGTGATATCATCGCTGTCTCCCCACACTGGGTGGAAAAGGCCAGAGTTTGAATCCCGTCGATGACTCGAGGAACTATAATGGGCTATTTTCACTCCGTGACTGAGTTAGTCTCAGGCATTGATAGCAAGTTTTCTTCTCCCTAGAAACTGGAGTTTTTTTGTCCAACAAAACAGGCAAATCGACCAGAGAATACACAATTTACAGACACAAAATACAGGTTTATGTAATGAATTATGGGTGACCCTAATATAATAATTTGATTAATTTATACTAAAAGCCTTCCATTTTTCACTTTGTAAAAGTTGTCAGGTCAACTTTTAGCCCAGACCTGTACGCAGTACTCCAGTCATGGTCTGACTTTTATACAAAAGAATAATCGCCTCCTTCTCCTAATAGCAAAATTCCTGTATATCATTGACAGCACCTCATGACCTGCTCTGGCAGCCTGTCTGAATTGCTCAGAAAACTTCATATCTGACTGCACAATTACTCCCTTGTCTTTTTAATTTTCCACCACCCTAAGTGTAGTACCACACAGTCGGTACGTTTCTCTACGGTTACTTCTACCATATGCAAGACTTTGCATTTTTAGCATTAGTAGAGGCATATGATGCAAGAAAGCAAGCTTATGCAGCATCAGCCAAAAAAAAGAAAGAAAAACACGCTCCCATTTCACCCCTCCGTTCGTTCCAAGTACCTGTCCAGCTCAGCCTTAAATTTATTTAGGCTATCAACTTCCACAACAAAGGATGGAAGTCTGTTCCACCAACCTACTGGCTAAAGGCAAACTTCTGCACATCTATCCTACATCACTCAGACCAGAGCAGCAAAGCAAAAGGCTCAAGCTAATGGGAGTGCTGTGGCTCAGGGGAGAACTGAGGGGGGCAGTTACCCTCTGAATCACAGCCTATTAAAATGCACTACTTGCTTGATGTTTGTGGAGCAGTCGGGTACGGGACATGATACTGCCATGGGGGATGTCTTTGTGTGTGTGCGATGCAAGGAGTGTAAGGAAATCAGGAGACAACTCAGCGTTGTTATGGGCCTATATGAGAGCTTGAAGGACAGGGTGGATGCCCTCGAAGGATTAAAAGTGAGGGGCCCATGAAGCTCTCAGCTGCCCACACCAATGCCAGAGCTTGCACTTGGTCATCACGCAACACAGCAGCAGCCCCCAAGGCAGAATGCGCTGGTCCCAAAAGAACTAGTAATTGTTGGTGACTCTATTGTCAGGGAAACGGGAAACATGCTTTGTAAAAAGGATAGGTGGAACAGGACCAGGGTATGTCTGCCAGGGGCAAAGGTTGATGACGTTGTAGAGCGGATATCATCTTTTAAGGGCACAAAAGGTGATATAGTTGTACACATTGGAACTAATGATATTAAGAGTAGGAGACCAGCGGAATTACTTAACAAGTACAGGTCACTGTTGAAAAAAAGCCGTGAATTAGGGTTGAATTTGAAAGTGTCTGCAATTCTGCCTAGACACGATAGGATGGAGTATATGATGAGAGCCCTGTCGATCAATTCAGCCCTGGAAAGACTGTGCAAGGCTCAAGGGGTAGAATTTTTTTCAGCCTGGTCTGTACTTGTTAACAGGAGAGACTGCTTCTACAGGGATGGGATACACTTAAATAGACAGGGTGCAAGGATGTTTGCTGATGCTATCGAGGCAGTGTTAGGTGGGGCGGAAAACTGCTAGATTGGGGGGGATACAAGGACTAATAGATTAACAGTAGCCACTGGCAGATGTGAAAGTGATTCTTGCACTGCTTCTATTGGAATGAGCTGCAGCCTGGAAAATAAGATGCAGGATATTTCTGAGACTGCTGGGAATCATTGGGGTACAAATAAACACATAGGTTGTGTTAGGGTAGCTAAGAAAAAAAACAGGTGCATGTATACTTGCGTATACACCAATGCTAGGAGTTTAGTAAATAAATTTGATGAATTTGAGGTATTGCTCAAAACATCAAAGGCAGATATTGTGGGGATTTCAGAGACGTGGTGTCACACAGATATAAGGAATGCAGAACTGGAATTTGGGGATTACAATGTCTACAGAAAGGATAGACAGGATAGGAAGGGAGGAGGGGTTATGCTATTAGTTAAGAAATACATAAAATCCAAGGAAGTGAAGCCAGTCGACATTGCTGGACAGTGCAGTGTCGAGTCAGTTTGGTGTGACATAAGCATTGGGAGATCAAAATTGAGAGTAGGAGTGTGCTATAGGCCTAATGACTCTGATGAGTATAATAAGAAACTGTACAGGGAAATAGAGTGGGCCAGTAAATCAGAGAGTCTTATAATGTGGGGACTTTAATTTCCCAGATATTGACGGGAATTTGGGGGCTGGTCACTCACACACTAGCAAGGCTTTTATGGATTTATTGGATGATTGTTTTCTACATCAGCATGTTCGGGAGGCAACTAGAGGGAGTAATACTCTTGATTTTATTATCAGTAGTGATTCTTCATGCATTAAGAATCTGCAGGTAAATGAACCACTAGGTGGCAGTGATCACAGTGTGCTGAAGTGGGATTTACTCAAAGAGGTAACTACCATTAGGGGTAAAGGGAAGGGTTATTGTTTTCGTAAAGGCGACTACGATGGACTGAGACAGTATTTAAATTCTATACAGTGGGACCAACTGATGATGTTACCAACAGCAAATTCAAAATGGGAAGCATTCAAAGAACTTATCTTGGAAGCTACTAGGCTTTACATACCAAATAAGAAATATTGTTCAAGGTTTACGCCTAAGTGGATGTCAGATGAACTGAGACATATGGCAGAGAAGAAAAATGCATGGAATACGTACAAATTAACACATGACACAGAAGCCTATGATAGATACAAGTTGATCTGTAACCAAGTTACAAAGGAGGTTAGGCAGCCGAAGGCAGATTATGAGAAATCTTTGGCAAGGGATGCAAAGAAAAACAGCAAAGAGTTCTTTACTTATGTAAACTCTAGAAGGAAGGGGATGAATCAGATTGGTCCACTTGATATCGATGGGTCAACTGTTGATGATCCTGCTCAGTTAGCTAACAAACTAAATGAATATTTTGCCTCGACATTCACACATGAGGAGTTATTCAGCGAGGGGAATGCCAGAGGTGTATTCAACTCTGGCAGTAAGCTAGAGAATCTTGTAATAACTGAGAGTAAAGTGGAGGAGAAATTGTTGAAGATAAATACAAGAAAGGAACCTGGGGTGGATGGGATCTATCCAGTTATATTAAAGGAGGCAGCAAAGGAAGTAAGAAAACCCTTACCCATAATTATGAGAGCTTCCTTGGACTCAGGGGAAGTACCCATCGACTGGAGATGTGCAAATGTAACCCCAATTCACAAAGGAGGATCAAAGGGCGACACAAGTAATTATAGACCTGTTAGTTTAACTTCTGTTCCCGGAAAATTAATGGAGGCACTGGTTAAAGAAGCACTGCAGGATCATCTAGACAAGACTTCAGTTATAGCTCAGACACAGCGTGGTTTTGTTAAGGGGAAGTCTTTCCTGACCAATTTGATTGTATACTATGATGCAGTCACAAAAGAACTGGATGCAGGGAATAACTTTAATATTATATACTTGGATCTTAGAAAGGCTTTTGATACTGTTGCACATGGAGGACTGCTGCACAAATTGGAGCAGTGTGGCATTCGAGGCAAATTGCTGCTATGCATAAAGGGGTGGTTGAGGAGGAGAAGACAGAGTGGTAATCAATGGACACTGCTCATCGTGGACTAATGTTATTAGTGGAGTCCCTCAGGTTTCAGTATTGGGTCCATTATTGTTTTCTGTATTTATAAATGATAATGATGATGGTATATCAAGCTTAATGTCCAAGTTTGCAGACAACATGAAGATTGGAAGGGTTGTGAAGGACTACTGACACTATGCTACTGCAACAGGATATGGAAAAGTTGAGCAGATGGGCTGAGAGGTGGCAAATGAAGTTTAACATTGACAAATGTAAAGTACTACATATGGGAAACAGCAACCCCAGAGCAACGTACCAACTCTGTGGTACTACACTGACAGTGGTAGAGAATGAAAGGGACCTGGGGGTGGTTGTGCAGGCAGATATGAAGTTTTCTGAGCAGTGCAGACGGGCTGCAAGAGTGGCTCATGGTGTCTTGTCGATGATATATAGGGATTTTTCTAGCAGGGATAAGGAGGTGATTATTCCCTTGTATAAGGCAATTGCCTGACCATTGCCTTGTATAAGGCAATGGTCAGGCCACAACTAGAGTACTGTATACAGGTCTGGAGGCCTCATTTCAAGAAAGATGTAGAGATGCTGGAACGAGTACAGAGAAGGGCAACAAGATTAGTGAATGAAACAAAAGGGTGCTCTTACGAAGAAAGGCTTAAGTTTTGCAAATTACAGTGTTTGGAGACTAGGCACCAGCGAGGTGATCTGATAGAGGTGTATAAAGCCTTGAATGGTTTGAGCATGCTCAATGCTGATGGGATTCTTCCTCTTGCTCAGAATAATCACCTGAGAGGGCATAAATTCAAATTGAGGAAGGACGGATGTAGGATAGACGTGAGGAAATTTGCCTTTAGCCAGCGGGTGGTTGGTTGGTGGAACAGACTTCCATCCCTTGTCATGGAAGTTAATCGCCTAAATAAGTTTAAGGCTCAGCTGGACATGTATTTCGAATGAACAGAGGGGTGAAGTGGAAGTGGTTATTTTTTATTTATTTATTTATTTTTTTTTTGGCTGATGCTGCATAAGCTTGCTTTCTTGCATTAAATGCCTCTACTGAAGCTAAATCTAATCTGTCTTTCCTGAGTTTGAATTTATGCTCTCTCAAATGATTATTCTGAGCAAGAGTAAGAATTCCATCAGCATTGAGCTTGCTCAAACCATTCACAGCTTTTTACACCTCAATAAGATCACCTTGCAAGTGCCTAGTCTCCAGACACTGTAATTTGCAAAATTTATGCCTTTCTTCGTAAGAACAACCCTTTGTTCCATTCACTAATCTTGTTGCCCTTCTCTGGACTCGTTCCAACAGCTCTACATCCTTCCTAAAATGAGGCCTCTAGACCTGTATACAGTACTCAAGGTGTGGCCTGACCATTGCCTTATATAAAGGGATATTCACCTCCTTATCCCTGCTAGAAAAATTCCTGTATATCATTGACAAGACATTATGAGCTAATCTTGCAGACCATCTGCACTGCTCAGAAAACTTCATATCTGCCTGCACAATTACCCCCAGGTCCTTTTCGTTCTCTACCACTGTCAGTGTAGTACCACAGAGTTGATATGTCACTCTGGGGTTGCTGCTTCCCATATGTAGTACTTTACATTTGTCAATGTTAAACTTCATTTGCCACCTCTCAGCCCATATGCTCAACTTTTCTAGATCCTATTGCAGCAACATACTATCATTAGTGTCCTTAACAACCCTGCCAACCTTCGTATCGTCTGCAAATTTGGACATTAAGCTTGATATACCATCATCAATATCATTTATAACTACTGAAAGCAACAATGGACCCAATTCTGAACCCTGAGGGACTCCACTAATAACATTAGTCCACCAAGAACAGTGTCCATTGATTACCATTCTCTGTCTTGTCCCACTCAACCATCCCTTTATCCATAGCAGCAATTTTCCTCCAATGCCACGCTGCTCCAATTTGTGCAGCAATCTTCCATGTGCTACAGTATCAAAAGCCTTTCTAAGATCCAAATATATGATATCAAAGTTATTCCCTTGATCCAGTTCCTTTGTGACCACATCATAGTATCCAATCAAATTGGTCAGGCAAGACTTTCCCTTAACAAAATCATGCTGTGTCCGAGCTATAACTGAATTCTTGTCTAGATGATCCTGCAGTGCTTCTTTAGCCAGTGCCTGCATTAAGTTTCCTGCAACAGAAGTTAAACTAACAGGTCTGTAATTACTTGTGTTCCCTTTGATCCTCCTTTGTGAATTGGGGTAACATTTGCACATCTCCAGTCCATGGGTACCTCCCCTGTGTTCAAAGAAGCTCTCATAATTATGGCTAAGGGTTTGCTTACTTCCTTTGTTGCCTCCTTTAATATAACTGGATAGATCCCGTCCACCCTGGGTGCCTTTTTTATGTTTATCTTCAACAATTTCTCCTCCACTTTCCTCTCAGTTATTACAAAATCATCCAGCTTGCTGCCAGAGTTTAACTCACCTCTGGCATTCCCCTCCCTGAATAACTCCTCATGGGTGAATGCAGATGCAAAATACTCATTTAGTTTGTTAGCCACTTGAGCAGGATCATCAACAGTTTAACCGTCAATATCCAGTAGACCAATTTGATTCATCCCTTTCCTTCTAGAGTTTACGTAGGCGAAGAACTCTTTGTTGTTTTTCTTTGCATCCTTTTCCAAAGATTTCTCATAATCTGCCTGTGCCTGCGTAATCTCCTTTGTGACTTGGTTGCACACCAGCTTATATCTATCATAGGCTTCCATGTCACCCATTAATTTATATGTATCCCATGCATTTTTCTTCTCTGCCACATGTCTCATTAGTTCATCTGACATCCATTTAGGCCTAAATCTTGAACAATATTTCTTAGTTTGTATGTAAAGCCTAGTAGCCTACAAGATAAATTCTTTGAATGCTTCCCATTTTGAATTTGCTGTTGGTAACATCATCAGTTGGTCCCACTGTATAGAATTTAAATACTGTTTCAGACCACCGTAGTCACCTTTATGAAAGCAAAATCCCTTCCCTTTCGTCTCTCTCTGTCTTCTCCCTCTTTGAGTAAATCCCACTTCAGCACACTGTGATCACTACCACCTAGTGGTTCCTTTATCTGCAGATTCTTAATGCATGAAGAATCACTACCCACAAATTCCAGTCAGTATCTGGGAAATTAAAATCCCCCATTATAAGACTCTCTGATTTACTGGCCCACTCTATTTCCCTGTACAGTTCCTTATTATACTCATCAGAGTCATTAGGCCAATAGCACACTCCTACTCTCAATTTTGATCTACCAATGCTTATGTCACACCAAACTGACTCGACACTGCACTGTACAGCGATGTCGACTGGCTTCACATCCTTGGATTTTGTGTTTTTTGACTAATTGTATAACCCTTCCTCCCTTGTCTATCCTTCCTGAACACATTGTACTCCCCAAAGTTTGACATTTGTCAATGTTAAACTTCAGTTCCCACTTCTCAGCTCAATCTGCCCGACTTTCCTACATCCTGTTGCAGTAACACTACCATTACTGTCATTAACAACCATGCTGAACTTAGTATCACCTTGAAACTTGGGTATTAAGACTATATTCCTTCATCTCAATCATTGATAAATATACAAAACAACAGTGGGCCCAGCACCCAAACCTGGGGGTCCGCAGACCTCTGGGAAGGGGTTTTTGGGAAGCGCTGACATAGAAGACAACATATTATTGTTATATAATAAATGTTATTTCCTTCCTAGGGACCTACAGGTGGCAAATCTTTCACTGGGCTTTCATTATGAAAATTTTGCTCTTTAATTCAAATATATATATATATATATATACACAGGTAGTTCCCGCTTTACGAGTTTTAGCTTTATGAGTTCCCGAGTTAAAGAGTTCTTTTTTTTTTCTTTTTCAAATATAAAGTATCAACAGAATCGAAAACATAAACATTAATTGCAATAAATAAATGCTACACATTCATAAATATGGCATTTCAAATCACGAATCACACACGCGTAGCTATATAATACATTACTACTATGAATGCATTTATTTGTTCAGGCAGAGATAAGGAGGGAGGTCCAAATCTTAAAGAATTTTGGAAAGAAATTCCATATTTTAGATGCAATCAAAATAATAAGAGCCTGAGACAAAATTACAGAGAAAAACATAGTGTCTGGAATAAATTCTGTCATCGTTTTTGATAATTTTGAAGGATTTAAAGAACCAGCAAAGGTTGTAAAAAATTAAATAGAAGCAGTCATTAATATTGCTAACCAATTGCAGCTTGAGGTTTCTGCAACTAATTTCACTGATCTGCTTCAAACACATAGTGAAGAGCTCGCAAATCAAGACCTCCTTGAAATGGCAAAATGTGAATAAGCTGAGGAAAAAGAAGATTTAACTGAAGAATCTCCTGTTCGTTCCTTTACTCTCAAGGGGCTTGAAGAAGCTTTTCAACAGAGAAAAGCAATTGAGATTTTCGAGTCAAGATTCAAATTTTGCACGCACTAGAAAAGTTGCTACAGATTTTAAAAAATGCTTATGCATGCGATCATGAAATTTCTAAAGAAAAGAGAAGGCTGTCTTGGAAACATGACTCTTGAAGCATTTTCACAGAAGAAAACAACTCCTTGTGCTTCCAACAAACCAACGAGTGCTGAGCCAACAACAAATGAAGAACCATCAACGAGTGTGCATTTAGTCGATGATGATGAAGAATAAACATTCTTTAATATTTGTATGATATAAATAATTTATTTATTATTATAATTTGCTTGATTTTAAAGGCTGTTTTCATTTCTTTGGATAAATAAATCATTGTTTAAGCATAAACTATTGTTTTGTTGACCTTTATTTAACATTACTGTAGCCAAATTTCATTGTTGAGAATGTAACCCCTGTTTTTAACATTACGTCTGTGGGAAAAAATTCCCGCTTTATGAGCTCATGCTAGGAACAAATTAACTCTTAACGTCCGGAACTACCTGTATATAAAAAGTTTTCATTAGTATTTTGTAAAATATGCTATGTAATGCTTTCCCACTTTTTGCAGCCAATTATTTTAGAATATTTTATGTAGAGATTTTATTCAGTATCTATCATGTTAACTTGAGTAATGCAGAAATTAATGAATGATACCACAATTATTAGCTATGATTCACTTTCTAGAATTCTCATTTGGTATACAAGTATTTCAAAATTTTAATATAGCTAATGCTATATTAGCCTATACAAAATTGAAGAAAATAAAGACACTTATCCCATTTAGTGTTTGGTGACCTGCAGGGCTTCCTTTTTGTTTGATAACATTTAATAAGCAATGTAAAACTTTGGTAGTAGGTCCGTCATGCTTGAAAAAAAAATTACAGGGGCAAGTACATTGATATTCTCTAAATACCAACAATAAGAGTTTTTTTATACACCCACATACCCATGTATAACTGTACATCTCAAACTCGCACTTCTACAAGCACTCAAAGTTGTTTTTAAAGTTGTGTAAATTTATAATTATGCATTTTTTGTATTTTAAAATAAATTATTCTTTGGTAATATTCATAATTTTTTGTTACAGGAAGGAAGGGCTGGGGATGCACAGAGTCTGCACAATCATCATTAGTACTCCTGCAGACCTTGTTGCTAACACTCAGCAATTTGTTTCTGCTTCCTGCTTCTCTTGTTGCTACAAAGAGAAAAATGTACACAGAAGCTGTTGTATATATTATTACTATGATATTCTCCATGGTAAGTGTGTAGGGTGTTAATAATATTTCAAAATTATGAAAAGTATGAGGACTTCCTCATTTCTCTTGAGTTTTTCAACCAGTATAGTGTAACCGCTTGATAAATACAGTGTTCTTAATGTTCGCAGAAAAACAAACTTGTGTTTCCACGAGTTCCCTTTATATTGTTTTTCTTTCAAACGAATGGCCCTGCCAAGAAGTTAGTTTGCCATTTGCTAGTATGTGTTAGTCTCTCAAAGCAAACAGCATTCACTATTTTATAACTTTTAAATTCTAAGAACATTTCACTCTTATTGATGTACTGGTTCACTGTACATGTTGGGCATAGCCTCTTTCTGTACATATCTTTGAGCAAACTGGATTTGCTACTTAGTGTGTTGATCTCATATTGTGGATGCACTTAATCAGAAATTGCCTTAGTATTGCACAGTGAAGAAGTATATTGCTTTTCAATTCAAGTGTACACCATTACCCAGACCTAGGCTTCAATCCTTTATGGATTTCATCATTGGGCTGGTAGGCATTGTGATGATATATATCCCCAATACATGGGATGTGAGATGGTGCAGTAAGTGAAGTAGACATAATTAAGTTCAGGACAAAAGCCCTGAACTTAATTTTCTAAACAGTTCATTTTTTGTGACAAATTAAAATCTATTTTTCAGCCTCAAGCTGCTTATCTCTGTCTAATTTCCCTCTTGGTCACAGAATATTACTTGCATATAATGCATATTGTAATGTGTCTCAGTTTTTATAATTGAAGGAATCGAATTACTGCTGTATATCTTAATCTGTCTTTACAAAGAAAATAGTTGAACAGATTAGTATGTTCAGATGGTTTCCGATATGAATTAAGAAAAACACATCACTGCCTGTATTAACAAGAATTTATTAAACTTAGAGGTCTAAACATAATACTGGAAGAAAATAAAACACTACCCTTCCGTGATGTGCTGGTGAAGAAAGCAGAAATTGGCTTCATAACAATAGACCAGGTAACACCTTGCAGCCAATGTGGAAGCTGAGGACTAAGATCAGTCCACCTTGGCATTCAGCTAACTGCCAGTTTGTAGCAAGTATCCATTACAAGATCCAAAGCCACTCGGGCTCTATTTTTCACTTTACTTTTCTTTGTTCTGTGGATCCAAAATCAGATAAGAGAAATTGTTAATTATCCTACCAGTATATTATATCATAACTCAGTGATTTTCAATCAGGTTGCCGCAACAACATTCCAGGGGCGCCATATAATTTGGGTTTAAGTTACTTAAACCTTTTTTTTATTTTTTTTTATTTATATATTTATTTCATTATAAAAGGTGAATAATATCTTTTTAATTTTGTGGTGATCTATAATTGATGTTTATTATAATTGATATTTTTTATATATCTATATAAAAAATAAAATTTTATATATACAGGGTGTCTCAAAAATATTGGTACAAATGTTTAGGGGAGGTAGGTAACAGCTAAAGGAATGTGAATCGCATAGGAACCCATAACCGGAAACGTCACCGTAAGTCAGTAAACGGTGCTGTTCATCAGTTCGCGAGAGGGAAAATTTCTAGTTTACTCATTCAAGCAGTAGTCGCTGTACAAAGAGCATGCATCGATATACGAACTGTGAGCTGGCAGACATGCACCTAGTGTATGGATTAGCAGAGAGCAATGGACGAGCCGCTCAACGAATTTATGGAGAACGCTTCCCAGACAGACATGTACCGGACCACCGTTTGTTTGCGCGTGTGCATCAAAATTTGTGTGATTATGGGTCATTTAGAGGTAACAGGAGTAGTGCGGGCAGACCACGTTCGACGCAAACTCTCACCATGGAAGAGAGTGTGTTGAATGCCATCCAGAATAATCCTACTACCAGCACACGTGACGTTGCCTTTGCCTTAGGAACGTCTCGTTGCAGTATACAGCGTGTCTGGCACGACGATTCCTTACACCCCTTTTATCTCCAAAGGGTTCAGTTACTGCTCCCCCAAGATCATCCTGCACGTGTGGCTTTTGCGCAGTGGTTTCTCCAAGAAAGTGTTCAAGACTTGAATTTTCCAGGCTATGTTTTGTTCACGGATGAGGCTTATTTCACTCGGGAAGGCTTATTCAATCAGCACAATGTTCATGTGTGGGCTCACAACAACCCACATGGTGTGTGCCCCCATGCAACACAACATCGCTTCGCAATAAATGTGTGGGCAAGTATGGTCGGTGACTGCTTAGTCAGTCCATACCTGTTACCATCCCGCATGAACTCCGCTAAATATAGTATCTTTCTTGAACAAGTTCTACCAGGGTTACTTGACAATGTTCCAGCAAATGTCTTTCTGTGGGGGGCCCTCAAATCTATTGTGTATGAATCGCCTGTAGAGAAGGAAATGGATCTCGTGGCGAGACTCGTCTGCGCTGCTGCTACTGTCAAAGAAACTCCAGGTGTGTTCGACCGTGTCTGCCAATCCATGCTGCGTCAGTGTTACCCATGCATCACATCTCATTGTGGAACCTTCGAGCATCTGTTGTAACATCATGAAATGCATCCATCTCATACTCCATTGTTAATATTATGTCAAATAAATGTTTGCCACTAATTACTGTCTTGTGTCATTTCTGCTTCTTGTGCCTCTGCTACTACTTTCCCGTGACGTTTCCGGTTATGGGTTCCTATGCGATTCACATTCCTTTAGATGTTACCTACCTTCCCTAAACGTTTGTACCAATATTTTTGAGACATCCTGTATATATATAATTTGTATTATTAATTGTAATTTTGTTTATAGTTATATTATTGTAATAACTATCATATAACATTTTTTTATGTTATACTAGGGGGCTTCACCCCTTGCTCGCTCGCCTCGCTTCTTTTGATAAAATAAAATATAGTTAGGAAAATAAAATAAAATACTTACAGAAGCTTTCAACTCTGTGCATATCTCTTCCTCAGCTATGAATAAATAAATACTTTACTATATCTATATAATATTGGTGTAGATACTCCATAGACAGCTCTTAAAGAAAATCTATAATTGTAGTGTGAAAGGCATCATTTCATGTGTATCTGATATTGTGCCCATCCTTCACGAGTTACCATGTATTGCACTACCTCGAATAAGTAATGCTTCACTAATAGAGAAGACTATTGTCACATTCTCAGTGGGCACCACCACCCAGATGGCACTTTTTAAAAGCTAGTTGGCTTTTCATTGATGGGTGCCTTTCGCACTATGATCGTAGTTTTTCTTTAAGAGTTGTCTATGGGGTATCTACGCCGATATTATATAGAATAGAATCTTAAACTCTTAAAATATTATGCCTTGTTGCATTTAGTTTATTTAAATAAATATGGAACATATGGAAATCAAAAATGGTACCGCATGGTCGTGTTAGGTAAACATAGCACTTGACCACACTTAAACAGAAGTTATATAAACATAGTTCCTGACCATGCTTAAACAGAAGTTTGTTTTACCACAGTAAAACAAGCTTCTGTTACGTATTTGTTACGTATTACCACATAATCTACATCCCTCTTCTTCCATTAGCTGAATAAATATCATTGAGGAAAATTATTTTAACTTACCAAAAGAGATACACACACACACACACACACACACACACAGAGAGAGAGAGAGAGAGAGAGAGAGAGAGAGAGAGAGAGAATCGGATCTAACAAGCAGAGTAGCGGTGCCACAAAATAAAATAAGTTACTTAGGGGTGCCGTTATTAAAAAAAGGTCAAAAACCAATGTCATAACATTAATTAATTACCACTGAAGAACAAGAAGATCCACAGAGATGGGTCATAACATATGATCTCTTAGCAGTCTGTTCCAAATTTTTAACATTAGATTTTTTTTACACATTCAGTGAAGTGAACCCACCATTTATTCATAGCCTTGACATATATTTCTATTAGACTTCTAACAGATAACTTATATGACTGGTCTGAAAAATGACAATTAAGCTTTAATGCTAGTGAATGTAAGTTCTGCATCTGGGTCATTTAAGGTATTTAAGGTTTTCTTGTTTTTTGAGGCAATCTCCAGGGTTCCCCCTATGCACCGCAGTATCAGTGGTACTTTTTTATAAATGTCATAATAGAAAATCATTAAATATAAACCTAATATTATGAAACAATGGCATAATCAAAGGTAGGAGAATAATATCTGTTTTATCCATTGCTACTAAAAATATATATTAATAGTAATCTTTTAAAATTAATAGATTTCTTTAAAAATTTATTTGAAAACAAAAATATAAATTTCGCAATGAAACTTGAACGTTTCTTACTAAAGTACAATGTGTTAGATCCAAAAAAAAAGAGATCCAACAAATGAGATATACTGTGATACGTGCGAATGCTGCATTTTGATTCGCCATGAGCTGAATGCTATAACTGGTTGTTCTATGAACTGTGAGTCTGAAATCTGATTCAGTTACTGTACAGTCAATGTGGCATGATCATATGGTCTTCTGGAGAATGACGTACAGGATTTTTTTTTTTGTCATTCATATATGTATTATATATATAATATGTACATCTGAGTTTATGACTGATCTCTACTATTTAGATTAATTAATTTATTTATTACTGTTTCTTCTAAGGTAAAAATTAATTTTTACGGTGTTAAATATATAAATTTAAATTTATGTAATTTCAGTATTAAAAATTAAAAGAAGAAATTTTCATTAAATACAAAATGAGCAAAAAATGCAAGCGAACAACGTTAAATAGATTTCTTGATAAAAAACTGAAAACTGTGCAAGAAAATGTACAAATATGTGGAAATGATAATGACATGACATTTTCTTTTCCATCAAGATCTAAAGATGAGAGAAACAAAGACACAGAATTAAAATTTAATTGGCCCCACATTTGGAATGCTGACATGTGGACTGAGAAGAAAAAAGCATATCCTTGGCTTACATGTGACACCGGAAAATTAGGATGTTTGACTTGTGCTGCTTTAAAAAATTTAGGGCCGTCTAAAATGCAGGGAGTTAGCATTTCAAAGGAATGGAGTTTGGTAGTGGTATCATCTTATGGCAAAGATAGAAGTGCACGATTGACATCTTTGCTTAAGAAAATTTATGAATATTCAAAAAGTACTTCACATTTACAGGCTGAAAAAATCTTGCAAGCTGCAAATGAACAACATTTAGAAGCGGTAATTGATCAAATGAATGACTGAAATTTCTAGCACCTGTAAGGTTTACAGAACTGCATATTATATTGCAAAACATGATCGACCATATTCTGACCATTTTGAGTTATTACAACTTCAAGAATTGAATGGCACTGTTATTGCTCATGGTTTGCGATCAAGATTAAGTGCTACTAATATAATAGAGCATGTCGCAAGGCAAATTAAATTAAAATTGTGCCAACAAATTGTGGACATACATGGAAACTTATCAATTCTCATTGATGAGGCTACCAGTCTAAGCAAGAAATCTACTCTGGTTATTTATTTAAAATGTGAAACCAATAAAATGAAAGATCCACATTACTTGTTTCTTGATTTAATTGAATTTCCAGATCAAGCAGCTTTCACAATAACAGTGTCTCTCTTAAAATGTCTTTAAAAATACGGATTTTACGACAGTTATTTAAAACACTATTTAATTTCTTTTATGAGCGATGGGGCAAGTGTTATGTTGGGCAGAAAATCTGGAGTTGGAAATAAATTATTAGAAAAATATCCAAATTTGATCATATGGCATTGTTTAAACCATCGGCTTGAGTTATCAGTTGGAGATGCAATATTAGAAGTTCATGGAATTAACCATTTTCAAATATTTATGGACAAGCTGTACACTTTGTACAGTCAATCTCCAAAAAACCAGAGAGAAATAGAATTTCTCTCTGGTTTTTTAATGGTAGAATAGGTATTTAATGTAAGGTGGGTGGCCCGCTCCTTTAGGACTGTATCAGCAGTTTGGCAAAATTTGCATCTTTATGCCATCATTTTGAAAATGCCAGTAAGATAACAACCGAAACAAAACTGAACAATCCATGTTCAACGGATTATATAAACGAATTTCATCCAAATTTTATTCTAAATTATATATTCTAATTTTAATTATATAAATTATATATTCTATTGATCATATGGCATTGATCTATTGATCAAATCTATTCTATTGATCAAATTAAAAAACAGTTTATTCTAAATTTAGCCCTGATGTACGATATATTGTTTGAGCTATTGATTCTTTCAGTCATTGCAAAAAAAGAGATACGACAATAGTATATGCAGACAAATTGATTCGTTGTACAATTCGTTACTTGGAATTTTTAAAAGATCGTCAAAAAGGAAAAAAGTTGTTAGAAGCCTCAGATGCTATTGAAAAAAATGCAATTATTTTCAGTAACATTAACGGACAATAACAAAGTAACATTAATTCATAGAATCAATTTCTAAACAGTATTATTAATAATATGAAGCATAAGCTGAGTGTTAGTACAGATTCTACTGAATTTACTGAAGGAATTTCAACTTCAGACATTATAAAAGAGTTGCGAATTCTTGAACCAAGCAAATGGCCATCTGAAATTGATCTTGGATTTGGAGAAAATGAAATAGAGTCTCTCTGTAAATGTTTTAATTTATCTTTCACAAAATGTTTGAATGCCTACAGGGATTATTTAGCTAATGATGATTGTAGCGTGCCCACAGATTTGGAACATTTAAAAACTTATTCTAAAATTATAGCTTGCATTTCTTCTGGATGCGAGCGTGGCTTCAGTGTATGAATTTAATATTAACTGAGAAAAGATCCCGTAAACTACACGGTCCACCATTATAATTATGGAATCCAAATTTTTTATGTCTGAACTTGGTTGCGGTCTCATCGTTCTGCTGTTGACCAGTAAACAAAAAGGGCAGTCACACAAGGATATGTAATCAATCCTGTATGGGAATTTCTATGATTCTTCTGAACAGTCTTTTTTATATTATTTTGGAGTTTTTGTTTTCGTTTTTGTTTTTTTTCTTTTCTGATTTTTTAAATTTTTTGTCTTTGTTTTTTACTTTTGAAATTTTTATTTAATAGTTATAAATGAATACTGAACAAATAAGTCAAAGATTAGATTTGATCATATGGCATTGTTTAAACCATCGGCTTGAGTTATCTTGTCTGATTAGATAGCTTGAGTTATCTAATTGTAGTTAATTGACGAGCTTTCCAGTACATTTTTTTTTTTTTTTAACAATACACCTCTGTGCAGTAGCGTCTGAAAAGCAAATTTTCTAAAGCCGGCAAGTGTGAATAAGTGTTGGTGTGTAAAGTTTATGTGTGTGTTATGTTGAGTGCTGGCACCTGACAACTTCGCAGCCAGAGGGTAGTGAACACCTGGTCCGCTGCCCCGTGACTCCCATCCCATGCTACGTGGAGGCATGCAAGGGACCACAAACAGGTAACGACTCTTAGTGGGATGACAAGAAAACTTGTTATTCCAATAAATAATGAAAAGGAAGGAACATAGTGTGAGATGTAGGGGTAAGGGAATGGATGGGAATGAAAGGGGGATGAAAGAAATAGGCATCCCCAGAAGAGGAAGTCAGCAAGAGATTAAAAATTAAAAGATACCAGTGGACAAAGCTTACACAGCCAAATTAAAAGTAAAACTAATATACACATTATTTACAAAACCAACAATTAATATTTCTCTCAACTAGAGAAGAATAGACAAATCACTATTTACAGCAATAAATAAATACCAAATGTGGTTATCAAAACTAACAATCACTTTTGGAGATTCTGAATTATACTAATTTTATGTTAAATTATCAACACTCAAGAATTTTGAAGATGGATTAAATGGATAAAATGGATTCAACATGAAGTTCTCCTAGCAATGTAGTAAAGTTGCTAGGACAGCATGTTGGATTCTGTCAATGATATATAGGAATTCTATCAGTAAAGATAAAGATGTGATTATTGCACCGTACAAATTAATGGTCAGACTACATCTTGAGTATACAGGTCAGAACCTTATTTCAGGAACGATATCAACTGGTTTGAAAGGATAAAAAGAAGAGCATTTGCAGATGCAAAGAGATATTCTTACCAGAAGAGATTTTAGTTCTGCAGCTGCAGAGTTTCAAATATAAGCATCTGCATGTGCTTCCAATTGAGGTGTTTAAAAGACTTTAAAAGGGCTGAGCAATCCTAATGATTGGGGGGGGGGCATATTTCCTCTTTCTAGAACATTGCAAGTAAGAGAATATAATTGTAGACTGAAAGTAAGAAAATTTTCCTTTAGTGAAAGAGTGGTCAGCTGTTGAATCACCTAGACTTGTTATGTCTTAGAGAACTTATGTAGATTTAAGGAAAAATTAGATAAATATTTGAAAGATAAAATATAAAACTAAAGAGATAAATTTCTTTTTTTTAATGTTTTTGTTTATTATATGCTATATAAGCCTTGCTTTCTTTGCATCATTCTGCCACTTTAATACTAACCGGGGATTGAGCAGTTTAGATAATCAATTTTTTCAGTTAAAAGTGAGTCAGATTTAAAATATCTGAAATTTTTGATTTCCCCTACTCCATATTTGTTCACTAAAGTGGTACCATTAATGCCTTTACTAATGGTACTAAAGTGATACCATTAATGCTGCCACTGATAGACAGCACCACACATTTTATTTTGCGGCTGTATCCCTTGTATTGGATGAGGCAACATTATAATTTACTCAGCTACAAGACTAAACAGCACACTATGGTACATAGGGACTTCACTTAAAATTAGGTAATGTTAAATTAGGTCTCTATGTACTATATTTTTAGACTTTCAAGAAAGATCAAACAAGAATATAAATGTTGTTTGTTTCTTAATAATCTCTTTTCATGATACTGAATACATTATTGTAAGCTAGGTGCCCATGAGCAATATTTTTCATTGCTTAGTGAAAAATTTTACACTAACTGAATTCTGAACATTAAAAACACTCTCTCATGCCACAAATAAATTGTGGTGTAACAGCTTTCATAATATTCCTTAATGCATCAAATGACACAAATGCTACCTGTTTGTTAAGCACACATGCCCACACCCATCTTCATCATGGATGTGGAGGCATTTGTTGTGCAGAAGGAAATATGTTGGCTTGTGGCCAAGCACATATTTGCCTCTGGAGATTGGGAAGGTGAGGTAACGTTATTATATCATATGAATGGTGCCTCCAATTATTTTAACTTATTCAAAACAAGATAAGATGTTTTGGGAATGGGGAGAATTGATGTATATCACCGTCTATTAATAAATCTTTCAAGCCAGTGGACATCGCTGGACAGTGCAGTGTCGAGTCAGTTTGGTGTGACATAAGCATTGGGAGATCAAAATTGAGAGTAGGAGTGTGCTAGAGGCCTAATGACTCTGATGAGTATAATAAGAAACTGTACAGGGAAATAGAGTGGGCCAGTAAATCAGAGAGTCTTATAATGGGAGATTTTAATTTCCCAGATATTGACTGGAGTTTGGGGGCTGGTCACTCACACACTAGCAAGGCTTTTGTGGATTTATTGGATGATTGTTTTCTACATCAACATGTTTGGGAGGCAACTAGAGGGAGGAATACTCTTGATTTGATTATCAGCAGTGATTCTTCATGCATTAAGAATCTGCAGATAAATGAACCACTAGGTGGCAGTGATCACAGTGTGCTGAAGTGGGATTTACGCAAAGAGGTAACTACCATTAGGGGTAAAGGGAAGGGTTATTGCTTTCGTAAAGGCGACTACGATGGACTGAGACAGTATTTAAATTCTATACAGTGGGACCAACTGATGATGTTACCAACAGCAAATGCAAAATGGGAAGCATTCAAAGATCTTATCTTGGAAGCTACTAGGCTTTACATACCAACTAAGAAATATTGTTCAAGGTTTAGGTCTAAACGGATGTTAGATGAACTGATGAGGCATATGGCAGAGAAGAAACATGCATGGGATACATACAAATTAACACATGACACAGAAGCCTATGATAGATACAAGTTGATCTGTAACCAAGTTACAAAGGAGGTTAGGCAGGCGAAGGCAGATTATGAGAAATCTTTGGCAAGGGATGCAAAGAAAAACAGCAAAGAGTTCTTTACTTATGTAAACTCTAGAAGGAAGGGGATGAATCAGATTGGTCCTCTTGATATCGATGGGTCAACTGTTGATGATCCTGCTCAGGTAGCTAACAAACTAAATGAATATTTTGCATCGACATTCACGCATGAAGAGTTATTTAGCGAGGGGAAAGCCAAGGGTGTATTCAACTCTAGCAGTAAGCTAGAGAATCTTGTAATAACTGAGAGTAAAGTCCAGGAGAAACTGTTGAAGATAAACACAAGAAAGGCACCTGGGGTGGATGGGATCTATCCAGTTATATTAAAGGAGGCAGCAGAGGAAGTAAGCAAAAACCTTAGCCATAATTATGAGAGCTTCCTTGGACTCAGGGGAGGTACCAGCAGACTGGAGATGTGCAAATGTGACCCCAATTCACAAAGGAGGATCAAAGGCTGACACAAGCAATTATAGACTTGTGAGTTTAACTTCTGTTCCAGGAAAATTAATGGAGGCACTAGTTAAAGAAGCATTGCAGGATCATTTAGACAAGACTTCAGTTATAGCTCGAACACAGCATGGTTTTGTTAAGGGGAAGTCTTGCCTGACCAATTTGATTGGATACTATGATGCAGTCACAAAGGAACTGGATGCAGGGTATAACTTTGATATTATATACTTGGATCTTAGAAAGGCTTTTGATACTGTTGCACATGGAAGACTGCTGCACAAATTGGAGCAGTGTGACATTGGAGGCAAATTGCTGCTGTGGATAAAGGGGTGGCTGAGGGGGAGAAGACAGAGAGTGGTAATCAATGGACACTGCTCATCGTGGACTGATGTTATTAGTGGAGTCCTCAGGGCTCAGTGTTGGGTCCATTATTGTTTTCTGTATTCATAAATGATACTGATGATGGTATATCAAGCTTAATGTCGAAGTTTGCAGACGATACAAAGGTAGGCAGGGTTGTCAAGGACACTACTGACACTATGCTCCTGCAACAGGATCTGGAAAGGTTGAGCAGATGGGCTGAGAGGTGGCAAATGAAGTTTAACATTGACAAATGTAAAGTACGACACATGGGAAACAGCAACCCCAGGGCAACGTATTAACTCTGTGGTACTACACTGACAGTGGTAGAGAATGAAAGGACCTGGGGGTGGTTGTGCAGGCAGATATGAAGTTCTCTGAGCAGTGCAGACGGGCTGCAAGAGTAGCTCATGGTGTATTGTCAATGATATATAGGACTTTTTCTAGCAGGGATAAGGAGGTGATTATTCCCTTGTATAAGGCAATGGTCAGGCCACACCTAGAGTACTGTATACAGTTCTGGAGGCCTCATTTCAAGAAGGATGTAGAGCTGCTGGAACGAGTACAGAGAAGGGCAACAAGATTAGTGAATGGGACAAAGGGGTGCTCTTATGAAGAAAGGCTTAAGTTTTGCAAATTACAGTGTCTGGAGACTAAGCACCAGCGAGGTGATCTGATAGAGGTGTATAAAGCAGTGAATGGTTTGAGCATGCTCAATGCTGATGGGATTCTTCCTCTCGCTCAGAATAATCACCTGAGAGGGCATAAATTCAGATTGAGGAGGGACAGATGTAGGATGGACATGCGGAAATTTGCCTTTAGCCAGCGAGTGGTTGGTTGGTGGAACAGACTTCCATCCCTTGTCGTGGAAGTTGATAGCCTAAATAAGTTTAAGGCTCAGCTGGACAGGTATTTTGAACGAACAGAGGGGTGAAGTGGAAGTGGTTTTTTTTTTTTTTGGCTGATGCTGCATAAGCTTGCTTTCTTGCATCAAATGCCTCTACTAATGCTAGTTAGTATACTAATAAAAAAAATTATGAATATTGGAAACTGTATAATAAAATTAAAATAAAACTAGATCAGTACTGCATTTTCATAACTAAGACGGTAGAAGATTTGTATTAAAGAAAATGCAAACAGAGCAGACTCAATTTTCTAATATCGTTTGCAATAGCTTGTAATCCTTTTGACTATCATATAATAGTTTTGTTTGTTTTAACCTTTCATTTTAGTTCTATCATGCTTGTGATGCAGAAGCCTATAGATATTGTGTGGCCAAATATGAAGTACTGCAGTTTTGTGATTTCTATTCAGCCCTGCTTTCTTTCTGGATAACCTTAATAGCAATGGCCAATTTATCTCCATCTCTTACCTCAGTTGCCCATATGATCGGAGCATTAGGAATCGCCTTAGGTGTTGAATATCAAAGAACTGGTTTCTGGGTATTTGTAATCCCTACTACTGTAGGAATGCTTATTATTATATTTTCTTGGGTAAGTGATTTTATATTTGCATTTCCTATTTTTTGTCATTAAAATGTAATGTTATTGAAAGTAATTTCTGTGTATTAGGGACATGTTATTATATTTTCATAACTACAGGCAGGCTATTATGAGCCCATTCCACTAAACAGAGAATAACACTAAGGTAATTGATCCTTTTTAACTTTCATTTTTGTTTTATTATATTCAAACTGCTATTTCCAAGGAACTGAATATATCTGATAATTTATCTGAACTTAGAAAAAGGTATATATTTACTCCTTTTCATATAAGCATGTAATTAAGCTTTGAGTTTTGCAATCCATTATAGCCAACTTCGAACACTCTTGATGTATGTGAGGTCAGTAACTGATCCCAAAATCAGGACTGCTATAGATGTAGATAGTTAAGCACAATATTTAAATATTATACTTATTATTATAATCACACTGGTCAACAAGGTTTTGGTAACATAAAAGGAGACTAACTTTTTAAATTAATTCTGTTATGCTAATTCAGAATGAACCTGAGCAAATAAATTTTACAGCACATTACAGTTTTGGGAGAACTAAAAAAGAAATAATTGATATTCATAATAATATTAGAAAATAAGCATCAGTTACTGAATGTAGGCTTAGCATTAGTAGAGGCATACGATGCAAGAAAGCAAGCTTATGCAGCATCAGCCAAAAAAACCTCTCCCATTTCAACCCTCCATTTGTTCCAAATGCCTGTACAGCTCAGCCTTAAATTTATTTAGGCTATCAACTTCCACAACAAAAGATGGAAGTCTGTTCCACCAATCAACTACCTGCTGGCTAAAGGCAAATTTCCACACATCTATTCTACAACTGTCTTTCCTCTATTCCTGAATAGAGGAGGATGACTTGTAATTATGAGCATCTGATACAATAACCTATTGTAACAGGTTTGTGCATGTTAGTTGTCTTTTATCTGGTTACATTTGAGGCTAGTTGCATGTTTCATTATCTTTGTTTTTCTTTGTACAGAGTGGTTTTCTGACATATAAAAATATGGAGAAACAATGCCACAATGAATTTGTGAATTTATCAAATAGTGTTTGTTATTTGTATGGATAAATTTACACCAAAATCGTGATGTTAGTCTGTAACAAAAATAATTAAATGTGCTGATACTCTCTACCAAAATAGAGATAATCATAATGAAATTTGGGAGATCAGACAGAAGTTGGGCACTACTTGCCACATATTGTATTATGTATATTTTACTGAAAAGATAAAGAAAAGAAGAACATGCTGTTTGCTATTTCCATGTTTATCTCCAACATTATATACAGAATTTTTTTGGCCTCAGTTTCCATTGTTTTCATTGCAGTTTGTACATTATACAGATCAAGATCAAAGAAACAGAACTAATTCTTATCTTCTGTGAAGGCATATGGTCTCTGTTTGTTGTTTTTCCAATGCATCACTTTCTTAATGAGACAACGTATGTTCACTGAAACCCTTCCGGTGAAAGAGCAGTCTGCTTATCATTCAGATTCTTTGCCACCTGTCTAGCCAATATTTTTGTTCTTTTCAAATAATTATTCAGAATTAAATGTATTAAACTAACAGAAATGTGTGTGATATATATACTGTTACATGTTTGGCATTACGAGCTTCCATACATGTTCCTTGATAACCATTTGTTGCCGTGCTTGGCTGTCTGAAGAAAAAAAAAAATATATGTTTGTTATCAATACTCTCTCTCAGAATAGAACATTATTTGCAAACTATACATCAGACTTACTAACTGCCATGGCAAGATATACATCATTTTTCATCTCTTTTGTCACTTTCAAGGAGGTTTAAATTTGAATCCTGTTTGTAACAGAAGGAATCTGGGACTCGAAAAGCGGCAATAACCAGCGTAGCCTTGTTTTTAAGCTGGGATAAGGTTATTACTCTCGTGCAGAGTGAAGGGTTTCCCTATGTGTTCCCCCCCCCCATTCTGCAAATAGACAAATGAGACAGTCTTTTAGAACGTATGTGAACGTACAATTGAGGCAATATACTGCCATGGCTTAAAGATTCCTTCATACTAATTCCAGACAGCAGCAAAAAGCTTAGATGCTGACAGATTTGCTAAGAATTTCAGCTGCATTTATGGATAAAAAATGTGATGATAGCCAGAAACATTATATGGAAATGTAATTCGTTGCTGCCAAAGTTCTGCAAAATTTCCACTATCACTGTAGCTTTATGTTAGCACTGTCCAAAACAGTGAGAAAGCATTACATCTAGTCACCACCTTTAGCAATGAACATGCCCAACAGCTGTTTTGCAACTGCCAATAATCCTTCAGATTATAGTTGAATGAATTTCCAGCCCCACTGATATAGTGATACCAGTGTTCAATATATCAGTATTTTACTATTCATTAACTCATTCTGGTTTTGATGTAAAAAGATGATGACGTGAGACATAGTAAAAGCCAGAGCTTTTATAGGTTCACAATTTTTCTGTAGAATAGTATTGCATGCCGCACTGTTTGCTGTTTTACATTAAGTTCTGTATTTTCTTACTGTTATTTTTAGCATATACAGGTAACCCTTGTATAACTCCGTACTTGTACAACGCAGTTTATAAATTGTGGCTACCCTTGTGTGACACAGTCATGGTTTCGATATAACGTTATCTACAAATTGTTATATCCCTTCTTTTCACACACTTTTACCAGACGACTTAAAAATCAAACTTTATGTTCATTAAATTTGTGTCTGCTCGTATAACGGGTGTAGTTGCCAGAATTGAATTTATATAAGGGGAAACATGCAAGTACATCAACATATTTTTTTGTGTAGTGCCAATTTTTTACCTTATAAAGAGTTAATTGTTGCACAAGTAGTTATAAATAGTGAATTTATTCGGGGAATACCCCTTGGCATAAAAAATTTATTTTTTATAGTAATGGCCACCAAAACTGCAAAAGAAGGGGAAAAAAACAACATTGAAAAGAAAATTCATTTCTCTTGAAGAAAAAATTAAAATCTTGGATTGGTTGAAAAATGGAGAAAAACTAGGAGTTGTTACAAGGACTTTGAATTTAAATGAATCAACAATTCGTACAATCAAACAAAATGAGCAGAAAATCAGAGATAGTGTTATTGCTGGGTCAATGATAAGTGCAAAGCGTGTTGCTCGTGTACACGATATTTTAATGGAAAAAATGGAGGAATCTCTAATGGTTTGGATTGAAGATTGCACTCACAAGAAAATGCCTTTGAGTGGAAACCTTATTAAACAAAAAGCCCTCAAAATTTATCAGTCTTTAAAAGAACTTGAACAATATTTTTCAGAAGAAAGCTCTCGGCATGAATTTTGTGCCAGTAAGGGCTGGTTCGAAAATTTTAAAAAGTGATTTTCTTTGCATAATCTTCAGCTCCAAGGAGAATCAGCATCAGCAGATGTAGATGCTGCCCGAAAATTCCCAGAAGTACTTTTAAAAATCACTGAAGAAGGTGGATATAGTGCAGACCAGGTATTCAATGCAGACGAATTTGGGTTAAACTGGAAAAAAATGCCAAAACGCACTTATATATCGAAAAATGAAAAAACAGCTCCTGGATTCAAAGTTTCTAAAGACAGAATTACTCTACTCTTTTGTAGTAATGCATCAGATGATTACTTTACAAAACCAATGTTAATTAACCGATCTTTAAATCCTCATGCTATGAAAGCAATTGACAAGTCCATCCTCCCTGTTTATCGGAGAGCCAACAAAAAGGCATGGCTTACAGCTAGCATCTTTGAAAATTGGTTTTTTAACCGTTTTGTGCCTGAAATAGAAAGAAAAAGAATATCGACTTTAAAATTTTACTAATTTTAGATAACACGCCAGGACACTCAAAAATGTAACCCATCCGAATATTAAAATAATTTATTTGCCGCCTAACACAACGTCACTTATTCAACCCCTTGATTAAGGGATAATTTCAACATTTAAAGTGTATTATATTCGCCAAACATTTGAATTTTGGAAAAAATAGAATCTAATCCAAACATGACACTGCCTCAAGTGTGGAAAGAGTTTTCAATATTTAATTGTGTAAAAATAAATTATTTCTCTATGTGTAAAGGAGTTAAAACCCTCTACACTGAAATGTTGCTGGGAAAAAATATTGCCTGGTGTTGTCCTTAATCAAAATTTTGTACCTCCTGTGGATGCTGAACTAAGTCATATAACAAACCTGGCACACATTTGTGGTGGCGAGGGATTTTCCAATATGGTTTAAAATGAAATTCGTGAATTAATTGATGAAGAAACAGATTTAAATGAGGAGGAATTGGTTCAATTAATAGAAGACGGCAAACCAAATACAAATGGTGAGGAAGTTCTACTGAAGATCCTGATTGTGCTGAGTCTGTTTTAAGAATTCAGTCTAAAGAAATTAGCAGAAGGGTTAAATTTGGCACAAAAGTTAGGAAGTTATTTTACGGATAATGATCCCTCAACAGAGTGCTCGGAAAAATTCAAAAGACAATTGGACAGTTGTTTAGCCCCATATTGTGAACTTAATAAAAAAATTGCAGATAGTGGTAAGCAAAGTCTTATTACCGACTTTCTGATAAGAAAACCAGCTGAAGTACCCAGTGAGAATTATACAAATGATTTTGAAAAGATTTCAGGTGATAACGACATCCGGCCACTCGTAAATAAAGAATATCTACCAAATATTTTTTCTGAAGACAGTGATGACGATTAAAATATCCATTTCTTTAATTTTGAAATTTATGCATTATGTGCAATGAAATTTAGGTACAATTCCTAATTTTTATAATTTTATGCTACGTATTTGTTAAATAGTTAGTTACATGAATCCTTGAATGAATAAAATATGTTTTTGTTAAATGTCATTGTTGTTTTTATAATTAAAAAAAACACTACAGAACATAACCCTACATTTTGTATGAAACCTGAACCTCATATAATGTGATTTCTATAACGCGTGATATTTCTGGAACCTAACCTCTGCGTTATACAAGGGTTACCTGTGTGTGTATATATATATATATATATATTTATTTATTTATTTATTATTTTTTTTTTTTTTTTGTAGGGTATACTTGTGTGGTTATGTTTTATTAAATTATATAACTTTTGATGGTGTTGATGGCAAGTTGTCACACAGATATGTTACGAGAAAGAAAACTGCTATACTGCATTTGAGAGAAACGGCAGTCTGGTTTCTGCAGAACTGTAGACAGGAAGTCACTTTACACACACTTTTCTCTGAGGGCTGATGGGTCTTCCTGTGTGCAAGTTATGTGGCACCATTTTAAGTATCTTGGATACTTAAATCAATTGTGCTAATTTTAATAATACATGACATATATGTTCCATTGCTTTTAAATCATCTGACTGATCCTTATATGCTCAGGTTTTATTTGACAGTGACAGCATGTCTTAAATTTTTAAACTATACCAATCTATATATATTTTATTGTTGTAACCTATTTGTAGGTACCCTACTACTTTTTTAAATTTTATTTCTGAATTTGGTGCATCATAGCCCAATTTGCCACATCATTAAAAATAAAATCAGTCTATTGAGAAAACAAGTTTTATAACTAGTTAATTACTTGTAGAAATTTGCAATTATAAGGGTAAACAAAACTGAAAGTTTGGAATTTTTATAAATAACAGCAGCAAAAATAATAATTTTGTTGTTATTTTGTTATTATTGTTATTTGTTTAGTGATGCATTTTGAGATGTCATATGTTTCTAGGTTCCCAGCCCTAGAAACACATGACATTACAAAATATGTATCTTCCTGGTCATAATTTTCTGTGAGAAAGCTACAGTGGACTGTCAGAAGTACTGGGAATGACATCATTGTACTGCATACCCATTTTAGCTGTGGGAGACTTCTGTCAGTGTAGCCACTATGGCATTGTCAGAAGTGAAAAACCTCACGACTAGGCACTGAATATGAGTTTGGGGAGGGGATCTTCTCTTGCTTTTTAGTTGATCATAGCCTAATAAATAAAGGTGGTGATTCCCCCCCCCCCCACACACTTATTCTCTTTTGTAACATTTGATGCTCAGCCCTGAAGTTTGCTATTTCCAGCAGTAGTTCCAGCTGTAAACTTAGCTTCCCATAATCAACAAAGGTATGCCGGTCAGCATGATGCTGTCTCATGTGCTCCCAGTGATTCTCAATGGCCTGAACAAATCGTGGAAAATCCAGCAAGAGTTGTAGCAGCCAACATGTGACATTTCATCCAACCAGGTTACTAATCCAGGTCACCTGCTCATAACAGCCAACCACAGCACAAGCCTCCCTCCCCTTTGCTGAAACAAAGGGTTAAGAAATTTCACAACAGCAAGAAGCCTTGTTAAAAGTCTTTCCGTGTTTAGATATTCTTATTGCCATAGTCAGAGAGCTAAAATATAGGTAAAAATGTATAGCCTCTCAAAATTCATCCCTGAATTTTATCTTTATTATTCATCAGAATTTCAAATTGCAGTCTTGTTTTCCCTTTTAACTGCATGTCCATATGATTTTAAAAAATCTGTTTTTCTCAGATATAGTGTGGTATTTTTCTTTCCCATAAATTGCATACATTTCCAGTAATGAGGTTATATTATTACTAAATAAAATTAGATTTTTTTTCCCCCTGCTTTCCTCCTTAGGGCTTTAAATGTTACCACTCCCAAATGTGCTATCCTGCAAAGATCAAGTGGTTGCTTAATCTCTTCCCTGGCATTGTTTTAGCCTCATCAGGACTAATTCTGTTTGCATTTGTGGAAACAAAAAATAACTACAAATATGTGCATAGTTGTTGGCATGTTGTAATTGCCCTTTCTGTTATATTTTTGCTTCCACTGAAGGAAAAGATGTCTAATTCTTGCTGTTCATCACCCAGAACAGAAGATCCAGCAGATCAGGATGTGGTGTTTAACAATTTATCAGTTGCAAGTGTTTCAGAGTTGAAAGATATCAGTGAATATCATAATTCAGATATGCAATCCCTTGTCAGTGAGCGCAGATACTGACCAACTATAATGTTTAGCAGAGCCAGTTACTGTAAATTTGACTCAAAATCACAGGAAATGGTTATTGTGATAGAACACTTAATAACTAATACTGGTTGTGAAAAAAAAAAATATTTTTAACAACTGTACAAGATGTTATTTCTCTGTATATTAATTGTTGAAGTTATAAAGTACAAAACTGTCACCTGTAGGAAACCCATTTTGGACAAAAAAAAAAAAAAAAAAAAAAGCCGTGTAATGTACAAATATCTGTATTACTTGAGAAAAAACCTTTTTTATTTATTTAATTTTTATTTATATTTGATTCTTAATTTTAATGTCCAGTATCAGATTTTCACAAAATGATATATTGCTTGTGAAAACGATATATGCTGCAACTGAACTGTTTTTATTTTTTTAAGCAAATTCAGAACTTATGTGAATTAATTCATGTGTGCAATTTTTAATATCATCTGCAAAAATAATTATGTACAGAATGACCAATGTAACTGTGCAGTGTCAGCAAAAGAAAGTGCTTCTCAGTGACAGATGCATCACTTGTGATATACTGTAATAGTTGTAAAGTTTTTACCTCTACAATACGTAATTACTGTGCTTTGCATCCAGTGAGTTTAGGCCTAGGCAAAAATTGAATAGTATTTTTTGTGGTATAGGCTACAGTTTAATTTAGAAAACTTGCCTGAATTGAGTAATCATCTCACTTGTTAGCAGAATCTTATTTTAATTTATATTTTGTATTAAAAAAAAAAAAAAAAAACCCTTTATTTAGCATTACTTATGCAGTTGCCTTTACCATATTTATTTAGCTTATTAGCTTTGAAGGCACCAGCTGAAGAATATAGAGGATGTTCAGAGAAGTGAGAGAGTTAGAGTGAATTGCTGAGCTTTGTATGCAGAGTTTAAATTTATAATTTTGTGTGGATATCTGATTACAGGTTAACAAGATCATCTGGAGTCTTTCAATGTTTACATAAATAAATAAAAGGCTAACAAAGCTTGGTGCGTAATTCTGTCAGGTTAGATTTTATCTCTTGTTCTAGTAAAGCAAGCAGGAAATTCTGAATGGAAATTTTGTAATGTTAAAATAAATTTGAGAGAGAGAAAAAAAAAGAAATTTTAAAGTATTGGTAAATATCTTAACTACTTTAGTAGTTTTGGCAGGACTTATCTAGTATCCTTGGAGAGCTTTTGGTTGTTTACAGACTGTGATTTGGGAACCTATTATCTGATTCTATTTTCTGGAGTCTGAAATGATTGATGGCTGTGATGTCATTTTTCTGTTGGTAGCAACCTGGACCTAGTGACCAGGCCCATGCAAAGCTGGTAATAGGCCCAGGCCAGGTGGGAAATGTAGGCCCCATTTCAAACTGCTCATTAAGTATTTTTGTAATCGGTGCTAAATACATATGATTTATGAATAGGTATGTACATGTAGTGTACACGATGTACTTACAAGTAACAGAACAGAATAAAAGAACTAGAACGATTTATAAAAAGATAATGGCAAGCAATTTTATTCAAAATGTATATAAGACAGTATGGTAATAAGAAGCAGTAAATACAATAGTAAATTTATGTTTATTCTGTTTTGGAATTTCAGATCAGAAATGCTTTCCGTGCTTTTCTTTGGGCAAATTCATCTATTACACCAGAAAAATCAAGCAACTTTGCCTTGTCACTGTTGATGTTCAACAGTGACAAGGCAAAGTCTAACCATAATTTGTAAGAATAACATAGAGTCTAACCATAATTTGTAAGAATACAGGCTGGATGATATTTAGCCCTAAATATCATCCAGCCTGTATTCTTACAAATTATGGTTAGACATAACCCTTTTTGGACGGCTAGATTTATACTGATTTATAGTCTTTACTATAACCTAATTTTAAATTAGTTGAATTATCCATTATTATGGATATTGGATTTGGTATACAGGCAGATGATAACAGAAACCGATGGCTCAGTCTAACATGGGATTTTATTTTGTAGGGGTTTAGCCCTCGACAAAGTCTCTTGCAAAATGGGTTCCCATGTAAGGCTTATTATGTTATTTAACCTAATATTTTATATTTTTCATGTAATGTTTCATGTATACTGGAGGTACTGTTGCCCAGTGGTTACATCGATTTTCAAACGATGGAGGTACTTACATTACACTATAACTTATATAATTTGGACATACCTAACGTTTGATGGCATTAATCGGTTAGTTCTATATGTAACACTTAATAATTTTATATATTTGTAACACTTAATAATTTTATATATATTTTACAATTTAACTCTGGAATATTTGGATTCTATATATATATATATATATATATATATTAATGTATATATATAGAAATTTTTAGCACTACTTGAGAAAATATTTACACTGAAAATGAGGCCCCTCTTCGGGTTAGACTCCTGGCCATGGCCGGTTTGGCTGTAGCATTAATGAGGCTCACTGGACCATCAAGACCACATCATCTACATACAAAATAATAAGTTTGAGTTCCCAGACAAGAAGGGAAATGCCGACCGGGCTAACCAGGTGGGAAAAGTGCCCACCTCGAATCCCGCCTCAGGCTTGGATCAGAGTAAAATGCAAAAACTTTGGGAGGTGCATTATGGCCACAGAAGCTGATGTGCCAACAACTAACAAGAAAAAGAAAAAAAAAAGGGAAATAGAAGAGTAGAAAAAAGTACAAATAGTATACTTCCCTGAGGGATACAAATACCATTGGCATCATTCAAAAAAGAAAAAATTGCTCAAATTAAATATCCTGCAATACAAAAAGTGCTAGTCTGACAATCCAGAAGCAACATAAAAAAAAAAAAAAAAACATGCAAGTCAACTCCGCCATTCCAATAAGGCGAATTCATCCAGTTGAAGATAGGTCATTGTTGAATACTTCTTAATTCCATAATGTATGGTCAGATAGTTCGCAAAAATCTGATAATTCAGAGGGGTTTCAATAACATTCATTCCAACACTTCAATAAAGGAGAATGGAGAAAGATACTCATATGGAATCAAAACCAGAAGCAACATAAATAAAAAATGTGTGCAAGTCAACTTCACTGTTCCAGGAATGAATTTATTCTATGAATTAATCCTTCATCCAGTTAACTGCTGAAGATAGGCCATTGTTGAATGCTTATTAATTCCATAATGTACAATCATCAGACAGTTTGCAAAAATCTGATAACATTCATTCCAACACTTTCAAGAAAGGAGAACATTGAAATTGGATTAAAATCTGTAACACTTCTGGAACTAGAAGCCTTAGAAACTGGAAAGGCCCTGTACTGTTTCCAGACTTTTGGGACAACCCATGAAACTGAAATATTATTATGCATCCTAACCAGTACATCTAAAATACAAAATGTGAAGCAATTTTAAAACAAAAAAATTGGATTATTAATGATGACGATGCAAGGAAGTTAGAATTTTTCTGCATCAGCCAAAAATTAAAACATAATACTCATACTATTCTCATTCTCACAAGGTAACCAACCAGTTCCACTTCAAACTTAGACTCACTGCCTCTGCCTCTTCGGGAGCAACTTATTCCAGTGTTCAACAAATATATATTTGTGCTCCCAATTCTTGTTTCCTATGAGGAAGAACAGACCTTCCTTGGTCATTTTATTCATCCTCTCCAGCACCTTATATGCCTCAACCATATCTTCCCTTGGATGTCTAGTTGTCAAACTTTGTAGTCCACACACCTTCTAAGCCTTTCTTCCTATTTGCATTAATTTCATTGCCCTTCTTGAACCATCTACAGCAGTTTATTTTTTTAATTGTGGTCCAATGCAGTCTAACCATCATCTTGTATAGTATTAGTATTATTAGTGGCAAGTGTGATGCCAGAAAGCACACTTAAAAAGCATCAGCAAAAAAAAAAAAAAAAAAATTACCACATCACCTGTCGATATCCTCCAATAACCTGTCCAGTTCCTCCCCGAATTTATTCAAACCACCCACCTCCACAACAGCAGATGGAAATATGTTCAAATAATTAACCACCCACTTGCTGAAGGCAATTCTGCACATCCAACCTACAACTATCCTTCCTCAATTTGAGTTCATGCCCCCTTGTGCATAATCCGAACAAGAGGAAGAATGCAATCAGCATAGTGGGATAATGATATCCTTCTCCCTACAAGCAGAGGTACTACAAATCATGGATGGGACACTACACCTTCCTTGCCACCTGTTTACACTGCACAGAAAATTTCGTGTTCGATTGAACTGTAGCATCTAATTTTTTTTACTCTTAATCACTTTAATTCCTCTCTTCTAGCTTATACCTGACTCAGGATTTCTGTTTCCTAAATGGCATTAAACTTCATTTGCCAATTTTTGGACTGTATATGCAACTGATCTAAGTCTTTTTGAAGCATCATGGCCTGGCTCAAATTGTTAACCACCCTTTCTACCTTCAGTCATCAGCAAACTTTGACTGGCAACTTCCCTTGGATACCATTGTCAGTATTGTTTATGTATTGTTTATGAAAATTAGACACTGGGCTCTGAGGAACCCCACTTGTTACACTGGTCCACTCTGAAGACTGACCATTTACGACAACACTTCATCTCCTCTCTTTTAGCCAGCCTGTGATCTAGCTTAGGATCTTACCAGTAGCTCCAACTTCTTATTCTTCTTCTACTCAGAATTTTTATAGCATCCTTCCATGATGAACAGTATCAAAAGCTTTACTGAAGTTTAGATACAAAATGTCAAAATTGTTACCAGCATTTGTATGTTTAATGATTACATCATAGTAATTTACCAGATTGGGCAGGCATAGCTTCCCTTTAACAAACTCATGTTGGGATCTATTCAGGATATCCTTCATGTCAAACTCTGGCCTATAGTTACCCAACCCCTCTCTGACACCGCTTCTGTGGATTGGGGGAGACATTGGCACTTCTCCAGTCCAATTGTATCTTCCTGGTGTCTGATGATGCTCTCATTAACATTCCCAACAGGTTAATACACTCATATACAGCCTTTTTAATTATAAGTGAATATAAACCATCCTTCACTGGAGCCTTGCGCTCCTTTAAGCTCATTAGCATTTTGTAACAAATTCTTCTGTGAGATCATATCACTTATTTACAGTAGTCTGACTCCTTAACACTTCCCAGAGATTCAAGCAGGCAATGACTGCAAATATCATTGAAAAGTATCTGTTTGGCTCATCTGCCATTTTTACTGGGCATTGCTTTCTTTAGACCTTCTACTGCAGCCAGTTAAGGGACCCATTTGATTTACTTTCTTCTTTTTTGTGCTCACACATGAGAGCTCCCTATCCCCTTCTTAGCTTTCTTTGTTAGTGCTTTCTCAAAATCAGTTTTCACCTGTCTTACCACATAAGTAGTTTTGTTACATATTCTTGTATGATGCTCATACAAATCATAATCATGATTGTAACTGTCCCGTGTTTGTTTCTTTTGCTCAATTAACCTGGCACTGGTTACGCTCCAGATTGTAACAGAAATTCTCATATAGCACCTGGGAGGTGCCCAACTTTGTGTGTGCATGCTTGATCTTTTACTGATGGATTGCAATAGTAAAATACGGTTATTAAATGTAAGATTTTTTTCATTTTAAATTTTGGAAAATTTGAACTGCTTTTTTACACTTTATTTTCAATGTGTAACAAAATATAATGTAATCATACTTGAAAGATCGTTAGCATTATTTCACCTCATTTCTGAAAGCATCTTACTGAGAGGAACTTTCTATTAGCCACTGTTATATATACTGTATATGTATAATACCACAGAAAATAAAGAAAAAGGCACCTGTTTTACTGTTATCACTACTTTGTAATGAGTTAAAAAAAAAAAAAAAAAAAAACTCAACATTATTATTTTGTGTTTAGTTTTTAGCTACCAAAGCTAAATATAATGTGTACACATTAGGGATCATGCAGAAGCAGTTTCTAAAATAAAATAAATTAGTTAAATTTAGTTATATGATGCATAACATGTATCTTTAATTAACATTGAAGCTATAAAACAAGTTCCAGATTACTATGTTGGTTGAAAAGGAAAGAGCTGTGCTTAGAATGCATTGTCACTGAAAGTCCATGTTCATTATCATAAGTAAAACATGTAATGAATCCACAGCATTTCATGAACTCACTAAGCCAGGATGTTTCTGCTAATGCAATTAGGAACATGATTCCAGATTTTGATGCCACGGGTTACCTGACCTTATTGTCTAGATGTGGTTACAGATACATCAGATAGCATTGTTACTCTTATAGATAGATAAATAAATAATGTAAGATGCAGTGTGTGAAGCACTGCAAAAAAATTGGGTGTATTAAAAATACAGTAGGGTGTACAAATATTGTGAAACATTCTTCAAGATTAGCATTGTTACCTATTAGTGCACTTTAAAAACCAAGAGTGTCAGTTTAAAACTACATATTAATGGCCATAGAAATAAATGAAGATAAGCAAAAGTAATTTAAAACAATGAAAAAAAGAGCAGTAATCTCTTTATAATGTCAAAATCGTTGTTATTGTGGCAAACAAAAACGGAACTGGCTTTCCAAGGTCATGATAGGAGATGAAAGCTGGATATATTGTTATGACCCAGAAACAAAGCAGCAGTCCTCCCAGTGGAAAATTCCATAATTTCGTACAAAAAAGGTCAGATGTCAAGAGCATGCCGATTGTTTTCTTTGAAAATGAGGAAATTGTTCATCAGGAATTCCTTCCACTAGGCCAAATTATAAATCACCAGCTCTACAATGGGGGTACCAAGGCAGTTGAGGGAAGATGTAAGGAGAAACCATCAAATGGTGCACTCAGGATTGTTTTCTGCAACATGACAGTGTCCCAGTCCACGTGGCTTTGTTAGTTCAGCAGTTCTTAGCCAAGAAAAAAAGGTGATGGTCCCATGTCTTCCCTATTCTTTAAACCTGGCTTCCTGTTTTCCAAAATGAAAATCCAATTAAAAAGATAAAGATTCAGAGATACAGCAGAAAGTGTTGGACAACATTATGAAACAGGAGTTTTAGAGATGCTTCAAACAGTGGGAGAAGCACTTGTATATGATTGGCATAACCGTTGATGATCCTGTTCAGGTTGCTGAAAAAGTGAAAAAATGCTCTGCATCTATATTCATGTGTAAAATTTTTAGGGATGGGATACCACAGGCATATTATATTGAGTTATAACTGGGAGCTAAAAGATTTTATATAAGAGAGGAAAGAAGAAAAACTGTTGTAGTTAAAAGTAAATAAAGCACCTGAAGCTGATGGAATCCATCCAGTTATATTAAAAGCATAAAAAGGAGTATGCAAACTTTTGGCCATAATTATGAGTCTCACTGGTTTCAGAGGAGGTCCTTAATTGGAAATGTGTAGATGTGCAGATGTCTCTCCTATTGACAGAGTGGGAATCCAAGAGTGAAATGAGTAATTACAGATCTGTAAGCTTGACTTCTGTTTCAAAAAAATAATGGAGTCAGTGGTTAGAGAAATACTGCACTATCATCTTAGCAGGGATGACATTATACAGAAATCACAGATCTTCCTTTAACAAACCAATATGGTTTGTTAAGGGGAGATCTTGTGTGACCAATACGATTGGATACTATGACATGGTAACCAGGGAATTGGATACACAAAATAATTTTGATATCGTTTTGACACTTGTTCCATATAAGATTACTGTACAAATTTCAGCACTGTAGCATTAGCAACAAGTTACTGCTCTGGATAAAGAGATGGTTGAGTAGTAGGTGGTTAAAAATGGTCGCTGCTCTTGAACTAATATTATTGGTAGTATCTCTTGAGGTTCAGTATTGGATCCCTTACTGTTTTCAATATTTATTAATGAAGGCATGTTAACCGTCCCAGTTTGCAGATGATACAAAGGTTTGCACAATGGTTAGTGACATAAAATAAAGGCGTACTACTGCAAAAAGACCTAGAAATTAGGCAAGTGGGCTGAGAAGTGGCAATTGTTCAATGCAAGACAGTCAACAGTAATCCCAGAACAGCATACCAATTAAGTGGTGCCACGCTCAAATGGTGGAGAATGAAAGAGACCTAGGGATAACTGTCCAAGTTCTCTGAGCAATGCAGTACAAACAAGCTACTAGGAAAGCTCATGGGTTTTGTCAATGATATACAGGAATTTTGCCTGCAGGGATAAAGAGGTGATTATCCCTAAGGCAATGGTTAGGCCACACCTTGAGTACTGCATATAGGTCTCGCTGTCTTATTTTTAAAGTTGTGTATCCATTAGAACAAGTGCAGAGAAGAGAAGAGCAATCATATTAGTCAAGGATGCAAAAGGGTACTCTTATCACAAAAGACCAATACTGAAAATTGCACCACTCAGAAACTGTGCGGAGACCTGTGATGGATCAAGTAAACTAAATGCTGATGCATCCTTACTCTTTCTCAAACTTAAATTGGGGGGGGGGCTGCAAGGTGTGCAAAAATTTGCTTTCAGCCTGATAGTAATCGGTAAGTGCTGCCATCTGGTGTTGTGGAACTGGTAGCTTGAATACATTCAACAGATTATTAGTTTGTGGTTTTTTTTGTTTTTTTTTTTGCCAGTGCTGTATAAGCTTGCTTCCTGTGTAATGCTATTGCAATTGAGGATGGAATGCAAATAAATGGTTCACTTCTTGCCATCTCATGCTTAATTTACTAATTTTTTTTCAATATTCCCCAGTTTTTAGTTATTTTTATTTTAATCCTTTTGTAATGAGAAAGTTTCAGTGTAGCTATCAAATACAAGGTTATTGGAGTTTCACATCAAGATGGCAGTTACTGACCCAAGAATCCCAAAGCAAGATGATATATACAGTGTGTGTGTGTATATATATATATAAGCATCCCAAAAGAGATGCCTAACCTGGTTCAGACAGCACTGTCTCTGGAATCATGTCTCCAATGTTCTCTACATATATGAGAGACATATATGTTCTCTACATAGAATGGGAGAATGTGTTTCACATTTTTAAGACTAACATCAGGGTACAAGGCCATTATTGTGACACTCATCTAATGCTGTAGAGAGACATCATGATGAATAACTGCATCAAATTCCAACCTTTGAGAGAGGCATTTTGTTTCAAAAAAAATAAAGGAATGTGATCCTTGGATGAAGTGCCATAATTCTTGGATGATAATGCTCTTCCTCAATAGGGCTCAACTACTTGACAGATGCCTTCAAATAAGAGTGGCTGGCCAAAGCTAGACCTCAATCCAGCCAAGTCTGGGATGATTTAGAGATACAAATTGGGAAATGCCAACCTTCTCTTAGAACTGCTGAAGGGCTTCTGTGATATGTATGGGGTTTGTCACCAAAGTTCTTATAAACAGCAGGGAAACTCACTGCAAGAATTTCTTGGCTGTCAAGGGTGTTTCTGTTCCCTGTTAACCCTTTCACAAGTGTTTCTCCAATTTGTGGGTGGGCTTACAACAGCTTTATGAAATTTTAATGTTCTGGAGAGAAAAAAAATTAACTTTGTGTATAAATTCTTTTAAATATTAATTTGTTATTTTAACTTGGCACATTATTAAAGTAAATATTATTAACTAGAATTTAAAAAAATATAAAAATCAGAAAAAAATTCTTTTTTATTTTTTTAGAAAAAATTATATCTACTACATCCATTTCTGTCTCACATAATTTGATTTCATTAACTTTGGATTTAAATTTCAGCTTTTGTAAGCCAAGATCACTCAGATAGCCAGGAGGTGCAATGTCCTGCTGATTTTCAGAGTTATTTTTTGTGTTGGCATTTATTAAAACCATGTCTACTATTAATTGGCAACACAGATAAGAGATGGCAGCGTGGACTGGAACAATTAGGGTAATTTGAGATACACAGATTCATTATTTGAAATTATCTTGAAAAACATAATCAAAGTGTTCACTCCTGAAAGAGTTAAAAGTGAAAAGAATGAAAAAAATAAAAAAGCACTTGAATTTTGCAGGACTGGCTTCTCAGTTTCAGGTAGCCATGATTATGATTCATGAAAACAGTAAAATGTTTCTTTTTTCAAACTCTTGTGTAATTGATTTAACAGTATTCCTCAAATACATATTTGTTTTGATATCTCAAATTTTAGGACTAAGTTAACTTTTGGACATTTGCATACTTCCATTCTGTTCATTCTGGAGTAACTTACAAATCTATTAAAAATTCAAGAAACCTATTGATTAAGTTTAAAGTGTGTTACAAAAGTTAGTGCCAGTCTTGCAAAATGCACAACTGCTAACGGATCAAAGATAAACAGAAATTAATTACACGCCATGCCATGTAGGCCTCAGTTTTTACTACATGATTTTTTCAAGACACTTTTATGTTAGTAACTGAATATCACGCTTTCATTCTGCTGATGTTTTTCTTGCGTTTTATTTCTTCAAGTGTGTATTTTATGATTCTTTACAACAATGAGTGAAAAACAGTTTATGTGAAACACCTACCATTTAGAATTTCTTTGGAGATTTCAGCTTCAACATTAATACATGCTCTTATAGCTTAGTCATATGCATATCATGATTCTGCTAATTAAGCACATTATTAAAATGTGCACTCTATTCTTAATTTTTACAGCTACTACCTGTACTATGCCTTTAAAATCTGATTATGTTCCAAATAAAATAATGTTATGGCTGTTTGAATTTTTAAAAATGGCTATGGAGATTTCAATGGTAAAAAAATTAATAAGAAAACATGTAAACATGAAAAACATCTAGGTATGAGCGTGCGTATTCTGATTATTTTTTACTATTTAAAACTCCATAACCACCTTTGAACAGCTATAGCTCCATTATAGTTAAGGATTGTACACATTTATTTACTGTTTTCTGGTCCTGAATCGATCTTGAAAGTATGACCCACATGTTTTGAAACACTCATTATATTAGCTGCCCTGATAACAGTTACAGTGAAGTTGTAAACTCCTCTATCACAGTATGAAAAGAGAAACTTCTATAAATGAAAACTAAATGCATGTAAAGCATCAATGCTGTTTTATTTAATGTAAACATTTCACCAGTAATTATTAAACTCAATGTTTTTATATGTACACAAACATACTGTAAAAACAAAAAGCATGCAATACAAAACTGATTTTTATTTATAAAGCAAGATATACATTGCTTGGTAAGAACAATTTCAAATAATGTATTCTAAGCTTCAAACTTCGCAACAGGTAAAACTGTACATCATATAGGGGGGAAAAAAAAGACAAGTATTGCGTCTAAAATATGTTATGAATATATGACAAAAAATTTTAAATTTTTAACATTGCAACAATTAAAACAACAAATACAAATATTTTTAATGAATAAATCAACCAACAGGTTCTCTTGTTTCAATCAATGCCTTAACATTATGACTAAAATCTCATTTCCTTTATCAGTTGAATTCCTTGGCCTCTGAACAATAATCACATAGCATAAATCGTTGTTACTCTGTTAACCATTTTATTATCTGTCATTAAATAGACCAATGTAGTGAAATAAAGTATATGAAAACCAAATATTCCTCAAAGAGATCATAGTTTCAATAAATATTTTCATTTTGTAACAGCTGTACTTCTTTTTCTAAAGCGTAAATTTTTTTTTTTTTTTTACGTGATGGTATAAATCATCATTTCCAAAGCAAATTAATGTCTGGATTAATAAAAATTACTAGAATATAATACAACAAAGATTTTGAGCAAATTCTATTCTAAATTCAAATCTTAAATATACATTGTTGATTTTCCTCAATGTGTAATTATTTAAACATTGCTTTGTCATTGCATACATTTTTGTATCACTTTATTAATCAAAGAACACTATAGAGTATTCATTTCCCATTCAGTTTAATATATGTCTATAAATAAATTTAGAGGCAGAATAAGAAGTAACAACTGTGATAAATTTTTTTTTTCCACTTCATAGTTTTGATACCAAATGAATTTTACATAATACAAAATCTCTTAGGGTAATAATGTATAAGACAAGCTACCGACTCTTTGTTAAGAGATGTACAACTATCAGAGAGCGTCACAGTCATATTACATCACAGATAAATAAAATTATTCTAAGAGCTTAGTCCTTAATTTACTTAACTGTGGGCCTGTATATCTTTCTATAAAGAATGTAGAAACTAACATAAGTTACTTTCCTGAGATTTATTATGTCAACACTCTAAACTAAAATAAATAGCACTTTTTCAAGATGGAAACATAAAATACATGAGTAGTAAAAAGTGTGTTTACATTATTTGCATTTTCTTTGTTCTATGTCACACCTTGAAATCTTAAACCAAAATTAAGAAACACTGTCACTATAAAAGGAACTTATAGAGAAAATGACAGCCACTTTGTATAAGAGATCAATCCAGTCATAGTTAAGAAAAACTATAATATTATACATCTGGACCAGTTTTTCCCACACTCTAACATAATGTATATATAACTTACCTTCCCCAAAGATTTTATATATATATATTTTTTATATTCTAAACATATATTTTTATGATATAATTTTCTGCTGTTTTTATATAATAAAAACATCAAAAGTTTTTATATAATAATATACAAAAAATTATCTACCTGTAAATGGGGGATGACATTGGTTAAAAATGTTAGAATATGTGCAGTACTACATCGAAAGATTAAAGTAGTCATATTTTGGAGCACAAGTGTCAAGACAAATTCCACGAAACCTAAAAGTATTTTCCAAAAATGGTTCCTAGTACAAAAGAAACGTACTTTTTTGCATTAATTTGATACATTAAATTTCAAAAAATGGGACATAGAAACTTCCAAAAAAAATCAGGCATGTGAAACAGCACTTAATGCACAGTAAACAAAACTATGTGCTTGATTGCACATGGGGATAGGAAAGACAAGAAAGTTTGAGAACAATTGAAATAAAACTGAATAACATAATCAGTAAATGGGCACTGCTGGAGAGACCTGGTCATAGAATCCATGCTGCTCATAACCTGAAATTACAAATTACAGAATAAATTAACACAAGGAGAAAGACAGCAGACATTTTAACTTAAATAAAATTTAAAAAACTAGAAAAGATATTTAATTTTTTTTTTTATATAGATGTAATGTAATAATATTTCATTTAAAGTTTGCCAGTGGTCACTTAATGTTGGGTAAGTCTTTATGTATAGTACATTTACATTTACTGAAAAACAAAATTTAATGAATCAAAAGATTCATTAAATTTTGTTTTTCAGTTTTGTGATGGTGATTTAGCATTAGTAGCATATGATGCAAGAAAGCAAAAAAAAAATCCCATTTCACCTATCGATTCCTTCCAATAGTTTTCCAAATTCAAGGAAGAACTAGACAAACTACTGGAGAGAACAGATATGTGAAATGGTTATATATATATATATATATTTATATATATTTTTCCCCCCTCTATCTAATCCTTCATCATTGGTTTCCTCGTGCTGTATCATCTGTTCATCAACACAGGTGTGCCTGTTACTGCAACAAAAAGCAAGCTATGTGCAATATTTTTTGAACCCACAAACAATGAACTTAGATAAGATGCTGTCCAGTTCTAAATCCGGACTCACTCTCCAAGTAATTCATTAGTTGGTTTATTTTTTCTAATGGATAAAAGTGGGGGAAACAAAATGAATTTCCATATATACTTGTACAAGTACCACAGCCAGAGGAGTTGCTAATTTCATATAATGCCAATGTTAATATAAACATTAACCTTCCAGTAGATGCATTAAACAAAATAGAGAGAGAGAAAACAATACACTTGAAAAATTTATTCTTTATTCTGACACTACATTGGATAGTGCATTTCCAATTTCCCAAATCTGAGAATCCATCATTTGGCACAACACTTGAAACTGGGAAATCGATTTTTCCTAGTTGTCCATTCACAAAGGCAGAATGTCAGTTGATTGGGCAGGGTAGAAATTTATTATAAGGTTATGAGTTACTCAGACTTTCTAGATCTTGCAATTCATATAAAGCATTAAAAACTGACCTTCTCATTCACTGAATGCTAAATAATATTTCCTAACTTTCATTTGTTGATACTTGCCCATATGCTGCCAAAAAGAAAAGCAAGTGCCCCAGAGGATGACTGTGTTCAAAACATAATGAATCAATTGACTACAAAAGCCCTTACAATGTGTAAGGGCTTTTGTAGTCAATTTCCATTTTACAGTGGAAAAATGTGACTAGCAGTACTGGTCATCTACAAATGCTTTAAGCTGGCTTGTGATGAAATGCACCTTCCGAATGGTATTAATGAGACCTCCAAAAAAGTACTGCCTGGTATTGTTAATACACTGCTGTATAGTTTAAAGTCTGGAATACTTTAATGAATGTCTAGAATATCTTGTTTCTGAATGAAAAATATATAAAGTCACCATTGAAATGTTCCTATCAATAGTTTCAACATTTGACGGCAATGTTTCACATCAATCTTCAGCACATCTAACTTGTCACTAAAAGGTAAGGACGGTGGAATAGACAATTTTCACATTTGGATAAGCACTCTGTCTTAGTTCCAACTCAAAATATGCAGCACATAATATAACTATATTGGAGGCTTGAAGTGGTGGAACCCATGTTTAGTCTCTAGAGCTAGTTTCCGGTCAACCCTTCCCTATCTCTTCCATCATGCAGTATGATTGAGGACTTTTGAGGTTATGATGAACATCATGGCGAGATCCAATATTCCTTACAATTCGAGGGTACAACTCTAAAACGGTGTTCGCAGGCCGGCCGCTAGTTAATACACCAGACCGAACCTGTTGGTAACTCTCTAGGAGGCTTCCAGATCAGCTAGTGTAAAATCTTGCTACCTCTACTCTGCCAGATAGTGACTGGAGGGAGTCCGAGTAGTGTGTATGCGGGGAGCATTGTTGAGGCCACATTATGTCAAGGATCTGGGTATATTCTTACCACGTGTACGCCATATCCAAAAATTTCATTACTTCATACAGCATGTCCCACCCACTTTCTTACTATTGAATACACCATGAATTGTCAAGCTAATCGAGAGAGCTTATCTGCGAAAAGATCTAAACCTCCCAAGCACTTCCTAATTCATTTCACAAATATACGTGGTCTCAATTCTAATCTCAACAATGTCCATTTCCACTTTGTCATGTACTTTTTCTGACAAAATCTCAGTTATCGGTTGATTCAACTACTGCTCATCTCATATGCCCAAATTATTCGCTGTATGATTCCTTTCACCTCAAAGGTAGTACTTGTGCATATGTCCGTTCTGATATTCCCTGTCAGAGACTTGGCAATTTGGAATCTCCTCTCTTTGATCTTCTCTGGCTTAAAATCTCTCTACCTCATTGTGTCAAATTCATATGTTGTCTCTACCGTTCTCCCAACTCCACCAATCACTTGTAGCTCTTTGACTTCCTCTTTGCAACTTGACTTTCTGCAGTCCAACTTTCCTAACAATGAGGTAATTTTTCTTGGTGATTTTAATGTTCACAACTCCAGCTGGCTTCCATTTTCTAGTCACACCGACCCAAATGGTCGAGATGCTGAGGTTTTTGCAATTACTAATGACCTTGCACAGATTGTTCATTTACGAACAAGAATACCGGACAATCCTAATCATACAGCCAATACGCTTGATCTTTTTCTCACAAACAACCCTTCTAAGTACACGGTCGAAGTGAGGTCTCTTAGGCACTTCAGATCACAACTTGGTGATTGTCTCTTCTCCAATGGAACCTTTATCTCATGGCTATTCCCAACCTCATATTGTTTGGCATTACAAGAATGCAAAATGGGATGACCTGAGAGACTTCTTTTCCTTGGTCAGATTACTGTTTCAAAACTTCTGATGTCAACGTTTGCTCAGATCGTATCAGCGAAATTATTATTGCAGGAATGGAATCCTTTATCCCACACTCCACTTTAAAATCTCGTCCTTTATCTAAACCTTGGTTTTCCAATAAATGTGCTAAGGCTGTTCAAGAGAAGAACGTTGCATATCAGAATTGGCTTGTTTCTAATACTTCAGTTTCATTTTCTGCATACACCAAAGCTCGCAACAATTGTAAAGCAGTTGTTAATCAGTCCAAACTAGAGTTTGAACAGGCTAAGAGTAGAAAACTTGCTTCTTGCCCTAATGTTTGCCGAGCATTCTGGTCTCTTGCCAAAGCTATTGGCCGCAACTTTTGCCCATCTCTGCTCCCACCTCCGTCCAAACCAGATGGTTCTGTTGTCACTTCAGCCAAGGATAAAGCTGACCTGCTAGCATCCCATTTTTCTTCCAACTCATGTATTAATGATCTTGGTAAAACACCTCCCACCATTCCCAACACGCTCCATTCAATGCCTCCTGTGGTCTTCCGTCAAAAGGATGTCAAAAGGATTTTGACGAATCTTGATGCTAAGAAAGCTCCAGGTCCCGATGGTATTTCTCCACTTGTTCTCAAAACCTGTGCTCTTGAACTTACTCCTATTCTTTGCCGCCTTTTTTCACTTTCTTATTCCAAAGGTGTTTTTCCTTCTGCTTGGAAATTTGCTCATATCCAGCCAGTTCCTAAAAAGGGTGATAAATCTCTCCCATCCAATTATCGTCCCATTGCAATTACTTCTACTCTTTCTAAAGTAATGGAGAAATCAATTAACCGCCAACTCTTAACTACCTAGAAACCTTCCGTCTGATCAACGATCGCCAGTATGGATTCCGTCAGTATCAATCCACTGGTGATATTCTGGCTTATGTTACCCATTTATGGACTAATTCAATGGAAAGGTTCCATTGAATTAGTCCATAAATGGGTAACATAAGTAGTTGCTTATGGTGAAACACAAGTAGTTGCTCTTGACATCTCAAAGGCTTTTGATCATGTTTGGCATAAAGGTCTTCTATACAAGCTTCCATCTTATGGTTTGCCAACTGTTTTTAGTAATTGGTTATCCAGTTTTCTCTCTGATCGCTCACTGAGGGTGATGGTAGATGGCTCTCTGTCTTCTAACTTCTCCACTAATGCTGGTGTCCCCCAAGGTTCAGTTCTTTCCCCACTCTTTTCCTCTTGTATATTAATGACCTACTTCCATTGACTGGAAATCCTATCCATAGTTTTGTCGATGATAGCACATTGCATTCCACTTTCCATTTTGAGAAACCTGGTCCTGCTCAATCAGCTTCAACTTCTCGAAAATCTGCTACCAATTCCTTAAATGCCGATCTTCAGGTAATTCTCCAGTGGGGCAAAGATAACTTAGTTGATTTCAACCCTTCTAAAACTCAGTCTTGTCTTATATCTCGCAAAAAGGATTCTTCTGCTCCTATACTTATCTTTAGTGACACTCCGATTTCTCGGCAAAATGATATATCTCCTTTGGGGATTACTCTGGCTTCTAATCTCTCTTGGCACAAGCACATTACAAATATTGCTTCCTCTTTCACTCTCGGTGATAATTTTCTTCCAAACAGCTGCTCACTCTGTATAAATCGCAAAGGCACCCTGCCATGGAATATTGTTCCCACATCTGGGGTGGTGCCCCCAAAACCTCTCTCAGGCTTCTTGATTCCATTCAGAAGAGCTGCCCTCTTCCTGAATCTTAGGCTAATTAATGATTCATCTTTAGCAAAGTCTCTCCACTCGCTGTCTCATAGACGTACAGTTTCTGCTGCATGCCTCTTCTACAGATACCTCTATGGGCACTGTTCTTCTGAAATGGCTTCTATAATTCCCGCTCTCTCTTTCAAAACAGTTCGAACACGTGCCATCACCAGCCATTTACTGTCCAACTTCAAACTCACAGAACTAACTTTTCATCTTCCTCGTTTATTCATTCAACTGCCGTTTTCTGTAACAACCTTCCTTCATACGTATTTCCTGAAAATTACAGTCTACAGAAGTTCAAGTCCAATGTCAACAAATTTCTTCTTTCGTCTTCTTAACCTCCAACCCAAGCACGGTAGTAAGTACTATAGGTTCTAAATACCTCTCGTGTTTGGGGTTTACATAAAAAAAATAAAAATAACTATAATTAAGCACATCTAAAACCAAAGTGTAAAACACATCTAAAACTTTCAAAAATGGCATCTTTAACATTCCATTTAGATTCCTCCCCACACACACACACACACACACATACATTACAACACATACTTGGCAACTGCACAGATTTCAAAGCTCTGTTCCAATACTTGACATGCATAAATATTTATAATCGTCTCTGATAACTATAATATAAAATATTTAGTCATAAGTTAGCATTAGCATTAGTAGAGGCATTTGATGCAAGAAAGCAAGCTTATGCAGCATCAGCCAAAAAAAAAAAAAAAAAACCCCACTTCCACTTCACCCCTCTGTTCGTTCGAATACCTGTCCAGCTGAGCCTTAAACTTATTTAGGCTATCAACTTCCACGACACGGGATGGAAGTCTGTTCCACCAACCAACCACCCGCTGGCTAAAGGCAAATTTCCGCACTTCTATCCTACATCTGTCTTTCCTCAATTTGAATTTATGCCCTCTCAGGTGATTATTCTGAGCAAGAGGAAGAATCCCATCAGCACCGAGCACGCTCAAACCATTCAAGGCTTTAAACACCTCTATCAGATCACCTCGCATGTGCCTAGTCTCCAGACACTGTAATTTGCAAAACTTAAGCCTTTCTTCGTAAGAGCACCCCTTTGTTCCATTGACTAATCTTGTTGCCCTTCTCTGTACTCGTTCCAGCAGCTATACATCCTTCTTGAAATGAGGCCTCCAGACCTGTATACAGTACTCTAGGTGTGGCCTTATACAAGGGAATAATCACCTCCTTATCCCTGCTAGAAAAATTCCTATATATATCATTGACAATACACCATGAGCTACTCTTGCAGCCCATCTGCACTGCTCAGAGAACTTCATATCTGCCTGCACCACCACCCCCAGGTCCCTTTCATTCTCTACCACTGTCAGTGTAGTACCACAGAGTTGATACGTTGCCCTGGGGTTGCTGTTTCCCATGTGTAGTACTTTACATTTGTCAATGTTAAACTTCATTTGCCACCTCTCAGCCCATCTGCTCAACCTTTCCAGATCCTGTTGCAGCAGCAGCATAGTGTCAGTAGTGTCCTTGACAACCCTGCCTACCTTTGTATCGTCTGCAAACTTGGACATTAAGCTTGATATACCATCATCAATATCATTTATAAATACAGAAAACAATAATGGATCCAACACTGAGCCCTGAGGGACTCCACTAATAACATTAGTCCACGATGAGCAGTGTCCATTGATTACCACTCTCTGTCTTCTCCCCCCCCCCCAACCACCCCTTTATCCATAGCACCAATTTGCCTCCAATGTCACACTGCTCCAATTTGTGCAGCAGTCTTACATGTGCAACAGTATCAAAAGCCTTTCTAAGATCCAAGTATATAATATCAAAGTTATTCCCTGCATCCAGTTCCTTTGTGACTGCATCATAGTATCCAATCAAATTGGTCAGGCAAGACTGCCCCTTAACAAAACCATGCTGTGTGCGAGCTATAATTGAAGTCTTGTCTAAATGATCCTGCAGTGCTTCTTTAACCAGTGTCTCCATTAATTTTCCTGGAACAGAAGTTAAACTCACAGGTCTATAATTACTTTTGTCAGCCTTTGATCCTCCTTTGTGAATTGGGGTCACATTTGCACATCTCCAGTCTGTGGGTACCTCCCCTGAGTCCAAGGAAGCTCTCATAATTATGGCTAAGGATTTGCTTACTTCCTCTGCTGCCTCTTTTAATATAACTGGATAGATCCCATCCACCACAGGTGCCTTTCTTGTGTTTATCTTCAACAATTTCTCCTCCACTTTACTCTCAGTTATTACAAGATTCTCTAGCTTACTACTAGAGTTGAATACACCTCTGGCATTCCCCTCGCTGAATAACTCCTCATGTGTGAATGTCGATTCAAAATATTCATTTAGTTTGTTAGCTACCTGAGCAGGATTATCAACAGTTGACCCATCGATATCAAGTGGACCAATCTGATTCATTCCCTTCCTTCTAGAGTTTACATAAGTAAAGAACTCCTTGCTGTTTTTCTTTGCATCTCTTGCCAAAGATTTCTCGTAATCTGCCTTCGCCTGCCTAACCTCCTTTGTAACTTGGTTACAGATCAACTTGTATCTATCATAGGCTTCTGTGTCGTGTTAATTTGTACGTATTCCATGCATTTTTCTTCTCTGCCATATGCCTCATTAGTTCATCTGACATCCATTTAGGCCTAAACCTTGAACAATATTTCTTAGTTGATATGTAAAGCCTAGTAGCTTCCAAGATAAGTTCTTTGAATGCTTCCCATTTTGCATTTGCTGTTGGTAACATCATCAGTTGGTCCCACTGTATAGAATTTAAATACTGTCTCAGTCCATCGTAGTCGCCTTTACGAAAGCAATAACCCTTCCCTTTACCCCTAATGGTAGTTACCTCTTTGCGTAAATCCCACTTCAGCACACTGTGATCACTGCCACCTAGTGGTTCATTTATCTGCAGATTCTTAATGCATGAAGAATCACTGCTGATAATCAAATAAGAGTATTCCTCCCTCTAGTTGCCTCCCAAACATGCTGATGTAGAAAACAATCATCCAATAAATCCAGAAAAGTCTTGCTAGTATAATATAAAATATTTAGTCATAAGTTAATGATGAACAGGCACAATATGGCCCAGGAGGCCCTTGTGCCAAAAAATTCTCAGCACAACAACAACACACACACAGAAGTAGGCAAAAGCACAAGACTGCAATGAGAGAGGTATTTCCTTAACACAATTTTCAAATACATTTATAATAGTTCCCACAGCATAATAAAGTCACCACTGAAATATTCTTATCAACAGTTTCAACATTTGAAGGTTTCACGTCAATCTTCAACACATCTAACTTGCCACTAAAAGGTAGGAATGGTGAATAGACAATTTTCACATTAGGATAAGCACTCTGTCTTAGTTCCAACTCAATATGTGAAGCACACGAAATAACTATAACTGAGCACATCTAAAACCAAAGCATACTTCAAAAACAGCATCTTTTAACATTCCATTTAGATCCGCCCCCCAACACATATTTTCACAAAAGTTGGCAAAATTACAAGATTGCAAAGGTAGATATTTCCTTAACACAAATTTCAAATTCATTCATAATAATTCCCACAGCATTTGTAGAAGCATAACAAAAAACAAAAGGAAACAAAAGGAAAATCATTGTTGAAAATACAAAAATTTATAATAGTAGTAGTAGAGGCATGGGATGCAAGAAAGAAAGCTTATGTAGCATCAGCCAAAAAAAAAAAAAAATTTCACACATCCCTTCCCTCTAAATGTTTCTCCAGTTCCTCCTTGAATTTATTTAAGCTATCAACTTCCACAACGACGGATGGAAGTTTGTTCCAGCAATCAACTACCCACTGCCTAAAGGCAAATTTCCACACATCTATTCCATAACTGTCTTTCCTCAATTTGAATTTATGCCTCCTCAGGTTTGTAATCTCAGCAAGAGGAAGAATCCTATCAGAATTGAGCCTGCTCAACCCATTCAAGGCCTTATACACTTCGATCAGATCACCTCTCAGGTGCCTACTCTCCATATTCTGCAATTTGCATGAAACTTAAGCCGTTATCCTAACCAATCTTGTTGCCTTCTCAGTACTTGCTCAAGCAAATCTACATCCTTCCTGATATGAGGTTTCCAGACCTGTATGCAGTATTCAAGGCGTGGCCTGACCATTGCCTTATACAAACAGATAATCACCTCATTTTCCCTACTAGCAAAATTCCTGAATATCATTAACAATACCCTGCTCTTGCAGCCTGTTTGCACTGCTCAGAAAATTTCACATCTGACTGCACAATTACTCTCAGGTCTTTTTCATTTTCTACGACCTTAAGTGTAGTACCACATAGTTGGTACGTTTCTCAGGGGTTACTTCTACCCATATGCAGTACTTTGCATTTGTCAATGTTAAACTTCAGTTGCTACTTCTCAGCCCACTGCCCAAATTTTATAGATCCCGTTGCAGTAGCACACTGTCATTAACAACCCTGCCAACCTTTGTATCATCTGCAAACTTTGACATTGAGCCTGATAAACCTTCATCAATATCATTGATAAACATACAAAACAACAGTGGGCCCAACACCGAACCCTGGGGAACTCCACTAATAACATTAGTCTACAAAGAGCAGTATCCATTGGTTACCACTCTCTGTCTTCTCCCACTCAACCACCCTTTTATCCAGTGTAGCAACTTACCTTAATACCATAATGCTCCAATTTGTACAGTAGTCTTCAATGCACAACAGTGTCAAAACCTTTCTTGAAATCCAAGTATATGGATAACATTATTTTTTGCATCCAAACTAAACTAACCAGTCTGTAATTACTCGTGTCACCCTCAGATCCCCCTTTGTGAAATGAGGATACATTTGAACACCTCCAGTCCGTGGGGACTTCCCCTGAGTCCAAGGATACTCTCATAATTATGGCTAAGGGTTTACTTACTTCCTTTTCCACTTTCTTTAATATATCTGGATAGATCCCATCCACCCCAGGTGCCTTTCTTATGTTTAACTTCAACAATTCTCCTCCACTTTGCTCTCAGTTATTACAAAATCATTAAGCACCCTGTTACAGTTTATTAAACTTCTGGCATTTTCATCTCTTAATAACTCATGTGAATGTAGATGCAAAATACTCATTCAGATTATCAGCTATCTCAGCAGGATCATCAACAGTCGAACATTTGAATTGAAGTGCACCAATCTGATTCATCACCTTCCTTCTAGATTTTATGTAATTAAAGTCCTTACTGTTTTTCTTAGCATCCTTTGCCAAAGATTCCTTGTAATCTTTCTTCAATTGCCTAACTTACTTTGTGACTTGATTACAGACTAACTTGTTTGTTTTGAATTTTATTGGTGCATTAGCAACTAAGAATAAAAAATTAGCGACTATGTGCCAAAAAATATCTTATATCATAGGCTCCGGTGTCACCTGATAATTTATATGCATCCCATTAATTTTTTTCTCTGCCACGAGTCTCAGTAGTTCATCTGACATCCATTTAGGCCTAAACCTTGAACAGTATTTCTTAATCGGTATGAAAAGCCTAGTAGCTTCCATGATTACTTCCTTGAATGCTTCCCATTTAGAATTAGCTGCTGGTGACATCAGTTGATCCCACTGTAGTCACCTTTACGAAAGCAAAACCCTTCCCTTTACCCCTGATGGCAGTTACATCTTTAAGTAAATCCCACATCAGTACACTGTGATCACTGCCACCCAGTGGTTCCTTTATCTGCAAATTCCTAAAGCATGAATAATCACTGCTGATAACAAGATCATCAGTGAAGACAGGATATTATAGCTGATAAAGGAATTAGAATATCATCGCTTTTGCTGAAACAAGAAGAAATGAATCACTTGTAAGTTAAACAACATTTTCGAATTCAAAAGTACATTCTTCGAATGTACTTTTGAATTCCAAAATCCTGAGTAGTAGTCAAAGACTACTACTCAGGATTTCTAAGAGGTCAAAGCTAAAGATTATAATGATTTATGCTCCAACATCGAGCCATAATTATGAAGAGGTTGAAGAAATGTACACCGAAATTGAGTCTTCTAGGTGAGCAGAAAATCCACTTCACTATCATTATGGGGGACTTCAATGCTAAGGTTGGAAAGAGACAAAACATTGCAAAAAGGGGAACTATAGGAAATTTTGGAATTGATGAAAGAAGTGAAAGTGTTGTGGAATTTGCAGAATCTTGAGGAATGTCAATAATGAACACTTTTTTCAAGAAAAGGGTGAACAGAAAGTGGACATGGAAGAGCCCAAATGGATTTACAACTAATGAAATCGACTTCATCCTCACTAACAGAAGATATATCGTGAATGCAACAAAAGGTGATATAGTTGTACACGTTGGCACTAATGATATCAAGAGTAGGAGACCAGCAGAATTACTTCACAAGTACAGGTCGCTGCTGAAAAAAAGCCGTGAATTAGGGTTGAATTTGAAAGTGTCTGCAATTCTGCCCAGACACGATAGGAGAGAGTATATGATGAGAGCCTTGTCGATCAATTCGGCATTGTGCAAGGCTCAAGGGGTAGAATTTTTTCAGCCTGGACTGTACTTGTTAACAGGAGAGACTGCTTCTACAGGGATGGGATACACTTAAATAGAAAGGGTGCAAGAATATTTGCTGATGCTATCGAGGCAGCGTTAGGCGGGTCAGAAAACTGCTAGCTTGGGGGAGACAAAGACTAATAGATTACAGTAGCCACTGGCAGAGGTGAAAGAGATTCTTGCACTGCTTCTATTGGAATGAACAGAAGCCTGAAAAGCAAGATGCAGGATATTTCAGAGACTGCTGGGAGTCATTGCGGTACAAGTAAACACATGGGTTGTGTTAGGGTAGCTAAGAATAGAAACAGGTGCATATATACTTGCGTGTACACCAATGCTAGGAGTTTAGTAAATAAATTTGATCAATTTGAGGCATTGCTCAAAACATCAAAGGCAGATATTGTTGGGATACCAGAGACGTGGTGTCACACAGATATAAGGAATGCAGAACTGGAATTTGGGGAGTACGACGTCTACAGAAAGGATAGATAGGATAGGAAGGGTTATGCTATTAGTTAAGAAACACATAAAATCCAAGGAAGTGTAGCCAGTTGACATCGCTGGACAGTGCAGTGTCGAGTCAGTTTGGTGTGACATAAGCATTGGGAGATCAAAATTGAGAGTAGGAGTGTGCTATAGGCCTAATGACTCTGATGAGTATAATAAGAAACTGTACAGGGAAATAGAGTGGGCCAGTAAATCAGAGAGTCTTATAGTGGGGGATTTTAATTTCCTAGATATTGACTGGAATTTGGGGGCTGGTCACTCACACACTAGCAAGGCTTTTATGGATTTACTGGATGATTGTTTTCTACATCAGCACGTTCGGGAGGCAACTAGAGGGAGTAATACTCTTGATTTGATTATCAGTAGTGATTCTTCATGCATTAAGAATCTGCAGATAAATGAACCACTAGGTGGAAGTGATCAGAGTGTGCTGAAGTGGAATTTACTCAAAGAGGTAACTACCATTAGGGGTAAAGGGAAGGGTTATTGCTTTCGTAAAGGCGACTACGATGGACTGAGACAATATTTAAATTCTGTACAGTGGGATCAACTGATGATGTCACCAACAGCAAATTCAAAATGGGAAGCATTCAAAGAACTTATCTTGGAAACTACTAGGCTTTACATACCAACTAAGAAATATTGTTCAAGGTTTAGGCCTAAATGGATGTCAGATGAACTAATGAGACATATGGCAGAGAAGAAAAATGCATGGGATACATACAAATTAACACGTGACACAGAAGCCTATGATAGATACAAGTTGATCTGTAACCAAGTTACAAAGGAAGTTAGGCAGGCGAAGGCAGATTACGAGAAATCTTTGGCAAGGGATTCAAAGAAAAACAGCAAAGACTTCATTACTTATGTAAACTCTAGAAGGAAGGGGATGAATCAGATTGGTCCACTTGATATCGATGGGTCAACTGTTGATGATCCTGCTCAGGTAGCTAACAAACTAAATGAATATTTTGCATCGACATTCACACATGAGTAGTTATTCAGCGAGGGGAATGCCAGAGGTGTATTCAACTCTGGCAGTAAGTTAAAGAATCTTGTAATAACTGAGAGTAAAGTGGTGGAGAAATTGTTGAAGATAAACACAAGAAAGGCACCTGGGGTGGATGGGATCTATCCAGTTATATTAATGGAGGCAGCAAAGGAAGTAAGCTAACCCTTAGCCATAATTATGAGAGCTTCATTGGATTCAGGGGAGGTACCCACAGACTGGAGATGTGCAAATGTGACCCCAATTCACAAAGGAGGATCAAAGGCTGACACAAGTAATTATAGACTTGTGAGTTTAACTTCTGCTCCAGAAAAATTAATGGAGGCACTGGTTAAAGAAACACTGCAGGATCATCTAGACAAGACTTCAGTTATAGCTCGGCCACAGCATGGTTTTTTTAAGGGGAAGTCTTGCTTGACCAATTTGATTGGATACTATGATGCAGTCACAAAAGAACTGGATGCAGGGAATAACTTTGATATTATATACTTGGTTCTTAGAAAGGCTTTTGCTACTGTTGCACATGGAAGACTATCAACTTCCACAACAAATTCTAGCAGTATGGTATTGGAGGCAAATTGCTGCTATGGATAAAGGGGTGGTTGAGGGGGAGAAGACAGAGAGTGGTAATCAATGGACACTGCTCATCATGGTCCAATGTTATCAGTGTAGTCCTTCAGGGTTCAGTGTTGGGTCCATTATTGTTTTCTGTATTTATAAATGATATTGATGATGGTATATCAAGCTTAATATCCAAGTTTGCAGATGATACGAAGGTTGGCAGGGTTGTCAAAGACACTACTGACACTATGCTGCTGCAACAGGATCTGGAAAGGTTGAGCAGATGGGCTGAGAGGTGGCAAATGAAGTTTAACATTGACAAATGTAAAGTACTCCATATGGGAAGCAGCAACCCCAGAGTGACGTATCAACTCTGTGGTACTACACAGACAGTGGTAGAGAACGAAAAGGACCTGGGGGTAATTGTGTAGGGAGATATGAAGTTTTCTGAGCAGTGCAGACGGTCTACAAGAGTAGCTCATAGTGTCTTGTCAATGATATACAGGAATTTTTCTAGCAGGGATAAGGAGGTGATTATCCCCTTATATAAGGCAATGGTCAAGCCATATCTTGAGTACTGTATACAGGTGTGGAGGCCTCATTTCAAGAAGGATGTAGAGCTGCTGGAACAAGTACAGAGAAGGGCAACAAGATTAGTGAATGGAACAAAGGGGTGTTCTTACGAAGAAAGGCTTAAGTTTTGCAAATTACAGTGTCTGGAGACTAGGCACCAGCGAGGTGATCTGATAGAGGTGTATAAAGCCTTGAATGGTTTGAGCATGCTCAATGCTGATGGGATTCTTCCTCTTGCTCAGAATAATCACCTGAGAGGGCATAAATTCAAATTGAGGAAAGACAGATGTAGGATAGACATGCGGAAATTTGCCTTTAGCCAGCGGGTGGTTGGTTGGTTGGTTGGTTTGTGGAACAGATTTCCATCCCTTGTTGTGGAAGTTGATAGCCTAAATAAGTTTAAGGCTCAGCTGGACAGGTATTTCGAATGAACAGAGAGGTGAAGTGGAAGTGGTGTTTTTTTTTGGCTGATAAGCTTGCTTTCTTGAATCAAATGCCTCTACTAATGCTAATGATGTTACCATCCTAAACAAGGTAAATGTCAGAAGTGATCACAGAATAGTAAGATGTACACTTGATATAGATGTAAGAAAAGAAAGGAAAAAACTGACTTTTGAGATAACAGAAGAGGAGAAAAAGCAATATTTACTGGAATACAAAAACTTTCTGATAGTGATAAAGCCCAAGAAACCTATATGTGAAAGGAAATCGAAAGGAGAAAAAATTAGTCAAGAAACACCTGTCATGATGAACCGAAGACGATAAATGGAGAGAAAGATAAACACTGACTAAGGTAAAACTGAGTATACTGAGTTATGCAAAACCATTAGAAAATGACTCAGATATAAGATTTAACACAAGAAAAGTAGAACAAGCATTAAAGGTAAACAAAGGACTTAAATCAGCAGCCATGAGCAGTAATACAGAAACACAAATGATACTGAAACTGAAGAATAGCGGTGGTGTACTTATAAATAGCAGAGAAGGCATAATTCAAATAGCAGAAGACTACTAGAGAGAATAATACAAGAAGCGAGGGAATGATGCCAGCAGTGGGGAAGATGGATCACAAGTTAGTAACACATACGACATACCCGATATTCTCCCTGATGAGGTAGAACATGCATTTGAAGAAAATGAAGAATCAGAAAGCCCTGGGGAAGGTGAAGTTACTGTAGAGTTGTTAAAATTGGGAGGAAGAGACATGACAAAAAAACAGGCAAGACTCTTCAAAAAATGCATTAGAAAAGGGGTGACACCTACGGATTGGAATAATGCAATCATAGTTTTGCTGCATAAGAAAAGGTGTGATGCCTTTAAATCATAAATTGGAAATTATAGACCTATTAGCTTGTTTTCTCACATCCACAAGTTGTTCACAAGGGTCATTACTAACAGATTCGAAAGAATACTTGTTGAGAATCAACCGAAAGAGCAAGCTGGCTTTAGGACAGGATTCTCAACTACGGATCACCTTCATGTAATATCACAACTAATGGAGAAAGCAAATGAATATAAAACACCATTATGCCTTGCATTTGTGTATTATGAAAAGGCATTTGACTCCAACAGCAGAAGAATGTTTCAGGCACTGGAAAAACAAGGCATAGATACCCCATATATTATGATTTTGAAGAAAATATATGAGAATGCTACCTCCTCTATTAGAATAGACAAAGACAGTAGCAAATTTAAAATTGAGAAAGGAGTTTGACAAGGAGACAACATCTCAGAAGTTGTTTACTGCTGCCCTTGAGGAAGCTTTCAAAAGATTAAGACTGGTCACAGAAAGGAGTCAATGTGAATGGAGAGTACCTAAACCATTTACAGATGACATTGTGATCATAAGCCATGACCCCAAAGAATTAGAGGAAAACCTTAATCAGTTATGCAGGGTTAGTAAGGATTTCAGACAAACAATGAATATGGCTAAAACAAAAGTAATGATGATGAAGTATGCCACAGAACGGGATATAATGATTGAAGGAGCAGTAATTGAAAAGGTGGAGTCATATACTTATCTGGAACAAGTCATTGGCTGTGATAATGATAAATGGCTGGAAGTCAAGAGAAGAATAAATTTTGAATGGATAGCATTCAGAAAATATAGTCACATACTGAGGAGAAATATCCCAATTTGTCTAAAATGTAAAATAATGAACCAATGTATTTTCCCCACCATTCTTTTGGTGAGTGCCCAAGTTTCACCAAGAAGTGAAACTTGGGTACTCACCAATTCTTCTACCCGGTGAAGAATGGAACGAATTATATTAGGACTCAGACTGTTAGATAAGAAGAGAAACACATGGGTTAGGCAGCAAACTCAAATAAAGGACATTCTTATCAAAACTAAGAAATGAAATGGTCTTGAGCAGGACATGGCTCAAAAATATGATGACAGATGAACTAAGAAAACAGAATGGTACCCAAGAGGAGCTAGAAGAAAACCTGGAAGACAACAATGGAAATGGACAGATGAAATTCACAAGTTTGTGGGTATTAAATGGATGGCCAATTGCACAAAACAGAAGGAAATGTAAAGTTGCTGGAGAGGCCTTCATCCTGCAGTGGATTGAAAATGGCTGATGATAACCAGATCAAGAGTATTACTCTCTCTGGTTACCTCTCTAACATCTTGTTGTAGAAAACAATCATCCAATAAATCCACAAAAGTCTTGCTAGTGTGCGAGTGGCCAACACAAGTTCCAGTCAATATCTGGGAAGTTAAAATCCCCCATTATTAGACAATCTGATATACTGGCCCACTCTATTTCTCTGTACAGTTCATTGTACTCATCAGTCATTACGCTTATAACACACTCCTACTTTCATTTTTGCTTTCCCAGTGCATCATGCCAAACTGGTCAACATTGCACTGACCATTTATATCAACTCGATGCACTTCTATAGATTTTGTGTTTAACACCACAACCCCTCCTCCCTTTCTATCTTTTCTGTACACATTGTACTCCTCAAACTCCAATTCTGCAATGCTTATATCGTAACCCAACTTATATCATATCCCAACAATATCCATCTTTGATGTCTTGACCAGCACTTCAAATTCATCAATTTATTTACTATACTCCTAGCATTAGTGTACATGCATGTATACATGCACCTATTCTTATTCTTAGTTACCCTAACACAGCCCATGTATTCATTTCTTCCGTGATGACTCCCACCAGTTCCTGAAAACCCCAGCACCCCGCCCTCCAATCTAATAGAAGCAGTGCAAGAATCACTTGCACCTCTCCCTATGGCTACTGTTAATCTTTTAGTCTGTGAATACCCCCAAGCTAGCAGTTTTCTGACCCACCTGCCTTGATAGCATCAGCAAATATTCTTGCACCTCTTCTATTCTATCCCATCCCTGTAGAAGCAGTCTCTCCTGTTAACAAGCACAGACCATGCTGAGAAAAATTCTACCCCATGAGCCTTGCACAATCTCTCCAGGGACGAATTGATTGACAAGGCTCTCATCATGTACTCCCTCCTATTGTGTCTGGGCAGAATTGCAAACACTTTCAAATTTAACCCTAACTCACAACTTTTTTCAACATTGACCTATACTTGTTAAGTAAGTCTACAGATCTTCTACTCTTAATGTCATTAGTGCCAACATGTATAAGAGTATCACCCTTTGTGCCCTTAAAAGATGATATCTGCTTTACGTCATCAACTTTTACCCCTGGCAGACATACCCTGGTCCTATTTCACCTATCCTTTTTACACAATATATTGCCCATCTCCCTGATAATGGCGTCACCAACAATAACTATCTCCTGAGGGACCAGTGCATTCTGCTTTGGAGATTGTTGCCGTGTAGCCTGATGCACAAGAGGGAGCTCTGGCATTGAGTTGCATAGCTGTGAGCTTGATGGGTCCCCCCAAATGGAAATATAGAAGAAACCTTGCAGTATATCACAATTTTCAAGCAAACAAAGCTATGCTTAAAAGAAATTACTAGAGTTAATATGCATGATACTGCATATTAACTTTGTCACATAAAATTACAATCAGAGAACTTAAGGTTCAACCATAATTTTATCTGAATAATTTCCTATTCATCTGTGCACTGACGGTGAATGCTTCACATGCTAAGTTAAAGCAAGTTAGGTAGTGTTATGTATGCATTTTGTCATATTTCAGGTGCAGTCAATTTCTTTTTCTTAAATGTAATTATTTTTCATTTTATGATTAACACAAGTAAAAAGTAAATAATTAAATTACTAATTATATACAAAAGTAATTATTTTCATTTCACTGAAATTACCTTACAATGCAATATTCACTCCACATTTTGTGATTTTACCTGGATTTTAATAAAAACTGAAATACAATAAGTAATTCAGATCTGTGATTAACAAATGGTAATGAAACCCCCCCCCTCTCTCTCTCTCTCTCTCTCAGCATAAGCCTCAGGCTTCCTTGCACCATATGGCTAATAATAATAAAAAGAGTACCCACTTCAATATACATAGTGTGTAAACTGGGAATTTTTCTTTTCTATGTCACATTGTCCAATCATTACTCCAAATTAATACACCATTTCAATTTGACCGATTTTAATGAAATTTGGAATGGTTTGAAAAATCTTCCTAAAACATCCAAATAATAAAAAAAAAATTATGAAAATCCACTGGAAGTAGAGTTATTACATGTGCACAGCTGGACATTATGAAAATCCAATCACTGAAAGTAGAGTTATTACATTTGCACAACTGGACATCCTGAAACTAATATGTTTTATGCGTTTGCAAACATATCCAAAAACTGTTGAGAAAAATTAATACAGTATTGCATACGTTCATTAAAACAGAAAAATGACAGAAGAAATTAGCCCATATCATTTCAAAGAGAACCCAACCATTTAATAAAAAGAGCCCAGCATGCATACCATCTAAAGAATAAAACATTTCATTAGGGAGGAGAGTTTTTCTGAACCAGAACAAATGCTTTATCAACAGAATTTTTTAGTAGTGCATTAAACTCTTCAAATATACAATGTTCAAAATTGTGGGAGCTACTTTGGTCCTTCCTACATCTTCTGTTTTCATCTCATTACTGCTTGAATGCAGTTTTACACTGCTGAACGTTATACAATTAATAACAACTTAATTATACAGATGATGGGTGTGTGAATGGCCTTGCAAAATAAATCCCACCTCCCAAAGCAAATTGATCTATGCTATTTAGTAGTTTCTATGATTATCTTCAATGAAAACAGACCAAGTTTTTCTAGATTCCCAGGCTTGTTGGAATATGCACTTATTGTATTCCATCTACGATGGGACAGAGTATCACCAACCTGTGACTTTTTTTTTTCCAAATTTCTTATCATCTCATCTAGAAAAAGCTTCCAATGTACTTACGTAGTGTGGTTCTCTCTACACAAAAATGGATACAGAAAGTTTCAAAGCAAATAGCAAGGTGGGTGTGGTGAAGGTGGTAGGGACAATGGTGAGCTCCATGCCCATCTCGAAAGAGAGACTTTGTTACAAAAGTTCGATTTCATACAAATTCTAACTATTGAAAAGAATATAATGGAACAAATTTTCTGGTTGGACACACAAAAATCGTAATTTCTAAAAGTGAGAACCATACAATGTAGTTTTCCCAAACTTTCCCATTTTCAGTGAAGATCTTATGTACAAACAAGTGCTATCTTTTGTATGCCTTGTGAAGTTTCAAATGCAGTCCGATGAAAAAAAAAATCTTCCAGAATTAAAGAGAGTGTTGTTATTATTGATCTCCTTTGTAAATTCACTGAAAACTGTCTTGAATGAAAAATTAGTTCACATATCAACGTTCAATCTGCTTTATTTGCACTAGAATGCTGGATATTAGTCAGATCTGAGTTATAGAAAAGGTAAAGATATTGAAATACAATTAATTAAAAATAGAAAGGTTGAGCTACATTAAGATTAAGCCTGGAGGAGAAAGAAGTGCACCACCCATTTTACCCAGTTGTCATCTATAAAATCACTATGTAAACAGAGAAACTAAAATCTTAAAAGTTGTAACGTTAGAGGCCAAGAGTCCAAATGATAGACTTTAGAACTATTCATCGTCAGTTGACTGAAGGTGTTAGTGAAGATGGAAGTTTAAAAATAAGTTCAAGTCTCCATGACGCATTGCTTAGACATGTGAGAATTTTACATGCACAAGACTCCATATTGGAGAAAAACTAACTGGTAATTTTATATTTAATATTTTGAGTGAAATGTTATGACGAAACCATTCTATTGCTGGCATTTCATATTGAAATATTTTATAATTAGACTTTAATTTAATTAAAGTATATGGTGGCATTAACTAACGGATTATGATTATGAGCATGTACGTGTTGTGTGAGCTCAGTATTTGACAGATAGGTTCTTAATCTATTGTCAGCATTAGCATATGATGCAAGAAAGCAAGCTTATATAGCCTTAGCAAAAAAAAACCTTCCCATTTCACCCATCTATTCACTTCAAATGTTTGTCTAGTTCTGCCTTGAATTTATTTAAGCTGTCCACTTCCATGACAGATGGAAGTCTGTTCCAGAAATCAACCACCCACTGGCTAAATGCAAATTTCTGCACATCTATTCTACAACTTTCTTCCCTCAATTTGAATTTATGTCCTTTCAGGCAATTAATCTGGGCAAGAGGAAGAATCCCATCAGCACTGAGCTTTCTCAAACCATTCAAAGCCTTATACACCTCAATCAGATCATCTCGCAGATGCCTCGTCTCCAGACATCGTAATTTGCCTAACTGAAGCATTTCTTCATTAGAGCAACCCTTTGTTCCATTCGCTAATCTTGTTGCCCTTCTCTGTACTCGTTCCAGCAACTATACATCCTTCCTAAAATGAGGCCTCCAGACCTATATACAGTATTCAAGGTGTGGCCTGACCATTGCCTTATACAAGGAGATAATCACCTCCTTATCCCTGCTAGAAAAATTCCTGTATATCATTGACAAGACACCATCAGCTATTCTTGCAGTCTGTCTGCACTGCTCAGAAAACTTCATATCTGACTGCACAATTACCCTCAGGTCCTTTTCATTCTCTACCACCCTGAGTGTAGTACCGCGCAGTTGTTACGTTACTCTGGGGTTACTGCTACCCATATGCAGTACTTTATATTTGTCAACATTAAACTTCAGTTGCCACCTCTCAGCCCATCTGCTCAACTTTTCTAGATCTTGTTGAAGTAACATACTGTCATTAGTGTCATTAACAACCCTGCCAACCTTCATATCGTCTGCAAACTTAGACATTAAGCCTGATATACCTTTATCAATATCATTAATAAATACAGAAAACAACAATGGACACAAACTGAACCCTGGGGAACTCCACTAATAATATTAGTTCATGAAGATCCACTCAGCCATCTCTTTATCCATAGCAGCAATTTTCTCTCAATGCCACTGCTCCAATTTGTACAGCGGTCTTCCATGTGCAACAGTATCAGGAGCCTTCCTAAGATCCAAATATATGCTATCGAAATTATTCTTTGCATCCAATTTCTTTGTGACCACATCATAGTAACCAATCAAATTGGTTAGACAAGACTTCCCCTTAACAAATCCATGCTGTGTCTTTACTATAACTGAAGTCTTGTCTAGATAATCCTTCAGTGCTTCTTTGACCAGTGTCTCCATTAATTTCCCCGGAACAGAAGTTAAACTAACAAGTTTGTAATTACTTGTGTCACCCTTTGATCCTCCTTTGTGAATTGGGGTCACATTTGCACTTCTCCAGTCCATGGGTATCTTCCCTGAGTCCAAGGAAGTGCTGATAATTAGGGCTAAGGGTTTGCTTACTTCCTTTGCTGCCTCCTTCAATATAACTAAATAGATCCAATCCACCCTAGGTGTCTTTCTTATGTTTATCTTCAACAGTTTCTGCTCCACTTTGCTCTCAGTTCTTACAAAATCATTTACTTCACTGCGGAAGTTTAATACACCTCTGGCATTCCCCTCCCTGAATAACTTCTCATGTGTAAATGTAGATGCAAAATACTCATTCAGTTTGCTAGCTACCAGAGCAGGATCATCAACAGTTGAACCATCGATATCAAGTGGGCCAATCTGATTTATCCCCTTCCTTCTTCAGCTTATATAAGTAAAGAACTCTTTGTTGTTTTTCTTTGTATCCTTTGCCAAAGATTTCTTGTAATCTGCCTTTGCCTGCCTAACGTCCTTTGTGACTTGATTACAGACCAGCTTATATCTACCATAGGCTTCTGTGTCACCTTTTATTTTATATGTATCCCATACATTTTTCTTCTCTGCCACATGTCTCATTAGTTCATCTGACATCTAGTAATGGTAGTAGGTTTTAATAGTAGTAGGCTTGTGTATTCAATTTTTGATAATTAATATGGTACTTTAAGACTTACTATAAAGTTTTTTTTTTTTTTTTTTCTCTTTTTTAGAACCAATAGAATGTGTATTCTATTGGTTAACAAAATTATGTAAAAAAGGAACATGTTAACTAATAAGTTGTTTTTAGCATTTAGGAATTAAAATGTTAACACCAAAGGATAATATCAAAATTATGTGAAAATAACCATAGCTCTTTATTGTTTTGTTAGACCAGCCATTCTCAATGGGGGCCACAGACTGAAAACCATAATGGGGGGGGGGCGGCGGCATGGAAATTCAACAGATTAAACATATTATTTAGAAGGAGGAAAGGTCCTTGGTGATAGGATAATTTTTTCCTTCTCATAATTTGAGGTAGGGGCAGGAAGAGAGACATTGAACTAACCCTTGTAAGAAGTTCTTTTGTTCTGTAATAGTTATTTTTATTACTTTCAGCAATAATTTTACCCATGAGTTCCTTGGGAAAAAAAAAAGAAGTGTCGGCAGTATTCGGTGGAATACCTAGCACATGGTTTCATTACATCTCCACAAAACCCTTCTCTGCCCATGTGTTTGATTTGTATGAATACACTTTCAATGGAAGCATGAGGCCAAGCAAGTTAAAACAACATTTAGAGACTTTTCATAAGGGGAAGAAAGATAAACCCTTGGATTACTTCAAAAACCTCTGAGATAATTTCAAGAGAAGGCCGACGCTCAAACAGATGGTTACTCAAACGTCACAAAAATTAGAAAACGGTCTTCTTTCATCATACAAGATTAGTAAATTGATTGCTAATAGTGGAAATGCTCATAACATTGCTCAGTCACTTATTCTGTCTTAAGTGTCCATAACAGTATCTGACATCATGAACTTAAATTCCAAAGAAGTTATTCAGGCAATTCTTTTGAGTAATTTCACTGCTTCCAGAAGCATGGAGAAAAGCCTATTGGTGCTAAGGCAGACGTATTTTATCTGACAGATATGTTTGACAAATTATTCAAGACCTTACAGGGTAAACACAGTTAGTAAGGAAGAACCTCATAGATAGTAAGGAAGGTATCGTTTCTTTCTTTAAAAAGCTTGAAGTCTATTGGAAGAATAACGGACATCAGGAATTTTTACAATTTCCAAACCTGAACATGATCACAGAGGCACTGAAGGACGATGACATTACTGTTTATGTGAAACATCTAAAGCAAATACACACAGATCTGCAGGAAAGATTTAATGACCTGTTAAACCTCAATAGTAAATAATCAACAAGATGGATATAGAGGTAAATAAACCAGGCATAGAGCTCTGAGCTATCAACAGGGCCTGAACAGTATACTTAATGTAATCATAATGTTGTTTTTAGATCCATTTGAGGAACAACCCACCGATGTTGAGGCAGAAATTCAAGAGAGATTAACTGATCTTCAGAGCAATATAATTGCACGCCGTAAGTTCAATCAATTTAAAAAAGATTTTTGGGTCAAGAGTGATGTGCTGAATAGATACCCAAAACTATGGGAAAAGGCCCAAATATTTTTCATTGCCTTTCCCTCAACATATTTGGTTCCTTGATAAAATCAAGGATTTTATCAAGTCTGTTCCTTGATAAAATCCAGGAACAGACTTGATATCACAACAAGAAGTGACTGTCGACTATCACTATCCAATTTGGAGCTGGACTTCAAAAAACTTGCACAGGAACATTGAGCTTAAGGATCTCATTAAAATTTTCACTTAATAAAAATCTTTTTTAATTTTTTGTAATAAGTATGTTCATGTTTTCTTCTTTTCTATGTGTTCAATAAAAATTATTTCCTATTTGTCTGTTTGTTCTGGAATCACTTACATGCCACAGTGCACATATCTGTTAAATTTTCCGTAAAAATCCAATATTCACTGGCAATATTAATGACTTCTTGCTTCTTATTAGTTAACTTTTCAATAGTTTTGAACAGAACTTCCTTGATTTTGATACAAAACTTGTTTCGACTAAAACCCTAATACTTTCACGAAGTGATTACATCAATAAGCTTTTTTGAACAACTAGAATGTATTGTAGTTGTTAGGAGAGAAGTACAGAAGAAACTTATCAACTAAGCTTGACTGCTTCACAGGGTAGCCATAGAATTTGAGAAGAGCACTGAGGGGGGGGGACCATGGCCAAAAAAAAAAGATTGAGAATGACTGTGTTACACCATTGATTCAAAATATAGAGGATTAAACACAATTACAGATTGCTTAAGCCGTTTTGGGTTTTTTGTGGAATTTCAGCTGCTTGGTGTTCAGCACATTTATAAGGCCATTGATATTTGCTCATAAAATCTAAAAACACCTGAAAACTTAATGATTCAGAATAAAATTTGTTATTCTGAATTACAATTCCAAACTAGTGGGGATTATACCATTATGTTCAACACATTTAAGGTGGCTTATGGCACTGCTGATTTTGAGTTTTTCTGGCAATTCTACCAATATTGAGTTTTCCAGGAAGTAGATGAGGATTATGGAAATATTTGCATTTTGCACAAATGCAGGGAAATTTTTAGGAAAAATGTTGTGTATATCACTTAATTTTTTGCTTGTGATTGTGTGCAGCTGCTTTATAATTGGTTGACGGTGCATGTGATCATAGTTGCCTTTAGCAGTGGGGTGGTGTTATTACAATTTCTGTATCTTCAAATGGATTGCTCATGTTGGTTTTGTGAATTTTTCATCCCTCAATTTCTATTCTTGTGTTATTGTTATTAATGTGAAGAATGGATCCGGTTTCAGAAGAAACTTCCAGAATTGATAAAATATTTGCAACAAAAACAAGACAATAAACAGAGAATTAGCGATTGTAAGCTCTGGATAGTATAAAATTTCAAATACAATCCATTCTCATTCAGCTATGTATGTGTAAAATTTTGCTCATTGGAAAGACAAAATGTGAAAACTAGGTGAGTACCTTAGTATGCTATTATAAAATTATGATTTAAATTCCTTGTATTTTGCTTTTGAACTTTCTTTTTGTGTGCGTACACAGTATGTTAAAACTATGTAAATAAGTTAAAATTAACTGCTAAATTAGTAACTTAAACTTAACATCACCGTTTAATTTCACATATAATTTGAAATTTTTTTCATACTACAAACAAGTGATGAAAACTTTCTCGAACTATACTTGAAGACATATGGAAAATGAAGGGGGGGGGGATGGACCAACCTCATAACAGCATGCTATCTGAATTGCAAACTTTATTATTAGTAAAGACCTGTGCATGTTGATATTATCTCTTTAGAATTCAAATAAAAGACTTTCATTTGTTAAAACCGTGTCTTTAATGAAGATTTTCGAATTTTAACCAGAATAATAAGAATATTATAATTATAGCTTGGAAGTTACAATGTTCACCTTATAATTTTCACGCATGGGTTTCAAACTGTAACCACAGTTGGGAAATTTCCTTTAACTTTTTAATTTCTCCTTAGAATTTAAAATTCGTCTCATTGAAATTAATTTCAAACTTCATAATTTCATATAATATTAATAACTTGCAGGTACATTATAATTTTTAAAAAAATTTATATTTCTAAGCTTAATATTTCCATTTCTAAAAATTTATATTTCTAAGCTTAATATTTCCATTTCTAAAAATTTATATTTCTAAAACTATTTCCACAGTGTGGAAATAGTTTCATTTAACTTTATAATTTCTCCGCAAAAAGCATTATCTTTGGTTGTGTAATTGGCAAGATAAATGTGCATGCACACACAAGATTTTGTTCAAACCCTTGAACACTGTGTCTGGATTAGCAAGGGATTAAACCCTTGCTAATCTGGATTAATTGGGGGGGAGGCATCATCCAGATTAATGAAGCAAAAGACAGCCCTAAAAGACAAAAAAACTTGGAACACAAATAAATGGAAAATTTAATGATATAGGTAGTGCTGATGAAAATAAATAAATGTCATTGTAGAGCCTTTATTTAAAAACTATAAAAAGACAATACATTTATCCATCAATAGAAGGCTCATAAGCTGTACTTGTTTTTGAACGTAATAATGCAGGTTTGATGGAACTGTCAAGTTTTATCTGAACAGCCCTCTGATGCTGTTCTTTAATTAGGATTTCCCTCACAGTTCTTTAGGTGTTCATAACACCCCTGCAATTTTTGATTTGTTGAAGAGTCCACATAATTGATTATTGCATCAATGCCATCTCTTGCAGAACTACGAAGTTTCTTCTTAATTGTAAATTCTTGTAGTTCATCTATTTATTATCTGATTCTTCTTCCATAGCAGAATCCTTAATAGAATCTGCAGCAATTTCTTCCTCTGTAAGAAGCTGAAATCCAGGATCTTCTTCCAGTTCAAGCCAATCTTGGATATTTTCTTGCATTATTTCAGTCTCTCCAGCTGCTCTCAACACAGTCTAAAAATCCTCTGGCTCTAATCCCTTAAAGTCAATATCACCATCTGTATTTTGCAAGAGTTTTTTCCAGCCATTCACTAAAGTTTCCTTTTTAGTGTCCCTCCATGCATTGGCCCAGTTTAAGATAGCAGATTTGATATTTTACAGTGTTCTTCTTCCTCTTGTGTTGTTATCTTCATCCATTCTGTCTTCCAACAATATCATCACCTCATCAAGGAACTTGCACTTGTAGAGTCTCTTGCAGGCCATAATGATGCCTTGGTCCATGGGCTGTATTGAGGCAGTTATGTTTGGTGGCAAAGCCAAGCACTTAATTTTACCATCCTTACTGGACATATTTTCAATGTCTGGAGGTGCAGAGGTGTTGTCAAGGATTAGAAGCGCTTTAATCTGGTAATCTGAAAATTTCAACATTTCTTTCTGGTACCTCTTGACTTCGAGTATGAAGTGGTTATGGAACCAATTCTTTCTAATTTCTTGTGTGAACCAAGCATTTTGCGAGTTGTAGTAGACAATATGCACATACAGTCTTTTGATTCACATACAGTCCCTTGGATTCTTAGCCTTGTTGACCACAACAGACTTTAGCCGATAAGTTCCATTTGCAATGGCACAAAGAAGTGCAGAAAACTTCTCCTTGCTCTTTTTCCACCCTGGTGTTGACTGCTCTGAACAAGAGGCTTGTGTATTTTCTGGTAGGCCATGCCAAAACAGTCCCATTTCATCAGCATTATATATCTGAGAATAACAAAAGATCTGATTGTATTATTATTTCATTTAATATTTTTTTCTAAATGGCTCAATACTTTCAATATCACCACTTAAGGCTTCACCACAAATTTTTCTATTAGTCATATTGTGCCTTTGTCTTAATCGCCACAGCTATCCTGAACTGCAAGTAAAATTGTTTAACTTAAAATGATTTACAAACTTTTCTGCTGCTGCTTTCAGCTCAACACCATGCACAGCAACCAGGGATGACACTAGGGGGTGCACAAGTGAGGCACTTGCCACGGGCGCCACCTAAAATAGGCACTGCTAGATGCACAATTGCATATATATGTGTGTTAAGATATGATATGAATTACTGTTACAAGGTTTTGCCTCAAGTGCCACAAACACTAGCACCAGCAGTGACACCAACACCACTTGATCATTGCTGTGAATACCACTTAAATACAGCTTCTTCCAGCAACACTTCTTTTGGCTTTTTTTAATGTCTGTCTATTTGATACATTGCCACACTTTCATCACTTGCCACAACTGAATTTTAAAGCAAATGCCTTTATAGGTTCTTTTTGTTTTTTTAATATCTGACACAGTCTGTTGGCCAATACCAAATTCGTCAGCAATTTTTTTTCCAGAAACATCATTTTAAAGTTGTTCTATCACTTTGAGCTTGTTAATGATAGTTAAAGTAATGTGTTTTATTTTTTATTCCACTTTTTAATTCTTTAGAACCCATAATTATACAAAATATGTTAACTTATGTATGTATAAAGACGTATGCAAATGAAGTGATATAAGCAATAATATCTGTCAGACTCAAGAGTCAACAATGATACTGAATAAAACAAGACAATATAATGTATGTTCTGTCTCTCTCTCTCTCTGTGCAGTCAATCAGCATGCAGTTCAGAGTGACTCATCTGCCTTCATAAATCCCATGCATGTTTCAAAGTATTCAACTGTGAACAGAATTTTTCATATTTCAATTCGGATTATCCGACATCTGGATTAACTGTAACCGGATTAGTGAAGTTTACTGTATTGTGTCCTGGGAACTCTGATATAACCCAACCAAATAATTCTTAATTATTGGCAAAAAATTCTACAAACTTAAAGTAATAAATGTGTTTTTATTTTATTATTTTTTTATCTTATTGATTTATTATATGTTAGAATTGACTTGTTTTTTAACTTTAAAATCTACTTGTGGACACAAATACATATACAGAGACAATGGTAAGCCCATCATGCACTCAGGGCTAACATTAGCTCTTGACTTCCTTCCTTTCAGACATGTTATACGGTGACACAATATGGTCTTAAGTGGTTGATGCACTTAAAACCCAACAACAACTTGTACCACAGCTTCATATTAAGTTTGAGTATTTAATTGGAATTCTGGATTGGCTGTTATACAACTGTCTGCTATAGGAAATGATGCAGGGCTGAAATCTATATGCAGTTTAAAGTGGGCTTGCCATTTTTTTTTACACTGGACATGAAATCATTAAGTTTAAACTTTGATTTCTCTAATAGCATTATGCTAAGAAATCTATTGAAGCAATTAGTGTAACTACTGAGACAGCTGCCTAGGAAGTTACACACCTTGCAATATGATGGATTTCCTTACAGTCTTTGGCAGAAAGAAGTTCTAATTATTACATAGTTATAGTGCATTGGATTTATTACTTTAAGTTTGTAGAATTTTTTGCCAATAATTAAGAATTAATTTACTTAAAAAATGTATATAATATTAAGGTCTTAGCTGAGCCTAGAGGAAAACCCTACTTCCTCCACCTGTGATTGGCTGATTGGCCTCGATTGAAGATGGCTTTAGAAATTCCTGTAGTCATAGATGGGAATTGAACCCACACCTTTTCAAACAAGTGACAACTGGTGAAACCACTATACTATCATGGAAGACTGCCACAGTGGTGCAAGTTACAGCATAGAAGATTCTATCCTAAGCATTCATATTAACCTAGAATGAGCAAACATTTGACAGCCTTGACAGGGAATGTACTTTGGTATCACCACCACCACCACTACTACTACTACTACTGTAATGCAGCCAACATGCTAAGAAAAATATATCTTGTTGTGTTAATATAGTTATAAAGGGTCTGTGATGGACCCACAGTTTTTGCAAAAGTTTGTACTTAGAAATGAAAATATCTTTTATCAAAGATCAATTCCTAAATACTCATAACTGACTTCTTTTAACTTTTATTACAGATCAATATCTAAATATTCACTTAAAATGAATATTCATATGCTTCATTATCTCTTTAAAAAAATATTAGCAGTCTCTTTCATTCAAAGCTAGTTAAAACTTTTACAACTATTTACTTTTAACTTCATGTTTTTAACCCACTCACAAGCACATGGGGGTCATTTTTATCTCCCCCCCCCAAAAAAAAAAGAAAACTTCTTGTACATTATAAGGCTATTCTGTTCATCTTCCATGACTTTTCAATAAGGGCATTGACCCATTCATTCGCTCCAACCATATGAAAATTCCTACCATAGAATTCAGGAACTGTTAAAAAGATCTAAACACGGAAGTTTTCATGTGCCTGGTAGTGGACTAAATTACAATTTTAATACTATTGCTATTACATTGTTTAACTTAAAAAAACATATTAAATAAATTTCATTATTTTAAGAAAACAATAACTGTTTCAAAATAACAGTCTAGAATTTTAAGTTTCAGAAGTGATGATCATCTGATTAGCTTACTGCTTCTGGGCTTTCCCAAAGAAGAAAAGGAAGAAAAAGCAAAGGGTGCAGGATTTGGGGTGGAGGATGAGGAAGGAAGCAAGAGGTTACCAGCATCCCCATGACCCCTGTCATGAGAACTCACACTACCTGCAGGATGTAGAAAGTTTACAGTTCCAATACGGCCAGGAGGAGCATATGCTGATGCCGTCAGGCCAGGACCAGGCAATGGCAATGGTGCTTCCACACCTGTAAATAAAGCTGAAATATTAGTGTTAATTCTTTTATACAATTTTATAGCTAGTTTTAAAAAACAAAAAAATCTATTCAGTTCAAATAATCCTTAAGAGGATAATGTCATAAATTACACACAGTCGTTAGCATTAGCAGAGGCATATGATGCAAGAAAGCAAGCTTGCTTTCGCCCCCCCCCCCAAAAAAAAAAACCTTCCCATTTCACCCATCCATTCACTCCAAATGTTTGTCCAGTTCTTCCCTGAATTTATTTTTTAAGCTATCGACTTTCACAATGACAGATAGCAATTAACCACCTGATGGCTAAAGTCAAATTTCCTCATGTCATATCGCAGGCACAAATAGCAGTAATAGGATATTTGTTTGTTTTTTTTTTTTTTAGGAGCATTAGCAACTAAGGCCATATTGTTCTGGGGATATGAGGTGGTCATTCCCTGACCTTTCCTCATCCTCCATATTTGGTGGTCACAGGCTCGAACCCCGGTCTAATCAAGAAGTGTGCGCTACGCACTGCCACTCCTGCCCACCTGGCTACGGAGGCGCCACAGTAATAGGAATGTATAGTTTGTTATATTTATTAATTAAATATTACAAATTATATTTGCTACATATAAAATTACATCATATCAACCAAGTTTCTTGTGACGACCGACTAACTGGTTAAAATAAATTTATTACAATAAAAATGATATATACATAAGATAAAACAGAAATAAAATAAGATAAAAGCGTTAAAATACAATAAGATAAAAGTGTTGAAATATAATATAATAAAAGCGTTAAAATACATAGTAGCTTTCGAATCAAAGTGCCTCTTCATCATCTAGTCTGTGAATGGTGTACTTCAGTATATACAGGGTGTCTCAAAAATATTGGTATAAACGTTTAGGGGAGGTAGGTAACATCTAAAGGAATGTGAATCGCATAGGAACCCATAACCAGAAACGTCACGGGAAAGTAGTAGCAGGGGCACAAGAAGCAGAAATGACACAAGACAGTAATTAGTGGCAAACATTTACTTGACATAACATTAACAATGGAGTACGAGATGGATACATTTCATGATGTTACAACAGATGCTCGAAAGTTCAACCACGAGACGTGATGCATGTGTGACACCGATGCAGCATGGATTGGCGGACACGGTCGAACACACCTGGAGTTTCTTTGACAGTAGCAGCAGCAGCGCAGACGAGTCTCGCCACGAGATTCATTTCCGTCTCCACAGGCAATTCATACAAGATAGATTTGAGGCCCCACCCCACAGAAAGAAATCAAGGCTCGATAAATCAGGTGAGTGTGGGGGCCAGGCAACAAGTCCACCACGGCCAATCCATCGACGCCCAAAACGCCTGTTCAAATGGTCACGAACACACCTTCCATAATGGGCAGGCGCCCCGTCATGTTGAAACCAAATGTTGCGTCTCACATTTGCTGGAACATCGTCAAGTAACCCTGGTAGAACTTGTTCAAGAAAGATCCGATATTTAGCGGAGTTCATGTGGGATGGTAACAGGTATGGACCAACTAAGCAGTCACCGACCATACCTGCCCACACATTTATTGCGAAGCAGTGTTGTGCCGCATGGGAGCGCACACCGTGTGGGTTGTCGTGAGCCCACACATGAGTATTGTGCTGATTGAATAAGCTTTCCCGAGTGAAATAAGCCTCATCCGTGAACAAAACATAGGCTGGAAAATTCAAGTCTTGAACACTTTCTTGGAGAAACCACTGCGCAAAAGCCACATGTGTAGGATGATCTTGGGGGAGCAGCACCTGAACCCTTTGGAGATCAAAGGGGTGTAAGGAATCGTCGTGCCAGACACGCTGTACACTGCAACGAGACACTCCTAAGGCAGAGGCAACAGCATGTGTGCTGGTAGTAGGATTATTCTGGACGGCATTCAACACACTTTCTTCTATGGCGGGAGTTCGCATCAAACGTGGTCTGCCCGCACTACTCCTGTTACCTCTAAATGACCCATAATCGCACAAATTTTGATGCACACGCGCAAACAAATGGTGGTCCGGTACATGTCTGTCTGGGAAGCGTTCTCCATAAATTCATTGAGTGGCTCGTCCATTGCCCTCTACTAATCCATACACTAGGTGCATGTCTGCCAGCTCATAGTTTGTATATCGATGTATGCTCTTAGTGCGGCGACTACCGCACCATCTACCGACTTACAGTGACGTTTCCAGTTATGGGTTACTATGTGATTCACATTCCTTTAGATGTTACCTACCTCCCCTAAACGTTTGTACCAATATTTTTGCGACACCCTGTACTGATGGTTACAATAGCACAAGTCAGCTGGGAGCAATATGGCCTTAGTTGCTAATGCTCCTAAAAACCAAATAACAACACAATAAGTCGGCTGGGCATGATCATGTATCATGAGTCTGGTGTCAGTAGAGCAGAATTACGAACAAGTGATGATCGCCAGCACTCATCGCACTGCAATACAGTACATTCTATAATAGGGTGTAAGTGTACTCCCCTCGTGCAATTCATAGTACTATTATTGGTGACTATGTGCAGCACTTCAGGCTGGCGGTAATCATGTGAATAGTCGACGATTTCAATATCCCGTTGGGGATTAAGAGATAGGTATTCATTACCTAGTGTTTTGCAGTTCATCGCAAGAAACTTGGATGATATAATGCAACCTGATGCACAAGGACTGTTTTCTAATATAAAATTACAATTATACCTCTCTTTATATAACAGAAAAGTTGTAAGAATTTTGTGCAAAATGAGATCATATATGTATTGTCAATGAGGATAGAAAATGCAAAAAGTAAAGTAAAATATTAACAGAAATGCGTTGTTAACCTGAAAATATATTAAGTGAATAAAAAAAATAGTAAATATTTATAACATTTAGTAACACAAGTTTACACACACGATTTCCTTAGTGGGACTGATTCATAATGGATTACAAATGAAATTCAACACTCGTGCTACAAGATGTGACTATTAAATAATGAGATGGCATGCACAGCTGCTACACATCAAGCACCACCTGTGAAACAAAGGCATGGTAATTGACCTTAAACCTTTTTCTAGTTGTCTGCCAAGTCATGTTCCAGCATGCTCATTAGTTTTGCAGTGAGATAGATATTCATTACCTGGTGTTTTGCAGTTTGCTGAATAAATGGCAGACAAAAGAATAACAACAAATCTACTTCAAATTTCTAGAAAAAATACCAAATGAAAGTTATGGACTATTACGTCATGTTTGTGGAAAAGATACGGGGGGATATCAAAATATTTGTACCCTTACCTAGAAATAATAGCCCTAGAAAATTGAAACTTCACAGGAACTTTAATCCTTTTCTATGTACTCTCCATGTATAGCAACACATTTCTCCCATCTATGGATCAGTTATTTAATGTCTTGATCATAGAAGTCCGCACTTTTAGCCTGAAACCACAATTCCACTTCATTGATGACTTCCTGAGATGAATCAAAGCGGAGTCCATGCAATGGTTTCTTCATTTCTTGAAACAAGAAGCCTGATGATGCTAGGTCAGTAGAAATAGGGTGGGTGCTGCAGTAGTTTGAAGCTGCACTGGGCAACAAAGTTGGTGGGGACAATGGCCATGTGAGCCAGTGCACTGTCTGACAGAAGATAGACACTTTAGCATTAGCATTAGCATTAGTAGAGGCATATGATGCAAGAAAGCAAGCTTATTCAGCATCAGCCAAAAAAAAAAAAAAAAAAAAAAACAACCACTACTCCCATTTCACCCCTCCGTTCGTTCTAAATACCTGTCCAGCTGAGCCTTAAATTTATTTAGGCTATCAACTTCAACAACAAGCGATGGGAGTCTATTCCACAAACCAACTGCCCGCTGGCTAAAGGCAAATTTCCGCACATCTATCCGACATCCGTCCTTCCTCAATTTGAATTTATGCCCTCTCAGGTGATTATTAGTAGTAGTAGTAGTAGTAGTGGCACTTGATGCAAGAAAGCAAGTGTAGGAGCTTATGCAGCATCAGCCAAAAAAAAAAAAAAAAAAAAAATCACACCATACCCTCCAATTGCCTGTCCAGTTCCTCCTTAAATTTATTTAACCTATCAACTTCCACAACGACAGATGGAAGTTTGTTCCAGCAATTAACCATCCGCTGGCTAAAGGCAAATTTCCGCACATCTAGTCTACATCTATCCTTTCTTAATTTGAACTTATGTCCCCGTAGGTTCGTATTCTGAACAAGTGGGAGGATCCCATCAGAATTCAGCGTGCTCAACCCATTCAAGGCCTTATAGACCTCAATCAGATCACCGCGCAGGTGCCTAGTCTCCAGCCACTGCAATTTGCAGAACTTAAGCCTCTCTTGGTAAGAGGATCCCTTCATTCCCCTCACCAATCGTGTTGCTCTTCTCTGTACACGCTCAAGCAAATCTACATCCTTCCTAAAATGAGGCCTCCAGACCTGTACGCAGTACTCAAGGCGTGGCCTGACCATTGCCTTATACAGAGGGACAATCACCTCCTTTTCCCTGCTAGCAAAATTCCTATATATCATTGACAAAACCCCATGACCTGCCCTAGCAGCCTGTCTACATTGCTCAGAAAACTTCATATCTGACTGCACAATTACTCCCAGGTCTTTTTCATTTTCTACCACCTTAAGTGTAGTACCACACAGTTGGTACGTTTCTCTGGGGTTACTTCTACCCATATGCAGTACTTTGCATTTGTCAAGGTTAAACTTCAGTTGCCACTTCTTAGCCCATCTGCCCAAATTATCTAGATCCTGTTGCAGTAGCACACTGCCATTACTGTCATTAACAACCCTGCCAACCTTCGACATTAAGCTTGATATACCTTCATCAATATCATTGATAAATATACAAAACAACAGTGGACCCAACACCGAACCCTGTGGGACTCCACTAATAACATTAGTCCACGAAGAGCAGCACCCATTGATTACCACCCTCTGTCTTCTCCCACTTAACCATCCTTTTATCCATTGTAGCAACTTACCCTTAATACCATTCTGCTCCAATTTGTACAGTAGTCTTCCATGCGCAACAGTGTCAAAAGCTTTCCTGAAATCCAAGTATATGATATCAAAATTATTTTTTGCATCCAGTTCCTTTGTGACCACATCATAATAACCAATCAAATTTGTCAGACAAGACTTTCCCTTAACAAACCCATGCTGTGTCTGAATTATTGCTGCAGTCTTGTCTAGATGATCCTGCAATGCATCTTTAACCAGTGACTCCATTATTTTACCCGGAACAGAAGTTAAACTAACTGGTCTGTAATTATTCGTGTCACCCTTCGAAGCTCCTTTGTGAATTGGGGATACATTTGCATATCTCCAGTCCGTGGGAACCTCCCCTGAATCCAAGGATGCTCTCATAATTATGGCTAAGGGTTTGCTTAGTTGCTTTGCCGCCTCCTTTAATATAACTGGATAGATCCCATCCGCCCCAGGTGCCTTTCTTATGTTTAACTTCAACAATTTCTCCTCCACTTTGCTCTCAGTTATTACAAAATCATTAAGCACACTGCTACAATTTGATAACCTTCTTCCATTTTCAAACTGTAATGATTCCTCACGTGTGAATGTAGATGCAAAATACTCATTCAGTTTGTTTGCTATCTGAGCAGGATCATCAACAGTCGAACCATCGATGTCAAGTGGACCAATCATATTCAGCCCCTTCCTTTTAGAGTTTATATAAGTAAAGAAATCCTTGCTGTTTTTCTTAGCATCTTTTGCCAAAGATTTCTCGTAATCCGCCTTTGCCTGCCGAACCTCCTTTGTGACCTGATTACAGACTAGCTTATATCTGCTACAGGCTTCTGCGTCGCCTGATAATTTATATGCATCCCATGCATTTTTCTTCTCTGTCACGAGTCTCATTAGTTCATTTGATAACCATTTAGGCCTAAACCTTGAACAATATTTCTTCATCGGTATGAAAAGTCTAGTAGCTTCCACGATTAATTCCTTGAATGCTTCCCACTTAGAATTTACTGTTTGTAACATCGTCAGTCGATCCCACTGTACAGAATTTAAAAACTGTCTGAGACCACTGTACTCCCCTTTACGGAAGCAAAAACCCTTTCCTTTACCCCTGACGGTAGTTACCTCTTTGAGTAAATCCCACTTCAGCACACTGTGATCACTGCCACCTAGTGGTTCCTTTATCTGCAAATTCTTAATACACGAATGATCACTGCTGATAACCAGATCAAGAGTATTACTTTCTCTGGTTGCCTCTCGAACATGCTGCTGCAGAAAACAATCATCCAATAAATCCACAAAAGTCTGACTAGTGTGTGAGTGACCAACCCACAAGTTCCAGTCAATATCTGGGAAGTTAAAATCCCCCATTATAAGACATTCTGATTTACTGGCCCACTCTATTTCTCTGTACAATTGTTCATTGTACTCATTCGAGTCATTAGGCCTATAACACACTCCTACTCTTATTTTTGCTTTTGCAGTGCTTATATCACACCAAACTGACTCAACAGTGCACTGTCCATCTATATCAACTGGATGCACTTCTTTTGATTTTATGTTTTTCTTAATTAACAGCATAACACCTCCTCCCTTTCTGTCCTGTCTATCCTTTCAGTACACATTGTACTCCCCAAATTCCAGTTCTGCATTCCTTATATCTTTGTGACACCACGTCTCTGCTATCCCAACAATATCCGCCTTTGATGTCTTGACCAACACTTCAAATTCATCAAATTTATTTACTATTCTGAGCAAGAGGAAGAATCCCATCGGCATTGAGCATGCTCAAGCCATTCAAAGCCTTATACACCTCTATCAGATCACCTCGCCGATGCCTAGTCTCCAGGCTCTGTAATTTGCAAAACTTAAGCCTTTCTTCGTAAGAGCAACCCTTTGTTCCATTCACTAATCTTGTTGCCCTTCTCTGTACTCGTTCCAGCAGCTCTACATCCTTCTTGAAATGAGGCCTCCAGACCTGTATACAGTACTCAAGGTGTGGCCTGACCAATGCCTTATACAAGGGAATAATCACATCCTTATCCCTGCTAGAAAAATTCCTGTATATCATTGACAATACACCATGAGCTACTCTTGCAGCTCGTCTGCACTGCTCAGAGAACTTCATATCTGCCTGCACAATTACCCCCAGGTCCTTTTCATTCTCTACCACTGTCAGCGTAGTACCACAGAGTTGATACGTTGATCTGGGGTTACTGTTTCCCATATGTAGTACTTTACATTTGTCAATGTTAAACTTCATTTGCCACCTCTCAGCCCATCTGCTCAACCTTTCCAGATCCTGTTGCAGCAGCATAGTATCAGTAATGTCCTTAACAACCCTGCCAACCTTGGTATCGTCTGCAAACTTGGACATTAAGCCTGATACACCATCATCAATATCATTTATAAATACAGAAAACAACAATGGACCCAACACTGAACCCTGAGGAACTCCACTAATAACATTAGTCCACGTTGAGCAGTGTCCATTGATTACCACTCTCTGTCTTCTCCCCCTCAACCACCCCTTTATCCATAGCAGCAATTTGCCTCCAATGCCACACTTCTCCAATTTGTGCAGCAGTCTTCCATGCGCAACAGTATCAAAAGCCTTTCTAAGATCCAAATATATAATATCAAAGTTATTCCCTGCATCCAGTTCTTTTGTGACTACATCATAGTATCCAATCAAATTGGTCAGACAAGACCTGCCCTTAACAAAACCATGCTGTGTCTGAGCTATAACTGAATTCTTGTCCAGATGATCCTGCAGTGCTTCTTTAACCAGTGCCTCCATTAATTTTCCTGGAACCGAAGTTAAACTAACAGGTCTATAATTACTTGTGTCAGCCTTTGATCCTCCTTTGTGAATTGGGGTTACATTTGCACATCTCCAGTCCATGGGTACCTCCCCTGAGTCCAAAGAAGCTCTCATAATTATGGCTAGGGGTTTGCTTACTTCCTTTGCTGCCTCCTTTAATATAACTGGATAGATCCCATCCACCCCTGGTGCCTTTTTTATGTTTATCCTCAGCAATTTCTCCTCCACTTTCCTCTCAGTTATTAGAAAATAATCTAGCTCATTGCCAATGTTTACTTCACCTACGACATTCCCCTTCCTGAATAACTCCTCATGTGTGAATGTAGATGCAAAATACTCATTTAGATTGTTAGCCACCTGAGCAGGATCCTCAACTGTTGAACCATCAACATCCAGTGGACCAATCTGATTCATCCCTTTCCTTCTTGAGTTTAAATAGGTAAAGAACTCTTTTCTGTTTTTATTTGCGTCGTTTGCCAAGGATTTCTCATAATCTGCCTTTGCCTGCCTAATCTCCTTTGTGACTTGGTTACAGACCAACTTATATCTATCATAGGCTTCCATGTCACCTATTAATTTGTATGTATCCCATGCATTTTTCTTCTCTGCCATATGTCTCATTAGTTCATCTGACAACCATTTAGGCCTGAACCTTGAACAAAATTTCTTGGTTGGTATGTAAAGCCTGGTAGCTTCCAAGATTAGTTCCTTGAATGCTTCCCATTTTGAATTTTCTGTTGGTAACATCATCAGTTGGTCCCACTGTATAGAATTTAAATACTGTCTCAGACCATCATAGTCGCCTTTACGAAAGCAAAAACCCTTCCCTTTGCCTCTGATGGTAGTTACCTCCTTGAGTAAATCCCACTTCAGCACACTGTGATCACTGCCACCCAGTGGTTCCTTTATCTGCAGATTCCTAATGCATGAAGAATCACTACTGATAATCAGATCAAGAGTATTACTCCCTCTAGTTGCCTCCCGAACATGCTGGTGTAGAAAACAATCATCCAATAAATCCACAAAAGCCCTGCTAGTGTGTGAGTGACCAACCCACAAATTCCAGTCAATATCTGGGAAATTAAAATCCCCCATTATAAGACTCTCTGATTTACTGGCCCATTCTATTTCCCTGTACAGTATCTTATTATACTCATCAGAGTCATTAGGCCTATAGCACACTCCTACTCTCAATTTTGATTTACCTATGCTTATGTCACACCAAACTGACTCGACACTGCCCTGTCCATCAATGTCGACTGGCTTCACTTCCTTGGATTTTATGTGTTTTTTAACTAATAGCATAACCCCTCCTCCCCTCCTGTCCTGTCTATCCTTTCTATACACATTGTACTCCCCAAATTCCAGTTCTGCATTCCTTATATCTGTGTGACACCACGTCTCTGATATCCCAACAATATCTGCCTTTGATGTTTTGAGCAATACCTCAAATTCATCAATTTTATTTACTAAACTCCTAGCATTGGTGTACACGCAAGTATACCTGCACTTGTTTCTATTCTGAGCTACCCTAACACAACCCATGTGTTTACTTGTATCACAATGACTTCCAGCAGTCTCTGAAATATCCTGCATCTTGTTTTTCAGGCTTCTGCTCATTCCAATAGAAGCAGTGCAAGAATCTCTTTTACCTCTGCCAGTGGCTACTGTTAATCCATTTGTCTTTGTCTCCCCCCAAGCTAGCAGTTTTCCGACCCACCTAACACTGCCTCGATAGCATCAGCAAATATTCTTGCACCCTTTCTATTTAAGTGTATCCCATCCCTGTAGAAGCAATCTCTCCTGTTAACAAGTACATTCCAGGCTGAAAAAAATTCTACCCCTTGAGCCTTGCACAATCTTTCCAGGGCCGAATTTATCGACAAGGCTCTCATCATATACTCCCTCCTATCGTGTCTGGGCAGAATTGCAGACACTTTCAAATTTAACCCTACTTCACGGCTTTTTTTCAACAGTGACCTGTACTTGTTAAGTAATTCCGCTGGTCTCCTACTCTTAATGTCATTAGTGCCAACGTGTACAACTATATCACCTTTTGTGCCCTTAAAAGATGATATCTGCTCTACAACGTCATCAACCCTTGCCCCTGGCAGACATACCCTGGTCCTGTTCCACCTATCCTTTTTACAAAGCATGTTCCCCGTTTCCCTGACAATAGAGTCACCAACAACTACTAGTTCCTGTGGGACCAGCGCATTCTGCCTTGGGGGCTGCCTCTGTGTTGCAAGATGACCAAGTGCAAGCTCTGGCGTTGATGTGGGCAGCTGAGAGCTTGATGGGCCCCTCAATTTATTTCCTTCGAGGGCAACCACCCTGTCCTTCAAGGTCTCATATAGGCCCATAACAACACCGAGTTGTCGCCTAATTTCCTTGCACTCCTTGCATCGTGCACACACAAAGACATCCCCCATGGCAGTATCATGTCCCGTACCCGATTGCTCCGCAAACATCAAGCAAACAGTGTATCTTAAAAGGCTGTGATTCAGAGGGCAACTGCCCCCCTCAGTTCTCCCCTGAGTCACAGCACTCCCATTAGCTTGAGCCTTTTGCTTTGCTGCTCTGGTCAGAGTCATGATTTCGATTTAAATGTCAGTAAAATTACAATTTCAGAACAAAATTAAAACCTTAAACTTGTATCTTAACAAAGTTATAACGCTATATTTATTTATCAGTATCGAGTGTTATCTACGAGTTCCCTTTATATAACTTCCATATCAAGTATGTGTTAATTATTTGTTACGTTTGTACTCTAAGTCGTTATATATATAGTTAAAAGAACAATTTAATTGACAATGAAGTTTAACAAGATTAATAGATCTACTGATTAATTGACAATATTCTATTATGCACTATACTATATAAAGCTAATGCTATCGAATGCCGGATATGCTGTATCGCGTTTCAGTAACGAGTGTTATCTACGAAGTCCCTTTATATAACTTCTGTATCAAGTTATGTAGTAATTATTTATTTTTACTAATTATTTATGTTCCGTAACCTAAGTGGTTATATGTATAGTTAAAAGTACAATTTAATTGCCAATGAAGTTCGACAAGATTAATAGATTTACTGATTAATTTTCACGTAACAATGGCGGCTGTTTATGAACGGTAAACACGTGTATTTGATACCCTTTCCGATACTAAGTAATACCTACAAATCTCTATCTAAGTTACTTTAACTTTAAGTACCGTAAATAGGAATATAAAGCTACTCTAGAAATAAGTTAATATGTCAATTTAAACTAATAAAGCAGAAAATAAATCAGAAAAAACTTCTCTGTTCCAGTAGCGGCAGAAAGGCACGTCCGCACAGGAAAGTCTCGTCCTCAAAAACCAACTTTTGTTAACATTCCATGCCTTTTCACCTTCAAGCATCACATAACTTTTTCAAAAGATTTCTGTAGTATCCTCCGGTAAGTGTGGAACCACGAGGTATGTAATCTGTCAGGATAACCCATTTTCTGTCCCAAAACAGGGCCAACATCACATTCTTCGCAGATGGTGTGGTCTTTGCTGTTTTGGGAGGTGTGCTTCCACTGCTTTGACTTGTCTTTAGTCTCCGGATCACACTGGTACACCCAGCATTCAAAAAAATTCTCAACATCAACATTACACAAATCCAACAGTTCGCAAGACATTGCATTCGACATTGCTCCTGCAAAGGCGTCAGAAATCTTGGAACCCATTGTGTAGTGATCTTAGACATTATTTTATTTGTTATTGTTATTTATTTATTTTTTTTTTAAGAGCATTAGCAACTAAGGCCATATTGCTCCGGGGATATGCGGTGGTCATTCCCTGACCTTCCCGCATCCTCCGTATTTGGTGGTCACGGGCTTGAACCCTGGTCTAATCAAGAAGTGTGTGCTACGCACTGCTGCTCCTGCCCGCCTGGCTACGGAGGTGCCACCCCTTAGACGTGCAAATGGTCATGCAAAATACTGTGGGCAGACCCATAACTAATTCCCACTGCATTTGCGATGAAATGAATTGTCACACGTCTGTCACTCAGCACCAGCTGCTCAACCTTTGCAACTGTCTCACTGTCTGTGGATGCTGATGGCCTTTCTTCTCTTGAATTGTCAAAAAAACTTGTATGACCACACTGGAACTCACTTCTGTTTCCACTTTTTTTACAGTGTCATAGGATGGAAAATTCTGCCCATAGACAGATTTCATTTCTTTGTCAATTTCCTAAGCTTTCTTGCCCTGCAAATGCAGGAACTTGATCATTACTCAATGCTCAACTTTGTCAACCATAGAGTCCTTCCTCAGATCCCGGGCTCCACCTCTGGTGTACGATCACCTACGGGAACGAAATTTCGCATGTTAGTTATTGAATATGTAAACAACTTATATTAAAAACGGCATCTTCCTACTAATGTTTTATCTAGGTCAGGGTACAAACTTTTTGATACCCCCTCATACTATGTCAAGAGCTTGCATGTTTGAATGGCATAAAAAATTTTTTGAAAGAAGAGTATATTAAAAATGGCATCTGCCTACTAATGTTTTATCTAGGTCAGGATACGAACTTTTTGATATCCCCCTCATACTATGTCAAGAGCTTGCATGTTTGAATGGCATAAAAATTTTTTTTAAAAGAAGAGAGAAAATGTGGAAGATGAATAATCAAGCTAGTCGGTATCCACAAAAACTGACGAAAATGTGGACCGGGTAAGGACATTGATTTGAAATTATTATCATTTAAGCATTAGAATGGTTGCATCAGAACTCAATATGGACAAAGGAACAGTCAGACAAATTTTAGCTGAAAATTTAGGCTTTAGAAAAGTGTACTAAGACTGCCAAAAATTTTGAATGAAGATCAAAGAATGAGAAGACTCCATTTTTTGAAGATGTTTCGAAAAAAAAATTGAAAATCCAGACTTTCTGAGTACTATAATTACTTGCAATGAATGTTGGCTGTTCCAGTACAACCCAGAAACCAAAATACAATCAATGCAATTGAAGACAAAACAATTTCCCAAACAAAACAAAACAAGAATGTCAAAATCAAAATTGAAAACCATTCTTCTTGTTTACTTTGATATTAAAAGAATTCTTAAGGCTGAATACATCTCACCAAAGCAGACTGTCAGTGAAGCATACTACAGTCAGTTCTGCTGTAACACAGAACATGTGTTCCTAAAAATTTCAGTGTAATGGTATTTCACACATTAAAAACAACAGGTCTTATGGGAAAAATAGGGATAGGGGCAGAGCACTCAAAAAATGCTCAGTGTGGTAAGTAAAACACTAAAAAAAGTTAGAAAGCCAATAAAATTTTCTAACACAGCTCTTCAATTTCTAAAAAATAAATAAATATTACAGCAATGTAATATATACATACTAATTGATATTTCTGTTCACTGACTTTTTTTGTTGTAAAATTTAAAACAGTAAAAAAGATAAGCAATCAATAACGATGAACACGACATGCACAAATTTCACAAGTGAGATACAGAGTAACAAGTTTACAAAACTTAAAAAATAGGAATGAAGAGAAGATTCTGAAATTTTATTTGTCTTTTACATGATTGAAGATTTCGTGCAAGGGGAAACACATTTCACTATAATAACCCACGGAATTCCAGCTATCGGTATTATTGCAAATGCAAAAAGACTGAGTTTACTACTAGTTTTATAATTAGATTGCACTAACAGAAAAGCCCAATAAACCAGAAATTGCAAATTGTTTTTATTGTTTTATGGTAGTGACCTACAGAAATGCACCCCTCTGCTCGTGCTATCCTGCGTCAAGAAATTTCTGTTCGAATAGAAAAATGTGAGTTCCTGAAAACGTGACTTGGTCTACAATATCACCTATTATCTTGCGAATACAGTGAATGACAAGTTTGTCTCCGACCAATACAACTACAATAAATGGGAAATATAGCTCTCACACACATTTAACATTTTTTAAGTTTCGTAAATGTGTATGAATTGCTGCACAGGTCGCTACGTTCAGCTTGGTGTCGGGTTTTGCATTCATTTGGTATTACTTGCAGATGAAATCGCGCATGAGCCAATGCAAAAATCGCGTTATACTCAAATTGTTCCCTAATATATCAGTCGTGTTGGAGAAAATTCACATTGCAAAAATGTGCATTATAGCAGAACTAACTGTACACTGAAGTTCTGACAAGGCTACACAAAAAATTTGAAGGAAGAAACCTGAACTGTGGAAGGGTGGTTAGATACTCCATCAAGACAATGCTCCAAGCACAAAATGCACTCTTGTTCACCAGTTTCTGGCCAAAAAACAAACCCCTGTGTGTGTGCGTGCGAACATGCACCTTACTCACCAGACCTAATCCCCTGTGACTTTTTTATATTTGCTAAATTGGAAAGGGTACTTAAGGGAACCCATTTTCAGTCTGTTGAATACATTCAGAAAAAAAAAGACCAAAGTGTTAAAAGGGCTCAGAGATGATGACTTTCAGAAATGTCTCTGTGCTTGAAAGAAAGTGTGTACAAGCCCAAGGCAATTATTTTGAAGGGGATAACTTACACAGTACAAAATATTTCACTATTTTATTGCAACAGCCTTGTTATTTAATAACCACACCTCACATAATTAATCCATGTAAAACAGAGTTTCAAAAAGCAAGGTATGACTACATTATGTGGAGAAAAGATTGGCAAACAAAATTAAAGATGGAGATAGGGAAACTCGCGTGTATGTTTACACTCTGACTCCCCCCCCACCCCCCTTTCCAGAATCAGCTTGGAATTCAAAGTTGGTGCATCATGCAGTGTTTTTGGTTATTCCTTCTAACGCTGATTGTATTCATGTACCAGCTCTGTTAAATTCGCTTTACAAATTTTTTGAATCTCAGGTTCCATCTAGCAGTTACTTTTACTTCTGACCAATAGGAAGTTAATATTTCAATATAAGGCTAAACAGATAATTAGTTACTCCAGCACAGAATGCTGCAGGGTGGTATATTTTCAGTAATTCTTTATCCCTTCTTCTGTAGCAGCAGTTTTTTTTTTTCCTATGCAGATGATGTTTGTTTTCATTTTACATCTACATCAGCTTAGGCTCAGTACATCAGAATAAACTTGCGGAATTTATTGGTGTTTCTTTATAATTTTGATTTATTGGTTAATCTAGCTAAATCTAAATATATTAAAACAAAACAAAAAAAAAAGATTTTTTTTTTTTTTGGTCAAATCTGCCCCTACTTATATCATAGCACAAGATTGACACTCAATTGTTATCTGGTGACATTTCAGGAATCTTTCCAAACTCTATCATCAGACCTAAGTGGGTTCAGTAAGAATTTTTTGAATGTATAGCAGTAGTATACTGTGAGTGAGGCCCTCTTCTTACTGAATTCCACTTAGGTCTGATGACAAGATTTGGAAAGAATCCTGAAACATCACCAGATAACAATTCGGTGTCAATACTGTGCTATAATATAAGTATCAATGAAATAATATAAGTATCAATAAAAACCTTTATTTTTTCTAATATAAATGACATTAAGTGGCGAGTTTCCATGAAAATTTTCTCTCTAAATAACCACTCATACCACATGGGTTTTTTTAAAGTTAGTTTATTTAGCCTTACTGACTAAATGTACGATACAATTAAGTAACATTTCAGGAACCTTTCTAGAACCCATCATCTGACCATATGGCCAAGTATGGTCTGATGATGGGTTCCAGCATGGAAAAAATATATATCGATACATTTTTTATCTTAAAGGTCAAGCTGATGAAGGCAAAAAAATTACACAAAATGACAACCCAGATTGTTTTCAACTGCTTTACGATCACTGACAAAGTGTTGCAACTGAAGTTCAAAAGTATGCATTCTCACTCATTTTTTTAAAAAATAAAATCATTCGAGAATTTTTTTTTTTTTAAGTGTACTACATATATGCTTGTATATGTCACCCACTTAGCAATCTTAACTGGGACCGTAAAAACAGAGTGCTAAGTGAATCTGCATTAAGTGCTGAGATTTGTCCACAAAATATAATGTGAATAATTCTAACTTGTTGGCATGACCAGTGTTTTATAAGTCACTATTTCTCTACATGACAGCATTAAATGTAGCAGAATGACAGCATTAAATGTAGCAGAAACATTTAAAGCTTTAAATATAAACTTTAAATACATAAATTATACAATGAAATGTAAATACAGTAAGCCCCCACTATTCGCGGTCGCTGATTTAATATAAAATGAAACCTAAAAAAATGTGAAATTTAAAGCGCTGTGAACATTTTCAGCCATAACAAAACATGGGCGTGGCTAAAATTATTTTTCCCGGTCAAAACAGCGCTCAGTGGGTGGGGGGAAGAGGGGTGACAAAATCGCGAGCGTGGATGTTTCTCACTAATCCTTGTTCAGTATGTGTTATGCGCTTGTCATGGAAGGTTTTGTCGTTTGCTTTTAATTTATATGCTTATAAATTGAATAAATTTATATGCTTACAAAAGTGATAAATCTATCATTTTGCAGTGTAAAACAGACTTTTTCGAGTGTGTTAACGGAAAAAAGTGACTTTATTGTGGACAAGTTCTTTCTAACCCCTACAAAAATATGGCTACGAATAACAAGGGAAATGTGAAAAGATCAAAGAAGGTGATCATTAGCAAATAAAATTGAGTTATTAGATAAAATTTCTAATGGTGAAAATGTCTCCTCAGTGGCAAAACATTATAAAATCAATGAGTCAATGGTACGATCAATCAAGAAATTGGAAGATAAAATCCGCCGTAGTGTCCTTGAAAACGCGCTAATTGCTTCAAAAATTTGCTCTGTAACTCGTGATGTTAAATTAGAAAAAATGGAAAAGGCTTTAAATCTGTGGTTAGAAGACCGAACTCAAAATAAAATTCCGTTAAGTTCACTCATCATTCGTGAAAAGGCAAAACTCCTTTATCAATACTTTAGTGAAACTGGTGATAGCACTGGTGAGATAAGTTTTTTAGCTAGCAAAAGTGCTAGTTTGAAAGATTTGTTTAAAATTTCTAATAAATATTACATTTAATATTAAATTGTTTCTTATTTTCATTTCGATGTCATATGCTTGCATTTCACTATGTACTGTCTATGTACATAGTCATATTATGAAGGTACATATAATACATACATAGACAAAATTTTAGACTAGTTTTTCTTATATATTTCATACTTTGGAATGGAAATCCTTTATTACTATGGGAGCCATAACTCAGTATTCACAGCATTTCTCAGGAACGTAACCCCCGTGAATAGCGGGGGTTTACTGTACAGTATATGTTCAAGAAAATGCAAGAAAGCTTACCTTAAAAATTACAGAACCTTATGTGTATTTGCATTATTTACGATAACACCTTGTGACACTGTTGATTTTTAAACTACTAAAAACCACTAAATGTAGTGTAAATCTAGTGCTCTCCTGAATCCAGTCTCTTTAGACTGTCCAATTTAGTATCCAGTGAAAAGTTTTTCTGATAGCTTTTCTCCTTCACATTGTTAACACTAATAATAATTTTTTTTTCTAATACATCTAATACAATTTTTCTAATAATAATAATAATAAAAAAAAAAAAAAAAGTAATATTAAACTACCTGCATAATAAATTAAAATCAATCACTTAGACACAAAATGCACATGAACAGTATGTAAATCAAAATTAAACTAAAACAACACTGCTGAGTGGTGCTACCAAGCAGGGTATAACTAAAAGCAACTTTCTGTCAGCAAATGACAATTCCTAAAGAGAAGTTTCATAAAAAACACTTAAATAAACTTCAGATAATTAGTACTCCTGTAATATGGATGCAGTGGTGCAGTGACTACTTTGATATATTTTCCACCTATAGCATCAAATGACTAGCATTTTACATCTGTGGGCACAGTAAACTTGCTGTAGAAAATTAGCACAAAGATGTAAATTGCCTACGAACATGAAAAATAATTTTTGGGCCAATAAACACAGTTTTCAAAATTTCTACTTGTCATAAATTGACAAGTAGAAATTTGCAGCATTTCTAGTTTGTACAGCAATTCAGCCATTTTCTCATTAATTACAGTATCTGTTAAAAGTCAATTTAAATTTAAGAACACTCCTTTGAAGGCAATAATGTAACAAGGTAGTAATGTAAGACAAAGTGACTGTAAAATATAAAAAAACTTCAGAGAATCAAATGGGAAAGCAGAGGCCAAGAATAATTTAGAATCAAAAGAGTAATAATTTTGAAGCCAATGAAGAGACCACCTTAAGTGAAATATTGCATATATCAACAGATAACTACAAGTCACTTTGCACAGAAATCCAGAACAGTAGGAACAAAAAGCATAAAAGGCTGCAGCCATTCAAACAAGTCACTTTGTTGCTGGGTTGAGTTGCTTACGAAATGTTACGTTTATGTCTGTCATGTTTTCAGCAGCTTTCTGAAGAGTATGGATACATAGCTGACATTTCTTTAATTTTCCCCCTTCTAATGTAAAAGCGCAGCCATTATCAACCCACTGCAGGATGGAAGCCTCCTCGACAATTCATGCTGCTGAGGGAAATGGACCATAATCTGCCACGCTGGTCCATTGCGGGTTGGCAGATTGACCGTATTCAGCAGTCAGGGGCTTGAACCCCGGTCTGCTCAAAGAGCGTGTGCTACTGCACTCCCGCTCCTGACCACTCGGCTACAGAGGCCCCTTCTAATGTACCATATAATAATGTACCTCATATGTGATATTTGACTATTTATACCACAGCTTATTCAGGTGGTTCTTGTCCCAACATCTCTGTAGGCAGTAGAATTAATAATGTGATTTTTAGCCACAATGGACAACACTATTCTTTTTCTGCATTATTAATAATTGTTATTTATCTTTTGCAATGCTGTTCATACTGCTTTAGATTCCCATACAAAGTGGCATACAATTTATTGATATGCATGATATTTCAGTGAAGCTAGTCTCTTTGGTAACTTAAAATTATTCTTGGTCTTTTCCTTCCTTTTGATCTCTTAAACGTTTTACATTTCACAGTTGCTATACTTTGTCTTACATTACTACCTTGTTATAGTTATAGGTATTATAATTATTATGTTCTCTATTAATATTATATTCCAGTGATAATAGTTGCTGCTGCTTTTGTGCATGCTATTTTGCAAGTTTTCCCAATTTCCCTATAGTGTACTCTTTATTCACTTATTCAGATTTAATATATATACATATAAGAAAAGCTAACTGCCATTTTAATTTAAGGATATATTCAATAGTCCATAATTTAAAAATAAAATATAAACACCAGCTCACCATCGGCAGGGATGCCTAACTGCAAAAGAACATAATCTGCTGCAAACTGTCTAGCCTCTTCAAGATTACTGCACAACTTGTTAGGTTGATACTGATGGCCAAGAGCAGGTATTGTAACCTAAGGTTAAGAATAATACCACTTAAAGGTAAGTATAATGGTAATGTACAGAGAAACATTTTTGACAATAAAGCTATTTTCCTACCTACAGCACCTATCCATGAAGCACATACATTTTATACTCTTTCTTATACATCTTGACATTTAATCACCTAATAAATTCTTAAAATAATATTTGAAAATGAGGCACTCATAAATCTAACATGCTGGAGGTTCATTCCACATGCACTGATCTATTCTGTTATTATGTTGTAAGGTTATCAAAACAAGCTACCTCAGTGTTCATTATAAGAAAAACGTAAAAAAGTGCAGTGTCACTTTCCAGACAGCCATTTGAGTAGTTACTGAACATGACAATTGAGTGATCATTTAACTCACAAGGTGACAGGTGCCAAAAATGTGCAGGAAATCTAAACAAGCTTATAACTACTATATAGAAAAACAAAATGGGCTTATAACAGCTACCTCATAGAAAAACAAAATAGGCTTATAACAGCTTTTAATCGTTTGTGAAATTAATTAAATTCAAGAATTTTAATCAAATTTTTGTTAAATAGACTAGTAGCAAACTAAACTTCACAATACAAATGTAAATTATACTAAAACAAACGTCTTTTGAAATGGCACCAATTTCTCATGCTGTAGGGGTATCACCATGCGATGTCTGTATTGCACAACAAAAATAAACAGCAATCTAAAGGAAATATAATGCTGTTAATTTCAAATGTAGCGTTTCTTCCTAGACAGCAGCTTCAATGGATAGTGCTACTTCATTGGTGAGGTTGTTGTTGTTATTTGGTTTTTAGGAGCATTAGCAACTAAGGCCATATTGCTCTGGGAATATGCGGTGGTCATTCCCTGACCTTTCCGCATCCTCCGTATTTGCGTATTTGGTCATTGGTGAGGGTTAGACACCCTAATGATAAGCAAATGACTTTATATATTCTTTCTAGTGGCAGATCCAGGTTTTTCCCTGCCCAAGCAAGGCACTCCCTGAATTTTGCTGCCCTTTATGACACTGTTTGCTAGGATTTCTTTGGTTTTTATCTACATTGCCAAAGGATCCAAATACTGAGTACACAAAGCAGAAAAGGTATTCCAGTGATTGTCCCCAGAAAATATGCTTGAATTTAACATAATTCATATAGAGAAATTTGGTAAATGTGTTTTCATAGATATTTATTTATTTTAACTTTTTTTTTTTTGCCACATGAGGCCAGCACCATGCTGGTTCCACAAGTTGGCTCTGCGGCTCCAAGTTAAATCGTCAACAGCTCCTCAGATGATGCAGTGAAAGAAATGCCCCTACTAGCAGCTGATAATAACCACTAAAACAACTAGGTTAAAAATAAACAGCAATTAAATTAGTAAACAGCAGATGCAAGCAAGGTGGCATGGATTACAAGGCTTACTGAGGGTCCTTATGACACATGCAAGTGCATGGGTTGTGTTAGGGTTACCAAGAGTGGAAACTGGTGCACATATACTTGCTTGTACACTAATGCTAGGAATATAGTTGAATTTGAAATACTGGTTAAGTTCATCAAATTTGGACACTGTAGGGATATTGGAAACATAGTGCCACTAAGACAACAAATGCAGTGAGGCACAGAAAGGAGAGATGTAACAGGAGTGGGGGAGGGAGTTATACACTTGATTAAAAAGCACACAGAATCTAATGTAATAAAACCAGTTCATGCAGATGGGCAGTGCAATGTTGTCAGTTTGGCGTGACATAAGCACTGGTAAAATAAAGGTGAGAGTAGGAGTGTATATTACAGGCCTAATGACTATGATGAGTATAACAAATAACCATACAGACAAATACAGTGGGACTGCAAATCAGACTATCTAATAAAGAAGGATTTAGTTCTGGATTCAGTGGATGATTGTTTTCTACACCAGCATGTGAGAAACAAGACAAAGCAATACTCTTGATCTGATTATTGGCAATGACTCTTCATGCATTAAGAATATCCAGATAAATGTACCACTAGGTGGCAGTAATCGTAGTGCATTGATCACTGCTGTCTAGTGGTAGTCTAGCAGTGGGGCAAAATCCTTTCCCTTTGTCCACTGTCAAGGGTAAAGGGAAGGATTCTGCTTTCATAAAGGTAACTACAATGGTTTTTGATAGTTTTCAAATTCATTTCATTGGAACCAAATGATGATGTTACCAATTAAAAATTCTAAATGGGAAGCATTTAGAAGTAGCTGCACAAGTTCAAGATTTAGACCTAAATGGATATCAGATGAGCTGATAAGACTAGTGGCAAAAAATAAAAACATGAGATGATTATAAATTATCAAGGGACACAAGAAACCTACAATAACTACAAACTAGTCTGCAACAAGGTCATTAAGAAGGGCAGACAAGCTACTACACATTATGAGGTCTCTTGCTAAGAATGAAAGAAAAGCGTCAATTAATTCTTTGCTTATGTTAACAAAAAAAGGAAAGGGCTAAGACACATTTGTCCATTAGATATGAATATTAACTATTGATGTTCCTATTCAAGTTGCCAACAAACTGAATAAATATTTAGCATCTACATTCATGTGAAGATTTTATGGATGGGAATGTTAGAAGCATACCAAGTTATAACTGCGAGCTAATTGATTTTGTGATAGCTGAGAGAAAAGTGGAAGAGAAATTGCTGAAGCTAAAAGCAAATAAGGTACCTGGGCTGATGAAATATATCCAATTAGTATTAGCAATATAGTGCAAGTAAGCCACAGGGTTTTGCTACACTGGTATAATCAAATAAAAATAAATAACAATAAAAAAGAATAATAAAGATCAATTATAATAACAAAAGAATAAAATAAATCAAAAATATTAAACATATAATGGAAGATAAAATAACAAGGTATATAAAATGTAGATAAGAAAATGGATTAATTTCCTAGCAGCAATAAGCAAGTGATTATTCCATTGTATAAGGCAATGGTTAGACACCATCTTGAGTACTGCAATCTGGTCTGGAAGCATCATTTTGGAAAGGATGTGGAGAAAAGCAACAAGACTGGTTAGGGGAGTAAAAGGGTGCTTACCAGGAAAGGCTTCAATTTTGCAAACTGCAGCATGCGGAGATTAAGCACCTGCAAAGAGATCTGACTGAGGTGTTTAAGGCTGTGAATGGATTGAGTAAGCTTAATGCTGATGGAATGCTTTCATTTTCTCGGACTTCACATGAGGGGGCATAAATTCAAATTGTGAAAAGATGGTTACAGCTGGATGTGTGGAAATTTTCCTTCAGCCAGAGGGTGGATGATCATTGGAACAAATGCCCATCTATTGTTGTGGAGGTGGGTAGTTTAAATAAATTCAAGGGAGAACTCAAACTATTAGAGGGAATAGACAGTGTTGGATTTTTTATTTTTTTTTTTGCTGATGCTGTATAACCTGGTTTTCTTGCATCATTTTCCACTACTATTACTAATTATGTGCTTCCCTTCTCACAAATGTAACTATTCAGTTGACCTTTGAACTTCTTCAAACTGTTATCCTCAACCTGCACAGAGACAACTTGTTCAAGTAGTCAACAACTCGCTGGCTTAAAGAAAATTTCCTGCATTTCGGTCTAAACCTCCTCCCCATAATTTGAATTTATTATTCCTAGTTCTGGAATCCTTTATAACAGTAAAAATTTTGCCTTCATTTGTTTTACTATTGCCTCTCAGAGGCTTCTAAGGTGTCTAGTTTCAAAGCTCTGCAGCCAGGGGAGTTCCCAGGGAATGTGGCACCTGGGTACCAATCACAATTTTGTGTCCCCCTTTAAAATTTTCTTCATATGTGTATCTTAGTTTCAGGTTCTCAGACATCCCTTGAACGTTGGTGCCCCAGGTGCAAGCACCCCTTGCACCCTCAGGATGGCTCATCCCTGTCTGCACCCAATATATTCAGTCTTTCCTCATATTGGCACTCTTTTGCCAATCTCAACAGGCTTGTTGCCTGTCTTTTAACACCTTCAAGAAGCTCGATGTCTTTTTATGTGAAAACATCTATGGCGGCACTAGAGTAAAATCGTTTGGTAATGAAATTTTCTTGTAATGGAAATAACCAATCGACGTAGCGGAAATGACGCAATTGATTGTTAATGAAATTTTTGATGTGAAAAAATCTATGGTGGCACTAGAGTAAAATTAATTGGTAACGATTTTACTCTAGTGATTTTCTCTAACGTTGATTCAGAAGAGTAAGCAGCTGGTAGTAATATTATGCAAGAATAAAAGCAGAATATTATGCAAGAATAAAAGCAGAATATTATGCAAGAAAGTGGGTAGTAATATTATACAAGAATAAAAGCAGAATATTATGCAAAGAAGTGGGCAGTAATATTATGCAGACTTTAATAATATCTGCTTCTCAAGATTTTGATCAACATCAACCTTCTAAGTGGCATAAGTGAGTTTGGATCAAACTGTTCAACGGTTTTACAACTGTGATTAGATTTCGAGATAATATTAAGCAAGAATAAAAGCAGAATATGCAAGAAAGTGAGTAGTAATATTATGCAAGAATAAAATGCAGGATTTTGATCAACATCAACCTTCCAAGCATAAGTAAGTTTGATCAAATTGTTCAAAAATTTAAACGGTTTTACTTTAGCGCCACCGAACCTCGGGAAAAAAAATATCTCCAGTAAAAATATCCCATTTTCTTGTTATAATAAGATTATTTATGTAGGTAAAACTCCAGATCTTGGGTACAAGTCCATATTTCAATTAATGGTTACTTCTAATATTAAATAGTGAAAAAAATCACTAAATTTGATACCGTGATGCAGAAAACAATACAAACTACTGTTTCACTGCAATAGACACTGGCACTTATGGGCGCGATGGTGATTCGAACATTTTTAAAAATTCAAATTTTGAAAGACGTTGTCCTCCTAGTAACCTAATGGTTACTTCTAATATTAAATAGTGAAAAAATCACAAAATTTGACACTGCTTTCCCCACCCACTGTCCTCCTAAGTTGATATGCCTAGGGTGTTTATCCCCTCCACTCGAAGCTGTTTTTAAATTGCGAACTTGTTCCAAGGGTGGTCTTACAATCTCCCTATCTCTATAAGTATTCAATAAATCATCAAAACAACCATAGGTCCTTCTTACCACCTGTCTACAATGCTCAGAGAACTTCATGTCCAATAATATCATAACTCCAAATCCCTTTCTTATACATTTGGTGGGATTGCCATTCCCAGGAGAAAGAACTAGCATTAAAACACATACACCACTTTTCCTGAACATCCTTAAAGACTGTTCACATCACTGTAAAAGAGCACTGCTTGGCTCTAATCATTAATGTCTAACAAAAAGAGATAAACATATCATTAGCATCAATATGACAGCATCCTTGGGTTCAGGGAAGGTCCCTAGAAATTGGAGATGAGCAATTGGCTTTCCTATTCACAAACAAAAGGGAGATAACAGGATAGAGTAATTAGAGACTTGTAAGCTTGTCTTTTGTTCCAGGAACATAATGGCATCAATGGTTAAAAAAGTGCTATAGGATGCCTGATTAACTCAGGGGCGCCTCCATAGCCAGGTGGAAAGGAGCAGCAGCGCATAGCAAACGCTTCTTGATTAGACCGGGGTTCGAGCCCGTGACCACTAAATACAGAGGATGCGGAAAGGTCAGGGAATGACCACTGCATATCCCCAGAGCAATATGGCCTTAGTTGCTAATGTTCCTAAAAACCAAATAACAACAACAAGATTAACTCAATTGTAGGATTAACTGCCACCAATAATGAAGTTTTAAAATCAGGTTAAAATCAGGCATCAATGGTTAAAAAAGTGCTATAGGATGCCTGATTAACTCAGGGGCGCCTCCATAGCCAGGTGGAAAGGAGCAGCAGTGCATAGCAAACGCTTCTTGATTAGACCGGGGTTCGAGCCCGTGACCACTAAATACAGAGGATGCGGAAAGGTCAGGGAATGACCACTGCATATCCCCAGAGCAATATGGCCTTAGTTGCTAATGTTCCTAAAAACCAAATAACAACAACAAGATTAACTCAATTGTAGGATTAACTGCCACCAATAATGAAGTTTTAAAATCAGGGGGTCTTTGTATAAAGAAACTATTTGCAATTATCTGAGTTTGGAAAAAACTGGTTTGCTGATGCTATCAAGGCAGAGTTATATGGGTTGGAAAACTGCTAGCTTGGAGGGATACACAGACTAATAGATTAACAGTAGCCGGTGGCAGAGGTGAAAGTGATTCTTGCACTGCGTCTATTGAAATGCAACTGAGCAGCAGCCTGAAAAGAAAGGCAATGGGGATTTCCAGGGCTGCTGGGAGTCATAGTGGAACAAGTAAATACATGGGCTGTGTTAGGGTAACTAAGAGTAGAAATGGATGCATGTATAGTTGCATGTACACCAATGCTAGGAGTATAGTTAATAAATTCAATGAGCTTGAGGTGCTAGTCAAGATATCAAAGGCAGATATTGTTGGGATATCACACAGACATAAGCAGTGCAGAATTGGAATTTAGGGAGTACAATGTGTACAGAAAGGATAGACAGGACAGGAAGGGAGGAGGGATTATGCTGTTATTTAAAAAACACATAAAATCTAAGGAAGTGCATCCAAATGATGTTAGTGGACAATGCAATGTTGAGTCTGTTTGGTGTGACATAAGCACTGGGAAAGGAAAAATGAGAGTAGGTGGGTGTTATAGGCCTAATGAATCTGATGAGTAGAATAAATACCCCAGGGGCTCACATCTGGTGCGTATGGGCTTGGCACATGCAGAGTCCTGCACTGGATATCATCATTCTTCTCTTTCTTGGTGATTTCCTTCTCTCTCTCTCTCTCTCTCTCTCTCTCTCTCTCTCTCTCTCTCTCTCTCTCTCCCTCTCTCTCAGGGTAACTCAAATTTTTTTTTTTTTTGGCTGGTGCAGCAAAAGCCTCGGCTTCCTTGCACCATATGGTTAATAATGATAATGATAATAATACTAATAATGTGAGCGATTGTGCAGAAAAATAGAGTGGGCCAGTAAATCAGAGTATCTTATAATGGGGGATTTTAATTTCCCAGAGATTGACTGGAATTTGTGGGTTGGTCACTCACACACTAGCAAGTCTTTTGTGGATTTATTGGATGCAGCAGCATGTTCGGGAGGCAACTAGGGGGAGTAATACTCTTGATCTGATTATTAGTAGTGATTCTTCATGCATTAAGAATCTGCAGATAAAGGAACCACTAGGTGGCAATGATCACAGTGTGCTGATGTGGGATTTACTCTAAGAGGTAACTACCATCAAGGGTAAAGGGAAGGGTTTTTGCTTTCATAAAGGTGACTATGGTGGTCTGAGACAATATTTAAATTCTATACGGTGACACCAACTGGAGATGTTACCAACAGGAATTCAAAATGGGAAGCATTCAAAGAATTAATCTTGGAAGCTACTAGGCTTTACATACCAACTAAGAAATATTGTTCAAGATTTAGGCCTAAATGAATGTCAGATGAACTAATTAGACATGTGACAGAGAAGAAAAATGCATGGGATACATATGAATTAACACGTGACACAGACACCTATGATAGATATAAGCTGGTCTGTAACCAAGTCACAAAGGAGGTTAGGCAGGCAAAGGCAGATTACGAGAAATCTTTGGCAAAGGATGCAAAGAAAAACAGCAAAGAGTTCTTTACTTATGTAAACTCTAGAAGGAAGGGAAGGAATCAGATGGGTCCACTTGATATCGATGGTTCAACTGTTGATGATCCTGCTCAGGTGGCTAACAAACTAAATGAGTATTGTGCATCTACATTCACACATGGGGAGTTATTCAGGGAGGGGAATGCCAGAGGTGTATTAAACTCTGGCAGTAAGCTAGATAACCTTGTAATAACTGAGAGTAAAGTGGAGGAGAAATTATTGAAGATAAACATAAGAAAGGCACCTGGTGTGGATGGAATCTATCCAGTTATATTAAAGGAGGCGGCAAAGGAAGTAAGCAAACCCTTAGCCATAATTATGAGAGCTTCCCTGCACTCAAGGGAGGTACCCATGGGCTGCAGATGTGCAAATGTGACCCCAATCCACAAAGGACGATCAAAGGGAGACAGGTAATTACAGACTGTTAGTTTAACTTCTGTTCCAGGAAAATTAATGGAGGCACTGGTTAAAGAAACATTGCAGGATAATCTAGACAAGACTTCAGTTATAGCTGGGACACAGCATGGGTTTGTTAAGGGGAAGTCTCGTCTGACCAATTTGATTGGATACTATGATGTAGTCACTGGGGCTTGCAAACCGGTTTTATAAAACCGGTTAAATCGGTTTTCATATTGAGTTCTTAAAACCGAGCTTCTAAAACCAGGTTCGAATATTTTCTTAATTAGCCCTCGAATATAGTTTTTTGTTACGCACATTTTCTTTTGTTTGTTCGTTTGTCTGGATCGTTCAACTGCTTTATGTTTTAAACATGTTTTTGTTTTATTTTATTTTATGTTTAGGTACGAATCTCATGGGCAAGTGGCCCAAATCTAGGAGGGGTACCTTTTATCTTCCCACCTGTATAATGGCACGATGCAGGTGTACTCATTTACGACTGAGTGAGTCAGAGCGATAGCGTTAAAGAAATGCTCAACATTTCTCCGTTCCATCTATCTTGTTCGCCAGGCAAGTTATGGAACGCACCTTATTGATGGTTACTCACTAGAAACAGATTCGCTGAATATTGCATCAAATTTCAATCGTAGAAAGTTTTTTGCTTCTTTATTCCTATTAAATTTGCGATCAAATGTTCTTCAAAAAGCAGCTTCACCAAATTTAGCTTTTATGTAATTTTGAAAATACAATAGATTTAAATTGGGGGGAAAAAAATTGCAAGTAAATAAATAAAAAATTTTTTTCATGAAAATTTTGAAACTTGCCTCGTTTAGACTCTTCATTCAGTGCTTGCGGGAGTGACACATAGTATTGTGCCTTTGTTATCTTCAATATTTTTATTTAAAATTGTCGATGATATAAATTTCTACCAATTAATATTTATTACTCTTAATATGTCTAAGATGAAATCAAATGTATGGAATTATTTTGCTCGAAAAAGCAAAGATGAAGCACAATGTTCGAAATGTCAGAAGATAATGAAGTCGTCTGGAGGATCTACATCATCTTTGATGTTGCATTTAGAGAAAATGCATCAGATTGACATTAAACAAGATAACAGTGAACCTCCCGTAAAAATGGTTAGAACATTAGAAAACTTTATCGTTAAAAAATCTATGGAAGAAGAGATTTCAAAATTAGCTGCTTTAGATGGATTTTCTTTCAATTCAATTGCCAAGAGTGGATTTATACAATCAAGCCTTCACTTTCAGAAAAATAAATACGATAAATTACCACCAGCCTCAGTGAATGGAATTAAAAATATGGTTCTGAATTATTATAAAACAGAAAGAAGAACTCATTCAGCATTTCAAAAATTCATTGGTTTTGGGTGCACGGTATTCATTGACTCTAGACAAATATACGTCTATACAAAATAAAAGGTATACGAATATAAATGTGCATTCAAAAGACAATCATTGGTCGTTAGGTCTTATTGAGATTAATGGTTCACTTGATAGCAGATGAACTGAGCAAATTGTGAATGGACACTTGAAGGGATTTGGTTTTAACTTGGATGAGGATATTGTTGCCTGCACCACCGATGCAGCAGCAATGATGATTAAGTTTGGCAAGCAAAAATTATGCCTAATCATCAACAATGTATAACCCATTCTATATATCTGCCAGTTATAGATGTATTTTATGAAAAAGCAATCAATTATGGTGCCACAGTCTCTGAGTCTCCCATAGACAATGAAGAAAATGAAAATAATGAAGAAAGTGGTGATGATGAAGAAGTTGAAGAAAGACAGCAAGGCATACTTTATCAAACTGAAATTAAGCTACGCTATTATATTGTGTCAGTTATAAATGGTACTTTAAGAGATCTACAATTTTCGAATTGTCAAACCAACTTTACCGATGAGCTCATTTATTTCTTCAATCCAATGGCCAATGTTGCATAAACTATTAACAAAGTCAGAAAAATTTGCAAGCTTTTTCGAAAATCGCCTACCAAAAATGACATTACAAAATTTTGTTAAAGCAAAATTTAATGGGAAAGAATATAAACTTATATTAGATTGCAAGACTAGATGGGATAGCACATTCTATATGATTGAGAGATTTTTGAAATTAAAAATTGCATTCCAAATGCTCTATGCAACAGGATCTGGAAAGGTTCAGCAGATGGGCTGAGAGGTGGCAAATGAAGTTTAACATTGACAAATGTAAAGTACTACACATGGGAAACAGCAATCCCAGAACAACGTATCAACTCTGTGGTACTACACTGACAGTGGTAGAGAATGAAAGGGACCTGGGGGTGGTTGTGCAGGCAAATATGAAGTTCTCTGAGCAGTGCAGACTGGCTGCAAGAGTAGCTCATGGTGTCTTGTCAATGATATACAGGAATTTTTCTAGCAGGGATAAGGAGGTGATTATTCCCTTGTATAAGGCAATGGTCAGGCCACACCTAGAGTACTGTATACAGGTCTGGAGGCCTCATTTCAAGAAGGATGTAGAGCTGCTGGAACGAGTACAGAGAAGGGCAACAAGATTAGTGAATGGAACAAAGGGGTGCTCTTATGAAGAAAGGCTTAAGTTTTGCAAATTACAGTGTCTGGAGACTAGGCACCAGCGAGGTGATCTGATAGAGGTGTATAAAGCCTTGAATGGTTTGAGCATGCTCAATGCTGATGGGATTCTTCCTCTCACTCAGAATAATCACCTGAGAGGGCATAAATTCAAATTGAGGAAAGACAGATGTAGGATAGACGTGCGGAAATTTGCCTTTAGCCAGCGGGTGGTTGGTTGGTGGAACAGACTGTCATCCCTTGTCGTGGAAGTTGATAGCCTAAATAAGTTTAAGGCTCAGCTGGACAGATATTTTGAACGAACAGAGGGGTGAAGTGGGTTTTTTTTTTTTTTTTGGCTGATGCTGCATAAGCTTGCTTTCTTGCATCAAATGCCTCTACTAATGCTAATGCTAATGTGCAGTACTGTCAACTGAAGCTGTGTCTGACGATGACTGGAAAACACTTGAATTACTACGTGAAACTTTGCGACCAGTTGAAATGATTCTGAAGGCTATAACCTCAGAAGATACAGACTTACTTAAAGCAGAGTGTTCAATAGAATTTCTGCTTGCTAAGCTTGATAAGCAGAAAACCCATTTGCTTTAAAGTTTCACCTAAGCCTTTTGCAGCGTTACAATGCAAGACAAAATTGCCAAACTGTGGCTTTGCTGAGCTATATACACAAGCCCAAAAAGTTTAGGAAAGAAGATTCAGGTTCAAGAACTTTTGATTTTCCAAGTAAGCAAGTTTTGAAAAAGCATGCTGAAGAGATTTATCAAAGATTATTTGCAAAACATTCCGAAGGAGTCTTAGCGTTGAATGAAGAAACTGAAAATAAACGAACTGTTCTTTTAGAAGAAAACAAAGACTCGTCTAGTTCCGATGTTGGAGATACACTCATGCGAGAGTATGATAGTGTAATAAAAAGATTAACTGAAGAGTCTTCAAAATATCTGAGTGAATTGGAAATCAGCAAAGAATTTAAAATTTTTGAGGCAACTAGCAGTAGAAGTGAAAAGCTGGAGAAAGTTTATAGAGCACTGCTGACCATTAAACCAACAAGTGTCCAATCTGAGAGAGTGTTTCGATCACTGGTCTCTTTAACACAAAAATAAGGTCAAGTCTATCAGGAAAAATGCTTAATATACTGTGTTTTTTAAAGGATAATTTTCAGAAAAAAGCTGAGCAATAAATAGTAAAGTAATTTCCACAAGCTGTTTTTTTTTTCACATTATTTTTATTTATTTATTGTTATTATTATTATAGGGCTTATTTATTTTTTGTTTACTATACGAGAAGATAGTTTTTATTCAAATGATTTGAATACAACTTGTAATTTTGTATAATCTCGAGCTGGTTATTTTTTTGGAGCGTTTTAATTGTTTTATTTTTTTTTACTATAAGAGGTGATAGATTTTGTTTAAAAGATTTGATTACGAGTTGTACAATCTACCTAAGATAAAATAAATACCTGTGTTATAAGCTTTTAATTACTTTCCCTAAGTCTGAGAAAATCGGTTTTAAAACCGGTTTTAAGAGTAAACTTCGGTTAAACTCGGTTTTGAAATTTCTCGGTTTTATGCAAGCCCTAGTAGTCACAAAGGAACTGGATGCAAAAATAACTTTGATATCATATATTTGGATCTTAGAAAGGCCTTTAATACTGTTGCACATGGAAGACTGCTGTACAAATTGGAGCAGTGTGGCATTGGAGGCAAATTGCTGCTATGGATAAAGGGATGGTTGAGTGGGAGAAGGCAGAAAGTGGTAATCAATGGACACTGCTCATCCTTGACTAATGTTATTAGTGGAGTCCCTCAGGGTTCAGTGTTGAGTCCATTGTTGTTTTCTGTATTTCTAAATGATATTGATGATGGTATATCAAAGTTAATGTCCAAGTTTGCAGACGATATGAAGGTTGGCAGGGTTTTTAATGACACTAATGACAGTACACTGCTGCAACAGGATCTAGAAAAGTTGAGCAGATGGGCTGAGAGGTGGAAAATGAAGTTTAACATCGACAAATGTAAAGTACAGAAGACTCTCTATTTTCCGGGATAGATGGTAAAAAAACAAATCCCGTATAATCTATTTCCCGGTTAATCCAAAAATACAAAAGTCCCCAACATACGTAAGAGATACGTTCCAGGACTTCTTACTTCATCGAGTTTTACGTAACTCGGGAATAACTAATAACATATTGCTACTATATTATTATTGACAAATCTGAATTCCACACGATACTTGTTAATGTTTGGCCATTTTCATACATCCTTATTAGTTTAATTTTCTGATCCAAATTGATGGATTTGTCGGCACCGTGATAACGGTCAAAATGAAATTTTCTGAAAAGAACTTCACAGGGTTAAGGGGGAAAACACACTATTATCACCTCGCATTTTACTAAAGCACATTTCTGGAGGTCACTACATTTAAACAATTTGCACCTTCTGGGTTACTGGGCCTTTCTGTTCTTCCATCTAATTATAAACGGGTAGTAAACTCGATCTTATTGCATTTGCGATAATACCGATAGCTGGAATTGTGTGGGATTTTAAGTTATTATGGTGAAATGTGTCCCCTTCACTGAAATCTTTAGTCATATTTAAAAAAAAAAAAAAAAAAACCATAAATAAATTGTAAGAACCTTCTCTTCTTTCCTATTTTTTGCTTGTTACTCCGTATCTCACTGGTGCAATTTCTACATGCCGCGATCGTCATTATCGATTGCTTATTTTATTTATTTATTATTTTTGTTTTAAATTTTACAATCCTAAAAAAAAAAAAAAAAAAATTTGAGCGAAAAAATTTACGTAAATCCGTAGTTGAATAAGTCGGGGACTTACTTATCAAAAAATGTTCAGTAACCTATGTAAAAAATATGGTGATAGATAAAAAATGAAAAAACTTACCGCATCCCTTTATTTTTTGTGATGTCCATTTTAAGTCTAATAGCTTTCCTATATTTTTTTTATGATGTCGATTTTAAATCTAATAGCTTCCCTTTATTTTTTACGATTTTTCGTATGGTTTGGTCACCAACATTATAATGGTTCTTTAGAGATTTAACGGATGCACCATTTTCATTGAATAATTTCAAGTTTTTGTCTGAAAAACGCAACTCTTTTGCATTTAGCCATCATTTTCACGAATTCTAAACAAACAAACAAAAAAAAATTACTATAAAAAAAAATTCTGACATTCCTGACAAAAGTAACAAAACAAAATTTGTGCTGCAACGGAACATAACAATCGATGAGACACACTAAAACAAACTAAACATTTGGTCTCTATTTTTTTTTTTTTTTTTTGAGCAGCGGGTGTGAAGACAGTGGGGGTTGCAAGATAATAGGTACACTAATCTCCCAATGACGACTTATAATGCCACTTGTCGCTTATTTACGACTTGCAAAATATGTTTATACCTATTCTAGTTATTACTTGAATTTTTTTATTTCTGTTTTTTTTTTTTTTTTTTATTTGGAGTCTTGAAGTGTCCCGGTTAATCCGCTTCCCAGTTAATCAAGTCTGCTGTACTACATATGGGAAGCAGTAACCCCAGAGTAACGTATCAACTCTGTGGTACTACACTGACAGTGGTAGAAAACAAAAAGGGCTTGGAGGTAATTGTGCAGGCAGATATGAAGTTTTCTGACAGTGCAGACAGTCTGCAAGAGTAGCTCATGGCGTTGTTGTTGATATGGGGGTTTGATGGCGCATAAGCTACTTTGATGCACCTATTCATTTATTATAAAAAGAAATGAGAAAGTTTCATAAATTCAGAATTGATTAAAAAGTCCAGTTTGCTTTAAGAAGTTGGAAAATTTGGAAATATCTGCATCATCTCCAATGAGATTCTCTAAAGTTATTGTTCTACCAAAATTAACCAGTGATAGCAGGGTTGAAGTTCTGTCTTGTTCATAGTAAGGGCAGTCAATGAGAATGTGTGTAATACTCAGATTTATATTACAAAGTGGACACTGTGGCGGGTTGTTCCCTGTGAGTAAATAAAGGTGGGTCAGATAAGTATGACTTATTCTTACCCTTGAAAGGACTACTACTTCTCATCTTGATGTGCAGACAGTGGAGCGCCAAATTTTTGGATCATGTTTAAATTGAAAGAGTTTATTATTAATTTGAGAGTGCCATACTGCTGTCCATTTTGACAGGCATGCAGCCTGAATGGTTAATGCATAGTCTGATGGCGGAACAGGGATATTAGTTAAGTCTAAGGTAGTTGGACTTTTTGCAGCTTTATCAGCCAGTTCATTGCCCAGAATGCCAGAATGAGCTGGAATCCAGCCAAAGGTGCCCAGCTGATGGCGTTTTTCAATTTGTAGTAATATGCTTTTTATTTCGTCTAGAACAGGGTGTACTTTATCTGAGTTACATAAAGTCAAGATTGAGCTGAGGGAATCAGTGTAAATAACAGATTTTAAAGCACAGTCAGAAGAGAGATTTTGTAGTAAAGCTAGTTTGATTGCATATAATTCAGCTGAGAAGATACTGAATTCAGATGGTAAGGATGCTGAAATAACGGTATTTGGCAACACTGCAGCCGCTCCTACATTTGAATTAGATTTAGAGCCGTCTGTATAAATTGGAGAAAAGTCAATGTATCTTTGAGTGTGAGCTTCGTGAAGTTGTTTGATATTTGATGTTTGTAAAATGTTCTTTCCCCATTGAGTGTCACAGGTCGGTATAGCAGGTGGAACCCATGGTGGTTGAGTACAAGTTGTTGCCTGTTGTACAGAATGGATGGAAACATGCCAAATTTGCATCAATTCAAGAAGGCAAAGACCAGCTGGCTTTACTATGCTTGGTTTATTTCTGAAAAGGTTTTCTAATAGTGGATTGAACAGGCATGACTGAGTGGGATGCATGGCACAGCTTTGTATCTTGACAGCATACTTCAATAACAGTGTTTTCCTAAGTAAAGTTAGTGGAGGCTCATGGGCATCAATGTAGAGACTATGTGCTGGTGATGTTCTGAAAGCACCGAGTGAAAGTCTCAAAGCACTGTGTTGAATTGGATCAAGCCAGTGCAATGCACTCAATATGGCTGAATCATAGATGGGAGATCCATAATCAAGACGGGATCTGATTAATGCCCGATATAGCCAAAGCAGAGATGTACGACCTGCACCCCATGTTTGGGAGGATAAAGCTCTGAGTATATTTAAATTTTTTAGACAGGAAGTATATACATTTTTAATGTGGTCTATAAAATGTAACTTGTTATCAAGGGTTAATCCTAGAAATCTGATGCTATTAGTGACCGGGATGGAGACATTATAAATTTGAAGTTCAGGATCCGGATGAAGTTTGCGCTGTCTACAAAAATGGATGGCAACTGTTTTCTGCTGCGAGAGTCGATAGCCATTGAGGTTGGCCCACTGTTGAATTTTATTAAGTGATATCTGGAGCTGCCATTCAATAGACCTCGTGTTTTGGGAATGGCAGGAGATGGAAAGATCATCTGTGTAAAGGTAGGTCTCAACTGTATTTGGAAGCTGATTGGTTATGGAATCTATTCTAAGAGCAAACAAAGTGGCACTCAGTACTGATCCCTGTGGTACTCCTTCATCCTGTATGAACATTTTGGAGAGGGCATGTTGGTACTGAACTTGAAACGATCTAGTACGTAGGAAGTTCTGAACAAATATAGGAAGGTTGCCTCGCAGACCAAGAGAGTAAAGATCACTAAGTATTCCATGCCGCCAGGTAGTGTCAAAAGCATTCTCGATATCTATTGAAACCATTACAAGATGTTCGAGTTTAACAAAGGCATTTCGAATGGCGAATTCAGCCTTGACCATAAGATCTAAGCATGACCTGTTTTTACGAAAGCCATATGGCTATGGCTCATTAGATGTTGTGACTCAATGATCCATACGAGTCTTCTGTGGACAATTTTTTCAAGGATTTTGCTCAGGCAGCTTGAGAGAGAGATCGGTCTACAGCTATAGGGGTTAGTTGGATCTTTCCCAGGTTTTAGGAATGCCAGAACAGTAGAGTGATGCCAAGAAGCTGGAAAAACATTATCTAAAAATATATGATTGTAAAAAACCAGGAGCAGGCGTAAAGCTTTGTCATCGAGATGTTGTAGCATGACATAATAAATCCCATCTGGCCCGGCAGCACCATTGTGGGCTGTTCTGTTGTTGTTGTTTGTTGGATTTATTGGTGCAAGGGCTACAAAGGCCATAATGCACCTATTTCAATCTTATTTGATACATGATTGTTATATTAAATAAAAGGATTCAGATCAGGTGATATTTGTTTATCAATTTGAGGAAGGTAAAAACATCATTAATATCTTGTCGGTCTCCAAGAATCTGTTGTAATGTAAGTTTATTAGAAGAATATAGATGTGAAGAGAAAGCTGTTTTTCGTTCTCTCAGATATAATGGGCATTCAATGATCAAGTGGTTTACTGTGAGTTGAGTTTGACAGTTGTTGCATCGTGGAGGGTCATCCTGAGTGAGTAAATAACTATGAGTTAGGTGAGTATGTCCTATTCGAATTCTAGCAAGTATTACTTCTTCCTTTCTATTGCCTCTTAGGCTTGATAGCCACTTCTTGTGATCCTTTTTAATCTGAAAAAGCTTATTGCTCTTTTCTCCCTGCCAAATGGATAGCCATTTTTTTCTAACATTGGTATGTATGATGTGTTTTAAATCTGTGTAAGGTATCTGCATGTCTGATTTTATGTGACTGGCGTTCTTGGCTGCAAGATCCGCTTGTTCGTTTCCTCTGATTCCAGAGTGCCCAGGTATCCAACAGAAAATTAATTTTTGCCTGTTTGCAAGAAGCTGCGCTAACTTAGTTTGAATTTGTTGTAGAAACGGATGACTGGAAGGAAATTTACACTGAAGAGCAGATACAGCACTTAAGGAATCGGTGTAGATAATAGTTTGAGGATATAATGACTGTTTTACATTGTCTAGAGCCATCAGGATAGCATACAGTTCTGCAGTGTAAATACTGTACTCCAAAGGGAGCTGCTGGGATATTGTATTGTTTGGTAGAACTGCAGCTGCTCCAACTTTATTATCTGTCTTGGAACCGTCAGTGTAAATTTGGGTAAAACTAGAGAACTGAAAAGAGTGAGTTGCATGGATCTGCTGAATACTGAAATTTGGAAGTGCATTCTTTCCCCATTGTTGGAAATGTTGGTCAACATTGGCCAAGGGTATTTGCCATGGTGGCATAGCCGTGCTAATATCTTGAATTATGTCATTCATATTTAGTTCGCTGCACGTAGTTATGCTTTGTAATCTAATGCCACATGGTTTATTCTGCAAAGGTTTATTTTGGTACAAATTATGCCATTTTGGGGTGAATAAATACTGTTTTATAGGATGATATGGGAAACTTCTGATTTTTGCTGCATAACTTAATAACAGAGCTTGCCGTCGAAGAAATAGGGGTGGTTCATGTGCTTCCGTACAGAGACTCTGAACTGGCAATGTACGAAAAGCTCCCAGTGCAATTCGGAGGGCATTCTGATGTACTGGGTCGAGCCATTTTAATACACTTTCTCTGGCTGAGGCATATGCAGGTGACCCATAGTCTAATTTGGATCTTATGAGCGACCGGTATAAGTGCAGCAGCATGTACCGATCTGCACCCCATGACATAGCGGAAATTGCCCTGAGGAGATTCAGCTTCTTTAGACAGGTTGTACGAATGTGTTTAATATGCTCTAAGAAACTAAGTTTTCTATCCAGAATTAGTCCAAGAAAGCTAATACTCTGTTGAAAAGAAATTGGATGAGAATCAAGATGTAAATCGGGATCTGGATGAAAATTCCGTTTACGGCAAAAATGAATTGCTGTTGTTTTTTGTTTTGAAAGTCTGTATCCATTATTTTTGGCCCACTGAACAAGCTTGTTAATTGTACCTTGAAGCTGTCTTTCAATGAAACGCATGTTTTGTGAGTGGCTTGAGATCGCCAGATCATCAGCATACAGATAAGTTTCAACTGTGTCGGGAATAACTTTTGTAATGGAATTAATCCTGAGAGAGAAGAGCGTGGCACTAAGCACAGAACCTTGAGGGACCCCCTCTTCTTGCACAAAAGTTTGTGAGAGAGCAGAGTGAAATCGTACCTGAAAGGTCCTATTGCTCAAAAAGTTCTGGATAAATTTTGGAAGATGACCACGAATACCGGATTCATAGAGATCGTGAAGAATTCCATACCGCCAGGTTGTATCAAAAGCTTTTTCGATGTCAAGACATATCATCACTAGGTGTTCGTTCCTGAGAAATGCATTTCGGATGTTTCCTTCAGCTTTGACCATAAGGTCAAGTGTTGATCTAGTTCTTCGAAATCCATATTGATTTTGACTTAGAATGCATTCAGTCTCTAGGAACCATGTCAATCTGGCATTAATTATTTTTTCTAATGCTTTTCCTATACAACTAGTTAACGCTATTGGTCGGTAATTTACTGGATCTGAATGGTCCTTTCCTGGTTTTGGGAAAGCTAGTACTATAGAATGACGCCAACTGGTAGGGTAGTAGTCTTCGCCAAAGATTCTATTATACAGTTTTAGCAGAGCAGAAAGGGATTCTTCACTCAAGTGATATATCATGGCATAGTACACTCCATCAGGGCCAGCAGCACTATTTTTGGATCTTGCAAGTGCGCTACGTAACTCTGCCATGGTAATGGGTACATTATATGGATGCTGTCGTGAAGTACTGAAATTGAGATTATGTTTTTCTGCTTGTATTTTATGTGCCTGGAAACTTGGCTCAAATGCGGTTACAGCGGAGATTTTTTCAAAGGTTTCACCTAGTGTATTAGCAATATCGGGAGGATTGCAGATTTCTTTGCCTTTTAGATATATTATCGGAGTGGTTATAGGTGGATATTTTCCATTAATTCTTCGAACTTTATTCCAAACAGTTCTGATATTTGTGGTCCTGTTTATAGAGGAGACATATTTAGACCATGTCTCTTTTTTGCTTATTCGTTGTATGTGACGAGATTTAGCTCTAGCTTTCTTGAACTGTATGAGGTTAGCTGTGGTTGGGTATTTACGAAATAAGTTCCAGTATCTATTCTTTTCTTTTTTCGCATTGCTACAGGCTTCATTCCACCATATTTTTGGGTGGGAGCGAGTTTTCATGGATGATCTGGGTATACTGGTTTCTGCAGCTACTATCATTTGCTGAGTTATGTAAGTTACGGCAGAGTCAATGGTGAGGGTCTCGATAGTCTGAATATCTAGATGTGCCAGCTCTTGATATTTCTTCCAGTTAGCTTTGTCGAATTTCCAAACAGTTTTTATCTCAGTTTGAGGAGGAGAGTTAGCCGATAGTGTGCATATTACTGGAAAGTGGTCACTATTTCGCAGGTTATCAGTGACCGTCCAATCAATCAGAGGAAGGAGGTTTGGCGAGCATATTGAAAGATCAATTGCGGAAGTTGACCTTGAGGAAAGATGCACATACGTGTGAGTCCCATTGTTTAATAATGTTAAGTTGTGCCTTTCAAGAAATTTTTCAATTAACTGACCTCTCTTATCAAGGTGCGAGGAACCCCATAGGGGGTGATGCCCATTCCAGTCACCTAAGATACAGAAAGGTGGTGGCAGCTGAGTAACTAAATCATTCAAATCTGCTAGAGAGTATGAATAGTTGGGCGAAAGGTATATGGAAACAACTGTTACCGCTATCTTAACCATAACTCTAGTAGCAATTGCTTCTAAAGTTGTTTGCAGTGGGACTGGTCTGAAAGGAGTTCTGGAGTTTACTAGCAATGCTACACCTCCATGTGCTGTATTTGAGTCGTTCCTATCCTTTCTAAGCATTATATGGTGTTTTATGCTCATAGTTATTTTAGGAATCAGGTTTGTTTCCTGTAGACAAAGAACAGCAGGCTTATATTCGGTAATTAAGTCATAAACATCGTCTAAGTTAGCTCTGAGTCCGCGACAATTCCATTGAATGATTCTGTGCATTATTGAGGATTATCGGGTGTGTCTGCTTGCTTACGGGATGTGGTCTGTTTGCGCCTGTCTAGTCTTTTTTCCCTTTTTGGGAAATTTGGTCTAGTGACGTCCATGTCCTCCTCTTCCGCATGAAGTTCAAGTAGTGGTTCATCTCGGTGTGAATTTCTATCTATGTCCATGGTATCAGTACTGGTTTTTTGATTATTTATTTCAGAGCTTGTTTGATTAACTGGCTGTTTTACAGGATTTTTATCTGGCGGTATTGTCAATGGTGTGTTTACCGAATGAGTTGATTGCTGTTGGGTAGGCTGTTCTTTTAGTGTAGAGAGGACTGACTTGGCCCAATCAGAAATTGAAATACTTGGCGGAACTGAACAATCTGTTTGTACTGTTATGGATCGTTGCTTTTTTACAACTGAAGAATAAAATGGCAATTTATTTGAAATTAAACAATGTCTTTTTGCTTCTTGGTATGGCACCTTGTGTTCCACTTTGTACTTTTGTATATTCTTTTCAGTCTGCCACTGGATGCACTCCTTTGAAAATGCTGAATGATTCCCCTTACAGTTTGGGCAGCTTTGTATTTCAGTGGGGCAGTCTGTGTGAACATGCTCTTTTGAACCACAGGAGGCACAGGTGGTTACACCCCTGCAGACTGCTTGTGAGTGTCCAAATTTTTGGCATTTAAAACACCGTACTGGGTTTGGAATATAAGGTCGAATTTTGCACCTTAAATATCCAGCTTTAACAGTTGTTGGTAAAATTGGTGTTTTAAATGTAAGAATGACCGTTCGGGTAGGAGTAAGAACCCCATCTTTCTTAATGACTATCCTTTTGGCATTTATTACATTTTGATCGCCTAATTCCTGAACAATTTCCTCCTCAGATACGTTAAGGAGATCCCACTCGGCTATTACCCCTTTAGAGGAGTTTAAGGTGGCATGCGGGGTAACCTTTGTGGGAATTCCACCAAAAGTCGATATTTTTAATAGTTTTTCCGAGTGTTTATTCTCGTTCATCTCCACTAGAAGGTCTCCGGATTTTAATCTTCTAACCATTTTTGGTGGGCCCGCCACATTCTCAAGACATTTCTGTATTAAGAATGGGGAGAGCTTACTCAAAGGATTGTCAGTCAAAGAATGCAGTATCAAAAAAAGAGGAGCAGGGCTTTCTGTTCCTTCTTTTTTCTGCCGTTTTGCATTTCCTGCATTTAAGTCTTCTCTGTTTGAGAGATCTGGATCATGAGATCCATAAGTGGCATGTCTATTTATGTCCATCTTTGCTCCTTTTTGCCCCGGGAGAGTGTTTTTCTTCTCCTAGGTTTCCAGCCCCGCCACATGGAGGCAGGAGCGGTGCCACCAGTGACCAAGCGGTTTATAGGTTTAGTTAGGTTAGTAAGGATTATATATATATATACACAAGGAAAGAAAAGTGTATTTCCTTTCTGGATTCTACTTCAAAGCTTTTAAGTAAAGAATCACTTAAGAAAAACAAAAAGAATAGTGACACTGGAAAATAAATATAACTAATCCGCTGAGAAAGAACGCTATGTATCGCACAAAATATCGCTTGGCACTCGGGGCCGTGGGCTGTTCTAATGGCATGAAAAAGTTCAGAGTATTGCAGAGGTTTGTTATGTGGAAGAGGGCGGGCGGTTTGAAATTATGGCATGCTTTTCTCTAGTATTTTTAATTCGTTGGAATGATGTAGAATATGCTGAAGCTGCTGATATTTCAGCAAAAGTATTGCCCAAAGCATTAGCAATATCTAAGGAACTGGATAGATCTTGCCCTTTCCAGGAGAAGATATGGTAAGAAACTTACCAGATAACTGTCTAATTTTTTTCCATATAATTTTGGGATCAGTGTTTCTGTTAAAGGTCAATGCAAAACGGGTCCAGGATTCTTTCTTGGCTTGCCTTTGGGTAAAACGTGCTTTTGCCTTTAGGTTCTTGTAATTAATGAAGTTGATTGTGGTTGGACATTGCCAAAATAAATTCCAGGCTTTGATTTTTGCTTTCTTTGCTTTTGGGCATTCGTCATTCCACCAGTAATTATAATGCTTGCAACCAGGGGGATTTGATAATGGTATTGTGTCCTTGGCCACTTTTAGGAGATGTGATGTAATCTGTTACATTATCAATATTCTGGAGCTGGATTTTTTCCTCATCAAGAGAGATTGATGATCGAAATTTTGCCCAGTTTGCACGAACAAATTTCCATTTCCTGCGGAGTTTGTTTGAAGGAGTCTGAGATATTAAAAAATTGCATATGATTGGAAGGTGGTCACTGCCCATAGGATCATTTAAAACGTACCACTCTATGGTTGGAAAGAGTATTGGAGAACGAATTGAGAGATCTATTGCTGATGTGTGTCCAGTTGGGAGTTGTATGTGAGTGTGCGCACCAGTATTGAGTAAGGTGAGGTTTTGTGACTCTAGAAAGCTTTCAACGAGTCGACCACGTATGTCTAGTTTAGGATCGCTCCATAAGGGGTGGTGCCCGTTAAAATCCCCTAATATACAGAGAGCTGGAGGTATCTGTATGAAGAGATCTTCAAGATCTTTTAAACAGTAAGTATGGTTTGGTGGTAGGTATAGTGAGACAAGTGTTATTGAAATATGGAGAGTTATATGAACAGCAACAGCTATTTCAGTTTGAAGTGAAATATGTTTAGTTGGGATCTTTGAATTTATCAGGATTGCTACACCACCATGGGCAGCATTTGCTGTATTACGATCTCTTCGATAAAGACAATAGTTATTTACTGAAGGAGAAATTTGCAAGGTTAGGTAAGTTTCCTGAAGACAAAGGACAACTGGAGAATATCGGTTAATTAGATCACGGATATCATCTGTGTTGCAACGAAAGCCTCTGCAGTTCCATTGTAAAATACAAGGCATTATTTGTGTTTAATTGATAGAGCTGTATCTGACTGCTTTTTGAAGATTACTGGCTTATGACTTTCTAATTTAGATTTATCATTTTTGGAGAAAACTGGCCGACCTGTGTCCATTTCTTCTTCTGCATGGATTTCTAGAAGGGGATCTTCCTGTATGGATGTGCCATCTGAGTCCATGGTTGTGTCCTGAAAATTTTTCACTACATTTGCGTTTGAACTATGAGATATGGTATCTATGACTGGAGTAGGAGATACCACTAGTATTGTCAGAGGAGTATTATTTGCCTGGTCAGAGAACTTGGATTGTTAATTAGAAAGAACATTTCTAGCCCAATCAGAAATTTATTTGTTAGTGGGAACTGTTACATCAGTTTGAGTGGAGTCTGTCTGATATTTTTTTACAGCATTGGCATAGGTCATATTTTTGGTTATAGTAGGAGCAACTAATTTTCTCGTTTCTGGGTAACTTACTTTGTTCTCAACCTTGTATTTTGTTATTTTTTTCTCGGTTTTCCACTTTTCACATATCTTAGAATATGCAGGATGGTCACCTTTGCAATTTGGGCAGGTCATTTTTGTAGCTGTACAGTTACTTTGTATGTGGCCGACCGGGCTAGCCGAGTGGGTAAAGTACCTGGCCGGCAACCCAAAGGTCGCGGGTTCGATTCCCGCTTCGGGCTTGGATCAAAGTACTGCAAAAACCTTGGGAGGTGCAATATGGCCACAGAAGCCGATGCGCCAACAACTACCAAATCAAAAAAAAAAAAAAAAAAAAAACTTTGTATGTGATCTGAGGATCCACAATTAGGGCAGACAGGAACTCCTCTGATTACAGTTTGTGAGTGGCCATACTTTTGGCATTTGTAACACCTTAAAGGGTTTGGAATGTAAGGGCAGATGCGGCAAAGTAAATAACCTGCTTTTACAGAGGAGGGTAAGTTGGGTGTATTGAAGGTGAGAATAATATTTCTTGTAGGTGTAAGTTGATTATCTTTTTTAACCATTATTCGTCTTGCTTCAATTACGTGTTGTCCCTGCAGCTCTTGGGTTATTTCTTCATCGGTGAAGTCCCAACTGGATATCACACCCTCAGATGAATTTAGGGTTGTGTGTGGAAATATTTTAACTGGAATGCCAGCAAAGCTTGTAAGTTGTAATAGCTTCTCGGAATGTCTGTGGTTGGTGGTTTCTACTAGTAAGTCTCCTGATTGTAGTCTGCTCAATGTCTTGGGAGATCCTGCAATACCCTCCAGATGTTTTTGTATGGCAAACGGAGACAATTTATTCATGGGCTGACTAGTAAGAGAGTGGATGATTAAGAACAATGGGCAAGGTTGTTCCATCCAATCAGTCTTTTGTCTCTTTGGATTATCGTTCTCAATATCCTGATGGTCTATGTTTGCCATGTTTTCTCCTTTTAGCCCTTGGCAAGTTGACTTACCGGCCAAGATTTCCGGCCCCGCCACGGGGAGGCAGGAGCAGTGCCACTAGGAGGCCAAGCGGTTAAAGTGTTAGTTGGTTAGTGGCCTAGAAATATGGATAAAAAAGAAAGGTGGCTTTTTCTTTCTGTGTTCTAACTTGTGGCTTTTCAAGTGTAGAACGGTTTTAAAAAAATAAGGCTTTAGAGAAATGTACTTAAAAATAACTTTAATCGCCTTTGAAGAGCACTTTATAAATCTCACAAATATCACTTGACCTCGAAATACGCTTGGCACCCGGGGCCAACTCATGGTGTCTTGTCAATGATATACAGGAATTTTTCTAGCAGAGATAAGGAGATCATTATCCCCATGTATAAGGCAATGGTCAGGCCACACCTTCAGTACTGTATACAGGTCTGGAGGCTTCATTTTAAGAAGGAAGTAGAGCTGTGGGAACAAGTACAGAGAAGGGCAACACGATTAGTAAATGGAACAAAGGGTTGCTCTTACAAAGAAAGGCTTAAGTTTGCAAATTACAGTGTCTGGAGACTAGGCGCCTGCGAGGTTATCTGATTGAGGTGTATAAAAGCCTTGAATGGTTTGAGCATGCTCAATGCTGATGGGATTCTTCCTCTTGCTCAGAATAATTGTCTGAGAGGGCATAAATTCAAATTGAGGAAAGACGGTTGTAAGATAGGTGTCACTGAACTAAGAAACATTGTTCAGTGTTTAGGCCTAAATGGATGTCAGATGAACTAATGAGACATATGATAGAGAAGAAAAATGCGTGGGATACATACAACATAACAGGTGACACAGAAGCCTATGATAGGTATAAGTTGATCTGTAACCAAGTTACAAAGGAGGTTAGGCAGGAGAAGGCAAATTACGAGAAATCCTTGGCAAAGGATGCAAAGAAAAACAGTAAAGAGTTCTTTTCTTATGTAAACTCTAGAAGGAAGGGGATGAATCAGATTAGTCCACTTGATATCGATGGTTCAACTGTTGATGATCCTGCTCAGGTAGCTAACAAACTAAATGAATATTTTGCATCGACATTCACACATGAGGAGTTTGGATAGAATTACTAGATTTATCAGCTTAATTGGCTTCTTTAGAATTGCCTTTACCAAAAGATTGAAATTTGGTTCTTTTTCTTAAGTTCATCAGTTTATCTTCTTTCCAAATTTTCAGATCATAAACTGGATTTGAACATGAGTCAGTGCCACTCACTAGTGATCACTTGTTGAACTTTTAAATTTGGTTACTGCTTTTGCTTTTCTCACTTCTAACCTTTTGTTGAAACAGACTCGTCACAGGTTGTCACTATTCTATCAGTCTAGTTACACAATTACTCAGAGATGGTCAATAAAAAGTATGTACACAGATGCATCAGTAGTAAACTGTCACCAAATAATCATCCACTTTCACAGGAGCTATAACCTCAAAATTTAAGGAAAATTGGACCTCACATGCCCATCATAACCTCAAAATATATCACTCATACAGCATGACAGAAGAGATAAGGATTACCGGAGATATTCCCCGAAAACTAAACATGGATTTCATCACTTCAAGCCTCTAATAACCAAAGTGGTGGTGGTGTTGCATGGTTAGTAAGAATCATCTACCACTTAAATTAAATTGGCACATGAGCATTTTGTGACAAATTTCCTAGAAATGCTTTATTGTAATGATTTACAACTCTTGAAATGCTCTTATGGCATCAATCAGGCCAGTCTTGGATAGCATCTTAGGCAACAGGGGCTGTGGTTGTAAGCATCTGTAGGCATCTTGTGTTTACACAAAAAGAACAATAAAGAATCCAAGTAATAATAATCATTAAAAAAAAACTACAATTCTCACAAAGGCATTAAAACCAAATTAATATTTGATTACACACTAGCAAAGCTGTAGTTGTAAAATTAGCATAAGGTATACCTGTGAATGTTATATATACTGTGCAAAGCAAGATTAATAAATAAGGTATGACAGATGCACCTAAAAGTGCAAAGCAGCATTAAAGGATGCAAGAGTATATGTAAGTTGTATAAATATTAAATTAAATTGAGTAAGTATAAATGGATGTGAAAGTTGCACAAGGTGCCAGTAACTATAAGGGTAAAGAAAGTAGAAAACGTAGAGTAGCAGATTAGTGAAAGATGAAAGAATGTTAATATCCTAGTGGTTATGATGAATTACGTAAATTAGGAACTGAATTGCCAAGCCAATATAAAGTGGGGGCACTGTAAAGTAAAATTAGTACAACAAAATATTAATAAAATGCAAAGGAAAATGAAAATAAGGCACTAACTCAGCATTCTGGTGGGCGTCTATGAGAGCTTGAGGTGTACGGTAAATGCTCTTGAAGAAATTAATATTAGGGCCCATCAAGCTCTCAGCTGCCCAGCTCAAAAGCAGAGTTCACTCCTATGCATCAGGCAACACAAGGGGCAATCTCCAAGGCAGAATGCGCTGGTCCCAATGGAACTAGTTATTGTTGGTGACTCTATTGTCAGGGAGATGGGGAATATACTATGCAAGAAGGATAGGTGGAACAGGACTAGGGTATGTCTTCCAGGGGCAAAAGTTTATGACACTGTAGAGCAGATATCTTCTAAGGGCACAAAAGGTGATACCGTTGTACACGTTGCAACTAATGACATTAACAGTAAGAGATCTACAGATTTGCTCAACAAGTATCATCATTCTTCTCTTTCTTGGTGATTTCCTTCTACTTATCTCTCTCTCTCTTTCTCTCTCTCAGGGTAACTTGGGAATTTTTTTTGGCTGGTGCAGCATAAGCCACAGGCTTCCTTGCACCATATAGCTAATAATAATAACTACAGGTCAATGTTGAAAAAAAGTTGAAAACTCAGCATTCTGATGGACGTCTGTGAGAGCTTGAGGTGCAGGGTACATGCCCTCAAAGAAATTAATGAGGGCCCATCAAGCTCTCAGCTGCCAAGCTCAAAAGCAGAGTTCACTCCTGTGCATCAGGCAACACAAGAGGCAATCTCCAAGGCAGAATGCACTGGTACAAATGGAACTAGTTATTGTTGGTGACTCTATTGTCAGGGAGATGGGGAATATACTATGCAACAAGGATAGGTGGCACAGGATCAGGGTATGTCTGCCAGGGACAAAAGTTGATGACGTAGAGCAGATATCATCTTTTAAGGACACAAAATGTGATATTGTTGTACACGTTGGCATTAATGATATTAAGAATGGGAGACAGACGGAATTACTTAACAAGTACAGGTCAATGTTGAAAAAAAAAAAAAGCCTTAAGTTGAATTTGAAATTGTCTGCAATTCTGCCCAGACACGATAGGAGGGAGTATATGAGAGCCTTGTTGATCAATTCTGCCCTGGAGAGATTCTACAAGGCTCAAGGGGTACAATTTTTTTCAGCCTGGTCTGTGCTTGTTGATAGGAGAGACTGCTTCTACAGGGATGGGGTACACTTAAATAGAAAGGGTACAAGAATATTTGCTGATGCTATCGAGACAGTGTTAGGTGGGTCGGAAAACTGCAAGGTTGGGGGAATACACAGATTAAAAGGTAAACAGTGGCCACAGGCAGAGGTAAAAATGATTCTTTCAGTGCTTCTATTAGAATAAACAGCAGCCTGGAATGCAAGGTAATGGAGATTTCTAGGACTGCTGGGAGTCATAGTGGAACAAGTAAATATGTGGGCTGTGTTAGGGTAACTAAGAGTAGGAACAGGTGCATGTATACTTGCATGCACACCAATGCTAGGAGTATAGTTAATAAATTTGATGAGCTTGAAGAAAAGACATCAAAGGCAGATATTGTTCGGATATCAGAGATGTAGTGTCACACAGACATAAGCAGTGCAGAATTGGAATTTGGGGAGTACAATGTGTACAGAAAGGATAGACAGGACAGGAAGGAAGGATGGGTTATGCTGTTAGTTAAGAAACACATAAAATCTAAGGAAGTGCATCCAATTGATGTTGGTAGACAATGCAATGTTGAGTCTATTTGGTGTGACATAAGCACTGGGAAAGGAAAAATGAGAGTAGGTGTGTGTTATAGGCCTAATGAATCTGATGAGTATAATGAGCAATTGTGCAGAGAAATAGACTGGGCCAGTAAATCAGAATGTCTTATAATGGGGGATTTTAACTTCACACACTAGCAAACTTTTGTGGATTTATTGGATGACTGTTTTCCACAGCAACATGGTCAAGAGGCAACCAGAGGAATAATACTCTTGATCTGATTATCAGCAGTGATTATTCATGCATTAAGAATTTGCGATAAAGGAACCACTGATGTGGGAATTACTTAAAGACATAACTACCATCCATCAAGGCAAAATGGAACGGCTTTTTATTTCATAAAGGTGACTACAGGGTGACTTCAGATAGTTTTTAAATTCTATACAGTGGGACGATGCTACCAACATTGAATTCTAAATGGGAAGCCTTCAGGGACTTCATTTTGGAGGGTACTAGTCTTTTCATTCCAACTATGAAATACAATTCAACGTTAAGAACTAAATGGATGTCAGATTAACTAATGAGGCTCGTGGCAGAGAAGAAAAATGTATGGGATGCATATAAAGTATCAGGTGGCACAGAAGCCTATAGCAGATATAAACTAGTCTGTAATCAAGTCACAAAGGGGGTTAAGCAGGCGAAGGCAGATTATGAGAAATCTTTGGCAAAGGATGCAAAGAGTTCTTTACTTATGTAAACTCTAGAAGGAAAGGGATTAATCAGTTTGAACCACTTAGCATATATGGGTTGATTATTGATGATCCTGCTCAGGTAGCTGATAAACTGAATGAGTATAATGAGAATGAGTATTTTGCATTAACATTCACACATGAGTTATTCAATGAGGGGAGTGCCAGACGTTTATCAAACTAATAGGGAGCTAAGTGATTTTGTAATAACTGAGAGCAAAGTGGAGGAGAAATTGTTGAAGTTAAACATAAAAAAGGCACCTGGTGTGGACGGGATCTATCCAGTTATATTAAAGGAGGCAGCAAAGGAAGTAAGCAAACCCTTATCCATAATTATGAGAGCTTCCTTGGACTCAGGGGAGGTCCCTACAGACTGGAGGTGTGCAAATGTATCACCAATTCACAAAAGGGGTTCAAAAAAGGTGACACAAGTAACTACAGACCTGTTAGTTTAACTTGTGTTCCGGGGAAAATAATGGAATCACTGGTTAAAGAAGCATTGTAGGATCATCTAGACAAGTCTGCAGGGTTTGTTAAAGGTGGTCTTGTCTGACCAATTTGATTGGATATTATGATGTGGTCACAAAGGAACTGAATGCCAAAAATAACTTTGACATCATATACTTGGATTTCGGGAAAGCTTTTGATACTGTTGCACATGGAAGACTGCTGTACAAATTGGAGAGGTATGGCATTAAGGGTAAGTTGCTACAATGGATAAAGGGATGGTTGAGTGGGAGACAACAGAGAGTGGTAATCAATGAACACTGCTCTTCGTGAACAAATGTTATTAGTGGAGTTCCCCAGGATTCGTTGTTGGGCTCATTATTGTTTTGTATATTTATCAATGATATTGATGAAGGTATATCAGGTTTAATGTCCAAGTTTGCAGATGATACAAAGGTTGGCAGAGTTGCTAGCGACAGTAAAGACAGTATGCTACTCCAACTGAATCTAGATAAGTTGGGCAAATGGGCTGAAAAGTGGCAACTGAAGTTTAACATTGACAAATGCAAAGTACCACATATGCGTAACAATAACTGAAGAGAAACGTACCAACTGTGTGGTACTACACTCAGGGATGTGGAAAGTGAAAAAGATCTGGGGGTAATTGTGCAGTCAAATATGAAGTTCGCAGAGAAGTGCAGAGGGGCTGCCAGGGCAGGTCATGGAGTCTTGTCCATGATATATAGGAATTTTGCTAGCAGGGACAGGGAGGTGATTATCCCATTTTACAAGCCAGTGGTCAGGCCACACCTAGAATACTGTGTACAGGTCTGGAGGCCTCATTTTAGGAAGGATGTAGAGTTGCTAGAATGAGTACAAAGAAGGGCAACAAGTTTGGTGAGGGACACAAAGGGAAGGGGTGCTCTTACCAAGAAAGGCTTAAGTTCTGAAAATTGCAGCACCTGGAGAGTAGGCAGCCACAAGGTAATCTGATTTAGGTATATAAAGCCTTGAAGAATCCCCTGATGGGATTCTTCCTCTTGCTCAAATTAAAAACCTAAGGGAGCATAGATTCAAATTGAGGAAAGACAGTTGTAGAATTCATGTGCAGAAATTTGCCTTTAGCCAACGGGTAGTTGATTGTTGGAACAGACTTCATCTGTTGTTGTGGAACTTGATATACTAAATAAATTTAAGGCAGAGCTGGACAGGTATTTGGAACGAATGGAGGGAGTGAAATGGGAGGGATTTTTTTTTTTTTTGGCTGATGCTGCATAAGCTTGCTTTCTTGCATCATATGCCTCTACTAATGCTAATAAAAATAAAATGAAAATGGTAATAAAAATGGAAATAAAATACAATGAAAATTGTATAGCTGTCATCAGATATGGAGGGAAACAATTTAAGTAAATGGTCTAATATTGGTAATGCAAAAAATGCTTACCAATATTAGATCTTTTACTTAAATTGTTTCCCCCCCCCATATCCGATGACAGCTATACCATTTTCATTTTATTTTTATTTTCATTACCATTTTCATTTTATTTTTATTTTCATTTTGTTGTACTAATTTTACTTTTACAGTGCTCCCACTTTATATTGGCTTGGCAATTCAGCCCATAATTTACTTAATTCATCATAACCACTAGGATTCTTTCATCTTTCACTAATCTACTACTCTTCTTTTTCTACTTTCCTCACCCTTATAGTTACTGCACCTTGTGTAACTTTCACATCCATTTATACTTACTCAATTTAATTTAATATTAATACAAATTATATATATATACAGTATATATACACACAGCATATTTATTTATATATATACGGCACATACAGGGTGATTCAAGAGGAATAGTAAATATTTTGGGAGGTTATAGTATCGATTATTCTGAGTTAAAAAGTTCATATAAACATGTGTCCAATTCTCAATGGATACGGAAATACAGCTGTTTTAAATTGGCATGCACGAAGCCATTATGAGAGGTATTAAAGAAAGATAAATGACTCATTGTTGTATTTGACTTTTTGAATGATACAAAACACAAATAATTGACAATTTTTTTACACTTCACAATAAATGTTTGAAAATTCCACCTCCACCCTAAATGCACTTTGCAACTCTTGTGGCAATATGAAGCGTTGTTCTTCTGATGTCGTCTTGGCATTCCTTTATGAGGGCAGCAGTATTCAAAATGTGAGTGAGCAGTTTGTCTCTTGTATTCACCTTTTCTTTGTTTACTTGCACTTTTCATCCATCCCCACTAACAAAAATCTAACGAGTGGGGTCTGGAGACTTGGTGGCCAATGAACAGGACCACTTCAGTCGATCCATTGTTCAGGGAAAGTTCGATTTAGATACTGTATCACCAGATGGGTATAATGTGCAGGAGCTCCATCATGCTGAAAGTACACACCAATCCTGTAGCCAAGGGAACATCCTACAATAGTAGTGGAAGTTTGTTTTGCAGAAATTCTATGTAAATGGACCCTGTAAGACAATTTTGTAACAATCAATTGATTTCAAAATCAACTGATATTGAAAATTAGTTGATTTTGGATTAGTTGATTAGATGATACTGCACCACATGTTTACAGAGAAGCAATGTTGAAATTTTGTTTCTATCGTGTCATGTGGATTTCTACCGTGTCACATTGTCGAGGCAATGTTATGTCAAGGATCTGGGTATATTCTTACCATGAGAGGTATATTCTTACCATGTGTATGCCATAACCAAAAATTTCATTACTTCATACAGCATGTCCCCACCCCCAACATTTTCTTACTATTGAATACACCATTAATTGTCTAACTAATAGAGAATCTTATCTGCAAAAATACCTAAACCTCCTAAACACTTCCTTCTTCAATTCACAAGTATCTGTGGTCTCAGTTCTAATCTCAATGACGTCCATTTCCACTTACAGTCTGCCAAACACCATGTACTTTTTTCAGACAGAATCTCAGTTATCAGTTGATTCAACCACTGCTCATCTCAATTGCCCAAATTATTCACTGTATGATTCCTTTCACCTCAAAGGTGGTACTTGTGCATATGTCGATTCCGATACTCACATCCAGTTATCATCCCGTTGCAATCACTTCTACTCTTTCTAAAGTAATGGAGAAATCAATTAACCGCCAACTCTTAAACTATCTAGAAACTTCCATCTGATCAATGATCACCCGTATGGATTCCGTCGGTGTCGATTCACAAGGATATTCTGGCTTATGTTACCCATTTATGGACAAATTCAATGGAAAAGGTCAGTGAAACACCAGCAGTTGCTCTTGACATCTCAAAGGCTTTCGATCGTGTTTAAACAAGCTTTCATCTTATGGTTTGCCAACTGTTTTTTGTAATTGATTATCCAGTTTTCTCTCTGACCACTCACTGAGGGTGATGGTAGATGGCTCTCTATATTTTAACATCTCTCCTCTAATGCTGGTGTCCCCCAAGGTTCAGTCCCCCCACTCTTTTCCTCTTGTATATTAATGACCTTCTTCCATTGACTGGAAATCCTATATATAGTTTTGCCAATGGTAGCATATTGCATTCACTTTCCAGTTTGAGAAACCTTGCCCTGCCAATCAGCTTCAACTTCTCGAATATCTGCTACCAATTCCTTAAATTCCGATCTCCAGGTAATTCTCCAGTGGGACAAAGACAGTTGATTTCAATCCTTCTAAAACTCAGTCTTGTCTTATATCTCGCAAAAAGGATCCTTCTGCTCCTATGCTTATCTTTGGTGACACTCCGATTTCTAGGCAAAATGATATATCTCTTTTGGGGATTACCCTGACTTCTAATCTCTCTTGGCACAAGCACATTACAAATACTGCTTCCTCTGCATCTAAAAAACTTGGTTTTTTCTTTCACTCTCGGCGTTACATTTCTTACAAACAGCTGTTCACTCTGTACAAATCGCAAATCCGCCCTACCATGGAATGTTGTTCACACATCAGGGGCGGTTCCCTGAATACCTCTCTCAGGCTTCTAGATTCCATTCAGAAGAGGGCAGTTAGGTTAATTAATGACTCGTCTCTAACAGACTCTCTCCACTCTCTGTCTCATAGACATTCTGTTTCTGCTGCTTGCCTTTTCTACAGATACTTCCATGGGCATTGTTCTTCTGAATTGGCTTCAATAATTACAGCTCTCTCTTTCAAAACAGTCCAAACACATGCCACCACCACCATCCAACATCCATTTACTGTCCAACTTCAAACGCACATAACCAACTTTTCATCTTCCTCGTCTATTCATTCAAATGCCATTTTCTGGAACAACCTTCCTTCATATGTATTTCCTGAAAATTACAGTCTACAGAAGTTCAAGTCAACAAATATCTTCTCTCGTCCTCTCAACTTCCAACCCAAGCTCGGTACTGAGTACTATAGGTTCTAATACCTCTCGTGTTTGGAGTTTTCTTTTAAAAAAAAAAAAAAAAATTATAACGAATATTGCTCAAAATTATTTCAAAAGAATTATTGTTTGGTTAAATAAATTTTGCTGCATTTTTTAGCATACAGAAGTAGTAATTTGTGCTTTATTTTACTTCAATGTTATTTTAAAATTAATAATAAATAAACATGTACCACAAAAGTAAAAATATTTATATAGAAATTATCATACTGGAAGCACATTTTATTAGTAATAAACAGTGTCATAAAAATTTGATAAATGACACATTCAGAAATATGGTACAATAAATATGTTTATCATTAATTATTATTTTTTCTGTCTATTTATTAATGTGAAAATACAACTTTACGGCAACCAAAGCGACATTAGTTCACAATAAAGTTAAAATATTACTGTTCCAATTCCCTCCCCACCAGACAAGAATGACGTGAGACTTCTTTCAATATGATCCCTTTGTTTTCTTTCATTTCATCATTTAAAAAACAAAAAAAGAGAGAGAGAGAGAGAGAGAGAGAGAGAGAGAGAGAGAGAGAGAGAGAGAGAGAGAGAGAGAGAGAGACCTCAAGAAAAGAAGGAGAGGGGATCCCTTAATTTGAGTATGATACTGACCTGCCCATATGGAGAAAATAGTGGTTAAAACCACTGTCTTTCCTCAATGCATGGTAAAGGCCTCGGTTCGAAAATGTAGTTTACAGGTATAATATACTAACACCTCATAGCCTTAGTTGCTTTGCTGCAAAAGCAAATAGAAAAAGATTTTGAATTTTTGTTATATCTTTTAAAAATTCTATATTTTCTAGTAAATGCTTATGGAGTTTCTTTCTTCCTTCCTTCCTTAGCCATATTTACAATATGGGGAGGGGGTGAACTCAACAGCACACCAGAGACAACCCTGCACTAACTACAGTCAGTCCTCATATAGCACGATAGTTGTGTTCCTAGAAACCCTCATGCAATATAAACAACAGGCCCTATGGGAAAAATAGGGTTAGGTGCCGACCACCCAAGATTGAACATACATTTGTAACCAAAACATTACCAAACACAATAAATAATCTTAATAAAATATTGCTAATGCTTTTGCTTCTATCATAAGCAAACTTGTTTTCTGTTTGATTTTCTATCCAAACAGATGACAGCGGTTCCATCTCTTCGAATTCTTTGTGTCTTAATCTAATGGATTTTAATTACACTTTGAGTTGTTCCCGCTATGAAAGTTGTTTTTATTTTCTCTGCATTCTTTCTAATTCTCGGAGTTGCCTCATTTAGGTCTGTAGCACGTGCAATATCACATGGTCTTTCATTTCGCTCAAAGCATTTCACAATTTCATATTTTTTCTCTATCAACAGAGGCGGACTGGCCATAAGCCTTACCGGGGAAACCCCGGTGGGCCGGAGGTCGGTGTGATTTTGGCCATAAATGCTAGTATGAGGCCACTATAAATTTTCCCGGGTAAGAATTTTTGACCCAGTCCGCCTCTGTTTATCGATATTGCATTTCTTTTTCTCTCTGAATCTGCAGTGTCTTCCTTTTCACACCTTTTAAGTATTTTACTCATTTTTAGGGAACAAAGCACAATTACAAAACAAGGAGGCACACTTGATACACATAAACGAAGCTGCGCGTGTGTAGCAACTGAATAAACAACACCGTAAAGGTAGAGATTAACACCTCACATTTTAATAAAGCACATTTCTGGGGGTTACTACCATAAAACAATAAAAATAATTTCCAGTTGCGTTCCTGCTAGTGGAATCTGTTATAAACTGGTAGTAAACTCGATCTAATTGCATTTGCGATAATACCGATAGCTGGAATTGGGTGGGTTTTTAAGTTATTATGGTGAAATGTGTTTCCCCTTCACTGATATAAAAAACATAAATACATTTTCAGAATCTTCTCTTCATTCCTATTGTGTTGCGTTCGGTTGGGGTGATTCCACGTTCGACTGCCATTTCTTGTAAACACAAAGGCGAATCGTGCATAAGCGAATTCGGTTCGTGTTATATAAGATATCGTTCCCCTATTTATAAATCGTGTATGATCGAATTCGTGTAATGTAAACACGTGTTATATGAGGACTGACTGTATTCATGATTTTCACATACAGTTTTTCTTACACTGTGATCTAATACATTTTATGTGTAGATGGCCTCTGAATGTGATTTATTCTGTGTAATTTTTTACTAGAACAATTTCAATGAAGTGAGTCAAAAGCACTAATAAATGTTCTGTTTATACTCCCCCATGACTACACCGGTCAGAAGTTTACTATTAATCATTTTGATGAGATTATTATTAAGTCATATCTTGTGGTCATGTAGGCTTGAACTCTGGTCAATTCAAATGAATGTACTACTGCTCTCTCACATACAAAATGTACTGTTTATACTCCAGCAACCACACAGATCAAAAGAATTTATTCTGTTTACTCAAATTTTAATACTGAAAAACAAATGCATCATCAAGTAAACCTCTCACTGATCAGTTGATGAAGTACTACTATTATTGTTTAATAACTGACCAACAAAGCTTTTCTCAGTGGTATGTATTTGTTTATGTCAGAATTAAAGTTAGAGTGAACAGGTTAAATTGAACCATCGTCAACTCAAAAAACACTACAATTATACTTCTGCATTTGTTAAAATGTCTTCATTGTAACAAAATTCTACTGTACCTTAACCTTATTATAAATGATATTTATAACAAGAGAAAGCAAAAACGCTACATTAGCCCAGTGGCAGTGAAAGACCACTCAGAAAACCATCTATTGTGAATTAATCCCCTGTATAATTGTGATCAGTTGTTGTTCATCTGTCTACCTTCTAAAATATAAACAATTTTAATTTAGCAGTTTGAAAGAGACAAGGGTTACCTAATGATGACTTTAAAAGAACTGCTTCCATTGCAGGTTATTTCCATTAAGAGATAACTACCAATAAATACAGCATTACACTGAATTATTACCTTATTTAACAGCATTACATTCCAGAACTTCTGCCAGACCCTTGGTCACATGCACTACTACTCTCAAAGATTAGGTCCAAGGTTCCTGGTATCAAGAGGGTAGGGATTTAACAGCATCACACTCTGTTCCAGAGTGTGATGCTATTAAATAAGGAAAAATCAGTGTAACAGTGTATTTATTGGTAGCCTCTTAAGTACAAGTTGTTTATATAATCATCAGAGAATTACAGTTACTACTGTAGTTAGATACTGTTCATTTTATGTTTGAATAAATCTGAAAATGGGAAGCAACTACTAGTTTCTTATTTATAATTTGTTTATAATGCTTTTCTTTTCTTTTCTTTTCTTTTTTCATAGCATAATTAGCTTTGTTTTGTTGAAAATAATTTTTACTTTAAATTTCTAAATTTCAAATTTATCATTAAAAAAAAATTCACTTAATAAGTATCACAGTCCATAAGGAAAATGGCAAGCCTGGTATCATCCAAGCAGAATTCAAAAATATCAAAACTTTTTTCAGAGAAAAAACAAGAAAATTTCTGTCCTGTAAACAGAGTGTGACAAGAACCACCACTGACAGGTTAATGAAGAACAATTTAATGTGCTGGCAGTTTACATAAACGACTACCCACATTACTAGCAAACACAAAAAGTGCGACACTACAGGTTTTAACTAGAAGTTCTGCTCTTCCTTTTCACTGAAAGTCTAGCTGATTCACAAAGGAAAAAAGGTGTTCTGGTGGCAGTGTCTTCTTCTTCCAAGGTCACAATCTGTTGTGAATTTGTCAAGATTGCAAGCTGGCTGGTGTCTGCTGCTGGAGTAAGCTATTCTACTGTTTTTCATGGAGAAGGGATGATCTGCTCTAGATTGGAGAGTATTAAGCTCACTTGCAAAGCCCGAAGAGGGTTTTTTTTGTTTTTTTTTTTCCCTTCATTACACAGTGCCCAAGGTACACTGTGTAACGGAGAAACACAGTGCCCAAAGAAGGGGGGGGAAGCATGTTAATGGATGATGCAGCACTGGAAGGATGAAGTGGACTGACTCTCAACTGCTCAATCTGAAGATTTCCACATGATAGCAAGACTTAAAAATCTTGTCTTTGAAGAATACACAGTCAGTAAAACCATTGTATCTCACCATGCAGTTGGGGAGAGAAACAATAAATGAGGTATGCTTCCTTTGTATTCCATCCTATTCCTGATATGTATCCATGGTACGGAACTTGATGTTGCAAAGGTCCAAGTTGCATTCCCCCACAATGCTGGTCTGCCACTGCTAAATTTAGGGTGTATAATTTTTATGTTTGAGTTGAAGTGATATTTGCATCACAAAAGGATGCCATTAATCCAATAAAAAAATAAATTAAAAAACCCACACAACTGTTATTTTGGTTGAAAGGTTGGAGACCAACACAAAAGCTCGGTGCCTCATATTTGCTGCAATACTCATGCTTCTAATCTTGGAAGCTAATTAAATCACAAAGGCCACTCACTGCTTTTTGCTGTGCTTATGATATGGAGAGGGACTTCAGATTATATAATAGACTGTTATTTTTGCATGGTACACCTTTTTGGCAGGGAATTTCCAAAAAGAAAAAGTAGACCTTAAGCTACCTGAATATACTGTCTGCTTTGGAACAGTACACCACAGAGAAGGACTTTCTGTTCGTGAGCCATCAGCTGAATATGTTTTAGGATCTGATGAAAAGTCAGGTAATGACTGAGAAAAAATACCCTGAGCCCTCTACATTAACAAATCCTAATTTCATTTTCAATTTCCCCTCTACAGAGCCACACAAAATGAATTAAATGATCTTATCAGAAATCTTGATTTACCAAAAATTAAAGCAGAACTTTTAGGCTCATGACTGCAACAGTGGAATCTCCTTTAAGGTAATGTTAAATTATCTGTATACTGGTTCTGCCAGAAGGATTTAATCCAGTTTTTTAAAATGGAAAATAATCTTCTTTCCTGCACTGACATCAATGGCTTAATGGACTCACTTAATATTGACCACAACTCCTAAACTGAATTTAAAAGCAATGCTACTACACAATGGCAATGTACTACCATCAATTCCAATAGGCCATGCAGTTCATATAAAAGAATCATAACATGAAGCTGCTTATTGTTTCCATCAACTACAAGGAGTATAATTGCAGATCTGCAGTGACTTTAAAATTATTGCCATCTTGTTAGAAACGCAGCAAGGAAACATAAAATTTTACTGTTTTCTTTGCAAATGGAGGAATCATCTTTCCTATGAATGCAAGTGTCCATGAGGGGAGGGTGACTGTTCTGTTCTAGATCTAACTTGAAAGAGGAATGCTAGACAACCATCTCAATTAGCATCAGCATTAGTAGAGGCATTTGATGCAAGAAAGCAAGCTTATGCAGCATCAGCCAAAAAAAAAAACCCACTTCCACTTCACCCCTCTGTTCGTTCAAAATACCTGTCCAGCTGAGCCTTAAACTTATTTAGGCTATCAACCTCCACTACAAGGGATGGAAGTCTGTTCCACCAACCAACCACCCGCTGGCTAAAGGCAAATTTCCGCACGTCTATCCTACATCTGTCTTTCCTCAATTTGAATTTATGCCCTCTCAGGTGATTCTTCTGAGCTAGAGGAAGAATCCCATCAGCATTGAGCATGCTCAAACCATTCAAGGCTTTATACACCTCTATCAGATCACCTCGCTGGTGCCTAGTCTCCAGACACTGTAATTTGCAAAACTTAAGCCTTTCTTCGTAAGAACACCCCTTTGTTCCATTCACTAATCTTGTTGCCCTTCTCTGTACTCGTTCCAGCAGCTCTACATCCTTCTTGAAATGAGGCCTCCATACCTGTATACAGTACTCTAGGTGTGGCCTGACCATTGCCTTATACAAGGAAATAATCACTTCCTTATCCCTTCTGGAAAAATTCCTGTATATCATTGACAATACTCCATGAGCTACTCTTGCAGCCCGTCTGCACTGCTCAGAGAACTTCATATTTGCCTGCACAACCACCCCCAAGTCCCTTTCATTCTCTACCACTGTCAGTGTAGTACCACAGAGTTGATACGTTGCTCTGGGGTTGCTGTTTCCCATGTGTAGCACTTTACATTTGCCAATGTTAAACTTCATTTGCCACCTCTCAGCCCATCTGCTCAACCTTTCCAGATCCTGTTGCAGTAGCATAGTGTCAGTAGTGTCCTTGACAACCCTGCCAACCTTTGTATCGTCTGCAAACTTGGACATTAAGCTTGATATACCATCATCAATATCATTTATAAATACAGAAAACAATAATGGACCCAACACTGAGCCCTGAGGGACTCCACTAATAACATTAGTCCACGATGAGCAGTGTCCATTGATTACCACTCTCTGTCTTCTCCCACTCAACCACCCCTTTATCCATAGCAGCAATTTGCCTCCAATGTCACATTGCTCCAATTTTTGTAGCAGTCTTCCATGTGCAACAGTATCAAAAGCCTTTCTAAGGTCCAAGTATATAATATCAAAGCTATTCCCTGCATCCAGTTCTTTTGTGTCTGCATCATAGTATCCAATCAAATTGGTCAGGCAAGACTTCCCCTTAACAAAACCATGCTGTGTCCGAGCTATAACTGAGGTCTTGTCTAAATGATCCTGCAGTGCTTCTTTAACCAGTGCCTCCATTAATTTTCCTGGAACAGAAGTTAAGCTCACAGCTCTATAATTACTTGTGTCAGCCTTTGATCCTCCTTTGTGAATTTGGGTCACATTTGCACCTTTCCAGTCTATGGGTACCTCGTTGTTGTTGTTGTTGTTGTTTGGTTTTTAGGAGCATTAGCAACTAAGGCCATATTGCTTCGGGATATGCGGTGGTCATCCCTGACCTTTTCGCAGCCTCCATATTTGGTGGTGACGGGCTCGAACCCCGGTCTAATCAAGAAGCGTGTGCTATGCACTGCTGCTCCTTCCCACCTGGCTACGGAGGCGCCTATGGGTACCTCCCCTGAGTCCAAGGAAGCTCTCATAATTATGGCTAAGGGTTTGCTTACTTCCTTTGCTGCCTCCTTTAATATAACTGGATAGATCCCATCCACCCTGGGTGCCTTTCTTGTGTTTATCTTCAACAGTTTCTCCTCCACTTTACTCCCAGTTATTTCAAGATTCTGTAGCTTACTACTACAGTTGAATACACCTCTGGCATTCCCCTCGCTGAATAACTCCTCATGTGTGAATGTCGATGCAAAATATTCATTTAGTTTGTTAGCTACCTGAGCAGGATCATCAACAGTTGACCCATCGATATCAAGTGGACCAATCTGATTCATCCCCTTCCTTCTAGAGTTTACATAAGTAAAGAACTCTTTGCTGTTTTTCTTTGCATCCCTTGCCAAGGATTTCTCATAATCTGCCTTCGCCTGCCTAACCTCCTTTGTAACTTGGTTGCATATCAACTTGTATCTATCATAGGCTTCTGTGTCATGTGTTAATTTGTAAGTATCCCATGCATTTTTCTTCTCTGCCATATGCCTCATTAGTTCATCTGACATCCATTTTGGCCTAAACCTTGAACAATATTTCTTAGTTGGTATGTAAAGCCTAGTAGCTTCCAAGATAAGTTCTTTGAATGCTTCCCATTTTGAATTTGCTGTTGGTAACATCATCAGTTGGTCCCACTGTATAGAATTTAAATACTGTCTCAGTCCATCGTAGTCGCCTTTACGGAAGCAATAACCCTTCCCTTTACCCCTAATGGTAGTTACCTCTTTGAGTAAATCCCATTTCAAAGAGGTAACTACCATTAGGGGTATGATGGTTGTGTCAATGATGGTTGTGAAGCTGTTGTTAGTTTCTTTCCTTAATTTTTGTATGATAAAATGATTTTGCACTTTCAGGACACTGATGCCATTCTGTCATGTCATCAAAACATCAACATACTGCAACCATAACTTGGGGTTGGTGGGCTTCCAGTTTGATCCCAAAGGTTTCTCCTGAGGTGGGGGGGGAGGGGATGACATCTGCATTTTAAAAAAGTTCTCCTGTGTTTTGCTGCCAATAAGTAATCAGAATTAGATCTTTAATTGAAATTTGCTGTATGATGTCAGAATTTTTTACGAATAAAAATAATAATAATAAGTGTGTGTGTGTGTGTGTGTGTGTGTGTGTGTGTGTGTGTGTGTGTGTGTGTGTGTGTGTGTGTGTGTGTGTGTGTACAGGGCTCGCACTAGAGAAATTTAGACAACAGGCACAATAAAGAATGCACTCGCCATTTATTGGGGAAAAAAAAGTAGTTACAAAATTTGTCACTGTATGGCTCGTAAATATCTTAGTTACGATTATGCAAATAACATAAGTTATTTGCATAATCGTAAGTTATTGCCACAGCGCCACTACTCAGCTGTACTGTACTGTACTGTATAAATGCCAAGCAGTCTCTTCAAAATCATACAGCAGATGTTTACCTGCACTACAGTAGCAATACCAACAACATTGCAGGAAAAGGCACTATTAATGAAGCTGTACTATCATAACAGCAACAATGCAGCTGCGGCTATCAGAAATGCATAAGGCATGAATCTATGACTGTTTGTGCTGTCCGCAAAATGACTGCGAAATTTGAAGCAACAGGACATCTTGGTGTTCAACCAGGTAGAGGTCGAAAACGAGTAGACTCCTCTTGTGTTGAAGATGTGGCTATGGCTGTCATGTATTTATGAAATCAATCTTCATGTGGTAGCGCAAGTGTGCTAGCTGTTTTTTATGAAGTGGACATGCCGTATTCCACTGTAAGGCTAGTAACATGTCAGGTGCTTGTAACTATCCTTACAAGATGCACATGCTACAGCTAAAGCATGGTGATGCAGTTATTCGTTTCACATATGCACTTCAGTTTCTGACGAGAATGACAGTAGATATTACTTGGCCATGGAACATCCTTTGGAGTGATGAAGCTCACTTCTGCTTAAATGGACAAGTGAATACGCAAAACTGTAGCATTTGGGCAACAGAAAATCCTCGAGTTATCCAAGGGGTCTCGCTGCATTCTCCAAAAGTGAGAGTGTGGTGTGGATTTACGGCCACATTCATGATTGGGCCATATTTTTTTGAACAGGTAACACCGAATGGACCTCACACCTGTTCTGTTTCTGTCACTGGACAGCAATATTATGAAATGTTGGCAAATTTCGCAATACCAGAGCTGCAACAATGTGGATACCTTCGGGATACCATATTCATGCAAGATGGTGCGCACTCCACATCCACCGTTGTGTCCAAAGATTGCTAAGGCAACACTTTACAGACGGGAGGGTCATCAGCCATTGTTTCCAGACATCTTGGCCACCCCAATCACCAGATCTCACCCCATGCGACTTCTGGTTGTGGGGTTTTTTGACGAACCAGGTGTATCGGGAAGGATGTCAAACTCTGGCAGATCTGAAGGACAGCATTAGACGTCATGTGCTGGCTATTCCAGTTGACATGTTATGTTCTGCTGTAGAAAATGCTGTTCTTCGAATGGAAACTGTTATTGATCAAAATGGAGGTACATTGAACAATTGTAGTGCTGTTCGATTGATTTGTATTGCCACAGTGCCATATAGTGACACATAGGCTGCCGTAACCGAGTGGTCCAGTGCATAAGTACACGTGCCTTGAGTGACCTGGGTTCAAGCTCATGACTGCTGAATACAGTGCTGTTTCTTGTATTCTCTCTACTTTGTGAACTCCTCTGACCATGTGGTCGTCCTGGAGTATAAACAGAAAATTTATTTATTTATTTTGTAACTAATTTTTTTTTCCCAATAAATGGCAAGCACATTCTTTATTGTATCTGTTGTCCAAATTTCTCTTCAGTACTCTATGTAGTATCTCTATGTAGAGGGCTCTGGAGCCTTAGAAGTCGCTCCAGAGCCCTCTACATAGAGATACTTTAATTTTAACAACCCTGTATATTGGTAGAGGTGCTTCTGGATTATTTGTATTTTTATAGAAAAATACATAAAAACGGATATATCAAAGGCTCACCTCTCAAGCATAGATGGCAACAAACTCACTAGACACTAGACTGGATTACACTTTTTGACTACCTCAGGTGGCTAGTTTCAGTAGCTGCTCCTCTTATTAGCATCCATTTTTTCCATTTCTTTTATATCTTCCATGCTCTTCACTACTTAAACCACCTAAGAAATAACTGAGGTGGGAGTGCAAGAAGCATACCTTAACACTTACATTACAACTTAGTTTTCTGAACTTCTCCAGCATGTTATTGTTTCCCAAAAAATTGTGTACTACATTTTTAAAGCATTTCTTTTGATTTAGTTCATGAATTATTCAAATACTGAGTCTATCAGCAGCTTACAGATTTTAGATCCAACAAAAGTTCTACTTTGATTTTTTTGTATGTAAATGATGGATTTTAGTGCAAACATACCTGAAAGACATAGATTAACTGTTTCATTAAATCTAGCTTTATATGTAGTGGAGGTAGCAATACTTCATTTTGCTCTACTAGTGTATTATCTTTCACATTCTTTTAACCTGGTGTCAGAGACTGTCTTGGTTGCCACTTTCCTTTCTCAATGTTCACTTCTTTTTTTACTACCTTACTTGCAACAGAAAGTAAGGCCTTTTTGTGAAACCAAGTAGATAGCTGAGTAGCAGACCAATAACTTTAAAATCTCCACACACTAGTCAACCATGATATTTGTACTGGTTTTTTTTCCAAAAGAAGCTTAACACTTTTGTAGTTTTCTTTTAAATGTGTTGAATGGGCTAAAGGAATGGATGCATACTTGTTTCCATTATGAATTCCTTTAAGGCTTTGCTTTGATGAGTCAATAAATAGCCTCCACTCTGTTGGTTGGTAGAAAAATGCAAAAAAAGTTCATAAGTACTTAAGGAAAAGTGAGGAAACCAATTCTTTCAATTCTCTTTCAGAATGTCTATACCATGAAAATACTGTTCCTAGAGCCAAAAAGATTCTTTGATTTCAAGTCTTGACCCTAAAAGCTCTGTAGACCCTTTACGTATAATTCTCTTACAAGATCATCACGTTTACTTTGTGCAAACAAATAGCTGTGGCTGAGAGCTCTGAATTTCTTTGTCACAAGTTTATATCATCCCCTAAATCACAAATGTCAGATTCGGGATCTGATGGAATATGTTCAAGAACAAATGGTAGAGGTACAGGCAGTTCAGGTTCATAGGATACTGGTCTTACGGCTGAAGCAAGCGCTGCTTGTTCTTGGCTTTATAATCTGCTACATTTATCGACAAAAGTTACAGTCATCGATATAATCCCGAGGTTCCTCCCACACCACGGAAATGGCAAATGTCATGGCTTTCTAATTACAAAATTTCCACAGTTGTGAGCCCTCCAACACAGGTACGACACACTTTATTAGGGGGGAGGGGACTTTTACCTTGGTCACCTAATTTAATTACAAAATATGTGGCATACACATTTTTCACAAATGGACGTTATATCCTGCCATTTTTTCGCCATGATGTAGGTACCACAAATGTGACAAAATATATTTGGATTAGTCACACAACTGTGGATTGCTATTGTCAAAGATACAGAATATGAAAATCACATTAGAAGCAAGTATTAGTTAGTATGACTGCATCAGAGAAACAACCGAATGCAGAATAAACACTTCACAGGTTTATACAGCTACCCGGCTTGCACGTCTGGACACATCTAAACCTATCAGTCACACAAAGAAAGTAGTACACATATTGCATATACATGGAATGTATATCTAAGTAAACAATTTTTACTATTGGTAAAAAAGCTGTACATGATAGGTAAAAGCAGTTTGGATTTCTAGAATTAGCATTAAAAAGTACACCCAGAGACACATGAAATTTAGAACATTAAAATCTATTGCAGACGAGCGCAATAGATTTTCACACTTAGTCCTCTTATTTGAAAATAAAACTTGCCCAGAAACTAGATATATGCTTACCTATGGATATGTCTATCAGTTCCATGCCTCTGAAGATCAGGCAGCATAAAGGAAAAAAGAAACTTCCAGTTAACACCTCTAGCATCATATATCATACAGTGACTAGGGCTTACAATACCGAGATTCCGAATACCAGGATCCCGGTCATTTTTTTCCGGTATTCAAATCACAGTATTGATACAAAAATACTGATTTTTCGGTACTAATTTAAAAAATAATTATCCATGATTTTTTCCCATAAAGGTTATAAAATCAACAACAATAAATCATTAATACTGCTGAATTTGCATTTGTACTGAGTGTTATACACAGTACAAATGCAACAGAAACCTGAAAACATCATGAAACTGAAAGACACAAAATCTCTTTTCTCTTAGTAAGTATAGTGTGTGTGGAAGTAAAGCACTTAAGGAATAACGAAAACATCATTATGGAAATACTTCCATTAGTGGTAGCAGGTCTGGTAGTGCAATTAAGGAATATTATGGTATGGCAGGTGTGGAAGAGTTAAAATTAAAAGCTTCTGAACAATAGTTTAATCCAGTGGTCTCAAACTGGCGGCCCGCGGGCCGCATCCGGCCCCCAGAGCACTTTTACACGGCCCGCGAATACATTTCAATTATGTATTTGTTGTAAATATGGTGCTTATAGTTTTAGAGACATAGAGATAAGGACTGAGCTTATGTGTGCAACTGCTATTGAAGGAAAAAGAGATAGAATGAATAGGTTGGGGCTTTGTCTTTGTCAATGTATGCTTGTATGCCAGGCCACATGACTGGGGTAGAGTGGGAGAACTTCCCATGCCAGTACAATCAGTAAATTTAGTTTGCCAGCCGACAGTTGGTGGCGCTTCAGTATTCTGGTGTTTCCGATTTTGTCTATTGAGTTGGTACTTCTGACATATATTTTCCTTGAGGCAGTCACTAGTTGGTTAGGTGGATGCACAGCTGCGCAGTTCATATTGCTATATATGATGGAGACAAACTAATGTACGGCTCATAAAACCTGTTTATTTGTGCTTGTTGTTAGATCTACAGTGTAGATCTAACGATAGGTATTGATATAATGTAGAATCTACATTATATCAATACCTATCGTTTAGAATTGTGCATAACTTTTGAGTGTTGCTTTCGTATGAAAATTCATCTTGTTAAATTAAAGTTGTAAATAAAATTATAATAGTGAGTTTAATTAAGAGATTAAACTGCAAGCCATGTCTTTAACAAAGGGTAAAAGAAAAGTGGACAAAGAAGGACGTGTTTTTCCAAGATAAATGGGAAATTATGTACTTTTGTGGTGTTGTGTGCAATAAAATTGTATGTTTTATTTGTAATAAGGGAATATCAGTTCCAAAAGAATACAATTTACATCGCCATTACGAAACGAATCATAAAGAAAAATTTGAAATGTTGGAAGGCAAATTGAGGGAAGAAAAGTTAAGAGTTTCTGAATTCTGGCTTACAACGACAACAAATTTTTTTTACTGAAGCAAATAAATCCAGTGAAGCAACAGTTCACACAAGTTTTGCTCTCGCGCACATCATTGCAAAACGATCAAACCTATTTACTGATGGCAAATTCCTTAAAGATTGTGTGATTAAGTCTGCTGAACTTCTTTGTCCAGACAAACAATTATTTAAAAATATTAGTTTGTAAGCCAACATGGTAGCGGTACGTATTAACGATATCGCTAGTGATTTACGATGTCGGTTAAAAGAAAAAGTATAGATTTTGCAGCATTCTCAATAGTAGTTGATGAGAGTACTGGCATCACAGATATAGCACAACTTGCCGTTTTCGTACGAGGTATTACTGATGAATTTGAAGTGATTGAGGAATTATTGGAAATAATTCCTATGAAAGGAAAAATTGGTGCACAGGATATTTTTTCTGAAATAAAATCTGTAATAGATAAATATAAATTAAGTTGGGATAAAATGGTTGGATTTGCAAGTGATGGTGCAGCTGCTATGGTTGGTAAAAAAAATGGAGTAGCAGTAAAATTAAGAAATATAGTGAAAGAAGAAAAAGTTCAGAATAATTTTTGCACTATACATTGCATTATTCATCAAGAAGCACTTTGTGCCAAAAGTTTGCAGATGGATAACATTATGGAAAACAGTAACTAAAACAGTAAACTTTATCTGTGGACGAGCTCTGAATCATCGAGAATTTGTTGCATTGCTTGAAGAAATTGAAAGTGAGTACGGAGAAATGATTTATTATAACGAGGTGTGGTGGTTAAGTCGAGGAGCTGTATTAAAACGGTTTTTTGATTTCACAAATGAAATCAAAATTTTCATGACACAAAAAAATAAAACCATTGACGAGCTACATAATGATACATGGATAACAGATTTAGCATTTCTTGTTGACTTAACCGGCCATTTAAATATTCTCAATAAAGAGCTGCAAGGAAAGAATAAACTTATAACTGACATGTATGCTTGTATTAAAGCTTTTAAAGTTAAATTGCAATTATGGGAAACACAACTGGAATCAAAAAATTTCGTATATTTCCTACATCTTAAATCCTGCCCTATTATTTCAAATGAAAAATCTCAAGAATATGCAGGAAAAATAGCATTATTACGACAAGAATTTGAAGAAAGATTTAAATGAATGATTTGGAGTCTGATTTTACATTATTTTCATTACCATTAAAAACGAACGTGAATAACGCACCAGAAAATCTACAAATGGAGCTAATTAATTTACAGTGTGATATAAATCTTATTCAAAGATTTGAAGATACAGATTTGATTAACTTTTATTTGTACTTGGCAAAAGATAAATACCCTCAGTTACGAATTTTTGCAATAAAAATAATCGCTTTGTTTGGGAGTACATTTATATGTGAACAGTTTTTTTCGCAGTTGAAAATTAGTCTAAGAAAAGAACCCGACTGACCGATGAGTATCTACAATCCGTGATTAAGATAGTTTCTAGTAATTTTTCTCCAAGGCTACAAACTTTATCAGAAGCGAAACGCCATCAAGTGTCAAGTTATAGTAAGAAATAAAGAAGTTTATAATTATTTACATACAGACATATGTATTTTTTCTGTATGTGTCGAAGAAAAATTTAATAAATAAAAGAAAGAGAATAAGTTGTCATTATTTATTCTCAAGTTTTGTCCCACTTGGAAAGTTTTCATAATTTATTTTTAGTTTAAGTTAAAAGTAAGTTATTTAGTGGTTAATTCGACATATTAGAATTATTTGAAATAAATGTCAGTCTGATAATTTAATATTTAGCTGTCAATACGTTTGAATTACAAAGTGTAACCAACAGAAATTTCTTGCAGGTACCAACCTTTAGATCTTAGTTAGAAAATAAATATAAATTTGAATTTTTTCCTTTGTGTTATTATTGTTGTTTATGTATGTTTTGATAAATATTTAGTAAGTGATTGGGCATCTAAAGAAAATGGAAAAGAAAATTTAACCGAAAGAAAGAGTCTCATAATTTTAGCCGGGGAGAGAAGGAGAAAAATATAAGTTTGAGAAATAAAAAGTAAGTACTGTATAGAGAAAAACATTTTAGAAAATACAATTGAACATTATTGAAATAAATTTTCAATTAAACCAAGTTCAAGGCAAATTACATTTTAAAAGTAAAATTTTCAAACTTATAAACTTACATGCAACACACCGCGCGCGCGCGCGTCACACCAGATTATAAAGGGGTGGTATCTATACATTAGGGGTAAGTACGGTGCAATATATATATATATATATATATATTCACTTTCACTTTGTTAAAAAAAATTCCAGCCCGTCAGCTGCTTTCAGATCGTGCATTCGGCTCGCATGTAATACTGCTACTGCTGTGGTAATTTCCTTCAGTATTAACAGAGAACTGTTCTCGAAATTCCGAAATAAGACAGTACTGGAAGAGCTATACAGCAGAGATGCAGAGTTCAACTAAGGAGGGAGGGAGGGAGGGAGGGAGGGAGAGAGAGAGAGAGAGAGAGATTACTGCACTCCATGGAAGGAAGGAACTCACACAAAGAAATCCCACCATGAAAGAAAAGGAAGGTAAGTCCTCTGAACTGTGTTGTTTTGTAATTGGTACTTAGATAAAGTGGCAGATTATTTTAGAGTAAGGTTGAAGTTGAGAAACACGAGAAATAAGAAAATGTTTAGTATTGAGTTGGTTTATTGGTTGAAGTTGTAAAGAAAATTGATATTGCTATATTAAGAGAGCTTATACGGAATTGTTAGTATTAAGTTAGCAACTTATGGATTGCCATTGTGAAGAGATTGATATTGGTGATTAAGAGAAATATGAGGAAGTGATTAAGATTGAATTAATTTAGTGTTTGAAGCTGTAGAGAGAGTTGAGATTATTAATTGAGAGAACTTTTATGGAAATGATAGCATGTATTAACAGATTAAATTGGAAAAATGAATAGATTAGATGTACATGAAACTGACAGTTCACATATAATATATATACTCGTGTGTGTGTGGGGGGGGGGGAGATATCCCTCAGCTCCTGGAAATTCTCATTTTTTTAACGCAGTCAGGTAGCTTGTGGGGCTTAGTGCTTGAGGGGAGCTGCTATACGAAAATCATACAATGGTCACTGACGGCAATACTAAGGTACAGGGAAATAAAAATAAATAAATAAGTCCCCCCCCCCACACCACCACCACTTAGATTTGGTTTCCTCACCAAGCTTAACCGTCAGATCCTTTCTTTTGTTAATACGGATATAGTGCCATAAAAAGTCAAAAAGGAAATATTTTTTAAGGGGAGTGGGTTAAACTGCAACTCATCTACAATTATCTCAGTACAAAACACCAACCAGCACAGAATCCAAAAGGACGTTTTCTGCCACTAATTAAATATGTACCAAAATTAGATCCAGTTTAAACGATAACACTATTGAGTTTCTTAAGAGCTCACTTTAATCGGACAAGTAGTGTGGATGCTTATTTTTTTGTTTTTAGAATAACTGTATGTTTAATAATTTTTGCTAGAATATTTATTATTGTAATAAAAGTTTGATTTAAAACGTGAATTCAAGTAATTACTTGTTTTTTCCTTACTTTATTACACCTAATTGTCATCAAAATTTATTGAGAAAAATGTTTTGTTTGGAATACCGGTATGCCGGTTTCATAAATTAAAAATACCGAAATACCGGTATTAAGATTTTGACCGGTATTGTGAGCCCTAACAGTGACCAATTAGCACCATGCCTATGGGCTTCCTGCCATTCCAAGTTCTCCTTGTTCTTCGGTCGTGTATAAGTTCCACTGAAGACAACTAACAGAATCTTCAACAGAAACGTCTGTATTTTTGTATGTTTGCAATGTGAGTAAACCTTTTGTGTAAACTCTCATCATATCAAATTGTTTTCCTTTAATGCAGAGTAAATGCATTCCCTTATATCACTTTAACCTGCATAATGATCTTAAAGCAGCCGCCCCCTCCTCTCTCTCATGTGCAAGCAGCATAAGCCTCAGGCTTCCTTGCACCATATGGCTAATAATAATAAAAATTTACACATCTTTGACACTTTTTTGTGAGGGGCAGATAAACCCTTTTAAAATAATGTAGGATTGTCTCAGCGTGCTGGTATTTTTGGTAATGGTATTTTTCAATACACAAGACACAAACTTCCTATGAACATACATTTTTGTAGATCATAGTACTCAAACAGAGACCACTTCCATTACAACATGAACCAATGCACTTGAATCAAAGTAGTCAACATGCCATGGAACCTCCAAATAACCAAATCCTCTTTAAATGACAATAATAATAAGCCATTAATAAACTATTTCATCTATCCTGGCATTGTTTTTCCATGTTCCTGATGTCTTGGTGAAACCTTTCATCCTGCTCCTCACTAATTATACCAAAGTTCTCAAAGACGGTCAATAGCTACATAGGAAATGAAGCTTCAGATCCTTACCTACAAAACCCAAACCCAAACACAAAGATGCAAAACTAATTACCTTGCTATTAACAATCTTCTTCTATTACTTTACCTTATGATTACCCAAGAAGTTTTTTACAATGTTCATGAGCAAGATCCAAGCTGACATTTATTTCTGAGACATGTAAGCTGTAAAACTGTTATTTCTCATCAGCTGACTGGCCTATAGTTGCTCAGAATCTCCATCTTTTGAGTTTATCAGTATTATGTCTTCCCAAGAAAGTGAGAAGACATCCTGAAAAACCAAGGGTGGGTAAGGTTTCAGGAATACTTGCTATTACTGAGTCAACATCAAAACTCATTAACAAATCCTACAAAAATATCAACTGTTAAGGATCTGCTGAATAACTTCCTGAGTATTGCAAAATAATATCAATTTCCTGAGAAACAAGGATGGTAAACATCTACTTGCCACTGGGTTCACGAAGAAGAATTCCTCTTTATGAACCTGTTTATTACCAAACAGAACAGGAATCATTATGGTTTAAAATAATTGCTAAGATTTAAAATCTGGAAATTTTGAAATAACTTCATATCCTTGAGAAAGGGATTCAGTTGATGCTTGATATATTCTTCAATTGTTACTTACTTAGCAATATAGCATAGTTTGTCTTCCCTCCAGCTAATGTTCAGTTTAGTTCTAAGTGATATCCTGAATTACTTATGCCAAACAAGCTGCAACATTGAAATACTTTCAAATTCATATACTTTCAAAAGTTAGGAGCATATTGTTATATATTTATAAGTGTCACAATTCTGACAGCTGTTTTGGAAATACAACTTCTCCCATCAGAGGGCTTGTGAACACCTAACTTCAACATTGATGAAAGAACTGATAAATGAAGTAGCTTTCTGAGAGATACCATATAGTGCTCAAACTTCATTCTTATAAAGATCTAAAGTAAGGGGGCTCACCTTACCTTGTATTTAATGTGGGATGTGAATTCATCTTAGCAAACACTTGTTTTGCATATTACCTTCAGAAGGAATGATGTAATATTTATCGTATTTAATTAGATGGTGTTGTCAACTAACTTTTTCCTTTAAGAAACCTACCTTATATAGAAAAAGTTGTGCATTCTCATTGTTATTATTGGGAATACTAGAAGTGGAGTGCAATTGAAACACCGGTTCCCCCCAGTTGTTTTTCTGACACACTTCAGATAAGATCTATAGAAGGAAACAAACAATAAAAAAAATTACCTGAATAATGCTTATGTATAATTAATTTATAATTAATATAAAGTAAAATAATGTATAATAATACTGATTTATTTAATGTTCTTAGTTATTAGTGATAAAAATGGGAGTTAAGTGAGTATCTTGATGAGCCAGCTAATTTCTGAATAAACAATTTTTTTTTTTTTTTTTTTTTATCTTGTTCATTCTCATATTCGCAATTTTTCTAATCGCAAATGGCTGTGCCCCTTTAGCAGTTGTTCATAAAATCCATGTCTGAATAGTACATAGAACCCTAAATGAACAGACAGGTAGTATTACTGGGGTGGTATACTGTGTAAATATTTTACCACATATGAAGAAAATCAGAAAATTATGCACAGCTGCCAACTTTTACAAATTGGAATTCAGAATACATATCCATGTTCCAGCAAGGTGTGACAAAACAGCATTGAAGAACATTTCTTCCAAACTAATAAGCTAGTTGGTTGTTTTTGAAATTTCTGGCATACTACTTTAGTCATAGTATGCCAGTTCATATGGCCTTGATTATATCTGTACAAGCATGTGTTCATAGGCTGAAAAATAGGAATAACTCATGGGGTAAATCCTCACAAAAAGGCCTGTCAGAGACTGGAAGAACCAAAATAATTCCTCTAACCTCTGATAGGTTTTAAACAGTAACCTCTTCAAATAAGTGACAGGTAAAAAACTCACTATATATACTGCTAGGAAAGGTTAATAATAAGCAATATGTGTCAAACAATGTAATGAGAAAATCACATGTCATTTTAAAATGCAATAAACTATTCAATATGTAAGAGCTGAAGCATATGAACTGCACTTTGGCAGGGGTAGTTCACATGTTTCAGCTCCTAACAAACAGCAAAGTGAAGTGGCATGCCACACAGTCATGTTATTATTTGTTATTTGTTATTTGGTTTTTTTTAGGAGCATTAGCAACTAAGGCCATATTGCTCCGGGATATGCGGTGGTCATTCCCCGACCTTTCCGCATCCTCCGTATTTGGTGGTGACGGGCTCGAACCCCAGTCTAATCAAGAAGAGTGTGCTACGCACTGCTGCTCCTTCCCACCTGGCTACGGAGGTGCCTTCACACACAGTCATGGAAGTCATGGCTCTAACCTTTCCAATCTTGAAATTCTCCTAAGAGAAGAGATTTTATTGAAGTATATAACATCCAAAATGTTGTAAACAGAAGTAGGGTCAAAGTTACCATTCGCTAGAATGACTAACCTTCTTCCACAGATGTTAGATCCCAATCCCAGAGGCCTCACATCTGACAACTGAGAATCACAACCTCAAATATTTCCCAACAGCCTGCCATTCAATGCAGAAATACTTGCTATTACTGAGTCAACATCAAAAACTAGCATCAACGTAGAAACGACAGGGATACCCATAACAATACCACCCCACACCTGCTCAGTGCTACTAACAGTCAAGAGAACTACAATTGGTTCAAATCAAAAAAAGGTTCCCTATTCTCTCCAATCAGGACCTTCGTTGCCAAAGGTTTTCAAAATGTGACTGGTAAAATAACTGAATTCATTAATGCAGCAATTCATTAATGCATCAAATCAAAAAAAGGATCCCTATTCTCTCCAATCAGGACCTTCGTTGCCAAAGGTTTTCAAAATGTGACTGGTAAAATAACGGAATTCATTAATGCAGCAATGTGCCTCTTTTACCAAAGCAAAAAAAAAAAAAAACTGGAAAATTTAAAAAAAGGTTTTAGAAAGTGTGCTTTGATAAGCAATACCATATCTTAGATAACAAAATGACTGGTTAAGTATGTAGCAAAAAGAAATACAGGAATACCTCGCATAGCGAGGTTTCGAACAGAGCGGGTTTCGCTATAGCGCGGTTTACAAATTGAAAAAAAATTAACTGCATTATGCACCAATACATTTGATATGTACGTATGTATGTATTATAATGCCAGCATGTAGGTCAATGCGTTATGGATTCAAGGCTATTCTGACTGTTGTTGAAACTCCCATCATATACGGACTCTGCTAGCATTCATACATTAGTAAACACTCTAGATTCCGAGCGGTGAGGTCGTTGATTGTGCGTAAGCTGTACAAATATTTTTCGCTGTGTATTTTTATTAAAGATTATTTTTTTTAAAAAAACGTTACAACTTTATACGCAAATATGAGTGGAAAGAAGAAATGTAATGCCTATGAGTGTTCTTCTAGATCCAAACATCGAACGAGGTATGAAAGTAAGGCAGGCGTTGCAAAATGACATTCGATATTATAAAGAGATGTATGCACATAAAAAGAAGAAAAAAACTGTACAAACTAAGCTGATCAGTTATTTTTCAAAATAAAAATACAGTACATACTTCACTCATATTCTTTTGGTATGTACACACTGCAATAAAAATAATTTCTAATGTACTTACTAGTATTTTTTATTTTTATCATTTTGGTTTCTTTTTTTGCAAGAACTTCATGTGCATCAATTTATAGTAAACAAACACCTATATATTTTTGCAACTCGACCCATATAATCAAATTGTCGGAAAACATTACATTAAAATACATACTAATAATACCTCAATCAGCACGGTATTTTTTTGGCACGAATTAACTGCGCTATGTGAGGTATTCCTGTATTGTTAAAAGAAAAAAACACTAGGAAACCACGAAAATTATTTTTAAGCAAAATTTATTGTGCTAAATATTCAGTGCAGAAATTGCAATAGTGTGTTTTTACTCAAACACAAAAATCTCTACTTAACTAATATGGCAACATTTATAGATTCTCTGTAGAACTTTTGATATCAAAGAAGAAAAGGCAACTCCTGTATGAATCAGACTGGGAAGAATATTTAGGAACTTTAAGGAAAAGATACCATGGTTGCCCTTTCTTCATTCATGTCTGATGACAAAATTCCACAAAGAGTCCAGACATGTCAAAAAATTACTTAAGTTTTTTTGTTTGAGTAAGGGTATACATATTGTACAATATTGTCATATCTTTATGATATTTAGGACAATAAATTTTAGCTAAAAATAATTCACGATTTAAATTGAATTATTGTTAGCTATACATTAACAATTCATATGATTAATGTTTCTTCTTCTAATATTTCTTTAAGAAACAGCACATCATTGGTGGGGAGGGGGGACTTGCTCAAGACTGATTAATTCAGCCAATGTGAAAAAAGCCCATAAAAATTCCTTCCATCTTTACAGGATTCAAACTCAAGCAACAAACTTTGTGACACAAAAGTTGGGAAATCTATTGTCTCAAAAAATTCTATTAAGTGAACACTAAGTTTTTCCTTCTGTGTTGAAACCCAGCCCCTTATTATTAAATTCAGTGATCAACATTATTAATAATTAATAACACAAATTACACTAGTCAAAGTAAAATGAAACTTTTTTTTTTTTCCCTTCCAAAAATGTAAGCACTTTTCTAAAAAACAGTTTTGAAAGATGATTTCAGATTCAAATATGCTCTCCCCCCCCCAAAAGTAGTTTTCATAACATGACTGCTAATAATATCAGTACAAGTTAATTAAGACAATTTCATTACAAAACATAGGACTGATTACAATTACATTTTTATCACTTTACAGTATAAACCCAATACACTTTATTCACATAGTTAAAAAAGTACAGTGAACTACTGTAAAAAAGATATGTACAATTTAAAAATTGTTGGGTGTTTGATTTCTTTTGGTACACTATTGTCCGGAACGTGGTATGACATCCAGAAATAGATACATTCTTTCCAGAACCTTAGCAGCGATTTTCCATTGATTAATGTCAAGATGGAATCATTACCTGCTATTTACTCACTATGCCAAGGTTTTCAAGGAAAGAAGTCTAAACATGAGTCTAAATGAAAGAAATTAAGTTTCAGCGACATACAACATCACATTTCTTTATGTGCATCAAACAGTTTCTGAACTCCATTTTTGTATGCAGGAGACCTGTGGTTATGCAAAGTTTCCATAAAGCCATTTGAAAGCCTGCCATGCTTTTAGTTCTAATACAAAGCTTTCATCCTGCAGAAGCTCTCTGATTTGAGGATCCACAAAGATTCCCTCTTTCATTTTCATAGCACTGATCTTTCAAAATTTCTCACTAAGTAATGAAATTCTCTTGAATTCATCTTACCTATTGCTTTAAAAAAATTTTCATTATGCCAAGTTTAATGTGGAGAGGTGAAAGAAAAATCTTCAATGAATCTATTAATGGAACATACACTATTTATTCCTGGCTCATGTACGCTTCTTTGAGGCAGTCACATCTAACATAATGTTCTGCATTATAATGGTTGTCCCACAGGCATAGGAAACAACATTTTGTGAACCCTCTTTGCACTCCCATTACTATATTAATGATTCTGAGGTCATAATAGATATTCCAGTAATGAATGAATTGCTTCAAGTAGTGTCTTCATGTTGTGGTATATCTCCTTCAGATGAACAAAGTAGGCAACGGGGACAAATGGCTCTCAGATACCATTATGCAAGAGAACAGCTTTTAGACTTCACTGTGAAGAATCAACAAAGAATCACCATTCAGATGTAACGTGCATTTGTGACAAAGCTCTAAAAACTCCATGAATATCATGGCAGTAGCAGATCAGACCATTTATTGCAAATAATGTCACCAAACATGATTTATTTTTTAACAGTGAGACACATTGACATTCTTGTTCACCAAGTGTTTCTGTTTAAGTTTAGTCTGAAGGTGAAAAGTTTGGCTTTACCTTTGGAGAGGACTTTATCTCTAATAACCAGATCAATTCATCTCGAGTAAACAGTTCCAGCTCAATCAAATTCACATTAAGATATGATGTGTCTTTTACTGGCTGCTCCTTTCCTGTTACTGCAGCTTTGGGTCACAGAAAAGTTTCCTAACCATAGCATTATTTTAAGAATGCCAAAAGTGGAAACCATTTTAATCATTTAAAAAAAAAAAAAAAAAAACCACTCACTGTGCTGTATAAAACAGGAATAGTAGAAGCAATCAACTGGATAAGAAAAGATACAAAATTGAATGCAAATTCAAATCTATTGATAACAATTGTTGGCAACTCTTGATGATCTGTTGATGATCAACTGTTGATGATCCTGCTCAAAAGCAACTGTTGATGATCCTGCTCAGGGGGCTAACAAACTAAATAATTATTTTGCATCTACATTCACCCATGAGGAGTTATTCAGGGAGGGGAATGCCAGAGGTGAGTTAAACTCTGGCAATGAGCTGGATGATTTTGTAATAACTGAGAGGAAGGTGGAGGAGAAATTGCTGAAGATAAACATAAAAAAGGCACCCGGGGTGGACAGGATCTGTCCAGTTATATTAAAGGAGGCAGCAAAGGAAGTAAGTAAACCTTTAGCCATAATTATGAGAGCTTCTTTGGACTCAGGGGAGGTACCCATGGACTGGAGATGTGTAAATGTGATCCCAATTCACAAAGGAAGATCAAAGGGCAACACAAGTAATTATAGACCTGTGAGTTTAACTTCTGTTGCAGAAAAATTAATGGGGGCACTGGTTAAAGAAGCACTGCAGGATCATCTAGACGAGACTTCAGTTATAGCTCGGACACAGCATGGTTTTGTTAAGGGTTGTCTTGCCTGACCAATTTGATTGGCTACTATGATGTGATCACAAAAGAACTGGATGCAGGGAATAACTTTGATATCATATATTTGGATCTTAGAAAGGCTTTTGATACTGTTGCACATGGAAGACTGCTGCACAAATTGGAGCAGTGTGGCATTGAAGGAAAATTGCTGCTATGGATAAAGGGATGGTTGAGTGGGAGAAGACAGAGAGTGGTAATCAATGGACACTGCTCATCATGGAGTAATGTTATTAGTGGAGTCCCTAAGGGTTCAGTATTGGGTCCATTGTTGTTTTCTGTATTTATAAATAGTACTGGTGATGGTATATCAAGCTTAATGTCCAAGTCTGCAGACGATACGAAGGTTGGCAGGGTTGTTAAGGACACTAATGACAGTACGCTGCTGCAACAGGATCTAGAAAAATTGAGCAGATGGGCTGAGAGGTGGCAAATGAAGTTTAACATTGACAAATGTAACGTACTACATATGGGAAGCAGCAACCCCAGAGTGACATATCAACTCTGTGGTATTACACCGACAGTGGTAGAGAACGAAAAGGACCTGGGAGTAATTGTGCAGGGAGATATGAAGTTTTCTGAGCAGTGCAGACAGTCTGCAAGAGTAGCTCATAGTGTCTTGTCAATGATATACAGGAATTTTTCTAGCAGGGATAAGGAGGTGATTATCCCCTTATATAAGGCAATGGTCAAGCCATATCTTGAGTACTGTATACAGGTCTGGAGGCCTCATTTTAAAAAGGATGTAGAGCTGTTGGAACGAGTACAGAGAAGGGCAACAATATTAGTGAAGAGAACAAAGGGTTGCTCTTACGAAGAAAGGCTTAAATTTTGCAAATTACAGTGTCTGGAGACTAGGCGCCTTCTAGGTGATCTGATCGGGTGTATAAAGCTTTGAATGGTTTGAGCATGCTCAATGCTGATGGAATTATTCCTCTTGCTCAGAATAATCATTTGAGAGGGCGTAAATTCAAATTGAGAAAAGATAGATGTAGGATAGATGTGCAGAAGTTTGCCTTTAGCCAGCGGGTGGTTGGTTGGTTGGTGGAACAGACTTCCATCCTTTGTTGTGGAAGTTGATAGCCTTAATAAATTTAAGGCTGAGCTGGACAGGTACTTGGAATGAACGGAGGGGTGAAATGGGAGCCTGGTTTTTTTTTTTTTTTTGGCTGATGCTGCATAAGCTTGCTTTCTTGCATCATATGCCTCTACTAATGCTAATGTTAACTTTGACCCATGGTTCTCATGATCGATCAGAACACTGTTTCTACTATAAGATAATCATTCAGAGAAATATACTTTATTTTCTTATTCATTCAATTATATTTTTCTCAAAATAAAGGGGGACAAATAATATTGAGAGAAAATTTATCTTTTTATATTTATAAATTCAATAAAATATTATTAGTAGTAGTACTGTCAAATGATGCAAAAAAGAAAACTAATCTCAGCCAAAAAAAAAAAAAAAAAAAAACTACTATTGTCTCATCTGACCGTTCTTTCTAATAATATATCTAATTCTTCCTTAAATTTATTCAAACTATCCACTTCCACATCACCAGATGGTAGTTTGTTCCAACAATGATTTACTCTATGGCTGAAAGCAAATTTTCATATACTGTACATCTATCATGCAGCCACCCTTTTTCAGTTTACATGTACATCCCCTTGCGTGTGTCATCCATGAAAGGGTTAGAATAACATCATCAAGTTTACTCAATCACTTCAATCAGGTCTCTGTGCATGTGCCTAGTTTTCAAGGGCTGAAATTTAAACCAAAGTCTTTTGTGGTAAGAGTTCTCCTTTGTGGCCCGTTTACTGTTTGTGAGCATCATGCATAACTTTACAACAAGACATTGCTTCGTGTACATTTGCAGACATCTTTATTAACCCCAGGGGCTCACATCTGGTGAGTATGGGTTTGGCACACCCAGGGTCCTGAGCTGGATATCATTATCATTCTTCTCTTTTTTGGTGATTCTCTCTCTCTCTCTCTCTCTCTCTCTCATGGTACTCAAATTTTTTTTGGCTGGTGCAGCATAAGCCTCAGGCTTCCTTGCACCATATAGCTAATAATAAATCTATTTAAGTATGGTTCATGAAACTCGAATAATAATAGTGCCTTTTCCATCAAACTAAAGCCCTCTGCCATCAGCTTAATGGTAAATCTTTTGTATTCTTCAACTTCTTCAGTAGCATTGTCCTCAAAACCCCTGTGATTCTAGTTCCATTAAATCTTCATCTGTCAATTCCTGGGTATGTAAACATAGCAACTCATTAAAGTCCTCTTCTGTCAGATCTAGTTCAAGTCATGTACCCATCAGGACAAGATCTATTAATATATTTGTCTCATCCTCCACTTCCTCAGTAAGATGAGAAATATTAACAAACATGGGGCATAAGTGTTTCAATGCACCATACATGTTCATATTTGTTACTTCACGCCAGGAAGCATCAATGTTCTTTATGACCTTGTAAATATCATAGTCTTTCCAAAACCATTTCAATGTTACTCCATTATTACCTTCTGTTGCCATTACTGCCCGTCTGTCTGAATGTTCATCTTAAATAATGTTTCTTTAAGGATTCAATAACCTCTTGGTCCATTTGATGAAGTATCGAGGTAGTGGTTAGAGGCAAGTAGATTCCCTGGACGTTAGAATAAAAATCATCCAGATCTTGTAGATGCCTGGGGGTATTATCAAGAAAAAGGAAGATTTTACAAGGCAGATTGTTCCGGATGCAATATTTTTTAACCTTGGGAATGAAATGGTGGAAAAATTAATCTTTAAACAAAGCAAGTGTAATCCAGGCTTCAGCGAAGTTTTTCAAATTACAGGTTGTGAAGCTTTGCTTATGTTTTTAAGAGCCCTTAGATTTTCAAAACGATAATCTAAAAAAGGTTTCGGTTTGAAATCTCCTGAAGTATTTCCAACAAACAGGAGAGTGATTTGCCTTGAAGCCTTAAAACCAGGCATTCTCTTCTCCTCCTTGTTGATATATGTTCTATCAGGCATCTTCAAAAATAAACATTTCATCTGTATTAAAAATTTGTTGATAATCTTCACAAGTATTTCAAAAAATTCTTTTGCAGCCACAGTATCTGCACTAGCTGCCTCGCCACTCACTTTGGTGTTACATAGATTTGAACAAATCTTGAATTTATGAAACCATCCTTGGCTTGCAGTAAATATTTCATCACAAACATTTTCACCTCACTTGGCCTTAAAGTTCTTGAATTAACCAAGCCGTCTTTTGAATTAATATTAGACTAATAGCCATTCAACACTGATTCTGATCCTCTAACCACATAACCAAAAGCTTTTCCATTTGATCCATGATTTTCCCTGCTTCTTGCTAATTATTGTTGATTACATTGGCACAGCGCTTTTTATATGTTCCAAGATTCATTCTTTGTCCTTCAGAATCGTTGCCACCATGGATCGATTCATTCTACATATACATGCAACGTCTGTCATTTCTTACTGCTGCCTTCACATTTCTTTATTATTTCTACTTTCTTTTCCCTTGTGATTGTACAATGCTTCTTACTAGCAACTTCAGCATTCTCACACTTGCATTTATCAGACATAATATGGAGTCAATTTGTTAAAATAAAAAAGAAATTGTAACTGCAAACAATTCCAACTACATATGTACATTAAAGGTCATATGCAGAAAGCTAAAAAACTGACAAACAGTGATGCCCGTGCATGTGCCATTGCTTACAAACAGCTTTGTTCATATCTCTGAACATAAATAGGGAGCACCTCTATTCTGTCTTCTGCCGCTCTACCATCACTTTATCCACAGCAGTGACTTGCCCCTAATGCCACACTGCTCCAATCTGTACCATCTTTCATGTCATTTCAACACCAGAGCTTACTCTTGCATTTAAGTGCAACACAGCGGCAATCTTCAGGGCAGAATGTGCTGGTCCCACACACACACACAGGAGCTAGGTATTGTCAGTGACTCTACTGTCAGGGAGACAAGAAATATATTATGAGAAAAAAATAGGTGGAATAGGACCGGGGTACGTCTCCCAGAGGCAAAAGTTGCTGACATTGTAGAGCAGATATAATCTTTTAAGGGCACAAAGGATGATTTTGTTGTCATTAGTGTCATTATTGACACAATGACACTAACGACATTAAGAATAGATCTGCAGACTTACTTAACAAGTACAGGTCAATGTTGAAAAAAAAGTTGCGAGTTAGGGTTCAATTTGAAAGTGTCTACAATTCTGCCCAGGTACGATAGGAGGGAGTATATGATGAGAGCCTTGTCAATCAATTCAGCCCTGGAGAGATTGTGCAAGGCACATGGGGTAAAATTTTTACCCCATGAGCCTGTTAAATAGAAAGGGTACAAGAATATTTTCTGAGGTTATCAAGGTAGAGTTAGGTGGGTCAGAAAACTGCTGGTTTAGGGGGATTCACAGATTAATAGATTAACAGTAGCCGCAGGCAGAGGTGAAAGTGATTCTTGCACTGCTTTTATTGGAACGAGAAGCAGCCTTGAAAGCAAGATGCTGAGGATTTACAGGACTGTTGGGAGTCATCATAGAACAAGTAAATGCATGGCTGTGTTAGGATAACTAAGAGTAGAAACAGGTGCATGTACACCAATTCTAGGAGTATAGTTAATAAATTTGATAAATTTGAGGTGCTGGTTAAGACTTCAAAGGCAGATACTGTTGGAATATCAGAGAAGTGGTGTCACAGAGATATAAGGAATGCAAAATTGGAATTTGGGAAGTACACTGTGTACAGAAAGTATAGACAGGATAGGAAGGGAGGAGGGGTTAGGCTATTAGTTAAGAAACACAAATTCTAAGGAAGTGCATCCAGCTGAAATGGGTGGACAGTGTAATGTTGAGTCAGAATGGTGTGACATAAGCACTGGGAAAGCAAAATTGAGATTAGGAGTGTGTCATATGCCTAATGAATCTGATGAGTACAATGAACAACTGTACAGAGAAACAGATTGGGCCAGTAAATCAGATTGTTTTATAGTGGGTTTTTTTTTTTTTTTTTTTAACTTTCCAGACATTGACTGGAACTTGTTGGTTGGTCACTTCCACACTAGCAAGGCTTTTGTGGATTTATTGGATGATTGCTTTCTACAGCAGCATGTTAGAGGCAACAAGAGGGAGTAACACTCTTGATCTCATTATCAGCAGTGATTCTTCATGCACTAAGAATATGCAGATAAAGGAACCACTGGCTGGTAGTAATCACAGTATGCTGATGAGGAATTTATTTAAAGATGTAACTACCATCAGGGATAAAGGGAAGAGTTTTTGCTTTCGTAAAAACTACTACAGTGGTCTCAGAGATTTTTTAGGTTCTATAGAGTGGGAACAACTGATGATGTTACTAACAGCAAATTCTAAATAGCAAGCATTCAAGGAAGCTACCTTGAAAGCTACTAGGCTTTTTGTCTCGAGAAGAAAAATGCATGGGATGCATATAAATTATCAAGGACACAGACGACTATGGAAGATATAAGCTAGTCAGTAATCAAGTCATAAAGGAGGTTAGGCAAGCGAAGGCAGATTATGAGAAATCTTTGGCAAAGGATGCAAAGAAAAACAAAGATTTCTTTACTTATGTAAACTGTAGAAGGAAGGGGATGAATCAGATTGGTCCACTTGATACTGACAGTTCGATTGTTGATGATCCTGCTGAGGTAGCTGACAAACTGAATAAGTATTTTGCATCTACGTTCACACATGAAGTCTGTAGGGAAGTGGACGCCAGAAGCTTCTCAAACTCTAGCAGGGAGCTAAATAATTTTTAATAACTGAGAGTAAAATGGAGGAGAAATTATTGAAATTAAAAATAAGAAAGGCACCTGGGGTGGATGGGATCTATCCAGTTATGTTAAAGGAAGTAAGCAAACCCGTAGCCATAATTATGAAAGTTCCCATGGACTGGAGATATGCAAATGTGTCCCCAATTACACAAAGGGTAACACGAGTAATTACAGGTTTGTTAGTATAACTTTGTGTTCCAGGAAAAATAATGGAGTCACTGGTTAAAGACGCACCGCAGGATCATCTAGACACGACTGCAGTTTTAGTTCAGATACAGCATGGGTTTGTTTAGGAGAAGTTTTGTGTGATCAATTTGATTGAATACCATGATATGGTCACAAAAGAACTGGACGCAAAAGATAATTTTGATATCATATACTTAGATTTTAGGAAAGCTTTTGATATGATTGCACATCGAAGACTACTGTACAATTTGGAGCAGTATCGCATTAAGGGAAAGTTGCTGTTATGGATAGAGGGATGGTTGAGTGGGAGAAGACAGAGTGGTAATCAATGGACACTGCTGTTCTTGGACTAATGTTATTAGTGGAGTCCCCCAGGGTCTGGTGTTGGGCCCCTTGTTTGCTGTATTTATGAATGATACTGATGAAGGTATATCAGGGTTAATGTGTGAGTTTGCAGATGATACGAAGGTTGGCAGGGTTGTTAATGGCAGTATGCTACTGCAACAGGATCTAGAAAAGTTGAGCAGATGGGCTGAGAAGTGGCAACTGAACAGTGACAAATGCAAAGTACAGGATATGGGTAACAGTAACCACAGAGTAACGTACCAACGTGTGGTACTACACTCAGAGTAGTGGAGAATGAAAAGGGCCTAAGGGTAACTGTGCAGTCAGATATGAAGTTTTCTGAGCAGTGCAGACAGGCTGCTCTTTTGGTCTTGTCAATGATATACAGGAATTTTGCTGTTTAATTGAGAGAAGCACAATGAGATTAGTGAATGGAACAAAGGGTTGCTGCTAACAAGAAAGGCTTAAGTTTTGCAAATCGCAGCATCTGTAGACTAGGCACCTGTGAGGTGATCTAATTGAGGTGTATAAGGCCTTGAATGGTTTAAGCAAGCTAAGAATGTTGATAGGATTCTTCCTCTTGCTCAGATTACTCATCTGAGGGGACATAAATTCAAACTGAGAAAAACCAATTGCAGAATAGATGTGCGGAAATTTGCCTTTAGCCAGCAGATGGTTGATAGTTGGAACAAACTTTCATCTGTCATAGTGGAGATAGACAACTTAAATAAGTTCAAGGCAGAACTAGACAAGCATTTGGAGTGAATGGATGGGTGAAATAGGAAGGTTTTTATTTTTTATTTTATTTATTTATTTTTTTTTTTTTGGCTGATGCTATATAAGCTTTCTTTCTTGCATCACATGCCTCGAATAATGCTAATATGGACCAGTGTGAAAATCTTTAATGAAATCTAAATATATGATGTCAAAAATTATTTCATCCAGTTCCTTTGTTAATAATGCACCTTAGTAAATAATCAGATTGCTCAGATAGGATCCCCCTTAACAAACCCATGACATGATTTCCATATAATTCCATTCTGGTTAAGATAATCCTGCAGTACTTCATTAACTACTGACTCCATTATTTTTCCTGGATCAAGATTACAGGTCTATAATTGCTCACAATGCCCATTGATCCCTATTTATGAGTAGCAGACAGATTTGTATATATCCAATCTATAGGAACCTCCCATGAATCCAAGAATGCTCTTATAATTATAGCTGAAGGCTTGCTTATTGCTTTGGCTGCTTCTTTTAATATAAATTGATAGATCCCATCAGCCCCAGGTGCCTTATTTACTTTTAGCTTTAGAAATTTATTTCTCTTCAACTTTCCTCTCAGTAGCAACAAAATCATTTAGCTCCCAGTTATAACTTTATATACTTCTGGAGATTCCATCAATAAAAACTTCATGTGTGTGAATGTGGGTGCAAAATTTATTTATTTAGTTTCTCAGCAAATTGAACAGCACTGTTAATAGTTATGCCATCCATGTCTAGTGGGCCAATGTTGTTAATCCCATTCCTTCTAAGCATTCTTGACTAAGAACACTTAGCCAAAAGGACTTCTCATAATCAGCTTTAGCTTGCCTCCCCTGTAGTGACCTGATTGCAGACTAGTCTGTACTTGCTTGGATTCCATGTCCATCACTAATTTATAATCATCCCATACACTTTTCTTCTCTGCCACAAATCTCATCAGTTCATGTGACTTCCATTTAGGTCTATGCTTTGAACTCTCAGTTAGTATAAAAAGCTTAGTAGCTTCTAATATAGTTGGAGAAGGAAGTTACATTATGGTTTTCCACAGAATCTAGATTTCTATAATGCTCACTCTTATACCACGTGAATATTAAAAGTGATAGTTTATTTAGGTATTATCTAAATCACTATACATTAAGGTAACGTTTCAGGAAGCTTGCTGGAACCCATCCTCAGACCATACATAGGCTGTTTTTTAAGGGCAGAAAGAAAAAAGAATAAACCAAATTGCTATTATGTTAAAATTAGTATTACATATACAAAACTTGCAATTTATGCATAGTACATTTTATATTATTAGTTATTACCTATTCTATTCAATCTGAGTAGAATAATTGAAATTAAATATTAATAAATTGAAATTAAATATTAATAAATTGAAATTAATAAATAAATTTAAATTAATAAATAAATTGAAATTAATGTTAATCAAAATTTCTTACCTGTTGCCAGCCTCTTGCTTACTAAATGTCTCAATTCCAACTGCACGTTCTGACAAGAGGTGCTGTCAACAGTTTATTTATACATGCAGTTTCTAATTAATTGTCCAATAGTAGGATGCCAAATAGGACATCCTGGATCCAGTGATTTTTGGTGAATTGTGGCCTTGAGGTGGATGGACCCAAACCTTGTCCTCAGATCCTATGCAGGTTGTTGTGCTGCCTATTTCCAGAGGTGGGGAGTTGAAGTTAAGCTGTTCTTCTGGTATTGATATTTTCTTTCTTGTTTCTTCAGGTCTTCCTCTATTGTCTTTTTAAATATGTTAGGGTACTGTTGGTTAATTCAGCTCCTTGTTTTACAGAAGTGGCCTCAAAACTTTTTAAGAATGCTTCCTTAAATTTTTCTTTTGTTGTACTGGTGGTATGTGGAAAGGACTCTAGTATTATTGAACAGCCATGTGTCCCTGCACTGGAATGAATGCAGGGCTGTGTTGGATTTTTGTATCCTCCCACACTGAACATCTTTTTTGTGTTCTTTAATTCTGGAACTAAGTCTTCTGTATGACTCTTCTATATATGTACTGTCACATTTGTAGTCTATTTTATAAATAGGACCTGTGGGATTGTTGGGGTAGTCACACTGGTGTTTTAGGAATTAAGACCCCTTGAAGAAAGTGCTGATTCCATATTTCTTGCTTCTTTTGCTATCTTTACACTAATGTTGGGTACATATGGTTTGTTTGTTTGTTTGTTTCAGGATTTTATGGCGCATTAGCATCTAAGGCTATAATGCACCAATTCAAAAAGATGAAAAATATAAAATTATAATATTATAAATGTTTGTATATTATTGTGAAAACGTATACGATATAAAAAGTTAATAAAGCATAAAACTGGTACATATGGTATACAGACAGCTGTCTTATTGCTATTACTTGGTTGAGGTTGGTTTAAGGTTTTGGAGCTGTCCTGTATTGTTTTCTTAACGATATGTAGGGGAGTACCCATTTCTAAGGGCTAGTCTGGTCATAGCTTCTAGTTCCTGTTGGAAGTTATCTTTATTACAGATCCAGTAATATTTAAGATGAAAGATTTCAATACTCTGATTTTAGTTCAATGAGGATAGCACAACTTATAATTCAGTACGATCCCTGTATCCGTTAGTTTCTTGTAAACTTCCCTTTGTAACTCAGTAGGTTTTCTTGTGATTAGGATATCAAGGAAAGGTAGGCTGCCATTGTCTTCTATTTCAATTTTGAACTTTCATTCTAAGCCAAGAGATATTTTTTATACTTTTTCTTAGATTCTATGTGCTTCTTAACCAAGAGCATTACTTCCCCACCCACAACCTGCCTGTCCATCCTATACACATTGTACTCAACATTTTCACACTTTGCATTGCTTATGTCTCAGTGAGACCATGTTTTCAGTATCACTACTATGTCTCTGCATTTGTTGCCTTAACTAGAACTTCAAATTCATCAAATTTGTTTCCTATACTCCTAGCATTGCAGTACAAGCAATTATATATGCCCCAGTTTTTTGCTTTTAGTAACCCTAACACAATCCATGTATTTGCTTGTTACGTGGTGACCCCAGCAAGCTTATAATCTCTGAAACTCCCACTTTTTGGGGCTGCTGTATGCCCCAACAGAAGCAGAGCAAAAATCACTTTTACCTTGCTATTAATCTATTAGTCTATGTCCCCCCCCCCATTATTTTTACTTAAATAATGGTTGCTACTCACAGCTGATGATTCTTTTCTTTGCACCCAATGTAAAGAGTGTACCGATCTCAAATTAGAACTTCATGCATTATGAAAAGAATTTGAGTCACTGAAGAAACGAGTTCCTGTCCTAGAAACAATTCAACTGGGATTTCATCGGGGACTGAAGTATCTCATGAATTGTCAAGTGATGCACTCCAATTTGGATCACAGGTAAGAACAGTCAAGTGCATACCACCCTGGTTGAAGGTGACCTAGTTTTATTGGGAGACTACTGTCAAGGAAACGTTTAATATTTTTTGTAAAAAAACAGGTGGACCAGAACCAGGGCATGTTTGTTGAGAGCAACAATGAATGATGTTACCAACAGACTGTTAGATTTTCATTTTCATGTGTGAGACTAACGATATTAAATGAATACGACCTGCCCATTTGTTGGATAAATATAGGACCATGCTGAAGAAATGCAGCAAGTTATGTCAGATATATGTGTCTACAATTCTGCCCAGACATGATAGGCAGGATTATTTGCTGAAAGCCTTGTGGATTTACTCAAGACATGAGGGAATCTGCAAGACTCTGGGGACAGAGGGGGGGGGAGGATTTTTTAGTAGTGTGGCCTGCACTTGTGGTTAGAAGGAATCTATTTTGTAAAGACAGTATTCATTTGAACAAAGGTGGTGCAAGAATTTTTGCCAGTATCACTATGGATACCTTAAGGGTTTAGGAGAACTGCTAGTTAAGGGGGAGGGGGAAAGAAGGGTAATATAGATTCACATTTATCTGCTGATATGGGTCATCAAAACAATGCTCGCACTCACCTCAAGAATTTTTGTTTGTTGCCACAACAGCCGATGCTGGCAAGATGTTCTGAGCGTAGCAACATTTCAAATGAGCAGGATGAGAAAGATAGGGAAACAGGCCTAAATAACTTCAAGGGATGTGTCAAGATAGTAAACCACAGAAGAATACTTAGTCTTTACTGTGTTTACAGTAATATCAGGAGCATTGTCAATAAAATGGCTGAGAACTCCAGGTTACAACTAATGCTGACATAACAGGGCTAACAGAAATGTGGTGCCACCCAGAAATTGGGGATGACGAGTTCCACTATGGTATGTATAACGTATTTAGGAAAGATAAGGAAGATAGAAGGGGTGGTGGTGTCATGCTTCTTATCAAAGGAAGTCTGAGTGAAAAAAAATCTATTGCTGAGTCTGCAGTTATGTCTGCCAGAATTGAATTTGTGTGGTGTTAGTTAGAAGCAAAGGTATAATGAGAGTGGGAGTAATCTCCAGACTGGGAGACTGTGAAGAGAATGACCAGAGTCTTTATATGCAGATGGAATGGGCAAGCAAGCAAGTGAGCATGACTGTCTTATTATGCGTGACTTCAATCTGCCCCAGATTGATTGGAATTAGTGGGAGGGAAACTCACCTTGGGGAAAATTTTTCTAAATAAACTAGATGATTATTATTTGAACCAGCATGTCAGAGATAATACTAGGGGTGAGAATATTTTTCACCACATCATTACTCACTAATTAGATGACATCACAGGACTTAAAATATAGGAACCAATGGCAGGTCTTGATTAGGTAGTCATCAGTTGGAAGATGAAGACAGATCAGTGCCATTCCAGTAGTTAAAAGTAAAGGCATGGGTTTTAATTTCAGAAGAGGGGGCTTTGACAGTGTGAGGTGTGCTAAATGGCATTATTAATTGGGTATATTGCAGAGTTAGGGTGAATACACTTGAATTATAGAATACCTTTAAAACAAAAATCACAGAAGCCATGAATGCATACATACCATTAAAAAAATATTGCAGAAGAAGAATGCCAAAATGGATGGATGCAGAGCCAGCCGGTCACACAGATCAGAAAAAGATAGCATGAGATAGTTAAAGTTACTGAAGTCTACAAAAGCTAAAAGTTGATTCATAATAGTACCATAGATAAGGTTAGAGAAGCCAAGGCTGCTTAAGAAAAATCACCGGCTAAGAGAGCAAAGAATCCCCATTCAATGTATTACTAATATATAAAGACGGTTCTAAGAGAAAAGTTAGAAACTACAGACCAGTTAGTCTGACTTCAGTGGCAGGGAAAATCTTAGAGGCAGTGATTAAGAGTACAATCCAGGAACATTTTGGAGTAATATGGCCTTAGTCACTAATGCTCCTGAAACCATACAACAACAACCAGGGACATTTAGATAGATATGGCATTCTGAATAACACACAACATGGTTTTGTTAGGGGGAAAACATGTTTAACTACTGTATTTGACAGCATATAAGACACATGGGCATATAGGATGCACCCCCATTTTAGAAAGGAAAAATTAAGGAAAAAAAGTTGGTGTATTTGGGCATTTAATATTTATTTTAATGTGTATAGTAGAAAAAAACTCATCATGAAAAAAACTCATGTGATTAGAACAGCAAGAAAAATACTAACACTATATAATAATACATTATTTAATTATTGTTATCAATTTACCAATACAGCAATTTAAAAGAGAAATAAAAGAATCTTAGCCACATTAGAAAATGTTTTATATGAAGCAAACTACCACTAGAATTGAAAATGAACAAAAAGACAGTGAGGGAATGGCAAAAAACAGTGTTCTGCAAAGGGAAAATTCAGTTATTTTGAAAACCAAAAAAAATCATCGCCTTCAAATACCAAAAACTCTTCCTCGCTAATGCTGGTATCACTGTCTTCAGTGCCATCACAAGGGCATTACTAATTCCAGCCTTCTTGAAAGACTTTATGATTATTTTACCACTTATATTTCTCCAAGATTCCTTAACCATTCACACACCTATGCAATGGTGGGCCCTTCATTCTTCCTGTAGGTGTGAGATCATGATCAGGTTCTCCCATCCATTTCTTCCACTGTTCTCTCATATTTTGCTTAAATAGCTTGTTTATGGACACATCCAAAAGCTGCAATTGGCTTGTCAGTTCACCAGGAATGACAACTACTTGTGTATTCAATTCCCTCACCCTCTTTTTAATGACTTCAATTCTATGGGCTCTGAATTGGTCCCAAATGAGAAGAGATGGTTTCCTTAAAAGACACAAGAATACCTTGCCCATAATTTTTGGAGCCATAAATTCATTCCAGATTCATCCACCTATCCTTTTGGATGAACATGAACAAATACACCTTCAATTTTTTCCGTAGGTGGAGTTTTTTATTTAAATATTAAAAATGGTGATAGTTTTGTGCCATCAGCACAGCAGGCCAAAACTACTGTGTAATGTGTTTTCTTATGCCCGGTGGTTTTTATTGACACCCCTTGATATCCACGGTTTTGTTAGATGGTGCATCAAAAATTAGTGGGACCTTGTCCATATTTCCTATTTGGCCAAGTTCAAAAGAAGTTCATTTTCTTGCCTTTATTACAAATTTATGGAATTCCAGTATTTTTTCTTCATAATCTGCTATAATTCTAAATTTAACATTTCTAAATTTAGAAATTCCTCATCCTTCTGCTAATATCCTGGCCTTATGCATAATCATTTTGGTAGAAACACTTCTTTCTAAATTCCTTTTAACTACTACCCACTTTTTTACACCTTCTTCAAGTTCTGGCCAATGTGGGGGGGGATGACAAAGGTTATATTTACTTTTTTTTGCAGCTTGAAGTTCTTTTTCTTGCTTCCGCCAGATGTGTATCATTTTTTTCCATAGGCAGTGGCCCAAAACACCTTTCTGCAGCTCTGTTACCATGTTTTTTAGCGTGATCTATTAAGTTTAATTTATATCCAATAGTGTAACTCAACCTCTTTTCTCCTGCAGTCATTTTCTGAGGGTAAAATACTTTAAAATAATGTCAAAAGTCAAGATCAAACAATATTATTACGAAACATGGTGCTGATTAGCATTAGCATTAGCAGAGGCATTTGATGCAAGAAAGCAAGCTTATGCAGCATCAGTCAAAAAAAAAAAAAAAAAAAACCACTTCACCCCTCTGTTCATTTGGAATACCTGTCCAGCTGAGCCTTAAACTTATTTAGGCTATCAACTTCCACGACAAGGGATGGAAGTCTGTTCCACCAACCAACCACACGCTGGCTAAAGGCAAATTTCCGCACGTCTATCCTACATCTGTCTTTCCTCAATTTGAATTTATGCCCTCTCAGGTGATTATTCTGAGCAAGAGGAAGAATCCCATCAACATTGAGCATGCTCAAACCATTCAAGGCTTTATACACCTCTATCAGATCACCTCGCTGGCGCCTAGTCTCCAGACACTGTAATTTGCAAAACTTAAGCCTTTCTTCGTAAAATTAAAAACAACTGGTATACAGTTAACACTGCTCTTTATTTTATTTCAGTCACCCACAATGATTACAATTCATTGTCGTGATTATAGTCACTTCACACAATTAAAGGACACTACTGTACACGGAGACGCACTCAACATCGCAAAAGTCTGCACAGAACTAACTGGCTCACCAGTCGTGCCACCTTTTAAGGATCGGTGAACTATTGAGAAACCTGGAGAAGAATCTTGAAGCTTCCATCGCCTTCTAAGGCTTTTCCTGTGTTCCCTGGCTTTTGAAACTTTTTTGAACTAATTCCAAACAACTCTGCATGTCCAAAAGTACCCTAGGATGTCCTGTTATCCTTCATAAACAAAAATATTCTAACCAAACAGCAAAATACAAACTGCCTGCTCACCCCAACCCCGATGAGGGAGGACTCATATCAGCATGTAGGACGCAGGGTGATTTTTTAAGGCATTTTTTCGGAAAAAAGTGCGTCTTATATGCCATCAAATACAGTAACTAAATAGGCTACTTTAACACAGTTCCTCATGAGCTGGGTGTAGGGAACAATTTCAACACAGTTTAATTGGATTTTGCAAGGAATTTGACCCAGTCTCTCATGAGAGGTTATTGTATAAGTTAGAATGTGTTAAAATTACTGGTAAGATTCTAAGATGAATTGCTGGTGACTGCAGGGCAGAAGGCAGAGGTTATGATTAATGGATATTCTTCGGATTGGTTTAAAATGAGAAATGGATCCCCCCCAAGGGATTGGTTCTCACACCACTATTGTTTCTGATTTTCATAAACATCATCGACAATGGGTAAAAGGCTTGACATCAAAATTTGCAGACAACGTAAAGATTGGTATAATTAGTGATCAGTACCAAATGGTGCTCTTTCAGGATGGCTTGAATAGGCTGCAAGAATGGGCAGAAAAGTGGCAGATATGTTTTAATGTTGCAAAATTTACGGTCTTGCACCTGAGGATATAGCATCCCCAAAATAAATTATACACTTGGTTGGGTTGAATGAAAGACAGTAGAAGAAAGGGATCTGGGAGTTATAATAAGGGCATAAGTTTTCTGAGCAGTTAGGACACCATGAGCCAGGAAAGCTCACTGTGCCCCATCAACGATTTATCAAACATTATCCTGTAGGGATATGGAGGTCATAGTCCCACTATATAAGGCAGTTCAGACCACATTTCAAACCTGTTCCAGAAATTGATTTCTGGAACAGGTTGCTTTTGCAAGTAGTTGAGGCTGACAGTCTAACTAAATTCAAAGGTCAACTGGATAGTTACCTATGAGGAGGGAAGAAAATAATTTGTATTTTCTTATCTACTTGTTTTTTACACAAATTAATAGTGTTAATTGTTTAACACTATATGGTTTCTTGCACTATATGGCTATTACTATTACTACTATATAAGAGGAAAGGAAGAAACAATTAATGGGAGAAAATTACAGTTTGCATTTATCATTTGCACATTATATACCCTGCATATATACACCCTACATTACTTTTTTTTTTTTTTTTTTTTTGTCCTCACCTTTTTCCCATTATATGTACGAGGTTAGCATTTTTACTGTTTTGGCTGGGGATATGCGGTGGTCATTTCCTGACCTTCCATATTTGGTGTTCACGGGCTCGAATCCCGGTCTAATCAAGAAGTGTGTGCTACGCACTGCTGCTCCTGCCCACCTGGCTACAGAGGTGCCTTACACCCTACATTACATACACCACAATATACACAGCTTAAAAGAGCAGGATGATCAAGTTTCACCGAGTACGACATCAGATTGGCTGCAGTCTACGTTGCCTACATTGCTGAACTATTCTGTATTTCAATCAAAAAAATAAATTGGTTCTCATTCAATTCTTACACTTTGGCCTAGCTAGTAGCAATCTGAAGGGAGTTAAACAATTTTCTGGTTGAATATTTACCTGGTTCAGATTAGTATTTAATAGTGAAACTACTTCCTCATCAAAAAGTGATCTAGATCATTACAAAAGCAACCTCTAGCTAATGTACAGTTTATACTTTGTCCCTAATTTTGTGTATCACTGATAAAATTTCCAAAGAATTTATTACAGAGTTCAGAAGTGTAAGGAGAAAATTCCTGTTTATAAAAAGTTATATCTAAACAACACAAATAAAAATTTTAAGAACAAAGCATATCAAAAATACTAAGTTTGGATGTATCTGTGAAAAAAAGACAAACACGATGACTGGATTATCTGTGCCACAACTTGCACAAAAACTCTGCTGAAAAAAAACTACCTACAAATTTTAGTTAAGTAATTCTGCCGGTCTCCTACTCTTAATATTATTAGTGCCAACGTGTACAACTATATCACCTTTTGTGCCCTTAAAAGATGATATTCGCTCTACAACATCATCAACCTTTGCCCCTGGCAGACATACCCTGGTCCTGTTCCACCTATCTTTTTTACAAAGCATGTTCCCCGTTTCCCTGACAATAGAGTCACCAACAACTACTAGTTCCTTCGGGACCAGCGCATTCTGCCTTGGGGGTTGTCTCTGTGTCACGCGATGCCCAAGTGCAAGCTCTGGCGTTGATGTGGGCAGCTGAGAGCTTGATGGGCCCCTCAATTTAGTTTCTTCGAGGGCATCCACCCTGTCCTTCAAGCTCTCATATAGGCCCACAAGAACGCCGAGTTGTTGCCTGATATCGATACACTCCTTGCATCGCGCACACACAAAGACATCCCCCTTGGCAGTATCATGTCCCGTACCCAATTGCTCTGCAAACATCAAGCAAACAGTGCATTTTATAAGGCTGTGAGTCAGAGGACAACTGCCCCCCTCAGTTCTGCTCTGAGCCACAGCATTCCATTAGCTTGAGCCTTTTGCTTTGCTGCTCTGGTCTGAGTCATGATTCTATTAATTTATTAATTAATTATAATTATGTTATGTTATTAATTATGTTAAATATAATTAATTATATTACGTTTGTAATCTAAGTCGTTATATGTATTTATTTAAACGTACAATTTAACTGCTAACGAAGTTCAACTAACACTATCTAGTACGGTATATAACTATCGTATCACAAAGGCGGGAATATTACGAACGGTAGCGGAGTTGAAACATGTGGAAACCTTTACCGATACTTTTATGCAATTACAAGGCCGAGTAAAGAATAAATACACCAAATTAATCAAAAAAATCACAAAATAATGTTATACTACTAAATTTAAATCAAAAGTTTTAGAAAAACAATAATTTCAAATCAATAAATAAGAAAAATCCACTTAGCGGCTTTGAACACGACCGTCTCTAGTAGCCTCGTCCTAGACTTCCATCCCTTGTGGTGGAGGTTGATAGCCTAAATAAGTTTAAGGCTCAGCGGGACAGGTATTTTGAACGAACAGAGGGGTGAAGTGGAAGTGGGTTTTTTTTTTTTTTTTTTTTGGCTGATGCTGCATAAGCTTGCTTTCTTGCATCAAATGCCTCTACTAATGCTAATGCTAATGCTAAATTGGTTATTACATAAATTTTTATTTACAGTAATTTATGTAATAATGAACTTACAGCTATTTTTTCTGACCTTAACACATCATATCAGCATGGATGGTATGATACAGAAGTGACTTAAATGAAATTTACTCTTCTTTACTTCATTCATAATGCTTAATATAGGTGGAATGATAAATTTATTATATTCATGTAGCAAGTTGGATAACTGGAATTCTACTGTATATATTCTTTTATGACTGAATAAAATAGTTTCTTTCATTGTCACCCCCTAAAATTTAGAAATTGGCTACAAGGCACAAAGTTGACAATTAAGGTATAAAATTAATATACACTGGAAAACATTTAATGTGAAAAATTTGTTAACATGAAAAAATATTCTGATCCTGACAAAATGCTATGTGATTTCATACATTTATTTTCTTTTAACATGAAAAAAAAAAAAAAAAACGCTTAACATGAAAAGATTTTGCATCTCAGAAGAGCAAAAAAATATACCGGTTGCCACATTGTCACTAAATTTTTACTGTTTATGACTTTAAGGCTCAACTTTCTATTGACTAAGCCGACATCTGATAATAAACAATATGCAGATAGTACAAGGATGCCGCTTGCCGCACACTACCCTTATCAATTTAAACCAATGGGACTACCCGTCGGCAGGCAAAACATTTCATTTAGTCTTGAAGTGAGTGACATGTACTGCATAAAGTGGTGAATTTCGTGTTTAGTAAAAAATATGTAAATTTATCACCCTCAACTGTACAATGGAAAAATCAGGGTGTAAACAAAGCACTATTTCGCTTAAAGTTAAAATGGAGTTGCTTAAAGCAGTAGATGTAGGGGATTCTTCGAAAACAGACATTTGTAAAAAGTTTGGAATTGCTAACTCTACGTTGTCGGCAATCATAAAGAATAGAGACCAACTTACTGCAATGTTTGAGTGCAGTATGTTTGAGTCGGATAGGAACCAGATGAGAATGGCCAAACACAAAGATTTGGAGGCTGCATTGCTTGTTTGGTTCAAACAAGCTAGGTCTTAGAATGCTCCAATATTGGAACCTCTATTAATGAAAAAAGCAGATGTGTTTGCAATTCAAATGGGGATTAAATTCACTGCGAATCCAGGCTGGTTGGAACGTTTCAAAAAAAGAAATGGTATAGTTTTTAAAAATGTTTGCGATGCAGCAAATCAAGTTTCACCGAGTTCAATATCGGATTGGCTGCAGTCTACATTGCCCACAGTGCTTGAAGAATATAGCACAAGAGATGTCTTTAACGCCGACGAAACGGGGTTGTTCTATTGCTGCTTATCTGATAAAACTTTATCGTTTAAGGGACAGCAGTGTTCTGGCAGCAAAAAGTCCAAAGAGAGGATAACAGTAATGGTGGCTTGTAATTTGGACGGATCTGAAAAGCTGCCCTTATTCGTTATTGGAAAGAGCATGAATCCTGTTTTAAAAATGTGAAAAAAATAAAAATAAATAAAAATACCGGTTGGGTACATGGCAAACAAGAAGGCATGGATGACCACGACACATTTACTGATTGGTTTTTGAATTTAGATAAGCGCTTTTACACAAAAATTTGCCATGATTGTTGATAATTGTCCAGCTCACTCTGAAGTGAGATTAAAAGCTATAAAGCTTATATTTTTGCCTCCAAACACTAAGAGCATTTTACAGCCTTGTGATCAAGGCATAATACAGAATTTAAAATTTTATTACCAAAAACAATTGCTAAGAAAATATTTTGCCACAACTGAAGCAAAAGAAGATTTCTCTGTCAACTTATTGGATGGATTGCATATGTTGCGCACTGCTTGGAATCTTCTAACACCAAAGACTCGAAAATTGTTTTCGTCATGCAGGGTTTTCCAAAATGACGGATTTAATACCTACTCAAGAGTCTCAAGACAATCAAGAAGTTGAACCGATATTCAGTGAAATGTTTGGGCATGTTTCATCTCTTTTAGAAAGTTCGGTATCTTTGGATGAATTTGTCGCAGTTGATGATACTAATTTGTGTACAGCGCCAATTTTAACAGAGAGTGATATTTTGGACATTGTACAGCCTATGGAAGTGGATCCCGTGGGTGAAGATAGTGATGATAATGTAGACAATGACATCGATTTGTTAGTTCCTATTCCTACTACATTAGAAATGCGAAAATTGATAAAAAGTATGCACAGATGTTTAGATGTACATACGAGTGGTGAAATGAACCAAATGATGGATGATATTGAACAATTTGTAGATAATAAGATGGTAAATAACACAGTGCAGAAATAATATCAGATATTTTTACAAAAAATAATTAACATTTTTTTTTTTTAATTTTTACATATTGTATGTGTTTTTTTATCCGATGAAGTCAATGAACATGTTAAGTGTTAATAAACTGTTGTAAAATGCCCCTTGTGTAGTGTTATATAGCGCATAATATGTTAACTTGTTTAAATTTTCTATTTTAACTCTATTGATTATTACGACATCAAAAACACTAGTGAGTTGTGTTTTTTTTGTTTACTTCTTTTAACACAAAAAATATTTCTGTCCTCATGGTTTCATGTTAAATGATTTCCAATGTATTTGACAGTAATCAGTGTTACAGTGAGCTGTTTCTACAAGAGAGAGTATTCAGATGTTAATGCTGTTAGAATTGAACTTTGGGCAGAAAATTAATGGTCCACTGTTTATGGCCAATTTGAGTTTTGTTTCAAACTCTTCTGTATCCATTAATATGCTTAATTAAAAGAAGAATCCAGAATAAGAGATCACACTGTGCTCCACTTATGGAGATCTATACAAATTGTTGTTAGTTTAGTTACCTTTAGCACACCGATTATTTGAGTCATGATGTGCCGATCTTATATAATATTAGCATTAGCAGAGGCATATGATGCAAGAAAGCAAGCTTATGCAGCATCAGCCAAAAAAAAAAAAAAAAACCCACTTCCACTTCACCCCTCCGTTCGTTCGAAATACCTGTCCAGCTGAGCCTTAAATTTATTTAGGCTATCAACTTCCACAACAAGGGATGGAAGTCTGTTCCACCAACCAAAACTACCCGCTGGCTAAAGGCAAATTTCCGCACATCTATCCTACATCTGTCTTTCCTCAATCTGAATTTATGCCCTCTCAGGTGATTATTCTGAGCAAGAGGAGGAATCCCATCGGCACTGAGCATGCTCAAACCATTCAACGCTTTATACACCTCTATCAGATCACCTCGCCGGTTTATAGCCTTAGTTGCTAATGCACCAATAAAACCTAACAAACAAACAAACAAACAAACAAACCTCGCCGGTGCCTAGTCTCCAGACACTGTAATTTGCAAAACTTAAGCCTTTCTTTGAAAGAGCAACCCTTTGTTCCATTCACTAATCTTGTTGCCCTTCTCTGTACTCGTTCCAGCAGCTTTACATCCTTCTTGAAATGAGGCCTCCAGACCTGTACACTTCCCATGTGTTTACTTTTACTGCAATGACTCCCAGCAGTCTCTGAAATATCCTGCATCTTGTTTTCCAGGCTTCTGCTCATTCCAATAGAAGCAGTGCAAGAATCACTTTCACCTCTGCCAGTGGCTACTGTTAATCTATTAGTCCTTGTATCCCCACAAGCTAGCAGTTTTCCGACCCACCTAGCACTGCCTCGATAGCATCAGCAAATATTCTTGCACCCTTTCTATGTTTGCTATATACATGTAAAACTTCAACATACTCATGAAAGCAATTTGTTCCAATAATTAACAACTCACTGGCTAAAAGCAGACTTCCTACAGCTCAGTCTATAGCTCTTCCTTTTTCATTTGAATTTATGCCCACCCCTGGTTCTAGCAACACCTAATGCCATGAAATTTTCATTTTCATATACATTTTACTATCCTCTCTCTCTCAGAGTCCCTCTAAGGTACCCAGTTATCTGACTCTTTAGTTCACTTATTCAAAGTCTCTCTCCTGACACTGGCACCCTTCAGCCAACCTTGTAGGCATATTCCCTGCCTTTGGACTTGCTCGATAACCTCAATATCTTCTTTCAGGTGTGAGCTCTATACCAGGATATAGCATTCCAAGTTCAGTCTCACAACTGCTTTCTACAGTTATATGATCTGTATATGGAGATCATAGAATTATGACCTCCCTATCTTTACAATTTTTTTTTTTTTTTTTTTTTTTTTGTAGTCGTTGGCGCATTGGCTTCTGTCACCATAATGCACCTCCCAAGGTTTTTGCAGTACTTTGATCCAAGCCCGAGGCGGAATTCGAACCCGCGACCTTTAGGTTGCCAGGCAGGCACTTTACCCACCTGGCTAGCCCGGTCGGCATCTTTACAAATAATTTATTAACAAATCACCAAGAGGACACTATAGGCCCACCGTTCCACTTGTCTGCATTGCACAGAGATATTCATGTCTACCTGTATTGTAACCACCAAATCCCTTTCCTCTGTTTTGAATTCAACCCCTCCCCTCCCCTCTCAGTGTATAAGTTATTGAGGTTATTTCCCAAATATAAAGTCTTACATATTGCAATTATGTTTAAAGGCTTTAAACATAACTGCAACTTATCTGACTATCCCTGGAATCTAGCTGAGTCTTTCTGAAGTAATACTGCTTGACAATATTCATTAACCACTGCCACAAACCGATCTTGAAATCTGGAAATTTTGACATCATACCTTGTATTCCTACATCAGTATCATTTAAAAAATTCAGAAACAGGAGCAGTCAAAACACTAACTCTAGCCCAATTATGCAGACTGACCATTAATGACAATCCCCTGTAATGAAGCAATCCCGTAATCAATATATGGATCATACCTATGATCCCAAACATTCCTCTCATTACTTAGGAAATGAAGCAAATATTGAAGAACTTTTATTATATCTAAAACATATTGGCTTATACAGAAGCATATAACTTAACCTCTCTAACGATATGCTTTGTGTAAATTAATGATGAACAGACACAATTTGGCCTTAGTAGACCTTGTGTCATTAAACCGAATAACAACAACAACTAAACATTCCTGCTTAAATAGCAATTGCTAATGTGAGACCAATTCAAATACAGGAAACCCCCATATAACATGGTACTTCTACAACATGGTTTTGCTCTAACATGATTGATAAATTGCAGAAATACTCGCACAACGCGGTACTTTATAACACGGTTTCGCTCTAACGTGGTTACAGAATTTTGGTAAACCTCGCATACAGGGTATTTTTGAGCTTTTGTGCAGTGAAAACATCTCCACTCTTTTTGAATCCCCACTGTTCACCTGCTAGTCAAAAAAATGACTGAGAAATCTCTGAACTTGTGGAAAAATTTAGATTTCAAAGTTTTATTACTACTGGATAGCACACCAGGTGATCAAAAAGATTTAAGTCATTCACATGTTGAAGTTATGTTCCTACTACCACCACAGTTGTACCAGATTAATACAACTGTCTTAATAGTTTGTACAGTAATGTCAGAAGTGTCGTCAATAAAATGAGTGAATTCAAACTGCTCATTATGACAAGTAACGCTGAAATAATAGGGCTTACGGAAACGTGGAGCCACCTGGAAATAGGGGATGACAAATTTCAATACGGTATGTATAACGTATTTAGGTTGTTGTTATTATTTGGTTTAAAGGAGCATTAGCAACTAAGGCCATATTGCTCCATATGTATTTAGGAAGGATAGGGAAGATAGAAGGGATGGTGGGGTCATGCTTCTTATCAAAAGCAGTCTGAGTGCGACGAAAGCCTTCCTGGATTCAAACGTTTCGCATGCTAATATAGAATCTGTATGGTGTGAGATAGTTGGAAGCAAAGGTATAATGAGAGTGGGAGTAATCTACAGGCCAGGTGATTGTGAAAATTATGATAAGAGCCTCTACGTGCATATAGAATGGGCAAGTAAGCGTGAATGTCTTATTATGGGTGATTTTAATTTGCCTCTAATTGATTGGAGTAAATGGGAGGGAAATTCCACATGGAGAACAAAATTTTTAAATCAACTAGATGATTGTTATTTGTATCAACATGTCAGGGAAAGTACTCCAGACTTCACCATTACCCATGAACCAGATGACATAGTGGGGCTGACAGTACAGGAACCAGTAGCAGGACGTGATCACGGAGTTCTACGGTGGACGATGAAGAGAAAGAGGTAGCAGTAGTTAAAGGCAAAGGAATGAATTAACTTCAGGAAAGGAAATAACGATGGCTTAAGGTGCCATGTGGTCTCTAACTGGGTAGATATCTCACAGAGAGCGAATACAAATGAACTATGGTATACCTTTAAAACATTAATCACAGAAGCCTTGAAAGCGTATATACCATTTAAAAAATACTCCACAAGGAGGAGGATTCCAAGTTGGAAGAATAATGAAGTTGCCAGATTACTTGAGCAGAAAAAGACAGCATGGAAAAGTTACAGAGCAATAAAAAGTATAGAAGCATATAACAGCTACAAATTGATCTGTAATAGAGCCATAGAAAAGATTAGGCTGGTAAAGGCAGATTATAAGAAATCGCTGGCAAAGAGAGCAAGCAAAGAGGGGGGAGAGGTAAGGAATTCTTCACATATATAAATGCAAAGAGAAGAACAAACCAGATTGGACCCTTATGTAATGGGCGTGGCATAGTATTAGATACCCCAGCTGAAGTTGCAGATGAACTCAACAGTTACTTTGCATCGATATTTACAGAAGAAAAACCCTTTACATCAATGAGAAATTACGGAAGTGAAGTTGAAAAAAATGTAATTAATGATGTTGAAATTTCACATGTTTATTTAATAAAAAGAACGTTCGAGCCTACAAGCCAGTAAGGCTCCTGGGGTTGATGGCATATACCCTATAATCTTAAGGGAGGTGGCAAGTGAGTGCATTGAACCATTTAGGCTAATTATGCGAGCATCACTGGACTCAGGAGTGATTCCGTTGGATTGGATTTTGGTTTGGTTTGGTTTTTAATGGTGCATTGGCAGCTAAGGCCATAATGCGCCAAGTCAAATTTAAAATGCTACTAAACATTTTGGTAACTAAGGCTACCACGTCAAGCAATTAATTATTATGTTAAAAAGGACAAAGTAAAAGCATAAAAACTTAGATCCTTGTATAAAAATTAATAGATTGTAAAAAGTTAAAAACGTTGGACATATTGTCTCTGTCACCTATTATCTGACTGAGTGTAAATGGCTCAGTCAAATTATTAAAAGCAGTAAAACACAAGCGTCGTGCTTCTATAAAAACAGGACATTCTATAAAAAGATGACTGACAGTTAAAATAACGTTACACATCTCGCACATAGGTGGGTCATCCTCCCTCAGCAAATAGGAATGTGTTAGATGACTATGACCTATGCAAAGCCGAGCAAGAACAACTTCCTCTCTTCGGACCCTGCGTAGACTGGACTGCCATTGCGTAATTACAGGCTTAATGTGATGTAATTTATTTGTGGCCTGTCCGTGCCAAAAATCTTGCCATTGGGAGAGTAAATTAGAACGTATTATTTGCCTGTAGTCTGTATAAGGGACTGACAGGCAATGATTATCCAGGGAAATGGCTGATTTGGCAGCGACATCAGCCGATTCATTTCCCCGGATCCCAATGTGGCTTGGGATCCAGCAAAAGCGAATATCAAATTCTAATTTCATGAGAGAAAAAAAGAATCTGCCGGATCCTGGACAGGATCGGATGAGGGTTAAAACTCACCGATACCAGAGCCTGTAACATGCTCGATGAATCGCAATAAATCATATACCTCTGGTAGTCGCGATTTTTAATGTGATCTAGGGCTGTTTGTATTGCATGCAACTCTGCAGTATAAATGCTAGTTTATTGTGGGATCTTACTGGATAATGTTTTGTGAGGGAACACAACAGCAGATCCCACATAACGTTCTAACTTTGAGCCATCTGTGTAGACTGGCAGAAAGTCAGAATACTGCTGTCTATGTGATGCAAAGAGTTGCTGGTAGACAGATGGCGGTGTAGTAGCCTTCTCCAAGATCTTAAGGGAGAAGTCGCAAGTTGGAAAATAAGCATGCCAGGGTGGAAAGAATTGCCTTGGTGACTGGGCAATGTTGTCTACCGACAAATTTAGCTCATTCAGCAGCCCTTGAATGCGAATACCAAAAGGTTTGTTGGCAGTCCAACGGGTGTTGTGGAGGTTTTCCCAGAGCGGCTCAAAAACGGATGGCCACGTGGGATGATCGGACAGGGATTTTAATTTGAAGGCGTACTGTAAGGACAACTGCTTACGTTGAAGAGACAGAGATGGTTCATTTGCTTCAACGTAAAGGCTTTGGACAGGAGATGTGCGAAGTGCTCCAGTGGCTGTCCGGATAGCTTGATGGTGGATTGGATCTAACCACCGAAGTGCACTATCTCTAGCAGAACCATAAACCTGAGACCCATAGTCGAGTTTGGAACGGACAAGTGCCCGGTAGAGACGAAGAAGGGTAGCACGATCTGTGCCCCATGAAGTTGACGAAAGGGCTGTTTGTTTGTTTTTTTATGAGCATTAGCAACTAGGGCCATATTGCTCCGGGAATATGCGGTGGTCATTCCCTGACCTTTCCGCATCTTCCGTATTTGGTGGTGACGGGCTCGAACCCTGGTCTAATCAAGAAGCATGTGCTAGGCACTGCTGCTCCTTCCCACCTGGCTACGGAGGCGTGCCGACGAAAGGGCACGAAGGATGTTAACCCCTTTGACACATCTCGTCCTCAGCTGACGAATATGTTGTAAAAATGTCAGCTTTTTGTCGAAAATAAGTCCAAGGAATTTGAATTCTGCTACAACTGGGATGTTATTTTGCCCAAGCCTTAATTCTGGGTCAGGATGAAGATTACGTTTGCGACAGAAGTGTACACAAACAGTCTTCTGTGATGAAAATCTGAACCCATTAGCCAAAGACCAAGCTGTAAGATGATCAATGGTTTTCTGCAGTTGCCTTTCAATGATCCTCATATTGCATGAATGACAAAATATAGCAAAGTCGTCTACATAGAGGGCATTGTTTACGGTGGGTGGAAGTTGTTCTGCGATAGAGTTTATTTTGATTGCGAAAAGCGTGACACTTAGAACAGATCCTTGTGGGACTCCCTCTTCCTGAGAGAAAACTCGAGAGAGGGTGGATCCTAAACTGACTTAAAATTGGCGATTCGAAAGAAAGTTTTTAATAAAAACAGGAAGGTTACCTCTAAGACCAAAGTTATAGAGGTCTTTTAAAATTCCAAATCGCCAGGCTGTGTCGTACGCTTTTTCAATATCAAAGAAAACTGCTACCAAATGCTCGGATTTAATAAAAGCATCACAAATGGACGTTTCCAATCAGATTAAATGATCCAGAGTGGATCTATTTTTTCGGAAGCCACACTGTGTCCTGGAAAGCAGACCATTTGTTTCTAAATACCATACGAGGTGTGCATTAACCATTCTTTCCAGGACTTTGCACAAAACAGCTTGTCAGAGCAATAGGACGATAGTTACTTGGATTGCTAGGATCTTTTCCTGGTTTTGGGAAAGCAAGGACAATAGCCCTTTGCCAGGAATCCGGAAATTGTTTGCGAATAAAAATTCTGTTAAACAAAACTAAAAGGTGATCTTTAGATCTTGGTGAGAGGTGTTTTAGCATTTCGTAGTGGATGTCATCGGGCCCCACAGCACTTGTATGCGTGAGAAAGAGTGCTGCATTTAACTCTTCCTGTAAAAAGGGCTTGTTATACGATTCAAGCAATTTTGAAGAGAAGTTCGGTGGGTTTTTCTCAATTTTCTTTTTCAGGGCCAAAAACTCTGCGGGAAAAGATGTTATTGCAGAGATTTTTGCAAATGTTTCCCCTAAAGTATTTGCAACTGCAGTTCGATCTGCAATTGGACATCTGTTGTGCTTGAGGATCACTGAAGGGCATGGTGAATATTTTCCCTTCATTTTCCGGATCTTATCCCAGACTACTTTTGAGCCAGCAGCCTGAGTTATGGATGTAAAATGAATCCAAGATTTCCTTTGGCTCTGACGTCATACATAACACACTTTCGCACGTGCACGTTTGAATGATATTAAATTTTCAGTCGTGGGATATTAGCGGAATATCCCCCAGGCTTTGTTTTGTGCTTTTTTTGCTGCCGTGCATTCTGAATTCCACCAAGGTTTGGGAAATATTGGGAACTGGCTGGATGATTTTGGGAGTGCAATAGCAGCTGCTTGGACAATCGTTTCTGTGACATACATGACTGCTTCATTGATTGGCTCCTGACTGACTGTAGCGATGTTAAGGTTTGCCAGATATCGAAAGGCATTCCAGTCAGCCTGATCAATCTTCCACCGCGGTAAACTAAATGGCAAACATGGTCTGCCACTAGTTAGGGTGGTTATCACGGGGAAGTGATCGCTTCCATATGGATTTTCTTCTACCGCCCAAGTAAGTGAAGGAAGGAGAGAAGGGGAGCAGATAGAAAGATCAATGGCAGAGAATGTACGGGTAGCCATGTGGAAGAAGGTGTTTGTTCCCACATTTAAGAGGGAGAGGTCATTGTCAGTGAGCATATGCTCTATGACTCGTCCCCTTCGATTGATGTTAGCACCATCCCACAGAGTATTATGTCCATTGAAATCCCCAAGAATTAAACAAGGGGAAGGCAATTGCATGATAAGATCATCAAGGCCTTTCTGGGGGATGTCAATCCCAGGTGGCAAATAAACAGAGCAGACAGTTAATAAGAACCCCACTTTAAGGCGAATTGCTACAGCCTCAATGCTAGTTGTAAGCTGCAAAGGCTGAAATGGGATCTGGTTGACGATGAGGATTGTGACTCCTCCGTGAGCAAGACCATCCACAATTCTATCCTTACGAATGATGGTAATGTTATGCATGGTGGGGTCATCATTTGCCTTTAAATAAGTCTCCTGTATGCAAAAGCAAGCTGGTTTGTGCTTTTGCAGGAGTGCCTTGATGTCATCAGTATTTTGCCGGAATCCATGACAGTTCCACTGTAGGAATTTAGCCATTATTTTGGCTTGGTGGGTCCATCAGGCGCTTCCGAGGTGCTGAGGGCTTACCTTTTTCAGTTTTGGCTTTATCCTTCCTGGGGAAGTACGGATGCTGTCCAGTGTCCATTTCCTCCTCAGCAAAGAGCTCCAAAACTGAGTCTTCTTGTACCTCCTTCTGCTCGACATCCATGTTTTCTTGGGTATTAAGGGATGCTTCACCTTTCTTATTCTTTTCTTTTGCAATTGCTTTTGTTACTTGTGGAGCATTAGGAGGTACCGATATAGGAGTGGCAGCTGATTGGTCCTTCTGTGCAGGTTTTTGGGAGCTTAAGAGATAACGTGCGATGGGAGTAAATGATTCTTTTGGAGGGATGGATGGACATGTCCATCTGAGTTCCAATGGAACACCTTCTGGGCGTAGGTAGGTTTGTTGATGTTGAGAGGTTTCACCGCTTTCCTTGCCTTCTGGTACGATATGTTTAGCTCTGTCTTCAGCCATTGAATTTCTTTTTCTTCTTTCCACCTCTGGCATGCTCGTGAATAGGCTGGATGTTCTCCCTCACAGTTAATGCAGGTGGGTTTTGTGGCTGAACATGCTGTTGTTTCGTGGTCCTTTGCACCACATCGAGGGCATGCAAGGACTCCACGGCAGGCCATTTGAGAATGTCCATATTTCTGGCATTTAAAACACCGTAAAAGGTTTGGAACATATGGAGCACTGGACAGTTGATGTAGCCAGCTTTAATCTCATCAGGAGGTTTGGGCGAGTTAAAAGTCAGGATAATGCTCCTGGTTTTAACAAGTTTCCCATCCCTATGTGCACTAATTCTCTTGATGGCAATAACTCCCTGTGACTTCGATTCCGAGCAGATTTCCTCCTCGGTAATGTCGAGAAGGTCCCACTCTGAAATTACACCTCTCGATGAATTTAGTGTTCTGTGTGGTGTCACTGTTATGGGTACTCCTCCGATTGATGTTACTCGGAGTAGATGTACAGATTGCCTGTCATTTTTAGATTCAATTAAAAGGTCCCCAGAACGGAGCCTCTTAACTGATTTGGGTGAACCTGCTAACCCATCTAACCCTTTTTGTATAAAAAAGGGTGATATTTTACCAATTGGTTTTTCACTGGTGGAATGTATAATTAGGAACCTTGGAACCTAATTAGCAACCTCAGGCCCCGAAGGTATTTCAGTTCGCTGCCTCTTTGTACTAATAATACTATCTGTGTCTTCGTCTCTGTTTGCAGATAGGGACCGGGTTGGGGCCCCTGAGGAAGTAAGTTTATCAGGATTCATGTAAATTTTAAGTGGTTCAGTGCCCGGGCTCCCCACCCACCACGGAGCCCAAAGGGACGCCCACTACTTGGCATGCAATAAATGCGCTCGGGAGTGGAACGCCAGGGCTACCCAGACACCATACCCGCACTGCCGCCAGCCTGAATCCTGTCCCTCGGACCATGAGGGTAGGGGCATGGCATTGACACGGTTGATTCTCGCAGGCGAGCCTACTAGCCGATTGATCCTAGCCAGGCCTTCCAGGACCACCCGTCTTGTCGAAGCAGGGGCCAAAGTGGTGTATTGAAGCTGGGCCCCTCAACCACCAGGATCCCCCTTTCCGAATTTCCACGGGTTGCAGCGCACGGCAAACATGCTGGATTCCATTGATGTCAGCCTGGAACCTGGGCTGTGGGCGTTGGATCCCAGTGATGCTAGTCTGGAAGTCCAGCAGCATCACTGGGAGGTCCCCTCACCATGTACAGGTGCCCACGTCAAGGGGCCGTTGGATTGGAAAAGTGCCAATGTAGCTCCAATACATAAGGGCGGTTCTAAGGGTAAAGTGGGAAATACCGGCCAGCTAGTCTAACTTCAGTAGTAGGAAAAATTATGGAGACAATCATCAAAGTTGCAATTCAGGATCATTTAGAGAGAAATGGAATTCTGAAGGATACTCAGCATGGTTTTGTAAAGGGAAAATCACGTTTAACTAATCTGGTTAGCTATTTTGACAGGGTCACTCAAGAGCTAGACTTTAGGAATACAGCAGGCCCTCGTTTCGCTCTACACTGATTCGTTATAACACTGTTCTTATATTACAACCAATATCTCACTCTAATGCTGTCACAACTCACTATAACGCTCTTTTACCAGCGTACAGATTAAATTTTTGGCATGTTTAATGAAAATGTTTCATCTGATGCAGTCAATAGCTTGTAAAAAAAAAAAAAAAAAGAAACAATCAATGCCTCCATAGACAGGTGGGTAGGAGCAGCAGTGCGTAGCACACGCTTCCTGATTAGACCACCAAATACGGAGGATGTGGAAGGTCAGGGAATGACCACCGCATATCCCCAGCCTGGATAAAGGGTGAGGGTTGATGTCAGGAAGGGCATCCGGCCGTAAAAATTTCATGCCGATACATTAAAAACGCTGACCTCGTATAATAATGGGAAAAAGGCGAGGACAAAAAAAAGTCAATAGCTTGAAAATGAATAGCAAAACAGCATTAAAAAGTTTCCCAAGCCGACTTGTGAAATTTTCCCATGCCCCGTAAAATTTTCTTCCACGCTAATTTAATTGCAGTATGGTGGCTTGTTACTTAGTTCCAAGATCAAAATTTTAAAAAATTATCAAGCATATTGCTTGTAATATTTGCCTCCTAGAGAGTTACTAATAGGCTCGGTCTGGTGTACTAACTAGCGGCCGGCCTGCAAACACCGTTTTAGAGCCGTACCCTCGAAATGTAAGGAATATTGGATCTCGCCATGATGTCCATCACAACCTCAAAAGTCATCAATCATACTGCATGATGGAAGAGATGGGGAAGGGTTGACCAGAACTTAGCTCTAGAGACTAAACATGGGTTCCACCACTTCAAGCCTCCAATAAGCAAAGTGGTGGTATTGCACCGGTTGATGCGCGTCTTCTACCACCTAGTACTGCCTGGTAACACAGAGGGGTGTCATTCCTCCATGTGGTGTAGGCGCCACACCTCGACCCCTGCTTACGTTGGTTCACACCTGGATGATCACCCACCATGTACTTGTGCATGGAAGTTATACCCAGGATTACTAACAGTCCCACCATCGTGAAGGAGCAAGCAGAGGATTTGGCTGTCACAGACCGTCCGGACTTCGCCGAAATTGGGTCCACTTGACTTGAGTGTTACCCGAATATCAGTTCCATCGGCGTTTTAGACTCACAGGTAGCAAGTACAGCTTGTCTGGTATATCTGAGAGAATGTCTGTGACAACCTCAAGGACCAAACACCACATAATTACTTACCACATAATTATATACGTATGAAATGGAGAATATTTTATGTGTACAGATTTTTAATATTAAAAAAATGAAATGGAGAATATTTTATATGTACAGATTTATATGTATAGTGAAAAGACTCCAAACATTTGGAGTCTTTTCACTACCATTTATTATTTGTGAGTCGCAGTGGTATAGACCGTGACTCACAAATACATATGTTTCATTACGGGAATACGGCGTTCGCTTACCACAGATTCACTTAGCACTCTGTTTTTCCAGAACGAATTATCAGCGTTAAGCAGGAGTCACCTGTAATTTCAACACTGTTTATTTAGATTTCAGAAAAGCATTTGACTCAGTCCCACATGAGCAGTTACTTTATAAGCTGGAACAGGTTGGAATCACAAAGAAAGTCCTTAGATGGATAGCTGGATGGCTTTGGGGCAGGAGGCAGAAGGCTATGATAAATGGTTATTCCTCAGATTGGGTTGATGTAAGAATTGGGGTTTCCCAAGGATCAGTATTAGGACCACTGTTGTTTTTAATTTTCATAAATGACAACGATGAAGGGATAGAGGGCCATGAAGTCTAAATTTGCAGATGATGTAAAGATTGGTAGAGTAGTTAATGACTGCCGTCAAGCAGAGCTTCTTCAAAATGACCTAAATAGACTTCAGGGATGGTCAGAAAAATGGCAGCTATGCTTTAATCCAGAAAAGTGTAAGGTATTGTACCTGGGGAACAGGAACCCCAAAATAACTTATACATTTGGTGGGGTTGAACTTAAGCCAGTAGTGGAGGAAAGGGACTTGGGCGTTATGATACAGTCAGACTTTAGAATACTGTGTTCAGGTATGGAGACCACACCTAAAGAAAGACATTGTACTTCTTGAAAGGGTCCAGAGACGTGTAACTCGCCTCGTGAGATCAGCAAAAGGGCGTCCATATGAGGAAAGACTTCGAATATGTGGGTTTCAGAGCTGGGAAACTAGGCACCTTAAAGGAACTTGAATGAGGTGTTTAGGGCTCTGAGAGGCATAAGCAAAATGAATGAGGCCGAAATTTTCATGGTTATAAATGATTCTAGAACTAGGGGCCATAATTTCAAGTTACGGGGAGAGATGTTCAGATTGGATTGCAGGAAGTTTTATTTTATCCAGCGAGTTATAAATTACTGGAATACGTTACCTACATGGGTGGTAGAGGCTGACAGTTTGGGGAAATTCAAATATCAGCTGGATAATTACCTACGGGAGGAGAGAAACACTTAGGTTATCCATTTCCTTTTCTCTGATTTATTAATTATTATTTTTTATATTTTATTCTTATCATTATTATTTCATTCTTATCATTTTATTTTATTTTTTTTTTGTTATTTTATTATTATTGTTATTTATTTTTTTGGCTGGTGCAGCATAAGCCATAGGCTTCCTTGCACCATGTGGCAATTGCTAATACTAATACTAAATACAACTTCTTTCATTCAGCCATTAGATCAAGGCATTATATCCACCTTTAAAACTCATTACATCAGAAAATTATTACAATGTATTTCGGTAAAAATTGATTCTGCATCTATTGAAATAATGGAGGCATGGAAACATTTCTCAATTGTGGACTGTATCAGAATCATAGCTTTATCGCTGAAAGAAGTAACACTGTTAGCAGGTGCATGTTGGAAAAATGTATGGCCAGAGTCAATTCATTCAAGAAATACAAAGGGTACTAGGAAAGTTTTGCAATATGACGCAACAATGAATCACAGGAAGCTGCTTGTTGCTGCATGTTGAGACATGTTCATACGTGCATAGTAGCCGTCGAGCCAAGTCAATGGGCTCAGTTATTCATTAGTAGTGAGAGTGTAAAGTGCTTGCGATGGCATCGTGGTCACGAAATGAGATAAGGACAGTTTTGCGGTATAATTTCGTGCGTGGTTTAACCATAGACCAGTGCTTAGAAGAAATGACTCTTGCACTAGATGATGATTGTCCACATCGTACAACGATATTCAGGTGGTATAGAGAATTCCAAAGGGGAAATTTCACTCTGGAGGATTCTGAGAGGCCGGGAAGGCCACGAACGTCAGTTATGGAGGAAAACGTTACTGCTGTGAGGAAAATGCTTGACGAAAACAGGCGAGTGACCTACCAACAGATAGAGGATACTTTGGGCCTAAATGCACCAGCAATTCGTTCGATTCTGTAAGATCATTTGCACGTGAAGAAACTTTGTTCTCTCTGGGTTCCGCATCAACTGACTGAAGGGCAGATGACACGACGTGTGACTTGGTGCCGGGAGATGTTAAAAAAGTTTGATAAGGGACAATCTCGGTATGTGAACAACATCGTGACAGGTGACGAGACTTGGCTGTACTATTACGATCTGCCGACCAAGGCTCAAAACAAAGTTTGGGTCTTTGATGACGACGACACACCCGTAATTGTCAGAAAATCCCGATCTGTAAAGAAGAAAATGATAACTGTATTTTTCAAATCGAGTGGAATTGTGGAACGTGTCGTTTTGGACACGCAGAAGACAGTCACAGCTAAGTGGTATACTGAACAATGAATGCCTAAGTCATTGGATCTATGAAGAACCTGCGGCCAAAGTCAAGAATGGACACCTGGTACCTCCATCACGATAATGCTAAAACTCACCGCGCCAAAGCCTGCACCGAATATTTGACCACGACAAGACTGAAATTTCTCGAGCACCCTCCCTACAGTCCAGACCTTGCTCCCTGCGACTTTGCACTGTTCCCGCATGTGAAAATGAAGCTAAAAGAGAGGCGGTTTTCCAGTGATGAGGACATTCTACTGGCTTGGGACAACGAGTGTGCTTTACTCCCTAGTGAAACTTGGCAGAACTGGTTTAAAGATTGGTTTCGGAGGATGGAGAGGTGTATTGAATGTAGAGGAAATTACTTTGAAAAAATTAAATAAACAAAGCTGTATTGCAAAACTTTCCTAGTACCCTTTGTATGGTCGACCTGGCAGAAAACGTAATCGGTGTGATATCAGAACTTGCTACGTCGGTAGGAAGGGAAGGTTTTGATTATAAGACTACTGAAGCCCTTGTGGATAGCACAGTTGACAGAATAGCCATCCTCCCCACACTGGATGGAAAATACCTGAGTTAAAATCACGTCGATGACGGGAGGAATTTTGGTCTTTTTCACAACGTGGCTGAGTCAGTAGAGTTCAGGTCAGGTTAGCATGGTTTTTCTCTGGGAGAAAAACCATGCTAACCTGACCTGTACACAGTACTCTAGGTGTGACCTGACCATTGCCTTATACAAGGGAATAATCACCTCCTTATCCCTGCTAGAAAAATTTCTGTATATCATTGATAGCACGTGATGAGCTACTCTTGCAGCCTGTCTGCACTGTCAGAGAACATCATATCTGCCTGCACAATTACCCCCAGGTCTTTTTTAATTTTCTACCACTGTCAGTGTAGTACCACAGAGTTGATACGTTGCTCTGGGGTTGCTGTTTCCCATATGTAGTACTTTACATTTGTCAATGCTAAACTTCATTTGCCACCTCTCAGCCCATCTGCTCAACCTTTCCAGATCCTGTTGCAGCAGCATAGCGTCAGTAGTGTCCTTAACAACCCTGCCAACCTTTGTATCGTCTGCAAACTTGGACATTAAGCTTGATATACCATCTTCAATATTATTTATAAATACGGAAAACAATAATGCACCCGACACTGAAGCCTGAGGGACTCCATTAATAACATTAGTCCACAATGAGCAGTGGCCACTGACTACCACTCTCTGTCTTCTCCCCTGCAACCACCCCTTTATCCATAACAGCAATTTGCCTCCAATGCCACACTGCTCCAATTTGCGCAGCAGTCTTCCATGTGCAACAGTATCAAAAGCCTTTCTAAGATCCAAGTATATAATATTAAAGTTATACCCTGCATCCAGTTCTTTTGTGATCGCATCATTGTATCCAATCAAATTGGTCAGGCAAGACTTCCCCTTAACAAAACCATGCTGTGTTCAAGCTATAACTGAAGTCTTGTCTAGATGATCCTGCAGTGCTTCTTTAACCAGTGCCTCCATTAATTTTCAGGGAACAGAAGTTAAACTCACAGGTCTATAATTACTTGTGTCAGCCTTTGATCCTCCTTTGTGAATTGGGGTCACATTTGGACATCTCCAGTCCGTGGGAACCTCCCGTGAGTCTAAAGATGCTCTCATAATTATGGCTAAGGGTTTGCTTAGTTGCTTTGCTGCTTCCTTTAATATAACTGGATAGATCCCATCCACCCCAGGTGCCTTTCTTGTGTTTATCTTCAACAATTTCTCCTCCACTTTACTCTCAGTTATTACAAGATTATCAAGCTTACTGCCAGAGTTGAATACACCTCTCGCATTCCCCTCGCTGAATAACTCCTCATGTGTGAATGTCGATGCAAAATATTCATTTAGTGTGTTAGCTACCTGACCAGGATCATCAACAGTTGAACCATCGATATCAAGTGGACCAATCTGATTCATCCCCTTCCTTCTAGTATTTACATAAGTAAAGAAATCTTTGCATCCCTTGGCAAAGATTTCTCGTAATCTGCCTTCGCCTGCCTAACCTCCTTTGTAACTTGGTTACAGATCAACTTATATCTATCATAGGCTTCCTTGTCACGTGTTAATTTATATGTATCCCATGCATTTTTCTTCTCTGCGATATGTCTCATTAGTTCATCTGACATCCATTTTGGCCTAAACCTTGAACAATATTTTTTAGTTGGTATGTAAAGCCTAGTAGCTTCCAAGATAAGTTCTTTGAATGCTTCCCATTTTGAATTTGCTGTTGGTAACATCATCAGTTGATCCCACTGTATAGAATTTAAATACTGTCTTAGACCATCGTAGTCGCCTTTACGAAAGCAATGATCCTTCCCTTTACCCCTGATGGTAGTTACCTCTTTGAGGAAATCCCACTTCAGCTCACTGTGATCACTGCCACCTAGTGCTTCCTTTATCTGCAGATTCTTAATGCATGAAGAATCACTAATGATAATCAGATCAAGAGTATTACTCCCTCTAGTTGCCTCCCGAACATGCTGATGTAGAAATCAATCATCCAATAAATCCACAAAAGCCTTGCTAGTGTGTTTGTGACCAGCCCCCAAATTCCAGTCAATATCTGGGAAATTAAAATCCCACATTATAAGACTCTCTGATTTACTGGCCCACTCTATTTCCCTGCACAGTTTCTTATCATACTCATCAGCGTCATCAGGCCTATAGCACACTCCTACTCTCAATTTTGATCTCCCAATGCTTATGTCACACCAAACTGACTCGACACTGCACTGTCCAGCAATGTCGACTGGCTTCACTTCCTTGGATTTTATGTGTTTCTTAACTAATAGCATAACCCCTCCTCCCTTCCTATCCTGTCTATCCTTTCTGTACACATTGTACTCCCAAAATTCTGTGTGACACCATGTCTCTGATATCCCAACAATATCTGCCTTTGATGTTTTGAGCAATGCCTCAAATTCATCAAATTTATTTACCAAACTCCTAGCATTGGTGTACACACAAGTATACATGCACCTGTTCCTATTCTTAGCTACCCTAACACAACCCATGTGTTCACTTGTACCGCAATGACTCCCAGCATTCTCTGAAATACCCTGCATCTTTTTTTCCAGACTGCTGCTCATTCCAATAGAAGCAGTGCAAGAATCACTCTCACCTCTGCCAGTGGCTACTGTTAATCTATTATTCCTTGTATCCCTCCCAAGCTAGCAGTTTTCCTACCCATCTAACACTGCCTCGATAGCATCAGCAAATATTCTTGCACCTTTTCTATTTAAGTGTATCCCATCCCTGGAGAAGCAGTCTCTCCTGTTAACAAGTACAGACTAGGCTAAAAAAAATTCTACCTCTTGAGCCTTGCACAATCTTACCAGGACCGAATTGATCGACAAGGCTCTCATCATATACTCCCTCCTATCGTGTCTGGGCAGAATTGCAGACACTTTCAAATTCAACCCTAATTCACGGATTTTTTTTTCAACAGTGACCTGTACTTGTTAAGTAATTCTACCAGTCTCATACTCTTAATATCATTAGTGCCAACGTGTACAACTATATCACCTTTTGTGCCCTTAAAAGATGATATCCGCTCTACAATGTCATCAACCTTTGCCTCTGGCAGACATACCCTGGTCCTCTTCCACCTATCCTTTTTACAAAGCATGTTCCCTGTTTTCCTGACAATAGAGTCACCAATAACTACTAGTTCCTGTGAGACCAGAAAATTCTGCCTTGGGGGTTGCCGCTGTGTTGCGTGATGACCAAGTGCAAGCTCTGGCGTTGATGTAGGCAGCTGAGAGCTTGATGGGATCCTCAATTTAGATCCTTCGAGGGCATCCACCCTGTCCTTCAAGCTCTCATATAGGCCCATAACAACGCTGAGTTGTCGCCTGATTTCGTTACACTCCTTGCATCGCGCACACACACAAAGACATCCCCCATGGCAATATCATGTCCCGTACCCAATTGTTCCACAAACATCAAGCAAGCAGTGCATTTTAAAAGGCTGTGATTCAGAGGGCAACTGCCCCCATCAGTTCTCCCCTGAGCCACAGCACTCCCATTAGCTTGAGCCTTTTGCTTTGTTGCTCTGGTCTGAGTGATGATTTCGATTTCATTTCAATAAAATTTCAATTTCAGTACAAAATTAAAACCCTAAACATGTATCCCAACACAGTTATACCACTGTATATATTTTTCAGTATCGAGCATTATCTACGAGTTCCATTTATATAACTTCCGTATCAAGTTATGTATTAATTAATTATGTTACATTTGTAATCTAAGTCGTTATATGTATTTAGTTAAAAGTACAATTTAATTGACAACGAAGTTTAACAAAATTAATAGATTTTACTGATTAACTGACAATATTATATTATATACTGTACTAGACTAGGCTTACGCTATCTAGTTCGGGATATAATGTTGTGTCGCATAACAATGACGGCAAGTTACGAACAGTAAATCTACGGACACTTAAGTATTAATTTACTTCCAAATCTCGCTGTCTCAATTCAGAATAAACTAAGGATCCTGACTAGGTCTATAAGCTACTTATAGAAAATAATTTGATGTAACAATAGGTCAATAAAGCAGCTAAATATGGCTAAAAAACTTCTCGTTCAGCGGAGCTGCAACTTGTAACACGTTGATTTGATACCCTTACCGATACTTTTATGCAATTACAAGGCCAAGGAAAGAATATATACACCAGATTAATCAGAAAATCACAAAATAATGCTATACAACTAAATTTAAATCAAAAGTTTTAGAAAAACAATAATTTCAAATCAATAAATAAGAAAATCCACTTAGCGGATTTGAACACTTCTTACTCCCAGTAGCCTCGTCAGCAGCCAATCTACTTAGAAGGGTTGGTTGTGAGAAAAAGATTAAGCATGTTGGCTTTATGGTTAGAATTGTCCAGTATTCTTGTAGGTAAATGAACAATCTGTGCGAGGTCATTAGGAATTGCAAAAGCCTCAGCATCTCGACCAGCTGGTTCAGTGTGACTAGAAAACGGAGGCCAGCTGGAGTTGTGAACATTAAAAACACCAAGGAAAATTACCTTACTGTTAGGGAAGTTAGACTGAAGAAAGTCAAGTTGCAAAGAGAGGAAGTCAAAGAGCTCCAAGTGTTTAGTGGAGTAGACACCAGATGAACTTGACAGAATGAGGTATAGAGAGAATTTAAGCCAGAGAAGATCGAAAAAGAGAAGATTCCAAATTACCAAGTCTCTGACAGGGAATATCGGAACGGACATTTGCACAAGTACCACCTTTGAGGCAAAAGGAATCACACAGCGAATAATTTGGGCAAGTGAAAGGAGCAGTAGTTGAATCAACTGATAACTGAGATTCTGTCAGAAAAAGTACATGGGGTTTGGCAGACTGTAAGTGGAAATGGACATCATTGAGATTAGAACTGAGACCATGTATATTTCTGAAATGAACTAGGAAGTGTTTGGGAGGTTTAGATCTTTTTGCAGATAAGCTTACTCTATTAGTTTGACAATTCATGGTGTATTCAATAGTAAGAAAAAGTGGGGGAACATGCTGTATGAAGTAATGAAATTTTTGGATATGGTGTACACATGGTAAGAATATACCCAGATCCTTGACATAACGTGGCCTCGACAATGCCCCCCGCATACACACTACTCACACTACTCGGACTCCCTCCAGTCACTATCTGGCAGAGTAAAAGTAGCAAGATTATACACTAGCTGATCCGGAAGCCTCCTAAAGGGTTACCAATAGGTCCGGTGTACTAACTAGTGGCTGGCCTGCGAACACTGTTTTATAGCTGTACCCTCAAAATGTAAGGAAGATTGGATCTCACCATGATGTCCATCATAACCTCAAAGTCATCCGTCACACTGCATGATGGGGAAGGTTTGACCAGAACTTAGCTCTGGAGACTAAATATGGGTTCCACCACTTCAAGTCTCCAATAAGCAAAGTGGTGGAATTGCACCGGTTGATGAGAGTCATCTATCACCTAGTATTGACTGGTAATACAGAGGGGGTGGCATTCCTCCATGTGGTGTGGGCACCACACCTCAATCCCTGCTTATGTTGGTTCACACCTGGGTGGTCACCCACAGTTAAACAAGACTTTCCCTTTTCAGTGTTCTTTAAAAAAAAAAACAAAAAAAAAACACCATTCCTATTTAGATTACCCTACACTGCATTCTTAATCATTACCTCCATAAATTTTCCTACCACTGAAGTCAGACCGACTAGTCTACAGTTATTCACTTTCTCTGAACCATCTCTATAAATTATTGATACACTGGCACTTCTCTAATACACAAGACTTACTTGAATCTAAGCAAGGCCTAATCACAATTTTAATGGCCCGATGCATCCTCTAGACACTTCCTTCCTTAAAAATGAATGCATGACATTTCTTTAAAAAGGAGTGCTGTGTTCGTGACTCAGTCAATGTTTCAAAGAGTGAACGCATCAATGAAATGTGATCGATTCATTGGTCATGTAACAGAACACTGTTACTTTAGATGAGACAGGTAGATCTGAATAAATCTTTAACAGGGTCAGTTTCAGATCTACCCAGCTGTTATAGTAACACTAACAGCTGGATAGGTCTGAACTATTCTTAAAAGAAAATTGGACAACAGAATAAATAAAAATTACACATCATTTCTGCTATGTTGTTACGTCATTTAAAATAATCAAGTGTGATGTGCAAGGGTGCATAAGTATACATGCTTTGAAGCTCATGAATGCTAAACACAGTACAATTTCTTGTATTCTGTCCTGTGAACTCCCCTAACTGTGTAGTCATCCCAGAATATAAACAGAAAATTTATTTTTTATTTTTATGAATTTTTTTTTTGTCTTTCAGAAGTCACATATTCTATATCATACTAATTAAAAATATTTTTTTATAAATGCAATTTTTGTTAGTTTATTTGCATTTGTTTTCCAGTGTATATACCCATGAGGATACCTTATTTCATTTTGAATAACTCCTTTTTAATTAAAAGCAAATCTGCTATTTCAATATTTTTTAATTATTATGTTCTCTACTCCCAGTTTGTTAGCCTAGATAACTGAGTTTACTACTAAACTTTTCTTACAACTTCAGTGGACTCTTGTCCCTATTCTCTATGTTTAACTTTATCTTTCTTGAAAATTCATATTATTTTACACTGTGGTTAAAAAAAAAAAATTTTTTTTTGGAAGATTTGGTTTCTTAATAAAGAACTTTCTTCTTCCTTGTACTACTATTAATGAAATGTCAAGTAGCTGTTGTTGTTGTTATTTGTTTTTTAGGAGCATTAGCAACTAAGGCCATATTGCTCCGGGATATGCGGTGGTCATTCCCTGACCTTTCCGCATCCTCCGTATTTGGTGGTGACAGGCTCGAACCCCGGTCTAATCAAGAAGCGTGTGCTACACACTGCTGCTCCTTCCCACCTGGCTACGGAGGCACCTCAGTGTCAAGTAGCACATTTCTTCTTTATACATACCTTACCAATTTCTATAATATTTATAACATATGATCTGAATTACAACAGTTCCACAGATAACATAATAATAATAAAAATAAAACACACATTTTAATATAATGGGCAGCACTTATTTAATGCTTACATAAGGAAAATCAAAAAACTTCTACACTGATATAATGTTAGTCTGCAAAGTCACTGGCTCAAATTTATTACCTGAGAGGATTTACGAGCAGGTTTCAAGGTGTATGGGTTAGTGGGAATCAACTCCATATGGGGCTGCAAGTCAACTAACTGATACTGAAAATTAGATGGTTAGAAAGTTATTAAACACAAACGTATACAAGTGAATATACAGTCAAATGCCTGAATAATGGAGATGTATAGTACAAATCTGTGCTCTGTGCATTCTTTACATTTTACTTTGCATTGCTAACGTGGCATCTGATAGATGCCACTTTCTAAAATTTTTCTTTTTCTTTTTTAATTTTTAAATGAAATAAGATCTTCCATGTACCTTTGCTCACCAATGTTTTCTAGCTGATTATACAGTATTTTCTATTTTCATTTTGATACGCTATGAATTAATTACAAGATTCCCCCCCCCCCATTTAACAGAAGCCATGAGAGCAACCATGTCTATCTTTCTTTACGACAACCTCCAATTCTCATGATGTGCCTATGTTCCAGCAAGTTGTCTAACCTTGCCGCAGCTTTTGGTTTCACCAATTAAATGTGAACAGTTAAAAAAATAGATGTTCATTTTGTATCTGCCACACACCATGCAAGCTTCTAGGTTTAAATTCAGAGAATGGGTGACTTAAAATCTTAAAAATATGGTAAAACTTTCTTTATTATTATTATTGACTTCTCTCATTTATTTTTGTAGATATTTTGTAACTGAGTTTATCAAATAATTATTAATAAAATACTACTTTCAATTCAGTAAAAAAAATAAAAATTAGTTTTTTTTAAATTAAAACAAAAGGTGTCTCAGACATGCCACATAAGAGTATCTGCTCCAGAAACTCTCAAGTGGGGCACAAGAAATGGAGAATTAACAGTCTGTCATTAACTTACTTTAGCGACATTATTAACATTTTAAAATAAAATCAGTACAATCAGTGAACTTTATTTCAAACCTTTTGGAATGTGATCCTCGACTATGATTGCAGATATAATTCTTCCCTGCATGGCTAAATTTTTAAGAGAATATAGGGTTCACATGACTGTGACATGACTCGTGCTGGGTATCTACTACCTTAGATGAAATTTAACTAAGATAGGATTATTAGAAAGAATAAAATGAAAATAACTAAACAAACATCATAAAACTAAAGATAGTCATGGCTCTGAAATTCCAAATTGAAAATATTTACATCTAAGGAAAAAGAATTTTTAACTAACAAAATAATAATTAGAAGTCAACTAGATGAAGGGTTCTGTCCATTCTGCTCATATTGGCAACATCCAACACTCCTTTACATTTCAGATACAAACACAACATAGGACCACAGACATTTGAATAAGATTGTTCTTTAAACATTCGCTGATATGCTCTGAGTATGGAGATCACCAGCATCTTTCTGAGATGAGGCACCACTAGCCATCCTTTTCTTTTTCTTCCATTTTAAATTTCTCTTTTTCTAGGATTTAAGTTCACTCCCCAAAAAATTCTCTCAGAGGACAGTTTTTAATTTTAATAGCTTCAAGTTCTGTCAAGTCACCACAGTCTCTGACTGGATTAAAATGGCTTTAAAATAGTTTTTTGTTTACTTCTGAACCCATTCTGGAGTTGTGGATCTCCAGGAATGGATCGTGATTTTTGATGTTCTCGGTTTGGGTATCAATCTATTTTAAGCTATGCAACAGTTTTTCAGTGTGATATGCCTTGAGATAAAAATATCACACAGCTTCTAATGAATATTTTTTAGCAATTTAGTATTTATTTTCTGAATGCAATTGTTTCAAATGCCACTTTTGTAATAAAAAAAATTATATATTTTTCTCGTGTGCTTCTTATATAAGCTAGAATTTGTCTAAAAGGTGGAGGACTGTGATGAAACAATTTTTTTCTTTATTAATGGATACTTACACCAGTAAGTATCCATTAACTGAATAAGTTTTATATCATCTCTCTCTCTCTCTCTCTCTCTCTCTCTCTCTCTCTCTCTCTCTCTCTCTCTCTCTCTCTCTTCCCCCCCCCCCGAAAGTCCAGGAAGTTTTACAAATTTCTAGGTAAGTTTGATAGTGCTGCTAGTTTATAAAGGATACCTTCGTGTCAGAAATTAAGAAATTTCAATGTAGTTATTACAATAACAATATGTTAAGCAAATAACCGTCATTTGCAAATTATGTGTTACAATAAATTAAATGCCATATATATACTTTTTTTTTTCCTTTGTATTCATTATTAAGACATTTGACTGTATACGTAGGAAATGAAGAAAAGGTTAGTTAAAAGAAAATTGGTAATATAAAGTTAAATTCAGAAAAAGGAAAAATATACAAAATGAACCCAAACAAATTCTAAAAATTTTAGTGATACAATTAAGGAAATATTAGTAACTGATGCATTCCATTCCATTCTGCTTAAAATTAAAATGTTAATAAGAACCGTTAAAGCATGCTTTTCATAATAACTGTCTAGAATAATCCAATAGTAAAACATATTATACAGCAGGTGGTACAAGGAATAAAAACTATTTAATACTTCTATGTACTACAAAGTCAAATCAGAGGTACACAACCTGTTTTTTACCTGTAACCCCGTTTTTCCTTTCTCCCATGATCCAGGATTTTAATATTTGTATTTGACTACAGCCTATTTTATTGATTCTTATTGTATCTGTTTTTCCTGTAATTTTTTTTTTTTTCAAATCGCAACAAAAATATTTAAACATATATTTATAAATAACAATGAGTTTCCATTTATTCTCAATATGTCAGTCAGGTTTTCAGTAGACAATTCACTCATTGTGAACTGTCTGCTGAAAAACTGGCACTTTTCATGGCAGTGTATGGGCTCGAACCCACAACCTCCTTACTTGTGGCCACACATACTAACAACTGGACCCAAGCCAGCCTAAAAATATTTTTACATCTCAGGAAAAAAGTAAAAAAATTCAGTATGAAACTTGATCTTGAGTATTAATTATTATTTAAAGTGAAATAACTACAAACATTTAAAAACATTCCTTTCTACAGCTATTATAAGAAACAGGGATATTATATAAAAAGAGATATGATATATAAAGAGATATGATATGATAAAAAGATGTCTTATACAAGTAAATAACACAATTACAAATTTCTAGGTAAGTTTGATAGTGCTGCTAGATTATAGAGAATACCTTCGTGTCAGAAATTAAGAAATTTCAACGTAATTATTACAATAACGATATGTTAAGCAAATAATCATTACTTGCAAATTATGTGTTACAATAAATTAAATGCCTTATATATACTTTTTTTTTTCTTTGCATTCATTATTAAGATATTTGACTGTATATGTATGAAATGAAGAAAAGGAATATCGAAATTTCAATTAAGAAAGAGAGAACCTCCCCATGAACTCTGTAACCATGAACTTAAAAACATGGAGTATGATTCATGACTTTTGGGGTTAAGATGAACATCGTGGCGAGATCCAATCTTCCTTACATTTCGAGAGTACAGCTATAAAACGGTGTTCGCAGGCTGGCCACTAGTTAGTACACCGGACCGAACCTATTGGTAACTCTCTAGGAGTTACCAATAGGTTCTGTATGATTCCTTTCACCTCAAAGGTGGTACTTGTGCATATGTCCATTCCAGTATTCCCTGTCAGAGACTTGGTAATTTGGAATCTTCTCTTTTCGATCTTCTCTGGCTTAAAATCTCTCTACCTCATTGTGTCATCATCTGTTGTCTCTACCGTTCTCGCAACTCCACTAATCACTTGGAGCTCTTTGACTTCCTCTCTTTGCAACTTGACTTTCTCCAGTCCAACTTTCCTAACAGTGAGGTAATTTTCCTTGGTGATTTTAAATGTTCACAACTCCAGATGGCTTCCGTTTTTTTGTCACACTGACCCAGCTGGTCGAGATGCTGAGGCTTTTGCAATTACTAATGACTTTGCAGAGCTTGTTCATTTACCTACAAGAATACGGGACAATCCTAACCATACAGTCAACACGCTTGATCTTTTTCTCACAAACAACCCTTCTAAGTACACGGTTGAAGTGAGAGGTTCTTTAGGCACCGCAGATCACAACTTGGTGATTGTCTCTTCTCCAATGGAGCCTTTATCTCATGGCTATTCCCAACCTCGTGTTGTTTGGCATTACAAGAATGCAAAATGGGATGACCTGCAAGATTTCTTTTCTTCTTTTCCTTAGTTGGGTTACTGTTTCAAAACTTCTGATGTCAATGTTTGCTCTGATCATGTCAATGAAATTATTCTTGCAGGAATGGAATCCTTTATCCCACACTCCACTTTAAAATCTTGTCCTTTATCTAAACCTTGGTTTTCGAATAAATGTGCTAAGGCTGTTCAAGAGAAGAATGTTGCATATCGTAATTGGCTTGTTTCTAATTCTTCAGTTTCATTTTCTGCCTATATACCAAAGCTCGCAACAATTGTAAAGCAGTTATTAATCAGTCCAAACTAGAGTTTGAACAGGCTAAGAGAAAAAAACTTGCTTCTTGCCCTAATGGTAGCCGAGCATTCTGGTCTCTTGCCAAAGCTATTGGCCGCAACTTCTGCCCATCTCTGCTCCCACCTCCGTCCAAACTAGATGGTTCTGTTGTCACTTCAGCCAAAGATAAAGCTGACATGCTAGCATCCCATCCATTTTTCCTCCAACTCCTGTATTAATGATCTTGGTAAAACACCTCCCACCATTCCCAACACCTTCCATTCAATGCCTCCTGTGGTTTTCCGTCAAAAGGATGTCAGAAGGATTTTTACGAATCTTGATGCTAAGAAAGCTCCAGGTCCCGATGGTATTTCTCCACTTGTTCTCAAAACCTGTGCTCCTGAACTTACTCCTATTCTTTGCTGCTTTTTTCACTTTCTTATTCCAAAGGTGTTTTTCCTTCTGCTTGGAAATATCCAGCCAGTTCCTAAAAAGAGTGACAAATCCCTCCCATCCAATTATCGTCCCATTGCAATTACTTCTACTCTTTCTAAAGTAATGGAGAAATCAATTAACCGCCAACTTTTAAACTACCTAGAAACCTTCCGTCTGATCAACGATCGCCAGTATGGATTCCATCAGTGTCGATCCACTGGTTATATTCTGGCTTGTTACCCATTTATGGACTAATACAATGGAATTAGTGAAACACAAGCAGTTGCGCTTGATATCTCAGTCTTTCGATCGTGTTTGGCATAAAGGTCTTCTAAACAAGCTTCCATCTTATGGTTTGCCAACTGTTTTTTGTAATTGGTTATCCACTTTTCTTTCTGACTGCTCACCAAGAGTGATGGTAGATGGTTCTCTGTCTTATAACTTCTCCGCTAATGCCGGTGTCCCCCAAGGTTTGGTTTTTTCCCCCACTTTTCCTCTTTTATATTAAAGACCTTCTTCCACTGACCAGAAATCTTATCCATAGTTTTGCTGATGATAGCACATTACATTCTGCTTTCCAGTTTGAAAAAACCTCGCGCTGCTCAATCAGCTTCAACTTCTCGAATATCCGCTACCAATTCCTTAAGTGCCGATCTCCAGTAAATTCTCCAGTGGGGCAAAGACAACTTACTTGATTTCAAACCTTTTAAAACTCAGTCTTGTCATATATCTTGCAAAAAGGATTATTCTGCTCATATGCTTATCTTTGGTGATGCTCCGATTTCTAGGCAAAATAATATATCTCTTTTGGGGATTACCCTGACTTCTAATCTCTCTTGGCACAAGCACATTACAAATATTGCTTCTTCTGCATCTAAAAAAACTTGGTTTTCTCTTTCGCTCAAAGTGTTACTTTTCTCCCAAACAGCTGCTCACTCTGTATAAATCGCAAATCCGCCCTGCCATGGAATATTGTTCCCACATCTGGGGCAGTGCCCACACAACCTCTCTCAGGCTTCTTGATTCCATTCAGAAGAGGGTAGTTAGGTTAATTAATGATTCATCTCTAACAGAGTCTCAGCACTCGCTGTCTCATAGACGTATTGTTTCTGCTGCATGCCTCTTCTACAGATATTTCCATGGGCACTGTTCTTCTGAATTGGCTTCTATAATTCGGCCCTGGAAAGATTGTGCAAGCCTCAAGGGGTAGAATTTTTTTCAGCCTGGACTGTACTTGTTAACAGGAGAGATTGCTTCTACAGGGATGGGATATACTTAAATAGAAAGGGTGCAAGAATATTTGCTGATGCTATCGAGGCAGTGTTAGGTGGGTCGGAAAACTGCTAGCTTGGGGGGAGACAAAGACCAATAGATTGACAGTAGCCACTGGCAGAGGTGAAAGAGATTCTTGCACTGCTTCTATTAGAATGAGCAGAAGCCTGAAAAACAAGATGCATGATATTTCAGAGACTGCTGGGAGCCATTGCGGTACAAGTAAACACATGGGTTGTGTTAGGGTAGCTAAGAATAGAAACAGGTGCAGGTATACTTGCGTGTACACCAATGCTAGGAGTTTAGTAAATAAATTTGATGAATTTGAGGTATTGCTTAAAACATCAAAGGCAGATATTGTTGGGATATCAGAGACGTGGTGTCACACAGATATAAAGGATGCAGAACTGGAATTTGGGGAGTACAACGTCTACAGAAAGGATAGACAGGATAGGAAGGGGGGAGGGGTTATGCTATTAGTTAAGAAACACAAAATGCAAGGAAGTGAAGCCAGTCGACATCGCTGGACAGTGCAGTGTTGAGTCGGTTTGGTGTGACATAAGCATTGGGAGATCAAAATTGAGAGTAGGAGTGTGCTATAGGCCTAATGACTCTGATGAGTATAATAAGAAACTGTACAGGGAAATAGAGTGGGCCAGTAAATCAGAGAGTCTTATAATGGGAGATTTTAATTTCCCAGATATTGACTGGAATTTGGGGTCTGGTCACTCACACACTAGCAGGGCTTTTGTGGATTTATTGGATGATTGTTTTCTACATCAGCATGTTCGGGAGGCAACTAGACGGAGTAATACTCTTGATTTGATTATCAGCAGTGATTCTTCATGCATTAAGAATCTGCAGATAAATGAACCACTAGGTGGCAGTGATCACAGTGTACTGAAGTGGGATTTACTCAAAGAGGTAACTACCATTAGGGGTAAAGGGAAGGGTTATTGCTTTCGTAAAGGCAACTACGATGGACTGAGACAGTATTTAAATTCTATACAGTGAGACCAACTGATGATGTTACCAACAGCAAATTCAAAATGGGAAGCATTCAAAGAACTTATCTTGGAAGCTACTAGGCTTTACATACCAACTAAGAAATATTGTTCAAGGTTTAGGCCAAAATGGATGTCAGATGAACTAATGAGGCATATGGCAGAGAAGAAAAATGCATGGGATACTTACAAATTAACACATGACACAGAAGCCTATGATAGATACAAGTTGATATGCAACCAAGTAACAAAGGAGGTTAGGCAGGCGAAGGCAGACCACAAGAAATCCTTGGCAAGGGATGCAAAGAAAAACAGCAAAGAGTTCTTTACTTATGCAAACTCTAGAAGGAAGGGGATGAATCAGATTGGTCCACTTGATATTGATGGGTCAACTGTTGATGATCCTGCTCAGGTAGCTAACAAACTAAATGAATATTTTGCATCGACATTCACACATGAGGAGTTATTCAGCGAGGAGAATGCCAGAGGTGTATTCAACTCTAGCAGTAAGCTACAGAATCTTGGAATAACTGGGAGTAAAGTGGAAGAGAAATTGTTGAAGATAAACGCAAGAAAGGCACCTGGGGTGGATGGGATCTATCCAGTTATATTAAAGGAGGCAGCAAAGGAAGTAAGCAAACCCTTAGCCATAATTATGAGAGCTTCCTTGGACTCAGGGGAGGTACCCATAGACTGGAAATGTGCAAATGTGACCCCAAATCACAAAGGAGGATCAAAGGCTGACACAAGTAATTATAGACCTGTGAGCTTAACTTCTGTTCCAGGAAAATTAATGGAGGCACTGGTTAAAGAAGCACTGCAAGATCATTTAGACAAGACTTCAGTTATAGCTCAAACACAGCATGGTTTTGTTAAGGGGAAGTCTTGCCTGACCAATTTGATTGGATACTATGATGAAGTCACAAAAGAACTGGATGCAGGGAATAGCTTTGATATTATATACTTGGATCTTAGAAAGGCTTTTGATACTGTTGCACATGGAAGGCTGCTACACAAATTGGAGCAGTGTGACATTGGAGGCAAATTGCTGCTATGGATAAAGGGGTGGTTGAGGGGGAGAAGACAGAGAGTGGTAATCAATGGACACTGCTCATCGTGGAGTAATGTTATTAGTGGAGTCCCTCAGGGCTGAGTGTTGGGTCCATTATTGTTTTCTGTATTTAGAAATGATATTGATGATGGTATATTAAGCTTAATGTCCAAGTTTGCAGACGATACAAAGGTTGGCAGGGTTGTCAAGGACACTACTGACACTATGCTGCTGCAACAGGATCTCGAAAGGTTGAGCAGATGGGCTGAGAGGTGGCAAATGAAGTTTAACATTGACAAATGTAAAGTACTACACATGGGAAACAGTAACCCCAGAGCAACGTATCAACTCTGAGGTACTACACTGACAGTGGTAGAGAATGAAAGGGACTTGGGGGTGGTTGTGCAGGCAGATATGATGTTCGCTGAGCAGTGCAGACGGGCTGCAAGAGTAGCTCATGGAGTATTGTCAATGATATACAGGAATTTTTCCAGCAGGGATAAGGAGGTGATTATTCCCTTGTATAAGGCAATGGTCAGGCCACACCTAGAGTACTGTATACAGGTCTGGAGGCCTCATTTCAAGAAGGATGTAGAGCTGCTGGAACGAGTACAGAGAAGGGCAACAAGATTAGTGAATGGAACAAAGGGGTGCTCTTACGAAGAAAGGCTTAAGTTTTGCAAATTACAGTGTCTGGAGACTAGGCACCAGCGAGGTGATCTGATAGAGGTGTATAAAGCCTTGAATGGTTTGAGCATGCTCAATGCTGATGGGATTCTTCCTCTAGCTCAGAATAATCACCTGAGAGGGCATAAATTCAAATTGAAGAAAGACAGATGTAGGATAGATGTGCGGAAATTTGCCTTTAGCCAGTGGGTGGTTGGTTGGTGGAACAGACTTCCATCCCTTGTAGTGGAGGTTGATAGCCTAAATAAGTTTAAGGCTCAGCTGGACAGGTATTTTGAACGAACAGAGAGGTGAAGTGGAAGTGGGTTTTTTTTTTTTTTTGGCTGATGCTGCATAAGCTTGCTTTCTTGCATCAAATGCCTCTGCTGATGCTAATGCTAATTCCCGCTCTCTCTTTCAAAACAGTCTGAACACATGCAGCCACCAGCCAACATCCATTTACTGTCCAACTCCAAACTCACAGAACCAACTTTTCATCTTCCTTGTTTATTCATTCAACTGCCGTTTTCTGGAACAACCTTCCTTCATACGTATTTCCTGAAAATTACAGTCTACAGAAGTTTAAATCCAATGTCAACAAATATCTTCTTTCGTCTTCTCAACCTCCAACCCAAGCACGGTACTAAGTACTATAGGTTCTAATACCTCTCGTGTTTGGAGTTTACATAAAAAAAAAAACCTTTTGGACATGGATCCGCTTCACACCTTAGAATGTAACTCTCACCCATCTAGCCAATGGCTGTCCCAGGGGTGTCTCTTCAACAGAGAAATAAATTGATAATAATAATAATAATTAACAAATAATTTTTTTTAATTATAAAGTAATATAAATAAGATAGTTAATGTACATGGCGTATTACATTTCAAGCACATTAGCAAATAGTTATAATTCAGCATTTACTATAAGGGAAAAAAAAAAAAAAAAAAAAGGAATACCTTTTAGTACCAACCAAAAACACACTGTTTCTGCACATCTGCCATACTGCCAATTTATTCCTCTAATCAGTGCATAACAACAAACATAACATTCAGTGCTTAGCTACAATTTATGGTATAGTAGCCTCTGTGATATATATGAAAAAAATAAAATAAATGATTGCCAGATTTCTATTGGTCCATTTTAATGAAATTTTGGATGGCTTGACAAATCTTTCTAACAGTCAAATATAAAGAAAATCTATCCACTAGGAACTGAGTTATCACTAGTGGCTGGACAGACTGACATGAAGATAACAGATGCTTTATGTATATATACTAATGCATCTAAAAATTGGTAATTTCACAGGTAACATATTCAGGATTGCCCTAATTGACCATCCCATGATGCCTTAGTCACTTTTATGAAAAGTAAACATTTTTTTATCACATGGCCCTCTGCCATTATGAATTTGTGTCCCAGAAAAAAGCTGCCAGCTTGCTCCTGCATTTAGCTTAAGTGGAAAAATTCTTTTAGAAACTGACCAAACACAGAAATAATTGGAAAAGCCAGTCAAGACAGCATTGTCTCTATCACCCACCTCAGAATAACAGCAGTGCTAGAAAAATTTAAGAAAATATAAATTAACCATCTAGTTAACACAATGGTGAATACGATATACCACAAGAGTAAAGCTTATAAACTTAAACATATATGCATGTACACCAATTCTAGGAGTTTGGTAAACAAATTTCATGTATTCTAGGTATTGCTCAAAACATCCAAGGCAGATATTGTTGGGATATCAGAGATGTGGTGTCACATAGATATAAGGAATGCATAACTCGAATTTGGGGAGTACAAAATGTACAAAAGTTGTGAAAGAAAGGCAGGATAGGAAAGTAGGAGGGGTTATGCTATTAGTTAAGAAACACAAAATGCAAGGAAGTGAAGCCAGTTAACATCGCTGGACAGTGCAGTGCAGTGTAGTGTCGAGTCACTTTGGTGTGACATAAGCATTGGGAGATCAAAATTGAGAGTAGGAGTGTGTTATAGGCCTAATGACTCTGATGAGTATAATAAGAAACTGTACAGGGAAATAGGGTGGGCCAGTAAATCATGGAGTCTCTTATAATAGGGGATTTTAATTTCCCAGATACTGACTGGAATTTGTGGGTTGGTCACTCACACACTAGCAAGACTTTTGTGGATTTATTGGATGATTGTTTTCTACATCAGCATGTTCTAGAGGCAACTAGAGGGAGTAATACTCTTGATCTGATTATCAGTAGTGATTCTTCATGCATTAAGAATCTGCAGATAAAGGAACCACTAGGTGGCAGTGATCACAGCGTGCTGAAGTGGGATTAACTCAAAGAGGGAGAAGACAGAGAGAGAGAGAGAGGAAAGGGAAGGGTTTTTGCTTTCGTAAAGGTGACTACGGTGGTCTGAGACAGTATTTAAATTCTATACAGTGGGACCAACTGATGATGTTACCAACAGCAAATTCAAAATGGGAACCATTCAAAGAATTTATCTTAAAAGCTACTGTGCTTTACATACCAACTAAGAAATATTGTTCAAGGTTTAGGCCTAAATGGATGTCAGATGAACTAATGAGAGAAGAAAAATGTCAGAGAAGAAAAATGCATGGGATACATATAAATTAATTGGTGACATGGAAGCCTATGATAGATATAAGCTGGTCTGTAACCAAGTCACAAAGGAGATTACGCAAGCAAAGGCAGATTATGAGAAATCTTTGGAAAAGGATGCAAAGAAAAACAACAAACAGTTCTTTACCTACGTAAACTAGAAGGAAAGGGATGGATTAGATTGGTCCACTTGATATCGATGGTTCAACTGTTGATGATCCTACTCAGGTAGCTAACAAACTAAATGAATATTTTGCATCGACATTCACACATGAGGAGTTATTCAGCGAGGGGAATGCCAGAGGTGTATTCAACTCTGGCAGTAAGCTAGATAATCTTGTAATAAGTGAGAGTAAAGTGGAGGAGAAATTGTTGAAGATAAACACAAGAAAGGCACCTGAGGTGGTTGGGATCTAACCAGTTATATTAAAGGAGGCAGCAAAGGAAGTAAGCAAACCCTTAGCAATAATTATGAGAGCTTCCTTGGACTCAGGGGAGGTACCCATAGACTGGAGATGTGCAAATGTGACCCCAATTCAGAAAGGAGGATCAAAGGCTGACACAAGGATGTCAAGGATGCGTAATTATAGACCTATCAGTTTAACTTCTGTTCCAGGAAAATTAATGGAGGCACTGGTTAAAGAAGCACTGCAGGATCATCTAGACAAGACTTCAGTTATAGCTCGGACACAGCATGGTTTTGTTAAGGGAAAGTCTTGCCTCACCAATTTGATCGGATACTATGATGCAGTCACAAAAGAACTCGATGCAGGGAATAACTTTGATATTATATATTTGGATCTTAGAAGGCTTTTGATACTGTTGCACATGGAAGACTGCTGCACAAATTGGGGCAGTGTGGCATTGGAGGCAAATTGCTGCTATGAATAAAGGGATGGTTGAGGGGGAGAAGATAGAGAGTGGTAATCAATGGACACTGTTCATCGTAGACTAATGTTATTAGTGGAGTTCCTCAGGGTTCAGGTGTTGGGTCCATTATTGTTTTCTTTATTTATAAATGATATTGATGATGGTATATCAAGCTTAATATCCAAGTTTGCAGACGATACAAAGGTTGGCAGGGTTGTTAAGGACACTACTGGTGCTATACTGCTGCAACAGGATTTGTTAAGGTTGAGCAGATAGGCTGAGAGGTGGCTTTTTTCTTTTTTTTTCTTTTTTTTTGGTAGTTGTTGGTGCATCGGCTTCTGTGGCCATAATGCACCTCCCAAGGTTTTTGCAGTACTCTGATCCAAGCCCAAGGCGGGATTCGAACACGTGACCTTTGGGTTGCCAGGCAGGCACTTTACCCACCGGGCTAGCCCGGTCGTCAGGCTGAGAGGTGGCAAATGAAGTTTAACATTGACAAATGTAAAATGCTACATATGGGAACAGCAACCCCAGAGCAACGTATCAACTCTGTGGTACTACACAGAGTTGATACGTTGACAGTGTTAGAGAATGAAAAGGACCTGGTGGTAATTGTGCGGGCAGATATGAAGTTCTCTGAGCAGTGCAGACGGGCTGCAAGAGTAGCTCATGGTGTCTTGTCAGTGATATACAGGAATTTTTCTAGCAGGGATAAGGAGGTGATTATTCCCTTGTATAAGGCAATAGTCAGGCCACACCTTGAGTACTGTATACGTCTGGAGGCCTCGCTCATTTCAAGAAGGATGTAAAGCTGCTGGAACGAGTACAGAGAAGGGCAACAAGATTAGTGAATGGAACAAAGGGTTGCTCTTACAAAGAAAGGCTTTAGTTTTGCAAATTACAGTGTCTGGAGACTAGGCACCGGCGAGTGATCTGATAGAGGTGTATAAAGCCTTAAATGGTTTGAGCATGCTCAATGCCGATGGGATTCTTCCTCTTGATCAGAATAATCACCTGAGAGGGCATAAATTCACATTGAGGAATGACAGATGTAGGAAAAATGTGCGGAAATTTGCCTTTAGCCAGCGAGTAGTTTTGGTTGGTGGAACAGACTTCCCTCCCTTGTGGAAGTTGATAGCCTAAATAAATATAAGGCTCAGCTGGACAGGTATTTCGAACGAACGGAGTGGTGAAATGGAAGTGGTTTTTTTTTTTTTTTTTGGGCTGATGCTGCTAAGCTTGCTTTCTTGCATCATATGCCTCTACTAATGCTAAGGGCAGCAAAGTTGTACGATCTGCTCCCCAAGACTGGGCAGATAAAGCTCTTAGCATGTTCTGCTTTTTCAGACAAGTAGTGCGTATTAATTTAATGTGCTCAAAGAATTTTAACTTGCTGTCAAGGATGCATCAGATATTATCGGCAATCGGAATAGTGCTGTTGTTGTTTGTTATTTGTTTTTAGGAGCATTAGCAACTAAGGCCATATTGCTCCGGGATATGCGGTGGTCATTCCCTGACCTTTCCACATCCTCCATATTTTGTGGTGACGGGCTTGAACCCCGGTCTATTCAAGAAGCGTGTGCTACACACTGCTGCTCCTTCCCACCTGGCTACGGAGGCGCCTTGGAATGGTGCAATTTAATATCCGAAGTTTAGAGTCTATATGCAATTTGCGTTGATTGCAGAAGTGGATCGCAACAGTTTTCTGATGGGAAAGACGATATCCATGAGCTCAGCCCACTTTTGCACTTTATTGAGGGTAATCTGTAGTTGCCGTTCGATAGATCTCATGTTCGAAGAACGGCAGGAAATAGAGAGATTGTCAGTATAAAGATATGCCTCCACAGTATTTTGGAGTTCTTTTGTAATGGAATCAATTCTAAGGGCAAACAGGGTTGCACTCAGTACTGACCCTTGTGGTACTCCTTCCTACGAGAAGATAGTAGAAAGGGAGTTTTGATATTGAACCTGTAAAGTGCGGCTTTGGAGGAAGTTCTTAATGAATATGGGCAGGTTGCCACGTAGACTAAGAGTATGAAGGTCACAGAGAATGCCATACAGCCAGGTGGTATCAAATGCCCTCTCTATATCTATGGAGACCATAATAAGGTGTTTGTTTTTTACAAAGGCATTGCGAATTTCAGATTCTGCCTTGATCATCAGATCTAAGGATGACTTGTTTTGGCAAAAGCCATGTTGACAATTACTCAGTACATGTTGAGCTTCAATGATCCAAATGAATTGACTGTGGATCATTTTTTCGAGAATTTTACCAAGGCAACTTGACAAAGAAATTGGCCTGTAACTATAAGGAGTGAAGGGATCTTTTCCAGCCTTCAAAAAGGCTAAAACTGTAGCATGGTACCAGGAAGTTGGAAAAAAACTTTCCAGGAAGATCCAGTTAAAAAAGACTAGCAGCAGTTGTAAGTTTTTTTCATTGAGATGCTGCAACATGACATAATATATGCCATCTGGCCCAACGGCACTGTTTAGTGTTGTTTTAATGGCCGGTAAAAGTTCACAATATTGAAGGGGCTGATTATATGGAAGTGATTGTGAGGTTCGAAAGTTGATGGATCTCTGTTCAGTGGTGGTTTTAATTTTCTGGAATTCCGGAGTGTAGTTTGAAGCAGCTGAGACTTGGGCAAAGGTTTTGGCCAAGGAATTTGCAATATCTAGAGGAGAAGAGAATTCTTGCCCATTGCAAGAAAGAACTGGGGAAGGGATGGTTGGAAACTTCCCAGAAAGCTGCCTAATTTTCTTCTATATTAATCAGAAATTGGTGTTTCTATTGATAGTAGATATGAACCGAGTCCATGAATTTTTCTTGGCTTTCCTTTGAGTGAAATGTGCTTTCGCCCTTAGCTTCTTGTAGTTAATTAGATTAGGTGTAGTTGGAGATCGACAGAATAAATTAAATTCTTTGTTTTTTTCCTTCTTCGCTTTTGTGCACTCTTCATTCCACCAGTAGTTGAAGTGCCGTCTGGTCGGGGGATTTGATAATGGAATTGAGTATTTAGCTACAACTAAAAGACAGGATGTGATATAATCAGTGACTTTATCTATGGGCTGTAGTTGAATAGCAGTGCCGACCAGGCTAGCCAGGTGGGTAAAGTGCCTGCCTGGCAACCCAAAGGTCGCGTGTTTGAATCCCGCCTCGGGCTTGGATCACAGTATAATGCAAAAACTTTGGGAGGTGCATTATGGCCACAGAAGCCGATGCACCAACAACTAAAAACAACAACCTCTACAACAACCAGTTGAATAGTTTTTTTGTCCAGAGTGATTACTGACTGAAATTTGGCCCAATTGGGTTTAGAGAATTTCCAGTTCCTGCAGGGTTGGTCTAATGGTGGTTGTGTAGTGAGCAGGTTACAAACAATTGGGAAGTGGTATGATTACCTTTTTATTGCTCAATTCTTTAACTAATTCTTCTTCAGACATTGTAATTAGGTCCCATTCTGTGATGACACCTTTGAACGAATTTAACGTATTGTGAGGGGTGACAGATACCGGCAGCCCATCAAAAGTTTTTCTTTCGAGCAGCCACTCAGAATGTTTGGAGGATGCTGTTTCTATCAGGAGGTCTCCAGATTGTAGACGTTTAACCATTTTTGGTGTTCCAGCAATGGAGTCCAAATACCTCTGGATAACAAATGGTGATAACTTGCCTACAGGCTGGTTGGACAGAGAGTGTATCACCAGAAAGTTTGGTATCTCGTTGCACTGCGCTTCTCTTCAAATTCTTTTCGGTTGATTAATGTCATTGACATCAGACATTTCTGATCTTGAGCTTGAAGGCTCTAATGGCGGAAAATTATTCAAATCCATGCTTGCCCCTTTTAGCCCAGGGAGAGGGTGATTCTTCTCCCAGATTGCTGACCCCTGCAACATGGAGACAGGAGCAGTGCCAACCAGTGACCAAGTGATCAGAATAGGAGAGCAGTACGATGCTAGCAATAGCGGTAATGATGAAAGTGGTGACGCAGTGACATTTCTCGGTGAGGGAAGCAGTTGTTGTTAATTGGCTTTTAGGAGCATTAGCAACTAAGGCCATATTGCTCTGGAATATGCGGTGGTCATTCCCTGACCTTTCCGCACCCTCCGTATTTGGTGGTGACGGGCTCGAACCCCGGTCTAATCAAGAAGCGTGTGCTACGCACTACTGCTCCTTCCCACCTGGCTAAGGAGGCGGGTGAGGGAAGCAGTAACGATATGAGCAGTAACACTGTGAGCAGTGGAGGGTTTAAGAAAGCACTAGTACTTGCCCTAGGAAAAATGATAGATAATCACCTAGAAAGATCGCTTGACATTCGGGGGCCAATCTCTCTGCCGCTGACTTTAAGCAGTCTTAAAATGGGTCCCCCATTTTAATTCCTTTGAGGGCATCAATCATGAATAAATAAACCCAGAAAACATTTGTCAATAACCAAACCATGGCAAAAAATGTAAGGTGGCAGAACAAGATGCTTGATGTAAGTTAAACTAACAGGTCTATAATTATTTGTGTCACCCTTTGAACCTCTTTGTGAATTGGAGATATATTTGCACATCTCCAGTCCATGGGGACCTCCCCTGAATCTAAGGATGCTCTCATAATTATGGCTAAGGGTTTGCTAACTTCCCTCACTGCTTCCTTCAATATAACTGGATAAATTCCATCCACCTCAAGTGCCTTTTTTATGTTTAACTTCAACAATTTCTCCTCCACTTTGCTCTCCGTTATTACAAAATCATTTAGCTCCCTGCTAGAGTTTAGTAAACTTCAGTCCTCCTCTCCCTTACAGAATTCCTTGTGTGAATGTAGATGCAAAATACTCAGTTTGTCAGCTATCTGAGCAGGATCATCAACAGTCAAACCACCAACATCAAGGGGATCAATCTGATTCATCCCCTTCCTTATAGAGTTTACATAAGTAAAGAAGTCTTTATTGTTTTTCTTTGCATCCCTTGCCAAGGATTTCTCATAATCAGCCTTCGCTTGCCTAATCTCCTTTGTGACTTGATTACAGACTAGCTTATATCTGCCATAGGCTTCTGTGTCACCTGATAATTTATATGTATTCCACACATTTTTCTTCTCTGCCACGAGCCTTATTAGTTCATCTGACATCCATTTAGGTCTTGAACAGTATTTCTTAGTTGGTATGAAAAGCATAGTAACTTCCACGATTAATTCCTTGAAGGCTTCCCATTTAGAATTTGGAGCTTCCCATAAACATCATCAGTTGATCCCACTGTATAGAATTTAAAAACTGTCTGAGACCACTGTAGTCACCTTTAAGAAAATAAAAATCCTTCCCTTTACCCTTGATAGTAGTTACATGTTTAAGTAAATCCCACATCAGTACACTGTGATCACTGTCACCTAGTGGTTCAACTTGTCAAGATATTAGAGAAAAGTGCATCTGGATGTCCACCAATGAAACAACACATGCTTGTAACCATTATATTGCACAGTTGGTTTGTAGAAAATTAGACAGAGAATCTTCTCTTCTGCAAATGATTGTTTGCAAAGTTCTCCTGAAATTGTATGAGTCATTCCACAATTGCAAAATTTGTGAACGATTCTTTTCAGTTTTTATGGCCAGAGTGTGAATCAACCCATGGGGGAAAAAAAGGCTGCATTTTTGTTAGCGATGCTAGTCCATATATGATAAAAGCAACTTATGCATTCCAGATGTTATATCAAAACCTAATCCACATTACTTCCTTAAGACATGGTTTATATAAGCTTGCAGAAATAATTTGGGACATTTTTGCCAAAGTTAATAAAGTTATTTCTTATGTAAAAAAAAGATCTTTGTAAAAGCTCCTACATGCATAGTTATTTGTAAAGATGTGCAATGTGGCCTCCCTTCCACCACAGCCTATTCTGGTGCCTCCATAGCCAGGTGGGCAGGAGCAGCAGTGCGTAGCACACGCTTCTTGATTAGATCGGGGTTCGAGCCTGTGACCACCAAATAAGGAGGAAGTGGAAAGGTCAGGGAATGACCACCACATATCCCCGGAGCAATATGGCCTTAGTTGCTAATGCTCCTAAAAAACAAATAACAACAACAGATTATTCTGACAGGGTGAGGTGATTATGTGCAACATTGTTTTATGCTAAAAATTTTCAATCTAAAAAAAAAAAAAAATTGTGAATGTTTTAGAATTCTCTGGTTAGAAACATCTGTTGTTCATCGAAATTTATTTTCTTTGGTTAGCTAATTCTATAAATGAACTTGAAACATGGGAGACTTGCTTTGACCAGTGCAACTGAAGATGAAGGGAAAATTCAGTTAGAAATTTCAACCATTCCTAGATATATCTCGACATCTCGGTGCTGGGCCCATTGTTGTTTTATGTATTTATCAATGATATGATGAAGGTATATCAGGTTTAATGTCCAAGTTTGCAGATGATACAAAGGTTGGCAGGATTGTTAACGACACTAAAGACAGTATGCTACTGCAACAGGAACTAGAAAAGTTAGGCAGATGGGCTGAGAAGTGGCCACTGAAGTTTAACATTGACAAATGCAAAGTACTGCATAAGGGTAGCAGTAACCCAAGAGAAACATACCAACTCTGTGGTACTACGCTCAGGGAGGTGGAGAATGAAAAAGACCTGGGGGAAATTGTGCAGTCAGATATGAAGTTCTCTGAGCAGTGCAGACAGGCAGCCAGAGCAGATCATGGAGTTTTGTCAATAATAAATAGGAATTTTGCTAGCAGAGACAAGGAAGTGATTATCCCTTTGTATAAGGCAAATGGTCAGGGCACACCTTGAGTACTGTATACAGATCTGGATGCCTAATTTTGGGAGGATGTACAGTTGCTAGAACGAGTAGAGAAGGGCAACAAGATTGGTGAGAGGAACAAAGGGGTGCACTTATGAAGAAAGGCTTAAGTTCTGCAATTTGCAGCATCTGGAGACTAGGCACCTGCGAGGTGATCTGATTGAGGTGTATAAGGCCTTGAATGGTTTGAGCAGGCTCGATGCTGATGGGATACTTCCGTGTGCTCAGACTAAGAACCTGATTGGGCATAGATTCAAATTGAGGAGAGACAGTTGTAGAATAGAAGTGCGGAAGTTTGCCTTTAGTTGATTGCTGGAACAGACTTCCATTTGTTGTTGTGGAAGTTGATAGCTTAAATAAATTTAAGACTGAACTAGCCAAACATTTGGAGTAACCAGGATGGGTGAAATGGGAAGGTGTTTTTTTAGCTGATGCTGCATAAGCTTGCTTTCTTGCATCATATGCATCAACTAATGCTAATATAAAATAAAAAATAAATTAAAAAGTGTTTTAAAAGAGAATTTCATATTTTAAGGAAAAAGTTGCCTTTACGAAAGAAAAAACCCTTCCCTTTACCCCTGATGGTAGTTACCTCTTTAAGTAAATCCCACTTCAGCACACTGTGATCACTGCCACCTAGTGGTTCATTTATCTGCAGATTCTTAATGCATGAAGAATCACTACTGATAATCAGATCAAGAGTATTATTCCCTCTAGTTGCCTCCCGAACATGCTGATGTAGAAAACAATCATCGAATAAATCCACAAAAGCCTTGCCAATGTGTGAGTGACCAACCCACAAATTCCAGTCAATATCTGGGAAATTAAAATCCAACATTATAAGACTCTCTGATTTACTGGCCCACTCTATTTCCCTGTACAGTTTCTTATTATACTCATCAGAGTCATTAGGCCTATAGCACACTCCTACTCTCAATTTTGATCTCCCAATGCTTATGTCACACCAAACTGACTCAACACTGCACTGTTCAGCCATGTCAATTGGATGCACTTCCTTAGATTTTGTGTTTCTTAACTAACAGCATAACCCCTCCTCCCTTCCTATCATGTCTATCCTTTCTGTGCACATTATACTCCCCAAATTCCAATTCTGCACTGCTTATATCCGTGTGGCACCACATCTCTGATATCCCAACAATATCTGCCTTTGATGTTTTGAGCAATACCTCAAATTCATCAAATTTATTTACCAAACTCCTAGCATTGGTGTACACGCAAGTATACATACACCTGTTCCTATTCTTAGCTACCCTAACACAACCCATGTGTTTACTTGTACCACAATGACTCCCAGCAGTCCCTGAAATACTCTGCATCTTGTTTTCCTGGCTCCTGCTCATTCCAATAGAAGCAGTGCAAGAATCACTTTCACCTCTGCCAATGGCTACTGTTAATCTATTAGTCCTTGTATCCCCCCCCCCAAGCTAGCAGGTTTCTGACCCATCTAATACTGCCTCGATAGCATCAGCAAATATTCTTGCACCCTTTCTATTTAAGTGTATCCCATCCCTGTAGAAGCAGTCTCTCCTGTTAACAAGCACAGACCAGGCTGAGAAAAATTCTATCCCATGAGCCTTGCACAATCTCTCCAGTGCTGAATTGATTGAGAAGGCTCTCATCACATACTCCCTCCTATCGTGTCTGGGCAGAACTGCAGACACTTTCAAATTCAACCCTAATTCACGGCTTTTTTTCAACAGTGACCTGTACTTGTTAAGTAATTCCACCGGTCTCCTACCATGGAATGCCTAGTTGTCACAACACTACTCTAGCAGTAGTGGATGAATATGCATTTCATGTTTGGTAGCAGTAACCGAAGCAAAAGTAATTTTATCAGCAATGGCTGTTGCAGTTGGGTGGCATCCTCTTCTAGGAGTTACAACCAAAGAACCTTTCTTCAAATTTCTTTTAATTTTGTGCATAAGGAAAATTGGCCCTCTGAAGTTTTTTAAGTGCCAGTTCTCCCAAAACACAGCCACAGTACAAGTCCTGTTTTGGTAATAGAGCATAATCAACCATGTTGACCTCTGCTTGCTACTGTGGTCATATCTGCTTTTATCACAGCCAAGAAGTGTGGTTCCCTAATCATATCATGCGATTTACTTTGCATGCTGATTGCATCATATGCAAAGTAAATCACTTTTTTTGGAACTTTAGGGGGAGGCTTTCATATCTTCAGGTCTAGAACTGTCTTTTCCAGAATGTGCCTCTGAGTAATTTATAGCATGCCATCCACAGGCATTCAAGACTTAATTATAAAAATTTTTGTATATGCAATTATATATTATGCCCAAATAACAGTGTTAAACTGTCTTTTTGTTTGAAATGCTAAAGATTGCTAAGGAGATGCCTCCAGGATACCAGTTATTAACTTGCTACCCATTTGGGAAAAGATCAAGTTTGAATTTTGCTACTGACAGGACGAATTATTTTTTTTTTATGAAGTCTTTTCAAGATAGACTCAACAAATCTCAGATGTAATTTGCAGGGCAAGCTGACTTGAAAATGTAAGATTGTATAAACTGTAATATTACATAAAAACAATGAAATGCTTAAATATAAAAGGTTGTGGGGTGAACACTATTTTCATATGAAAAAATTTTAGTTAATTTTTGGACAGTCGTCAAGCATGCACCTGTTTCTGTCTTGATGGTGATGATTGTACTGGTGCATGAATTGTAACTGAATGAAACCCTATTTCTGCCTGATGATAAGATGCAGCTGATACAGAAACACTGCCCAAAACAATTACTTTAGCAAGCTATATCACACTGGATGTACCGTAATGCAATGCTTGACAAATTTATAAACATAAACTAAACATTTTTTTTCAAATGAAAACTGTGTTCCCCACTCCATTTTTATTCAATAAAATTTTATTTTATTTTTATTTTATTTCATTTCAAAAAAGTATACACAGCAGGAAATTCATTTCCTGTATATAATGAAGAAAATAAACATTCAGTTAAATAGTAATGCAACAATAAAAAATATTGAAAATTGTAGTTGAAAGGAATGATTTAAGCAGGACAATTATAACATCTATGAGAAAATATTTACAGTATATACAAGTAAGTATATAAGCCACTTACAATGTGTGTATATATAAAGCACATATGCAATGTTGGTGTTGTTGTTAATTTGGTTTTTAGGAGCATTAGCAACTAAGGCCATATTGCTCCGGGGATATGCAGTGGTCATTCTCTAACCTTTCCGCATCCTCCGTATTTGGTGGTCATGGGCTCGAACCCCAGTCTAATCAAGAAGCGTGTGCTACACACTGCTGCTCCTGCCACCTGGCTACAGAGGTGCCTCACATATGCAATATATACGATAAATACATAATGACTTTTGCCCAACACATATTAGTTATGTATTAATTATTACTGTTCTGAAAGGTAAAGTGAAATGCTGTATGGGACATCATTGTCATTGTCACATGGTTGTCTTACATTAGAAAAAAAAGCTTTGAGCATCATGATCATATTAATGATAAAATTAATTGAAACAACTGACTGTACTTTATTAAAATAAATATACAAATATAAATTAAAAATAACTCACAATATACTAAAAAAAAAAAAAAAATGTGCCCTGGTTTAGCATCTATCAGATTCAACTTTCAATTTATGTTGTATTGTGCCATCCACTAGTTAGTTTGTAAACAGGCAAATAGCCTTGGTAGCTTCTCACTTATGTTCTGTAATTTTAGCTTATTTTATCCTCGCTTATGTTCTCTGATTTTAACTTCCTTTACTCTGTGTATTTTTATCTTTATATTTTTACTGCTTTTAGATCACTGTTTGTCATTCTTCCCCTATTTTTAATTATTTTTGTATATTTATTTTAATAAAGTTCAGTAATTTGTTTCAAGTAATTTTATTATCAATTGGTTGCCTTAGAATATCATAAATAAAAAAAACTAAAATGACAAAATATTGCAAATATATTTTTTCCAAATTTATTAATATACTATATAATTATGTATTTAAAAAATGAAACTAATGTTTCATTTTTTAACAAATATATGATAACACTTTTTAAATTTTTAACTTCAAAATTTCAAAGCTACTGTGCCTTAATTCCATTATTAAATTCAAAGAATGATGAAAAGCTTTACCTCATATGGTTTGGAATATCCAGAACAACTCCTTGTATGGCCAGCTAAATAGCCACGGGCACCTCGTAATCCTGCTGCTCCTCTTCCGCGACCTCGGATGAGAATACGAGAAACCAAAGCCCCTCGCCTGGTGGTAAAAAACATGTAATATGATGCCCACATATCAGCAATCAACATTATGACATATCTGTCTAAACAGATATATATGTCACACATTGTCAGTGCTCGTCAATTTAACATTTGTCATTCATTTCCATACATATCACTTTATTGAATTTACTATTATTTAATAAAAGAACTGTGAAGTTCAATATACCTTAACTTAGTTTCATTAATATTAGAATGAAGTAAATTCCAAATAGCAAATGCTTAATGTACGGTACTCACCTTATACAATCTGCAATGGTTTAGGGTTGTTTGTTTGTTATTTGGTTTTTTAGGAGCATTAGCAACTAAGGCCATATTGCTCCGCAAATATGCGGTGGTCATTCCCTGACCTTTCCGCATCCTCCATATTTGGTGGTGACGATCTTGAACCCCGATCTAATCAAGAAGCGTGTACTACGCACTGCTGCTGCTCCTTCCCACCTGGCTACGGAGGCGCCCAGTTTAGGGTGAAATAATGGCTAAATGGCAGATTGTATAAGGTGAGTACTGTACATTAAGCATTTGCTATTTGGAATTTAGTATAACAATCATGGTATTTTAAGAATGCTATAATTTCCCATATTATTAGAATGAACTTATCTCCAACCCCCCCCCCCCAAAATACCAGATGTTTTAGTGCTCAAATAAATGAACTACATTACATGTCCTCTACTTAACTAATGAACAGGAATCCAAATGCCACAAATTTTAGAAATTTGAAATGTACAACAGATATAATGTGAAATGCTAAAAGAAAAGTCATATATAAAAATTTTAAATCACTAAGCCTAAAGCTAGACAATGACTTTTTGACCACAGTGCTGTTTTCACATCATTTTAGAAGTGTTTCGTGAAGCACTGGGATTCTGCAAATATTCTGTTAATTTTTTATCAATGATTTTTTATTTAATTTGTAAGCATGTATTACTGTTTTGAAAAATATTAGGATTCTGCAGATTTTGATTTGCAAAAAGATTCAGCAGAACACCTAAACCTACAAAAGTTCTCCAGCCAGAATAGTTTGAAAACCCTGTACTAGCTCACAGGAATATACTGTACATGGTTTTGCCTCGTACAGTGTATCCTCATAAATTCAAAGTTAAAGGGATCAAAATATGTTCATGTAAATTCAAATGGGTTTGAAGTATTTGAACAAGATTGGTACATGCCAGTAATAATCAACTGAAAACAAACTTTTGCAATTCTTTCTTTAAAATGTCAAGAATCTTTTAGTTTCACTGTGGCAAACATTTGTGAATCTAAATTAACACAATCAATTAATGCATTAATTTAGTCACTATGAGAAAGATAACAACTGTACTGTGGAAAAATTTCAATTTAGCATTAGTAGAGGCATATGATGCAAGAAAGCAAGCTTATGCAGCATCAGCCAAAAAAAAAAACCACTCCCATTTCACCCCTCCATTCATTCAAAATACCTGTCCAGCTGAGCCTTAAATTTAATTAGACTATCAACTTCCACAACAAAGGATGGAAGTCTGTTCCACCAACCAACTACCCGCTGGCTAAAGGCAAATTTCCGCACATCTAATTTAATCAATCTCATACTCTCTGTTAGAGAGAAATATTTTGAAACACCATTAAGATCTCGTAAAGGCCTTTCTGATAACAAAATTGAAAAACTGTTAGACCTTTCTGATGAAGAAACTGAGAAAAACAAAAGAAAACTCTTTCAAATAAGTAGTTTCTGACTGTTTCATATGGTGCGACTGGGTTTCAGTTTCACTAAACAAACTAAAGGTAGTTTTTAGTATTATATCAACACGGGATTAATGAAAAACTGATATAAAGGAATACTGGGCTGATGAATGGATAACAGAATTCCATATTTCATGAATGATTTAGCAGAAAGAGATTTCTGCAGTTGTTTGCAGGATCTTGCATTTCTCAACAACAAAAGCACAAACAAAAGGAATTCAAAGTAGGAACTCTAAAAAACACTCAATTATTTCACCATGAATTTTCATGAATATTTTGTTCTAGCATGAGGAATGCAAAATTGGAATTTGGGGAATACAATGTGTACACAGAGAATAAACAGGAGGGGAAGGGAGGAATGGTTATGCTGTTAGTTAATAAACAAATTAAAATCTAAGGCAGTGCATCCAGTTGACTTTGGTGGACAGTGCAATGTTCAGTCAGTTTGGTGTGAAATAAGCACTGGAAAAGCAAAAAGGAGGGTAGGGGTGTGTTATACGACAACTGACTCTGATGATTACAATTAACAACTATACACAAAAATAGTGGGCACCAGTAAATCAGAATGTCTTATAATGGGGGAGTTTAACTTAGCAAATATTGACTGGAACTTGTGGGTTAGTCACACGCACACTAGCAAGGCTTTTGTGGATTTACTGAATGATTCTTTCCAACAGCAGCATGTTCGAGAGGCAACCAGAGAGAGTAATACTCTTGATCTGATTATCAGCAGTGATTATTCATACATTAAGAATTTACAGATAAAGGATAAAGGCCTCATTTAACAGGTGGCTTATGCAAATCCCATATCAGTACACTGTGATCACAGAGTACTGATATGGGATTTGCATAAAGATTTAACTACCATCAGGAGTAAAGGAAAGGGTTTTGCTTTCGTAAAGGTGACTACAGTAGCCTCAGAGATTTTTTAAATTCTACACAGTGGGACCAACTGATGATGTTACCAACAGCAAATTCTAAATGGGAAGTATTCGAGGAATTAATCTTGAAAGCTACTAGGCTTTTCACACCAACTAAGAAATACTATTCAAGGTTTAGGTTCAAATGATGTCATAGGAACTAATGGCACTCGTCACAGAGAACAAAAATGCACGAGATACATATAAATCATTAGGCAACACAGAAGCCTATGGTATATATATAAGCTAGTCTGTAATCAAGTCAGAAAGGAGGTTAGTTAAGCGAAGGCAGATTACGAGAAATCTTTGGCAAAGGTTGCAAAGAAAAACAGCAAACACTTCTTTACTTATATAAACTCTAGAAAGAAGGGGAATAATCAGTTTGACCCACTTGATATCGATGGTTCGACTGTTGATGATCCTGCTTAGGTAGCTGACAGACTGAATTAGCATTTTGCATCTACATTCACACATGAAGAATGTCAGTAGGGTGAGTGGAGGCCAGAAACTTATCAAACTCTGCAGGGAGATAAATGATTTTGTAATAACTGAGAGCAAAGTGGAAGAGAAATTGTTGTGAAGTTAAATATAAGAAAGGCACCTGGAGTGAATGGGATCTATCCAGTTATATTAAATGAGGTTCCAAAGGAAGTAACTAAGCAAACCCTTAGCCATAATTATGAGAGCATCCTTGGACTCAGGGAATGTCCCCAAGAACTGGAGATGTGCAAATGTATCTCCTATTCATAAAGAAGGATCAAAGGGTGACACGGGTAATTACAGACCAGTTAGTTTAACTTCTGTTCCGGGGGGAAAATAATGGAGTCACTGGTTAAAAAAGCATTGCAGGATAAGATAATAACTTGATTGGATACTATGATGTGGTCACAAAGGAACTGGATGTAAAATATTATTTTGATATCATATACTTGGATTTCAGGAAAGCTTTTTATATGGTTGCACAGGAAGGCTACTGTACAAATTGGAGCAGTGTAGCATTAAGGGCAAGTTGCTACAATGAATAAAAGGATGGTTGAGTTGGAGAAGACAGAGAGTGGTAATCAATGGACACTATTCTTCATGGACCAATGTTATTAATAGAGTTCCCAGGGTTCGGTGTTGGGCCCATTGTTGTTTTGTACATTTATCAATGATATTGATGAAGGTATATTAGGTTTAATGTCAAAGTTTTCAGATGATACAAAGGTTGGCAGGGTTGTTAATGACAGTATGCTATTGCAACAGGATCTAGAAAGTTGAGCAGATGGGCTGAGAAGTGGCAACTGAAGTTTACCATTGACAAGTGCAAAGTGCTGCATACAGATAGCAGTAACCCCAGAGAAATGTGCCAACTATGCAGTATTACATTCAGGGGTGTAGAATGAAAAAGACCTAGGGTAATTGTGCAGTCAGATATGAAGTTTTCTGAACACAGCCTGCCAGAGCAGTTCAAGGTCTTGTCGACGATATACAGGAAGTTTGCTAGCAGGGATAAGGAGGTGATTAATCACATCATTATCCCTGGTGCCTTTTATGGAGGTGATTATTCCCTTATAGGGAATAATTACCTCCATATAAGGCAATGGTCAGGCCACACCTTGGGTACTGTACACAGATACAGAGGCCTCATTTTAGAAAGGATGTAGAGTTGATAGACGAGTATAGAGAAGGGCAACAAAACTGGTGTGGCGAACAAAGGGGTGCTCTTACAAAGAAAGGCTTAAGTTCTGCAAATTGCAGCATCTGGAGACTAGGCACCTGTGAGGTAATCTGATTGAGGTGTATGTGTCCTTGAATGGTTTGAGCATGCTGAATTTTGATGGGACTCTTCAATTTGTTCAGATTCTGCACTGGAGGGGGCACAAACTCAAATCGAGGAAAGACAGTTATTGAATAGATGTGCAAAAATTTGCCTTTAGCCAGCAGGTAGTTAATTGCTGGAACAAACTTCGATCTCTTATTGTGGAAGTTGATAGCTTAAATAAATTCAAGGAAGAAGTGGACAAATGTTCGGAGCGAATAGATAGGTGAAATGGGAAGACTTTTTTTTTTTTTTTTTTTTGGCTAATGCTGTATAAGCTTGCTTTCTTGCATCATATGCCTCTGCTAATGCTCATGTAAACTCATGTAGAAATGTGATGAGACATTGAAAACTGCGATAGCATTTGTGTATAAAAAGTTCAAATGTGATGTTGAAAAATAAATAATTTTTGAACATCACATTTGAACTAGTCATTGTTATTATTATTTATTTAATTTACTTTTTTTTTCTTCTTTTTTTTTTTTGTTATTGTTTGAGCTAGATTACATGGCAGAGACAACAGTGATAATGGTGAATTGAAAAGAGTTAAACAAAACAACCATACAGCACATAATTTAAAAAGGCAAAAGTAACAAATATGTTGTTTAAACACCTGTGAAAAGTTCGCCATGATTGTTCAGTGTTTTTTTTTATTATTATTTTTTTTTTTTTTTAAATTTCATTTCTAGTACAATGAAAATGACATGGCCCAAGGATCATATCCTTCCTCAATAACAAAGATTTGTATTTTCAGAGAAAATAAATACACATGATGCCAATTTGTCTAAACCTCTGTGTCCAACTAAGAGTTTTTGCATTCACAATAGAGTCAGAAGTCAGAAATAAAAGCCATCCTCATCCTCCCCTGTCAATCACAATTATTAGAGACCAATGAAAAACAAGAACAAAGCCATTTCATGAATGTTACACAGATTGGTGAATAGCAAAGCAAACTGATCATGCAACCCAATATTCAAAGCAACCTTTAGCTAGTAGGTACAGTAATATTCATATTCAATTTCTCAAAAAAAACCAACTTAATATGAACTACTGCCATCATAAACCCATTAATTACAGACCACTTTTGAATTACTATAACTCTACACCTGAACCTGAAATGTTTGGGCTTTGTTGATAGCCATACAAAAGCATGGCTATCAACAAAGCCCAAAAATTTCAGGTTCTTGCAAAAGTTGGAAACCTGCCTCTTTAATAAAATGTTTGCAACTATTATGAAACTCAATATACAGGGAGAAGTGGGAATTTAAAATCAAGCTAATTCTGATATACTTTACCCTTATTGTAAAGAGCATTGGCTGTGCTGGATAACCAAAGTTAGGATAAAGAACAAAAGTTGAAACATTAATGAAGAATAAAAATTTTTATTCCTAGAGGAATAAAACATGCATCCAACCAAGAGTCAAAAAAGGAATAAAACTAGATAGATGTTATATTTAGCATTATTATATTGATGAATGATGCAAGGCTGAGAATAATTACAAAAAAAGGATTACTAGTGTAAAAGGATTAAGGATGTTAGCTGTCCCCTCACACACCTAGTGCAGTGGTTCCCAAGTGTGGCCACAGGAGCACTTAAATGTTACCACTAACACAACCATATTTTCAACAGCAAATATGAAATTAATACTCTGATATGTTAAAGTATTAATGATGAATCCCCAACAAAATATGTTAGAGATTCATCTCTTTTATTTTTCATATTCATTATTTTGAAACTATCAAAGCATTTAACAGCATCTCAAGTAGGTTAAACCTAAACTGACTTGATATTATAAATTTTAGCAAAATTAAAAATAAAAAAATCCATGAATCACATCAAAATTTTTTTTTTCTCCTCAAAACCATTTAACACAGGCTTATTTATAGTTATATAACTAACGACACTGCAAGTTTAAACAAAATCTAATGCACGACTACCAAATCTCTGTTGCACTGACATGGGATGATCCTATATAAGTACAGCCACTCCCCGATTAATGTAAGAGTTGCATTCGGCAGAACGCTACGTAAATTTCCCTAAATAAGCATTTAGGGAAATTCCGCACTCGCAACTATACACACTGAATTTGATAGAAGCAAAAAAGAAATGTTCAAAAAACATAAATAGAATTATTTATTAAATTTGTTTTATTTCATGCGCAGGAAAAAGTACAAAAGTATACAAAATTACAAACATTTCAAAATTATAAAATTCAAAAAGAGAGAAGAGACATGCATAACATCAGCAAGTTTTACCTTTTGGGTATCGTTGCCAGAATTAACTCTCCAGCTGATAAGCATGTCGCTGAAGAAGTTGATTGTTTGTTTCTTTGTTATTTGGGAGCATTATCAACTAAGGCCATATTGCTCCGGGGATATATGTGGTGGTCATTCCCTGACCTTTCCGCATCCTCCGTATTTGGTGGTGACGGGCTTGAACCCCGGTCTAATCAAGAAGCATGTGCTATGCACTGACTGCAGAAGTTGAGGGCTGTGCAGATTTAGAAGGGGTTTTTTCCAACACATCACAAAATTTTTGTGCAGCTGCAGAATTGGCACTGGCAGCTTCACCGCATATTTTAATGTTTTGGAAACCAGCGTGATACTTTAACCTAATAAACCACCCGTTATTTGCCACGAACTTGGCTTGGGGTTTGCTGCACTTATTGTTATCTTCATAAATACTTCTTGCCTGAATAGCTATTAGATTCAGGGGCACTTGCTTCTGAATCTGATTTTCCATCCATATTATTAATAGCTTTTCCATCTTCGATATAGCACCTAAATGCTATTTTGTGATCACTGTGGGGCGGACTGGCCCCGGTGTGAAATACGTTGATCCTTTAACATGTTCTTTTATACGCACACTGTCCCTTAAAATGGTATTCACTGTTGAAGCAGCGAGACCTAATGCCACATGCAATAGATGACAAACTTTGTCCTGCTTCGTACTTCTTAATTAATCATCTTCATTTCTAAATCAATTGTGTTTCGTTTCCTAGCACTGCCAGCACTTGTACTTTCCATTGGTCACTTTCCCTTCATCACTGCAATAAGTAAATAGGAATGAAGAGAAGAAAATTTATTTATGTCTGAAAATTTATTTATTTTTTTATATGATTGAAGATTTCAGTGAAGGGGGAACCATTTCACCATAATAACCCACACAATTCCAGTTATCAGGATTATTGCAAATGCAATAAGATCTAGTTTACTACCAGTTTATAATTAGATGCACTAAGAGAAAAGCCCAATAAACCGAAAAGTGCAAATTGTTTTTATTGTATTATGGTAATGACCTCCAGAAATGTGTTTTAGAAAAATACCACAAAGGCGTTCAAAACTGATTCTTATAAAGGAACATATGATAATGATGAAAGTGTAGCACAATTTCCATTATAAAAATGACCTTTTAGAGAGAGATAAATAGATTAGTTATATAGTGAAAATTTCACCTTCCGAGGAGGTCTTGGAACGAATTATCAAAAAAAAAAAAAAAAAAAAAAGTGTTATTGGGTTCACATTACGATAATTTCATGATACCTCCTATTTATTCCTACAGGATGCAAAATACATTTCCAAGATTTTTTTAAAGTTTGCACCAGCCAGCAAAAACTTGCATAAAGTCGAATTTCCGTAAGTCAAGTATTATGTAAGTCGGGGAGTGGCTGTATTAGTTTTCTACACTATAAAATCATTTTTGATCACTAGTATGTTTTTACAAGGTACATTTTAAATTATCATTATTTACGTAAATTTTATTTGACTAATTTTACATTTTATCTTTTGGTTCTACTTCATCATAAATTATTCGTTTACAGCCAAAGTATATTCTCATTTAAATTTCAGTCGTAAAAGTGTGTACTTTATAATTTCAAAAGATATTAAAATAATTAGTACAATAAATATTTAGATGATTTTTTTAAACTTCACCTACAGCTACAATGGATATAAGAAAATTTTTAATCAAATATAATATGAGAAATTGAAATGAACCAGACGCCAGCACAAGCAAAAATGACTTAGATTCACTGAAGCATCTGCAGAAACAGCCTTGCCAAAACTTCAATGGATAAAAAAGGGTGTTTAATATTGAGTGGAAAAATATTTAATGGTCAAGAAAAATTTTTAATAGTCAAACAATAAAATTCTTTGGGCATTATTGGTATTTGTGTAATTTGTAGAGCTGTAATTAACAAAATAAAATCTTATGTTATGAAATGCTATTATAAAATGCATAGAGGTATAGTACGAAATATGTATGGTAATCCAATTCTTCACAATAAACTCCTAAACAAGTTTAAGATTGAGTTGTTTTTGCAACATATGATGACAGGGACCTTTATTTAGAAGTCAGAAGAATTGCGTTTGGTAACTCTAAAGGTATGTTATGTACTGGACAGAATCGAAAACCATTTCCAGGTGGAGAATTTAAGCCATTGGTGCTTGCTGTCAAACTGGAAAATAAACTTTTTTGAGACTGTACAATATAGAATACATGAACTAGGAAAATTTATAGGCATGGAAGTGGCTGAATGTGTCAATAAAATTCCTTTCTTTAACTTATGACAAGATGAAAGCAAGGATTTAAACAAACCGGCCAAATGCTAAATTATCCAACCAACAAATATGATTGTAGTTAAGTAGATCTTGATCAATATCAAGATCATTTTTGGGAAAAACTATTCTGCTTAATCTAAAAGTACACTTCAACACTAGAAATATTTACAATGAAGAAAAAGAAAATTTCAACTTCTTGGCATTTCAATGAGAAATCTTTTTGCTGTAACTGCAGATGACACTGCCATGCCATGAGGAAGAGCCAGAGAAGCAGTGTATTGAGAGCCTCCTTAAATGACTGTTAAAGTTCTATATTTCATCAATAGTGTTTTGCCCATCAAGAAGCGGTGCTTGTTTGCAAATCTATTAATAAATCAAGACAAAACAGAATCAACAGTAAAGAAGGTATTAATGTGATAAATACTAATAGCGTTCTTGGGGATAATTTCTGATTAGCATTAGCATTAGTAGAGGCATTTGATGCAAGAAAGCAAGCTTATGCAGCATCAGCCAAAAAAAAAAAAAAAAAAAAAAAACCCACTTCCACTTCACCCCTCCGTTTGTTCAAAATACCTATCCAGCTGAGCCTTAAACTTATTTAGGCTATCAACCTCCACCACAAGGGATGGAAGTCTGTTCCACCAACCAACCACAGATTGTTATGTGACACTACTGATGAAAGGCATAAAGTACTTCTTAACTACAATCATATTTGTTGGTTAAGTTTTGATTCAAGTGTGCAGAGACTGCATGAGCTTATGATAATGTAGTATCTGATTTGACCCCAAAATATGAGTTAGTGTCAGAATTACAACAAACCTCCATACATGGTTGCATCCTATTTTTAAAAGACTTTTTAAGAAAGCTTAGTTCTATAAATCATGAACTTAAAAATAGATGTTTAACAGTTATTGACACTTGATAATCAATAGACTCAAAAATACTACTGCTGACATAGTCACTTAAGTAAAATTAAATGATGATCTCTACATTTTTTCAAGTGTTAATGAGTTCCTTTCAGATAAATCACTAGCCACTAAGATTGAAATAAAACATAAAATAATAATGTACCTTGAAAGATTGTGTGATGAATTGGAAGAGAGATGTCAAGAGTTAGTTTTTCACAAATATCGTATTATTTGTATTGTCGCCATTTCAAGAATCATAACAATTTCTTTACAAATACAAAATAGACTTTCATCATTTTACAGGATAGGAACCATTTGAAGCAATATAAAGTTTACACTGATGGAACTTTGCAGAGACAAACAAATGTATACTTTTTTCATGATAAAAATGCCACAGTAGAAAGTTTTTGATGTGATCTGTATCAACACTCAGAGCATTATAAAGAAGTTGCTCTTATTTCTATATTAATTTTATAGTGTATTTTCAACAACAGTTATTACATATGAAAGATCATTTAGCAGACTTCATTTCACAAAAAACAAATTCCAAAATAAAATTACCAATCAATCAGTCAGCAATGTATTTTGCTTTGGAAGAGAAAAATGTATCCGATTTTCCTTTTAACAAGTTATTGTAATAAAACATGCTTTTTCATAATTTATTTCTTGTATGATTAACCATTGTGATTTTTAGATATTTTCAATTGTGTTTAAAATCTCTGCTTATTTTGTACTTATTAAATAAGAAATATAAATGTGAAAAATATTACATACTCATTACAAAACATTCATTTATTTTCTGAAATCCCTTTTGGGATAATTTTATAAAATTTAAATAACAACACAATGCAAATGGTTAGGAATTATATGTTACTGCTTGAGAAGTATGTACTATAGGGTATAAATGATTGCTTTTGTTCTTATTTTTGTTAAGTTTGTGAATTAATATCGATTATCTATTACACAGATTTATAATCAAAACAAACTTTAAAAATAGCTATATAGGTTCATTTATGGTAAAATTATAGAAATCTGAAAGACTGTGGCCACAAAAATATTTGTCGTGAGAACCGCTGATCTAGTATATAGATATCTTCTAACATCTATACACTAGATGTTAGAGGGTAGCTAATAAACTAGTGTATACTTTAACGGGTTGTTAATTAGGAAAAGTCAAGGATATTAGGTGAGTGTTTACGATTATTGAAGGCGCCTCCGTAACCGCATATCCCCGGAGCAATATAGCCTTAGTTGCTAATGCTCCTAAAAACCAAATAACAACAACAACGACGACGATTATTGAAGACCTAACTATTGCGATGGTACCCATGTTGAGAAATCAAGCATGTATGCAAAAACTGCAGTCCACTGTTAAATGTGACATAGCATACTGGCTGTCAGAAACAGCTATTAACAAAAAAGTAGGCAATTAACAATGTTAAGACATTAGTGAGGGCAATGGTCTGGCATCTTTGCAGCTGGGTCAGTAAAACTGGAAAAAGAAAGCCAGATGAAAATAGGTCACCAAAAACAATTACTCCATTGTCAAGAAAGTTAACCGGGAGAACATCAAAATTCTATGGCTTGCATGGCACTGACACATTTTTTATTCATTCTCTACTGTGTTTTTGGATTTGGGAGTAGATTTATATTTTTCTGTGTACCTTTCCCCCAGCAATTTTCTTTTAAATGATGATGCAACATTTTCTGTTTTCAAACTACAGATTACAAGATTACAGGTTAATTGTTTAGTTGGCATTTATGAGATGTCATGTGAGTATAATAGTCTAATTTTAGGAGTTTATATAGACACTAAAAAGTAAATGTAAATGATGAGTGGATCAATTAAAGGATAACGGAAAGACCCCACACAGTGAGCAAAGTCAGTACAGTGAATCTACAAACTAGAAATGCCTCTTTGTGATATAAAAATCCAGAACATATGGAGGTGGTATATAACACAAGCAGAATCAGCAAATTTCAAGACTGACCTGATTAAAAAGATCTGCACCTTAAACATGGAATTTTCATTGCACATGTACACAGGTTTACTTATCTGTTGTTAAAAATAATTTCATTGTCATTTTCAGAGTGTAGAAACAATCACTGAAGCATATAGTGAAAAAGCTTTATAAAGAGAAAGGATATCTGAATGGTACAAGGGCTTTAAAGATCTTTGTGATATTAGGATTATTGAAGAATTATTGCAATGGTACCCATGTTGAGAAATCAAGCATGTATGCAAAAACTGCAGTCCACTGTGCAATTTTTGAATGATACAAGGAGTAGCAAACCTTGCAAAACAACAAATGATAAATTTGTCTCCTGCATCAGAAACAGTATTTGGGCCAACTGTCAAATAAGAATTGAAGACAACTTCTCAAAATGGATATCATTTTAGTTGCTATGACATCACATATGGTATTTTAAACATGGAAAGATTATGCAAATTCTTTCTTCCAAGTTTTTAACTGCAGATCAGATTGAAAAAAAGAATTGAAATGTTTGATATTTGTGGTTGTTACAACTCAGGATTTCTAAAAACAATAGTGATAGGAGGTGAAATTTAATATTATCCTTATGGTGGTCTTTCCCAACAGATAATTAGTGCCACTAGTTTAACTTTTCACCATTCTTTAAGGTAAAAGCTGAACACAAAGCATAATGTATGAATAATGGACAGAAAGAGAGAAAAGACCTATTCAATTCTTCAAACTGCTTCAACAGTGTGCTCTTTTTCCACAACTGCTACTCACTCAGCTAATCACACAATGACAGTGGTCAAATATAAAAAAAATTTTAGTTGTTCACCTGCAAAAGACAGATTTATTATAATTTGGAACTGTAATCAAACACAATAAATGCAGCTGATTGAAATCACTAAAAAACATATAAAAATATAAAATAAAAAAGACATACTAACCAAAACCTTCAGGGACCACCAAATTCTTTAAGCCACTTTCCCTTATAAATCCAGAGAAGTCAACAGAACATGAGTGAAATATTGTTTATGTAAACTTTGTTTTGATACTTCCTTAGAAGAATGAATCAAAACCAAATAAGAACTAGTGATTAAAACTCCCATTAAGGGAATACTTATCATGGCTTCCATCAGTGGGCAAACCCTGGCACCCTTATCTCCGTTTATAGCATTGGTACCTATATATTTAAAGAAGAATAACTCTGACCCCTTCTTTAATGCCAACTAAATATGAAATCAACAATTACAGCTTCCAGTCAGCCAGTCTAATGATTATACTTCTAGTAACTGTGCAACACCAAATGATCACAATTTGTAAATTAATAAATAAATAATCAACAGATCCATACATATTTCCCATTAGTTAATATTAAAAATCTTTATATATATATATATATATGTATACACACACATTTTAAATAACTGTTCGGCAATGAATTCTTGACTTACACAAATTTATTCATTTATTTTTTAATTTTAAAACTTTTCTATGACATCGTAACACTTACCCTGCAGAAGGCACTACTCCAGCAGGATGAGGAAAAGCTATAGGTGATGAATAGTTGAATGGATCAAAGCATGGTTGATTATAAACATAAGGAGGATAATTGTTAACTGCTTGATTATTATCACTCCTAGATCTTTGTCTAGTTGAGCGATCAACAGGTTTGGCCCAAGTAACTTCAATTGTTGATCCCTCTAACTCTCTATCTGTAGGAAAAGTGTGGTTTTAAAATTTTTTAATGCTTTAAATCACTGAAAATTAACTTCAACATTCTACATACAGGCCTGAGAAATAATACTAATCTGGTGATTATAAATAATGAGGTGTGGGAAAGGGGAGGAATCTACAATATGCAAATGAAAATGATTATTATATGAGAAGAAACTGAAAAAGCAAAATATCTTATGACACACTGAAAAATTTATGCACATAAGATTTGAATATGCAATACTTCTCCAGTAAGTCTCTCCAATATATCTCCCTACTCCACAGCAGTTTAGTGACATGATATATCACTATTTGCCACTCATGAAGTAGTTTTTATATAAATATAAACATATATATTTATATTTCATTTTTATTAATATACGAGGTGTGGCAATAAAGTTCCCAGACTTGTGCAATAAAAAGAACACAAAGTGAGGAGCTCAAAAATGGTTTTATTTTTATTCAACCACCTGATTCAACATGCTTATTACACCATTCTAAAAGTTTCTGAAACACATTGGTGAGGGCACCCAAAGAAATGTTGTTCAGTTTGACAGTTACATTTTTCTTTATGTTCTCAACATCCTGAAATATCTCTCCTTTAAGGACAGTTTTCACCTTGGGAAAGAGGAAGAAGTTTGCTGGTATGGGAGTAGGGTGGACTGTTCGCTTCCTTACATCATTTGGCTTCTAATAATCGTGATGAAGACTTTTACTATTATGTACAATGATATGTTTCATCAAAAATATCTTCACAAGAACTGCAGAATGGGCAGGGGCATTATCATGCAACAAGAACCATCTGCCTTTCTCTCTAAATTGCAGCCTCACCTGGGAAATGCACTTAAATAGTCTTTGAAGCACCTGTACACAGAGAATGCAGCAATGACTGTCTCCCTGTCATATACAAATTCCTTATAAATCACACCCTATTTGTTTAAAAACATTCAGCATCATCTTGATCCTGGACTTCTGTAAATAAAACCTTTGACACCTTGGTGATGATTTTGAAGTCTACTGCACTGATGCTTTGTCTCTACATTGTACTGAAACACCCAACACTCATCTCATGTAACAATACAGTCAAGGAAATTAGATTTGTATTGCCACGTCTTTGTAGGATGAAGCCTTTGCATCAGGACACTCTTTGTTGCTTCTGCTCATCCATGATGCTGTATGGCACACATTTTGCAGTTCTTCCTTTTCCCTAAATCTTAATGCAGAATTTGATTTGATAAATCGTCTTCTCATTCATATCCAACTCAGCCATCATTCTGAGGGTCAAACAATAATCTCTTGCCACAATTTCCCAAACCTTTGCAACTGTGCTCATTTCAAGAGGTTGACAGATGCCCAATTCTTGGATCATCACGAACAACCTCCTTCACACAATGTGAAGGAGCTCAAAAATGATTTTATTTTTATTCAGAGTACACACACTGGTACAACTTAACATTTCACCACCATAAACAGTTTTTAACATTTCATGTTTCTGTTGCAGTTTCCCCAGTTTAAAGCAAAATGTGATATTCGTTCATTGCACTGTCGCAAAATCACGAGAGAGAGAGAGAGAGAGAGAGAGAGAGAGAGAGAGAGAGAGAATGTTAACACTGCTAATGAAACTGGTTGTTACTTGCAACCTTTCAGCCTACTGGATAATCTCTGTACCACCATCTGTTGGAGGATGTTTGAACTACAACATACTACTTCCATTTTTTTTTAAACTCATCAAACATAACCACAACAGCACCAGTACAGGAACTTTATTGTCGCACATCATATGTCATGTAAGCTGAAAAAGTAATTACAATATTTAATGTATTATCCTTGATTTTTTGGGCATTTTCAATGTTTTTCTGCATGTTATTAAAAATAAAGAATTTTTTTTAAAAAAGATATTATTAAATTAAACTACTACAATAAATGTAGTATTAACACAATAATATCAATAATACTGTCATTAAATGAAATTTACTGATGCTACATTAAACATACACAAAAGACACTAATTATTCTATACCAGTAACAGTAAGAAAAGCAAATGAATACTACTGAATAAAAAAAAAATTAGTGCACCTAAAGGTAACAATGAATAGTATTAGTAGTGGCAAATGATGCAAGGAATCAAATTTATATAGTATCAGCCAAGAAAGAAAAAAAAAACACTACCAGCCCACCCACCACCCATCTCCTTTAACAATTTCCCTAATACTTCCTTAAATTTATTAAAACCACCCCTCTCTACAACACTGGATAGACATTTGTTTCCACAATCAATCACTCTATGGCTAAAATCAAATTTTTGCATATATACTATAACCATCCATTTTAAATTTAAATTATGTCCCCTTATATTTTTCAATCAAGCAAGAGTTAGGATGCCATCTGCATTTAATTTATTTAATTTGTTTAGGTCTTGAATACTTCAATCAGGTCTGCTTGCAGGTCCTAGATTTCAAACAGTTCAATTTGCAGAACTGAAGTCTTTAATAGTAACAGCACCCCTTTGTGTTGACTAATCTTCTTGCTCTTCTCTGCACCTATTACAACAGATCCAAACCCTTCCTAAAATGAAACTTTCAGAACTGGATATAACTAAGATGTGGCCTAACCACTGTCTTATAACAACAGAATAATCATATCATTGTCATTGTCCAACAGGATAATCATCTCATTGTCCCTGCTTGCAAAATCCCTGTATATCATTGAGAATCCCATGAGCTTCCCCAGCAGAGCCTGTCTAAACTGCTCAGAAAAACTTGATGTCGAACTGTACAAATTACCCCCAGATCTTTTTAATTCTTCACTACCTTCAGTGTGGTATAACCAAAAATGATATGTTATTCTGGCATTACTGCTTTCACATGCAGTACCTTGAATTTTTCCATGTTAAACCTCAACTGCCACCAGATATGATCTATAAAAATCAGTTCATCTGGCTAATTTTTATAGGTCTTGTTGTAGAATCATACTTTGATTTGTCATTAACCACCTACCAACCTTTGTATCATTTACAAACTTTTATATTAAACTAGATATGCCTTCATCAGTTTTGTTAATAAGTATTTAAAACAATAAAGGGCTGGCTTAGCACTGAACTCTGAGGGACTAATAACATTAGTACACAAACAGCAGTGCCCATTAATAACCATTCTGCCTTCTACCACTCAACCATCCCTTTATCCATAGCAGTAACTTGTCTCTAGTGCCACAGTACTCCAATTTGTATAGCAGTCTTTCATGTGGAACATTATCAAAAGCTCTGCTGAAATCTAGGAACTGTATATGTCAAAATTAGTTTTTGCATCCAGTTCCTTTTTTACTGAATCTTTTATTTCAATGATACTGAATTTTTATATCTTATCCATTCACACTATTCAGGCAAGACTGCTCCTTAATGAATCCATGCTGTGATTTCTGTGCAACTGCATTCCTAACAAGGTTATCTTGCATTTTTTTTTGATCACTGACTCCATTTACCCTGAAACAGAGGTCAAGCTTACAAGTCTATATTTACTTACTTCTTCCTTTTATCCCCTTTGTGAATAGGGAAGACATCTGCACAGCTCTAATCCGTAAGGACCTCCACTGAATCATATAATTATGGGGACTCGCTCATAATTCTAGCTAAAGGTTTAGTTTACTTACGTCTTTTACTGCTTCCTTTAATATAATCAGATAGATTCCATCAGCCCAGCTGAATTTATTCATTTATAGCCTCCACAATTTAATTTCCACTTTCCTCTCAGTTATCACAAAATCATTAAGCTCCCAGTAAGTTAGTGTACTTATGTTATTCCCACCCCTAAACACTTCTTCATATGTGAATATACATGTAAAATATTTATTCAGTTTGTCAGAAGTCAGAACAGAATCATTTATAGTTATGCTATTCATATCTACTAGACTAGTGGTTCCCAAACTACTGAGATCTACGGACCCTTTCAAAAATCAAAAAAAGTTTGCGGACCCCTATATATAACATATGCACATATAATATGTATATATATATATATATAGTACTAATATTAAACTGTTAAGAAGCAAAATAAGCAGAAAAAAGAAAATAACAAAAGCTATCATATGTCTAATGCTCCAAAACGTGCAGCGCAGCAGTAAAGGAAGCAAAAGGATATAAATAATGTGTGGTTTGTAACACAGTGTCTGTGAAAATGGAAATGAAAAATACACAAAGTTCCTGAACTAAGAGAAGTTTAAGGGATAGTAGAAACTGGAAGTGAAGTAGTGGTGAAAAAGTGAAAGAATTTGAAAAACCTAGTACAAAAATGAACTGGGATTGAGGATTCTGCAAATTGCAACGCCTGGAGAGTAGGCACCTGCGAGGTGATCTGATTTTGAATGGGTTGAGAAAGCTGAATGCTGATTGGATTCTTCCTCTTGCTCAGACTAAGAACCTGAGGGGGCACAGTTTCGAATTGAGGAAAGATAGTTATAGAATAGATATGCAGAAATTTACCTTTAGCCAGCAAGTAGTTGATTGGTGGAACAGGCTTCCACCTTTTGTTGTGGAAGCTAATAGTCTAAATAAATTTAAGGCTGAGCTGTACAGGCATTTGGAACGAATGGAGGGGTGAAATGTTTTTTTTTTTTTTTTTTTTTTTTTGGCTGATGCTGCATAAGCTTGCTTTCTTGCATCGTATGCCTCTACTAATGCTAATACTAATGCTAATTTCATTCTACGCTACAAATTCCAGAAGATTGTCAGGTTATGTAAATGTTTCATGTCAGGTTATGCTAATTTCATTCTGTGCTACTTGAGTGGTAATTGTATCCATTTTACAGTACGCCTGTATAAGAACTGCAACCACCAGATACATATAAATGAAGAAAATTTTGTCATTGGCTCATTTTCCAATATACACACGATCCTCAATTTCTCAGCTATGTTCTGGTTACACATGAATAATGTTTACGAGATATGAAATTCTCCCTCTGAAAAACATTGAAGAAAACTCATACAAATGTCAGCACTTGTTATTAGTATACCTTTTCCTTTAACATTTGGTGTGGCATTCTTAGGGACAATGCTAGGTACTTATTTTTGAACAGCAAGGCTTTCGCTAATGGCATTCCCACATTTTCTGTGGAACAATTTGTGGGAACTATTAGAAGGCATACTCTTTTAAAATCAGCTGAGGATGTGGTTTATGCACAACAGCGCACGAGTCCAATTTTCCTGTGATATTTCTCAATTTTTAAATACAGAGTACAATAAAGGACAATTTTTGGCCAGGACAGCGGGGGTGACATGAAATCCCTGGTTTATTCTACCATGCAAGACAAACTGAGAAATAGCATTTTGGAAGCTGCCAAAACCATTAAGGAGAGTGCAGAAACAATAAAACATGCCAGGAATCAGTGGTGAGCTATAGTGGGCTCACGAGAGCTCATTGTTATTTTTTTTGAAAATTTGCGAGCCCATCGTGGAGACGATCATTTATTTTACAAATAAAATCCTGAATGCAATTATTGAGTATCCAGAGCCGAAACTAGAGCTGGGTGAGGGGGGCCCCCATTCCCAGTATTTTAATGGTGCAATTGATCGGCTATGTATTTTAAAATTGCTTCATTTTTGATTTAATTACAGTCCGACCTCTGTTTAATGAACTTCTTTATAGCAAATTTTTTTGATTTCCTCTTATTTTAAATGTAATGGTAATTACATTTAAAATAGTTTCTGTTGAACCAAGAAAATTTCTATGTAAAGAACGGATTACGAGAGACAACTGTGTATGCATTGTTCTCACCTCTGGTCTTTAGGCAATTTAGGTAATTACAAAGTGCGAATTAAGGGTAAAAGGGATTACTGTTCCACAACGTTAGTGGTGTCCATAAAACCTATCCAGTCACATACCGAGAAGTCGTGCTAGTCAATATGCTTTCCATAGTCAGTCAGAGGATTAAGAAATTTCTCAACATGGATTATATCCTCTGGCCAACCTGTGTTGTGGTTCCCCTTTACTCTGAAAAACGGGCATTTGTTTTTCAGAGAAGTGAGTGATCCATGCCTTCCCGTAAATTTCTCCTGTCTATGTTTACATGGTTACAGTAGCAGAATATTCATGTGATTCAGACATTTTGCACTGTATTCAAAGAACTAGTGACAGTAGCAATGTAGAGGGGGGATTGAGGCAACTAAGATATTATATAAACTGGTAAGAAGATGAAATGTTTCAGATTTTGAAACTTTGTCGAGCCTTTCACTGTGTAGAAAATGTTCTAAAATATAATGGCATACAGGCAATAATTTAAAAAAAAAACTATCACCAATCTCCAAAAAACTAGCGCAAATTAAGGATGATTGCTAAAGAACTTGATATGGAAACTATAAAGATCGGGTGTTGTTTGGGCCACGATGAGCAGCTTGTAGCTTGCGGACGGCAATTGCGGGTTGGAGGAATTATTCCACTTTGTGCAAACATTTTGAATCAGAAGTTAAATATTCCGGATTATTAAATTGATTTTTAAATCTGGAATTTCTTAACCATTTAGCACTAATGATCTACATCCTGCAGGGGCTCTCTTACCTTTCAGAAGCTTTACAGAATCACTATGGTAAAAGTAGATAAATTAAATTATTCGACCTATCAATGCTATTGCTAATTTGAAAAATTCTGAAGGAAATTATGAAGCTAAAATTGAGAGCATTGTTGAAGTGGAAAGAATTTGAATGAATCAAAATCAAAAGTAAAAAAATTACCTCATGACAAGTTATTAAATGCATTTTAATATTAAATGCAAGTTATTAAATAAATAAAGGATAAGTTATTAATTCAACAGAGTGATTTTAAATTAAATAAAGAAAATAATGATACCATTGAAAGAAATTTTAAACACACGCTACTCAAAATCATGGAATGTGAAAGAACTTTCATCTCGGTGGCAAGACGGTGAAAACTGAATAACAAATTTAAGTTTTCTGATAAAATATGAAATAAAAATTAATGATTTTAAAGATTTTATCGAAGACAGTGTATCTTTATAATCGAGTGAAATTACCTTTTCAATTAAGAAAGCCAGAAAATATCTTTAAAACCACTGCGATTAGCAGTGCTGAAGCTGAGTGAGCTTTCAGCGTATTGAATAATATTGTGACAATTAAACAAGTTGCAGATTATAATGACCATACATATAAATGGAAAACCATTGCTTCAATTTGATCCGGATCGTTACGTCAAATCATTCCTCTGTAATCATCGCTCAGCTATTGAGCAAAGCAGAAGATCGACAACAAAATATTAATAAAGAAGTAAATTCTATGTGGTAATTTTTAGAATAAATTTTTCTTTAATATTTTTGAAATAATTTTTTTTCATGTAATCTGTGATTTTTTGTGTACTTTTTCTAGAAAGTTTGTTTTTTATGTAATATTTGTTTTTATATCGTGGAATGTTTTGTGATAGTTTTTGTTATTTGTAATATGGGAAATATTTCATGTTATTTTTTATTCGCAATATTAAAATTTTATCGTGAAAAAAATGTATCCATTATATTTCCTAGTTGTTAAAAAAAAAAAAAGATGAATAAAAAAATTGTGTTTGTGCCGAGCACGCGCGGTAGGCGGTTTATGTGAAACATCCTTCACGTTTCTTTTAGGTATTTTGCTTTGTATATATATCGATTATGAAATAAGAGCTTTTTAATTGTAATTATTTTATTGATCATTCAGAGATTTTCATAATTTCTGGAAGACAAGATACAATGAATTTATGATAACTAAAGTAAGAGATGTATACTTGTCAGTGCAACGTATATAAATATCTCTGTAAAATACCACCGATTGATGTACTGATCTTGTAGTTGAAACGACATACGCAGCTGTTTGTGAATCCTAACAATGGAATTTAATGAAAATGCGAGACGAAAAAAGAAATTGTTGACAAATACAGTGAAACTTCTAACGGACGCCTCTCGTTAACGGACATCTCTCTACAACGGACATTTTCAAATTCCCCAACTCACCTCCATTGGTTTTAACGTGTTTTCAGCTTCTATCTAGCGGACATTCTCTGTAACGGACGCGGACAGGCAATCTGCACTGTTTCATTTAGATTAGCACTTAATTTGATCACCCCATAACGGACTGCGGGAGAGCTGACGGCCCCTTTTCTAGGAACCTTTCTTCCACGTATTGTCTCAATCGTGTGTTTATTTTCTATTTCCGATTTTCTGAATTTTATCAAGGTTTACGTCGCGGTTCTAAACCCTTTATCGAGAATTTTAAGGCACGTGTAAAACTTCTGATGAATTCGGTGTGTGCAGAGGGGGGGGGGGAAATTTGGTCGGCCTTTCATCTTTTCAGTTTCCAGTTTTGTTCAGTGTCGTGTGAAGTGCACAATGTCTTCTCGTAAACATTTAACTTTAAAAGTTAATGAGTCGAACTCATTAATGCGTATGATCGGCAAAAAATAGTGTTCGCACTCTCGCTGCAAAATTCAAAATCGGGAAGACGCAGGTAAGCGACATCCTAAAGGGAAAAAAATGAACTGCCCAAACAATTTTGGCAACACGGAAATGATCAGGTTCAAAAATCATTCCCGAAAACTGTTGGACTTCAAATTAACAATGTTACGTATGAGTGGTTTTGTCGCGAACGTGCTAAAAAAATTTCCCATTAATGGGACTATTATTAGGGAAAGGCTTTGGGGGTTGCGAAATCTATGGGAGTAAATGAGTTCAAAGCTTCTGTAGGATGGCTAGACAAGTTCAAAACTCGGCATAAAATTTCTTGGAAAACCGTAAGTGTGAAGGTGGATCTGTTGATACTGGGACCAAGTGGACCGTCAAATTGGAAGATTTATGTCGTGATTTTGAAGCTAAGGATATTTACAACTGTGACGAAACAGGGTTGTTTTTTAAAGCTCTTCCTGAAAAAACAATGAGTCTAAAAAACGAAAAGTGCCAGGGCGGAAAAATTTATAAGGAATGCTTGACTGTACTATTTTGTTCAAATATGCTGGGAGACTTTGAACAACCTCTTGTTATAGGAAAACTGCAAAATCCTCGATGTTTCAAGGGCAAAAAGTTGAATCTTTTGAATGTTGACTGGAAGTCTAATAAAAAAGCGTGGATGATACGAGATATCATGAGCGAATGGATAAGTCACTTTAACCAAAACATGATTCGTCAAAACAGAAAAATTATTCTTTTCATGTATAATGCTGCATCTCACCCGCACATTGAATTGTATCATTCAAATCGTTTTTCTGCCACCAAACACATCTGCAGAGTGTCAGCCCTTGGATCAAGGGATAATAAAAAATTTTAAACTTTTGCAACACTACAGAAAACGTGTTTTAAGACATCTCACTGCAAACATGAACGATGTAACATGTGCGAGTGACCTTGCAAAGAAAATCAGCATCCTAGTTGCGAATCAATGGATTTCCTCTTCAGTAAACGCAATTAGAAAACAAACTGTCGTGAACTGTTTTGTAAAGTCTGGCTTCTCAAACGCAAAAATTGAAGTTGTGAACAGAAATGTGGAGAACCAAGAACAACAAGAACTTCAACATCTATGGATAATGTACGATACTTGAATTTGGGTTGAATTTGAGTTAATACTTGAATTTGGGTTGAATTTGAAAGTGTCTGCAATTCTGCCCAGACACGATAGAAGGGAGTATATGATGAGAGCCCTGTCGATCAATTCGGCCCTGGAAAGATTGTGCAGGGCTCAAGGGGTAGAATTTTTTTCAGCCTGGTCTGTACTTGTTAACAGGAGAGACTGCTTCTACAGGGATGGGATACACTTAAATAGAAAGGGTGCAAGAATGTTTGTTGATGCTATCGAGGTAGTGTTAGGTGGGTCGGAAAACTGCTAGATTGGGTGGATACACGGACTAATAGATTAACAGTAGCCACTGGCAGAGGAGAAAGTGATTCTTGCACTGCTTCTATTGGAATGAGCAGCAGCCTGGAAAATAAGATGCAGGATATTTCAGAGACTGCTGGGAATCGTGGGGGTACAAGTGAACACATGGGTTGTGTTAGGGTGGTTAAGAGGAAGAGCAGGTGCATGTATACTTGCATGTACACCAATGCTAGGAGTTTAGTAAATAAATTTGATGAATTTGAGGTATTGCTCAAAACATCAAAGGCAGATACTGTTGGGATTTCAGAGATGTGGTGTCACACAGATATAAGGAATGCAGAACTGGAATTTGGGGAGTACAATGTCTACAGAAAGGATAGACAGGATAGGAAGGGAGGAGGGGTTATGCTATTAGTTAAGAAACACATAAAATCCAAGGAAGTGAAGCCAGTCGACATCGCTGGACAGTGCAGTGTCGAGTCAGTTTGGTGTGACATAAGCATTGGGAGATCAAAATTGAGAGTAGGAGTGTGCTATAGGCCTAATGACTATGATGAGTATAATAAGAAACTGTACAGAAAAATAGAGTGGGCCAGTAAATCAGAAAGTCTTATAATGGGGGATTTTAATTTCCCAGATATTGACTGGAATTTGGGGGCTGGTCACCCACACACTAGCAAGCCTTTTGTGGATTTATTGGATGATTGTTTTCTACATCAGCATGTGCGGGAGGCAACTAGAGGGAGTAATACTCTTGATTTGATTATCAGCAGTGATTCTTCATGCATTAAGAATCTGCAGATAAATGAACCACTAGGTGGCAGTGATCAGTGTTCTGAAGTGGGAGTTACTCAAAGAGGTAACTACCATTAGGGGTAAAGGGAAGGGGTATTGCTTTCGTAAAGGCGACTACGATGGACTGAGACAGTATTTAAATTCTATAGAGTGGGATCAACTGATGATGTTACCAACAGCAAATTCAAAATGGGAAGCATTCAAAGAACTTATCTTGGAAGCTACTAGGCTTTACATACCAACTAAGAAATATTGTTCAAGGTTTAGGCCTAAATGGATGTCAGATGAACTAATGAGACATATGGCAGAGAAGAAAAATGCATGGGATACATACAAATTAACACGTGACACAGAAGCCTATGATAGATACAAGTTGATCTGTAACCAAGTTACAAATGAGGTTAGGCAGGCGAAGGCAGATTACGAGAGATCCTTGGCAAGGGATGTGAAGAAAAACAGCAAAGAGTTCTTTACTTATGTAAACTCTAGAAGGAAGGGGATGAATCAGATTGGTCCAGTTGATATCGATGGGTCAACTGTTGACGACCCTGCTCAGGTAGCTAACAAACTAAATGAATATTTTGCATCGACCTTCACACACAAGGAGTTATTCAGCGAGGGGAATGCCAGAGGTGTATTCAACTCTAGCAGTAAGCTAGAGAATCTTGTAATAACTGAAAGTAAAGTGGAGGAGAAATTGTTGAAGATAAACACAAGAAAGGCACCTGGGGTGGATGGGATCTATCCAGTTATATTAAAGGAGGCAGCAAAGGAAGTAAGCAAACCCTTAGCCATAATTATGAGAGCTTCCTTGGACTCAGGGGAGGTACCCATGGACTGGAGATGTGCAAATGTGACCCCAATTCACAAGGGAGGATCAAAGGCTGACACAAGTAATTATAGACCTGTGAGTTTAACTTCTGTTCTTGGAAAATTAATGGAGGCAATGGTTAAAGAAGCACTGCAGGATCATCTAGACAAGACTTCAGTTATAGCTTGGACACAGCATGGTTTTTTTAAGGGGAAGTCTTGCCTGACCAATTTGATTGAATACTATGATGCAGTCACAAAAGAACTGGATGCAGGGAATAACTTTGATATTATATACTTGGATCTTAGAAAGGCTTTTGATACTGTTGCACATGGACGACTGCTGCAAAAATTGGAGCAGTGTGGCATTGGAGGCAAATTGCTGCTATGGATAAAGGGGTGGTTGAGGGGGAGAAGACAGAGTGGTAATTAATGGACACTGCTCATCGTGGATTAATGTTATTAGTGGAGTCCCTCAGGGTTCAGTATTGGGTCCTTTATTGTTTTCTGTATTTATAAATGATATTGATGATGGTATATCAAGCTTAATGTCCAAGTTTGCAGACAATACGAAGGTTGGCAGGGTTGTCAAGGACACTACTGACACTATGCTGCTGCAACAGGATCTGGAAAGGTTGAGCAGATGGGCTGAGAGGAGGCAAATGAAGTTTAACATCGACAAATGTAAAGTACTACATATGGGAAACAGCAACCCCAGAGCAACGTATCAACTCTGTGGTACTACACTGACAGTGGTAGAGAATGAAAGGGACCTGGGGGTGGTTGTGCAGGCAGATATGAAGTTCTCTGAGCAGTGCAGATGGGCTGCAAGAGTAGCTCATGGTGTACTGTCAATGATATATAGGAATTTTTCTAGCAGGGATAAGGAGGTGATTATTCCCTTGTATAAGGCAATGGTCAGGCCACACCTAGAGTACTGTATACAGGCCTGGAGGCCTCATTTCAAGAAAGATGTAGAGCTGCTGGAATGAGTACAGAGAAGGGCGACAAGATTAGTGAATGGAACAAAGGGGTGCTCTTACGAAGAAAGGCTTAAGTTTTGCGAATTACAATGTCTGGAGACTGGGCACCAGCGAGGTGATCTGATAGAGGTGTACAAAGCCTTGAATGGTTTGAGCATGCTCAATGCTGATGGGATTCTTCCTCTTGCTCAGAATAATCACCTGAGAGGGCATAAATTCAAATTGAGGAAAGACAGAGATAGGATAGATGTGCGGAAATTTGCCTTTAGCCAGCGGGTGGTTGGTAGGTGGAACAGACTTCCATCTCTTGTCTTGGAAGTTGATAGCCTAAATAAGTTTAAGGCTCAGCTGGACAGGTATTTCGAACGAACAGATGGGTAAAGTGGAAGTGGTTATTTTTTATTTATTTATTTTACTTTATTTTTTTTTTTTTTGGCTGATGCTGCATAAGCTTGCTTTCTTGCATCAAATGCCTCTACTAATGCTAATGCTAATACGTCCGCTACAAGTTACCCTGGCTACAAAGATATAGACTCGAACCTCACTACAGAAGATGGTGCTATAGATATAATCAACAACATCATCAATATTTTTCAAGAAGTTCCTCATGAGGATGAAGAAATGGAAGGTCATTCTGTCGAAGAATATATTAACGACGAACCACCGATGAAAATAGAAGCGCTCATACAAATCAATCGTTTAAAAATGTTTTTTTGCCGCTGAAGAAGATACTGAAGGACTTTCGATGGTTTCTTCACTCCAAACAAATGTTGACAACAAAATTATCAGCCAGAAGAAGGTGCAGAAGAATATAAGTAATTACTGTATGTATTTTTCTTAAGATAAAGTCATAATATGCATAGCACAATTGTATGTATATTATTTACAAAAATATTGTGCAAAATCTGTATATAATGTAATTTAATTTTACATTAAACGTTTAACGATTTTTCTTTATCTCTTGTGTATGTAATTGTATATTATTTACAGAAATATTGTTCAAAATCTGTATATATTTTAATTTAATTTTACATTAAACATTTAACGATTTTTCTTTCATTCTTTTTTTTTTCTCCCTCAGACTTCTTGTTAGTGGACACTTCTCTGTAACGGACACATTTTCGTTTCCCATGGCTGTCCATTAAAGGGAAGTTTCACTGTATTTGTGTTGTTGCAATCATACTTACTGCAGTAGTAACTTCAGGAAGCATGATTGCGACATCATACTATTCAAAAATTCTAAAAGGTTAGAACTCCAGACACTGTCATATCCAGTTATCATCGTAAGGCGAGGCATGACGACCAGGTTTTTCAGTTTTCTTTTTTTTAGATAGACCTAGGAATGTTTTACACATATACCCCCTTTACCTTAAGGGGATAATAAACCGCATCTGTCCACCCCCCTAAATCCGCCATCGGTCACGAAAAATGTGTCACACACTCTAATCACACTACAAGTAGTGCAAGCGTGGGAAGCTCCTCTAGCGGAAACCGCAGATGAAGTCACTTCCATGACCGATCAGATTTACTCAGTAGAAAGTCAGAAAAACTGTGAGCCCATTGTTAAAATATTCACAGCTCACCACTGCCAGGAACCATGGATTCATGGTGCTGAATGCTGCAATTATGTCCTTAGTTAAGAAGCATGTAAAATCTAAGGCAGTGCATCCAGGTGACACAGGTGGCCAGTTCAATGCCTTAGATTTCCCAGTGCTTATGTCACACCAAACTGACTCAAAGAGTGTGTTATAGGCCAAATTATTGTAATGAGTATGATTGTACACAGAAATTGAGTGGGCCAGTAAATCAGAATATCATATAATGGGGGATTTTTAAAATTTTTAAATTTTTTTAAAAAATTTTAAAAATTTAAAAATTTTTTAAATATTCATTGGAACTTGAAGATTGATAACTCACACACTACGAAGACTTTTGTTGATTTACTGGATGACTGTTTTCTATAGCATGTTAGAGAGACAACAAGAGAGAGCTATAATCTTGATCTGATTATCAGCAGTGATTCTTCATGCATTAAGAATCTGCAGATAAAAGAACCACTAAGTGGCAGTGATCACAGTATATTTATGTGGGATTTACTTAAAACATGTAACTACCATTAAGAGTAAAGGGTAAAGTTTTGCTTTCATAAAGAAGACTTCAGCAGTTTCACACAGTTTTTAATTTCTATACAGTGTAACCAACTAATGATGTTACCAGTAATGAATTCTAAATGGTAAGCATTCAGGGAAATAATTGTAGAAGCTACTAAGCTTTTCATACCAAGTAAATACTGTTCAAGGCAAGTTCATTGATGGTAGATCAACTACTGAAACATGTGGCAGAGAAAAAATGAATGGAATGCATATAAATTTTCAGGTGCTACAGAAGCCTAGAGTAGATATAAACTAGTCTGCAATCAAGTCAAAAAGGAGGTTGAGTAAGCCAAGGCAGATTACAAGAAGTCTAAGGCACCTCCGTAGCCAGGTGGAAAGGAGCAGCAGTGCATAGCACACGCTTCTTGATTAGACCAGGGTTCGAGCCCGTCACCACCAAATACGGAGGCTGCGAAAAGGTCAGGGAATGACCACCGCATATTCCCGGAGCAATATGGCTTTAGTTGCTAATGCTCCTAAAAACCAAATAACAAACAAACAAAACAAACAAGAAGTCTCTGGCAGAGAATTCTAAGAAAAGCATCAAATACTTCTTTACTTATATAAATAGTAAAAGGAAGGGGGGTGATCTATCCGATTATATTAAGGGAGGCAGAAAAAGAAGTAAGCAACCCTTAGCCATAATTATGAGAGCATTTTTAGATTCAGGGAAGGTCTCGAGATGTGTAAATGTATCCCAAATTCACAAATAGGGGATCAAAGAGTGATATGAGTAATTATAGATGTGTTAGCTTAACTTCTGCAGCAAGTAAAATAATGGAGTTGCTTACTAAAGTCTAATGTCTAGACAGGAGTACATTTATACATTAGTCAACAGCATGAATTTGTTAAGGGGAGATCTTGTCTGACCAATCTGTTTGGTTTCTATGATGCAGTGACAAAGGAAATGGATGCAAAAAATAATTTTGTTATCATAAATCTGGATTTCATGAGAGTTTTTTAACTATTACACATAAGACTAGTGTACAAATTGGAGCTGTGTGGGATTAAAGGAAAGTTACTGCTATGGATAAGAGGATCATCATCATCATCAGCCATTTTCAATCCACTGCAGGATGAAGGCCTCTCCAGCAACTTTCCAGTTCCTTCTGTTTTGAGCACTGGCCATCCATTTACTACTCAAAAACTCATGAATTTCATCTATCCATCTCCGCCTTTGTCTTCCAGGTTTTCTTCTAGCTCCTCTTGGGTACCATTCTGTTATTTTCTTAGTCCATCTGTCATCATGTCTTCGAGCTATGTGTCCTGCCCAAGACCATTTTAGTTCTTTAGTTTTGATAAGAATGTCCTTTGCTTGAGTTTGCTGCCTAATCCATGTGTTTCTCTTCTTATCTAACAGTCTGATTCCCAATACAATTCATTCCATTCTTCGCTGTGTAGTTCTTAGCTTCTCTTCCATTCTTTTGGTGAGTGCCCAAGTTTCACTTCCATAAGTCATGGTGGGGAGTATACATTGATTCATTATTTTACGTTTCAGACAAACTGGGATATTGCTCTTCAGTATGTGACTATATTTCCTGAATGCTATCCATCCAAAATTTATTCTTCTCTTGACTTCCAGCCATTTATCATTATTACAGCTAATAACTTGTCCCAGATAAGTACATGACTCTACCTTTTCAATTACTGCTCCTTCAATCATTATGTCCCTTTCTGTGGCATGCTTGTTCATCATTACTTTTGTTTTAGCCATATTCATCTTTAGTCCAAAATCCTTACTAACTGTGCATAACTGATTAAGATTTTCCTCTAATTCTTTGGGATCGTGGCTTATGACCACAATGTCATCTGCAAATCGTAAATGGTTTAGGTACTCTCCATTCACATTGACTCCTTTCTGCGACCAGTCTAATCTTCTGAAAGCTTCCTCAAGGGCAGCAGTAAACAGCTTCGGAGATATTGTGTCTCCTTGTCGAACTCCTTTCTCGATTTTAAATTTGCTACTGTCTTTGTCTCGTCTAATAAAGGATGTAGCACTCTCATATATTTTCTTCAAAATCATAATATATGGAGTATCTATGCCTTGTCTTTCCAGTGCCCGAAACATTGCCTTATGCTGTATGGAGTCAAATGCCTTTTCATAATCCACAAATGCCAGGCATAATGGTGTTTTATATTCATTTGCTTTCTCCTTTAGCTGTGATATTACATGAAGGTGATCATAGTTGAGAATCCTGTCCGAAAGCCAGCTTGCTCTTTTGGTTGATCTCATCAAGTATTCTTTCTAATCTGTTAGTAATGACCCTTGTGAACAACTTATAGATATGGGATAACTAGGCGGGAGACAAAGACTAATGGATTAACAGTAGCCACTGGCAGAGGTGAAAGAGATTCTTGCACTGCTTCTATTGGAATGAGCAGAAGCCTGAAAAACAAGATGCAGGATATTTCAGAGACTGCTGGAAGTCATTGCGGTACAAGTAAACACATGGGTTGTGTTAGGGTAGCTAAGAATAGAAACAGGTGCATGTATACTTGCGTGCACACTAATGCTATGAGTTTAGTTAATAAATTTGATGAATTAGAGGTATTACTCAAAACATCAAAGGCAGATATTGTTGGGATATCAGAGACGTGGTGTCACACAGATATAAGGAATGCAGAACTGGAATTTAGGGAGTACGTCTACAGAAAGGATAGACAGGATAGGAAGGGAGGAGGGTTATGCTATTAGTTAAAAAACACATAAAATCCAAGGAAGTGAAGCCAGTCGACATCGATGGACAGGGCAGTGTCGAGTCAGTTTGGTGTGACATAAGCATAGGTAAATCAAAATTGAGAGTAGGAGTGTGCTATAGGCCTAATGACTCTGATGAGTATAATAAGATACTGTACAGGGAAATAGAATGGGCCAGTAAATCAGAGAGTCTTATAATGGGGGATTTTAATTTCCCAGATATTGACTGGAATTTGTGGGTTGGTCACTCACACACTAGCAAGGCTTCTGTGGATTTATTGGATGATTGTTTTCTACACCAGCATGTTCGGGAGGCAACTAGAGGGAGTAATACTCTTGATCTGATTATCAGTAGTGATTCTTCATGCATTAGGAATCTGCAGATAAAGGAACCACTGGGTGGCAGTGATCACAGTGTGCTGAAGTGGGATTTACTGAAGGAGGTAACTACCATCAGAGGTAAAGGGAAGGGTTTTTGCTTTCGTAAAGGCGACTATGATGGTCTGAGACAGTATTTAAATTCTATAGAGTGGGACCAACTGATGATGTTACCAACAGCAAATTCAAAATGGGAAGCATTCAAGGAACTAATCTTGGAAGCTACCAGGCTTTACATACCAACCAAGAAATATTGTTCAAGGTTCAGGCCTAAATGGTTGTCAGATGAACTAATGAGACATATGGCAGAGAAGAAAAATGCATGGGATACATACAAATTAATGGGTGACATGGAAGCCTATGATAGATATAAGTTGGTCTGTAACCAAGTCACAAAGGAGATTAGGCAGGCAAAGGCAGATTATGAGAAATCCTTGGCAAAGGATGCAAAGAAAAACAGAAAAGAGTTCTTTACCTATTTAAACTCAAGAAGGAAAGGGATGAATCAGATTGGTCTACTGGATGTTGATGGTTCAACAGTCGAGGATCCAGCTCAGGTGGCTAACAATCTAAACGGGTATTTTGCATCTACATTCACACATGAGGAGTTATTCAGGAAGGGGAATGTCGTAGGTGAAGTAAACATTGGCAGTGAGCTAGATGATTTTCTAATAACTGAGAGGAAAGTGGAGGAGAAATTGTTGAGGATAAACATAAAAAAGGCACCCGGGGTGGATGGGATCTATCCAGTTATATTAAAGGAGGCAGCAAAGGAAGTAAGCAAACCCCTAGCCATAATTATGAGAGCTTCTTTGGACTCAGGGGAGGTACCCATGGACTGGAGATGTGCAAATGTAACCTCAATTCACAAAGGAGGATAAAAGGCTGACACAAGTAATTATAGACCTGTTAGTTTAACTTCGGTTCCAGGAAAATTAATAGAGGCACTGGTTAAAGAAGCACTGCAGGATCATCTGGATAAGAATTCAGTTATAGCTCAGACACAGCATGGGTTTGTTAAGGGCAGGTCTTGTCTGACCAATTTGATTGGATACTATGATGTAGTCACAAAAGAACTGGATGCAGGGAATAACTTTGATATTATATATTTGGATCTTAGAAAGGCTTTTGATACTGTTGCGCATGGAAGACTGCTGCACAATTGGAGAAGTGTGGCATTGGAGGCAAATTGCTGCTATGGATAAAGGGATGGTTGAGTGGCAGAAGACAGAGAGTGGTAATCAATGTACACTGCTCAACGTGGACTAATGTTATTAGTGGAGTTCCTCAGGGTTCAGTGTTGGGTCCATTGTTGTTTTCTGTATTTATAAATGATACTGATGATGGTGTATCAGGCTTAATGTCCAAGTTTGCAGACGATACAAAGGTTGGCAGGGTTGTTAAGGACACTATTGATACTATGCTGCTGCAACAGGATCTGGAAAGGTTGAGCAGATGGGCTGAGAGGTGGCAAATTGGTTTAACATTGACAAATGTAAAGTACTACATATGGGAAACAGTAACCCCAGATCAACGTATCAACTCTGTGGTACTACACTGACAGTGGTAGAGAATGAAAAGGACCTGGGGGTAATTGTGCAGGCAGATATGAAGTTCTCTGAGCAGTGCAGACGAGCTGCAAGAGTAGCTCATGGTGTCTTGTCAATGATATACAGGAATGTTTCTAGCAGGGACAGGGATGTGATTATTCCCTTGTATAAGGCATTGGTCAGGCCACACCTTGAGTACTGTATACAGGTCTGGAGGTTTCATTTCAAGAAGGATGTAGAGCTGCTGGAACAAGTACAAAGAAGGGCAACAAGACTAGTGAATGGAACAAAGGGTTGCTCTTACGAAGAAAGGCTTAAATTTTGCAAATTACAGAGCCTGGAGACTAGGCATCGGCGAGGTGATCTGATAGAGGTGTATAAGGCTTTGAATGGCTTGAGCATGCTCAATGCTGATGGGATTCTTCCTCTTGCTCAGAATAATCACCTGAGAGGGCATAAATTCAAACTGAGGAAGGACGGATGTCAGATAGATGTGCGGAAATTTGCCTTTAGCCAGCGGGCAGTTGGTTTGTGGAATAGACTTCCATCGCTTGTTGTTGAAGTTGATAGCCTAAACAAATTTAAGGCTCAGCTGGACAGGTATTTCGAACGAATGGAGGGGTGAAATGGGAGTAGTGGTTGTTTTTTTTTTTTTTTTTTTTTTTTTTTTGGCTGATGCTGAATAAGCTTGCTTTCTTGCATCATATGCCTCTACTAATGCTAATGCTAATAATAACAAGCTAATTGGTCTATAATTTCCAATTTCTGATTTATCTCTTTTCTTATGCAGCAAAACTATGATTGCATTATTCCACTGCTTAGGCGTCACACCTTTTCTAATGCACTTTTTGAAGAGCCTTGCCAGTTTTTGTGTTATGTCTCTTCCTCCCAATGTTAACAACTGTACAGTAACTTCATCTTCCCTCGGGGCTTTCCGATTCTTCATTTTCTTCAATGCATGTTCTACCTCATCAGGAAGAATATCGGGTATGTTGTATGTGTTGCTACTTTGCAATCCATCTTCCGCACTGCTAGTATCATTCCCTCGCTCCTTGTATAATTCTCTATAGTAGTCTTCTGCTATTTGAATTATGCCTTCTCTGCTGTTTATAAGTACACCATCGCTATTCTTCAGTTTCAGTATCATTTGTCTTTCTGTATTACTGCTCATGGCTGCTGATTTAAATCCTTTGTTTTCCCTTAATGCTTGTTCTACTTTTTCTTGTGTTAAATAGCACACGTTTCTTGATTAGACCGGGGTTCGAGCCCGTCACCACCAAATACGGAGGATGCGGAAAGGTCAGGGAATGACCACCGCATATTCCCGGAGCAATATGGCCTTAGTTGCTAATGCTCCTAAAAACCAAACAACAACAACAACTTGTGTTAAATCTTCTTATGTCCTCTCTGAGTCTCTTTCTAATGGCTTTGCATAACTGTATACTCAATTTTCTCCCTGTCAGTGTTTTTCTTGCTCTTCCTTTGTCGTCTTTGGTTCATCATGACAAGTGTTTCTTGACTAATTTTTTCTTCTTTGGATTCCTGTTTCCCTATAGGTTTCTTGGGCTTTATCACTTTCAGAAAGTTGTAATATTCCTCGTCGATATCTTGGTCCTGAGCAGTCTGCAGAAGCTCAAACTTGTTCTTAAGTTCCAGTACATGCTGCTTTTTCTCCTCCTCTGTTATTTCAAAGACCTTTGTATTATTTACTCGAGTCAGTTTTTTCCTTTCCTACATCTATATCAAGTGTACATCTTACCATTCTGTGATCACTTCCAACATTTACCTTATTCAGGACGGTAACATCATTCACAATATATCTTCTGTTAGTGCGGATGAAGTCGATTTCATTAGTTGTTAATCCATTTGGACTCTTCCATGTCCACTTTCTGTTCACCCTTTTCTTGAAAAAAGTGTTCATTACTGAAATTCCTTGAGATTCTGCAAATTCCACAAGTCTTTCACCTCTTTTATTTCTTTCACCAATTCCAAAATTTCCTATAGTTCCTCTTTCTGCGCTGTTTTGCCTTTTTCCAACCTTAGCATTGAAGTCCCCCATAATAATAGTGTAGTGGGTTTTTTGCTCATCTAGAAGACTCTCAATTTCAGTGTACATTTCTTCAACCTCTTCATCATCATGGCTCGATGTTGGTGCATAAATCATTATAATCTTTAGCTTGTACCTCTTAGAAATCTTGAGTAATAGTCTTGACACCCTTGGTGATGTACTTTTGAATTCCAAAATGTTGTTTTTAAAATCTTTATGGACCAGAAACCCAACTCCACCTTCACTCCTTTCACTGTTTCCATTGGTGTACAGCAGATTTCCACTTGGTAAACTTATAAGTGATTCATTTCTTCTTCTTGTTTCAGCCAAACCGATGATATTCCAATTCACATTTTCTAATTCCTTTTCCAGCTCTAATATCCTGTCTTCACCGATGAGTGATCGTACATTATAACAGGCCAAGTTCAATTTCCGTGCATGGCAGCCTGGTCGTACCCAGAGATTCTTAGCACCCTCTGCCTCCACTCTGATCCTCTCGCTGCCGTAAGAGGGAGAGTGAAAGCTGCTGGGGACTGAGGGCCATTTGTATTGTTGTGCTCTCATTGCTGGAGGGTTTGGTCTTTTCCTCTTCACGCTGACCAGGCGTCTTGAAGAGAACCACTCTACACGTTCGTTGCCATCTAAGTGACGTAACAGGGCTTACCATCGAGAAGGTGTGCATGAGTGGATTTTAGGGAGGCAGGCCAACCGGACTTCTCCTAAATCTTCTGTAATAGAGAGATATTGGATCCATCAGTGTTTTAGGCTGAGTGTCTGATAACACACAGGATACCTGTTCCCCTGCAAAAAGACAAAATGGTTATTAATGGACACTGCTCTTAGTGAGCTAATGTTCTTAGTGGATTCCCACAGGGTTCAGTGCTGGGCCCATTATTGTTTTCTGTATTTATTAATGATACTGATGAGGGTATATCAGGCTTAATGTCTAAGTTTGCAGATGATACAAAGATTGGCAGGGTGGTTAATTACAGTAATCAGGGTAAGGTACTGCAACAGGATCTAGAAAAATTTAGGCAGATGGGCTGAGAAATGACAGTTGAAGTTTAACATTGACAAATGCAAGGTACTACATATAGGTAGCAGTAATTCCAGAATAACATACCAACTGTGGTATTTCACTCAGGGTACTGAAATATGTAAAAGACCTGGGGATTATTGCAGTCAGATGAAGTTCTCTGAGCAGTGCAGATGGCTCCAGGATAGTTCATGGGATTTTGTCAATGGTATAATGTCAGTGATACAGCGACACATGGGAATTTTGCTAGCAGGAATAAAGAGGTGATTATCCCATTGTATAAGGCAATGGTCAGGCCACATCTTGATTACTGCATACAGATTTGGAACACTCATTTTAGGAAGGATTCAGAGCTGCTATAACAGGTACAAAGAAGGGGCATTCAGATTGGTGAGGAGAACAAAGGGGTGCACTTACAAAGAAAGGCATCAGTTCTGCAAATTGCAGCATGAGGAGGCTAGGCACCTGTGAAGTGATGTGATTGAGGTGCTTAGGGCTTTGAATGGCTTAAGTAACCTCAATGCTGATGGGATTCTTCCTCTTGCTCAAACTATGCACATAGAGGAGACATAAATTCAAACTGAGAAAGGATAGTTGCAGAATAAATGTGTGGAAGTTTGCCTTCAGTCAACAGTTGGTTGGCTGATGGAACAAGCTTCCATTCATTCTTGTGGAAGTAGATAAGTAGATAATTTGAATAAATTCAAGGCAGAACTAGACAAACTATTCGATGGACAAGTTAAATGGGATTTTTTTTTTTTTTTTTTTTTTACTGATTCTGTATAAGCTTGCTTTTTTTTTGCACCATTTGCTACTATTAGTGCTAATACTAAAAGAAAATATAACAATAACTGTAAAGAAATACAAAAATGTTAACTTTTAAGTTCGCAGTTTTATCAGTTACTATGTTGACAAAATAAAATGTGATAAACTCCCCATATAATAAAAATATCTGTTGTCACTTTATGCAAATACTGAATGCACTTACTATTTAACGTATCAAGAGCTGTTTCAGCATCATCACGAGACCGGTAATGGATGAAGGCAAAATCTCTGAGTTTCTTTACCTTTTCTACTTTAATTCTACCTTCTAAAGTGAAGACTTCCTTTAGATGGTCTTCAGTAGTTGCTGTCATAAGATTCCTTACATATAATACAGTTACCTAGAATAAAAATAATTAATTTATTAAACATAATTACCGTAAAATCCCCTGAAGATGTTTTAAAGGGGAAAACAATTTGAACAATATAAACAGAAAAACATCTCAAAAGATTGGAATTTTTTTTTTTTTTTTTTTAATCAAATAAAATGAACTTCTTAGGCAGAATAACATCTTAAATGTAATTCTCTTAAACTCCATTGCATATATTTTCTATTAGATAATTCTAAAAATTCTACATATGCATACAAAGGTAGACAAAATTTTGTCTTTTACAATAAAAACTACAAAATGTAGACAATCAGTGGATTTCTTTAAGTAGAGAATTCTTATTACATTTCTGCACAAGATCTTTTCTTCTTAGGTTGTTACTAGTTACAGTGTAATTACGTTTTAATTATATTAAACAAAAGTATAAGACTCAAAACAAACAGCAGCAGAGCTATAAAAAATGTTACAATTTTTTTTTAAAGGGCACCTGGAGACAATTTTCTTTTGACAATCTCAAAGGCAAAAAATCATTAAACTTACAGTATGTTAATACTACAGTTGGGATGAAGCTTTGGAAGAAGAATTAAAATTGGAATTGAATTGCTGTGGGTTGTACTTTTTATGCTACCTAAAAAATGACTAAACTAACTACAACAAAATGACTGTTTTACTCATTTAATACTACTAAGATTACATTAATATGTTTGGAGACTGCCATTTTATTTCAGCACTTGTTATTCTCTATGTCCCACTCTATCTTCCTACCAATTTAAAAACCATCCCACTATATACAAACAACAATCAACAGATAACACTGGTAGGCATCAATTCCCTCCCTGAAATAATTTCGAGATTCTCATAGGAAATATGTTCAAAAATTCAGATATGTGCTTTATTTTTTTCTTAATAAGTTCTCATCACCCTCAGTTTTCAAATATCATAGGTTAATGAAGGCAAAATCTCGGAGAAATGACCAAAAATGAAAAAATATATTTGGTTTAATCATCTTTTCCATCTATATTATCTGTTTATTTTATTTGTTTATTTTTTCTCTGGAACATTTAGGAGATTTCTAGAGCATCTGAGAGAGTACTTTTTATACATCAGTCAACAGCATGGATTTGCTAAGGGAAAGTACTGTCTGAACAATTTGATTGGATACTATGATGTGGTCACAAAGGAACTGGAAGCAAAAAATAATTTTGATATCATATACTTGGATTTTAGGAAATTATTTGATACTGTTGCACATGGAATACTACTACTGTACAAGTGGGAGCAGTATGGCATTAAGGACAATTTGCTGCTGTGGATAAAGAGATGGTTGAGTGGGAGAAGACAGAGAGCGGTAACCAATAGACACTGCTCTTCATGGACTAATATTATTAGTGGAGTCTCCCAAGAGCCTGTGTTGGGCCCATTGTTATTTTCTGTATTTATCAATGATATTGATGAAGGTATATCTGGCTTAATGTCCAAGTTTGCAGATAATACAAAGGTGGGTAGGGTTGTTAATGACAGTACGCTACTGCAAGAGGATCTAGAAAAGTTGAGCAGATGGGCTGAGAGGTGGCAAATGAAGTTTAACATTGACAAATGCAAAGTACTGAATATGAATAGCAGTAACCTCAGAGTAACATATCAACTGTGCGGTACTAGATTCAGGGTATTGGAGAATGAAAGACCTGGGAGTAATTGTCCAGTCAGATGTGAAGTTTTCTGAGCAGTGCAGACAGGCTGCAAGAGAAGCTCATGAAGTCTTGTCAATGACATATACGAATTTTTTTAGCAGGGATAAGGAGGTGATTACCCCCTTGTATAAGGTAATGGTCAGGCTACACCTTGAGTATTGTACTACATACAGGTCTGGAAGCCTCATTTTAGGAAAGATGTAGAGCTGCTAGAATCAGTACAGAGAAGGGCAAAAAGATTAGTGAGTGAAACAAAGGGTTACTGTTACTAAGAAAGGCTTAAGTTCTGCATATTGCAGCATCTGAAGACGAGGCACCTGCGAGGTCATCTGATTGAGGTGTAAAAGGCCTTGAATGGTTTGAGCAAGCTCAATGCTGATGGGATTCTTCCTCTTGTTCAGATTCCACACCTGAGGGGGCATAAATTCAAATTTAGGAAAGACAGTTGTAGAGGAGATGTGCAGAAATTTGCCTTTAGCCAGCAAATGGTTGATTGCTGGAATATTTAGCATTAGCATTAATTAAGGCATACAATACAAGAAAGCAAGCTTATGCAGCATCAGCCAAAAAAAAATTTCCCATTTCACCCATCCATTCACTCGAAATTCCTGTATAGCTCAGCCTTAAATTTATTTAAACTATCAACTTCCACAACACAAGATGGAAGTCTGTTCCAGCAACAACCCTGGCAACCTTTGTATCATCTGCAAACTTTCCCATCTGCCATTGTGGAAGTTGACAGCTTAAATAAATTCAAGGCTGTACTAGACAAACTTAAACTTTTGGAGTGAATGGATGGGCGTTTTTTTTTTTTTTTTCTTTTCTTTTGATGATGCTGTATAAGCTTGCTTTCTTGCATCATATGCCTCTGCTAATGCTAATGCTTTCTAAAACATTCAAGAATGTTCCGGAATGTTCTAGAATATTGTTACGTGCAAAAGAAAGGTTAGGATGTTTCTGGAAGGTTCGAAAACATTCCAGGGAGTTCAGTGGGTTCTGCACCAAGTAGGCATTTTCATATTTCAAAAAGAGTATGTGTTTCAGAGAGCGAGTGGTGAACAAAGTGAACAAATGCTTTAATGAATTAGTGTTTTGTAAATAAGTGTTGTGTACATTAGTGTAAATCATGAACTGTATTTAAATTAGAAATAAAAATCTACAATTTCTTAATTGTGTTCTTATGTCTGTGTAACTCAACTGTACATGAAATATTGTCGCGTTCTTGCTGAAATAAGCCTGATAGCTTTTGCTACATTTGTAGAGAAGTGGTATTAAATTTGCAGCGGAAGCCACTGTCGCAACCTGTGATAAAAGCATATGAACTCTATTTTGGATGTGAAGCCGAAGATCAAGATAAAGCATAGGCTTCAAAGATTCCCTGTGGCTCATGTTCACGAACATTAACAGGCTGGCTTAGAGGTAGCCATAAATCAATGCCTTTTGCTGTTCCGGCAATATGGCGGGAACCTTGAGACCATGTAAAAAACTGTTACTTTTGCATGGCCAATATTTCTGGTTTTTCTGTATAAAGTAGAGTATTTCAACATACCATTTACTATAACTGGATAGATACTATCTACCACAGGTGCCTTTTTGAGCATAAAATTTGCATTATTTATAAAATAATACAGGTTAAAAAAAAGTTTAAAAATGACAATTTAAATTAAATTCAACAATTCCATATATAGACTATTATCAGTTTAAATAGTCCATGTAATTAAAGTAAAGCTCACAGAATCTTTATGTAAAGAATTCCCTGATTATAGAATGAGGTGGATTGACAAAAGAGATAAGCTTCTTGTGACTAAACTTGACAAGATAAGTGTTGTAATGTGAATCCATATCAAATGTTGTCAATATGGATAAAGATAGGATACAAAGGCTATAAAAACAGATACCATCACATATATGGAGGTGTGCCTCAGTTATGCTGTCCATATAATTCAAACATTACATTGAAAGTGATACTCTCAGAGTAATTTTGACTGAAATATCTCTGCTCTGCCTAACACTATTAGTTAACAATGAAAATAGCTAGAATCAATTAAAATGTACTGTTCTATTTGGAAGTTATTCATTATAAATTTCAGAAAGAGACTCTTCCAGGAAAAAATTACACTTAGATACTTTGAGAATCCAACTAATCAATCCACAAACAAACAATACAAATGGCAATAGAAACTACTGACCTGCTTTTCCCACAAAATCCGCTATGACAATGTTCTATAATATTTTCACATCCACTGCACACTAAATTTACTGAAGAATACCTGAAGCACACTGCTATTTTGTGATTATGGTGACCCACACTGAAAGATGTATGGTGTTTGGCTGTCAGAGGGCTTAATGACACATAGTCAACTGGGGCTAAAATTTGCAATACAAGCACTTGGAACATGTCTGTTTCACCATTATTTTTCCATGTTGTGGATTCAAGCATACAATGAAAATGTTTATTCATTTAACTGGATTTTAGAGTATATAATGTAGATTAGCAACTTTGAAGGGGAAAACAAGAGATGAATGCAATGGTGTCATTGTTGTTTAAGAGTTCTCCACTGGTGGAATTCTATAGCAATCTATGTACAATCTTGAAGACTTGCTGGCTTTCTGTCACAGCCACAGTGCCATATCACACTACTGCAGCTTATGCAACTGCACCAAAGCCCTACGTTCATGGAAGCCCAAAAAGAAACCAGATAAAATTTTGTGGACCAATAACGAAATGTTGTACCATGCCCTAAGCATACGATAGTGCATCACTAATTCTGTGTTATATGCCACATACTCTGTGAGTATATGTTAAACTGTTTGGGCTACACAACAGGGCTCGCAAGGTGAGGCATAACTTGAAGTTACAGTAGTACATTATGCATATGGAATGCTGAAAGGATGTCTGGAGGTATTCCTGATTCATTTTCTATTACTCCTACATGGCATCTTTTACCAACAAAATTTGATATCCTGCTTGTCTTTCATAAGGGAGATTACATTAAAACTTGCCTAATTTGCTATTATATTAGCTGCTGAAAATGTTTTGCCAATTTTACCGCTTCTAAGATGGTCAGTGAATCTGTTTAGATTATGCTTTTTATTATCTAAATTATTATAAAAGTCTTTAACCTTTATATAGAGGGTACAGACTTTTGGATTCTAAATAATTTAATTATTATAATAATGACTTCATTTACTTAATCATTAATTAAATAAATTCATAATTGCTTCCACTGCTAGAGGGAGAATGCATTTTGGATCAGCTATTAGGTTAAGACAATTTTCCAACAATCTAAGTATTGCTTGACAGTACACTGCAGCACTGTACTGTCATCAGTGTCATTAACAACCCTGCCAACCTTCGTATTGTCTGCAAACTTGGACATTAAGCCTGATATACCATCATCAATATCATTCATAAATACAGAAAACAATAATAGACCCAACACTGAACCCTGAGGGACTCCACTAATAACATTAGTACACGAAGGGCAGTGTCCATTGATTACCACTCTTTGTCTTCTCCCACTCAACCATCCCTTTATCCATAGCAGCAATTTGCCTCTAATGCCACACTGCTCCAATTTGTGCAGCAGTCTTCCATGTGCAACAGTATCAAAGGCTTTTCTAAGATCCAAATATATGATATCAAAGTTATTCTTTGCATCCAGTTCCTTTGTGACTACATCATAGTATCCAATCAAATTAGTCAGACAAGACTTCCCCTTAACATACCTATGCTGTGTCCGAGCTATAACTGAAGTCTTTTCTAGATGATCCTGCAATGCTTCTTTAACCAGTGCCTCCATTAATTTCCCTGGAATAGAAGTTAAACTAACAGGTCTGTAATTACCTGTGTCTCCCTTTGATCCTCCTTTGTGGATTGGGGTCACATTTGCACATCTCCAGTCCAGGGAAGCTCTCATAATTATGGTTAAAGGTTTGCTTACTTCCTTTGCTGCCTCCTTTAATATAATTAGATAGATTCCATCCACCCCAGGTGCCTTTCTTATGTTTATCTTCAACAATTTCTCCTCTACTTTACTCTCAGTTATTACAAGATATTATTACATTGATATTATTATCAATGTATATTACAAGATATTGCTATTTTATAGTTATCGTCATAATTTTCTGATTTGTGTTTTTTGTGTGTATAACTTTTAGAGATGGCTACAAACCTTCAAAACATGTGCAGAAAATGTAATCAACTGTTAAAAATTCAAGAATTTATGCCATGGTTGTCTTTCTGAATTATAGGTGCTCTCTTGAAGAGAGCACCTATAAGGCAATGACTAAATCTAAGAAAATACACTGGCACTGCTCCTTTTGTCAAAACGAAAAGAAAGAATGTAAAAATAAAGAGACAGATGAATTGTAATTCATATGATTTTCAACACACAGTGTGTCAATTTAGTATCACTCTTATTTAAAAAAAAAAAATTCATCTATTTGATTTGTTACACAAAATAACCCCTATTAAAAATGAGCTACAGGAATTAAGCAATCCATCTCTTTCGTGTCTGATAACTTTGATAGCATTCACAATATATATCATTACTACAACACAGTGCTTCTATAAATAAAAAATTAACCACCATTGATTCTTTGCTAACAATAAAAGGTTAGAATATACTAAAAAAACAATTAGTTATTAATAACACTGAAATATCTGGCTTGAACATTAACAATAATCTTAATCTTGAACATGTGATACAATCTAATTTTCTGTTAAAAATTACAAATGAGAAGAATGATATCATACATTAATATACAATAACAAATAGGAGAAACCCTAAAAAGGAGAGAGATTCTTATTATATTATTGACAACGTTTTGTCAAAGTCTGATTATAAGATTAGACGATCTTTAACATACCTCAAATGAAATTGTATTTAAGGTTTTTAATATTCAATGGGTCAATTTTATAATTAACTGTATGTTTAGTCAACTGTATAAAAATAATTTGTTGATAAGAATTTTAAATCCTTAATAAGTTTATGATGTAATCGAATTGTTAATATCTAATAAATATTGCACTATATGTGTAATATTATTATTAAATTCTTTCCACATAAATATTTAATTGTCTCAGGAATATCTTTATTTTCCAAATTCTTTTTATGTTGAAGCCATGCTGTCCTCAGATTTGAAGGGAGGGAAATGGCTACCTTACTTGCATGGTTTTTTGTTAGAAAAGAGATGATATAAAATAGTGATGAAATTAATACATTACTTGCAGTGGTGGGGGGGGGATGAGTTTAGTTTAAATGCAGGTAGTAGTACCTTAAGTTTAGATTATATATGTAGTAGTAGTACCTTAAGTTTTCCAAAAAAAAGTAGTAAAATTATAGAAGAGATATTTTTGCAGTGCTAAAATATATTTATTCTTTAAAGTCATTATTCTGAATAGATAGAGAAATGAGAAAAAAAGTAATACAAAAAAGTAAAGTAAGTACAAATAAAACCTTTGCCTAAGACTTCCACTCCATAGGGAAGGTCCTAAAAATTTGACTTCCAATATCCACAATTTGTGACCTCACATCCTTAAGTTAAGAGGGTTTACTCATTCCCTGCTGTCTGGTCTGGCAATCTTTCCCCAGACAATACCAGAGACTCCAAAAACAACACTGAAGGATTTATTTCTACATGTACTGTTTGAGATGCAAACTGTATTTGCAAAGTATATATGCAGTTAAGAAAAATCAAATATAAATATTTTTTGATAGGGAATGAATGAAATCTTCAAATGTGTATGGAGTTAATAAAAGTTGTTTATGAAGTGGGAAGAGAGCAAATAGAATAAGAATCAGTTGTCTTCTGTTGCACTGTTCTCCCTTAAGGAAACCTTCCGTGAAAGTGTATAAGACAAAACCGTAGGACTCAGTAGATGCCAACATTAGGCTGCTGTGGAGCAAACACTCCAGTGAAACTGACATTGAGAGACATTCAGCCAACGTTTGCACCTCAAAGTGTACATGTGGAAATTTATCCTTCAAAGAGCCATTTTCAGAGTCTCTGTTGCTGTCCATGGAAAGCTGCCAGGGAACAAGCAAACGTCCTTAATTTAAGGTCAGATCACTCACTGTCAATACAGGTAAGACTTTGATGGACCCTCCTGTAGTGCAAGCTTAGACAAAGGTTTTATTTGCAATTACATTGCTTTTTGTATTTCTTTTTTTTTTTTTTTTTTTTTTTTTTCTGTATTCAAAGTGACTTTGTGACTTTAAAGAATAACTTATTTTAGCACTGCAAAAGTATCACTTTCATAATTTTTACTACTTTTTTTTTTGACCCAATTAAGACAGGTACTGACAGAGGCAGCATAAGGGAAGACTAAAGGGCTATAGTTCTCCTTATGATCGAAATAATGTGAATTTTTTTTACTGTCACATGACAATCAGAGCTTAATTGGAATGCTACATTAGCTCCTCCCCCACTTAGAAAATTCTGGAACCTATATAATCTATTATCAGTAACTTTTTAATTAACTTGTTTTTTCCCACACTAATGTAATAAGTTGGAAAAATCTTATAAAAGTAAATGACTCACTCCAATACGGAAATCTTTCACACAATTAATGCAATTTATAAAGACTTATTCATGAGGCTTTTGCCCTAAACTTCCTTAGGTGGTGTAAGATTAAATATAATAATAATAATTAAATAATGGACTTGTGGGTATATCTTATAATAAAGGGCAGCTCCTAGAACATCAGTTCAAGGAGCTGCCCTTTATATCAACTCTGCCTCATGTCTCTATGAAGAACCGTACCACTATAAAACAGCCAAATATGTGATTTAGTATGGGTTTATGTAAATTGTAAGTGCGTTGTGTTGTGTTCACAGGAAAGTGGACCAGTCCCAGTATAGAATGTATTAATATTAGCAGAGGCATATTATGCAAGAAAGCAAGCTTATACAGCATCAGCCAAAAATCCTTCCCATTTCACTCATTGATTCGCTCCAAACGTTTTTCCAATACTTCCTTGAATTTCTTTAAGCTATCAACTTCCACAACAACAGATGGAAGTTTGTTCCAGCAATCAACTACCCACTGGCTAAAGGCAAATTTCCACACATCTATTCTACAACTGCTTTTCCTCAGTTTATGCCCCCTCAGGCCTGTAATTTCAGCAAGAATCCCATCAGCATTGAGCTTGCTCAACCTATTCAAGGCCTTATACACCTCAATCAGATCATCTCGCAGGTTCCTAGTCCCAAGATGCTGCACAATTTGCAGAACTTCAGCCTTTATTCATAAGAGCACCCCTTTGTTCCCCTGACCAGTCTTGTTGCCTTTCTTTCTACTCGTTCTAGCAACTCTACATCCTTCCTAAAATAAGGTCTCCAGACCTGTATACAGTACTCAAAGTGTGGTCTAACCGTTGCCTTATACAAGGGGATAATCACCTCCTTTTCCCTACTAACAAAATTCCTGTATATCATTGACAACACCCCATGAGCTGCTCTGGTAGCCTGTGTGCACTTCTCAGAAAACTTGAAATCTGACTGCACACTTACCACCATATCTTTTTCATTCTCCATTACCATGAGCCTAGTACAGCACAGTTGGTGTGTTTCTCTGGGATCACTGCTACCCATATACAGTACTTTGCATTTGCCAAGGTTAAACTTCAGTTGCCTCTTCTCAGCCCATCTGCCCAACTTTTCTAGATCCTGTTATAGTAGCACACTGTCATTAACAACCCTGCCAACCTTTGTATCATCTGCAAACTTGGACATTAACCCTGATACAACTTCATCAATATTACTGATAAATATAGAAAACAACAATTGGCCCAGCACCAGACGCTGGGGAACTCCACTAATAACATTAGACCATTGATTACCACTCTGTCTTCACCAACTCAACCATACTTTTATCCATTTTAGCAACTCACCCTTAAAGCCATACAGCTCCAATTTGTACAGTAGTCTTCCATGTGCAACTATATCAAAAGCTTTCCTGAAATCCAAGTATATGAAATCAAAATTATTTTGTACATCCAGTTCCTTTGTGACCACATCATAGTACCCAATCAAACTTGTGAGACAAAACTTCCACTTAATAAATCCATTCTGTGTCTGAATTATTACTGAACTCTTATCTAAAAGATCCTGCAATGCTTCTTTAACCAGTGACTCCATTATTTTCTCTGGAACAGAAGTTAAACTAACAAGTCTGTAATTATTCATGTCACCCTTTAATCCTCCTTTTTCAATTGGAGATACATTTGCACATTTCAAGCCCTTGGGAACCTCGCCAGAGTCCGAGGATGCTCTCATAATTACGGCTAAGAGTTTGCTTACTTCCTTCGCTGCCTCCTTCAATATAACTGGATAGATCCCGTATACTCAAGGTGCCTTTCTTATGTTTAACTTCAACAATTTCTCCTCCACTTTGCTCTCAATTATTACAAAATCATTTGGCTGCCTGTTACAGTTTAATAAGCTTCTGTCCTCCACTTCCCTACAGAATTCCTCATGTGTGAATGAGATGCAAAACACTCATTCAGTTTGTCAGCTGCCTTGATATAGAACCATAGATATCAAGTGTACCAATCTGATTCATCCCCTTCGTTCTATAGTTTATATAAGTAAAGAAGTCATTGCTGTTATTCTTTGCATCCTTTGCCAAAGATTTCTCATAATCTGCCTTCGCTTGTCTAACCTCCTTTGTTACTTGATTACAGACTAGCTTATATCTACCATTGGCTTCCGTGTCAACTGATAAATTATATGCATCTCATGCATTTTTCTTCTCTGCCACGAGTCTCATTAGTTCATCTGACATCCATTTAGTTATAAACCTTGAACAGTATTTCTTAGTTGATATGAAAAGCCTAGTATCTTCCAAAATTAATTCCTTAAATGCTTCCCATTTAGAATTTGCTGCTGGTACATCATCAGCTTAAAAACTGTCTGAGGCCACTGTAGTCACCTTTACGAAAGCAAAACCCTTCCCTTGACATGACATTAGTTACATCTTTAAGTGATTCCCACATCAGTACACTGTGATCACTGCCACCTAGTGATTCCTTTATCTGCAAATTCTTAATGCATTAATAATCACTGCTAATAATCAGATCAAGAGTATTACTCCCTCTGGTTTGCCTTTCGAACATGTTGCTGAAGAAAACAGTCATCCAATAAACCCACAAAAGTCTTGCTAGTGTGCGAGTGACCAATCCACAAGTTCCAGTCAATATCTGAAAAGTTAAAATCCCCTTTTATAAGACATTCTGATTTACCGGCCTACTCTATTTCTCTGCACAATTGCTCATTATACTCATCAGATTCATTAGGCCTATAACACACACCTAATCTCATTCTCCCTTTCCCATTGTTTATGTCACACCACACTGACTCAACATTGCATTGCCCACCAATGTCAATTGGATGCACTTCCTTAGATTTCGTGTTTCTTAACTAACAGCATAACCTCCTCTCCTGTCCTGTCTATCCTTTCTGTACACATTGTACTCCCCAAATTCCAATTCTGCACTGCTTATATCCACGTGGCACCACATCTCTGATATCCCAACAATATCTGCTTTTGATGTCTTGACCAGCACTTCAAATTCATCAAATTTATTTATTATACTCCTAGCATTGGTGTACATGCAAGTATACATGCACCTATTCTTACTCTTAGTTACTCCAACAAAACCCATGTATTTACTTGTTCCATGATAACTCGTTTTTTATTTATAACCTGTGTCTAGCCTGCAAGTTGTTGCATATTACACCTAGACTACCCAGAACTCACTCTTTTCTATATTACTAATTTCAACTTCAATATACATCCAAAGTATTGTCCTACAAAGGACTAGTCCTATCTGTTGCTGTAGCCATAATTAGAAGCTTAATATGCATAGGTATGGAAAGCATTTAAATTTTGAGTTTTCTATCAACACAGGTTCTTGACCAAGAGAAATTATCCAATTTGAGCTTCAAATTCAGGCCTTACCTCTTCATAATAAGCACATTCATACAAAACGTGACTCCAAGTCTCAGCTTCCTCACAAAAACAAAGGTGTATGATGTAGTCCAAATTTGTGTATTTTGTCATTCAGTGAACCATGGCCAGTAATGAAGACAGGAGTGGCCAACTTAATTTGTGATGCGATTTACTTTTTCCTTCAAAATATGCAGTGATCTACCATCTCAAAAATTTCATTGCACAAGGTGCACAAATCAAGGGATGACTGTATATTTAAAATTCGTCGTGATCAACTGATATTAAATTCGCGATTGACTCGTTGGCAACCCCTAATATAAGAGATGTTCATACTTATAGAGAACCCCAAATTACACCTTTTATTCATCATGAAAGTGACCTCTGGAATGAATTTCTTAGTTACTAAACCATTTGCTGATGTGTCCCACCTTGTTTGCCATATATTGACAAGCTCGTTCCAACATCTACTCCTCTCTATTTTAACATCTTGATGTATATCTATTGCAATTCCCATATATTCTGTAGGAATCTGCTTTCATATTCATTAACACAAGCCTCAAAAAACGAGAAAGAGATCAAGATTATATATACATATTTATATATATATACACAGAGAGATTCAGGAAGAATAGTAAATATTTTGGGAGGTTGTAGTATCGATTATTCTGAGTAAAAAAGTTCATATAAACATGTGTCCAATAATCAATGGATACGGAGATACAGCTGTTCGAAAATAGCATGCACAGCTCCCTGAATCAGATGTTAGCAAGAAAGAGTTAAAACCTGACACTGTTTGGTGTTAGAAGTATTGTTAAGAATGCTGCACATCTTCACACATGCTGAATATGCCAATATGGTGTTTGTCTACAGTTTTTGTGGTGGAGGTGCTACTGCTGCGTATAGAGAATACTGTCAACGGTTTCTAACTGCAGAATACCAGATTCAAAAGTGTTTACTAGTGTTTGCACTAAACTGTGTGAAACTGGAACAGTTCCCAGCGCTCATATTTCTACTGAACATGCAAATGAATAAAATGTGGATGAAATAGAACACATTCTTTAGTCTGTAGAACATAGTCCTACTATTAGCACACAGAGGAATTTCTACGCATATCGATGTTCCACAGACAAAAGTATGACGAACATTACATGAGCACGACTTGTATCCATTTCACATACAGCAGGTGCAACACCTTCAACTAGGATATGACACCCAGCGATTGAAATTTTCTCGGTGGGTAAATGCTAATCGCTGATTAATTCGATTTATACTGTTCAGCAATGAAACTACTTTCACCCATGATGGTATCAACAACACCCATCACTCTCATAGGTGGTCAGACAAAAATCCACATGCCACTGTAAAAACAAATTTTCAACATCGCTACTCTGTAAACGTGTTATGCAGTATCATTAACAATCAGTTGATTGGGCCTTTTGTGTTACAAAATCATCTCACAGGGACCCCCCTTACCTAGAATTTCTGCAAAACAAACTTCCATTACTATTAGAGGATATCCCTTGGCTACAAGGATTGTTACATACTTTAATCATGATGGAGCTCTTGCACATTATACCCATCTGGTGATACAATATCTAAATCGAACTTTCCCTGAACAATTGGGGGGATACAAGGACTAATAGATTAACAGTAGCCGCTGGCAGAGGTGAAAGTGATTCTTGCACTGCTTCTATTGGAATGAGCAGCAGCCTGGAAAATAAGATGCAGGACATTTCACAACTGCTAGGAGTCATTGGGGTACAAGTAAACACATGGGTTGTGTTAGGGTAGATTATATTGTGTGTACACCAATGTTAGGAGTTTGGTAAATAAATTTGATGAATTTGAGGTATTGCTCAAAACATCAAACACAGATATTGTTGGGATATCAGAGACGTGGTATAAGTATAAGTAATGCAGAACTGGAATTTAGGGAGTACAACGTCTACAGAAAGGATAGACAGGATAGAAAGGGAGGAGGGGTTATGCTATTAGTTAAGAAACACATAAAATCCAAGGAAGTGAAGCCAGTCGACATCGCTGGACAGTGCAGTGTCGAGTCAGTTTGGTGTGACATAAGCATTGGGGGATCAAAATTGAGAGTAGGAGTGTGCTATAGGCCTAATGACTCTGATGAGTATAATAAGAAACTGTACAGGGAAATAGAGTGGGCCAGTAAATCAGAGTCTTATAATGGAGAATTTTAATTTCCCAGATATTGACTGGAATTTGTGGGTTGGTCACTCACACACTAGCAAGGCTTTTGTGGATTTATTGGATGATTGTTTTCTAAATCAGCATGTTCGGGAGGCAACTAGAGGGAGCAATACTCTTGATTTGATTATCAGTAATGATTCTTCATGCATTAAGAATCTGCAGATACAGGAACCACTATGTGGCAGTGATCACAGTGTGCTGAAGTGGGATTTACTCAAGGAGATAACTACCATCAGGGGGTAAAGGGAAGGGTTACTGATTTCGTAAAGGCGACTACGATGGTCTGAGACAGTATTTAAATTCTATACAGTGGGACCAACTGATGATGTTACCAACAGCAAACTGAAAATGGGAAGCATTCAAAGAAATTATCTTGGAAGCTACTAGGCTTTACATACCAACTAAGAAATATTGTTCAAGGTTCAGGCCTAAATGGATGTCAGATGAACTAATGAGACATATGGCAGAGAAGAAAACTGCATGGGATACATATAAATTAACATGTGACACAGATGCCTATGATAGATATAAGTTGATCTGTAACCAAATTACAAAGGAGGTTAGGCAGGTGAAGGCAGATTACGAAAAATCTTTGGCAAGGGATGCAAAGAAAAACAGCAAAGAGTTCTTTACTTATGTAAACTTTAGAAGGAAGGGGATGAATCAGATTGGTCCACTTTATATCGATGGTTCAACTGTTCATGATCCTGCTCAGGTAGCTAACAAACTAAATCAATATTTTGCATCTACATTCACACATGAGGAGTTATTCAGGAAGGGGAATGCCACAGATGAAGTAAACATTGGCAGTGAGCTAGATGATCTTGTAATAATTGAGAGTAAAGAGGAGGAGAAATTGTTGAAGATAAATACAAGAAAGGCACCTGGGGGGGGGATGGGATCTATCCAGTTATATTAAAGGAGGCAGCAAAGCAACTAAGTAAACCCTTAGCCATAATTAGGAGAGCTTTCTTGGACTCAGGGGAGGTACCCACAGACTAGAGATGTGCAAATGTAACCCCAATTCACAAAGGAGGATCAAAGGCTGACACAAGTAATTATAGACCTGTGAGTTTAACTTCTGTTCCAGGAAAATTAATGGAAGCACTGCAGGATCATCTTGACAAGAACATCAGTTATAGCTCAGACACAGCATGGTTTTGTTAAGGGAAGGTCTTGCCTGACCAATTTGATTGGATACTATGATGTAATCACAAAAGAATTGGATGCAGGGAATAACTTTGATATTATATATTTGGATCTTATAAAGGCTTTTGATACTGTTGCACATGGAAGACTGCTGCACAAATTGGAGCAGTGTGGCATTGGTGGCAAATTGTTGCTATGGATAAAGGGATGGTTGAGTGGCAGAAGACAGAGAGTGGTAATTAATGGACAATGCTCATCGTGGACTAATGTTATTAGTGGAGTCCCTCAGGGTTCAGTGTTGGGTCCATTGTTGTTTTCTGTATTTATACATAATATTGATGATGGTATATCAAGCTTAATGTCCAAGTTTGCAGACGATACAAAGGTTGGCAGGGTTGTTAAGAATGCTACTGACGCTATGCTGCTGCAACAGGATCTGGAAAGGTTGAGCACATGGGCTGAGAGGTGGCATATGAAGTTTAACATTGACAAATGTAAAGTACTACATGTGGGAAACAGCAACACCAGAGCAAAGTATCAACTCTGTGGTACTACACTGACAGTGGTAGAGAATGAAAAGGACCTGGGGGTGATTGTGCTTGTTTGTTTGTTTGTTTTAGGGTTTTATGGCACATTAGCATCTAAGGCTATAATGCACCGGGTGATTGTGCAGGCAGATATGAAGTTCTCTGAGCAGTGCAGACGGGCTGCAAGAGTAGCTCATGGTGTCTTATCAATGATATACAGGAATTTTTCTAGCAGGGATAGGGAGGTGATTATTCCATTGTATAAGGCAATGGTCAGACCGCACCTTGAGTACTATATACAGGTCTGGAGGCCTCATTTCAAGAAGGATGTAGAGGTGCTGGAACGAGTACAGAGAAGGGCAACAAGGTTAGTGAACGGAACGAAGGGTTGCTCTTACGAAGAAAGGCTTAAGTTTTGCAAATTACAGTGTCTGGAGACTAGGCACCGGCGAGTGATCTGATAGAGGTGTACAAAGCCTTGAATGGTTTGAGCATGCTCAATGCTGATAGGATACTGCCTCTTGCTCAGAATAATCACCTGAGAGGGCGTAAATTCAAATTGAGGAAAGACAGATGTAGGATAGATGTGCGGAAATTTGCCTTTAGCCAGTGGGTAGTTGGTTGGTGGAACAGACTTCCATCCCTTGTTGTGGAAGTTCATAGCCTAAATAAATTCGAAATACCTGTCAGCTGGACAGGTATTTTGAATGAATGGAGGGGTGAAGTGGAAGGGTGTTTTTTTTTTGGCTGATGCTGCATAAGCTTGCTTTCTTGCATCATATGCCTCTACTAATGCTAATGCTAATTGATCGACTGCAGTGGTCCCGTTCATTAGCCACCAAGGTCTCCAGACCTCACTCTGTTAGATTTTTGTTTGTGGGGATGGATGAAAAGCGCAGTAAACAAAGAAATGGTGAATACAAACAAAGGACAAATTGCTCGGTCACATTTTGGATCATAAAGGAAAGCGCCAAGATGACCTCAGAAGAACAACACCACAAGAGTTGGAAAGTGCATTGAGGTTGGCAGTGGGATTTTCGAACATTTATTGTGAAGTGAAAAAAATTTGTCAATTATTTGTGTTTTGTATCATTCAAAAAGTCAATAAATACAAACAATAAGTCATTTATCATTCTTCAATACCTCTCTTATAATGGCTTTGTGTGTGCCAGTTTAAAACAGCTATATCTCCGTATCCATTGAGAAGTGGACACATGTTTATATGAACTTTTTTACTCAAAATAATCGATACTATAACCTCCCGAAATATTTACTATTCCTCTTGAATCACCCTGTATATTTTAGAGATATATTAGGATGGTTTATGGACTAGGGGCACTACTAGAAATAGTAGAAATACCCAACGACCATAATGGAATGTAGATAAGCAGATTGGGGAAAAGGCGGAGAAAAGCTGGCAAAACCATAACAATGGAAAAAATCATTAGGCACCTGAAAAATAAAATTAATATATTACCAGTAGTACTTAATGCTACAGATCTGCTGATTTTAACTTCTTCATCAAGGGTCAGCAACCAAAACCAAAGGAAATATAGCAAGAAGTATACATCAACTTCTCACTTACTTACCACTATATTTGATTTGACTTCCGCAAGCACTTTTTCAACTTGGTTTCATTATTTTAACCATGTGCTACATATATTTCATATCAGAAACAGAGGTCTTACTTCTTGCTCTTTTTCCTTTGGTTTTGGCTGCTGACCCTTAACGAAGAAGTTAAAATCATCAGATCTATAGCATTAAGTACTACTGATAATATATTACTTTTATTTTTCAGGTACCTAATGATTTTTTCCATTGTTACTACTTCTGGTTTTTCCAGCTTTTCTCTACCTTTTCCCCAATGTACTTACACACACACACACACACACAGGTTCTCCACCTAAATTGGGGAATATTTTCTGGTTCTCTGCAGTATATTTAAGGTTGAGAAACACTACTGTATAAATAAGTTATACAGCAGTATAATAAATTATACAATTGTTATACTGCATAATAAATATTATACAGTATAACTAAAAACGGAAAAACAAGGTCCTATTGGAAGACGTAGACTTCTGTAGCTGCTGCAAGCCGATAAGTTTTCACTGAAATTTTATCGTATTTTTGATTATTTAGAGTATTAATTTGTGTTTTACAAACAGATTAAATAGGCTTAGTGGCATTTTTTTTTTTTTAAATTTAGCTAGTTATAAGCTAGTTTAATTTGTAAGTTATAACTCACTACTCCTACCGTAGCAGTATTTTTGGCGGGAATATTATTAGCCATATGGTACAAGGTAGCCACCAGCCAAAAAAAATTTCTGAGTTACCTGAGAGGGAGAGAGAGAGAGAGAGAAGTAGAAAAGAATCACCAAGAAGAAAAGAATGATGATATCCAGCTCAGGACCCTGGGTGTGCCAAGCCCATACTTACTAGATGTGTGCTTGGCACACCCAGGGTCCTGAGCTGGATATCATGCCCCAGACTAGAGCAGCAAAGCAACTTGCACAAAATAGCCGGAGTGCTGTGGCTCAAGGGAGAACCGAAGGGGGCAATTCTCCAATGCATCCCAGCCTAAAGAAATGTGCAACTTGTGAAATGTTTGCAGACCTTTCTGGGACGGGACATGATGTTGCCAAGGGGGGGATGTCTTTGTATGTGCTCGATGTAAGCAGTGTGAAGAAGTTAGGCACTAACTCAGCATTGTTATGGGCCTTTATGAGAGCTTGAAGGACAGGGTAGATGCCCTCAAAAGACTTAAATTGAGGGCCCCATCAAGCTCTCACATCAATGCCATCAGGCAACATGGCAGCAACCTTCAGGGCAGAATGCACTGGTCCCACAGGAGCTAGTTATTGTTGGTAACTCTATTGTGAGGGAGATGGAAAATATATTGTGCAAAAAGTATAGGTGGATTAGGATCATGGTATGTCTGCCAGGGACAAAAGTTGAAGTTGTAGAGCAGATATTTTTTAAGGGCACAAAGAGAAATATTGTTGTACACGTTGGCACTAATGACATTAAGAGTAGGAGATCTGTAGACTTACTTAACAAGCACAGGTCAATGTTGGAAAAAAGTTGCAAATTACGGTTATATTTGAAAGTCTGCAATTCTGCCAAAACATGATAGGAAGGAGTATATGATGAGAACCTTGTCGATCAATTTGGCCCTGGAGAGATTTTGCACTGCTCATGGGGTAGAATTTTCTCAGTGTGGCCTCTGCTTGATAACAGGAGAGTGTTTCCACAGAGATGGGATACACTTAAATAGAAAGGGAATTTTCTTAAATAGAAAACTTAAATATTTGCTGATGCTATCGAGGCAGTGTTAGGTGGGTCAGAAAGCTGCTAGGTTGGATGGATTCACAGACTAAGAGATTAACGGTAGTCACAGGCAGAGGTGAAAGCGATTCTTGCACTACTTCTATTGGAATGAGCAGCAGCCTGCAAAGCAAAGTAATGTACTGAGGATTTCAAGGGCTGCTGGGAGTTATCATGGAACAAATAAATACAAGGGTTGTGTTAGAGTAACTAAGAGTAAGAATAGGTGCATGTATAGTTGCATGTACACCAATACTAGGAGTATATATAATATATAATAAATAAATTTGATGAATTTGAAGTGCTGGTCAAGACATCAAAAGCAGATAGTGTTGGGATATCAGAGATGTGGTGCCACACAGATATAAGCAGTGCAGAATTGGAATTTGGGGAGCAGAATGTGTACAGAAAGGGAGGAGGGGTTATGCTGTTAGTTAAGAAACACAAAATCTAAGAAAGTGCTCCAATTGACATTGGTGGACAATGCAATGTTGAGTCAGTGTGGTGTGACATAAACAATGGGAAAGGGAAAATGAGATTAGGTGTGTGTTATAGGCCTAATGAATCTGATGAGTATAATGAGCAATTGTGCAGAGAAATAAGAGTGGGCCAGTAAATAAGAATGTCTTATAAAAGGGAATTTTAACTTTTCAGATATTGACTGGAACTTGTGGATTGGTCACTCGCACACTAGCAAGACTTTGTGGGTTTATTGGATGACTGTTTTCTTCAGCAACATGTTCAAAAGGCAAACCAGAGGGAGTAATACACTTGATTTGATTATCAACAGCGATTCTTCATGCGTTAAGAATCTGCAGATAAAGGTTAGTTATGTTAGTTATTTTGGTTTTTAGGAGCATTAGCAACTAAGGCCATATTGCTCCGGGATATGCGGTGATCATTCCCTGACCTTTCCGCATCCTCCGTATTTGATGGTGACGGGCTCGAACCCCGGTCTAATCAAGAAGCGTGTGCTACGCACTGCTGCTCCTTCCCACCTGGCTACGGAGGCGCCACAGATAAAGGAACCACTAGGCGGCAGTGTAGTGATGTGGGATTTACTTAAAGATATAACTACCATCAGGGGTAAGGGGAAGGGTTTTGCTTCTGTAAAGATGACTACAGTGGTCTCAGACAGCTTTTAAATTCTATACAGTGGGATGAACTGATGATGTTACAAATGATGAATTATAAATGGGAAGCCTTCAGGGCCTTAAGCTTGGAGAATACTAGGCTTTTCATACCAACTAAGAAATACTGTTCAAAGTTTAGACCTAACTGGATATCAGATGAATTAATGCGTCTTGTGGCAGAGAAGTAAAATGCATGGGATGCACATAAATTATCAGGCAACACAGAAGCCTATGGCAGATATTAACCCCAGGGGCCCACATCTGGTGAATATGGGCTTGGCACACCCAGGGTCTTGAGCTGAATGTCATCATTCTTCTCTTCCTTGGTGATTTCCTTTTATTTCTCTCTCTCTCTCTCAGCATAAGCCTCAGGCTTCCTTGCACCATATAATAATAAATAATAATAAGCTAGTCAGTAATCAAGTCACAAAGGAGGTTAGGCAAGCAAAGGCAGATTACAAGAAATCTTTGGCAAAGGATATAAAGAAAAACAGCAGAGTTCTTTACTTATGTAAACACTAGAAGGAAAGGAATGAATCAGATTGGTCCACTTAACACAGACAGTTTGACTATTGATGATCATACTCAGGTAGCTGATAAACTGAATGAGTATTTTGCATTTACATTCACACATGAGGAGTTATTCAAGGAGTGGAATGCCAGAAGTTTATCAAACTCTAACAGGGAGCTAAGTTATTTTGTAATAATTGAGAGCAGAGTGGAAGAGAAATTGTTGAAGTTAAATATAAGGAAGCACCTGGAGTGGATGGGATCTATCCAGTTATATTAAAGGAGGCAGCAAAGGAGGTAAGCAAACCCTTAGCCATAATTATGAAAGCTTCCTTGAACTCAGGGGAGGTCCCCATGGACTGGAGGTGCAAATGTGTCCTCAATTCAAAAAGGAGATCAAAGGGTGATATGGGTAATTACAGACCTGTTAGTCTAACTTCTGTTCCAGGGAAAATAATGGAGTCACTGATTAAGGAAGCAATGCAGTATCATCTAGATAAGACTGTAGTTATGGTTCAGACACAGCATGGGTTTGTTAAGGAGAAGTCTTGTCTGACAAATCTGATTGGATACCATGATGTAGTCACAAAGGAATTGGATGCAAAGAATGATTTTGATATCACACACTTGAATTTTAGGAAAGCTTTTGATACTCTGACACATGGAAGACTACTGTACAAGTTGGAGCAGTATGGCAATAGGGGCAAGTTGCTACGATGGATAAAAGGATGGTTGAATGGGAGAAGACAGAGAGTGGTTATCACTACTCTTCATGGTCTAATGTTATTAGTGGAATTCCCCAGGGTTTGATGCTGGGCCCATTGTTGTTTTCAGTATTTATCAATGATATTGATGAAGGTATATCAGGGTTAATGTCTAAATTTGCAGAAGATATAAGGTTGACAGGGTTGTTAATGATAGTAAAGATGTAGAGCTGCTGGAAGAGTAGAGAAGGGCAACGAGATTGGTGAGTGAAACAAAGGGTTTGTGTTACCAAAAAAGGCTTAAGTTCTGTAAATTGCAGCTTCTGAAGACTAGGCACCTGCGAGATGATCTAATTGAGGTGTATAAGGCTTTGAATGGATTGAGCAAGCTCAATGCTAATGAGATTCTTCCTCTTGCTCAGATTACTCACCTGAGGAGCATACATTCAAATTGAGGAAAGACTATTGTAGAATCGATGTGTGGAAATTTTGATAATTGATAATTACAACAAACTTCCATTTGTCCTAGCAGAGGTCAGCAACCATATAAGTTCAAGGCAGAACTAGACAAACATTTGGAGCCAAATGGGAAGGGTGGGTATTTTTTTTTTTTTTTTTTGTTGATGCTATATAAGCTTGCTTTCTTGCATCATATGCCCTGCTAATGCTATTATTTACAAGGTAAAATGTGAAATTATAAACTATTAGAAATCATTCAGGAAACAAGCCACTATAAAATAAACAGAGGATGATATATATAGAAAATTATAAAATAGTAAAACCAGCTAGGAACCGATGAAATAACATTACATAAAAGCACTAAAATTCACAACCGAGGAACCTCCTTATTAACAGTTATCAACTACAGCAACCAGAAGCACTGACCACTATACAATATGTGAATTATCACATGATACCAGCATGTGAGATAAGGTAGCAAACGATAAGCCTAATAACAACTGAAATTATAAACTTGTTTTATTTAGTTAGAGAGGAAATTAAAGTTGTTTGTTTACTTGACAATATTAAAGCAGACAGAAAATAGTTGTATTCTGTGAACCAGTATTAAACACCGAGAGTCTTCTTTTCGATAATTTCTCCCCACCCCCTCCCCATTAAAAAGGGAAAAAACGAAAACTAAACTTCAAACGTTAGATGGTCTTTGCTTCCCGCTGATTTAAAGCGTTTTGTTGGTAGCAAATAAAAATAAACAAATGAAATGAGTAATCTGAAATGTGATCTAAATAACATCACGTAAGAGTGGCATCCGGCCAGGCCTGTTGAACTTTCTGGGGCCACATTGTACTTTTGGTACCTACACACACTCAGCTAAGTGCGACATATTTATTGTTGATAGAGGGGAGATATTTATTGGGGCATATGTTTATAGAGCGAACGCTATATCCACATGCAGGCAACAAACTAATGCAACACCGACTACCTCGCAAAATCCGATCGACCGCAGACGATCAGCTAGGACCGTCTGGCGGAGCAATGCTACGGCAAAAAGCCAATGCAACCCTCTCGAATACATGGACCACATCACTAGAGGCAGTGACCTTCCCTCGCCCCGCTGACCTCCGCTTCTTTTTTTCTTCAATTCTTTCTTCATATCCCATATCGGTCGTTCCTCGCAGCCTTCTCTACGATATCTGTTTATTATCCAAGAATTAGTCCTCGCGGTAGCACAGTGGTATAATCGAAGTAACCTCCATTCTAAACTTAGAAAATCCAGGGCCTTTTCAACAGTCCTTTTCCGTACCGGGTAAAACGGCCCAGGTTCGAATTCCGTGAATGACGCGAGGAATTTTTTGAGCTTTTTTCACACTTTGACTAAATTAGTCGGTCTCCGGCGAGGATAGCAAGGTTATTTCTCCCAGATACTCGGGTTTTTATTCCAACAAAACAAGCAAATCGACTACAGAATACACGCAAATGGACATTATGCAACCTGGATGGTTAGGATTGTTCTCGGGTAACCCTAATATGACCGACGGGTTGTTTTTTTTATCCAACAATTAGCGTCGTGATATTCGGAGCAAACATGTTATGTTGAAGGCGAACGATAATAAATCGCACGAACGTTTGTGTATCATCGTTAATGTTAATATCTTGTGTATTTGAAAACTACGAGAAGGTTCACTCCTTAAGACTTAAATAATGCCTCTTAGGCGAAAAAGTTTTTAAATTGAGTTAGCATCAAGTTTTATATATACAGTATATATATTTCTAGCGGAAATTTGCCTTAAGCCAGCGGGTGGTTGGTTGGTGGAACAGACTTCCATCCCTTGTAGTGGAGGTTGATAGCCTAAATAAGTTTAAGGCTCAGCTGGACAGGTATTTTGAACGAACAGAGGGGTGAAGTGGAAGTGGGTTTTTTTTTTTTTTTTTGGCTGATGCTGCATAAGCTTGCTTTCTTGCATCAAATGCCTCTACTAATGCTAATGCTAATAAAAAAAATATCTGTCTATTGCTGATGGGAAGTTATGAACAATTAAACTAATGTGCGTTTCCGCCAGATGGCTTGCAATTTTTAAAGGAGTCTCCACGGGGGTTCCTAGGGAATGTGGCGCCCAGGTGCAAATCGCAATTTCCGACCCCCCTTTAAAATTTTCTTCATATGTGTATGTAAGTTTCAGGTTCCCCTTGAACTTTGGCGCCCGGGTGAAGTGTACCCCTGGCATTCTCTGACGGCCCGCCCCTGGGAGTCTCTGATATCTGTGACTCAGCATAAGACCAAAGTCGATGTACACTGAAGAAAACACTAACATTTTGAACAACAACATATGTAATGAATCAAGCACTAGGGTGTTCAAAGAGTTAATGGTTACGATGAATGTTGTGGTGATCTGACACACCATTATCACCAGTCGATTCGTCAGATCATCACAAAAAATAAAGGCCAAAATGTTTTGGGGCAGAGAAGGCCCAATTTTATTTAGAGAAAGATTAGAGAGTCTGACCTAACAAGGAAAGATACATTCAAACACTTCATAAGCTTAATAGGGTTATAAAACAAAAAAGCAATGCTCTAACATGGCACCAAATCACATTACATCACGGTAATGCCAAGCCACATACTGCTCATACGACTCAGATAAAAAAATTTTCTCATTCTAAATATAGCTCGAACCGGCTCCGTCTGATTTTTTCCCCCTATTTGGACGCGTGAAGAGATATGGAAAACATTTTATGAGCGATGAGAATAGGAAAAAGACAATGATAAGCTGGCTTCAACAGCAGGGTTCATCCTTTTACCACAGTGCTTATGCAAGTTGGAAAGAACGGTGGCAAATATGTATTGATAAAAAGGTGGATACATAGAATAATGTATCTGTTGTCTTTACACTTTTTTTTTGGCCAAAGCAGAATTACTTATGGACAGACCCTTATATATAAATATAAAAGCTAAATTCATCACTGAAGAAGTGAAATCAGTCATGGAATCCACGAGACGTCAGAAATGAATAAACTTAGGAGCATGTAAATATCATTTCTCCAAAGAATATTGCCCAAAATTAAGCACCTAACTCCACTTTATCGCCTAGTCCAACAGTTGTGGTATGTGATATCTTGATGTAAAGAAAGCAAGATGTCCAAATTAGGAAACTCAATGTTCAAATTAGGATTGAAAAGAAATGACCGCTCGAGAAAATAATGTACACAGTATCTCTGAGAAAGTGTAGCGAGTGCCTTATCATGGTCTCAGAGGAGGTTGAGGTGAGGCCCTCATTTCGGGAACTTTTTTTTTGTCTATATTGCCGGTTCAGTTTGATGAACTAAAAACAGCTTTACTACTATTACAATAGTCTTCAATGGTAGCACAGTTGGTAGGATCACCGTCCTCCCCACACCGGGTGGAAAAGACTTGAGTTCGAGTTCCGTCAATGACGTAAGGAATTTTTATGGGCCTTTTTCACAACGTGGCTGAGTTAGTCAGCCTCAGGCGAGGAAGCATCATTTTTCTTCGGGAAAGTCGGGCGAACAGAAAATCGACCACAGAACACACACGCAATTTACAGATATACACGGAGCAATATGGCCTTAGCCGCCGATGCTCCTAAAACCCTACTACAACAACTATTACGAGGGAACAGAACACGCTTTTTCCCCCCTATCAGTAGTACTCCTGTTTGAACTAATTCATGCAATCATTTGCACGAATTAATGCAAAGAGGAAAAAATCAAGTGAGTATACTCTTCTCTTCTCTTTTCTAGATGTATCTATTTATTGAATAAATGACACACGTAAAGAAACAAACCCCCTTGCCAAATTCAAACAATACAGGAAGTTGGGAGCATACAGTACATAAAATCACTGAATATTTACACAAATATGTAAAAGTATTTACATAGTTAAAGTAGTAGTAGTAGTAGTGGTGGTGGTGGTAGTAGTAGTGGCATGTGATGCAAGTGTATGAGTTTATGCAGCATCAGCCAAAAAAAAAAAAAAAAAAAAAAATCACACCATTCCCTCCAAATGCCTGTACAACAAAGAGAAAATATACCCAATTAATACAGTCGTATACAGAAGACAAAGCAAGAAATAACGATAAGAACTGAAAAAAAAACAAAAAAAAAAAAAACAAATACATATCATCGAATAAACTTCTCAATGGTCAGTGATAAACAATCAGTTGTATTGCGGGAACTGACTAATGAGAACTTATTCTTTGTTCACCTAAAGATTAAAGAGTTCGTGTGAGGATTATAACATAAAACTAAACAACTGTCTCAAAAAAGAACTGCAGAACTTCATGTGAGTCTTTGCAATCCAGTTTCTAGCAAAACAGTTCGGCGTGAACTTCATAAAGCTGAAATTTATGACAGAGATGCTATTGCCAAGCCACTCGTTACTGATGATAAAGCTAGAAAGGGGATGCAATGGTGTAAGGAGCACAAAAATTGGATACTTTATTGGAAATAAAGTATTCACAGGAAATAAATTTTCACACGAATCATCATTCACACTTTTTCCAACATCAAGGAGAGTTAACGTTTAGCAAATGCCAAAAGGAGCGCATCGTTCTCACTGTCTTGTTCCAACCGTCAAACATGGAGGAGGAGCGACAATAGTTTGGGTAACAATATCTTCGTTTTCTTTGCCCTACATTACCAAAAGGCAGAGTTCGAATCCCGTCAATTTCGCGAGGAACTTTAATGGGCTTTTTGCATTCCGTGGATGAATTAGTCGGTCTCAGGCGTAGATAGCAAGGTCCCCCCCCCCCCACACACAAAAAAACTGTGGTTCTTCATCCAGCAAAACAAACAAATCGACCATAGAACGCACACAATTAACAGACATAAGACAAACTGCACGGCACATGAATTTAAATATTCGGGTGGCCTAATATAATAGTTTAGGTTTTTTTTTTGTCCTATCATTACCCCGAATGGGCGAATTACTGCCACTGATTACCTTGATATTCTGAGCAACCAGTTTTATCGAATGGTGCACACATTGTTTCCCACAAACGATGCCATGTTTCAAGATGATATTTCAATACACACAGCCTGATGTGTCCATCTTAGTTTGAGGAGCATGAAACTGAAGCTAAGCAACTCCACTGGCTGCGCAATCACCAGACAAACGTTTAAAAGCAACAGAAATCGGTTGTTGTTAGGTTTTAGGCGCATCAGCAACTTAGGCCATATTGCGCCATATATATGTCAATTGCGCGAGTTCTGTGGTCGATTTGCTGGACGAAAATACCCGAGTTTCTGGGGGAGAACCCATGCTACCCTCTCTTGAGACCGAATAACTCAGCTACGTTGTGAAAAAGCCCTATAAAAATTCCTCGCATCATCGACGGGTTTCGAACTCAGGTCTTTTCCACTCGGTGTGAGAGGACAACGATTCTACCAACTTAGATGCCCACTAATGCCTAGAGAAATTGAAATCTAATGCCAACAAGTATCTTCTGTTTCCTCAGCCTTCGATCCATGCATGGTACTAAATACTGTAAATTGTAATACCTTTCATGTTTGAAGTTTTCACTAAGAACTCCATACTGCCAAAATTAAAGAGTGCTTACATGTTTCAAAGAATCTTCGACTGATATAATACTTAATAATGTATCGGTCCATTTTTTGTCTTAATGGCCTACCTCGTTGGTTGACTCTGAACTAAATTTTTGATAAGGCGGTGGTATTATTTTCCCTTTCACATTAGTCAATTCAGCTATTGATTACAGAGTCAGGCCCGAAGTCAACGTCAACCCACGTGTTCAATAGAGTTAACGCTGGAGGTCTGTGCAGACCCAACGTAGATTCGGTTGAAATTCGACACTAGCTGATCAATTATGAATGGGCCTAGACAGTTTAATAGGCAGTTCAAAATAAACTGTGGAGTTCTAGTTGTCCCTTGGGGTTGCATGCTATAACTTAACTTTGTGTCTATAACTTGTTGCCTAGTTATTTACTCATTACAAATTAGGTTGTCTGTTAGCAACTCATTATCAGATATATCTATGTTGATGTCTGAATCGATGTTATGTGATAACCACCATCCATGCCATAGAGTCGAGATGTTGGAGAAAAATCCGAACCCTGATTTGTATAAGGGCAATCTCCTTTAGTAAGTATCTAAACTTAAACTTAACCGCGTGCAAATAGGCCGCAAACCGCACTTGATGCCACCGGTCCCACTGTAATCAATATAAGCTGAAAGTACAGCCGAATTGTTGCAGTTAAACCGATGATGGACAACCAACCACATGCCCTCATATGACCCAATACAATACAGTATTCGAAAAGACGGACAAATAGGTAACCCCTTTTCTTACTTCTGGAGGAGGAGGAGTGATTATCCAAATTTACTGACAAACTTGAAAGATCTATTTGTAACCACCGACAGTAAAATCGAAACATCTTTTCAAAATCAATTACCACACATTCGAACAGCCTGACGTAACCTAACCTAATTATCAGATACTCGTGACTAGCACAGTGGGTACGACTTGATACAAGGGCAACTTTTTATCGGCTTAACACAGTGGCTTAATTAGTCTCTCTCTCTCTCTCTCTCTCTCTCTCTCTCTCTCTCTCTCTCTCTCTCTCTCACAGCTAGGCTGCCTCTGCATTTATTGTGAACCGCGTACATGAATTTGAGCTTCAGAAAAGGAAACTCCTGGAACCCGTTACTTCCAATGCTGTGTAACGTTTCTGCAGTGGTATTTGCATTTAATATTTTTATTATTATTATAAAGAAATTTTGATATATGAGTCTCTGATCTGGTGACTGAGACAACAGTTACAAAAACACGTTTTGTAAATACAAGCTGATAATTTAATTTGAGGAATGGTAGCGCCATCGTAAAACCAGTTAAGTTTCGGCAAACTACTGGTGGATGGCTGGAGAGTGTGTTCGAGACCAGTCTGACACTGTTGTAAGTCCTGACATGTTATCTGGTAATTGCAGTGTGGCCTTAAGTAACGTGCTGTTAATATGAACCATTTTATCAAATGCATATTGGAAGACCTGAAGATTGAGCAATATTTTGTTATTCGCTATTGAGTAGAAAAGGCACAGAAGATCGAAAATCTGTAGCCACAATTACCACTTTCAAAGACACCAAGAAATATATTTCGGGAGTGCTTTTACAAGGAGGTTCATCGACCGTCCAAGATGTACATAATTTGAAGATTATTTCGAAACGAAAAGAACATCGGCAAACTTCAGTGACGCAGATTAAAATTAAGGTGGGCCATTCTGCAAATTAAACGATCGACCTGAGTACCTAATAAAAAGAAGTAATCTTTTACCTACTTCTCTTCCTCCCTAAAAAAGTTTTGTGCGATAAGAACTACACTCAGGGCCGAATTTACGTATAAGAAAAATAAGCAGTAGCTTGGGGAGCCCCTAAGCTACTGCTAAAAAAAAATAAAGAGATAATAATAAGTGTATTTTTTAGATCTTTTTAAATTAATCTTTGGGGGGGGACAAAAAATGTTGTGCTTAGGGGCCCCGCAATACCTAAATCCGGCCCTGACTACACCGATATACACCAATGGCAGCCACTGGTGATTTCAGATGGTAGTGAAAAAAAAAAAATAAAACAATCATTAGAATATTACCTTTTTCACAATGTTTAAATCAGCATCTGTGGGTTTATTTATTTATTTACACGTTTCTCACACACAGGGCACACAGACCCTAAATAAAAGTGAGCACGCTAGGAATTACATAAAATACAAAACAGTAGTAATCAATATAGAACTAGAATTAAAATATACCGGTATACAAAATTTACATTAAGAAAACAGAGTAAGGAGCAAATTCTTATAGACAGATGGATTAAGAGTAAAATCAATATTGTAATAATTCATTACTTGAAGGAAACGAAACAGAGGACTACTAAGTAAGTGATGAGTACGAGGAACGGGCATTGAGAAATTAATTTTATAACAAGAATTCAAACGGGGTATAGCTAAAGGTATTTGTTCAAGAAGAGATGTAGAATCGATAACAGAGTTTACGATATTGTAAACAAAACGCGACCCATGATGCAGTTGTCTAGAGTGAAGAGGAATGATTCTGAAGCGACCACAAAGAGCTCCATAATTTCGACAGTGAAAGCCAATGTGATTTCGATAGCATAAGAATTTAATGAATTTAATTTGAATTCTCTCAAGTCTATGAGAAAGATATTCCTGTTGTGGGGACCAGATAATATCACAATAATCAAAAATGGTATAAGGGTTATTATTAAACGTCGCTTAGGTTTGATTTCAGAATATGATTACATTGTATAACTTTAATCATAAAATCAAATATAAATACAAATCGTTAAAAATAAAATAAAATGATTCAGGAAAGCAAGCTTATACAGCGTCAAAAAAAAAAAAAAAAAAAATCATTATAATAAAAATTTCTCCATTGTGTTTGTGCGACGGGAATTGAACCTCAAACCGTTTTCACTTGGAAAAGCCCCAGAATGCATTCGAGAGGGGGGGGGGATAATTTGAAGTTTTATGTTAGTGACAAATGGGCCTGGAGTACTGGGGTCCATAGTTTAACAGATATTTATTTAAAGTATACCCAGTAAAATAAAATAAAATAAAATATTTCCAGAAGCTTTCGGAACTCGTGTCCCTTTCTCAACTGACAGAATTTTTAAATACATTACAAGCAAACTGTGGCACGTTACTCATTCGTCATTGTTGTAGCACGGACGTGTGCTGCCTTGCGCCAGTGATCATCCATCAATAAAACGGTTGTCTCCAGGATTGGATGTATACGCATGCCTTTCTGGCGATTTAATGCCTTAGGGTTGTTCATTATGTTTAGTGACTCTAGCCATAGGCGGTGGCGAAAGTGTCGCGCGTGGTCCACTATCTCAAAGTCGCGCTTGGGGTCAAGATCGTGGTTGGTAGCCCAAAAATGTTCTGCAAGCGCGGACTGGTCAGTTTCGGCAAGCCGGATTGCTCTGTCGTGTTCCGTGAGGCGATCCTGGAGACGTCTCGATGTCTCACCTACGTAGCAACTGTTACAGGCCCTACAGGTGATACGGTACACTACATTGCTGCGTAAGACAGGTGTGACAGGGGTCTTCACACTGGAGACAAGTGAACGTAGGTTCCTACCTGGTAATTGTACACATTTTATGTTGTAACTTCTCAGGATCTTCGAGATACGTCCTGACACTCCTGGATAGTACGGAATGTAGGCGGATGATATGCCGACTTGCTTCGGAGGTCTTGGGTTGGAAGTAAGCTCTTGTGCCTGTAACAAGCATCTGTTTAGTACATGGGATGGATAACCGCATCTGGTTAAGTCCGCCTTCACACGGGAGATCTCGTTACGTCTAATTGTGTCGGTGCTGGAATGGCTCCAGGCCCTGGAGAACAGGGTGCGGGCAGTGCTATTGAGATGGCTTGGAGCGTGGCCGGACCCGTAGTTGGTGAATTGACCGCACCACATGGGTTTGCGGTATACTGAGGTCTCTAGATGTGGGCCTACGCGATGCACTAGCACGTCCAGAAACGGGAGCGAACCGTCCACCTCTGATTCTACGGTAAACTTGATGAAATTGGATAGAGAGTTGAGGTATTCTAGTAGTACCGTTTCAGAACCACGTGGTATTATGGTAAAAATATCGTCGACATATCTACACCACGTTGTAATAGGTGTAGGTGGGTTCTGGTGTATCTGCTTCTCCAGATCTTCCATGGCGATGTTAGCTACTACGGAACTGACAGGGGCACCCATAGCAGTGCCATGTACTTGTTTGTAGAGTGAGTCTTCAAAGGTGAAGATGCTGCTAGAGAGGCATAGGTTGAGGGCGGTACAGATGTCATCAGTGGATAGTGACGTCCTGGATTGGAGGCTTAAGTCGCTCTCAAGGAGCCTTCTGGCGCAGTGCACGGCCTGTTGGACGGGAATCGAGGTGAATAAAGAAACCACGTCAAATGATGCCATGACAGAGTTATCAGGGATTGAAATGTCCTTAATGGTGTTAATGAATTCACTGCTGTTTTTAACGGTGTGAGATGTATTACCTATAAGAGGCGAGAGGAGGCTCGCGATGTGTTTGGACAGTTCATACGTTGGGGCACTGCAGCAAGACACTATAGGTCTGAGAGGAATACCCGGTTTATGGATCTTTGGTAATCCGTAGAATTGTGGTAGTTGACAGCCAGTACCACGCAGAAGATGGTGAGTCGCGGTCGGGATCTTCTTATCTTTAAGCCATGCGTGGACAAGTTTATTAACATTTGCTTCCAGACGTTTCAAGACTTTAACGGGAGGATCAGGTAGAGGTTCATATACGTTAGGATCGAGTAATAGGGCCAAGGCTTTCTCTCGGTAGGCTGATCGGTCCAGCACAACAGTCCGGCGCCCTTTATCCGCAGGAAGTACAACGATGGAGTTGTCTTTTCTTATAGATGACAGGGCGGCACGTTGGCGGTGGTTGAGGTTTGAGCACGTTTTTCGAGTGTTGCGGAGGACTGCGGCAGTCTTGAATCGGATCTCGTTGGCAGTTTCTTCGGGAAGGTTGGTAATACTGGCTTCTATGCCCATAGCGAGCTGTGTGATGGGAGGTTTCGATGGTATAACGGCGAATTTCATACCGTTTGATAAAACACTCAGCTGCTCGTTGGACAGTTGTTTGTTACTTAGATTCAAGACGAAAGAAGTCGTGTCGTCTGAACGAGTGTTCGTCTTTAAGGAGTTAGTTTCTATGCTCAAGTTTATGAACTTGCGCTGTTGGCGTAAACGGTAGGTATCCGAGGTCTGACTAGCCCGATGGCAGATGGTATGTATAAGGTTTGTAAATACAATAGGCGAGACCTTACCTTGTATATGTTGTAACAGTCTGGACTTGTTGTAGTCAGCGTTCCTGATTTCATGGTGGAGATGGGATATCCATAAATTTAACGTGCGCAGGCTGAAGTTAAAGCAGGCACGATCCATATGAGAGTTGTGGAACGGGGCTTTGTATCGGAACCCTTTAGGTATAATTCGATTGCTTTTGCATCTGTGGGCGAAGCGTAAATGTTGCCTGTAGCGAGCTATTGAGAGGAAGCATTTTTGCAACTGTGCACAATCGTTGTAGGTATTATGGCCATAAAGTGATCGAATAGTGACAAATGGGCCTGGAGTACTGGGGTCCATAGTTTAACAGATATTTATTTAAAGTATACCCAGTAAAATAAAATAAAATAAAATATTTCCAGAAGCTTTCGGAACTCGTGTCCCTTTCTCAACTGACAGAATTTTTAAATACATTACAAGCAAACTGTGGCACGTTACTCATTCGTCATTGTTGTAGCACGGACGTGTGCTGCCTTGCGCCAGTGATCATCCATCAATAAAACGGTTGTCTCCAGGATTGGATGTATACGCATGCCTTTCTGGCGATTTAATGCCTTAGGGTTGTTCATTATGTTTAGTGACTCTAGCCATAGGCGGTGGCGAAAGTGTCGCGCGTGGTCCACTATCTCAAAGTCGCGCTTGGGGTCAAGATCGTGGTTGGTAGCCCAAAAATGTTCTGCAAGCGCGGACTGGTCAGTTTCGGCAAGCCGGATTGCTCTGTCGTGTTCCGTGAGGCGATCCTGGAGACGTCTCGATGTCTCACCTACGTAGCAACTGTTACAGGCCCTACAGGTGATACGGTACACTACATTGCTGCGTAAGACAGGTGTGACAGGGGTCTTCACACTGGAGACAAGTGAACGTAGGTTCCTACCTGGTAATTGTACACATTTTATGTTGTAACTTCTCAGGATCTTCGAGATACGTCCTGACACTCCTGGATAGTACGGAATGTAGGCGGATGATATGCCGACTTGCTTCGGAGGTCTTGGGTTGGAAGTAAGCTCTTGTGCCTGTAACAAGCATCTGTTTAGTACATGGGATGGATAACCGCATCTGGTTAAGTCCGCCTTCACACGGGAGATCTCGTTACGTCTAATTGTGTCGGTGCTGGAATGGCTCCAGGCCCTGGAGAACAGGGTGCGGGCAGTGCTATTGAGATGGCTTGGAGCGTGGCCGGACCCGTAGTTGGTGAATTGACCGCACCACATGGGTTTGCGGTATACTGAGGTATCTGTCAGTTGAGAAAGGGACACGAGTTCCGAAAGCTTCTGGAAATATTTTATTTTATTTTATTTTACTGGGTATACTTTAAATAAATATCTGTTAAGTTTTATGTTCCTCAGAGCTCCTTATACAGAGACATAGTAGAAGGTCCTGTATCCAGAAGGTCCTTCGAACACGTTCATAAATAGCACAAAAATTAAAAACACCTTTAAAATGTAATGATGCGTTTTGCGTAAAGCTTTATCACCATATTCCTGGTTTCAAGAGAACCATAAATCACGTGGTGCAGGAGCAAACTTCACGAAAGCTGAGGTTAGAATCTTATCATTTTGTAAAAATGCACTGATAATATGGAGATTGTCTGCCATTATCTGAATGCAAATGACGAGAAAACAACTTCAGAGGCCAGGAACATCGTAAATAATCATTTATAGGTCATAACAGTAAAAGATTGACGTTGAATACAGTATCATTCGATATCCGTGGACTTTCTATTCGTCGTCCACTATTTAACACCATTATTCTCTTATCCCTCGCCACGATGCTACCTATATCACACATCACGTATGTAAATTCTATTCGCTTGGTAGCGTCAGTCTAACAAGAATGACAGAAAACCTATTGGGGAAAACCAATAGAGTGGACCTCATTACGTTTATATGTGGCCAGCTGGATAGACACCTTATAGAGGTGAGAAGAGTGATAAAATTGATAAGGGTTGTATCGATTTTTTTTTTTTTTTTTTTTTTACTTTATTAATACGAGGGATGATCATTTAATTCGTGGACTGGTACAAGATCATATCTTAATTGTCACCTTCTGGATTTTTTTGTGGATTTCTTTTCGAAATACAGGTAGTGGTCCACTTTACGAGTTAATTCGTTCCTAGCGCGCGCTCGTAAAACGGGAATTAAATCCCATAGATATCTTAAAAATAGGAGTTACGTTCTCAACAATGAAATTAGTTAGCTAATTAGTTTATGTTTAAACAATGATTGATTTATCCAAAGAAATTAAAACGCAGCCTGTAAAATCAAGCAAATTATAATTATAAAGAAATTATTTATGACTTACAAATTTTAAAGAATGTTTATTCTTCATCATCGACTAAATGCACACTCGTTGATCACTTATTATTGGCTCGGCACTCGTTGGTTTGTTTCAGAAATGCTTCAAGAGGCGTTTGTTTCCAAGATAATCTTCTCTTTTCTTTATGAATTTCAATAGCATGCATAGGCATTTTTTTTAACGGGAACGCACAAATTGCAACTAACGCGATTTGCGCAGAGTACCACGTTTACGAAGCTTAAAAAAAAAAAGAAGAGAAGATTCTGAAAATTTATTTATGTTTTTTATACGATTGAATATGTCAGTAAAGGGGAAACACATTTCACCATAATAACACAAAAAACCACACAATTCCAGCTATCGGTATTTCACAAATGCAATAACATCGAGTTTACTACCCGTTTATAATTGCTTGCAGTAACAGAAAAGCCCAATAAACCCGAAAATTGTTTTGATTGTTTTATGGTCGTGACCTCCAGAAACGTGCTTTAGAAAAATGTCACAAAGGCGTTAAAAATTAATTCTTATAACGGAACATATGATAACGATGAAAGTGTAGTGCATTTTAGCGATTTGAATTGGTAACTAATACAATTTGCACTATAAAAACGACCTTTTAGAGAGTTATATAGCGAAAATTTCAACTTCTGAGGTTTGGAACCAATTACCAAAAAACAATGTGTTATTGGGTTCACATTACATATTTTCGCGATACGATGGTAACGGATTAATATCGTAAAGCGGGGTACACTGTATTGTATAGCTACGAACGTGGTTCGGAATGCGGTATTTATGAATGTTCAACATTATTTTTTTGCAATTAATGTTCATATTTTCGATTTTGTTTATATGTACTTGTTACTTTGAAAAAAAACTCGTAAACCCGGGAACTCGTAAAGCGAAAACTGCCTGTACTCTCCCTTGAACTTTACACACTTTCGCCATCGTCGTACCCAAGCATTAAATGCTTCTTGCAAGCCATTTTTCTAAAGCCTGCGAAGTGCTTCCGTTGTGACTCTGCGACCATCGTTGTGTCGAACGCAAAACGCTTGCCTTTCAGAGCTTTCTTCAGAAGTGGAAACAGGAAGAAATCAGGCGGGGCTAAGTTCGGTGAATAAGGGGGTGTGCCAGAACCCCAGCACCTATGGCAGTGATCACTGCCTGTACAATATTTGCCGTGTGGGGCTTGGCATTGTCTTGACGGAAAAACCACTTCACACCGGTAAGTTCAGTCACACCAGAATATGCCCATCCTACTAAGGCACTCATTACCATAAGCTTCAGGCGCCTCCGTAGCCAGGTGGGAATGAGCAGTAGTGCGTATCACATGCTTCTTAGCATTAGCATTAGCATTAGTAGAGGCATTTGATGCAAGAAAGCAAGCTTATGCAGCATCAGCCAAAAAAAAAAAAAAATAATAATAAAGTAACAAATAAAAATAAACATAAATTCTTGATTAGACCGGGGTTCGAGCCCGTCACGACCAAATACGAAAGATGCGGGAAGGTCAGGGAATGACCACCGCATATCCCGGAGCAATATGGCCTTAGTTGCTAATGCTCCTAAAAACCAAAACAACAACAACCATAAGCTTCGTTCATCTCTTTAACTGTTTCCGATGCATTTAAGCCCCGTCTGACACAATTACGAATCACATATCGCTGTTCAATCTGTATGCCCGACATGATGCTTCCTTCAAAACGATCGTCAGTGATACACGGCTAAAAAAAAAAAAACTCTCTACACGCAACACTAGCCCGACAAGTACTGGCATGTGCACACAGAGTCTGCTCTGTGGTGATCAGGAAAAGCGCCTGTAGCGACAGTTATGGAAAGTTCGCGCGATAAACATAAAAATCTTTATGTTCAAGACTTGAACATAAAGATTTTATGTTTAATCTAGAAATCACTTCTTCTTCATCACGAAGAAGAGATTTCTAGATTAAAAGTCATCTAACAATTAACCGCCTTCTGGGGAAAGGGGGGAATGCAAAATGCTGCTTGGGATTTCTAGTTGAAACCGATCGATACTTGTTTACCACTACGAGCAGTGTTGAATCCAGGGGGGGTGAGTTCACCACCGGGGGATAATTCCCCCCCGGGGGTGAAAAATAGTAATTTTTATTTTATAATTTTTAAAATCTTGTACCAACCCCCGAATTAAATTATCACCCCTCGTAATAATCCATTTCGTTGTGAGTCAAGAGGACTCGGTTACCAATCGCCGACGGAGCTGCATCAGTAGTTTACACAAATTATTAAGAACGATCTTAAGGCATTTCTGTCATTCTTCCTTAATCAAGTCTTGAACATCGGTGAAACGGGGCTTGGATGGATGATGTACAACCTTACTTTCATCACGAAGAAGAGATTTCTAGATTAAAAGTCATCTATCAATTAACCGCCTTCTGGGGAAAGGGGGGGAAGTACAAAATGCTGCTTGGGATTTCTAGTTGAAACCGATCGATACTTGTTTACCACTACGAGCAGTGTTGAATCCAGGGGGGGTGAGTTCACCACAGGGGAATAATCCCCCCCCCCGGCGTGAAAAATAGTAATTTTTATTTTATAAAACAAGAATCAATAAATTTATGTCAAATAAAGACAACACAAAAATTCACATCAACTAAGTGTGGTACTCGTTGGGTGGTACACGGCGTCAAATAAATCACTGAAATTCAAAAGACACGAAAATTTCAAAATAATTAAATGGGCAATATTTCTGGCTGCACAAATTGTAACTAAAAGCCACTTTTTCAAGTGTCCGCATTTTCGCTTTACGGTTTTCAGGTTCCCTTTATTTTCATACAAACCATCTCTTGGATAGTGTTACACACAAATTGGTCTACTTGCGACTAATTCTTTGTATACCGCAAACAAGATCGCAGACCATAAATAGGTTCTACTGAATTAGTTCCTGACAGATGCTATTGTAATTATAAAGTGTCCAGCGGCTTTCAGGAAAAGGCTAAATGTCAGGGCAGAGAGAAGAGTCTACTGCAACCACTAATTCAATGGTCGTTATGGTTTTCTATTATAAATGCATCTGTACTGTAAGATTGCATGAAGATAAGCTTAGAGGGTCCGAATGAATTATCGGAAAAATTAATAACTGAAGTGACTTGCAATTATTACAATACAGTACTTGTATGTTTGATTATAACTTGTAATTTTTTTTTTTTTTTTTTTTTTTGCGAATTTAATCGGTGATTTTCATATTATTAAACTGCGATTATTGTCAGTAATGTGGTTTTTGTGAACTGACTTTTAGTATTTAGAGGTTAAATAATAAATATTTAATTTTGTTTTCTCATATTCTCTTATGATAACATTCAGAAATATGCATAAATATAAACATACAGATTATGTATATGTATATTTATGCATATACAGATTATGCATATTTATATTTATGCATATTTTAAATTTATATTTATGAATAAATATGCAAAAATATAAAAATACAGATTTGTTTGTAAAATATACATATGGTATAAATATTAAATAATAATAAAATATATACACATATACTACATGTACCCCCGAAGTTTACCTTCTCCCCCCCGGTGCAAACGCTCTGGATTCAACACTGACTACGAGAAACCAAGAGCTTTTGAAAAACTTTAGCTTCTCTATTTTAGAAGTTAAATGAGAAAATATGGGTTAGCAAAGTCTAGTCTCGTTCCAATCAAATGATTCTGTTGTCATTTCTGCCCTGTAGAAATTTTACTCAGTAACAACGATTTCGCACAGAGCTCCGATGCCGTTAAAATAATAATTTGCATCAGCTGATTAGGGAAAAGTGCAGTTAAAAATCGATGAAAAATCAAACACCCAGCTGCTGGAGTAGCCCAGTACAGCATGGCAGTAGTGGTTTCAACTCAGGTGACTGCTAAATATGGTAATGTTCCCGTGTTCTCTATTTGTAAACCCTCTCACTATATGCAGCCGTCCCGCTGTATAGTTTTCTTTTCTTTCTTTCTTTTTTTTTTATAATGTGAGGGAAAATTCTTCGAACGCTGCGACCACAGACACGCACAACACTTGGATTATTTCCATCCCACTACCATTTATTGTATGCATGCATCCAGTGGCGAATTTCCGCACAGGCTAACGAGGCGCGCGCCTGGGGCCTCTTAAATTGAGGGAGGCCTCAAATCTCAGGTCTCAAAAAAAAATAAAATTGTTTCATTTTAAATTTTTACACTCATCTTTATTACCGTTACTGAATAAAGCTATAATTTAATATGAGAAGTTAGTAAACTATTATGCGAATATTCGCACATATTATATGACATATCTATGCGAACTAAGTGAATCTGAAGTAGAATACATATTATCATTAATGCTAGATTTCATGTATTAATTTTATGTATTAATGTTAGATTTGGGAGGGATAGTAGTTGTGTTATTTTTTCATTTAAACATTAGTTAAAATATGTATGAAAGAACTGCGCAACCAAAATGATTAAAACCGCGACACCAAATCTAGAGCGCGTGCTATAGTAAAAACGTGCGCGTAGAATGCCCACTGTAGTGGTACCGAAAATATTTAGAGGGGGGGCCTCAAAATTGAATTGCGCCTGGGGCCTCTCAAGTGCTAAATCCGCCACTGCATGCATCCAACAAAAATCCACAACAAAATAAAAAATTCGAAACAAAAAGTGAACAATTTCGGGGTGAAATCCATATGTTGCTCAAGGCGCAAAAACAAAATTCTAATCATTGATTTTGACACGCACACAGTTCGGTGTTCGGTTGAGGGCAGTCGACTTATTTGTGTCCCGAGCGTACAGGCGCACGTAGTGGCGACTTTAAGGCAGGGCAAAAAAAAAAAAAAAAAATTGGGAAAGTAGTTTCTAATTTGTGGCGTGTAACAAGAAATAGGTTACATTACAGCACGTCGACACCGGAAATTACAGATGATGCTCTTGACATGCGTCAGTTACTGAAAAGCGACCGCCAGGGGCCGACACGTGTCTGGTGTGTCGTCTGGTATTTCCGATGTCGACATGTTATATTGTAACCATGACATATTTAAAATTTTTTATTTAGAAATTAATATCTAAAATGGGATATAAAAACAGAGTGAAGAATTTGCGTACATCACTGAGGGATAAAATATTAGTAGTTAACCCATGTAACCAGGTGGGGGAATGGATGATTGTGCGTTTCAGAAGTTTTTTTTTTATTATTTATTTATTTTATTATGAAAACCCCAAATACGAGATGTATTAGAACCTATAGTACTTAGTACCGTGCTTGGGTTGGAGGTTGAGAAGACGAGCGAAGATATTTGTTGACATTAGACTTGAACTTCTGTAGACTGTAATTTTCAGAAAACGGCAGTTGAATGAATAAACGAGGAAGATGAAAAGTTGGTTCTGTGAGTTTGAAGTTGGACAGTAAAAGGATGTTGGCTGGTGGCAGCACACGTTTCCGGACTGTTTTGAAAGAGAGAGCGGGAATTATAGAAGCCAATCCAGAAGAACAGTGCCCATGGTAGTATCTGTAGAAAAGGCATGCAGCAGAAACAGTACGTCCATGAGACAGTGAGTGGAGAGAGAGTCCTTTAGATATGAGTCATTAATTAAGCTAACAGCCCTCTTCTGAATGGAATCTAGAAGCCTGAGAGAGGTTTTGGGGGCACCGCCACAGATGTTGGAACAATATTCCATGGAAGGGCGGATTTGCGATTTGTAGAGTGAACAGCTGTTTGGAAGAAACGTAACGCCAAGAGCGAATGGGAAAACCAAGTTTTTTAGATGCAGAGGAAGCAATATTTGTAATGTGCTTGTGCCATTTATCATTTTAAAATAATGATAAATAGCTGGAAGTCAAGAGAAGAATAAATTTTGGATGGATAGCATTCAGGAAATATAGTCACATACTGAAGACCAATATCCCAGTTTGTCTGAAACGTAAAATAATGGACCAATGTATACTCCCCACCATGACTTATGGAAGTGAAACTTGGGCACTCAACAAAAGAATAGAAGAGAAGCTGAGAACTACACAGCGAAGAATGGAACGAATTATATTGGGAATCAGACTGTTAGATAAGAAGAGAAACACATGGATTAGGCAGCAAACTCAAGTAAAGGACATTCTTATCAAAACTAAAGAACTAAAGTGGTCTTGGGCAGGACACATAGCTCGAAGACATGATGACAGATGGACCAAGAAAATAACAGAATAGTACCCAAGAGGAGCTAGAAGAAAACCTGGAAGACAACGGCGAAGATGGATAGATGAAATTCATGAGTTTGTGGGTAGTAAATGGATGACCATTGCACAAAACAAAAGGAACTGGAAAGTTGCTGGAGAGGCCTTCATCCTGCAGTGGATTGAAAATGGTTGATGATGATGTGCCAAGAGAAATTATAAGTCAGGGTAATCCCCAAAAGAGATATATCAACTTGCCTAGAAATCGGAGTGTCACCAAAGATAAGCATAGGAGCAGAAGAATCCTTTTTGCGAGATATAAGATAAGACTGAATTTTAGACGGATTGAAATCAACTAAGTTGTCTTTGCCACACTGGAGAATTCCCTGGAGATCGGCATTTAAGGAATTCATAGCGGATATTCGAGAAGTTGAAGCTGAGCAGGGCAAGGTTTCTCAAAATGGAGAGTGGAATACAATGTGCTATCATCGGCAAAACTATGGATAGGATTTACAGTCAATGGAAGAAGGTCATTAATATACAAGAGGAAAAGAGTGGAGAAAAGAACCTTGGGAGACACCAGCATTAGTGGAGAAGTCAGAAGACAGAGAGCCATCTACCATCACCCTCAGTGAGCGATCAGAGAGAAAACCGGATAACCAATTACAAAAAATAGTTGAAAAACCATAAGATGGAAGCTTGTTTAGAAGACCTTTATGCCAAACACGATCGAAAGCCTTTGAAATGTCAAGAGCAACTGCTTGTGTTTCACCGAACTTTTCCATTGAAATTGTCCATAAATGGGTAACATAAGCCAGAATATCACCAGTGGATCGACACTGACGGAATCCATACTGGCGATCGTTGATCAGACGGAAGGTTTCTAGGTAGTTTAAGAGTTGGCGGTTAATTGATTTCTCCATTACTTTAGAAAGAGTAGAAGTAATTTCAATGGGACAATAACTGGATGGGAGGGATTTGTCACCCTTTTTAGGAACTGGCTGGATATGAGCAAATTTCCAAACAGTAGGAAAAACACCTTTGGAATAAGAAAGTGAAAAAAGGCGGCAAAAAACAGGAGCAAGTTCAGGAGCACAGGTTTTGAGAACAAGTGGAGAAATACCATCAGGACCTGGAACTTTCTTTTTATCAAGATTCGTGAAAATCATACTGATCCTTTTGACGGAAGACCAAAGGAGGCATTGAATGGAGCGTGTTGGGAATGGTGGGAGGTGTTTTACCAAGATCATGATAATACATGAGTGGGAAAAGAAATGGGGTGCTAGCAGGTCAGCTTTATCCTTGGCTGAAGTGACAACAGAACCATCTGGTTTTGACAGAGATGGGAGCAGAGAAGGACAAAAATTGTGGCAAATAGCTTTGGCAAGAGACCAGAATGCTCGGCTACCATTAGCGCAAGAAGCAAGTTTTCTACTCTTAGCCTGTTCAAAATCTAGTTTGGACTGATTAATAACTGCTTTACAATTGTTGCGAGCTTAGGTGTAGGCAAAAAAAAGAAACTGAAGAATTGGAAACAAGCCAATTACCATATGCAACATTCTTCTCTTGAACAGTCTTAGCACGTTTACTGGAAGATAGAAAAATGTAAAGATAGCGAATCCGGAGACCATGGGCGAAAAGATTAGCGAGGGCCCCATTGGGTGAAAACTACGTTTAATGAATTTTCAGCTACTTCAAGTTTTATAAATTTAGCTACAGTTATTTCAAAGAACCTCTCACACACACACACACACACACACACACACACACACACACACACACACACACACACACACACTTATATGGCATACAGTACTTATGTGAAATAACGGTAGTTTTAACTGACACAGATGAAGGTACGGATAAGGTTTCTAGCTACCCACAGTAAAAAAGCTTTAATCTGTTCAGGACTTGAAAAAGTTTTAGGCGCAAAAAAAATTTCAGATAACTCAAAAATGAAACACGAAACTTGTTATATCACACTTAAAATTCTGCTTTCATTGAATTATTTAACAACCTTTTTATAATAATACAAACGTGGGGCTTTTATTTATTTATTTTATTTATAATTATTATTATTATATATATATTTTTTCCAAAGCATAATACATCCAACAATGACGAAAATTGTCAGGATGTATAAATCATTTTTAACACTCTTTATGAATCTACTATTGTTTTTCTTCAGAAATTAAGATGTTTACGCTGGTGTTCACTGCATCACATTACTATCTGTTTCAGATGCGGACGTTTCGGCTCTTGCTGAAATATTTTATATTCAGTAGAACCCGGATAAGAAATTCCCACATAAGTTTTCTTCTCTAATAGGTTTGGTTTCTTAAGTTCCAATTTCAACTCTATATGCTGTAACGTATTATTTTCCCGCTTAAGAAGTTTCCCGAGTAAAACGTTTTCACGCATAAAAAGTTCGTGATAAAGAAAACACAGCGTATTATTATAATGGCGTTTTCCCACTTAATACGTTTTTTAAATATAAAAGTTAGTGTTTTAAATATAAAAGTTAATCGAACAAGTTAGTGGCAAGCATCATTTTAGTTTATAGTAAACCACAGAAATAGGTGAAATGGCATCGTTTTTGATATACATACACAGTACAGGCAACCACGGTATAACAATACGAGATATAACAGAAACGATGCCAATTCACCTACTTCGGTGGTTTACTACGAACTAAAATGATGCTTGGCATGAACTTGTTTGATTAGTGAATTTTCCGTAGTCTGAGGCTTTCGGCGCTAAAACCTTTTTAGTATAAATATTTTGATATAATGGAAGTGACATATTGCAATTGTTTTCATCGATATCCATAATCGGATACGTAGATCAAGTTCTGATGGGTGTGAACAGTTCTGAATTACTTAGTGAACTGTTGCTCTGTCTTATTGTAATTGTGACCTTTTAAGGTACATTGAAACTCTCAAGGAGCTCATCCTTCCAACTTGGTAATGAGTTTAACGAACAGAAAGTTAAGCAATTAGAAATCCTCATTTTAAAAATGTTTTCCATAGAGCAGAGTCAAATATTTATAAATTCTGAAATAGTACGTAAAAATGATCTTTAATTTATGTATGTGTATCTTTTCATTTTTATTTGTGTAGTTAATATTTCATACCATTGGGTCCCGTAGCCGAGTGGTCAGGAGCAGGAGTGCAGTAGCACACGCTCTTTGAGTAGACCGGGGTTTAAGCCCCTGACTGCTGAATACGATCGATCTGCCAACCCGCACTGGACCAGCGTTGCAAATTATGGTCCATTTCCCTCAGCATGAATTGTTGAGGGAAATACCGTGTCCAAAACAATAGGGCTAGCGTCTGGTTGTCTGCAATAGCTTGTTCCCCAGAAATTTGGGGTTAGTGTGAAGTAGTAACAGGCCGACTTCAAAAGGAGCAGACGGCCTGGGAAAGGAACATTGATATTAAAATGGGAGGTTGGATCTAGCGGGGATGGAGACAGCATGGGAAACCCACACTAGCGAATAGTCGGGATGTAAATTTAAATATTGAAATACGAGTGGTTAAATTTCTGAGCGAAGGTGGGCCAACAAAAAAAAGGGCGGTACACAAATTTGGAGAACAAAAAGAGAGCGCGTGTAGCCAAGAGCCCTCTCCTGTCAGCCAGTTGAGAAAATTCTGACAAAGTTAAGATGGAGTAGTAAGTTATGTAGGGTTAGATAAGTCCTGTCCTGTCCTGAGCCAGTTGAGAAAATTCTGACAAAGTTAAGATGGAGTAGTAAGTTATGTAGGGTTAGATAAGTCCTGTCCTGTCCTGTCAGCCAGTTGAGAAAGTTCTGACAAAGTTAAAATGGAGTAGTAAGTTGTGAAGGGTTAGATAAGTTTAATGATAGAAAAAAACAGTCAAGTAGTTGGTCATATGGTTGGTAATAGGAAGGTAGTGAAAGTGGCCCGTATGTAAACAAGTGAAGTGTAAGGAGAAATAAGCCTAGTCCGTAATCGGAAGGTAGAGAAAGTGGCCCATATGTAAACGAGTGGAGTGTAAGGAGAAATAAGCCTAGTCCGTAATCGGAAGGTAGTGAAAGTGGCCAGTATGCAAATAAGTGAAAGGAGGAACCTTGGTAAACCGAAAGAAGCAGCCTTGTGAAGCTGAAAGTAGGAGCCTTGGTGAGGAGAAAATAAGCCTAGTCCGTCCTCGGAAGGCAGTGGTAGTGGCCCGTATGAAATTGAGTGAAGTGTAAGGAGAAATAAGCCTAGTCCGTAATCAGAAGGTGGAGAAAGTGGCCAGCGTTCAAATAGGTGTTGTGTACGGAGAGAAATAACCCTAGTCCGTCTCATCTGAAGGCAGTGATAAAGGCCAATGAGCAGATAAGTGAGCTGAGAAGATAAAGTTGTAGTCCCGAGCCCGCCAGAATTGCTGAACCGAAGGCTAAGTAGCAGTATCAAAGACTAGCCCATAAATTCCTAAGAGACTCAGTGATGCCCTATCCAGACGTAGACTACAGCCCATTGAGAAACGAAAGGCCCTACCAAAAGATCCTGTTCAGTATCAGAAGTGTCTAATTAACATGAGTATTCATTTGTAAATTATAGGACTCTAAAGAAGGGTTAGGAATTATAAGAGGGACATTATAACATATATAATAAGAGACATGTACTTTTTAAAAACATGTGTAATTAAGATAAGGTTTCCTAGATAAGGTAAAGAGAGAGAGATTCATAGATGTAGAAAATTTTCTTGAGTAACGTAAAGTAAGGTAACAGTTTTGGAAGTTGGATAATTCAGAGAGATTATAGAAAGGATGTTACATATACAGTATATGTGATACACTGAACTGTCATAAGCTGACAAATCAGAAGTAAGGTTGTTAGCATAATTTAGAGATTGAGATAAATATTGATTTAAAAGATGAATGCTAATGTATTAGAAAAGATAAATAATCTAATTAGAAAGAGATTACTCTTAATGTTGTTAACAGAGAAATCTTATAGAAAAAAAAAAGGAAGATTGGAATGTGAGAGACAAGCCTGATCTATTAGAATAAAAAATGATTTACTCAGAGAATGTTTTACTAAGTAATGTATAAAAGGAGTGGCATAAGAAAGATGTTGTTAGCCTTGTAATATAATGGAAAAGGTTGTACAAGAATATAACTAAACTTAACCAACCATTTTATGCTTGTAGGGTAATAGAACAATACCAGTTATAATATTGTACTGGATCATTGAACTATTTCATTTATGTAAATATATGTAATAAAACTTTGTTATATTTTAAACAAAGTCCTTGTTTAGTCATTTTGAACATACAGCCAAACCCAATGGAGGAACATAATAATATAGCAACCCCTTAGAACCTGAAAGCTCCTGATAGACATACCAGTCAGATTGCAAAGTGGGGAATTGTAAAGTACCTTTATTAGGTAATAATAAATATAAGGGAGGATATAAATAAAAAAGGGGTCAAAATAAATAATAAAATATGTAATAATAATGAAAAGTGGGGGAAAGAAAAGAACAAAATCCTCCCCCCACAGGAGGCCTCATTTTAGGAAGGATGTAGAGCTGCTGAAAAGAGCACAGAGAATGGCAATGGTGTAATTTCAGATGTATCAAGATGTAACAAGAAAGGCTTAAATGCTGCAAATTGCAGCGTTTGGAGACTAAGCACCTGCGAGGTGATCTGATTGAGGTGAATAAGTCCTTGAATGGTTTGAGCAAGCTCAATGCTGATGGGATCTTTCCTCTTGCTCAGATTCCGCACCTGAGAGGACATAAATTCAAATGGAGGAAAGACGATTGTAGAATAGATGTGCGGAAATTTTCTTTTAGCCAGCAGGTGGGTTGATTGATGGAACAGACTTCCATCCTTTTTTGTGGAAGTTGATAGCCTAAATAAATTTAAGGCTGAGCTGGACAGGTATTTGGAACGAACGGAGGGATGAATGGGAGCGGTTTTTTTTTTTTTTTTTTTTGGCTGATGCTGCATAAGCTTGCTTTCTTGCATCATAATGCCTCTACTAATGCTAAATGCTAATGATGACGGTTCCGAATATGAATCTTGGGTAATCTGAATGTCATTTCAGATATCTGCCCCTTTTGCAGGGGTAAACTGTTCTTCACATAGATACGAGGCGAAGCTGAACTCACGTTCTAGGAGTCGCTCCTTACAAAAATACACGTACACATGCCATTCCAGATATCAAATTATCCAATACTGTTCACGAACCTTTTACTCTGCAAATCTCTTGAGTAATAAGTTTTTGCAGAAAATCCTTTTTAATAGTTAATAAAATTTTAAATAACGTTTTGAACGTATTAAATTTGTTAAAAACAAAACTTCTTTAACACAACATATAAAAACTTTACAGCAAATTCAGAATAAAATAAAAAGTTATTTAATGTACGCAGTAGATTAAATAACTTTTTTTTAAATAACGCAGTACATAAAAAAGAAAACACTTTTATATGTTAACTGAGAGCATTTCGTTACTGCGCTTCCGCCATGTTGCCCATTCAATCCTCCACTGAGCGCACGACAGTAGACAATATCAGACGCATCATCTACAGCAGTGGTACCCAACCAGCGGTAGGTATTCGAGGAAGTGTTCCAGGGGATCACACGAAAAATTCTGTAATGGCGTCTGCTTATATTTACATACGTCTGCGCGTGCAGCACAGTGGTATCGTCACCGTGATCCCTACAATGGTTGGAAAAGGCCTGATTCGAATTCCGTAAATGACGCGAGGAACCTTTGTAGGCTTATTTCACTCCGTGGCTGAGTTAGTTGGTTTCAGGCATAAATAGCAAGGTTTTTATCCCAGAAACTGGGATTGTTCGTCCAGCAAAACAGGCAAATCGACCAGAGAATACATGCAATTTACAGACACAATACACATGGGTATATGAATTAACTTTCTGGGTGACCCTAATGTAAGAGTTTGTTTTGCTTAGATTTACATAGGTATATTTTTGTGTAAACTACAAAGTAGTTTAATATTGATTTATGCGGTTCGGTTCAAAATTTATATTTTGTTGTGGTTTTGTGGTCAGGATGTTAGTGGGGGAATTGGGTGCGAACGTGCCAACGAAAGAAACTACATCTCCCACGATTCCTTGTAATTAGTTTACTATCTTACAGTATATCGTGTTAAATATATTTTTCTATCTCAAAGACTACTGTTATGTATAGATACTCGAATTAATATTTTAAAATAAAAATTCAGAACTATTACACGATTTCAGAGAATATAGGCATAGTGGTTCGAGATAAAAATATTATGTTGAAAGGACTTCGCGAGTCAAAAAAGTTTGGGAACTGCTGATCTACAGTATACGCTATAGGTGTCCTTGAAATCGAAGTCGATTTACTGAGGAAATGGTTCTTTAAAATACAGTACAAGAAAAGTCTAGACTCAGTTTGAAGAAGGACCCACGGGTTTTCAGTTAGAGCGTTAAATAGATTAGTGACATCATTTCCGCTTATAGCGTTTTGCATATACAGTACTGTAATAGCAAATTTATAAAAAGCAATCATTATGAAAAAACTTACTTTAATTACAAACGTTTTATTTATGTAAAAAAAAAATATATTTTAATTATTACTAGGTATCTGAATAATGTTACTTGTACACTTCATGGTTATCAATAAATCCGGAACAATTAATGTTCAGCTATGAATTTTCGAGCACTCAAACTCAACGTTGTATGCCAGCAGTAAATGAATTTTATTAGTACAGCAATAAAACTGAAGCATGATCAAAAGAAATTTAATAAGATGTTCGCAATGAGTGATGTGCGACAGGCTTCACACGGCGTGAGAAGGAATCCCTTACACGTGCAGGCGCCTCCGTAGCGAGGTGGGAAGGAGCAGCAGTGCGTAGCACACGCTTCTTGATTAGACCGGGGTTCGAGCCCGTCACCACCAAATACGGAGGATGCGGAAAGGTCAGGGAATGACCACCGCATATTCCCAGAGCATTATGGCCTTAGTTGCTAATGCTCCTAAAAACCAAATAACAACAATAACCTTACACGAGCGCGTAGCAATAGGCGGCTCCTGGAACATTAGTTCAACTTCACCAAGTCATTCTGTATAAATACGGATCACTGTGAAGGCCAGATGTAGTGTTGATATGGGTGTGCGTTAGTGTAGTGTTGTTCGTATTATCATCCAACCACTTTGCTACCGGGGGCAGCAATCCCAAAGATCACAGGCCACCAAACCCTGGCACCCGATCATACCACGAGGAGGCGGGCCAGGACAGGCAGAAGTAGGCCTCTGTAAACAAACACTATTGGTCTTCAAAGGAAGGCAGTGAATTTACACCCATAGGTGGATAACCAATGGGTGTAACAATAGCGTATTCCAAGAGACTGGCTCAATGAACACCAACGAATCCACCGCCCCCCCCCCCCCGAAAAATAAAAACAAAACAAAAAAAAAAAAAAGTAAAATAAGAAATTGGGGGGCCGCAAAAACAAAAGTTGTGGAGTGGAGGACAAAAGCTCAACTCCCTAGAAATAACGTTCAATTCGTATAAGTTATAAAGTTAAACATAAAAGAGCGTGGCGCTCTTTTATTTACATGTTTATCTGATACAACACATCAGATAAACATGTAAATAATATGTTACAAAGCGACACTCAAACAAATCAAAATCAGTCCATATACTTTATAAAGAATGTATATAATTTTCATTGAATCAAGTCCATGATGAAACAAAAATTAGATGGTTATACCCTGCTCGACAAAATTAACAGAACAAGTAGAAAATGTGGTGTAACTCGTGCAGCTTGCAATGAAGCGAGACAAAATTTGGTATGGTGGTGCACCACAGAATAACGATGAAATGAGGAGACGGCGAGAAACTTCGGACAGGTTATGAGGGACATTTATAGCGTTGTATAAGAATTACCAAAAAAGGTCACATTACAGAAGTCGATACAAGTGTTCGAAAATAGTCACATGACGTCAGTACGGCGTATGATCTCCTCCAACGGCTAAACAGGCGTGACAGGGGTGAGCCATGCTCGATTTTAAGGGTGGCTATAAGATTCTACGACAACAAATCCCATCCTTCCACCAGCACAGACCTTAGCCCACCATTTCTTAAATCGTGTCGATCGAACATGTGTGGGACGCTTAAAGGCGTTCCACACATGTTCGATCGAATTTAATCCTCGACCAATGATCATTTAAGAATTTTCTCGCCCAAAATGTGAAGGTGCTCCGTCGTGCTGAAACCACATATTGGCACATATTGAAGGTGTACATAGGAATACCTTCCAGAAGTGTTGGCAATATCCACCGCAAAAAACTGTAAGTAATGATCAGGGTTTAGGCGGGCAATGAATAGAATTATGTCCGACAATGCCGCCCACATACTGACGCTAAACCCCACTTGAAAATGGGATTGTCGAATGGTGTGAGGATTTTCCACTGATTATGTATGGAAATTGTGCATGCTGAATATCTCATCTTGAGGGCGTCTCGGTAGCCAGGTGGGAAGGAGCAGCAGTGCGTAGCACACGCTTCTTGATTAGACGGGGGTTCGAGCCCGTCACCACCAAATAAGGAGGATGCGGAAAGGTCAGGGAATGACCAACGCATATTCCTGGAGCAATATGGCCTTAGTTGCTAATGCTCCTAAAAACCAAAAAATAACATAATATCTCATCTCCTGTAAATGTTGCCTCGTCGGTCCACAGGTTATTGACAAGAAAGTCAGGACTGTTATTGATACGATTAAGTATCCATAAACAAAACTGCTCATGAGAAAAAAAGTGAATTTCTTGCTTGCAATGTCTGAACTCTCTTATGCATACAGACCATATTCACGCAGTGTACCACACGAAGGTTTTGGGATGACCAGTCTTTTGCAACAATTCGTGTGTTGAGGAATCTAATGTCACAATATCCAGTACTCCTTCTGCTTGTGTAGAATATAATCGGGGTCGGCCTCGATCGTGATGCCCTTTCACTGTATCCCATTCCCTCAAATTACGGAACAAAGCAATGTGCCCTCTCTATACTAGTCGAGCGCTTGAAGCGCGAGCCTCAGCTGGAGTCGTGAACGCCTCCAAAACAGCACGTGCTCTCTTACTTGCTCTCTTGCACGTGCTCCTACACGTGCTCTCTTACTTGCATACTATCGACGCACGCGCAGAGCGACGCTTTGGAGTTCTTTAGAAAGATGGCTATAAGTTGTCCAAAACCTTGAAACTGGTTCCAGTTTCTAGTCTCGCGTGCTTCTGCTAGTTTTTATTCGCAATAAATAAATAATTTATTACTAAAAAAAAAAAAAAAACATTTCGTTGCTATAAAGATGAAAATTTTAAGTAGTAGTAGGTGAAATTTTACTTGATCTAAACACTGCAAAAAAGGCAATGGCTCGAATCCCGTAAAAACCAGGAAGAATTTTAATGGGTTTTACACATCGTGGCCAAGTGAGTCTGGGGTGGTAGCTTCCAAAAATCTGGGGTTATTCATCCATCAAAAATGTCAAACAGACCAAATACTACACTCCAAAATATTATATTTTTAATCCATTCAGTATTGTGAGCAAGAAACTCACGTATACGTACTCATATTCCCGTTTCGTTCTTTTAAGTAATTCAAATATATTTTTTTAAAGATTACACTGACATAACATATGTAAATGAGAAATATCACTTTATATTCCTGTTATTCCTAATATAAATTAAAGTCGGCTTCAAATAAATTATTCGCTTGTTAACTAGGGTTAAGTAGCAGAATACCGCATATTCGAGCTTAAGTAGGCTTTTATTCTTTGCCTTGAAAATTCGTGCTTAATCATATATTTGTCGCATAAGTCGATCCCCCCCCCCCTTTTAACAATAATTTTTTGCATTTTGCATGGTGTATTACAGTAAAATCTACATCAAAAACCGACGTACACTTTTCAATTAAACTATTTTTGCTTGTTCACTTTCTTTTTTTTTTTCTTTTTAATTTATATTGTACAGGAAACTGTAAAGAAGACGGTAAGCGTATATAGTACTCCCTTCCCTATGTTGCGATTGGCATAATCTACAAATTATAATCGACTTATTCAATTATGACTTAATAGTCAGTAAACATACTTCGTGAAATCTCTCTCTCTCTCTCCGGATAGTTTACTCCTATTTGAGAAATTGTTTCGAATAATTTTATTGAATCAAATTCAAATTAGCTTTCACTCACATAAAATTCTCATTTCCGCGTATCAAATATAATATTTTTAAGAAAATATATAACGACACTTGTCAACAATATTAGTTTTCTTATATTTTTTGTTATTATCTATGTTGTTGTTTTTTCAGACGCATTCGCAACGTAAAGCGCCTACTGTCTTCACCGTCAGCATATAAACTCAAATCTCAAGGATTTCCATTAAATTTTACATTTGCGTCTTTTAGAAAGATTTGTCGAGTCATCCCAAATTTCATTAAAATCGAAACACGAAAAATTCGGCAATTTTTTATTTATTTTTGTTTCCCCGTAAAATTTCGAATTCTATACATATGCATGAATGGAAGTATGCTTCAGCAGCCTGATCGTTACTACAAGAAAATGTCAGGCTGAACGGGGTATCCGCAGTATGAATTAGTGCGCGTTCAATAGGTGTTTTATGTGCTTCGATGCATTTTTCAAATGAGTAATTTTAGTGAATAGCGAATTTGCATCAAATTTTGTTTCAAATTTGCGAAAAGTGTAACAGAACCCCACGAAACGTTAAAAACGACTTTCGAAAAATATGCCGTGTTGTTCAAAGACTTTTCATTTGTTCGCAAAGTTTAAAAGAACTGCCTGTCCATCGAAGATGATTCCCGCTGTAGCCACCCTTCAACTTCGAAAAACCAATGATTCAATCGCTCGTGTTCGTGATCTGATCAAGAGTGATCTACGTTTACTTATCCGCGAAGCTAATGAAATTAGTTGTTGTTTGGGAGCATCAGCAAATTAAACCATACTGCTCTGTTGTTTACATATGTGCAAGTGTGTTCCATGGGTCAATTTGCACGTTGTGCAGATTAGAAAAATCCGCCACAGGAGAAATCCTACTCCCTCCTGAGATCGGTTACTACAGCGCCGTTTGAAGAGCCCTTTAGAAATTCCTTAGATCATCGACGGGATTAGAACTCAGACCTCTCTAAACTAGTGACAAATGGCGAAACCACTATATTGTCACGGAAAACCATAAAATTGGTATTTCTTATGGGTATGCGACGCGCCATGTCATCCAATTTTAGAGGATTTGGGAACGAAACGCTTTTCTAACATGTTTGCGCCTCACTAATGGATTACCGAGAACACCGAATGCTCGCTTATCATGATCTTCATCAACGTAATGCTGCTGACCCACAGTTACTTTCATTGCAATGGTGGCGAATCGTCGTGGGTTATGATCATGATAGGGCCGCCGTAGCCTAGTGGTCAGGCGCGCGGGTGCATCAGTACACGTGCCTTGAGTGACCGGGGTTCAAGCCCGTGACTGCTGAATACGGTGCTGTTTCTTGTATTCTGTGTATCTTGTAAACTCCTCTGACCGTTTGGTCGTCCCGGAGTATAAACAGAAAATTTATTTATCCGGAAGAAAGGCACAGTCTTCTCAATGGAAGGGTTCGTCTTCTCCAATCAGGCTTTTGGTATTTTTTGACTCAGAGGGCATTGTTCATTACGAAGTTGTCTTGAATAGTTAAAAAATGAACCAGAACAACAACGAAAGTCCTACAACGATTGCATGATGCTCTTCGGAAAAATCAGCCGCAAAATTGGTCTAAGGGTTGGGCTTAGATCATAACAACGCCCCTGCACACACTGTGCTTTTCTATTCAATAATTCCTTGCAAAGCACTCCATCACAGTAGTCTGCAATCCGCCATACTCACCGGCTTTGGATCTCTGTGATGTTTTTTTTTTTTCTCCAGACCTCTTCAAAAAGCTTAAAACCCCTTTGAAAGATCACAGATTTGAAACGAACGAGTAAATTATTCAAAATACGACACAAACTATAGTATTAACAATTCCAAAAGAAGCCTATCAGGAATGCTTCCAAAAGCTACAGAAGCTCTGGAATCGTTATATAGTGTCAAGAAGATTCATCCAGATAACACATAAGCTTCATAATTTCCAAAATATTAGTTTAGTTCCCAAACTTTTTGATCACATCTCGTATTTTGAAAATTTTTTTTGTAAATTTTAGTGCGGCATTATAATTTTTATATGCCTTCAATTTTATGTACTTACGACTTAACTTTTTCAAAAGGAGTTTTTATATAGGGTGGGGTTGTTTTTTTTTTTTTCTCTAAACAGCCAGAAATTCGTCCGTATTTAATGGACGAATATTTCGATTACTGAAATCTTTAAATTGCCAATCATTCCATTGTGCCCATCACCATCCTTTGGTCACGAAATCAAAACCTACAGGCATAGATGACGATGTACATTGCAGTATACTACCAAACATTCCCTGTTTAGTAGTGTACTGCAAAGTGGCTTTTCTGTAAGCAATGCCTCAATATAAAAGTGCAATTACCATAAGAAATAAATTAACAAGATGGAAAGTTTACTTTTCAAGAACTGGAAAGGTAAACCCGAAAACATTACTCCCAGTGAATTCCTTGAACTGTTTTTGCCTCATGATGAACAAATCCTTGGGTTTTAAAAGGTGAACAACTATGAATATTTGAGTAAAAATATTTACGTAATAAACGGTAAATCTATACTGTACTGATATTAATTCATCTCTTTATAATATCTCAGTATTGCGTGCCTTTAATTCAAGCTTGGGATTTTATAACAGGTGGACCTTAAATTTTTTTGATTTTTTAGTGCTTCAAAGGTCAATTTTATACACTGGAATATAAGGTATATAAAATGCTTCAAATATTGTATATGAACTACCTTTATAGCTATATTGTATATAGTCATAAAGGTACCACATACACACTTCAAAGTAATCAGCAAGACAATGAAATATAGTTCCACAGAGATAAATTTGGCTGTTTTCTGAACAGATTAGATTAAATTATCACATTACTGCAATTCTAGTAATGATATATGTGATATAACAAATAAATATAGCTAGTAAAAAAAATCATATTGATTCAATTATAATAAGTTATTAATTTCAGTTTTTTAACTAACAGAAGAATAATTATTTATCAACTTTTTTATTTATTAAATTATAACAAAAATACATGTGGAGGGGGATTACTGTAACCTAAATAATGCATTTCTTCCAAAAGTCACATTCCATGCTCTGCAAATCCCGGTTTCATAAATATTTTCATCCACATTATACATATGTATAACTTTATGTTATTAAATCAAAATTAAAATATTAGAACAGAACTATATCACAACAATTGAAATAAAAAATGTATTTTAAAATTTTAAAAAAGCAATTTAAAGAAATTACGAAAAAAAATTATACAAATTCCTAAATTTATCACCGTTCATTCAGCATGAAATCAATAAAATATCACTAAACTAAAATGAAAATCTCCATAATCAAACGATAAATACAAATGCTTCAGAATAATACAAGAAGGATTAAAAAGGATAATTAATCTTCTTAATGATATGAAACTTAAGAATACATTACAACTGTATCGATACATCACAAGTTTTCAGTATTTCATAAGTAAATGTCAGAAATCAAATTTACGATTGACTTTAAATCTAATTTTCTTTTAACAGCAGAAAGCAAGAAACATGAAGAAGCATGAACCATAGGGACGAACAGACATAATAAATACTGGAATTCAAACGCGCGCTCTGATAAATTAAAACCTGACAAGTCAGTGTTTTGGAATTTAAAAAAAAAAAAAAAAACTGTATTAAAATAGGTAATTATCTGAATACTTTAGAAGTAATGCAGCTATAACAGCCTTAAAATCACAATGTACAAACAACCATCTTCATGGTTCACTTATTCAGCATCTAATTAAACACGGGTCTGCAAATCGTAACATGACGACCTGAAGTATTTAAATAAAAATGAAACCAAATTTACTCTTATAATTCAGCAATATCGCTTTATAAATATTTACTTATATAATCTCGAAATTGCCACTTATACCCTGCAGATAATTTATCCCACGGAATTTCAACACTCAACGACATCATAACATTAGGCCTAAATCTAGTTATCAATCGTTAGTATTTATAAAAGCCAAGCGCGTCATTAAACATGGTCATTAGGCTAAAGCGTAATAAACTGCCAAATTTTTCACATATATTTCTAAGAAAAACAGTAATATACAGATAGAAATTAATTATTTATATTAACCACAGGTAAAATATGCATTTTAAATGTATAGGTATGCATACCTTTGCCATCGTATCTTCATCCACCTCTGGCTCTGGCTCTGCCCAGTCGACAGCAATCTCATGACCCCAGAGCTGAATTTTTCCAGGGATTAGTTTTCTTCTTGCCATCGCAGCAGCCCTGTGATTTTCGTACTCTACAAAAGCAAAACCCCGATTTTTAGACTTATCATTTACACTACTATACAATATGACATCCACAACACCGTCGGTAACTTTTTTCATTTCCATAAGTATTTCTTCTTTAGTCTTCGATTTTGGTATACCTCCCACAAAAAGACGACAATTATCTACTGATTTGCATACACCAATAAAACGTCCTTTCCGAATTTCATAATTATCCAATTCTCTCACAGCCTTTTTTGAATCATTTGTATTAGTGTACATCACAAACGCATATCCTCGATTGCTACCGCTAAAGTCCATCATGAGCCGAACTTCATAGATTTTTCCAATTCTTTCGAACACTGGGACCAGTTCATCTTCATATAAATCTCGAGGTATTTTACCTACAAAAACTTCGCTTCCTTTTGGAGGTAGAGAGCTTTTCCAATCAGGCGGTGGGCCAAATTTACGTTGTCCATTCTCTTGAACGATATTGTAGCCAGTTCTTTCCATAAGGGCTAGTAAAGCTGCGTCTTTGGATTTAGGTGCTATTAAATTATTAACTACTGCCATTGCTATTCAAATAATTCCACCCACCACAGTAAAGATAACGTACTGTGTACTTTCCTAACCTCTGTCCTACTGAAAACAAAGGCGTTCACCATTGGTACGAACATTGTTCCTTATCAGGATTGGCTATTGTAAAGCGCGTATCATGACGTAAAAGATAAAATGCAAGTTTTTATCATTTTGTGTTGATAAAGAATTAGCCGAGATTTTACACCTGAAAATCAATCAAATAATCGTGTCGAAATCTTATATATTAAAAAAGTGACATTTATTTTAAAAAATTAATATTATTAAAAATTAAAATTAAGATTTTTGTGAATATAATACGAAAATTAAATTTACATGTATACGCAAATAGAAAGTAAACAAAATCACTAGTTATTATCCGAAATACAGTAATTTCAAACTCAAAACACTTAATATTAAATATTTTAATAAAAATATGAATTCTTGAATACTACGTAGCAACACGGAAACTAACTGAACAACAGAGTACAATATAGATTTAGTAATTATGACAATAACTGTAATTTATAAACATTAGTAAATTTGTCCTGTGGTTGAATCTGGTTATTACCAAATTCCTGGGTTGAATCCGGTTATTACCGGATTCAACCCAGGAATCTGAATATCCCTTTTCCCTTTTCAACCCAGGGAAGCAGAAAAGGGATATTCAGCTTCCTAGGCACACCCATGGAGGGGGGGGGGGCTAAATCCCCAAGAACGTTATATATATATATATAGTAGTAGTATTAGCCATATGGTGCAAGGAAGCCGGAGGCTTATGCTGCACCGGCCAAAAAAATTTTTTTTTCCTATTACCCTGAGAGAGAGAGAGAGAGAGAGAGAGAGAGAGGTAGAAAGGAATCGCCAAGAAAGGGAAGAATGATGATATACAGCTAAGGACCCTGGGTGTGCTAAGCACATACTCACCAGACGTGAGCCCCTGGGATATACAGTATATATATGCATGCTATAATAAATATTAAAAAGTAGATATGTGTTACACGGAAAGCCAAAAGCCAAAAAGTCTATTTTTTCCCTCTTTATTTCCACTCGTTGGTACTATATTTGATATATATACACTGGTGTTCAAAGAAAGTGCATCACTCCTTAAAATTGTAATTATATTGCAATATAATTATTACAACGTAACGTAAGTATATTGCAATATTTCTTTTTATTGCATCAGATAAGATTGACACGCGTAGGTGATGACGTAATATTGCATCAGCTGTTACTTTCAGCTATATAAGCACGCTCTGCATGAATTGATGTTATTCCTTGTTTGTGTCAGGATGGCGAGTTACGTTATTTTACGTGAGGAAGGATGTTCTTCCCGTCATATTGCTTATATAGTGTCTTGTAATCAGTCGACAGCGAGCTGATCTTTTTCCAAACTCAAGAACACTGGTTCTGCTGATAGGAAAAAAGAAACTTGGCGCAAACGAGACCCTACGCCAAAACACGACCGCGTTTTGAAGCGCATATGCCTTAAAAACCGTAAAGCTTCTTCGTCTAAGCTCAAAAGAGAATGGGAAGAACATACAGGAGTGGTAGCAATTGCAGTAACAGTCAGAAGACGCCTCTTCAAAAATGGACTTGTCCGTCGTCCTAAGAAGAATCCCCTCCTCACACAAAAAAATGATAAATGCCCGATTAATTTGGGATAAGGAGCATGTCAAATGGATCCCCGAGCAGTGGAAATCAGTTATTTTTTCTGATGAGAAGAAATAAAATCTGCATGGCACTGATGGGAGACAAACGATTCGCCGTTGGCGTGGCAAAAAATACCATCTATACTGTATGGTGTCTACAGTGAAACTTCCTACCAGCCAAATGATATGGGGGTGCATTTAGTGTCGCGGAGTAGGTCACCTGCAGTTTATAACTGATTCCGTAAATGCCAATGGATATATTGGAAGGCAAATTGCTGCCAACCATTAGAGACCATTTCAATCTGCCAAGTAACTGCATCTTTCCGGACGACTCTGCTTCTTGTCATCAGGCGTAAAGTGTAAGTACAGTAGGCACTTCTGTAGCTACGTTAGCTTCATTTCTGCATTAGAGGTTCAACAGTAATGTGTTTGCATTTGTTACAGGTGAAAAAAATGGTTGGAAGAACGGTCCATTACAACTGTTAGCTGGCCAGCAAACAGCTCGGACCTGACTCCTATAGAGAACTGTTGGCATCGGTGTGGAATCTGCAGTTGCCAGAAAGAAACCAAAGACCCTTCGTGGAGCCATAATTCGTGTTTGGAACCACGAACTATCAGTTGATTATCTTTAGAAATTCATCGTCTCAATGCCACGATAGTGTGCTGCTGTCATCAGGGCCAGATGCGGTTCAACTAAATATTAGTTTGCACCTGGCGAACTTTTCATTTTGTTTTCATTTAAAATGATAAACTGGGCAAACTGAGGTCTTCTGATGACACTTCGGCCATAATTGTCGTGTTTACCAAAACTGTTGTATAAAGGTTGCAGATGCTCATTTTGGAATATTTTGAGCACCTCTCAAATATTACTTAGCTTTGCCTTAACTCTTAATAAATATCTTTTGTTTATATTTCTATATGTGATGCTAGTCATTAAAGTAACATACCATCGGGAAAAAGGGTTAGAAATGTGAAATTCCTAGGTGATGCACTTTCTTTGAACACGAGTGTATATATGTATATAAACTGTGCTGTCACGTGTTGGCGCTTGTTAAAACTACCAATGTGAAATGTACGAGCCCTTCCCCAAACAAAATATCTGAATGTTCATCTCACCCCCCCCCCCCATGGCTTAAAGAAAAATGTCACCGTATTCACCTATTTAGTTTTCAATTATTCTTTTGTTTCTTTACTTCAATGACAACCAAGGATTGGATGTGTACGCTTCTGTTTCCTTGCGCCTATTTTAACTCAGTCAACACTTACCTACTTCCCCCCTTTTAATTTTATTCAACTTAACAATTCAACCTAAATATTAACCACGCTGCCTAAGTAAGCCATCGCAGATTAATTAAAGGTGAGTACCGCTTTCTAAGCATTCGCTATCCTTTACTAGTCTAACACGGTACTTGAAGATCTCTAAAACTTCGCATTAGAAAAATGTCCTCCATGGGTACACATTTCAGACCTAAGAATAATAACCTTCTAAAGGATTTACCACAGGTTTACCAAACATGGATTTATCAGGGCCTATAAAATCACGGTTGGACCATGAGAGGATAGAAGCCCTGCCCATGAGCGAGCTCGGTTCGGATCCAGACTTTTTCTGAGTGTCAATCACATATATCAATGATGTTATATGTGATTGACAGTAACTAACTGCATTAATATAATAAAACACAGCATTTGTTCTAATTTATTCAGTCTCTCTGGGGACAATGATTGGATTCGCCAACCCCATGGCACCTACAAGAAGATGGAAAGTGAGGAAAGATTGAAAGTCAACTCTGAAAAATTGTTGTCCACATCATCAGACGGATGAATATTTTAATTTTCTGAACTTTTAATAAACATTTTTAACCACGATGCTGACTCTGTCAGTTGTCATCCGCTTGCGAAGACCTGGATTCGAATCCTGTCGATGACACTAGGAATTTTTTGAAGCATTTTTAATGAACTAAGTTTGCTATTTTAAAACAAAAGTTAGGTTCTTTCCTTCCTGGATTAATTCCCATTTTTCATCTCTCAAAGAACAAAACGACTTAGAATAATTCACACAAACTTAGAATACCAACAGCGAATTGAAAAGAAGCCCGCCTGTTCCACCACTCGACGGTTTATAAATTCTCTAAAATCCAAATTGTAAAGCAGGTGTGGATGTGGATTCAATATCATTTGTACCTCTTACGCATGTACTTTTTTCTTTTTTTTTTTTGCTCAACAACAACTAAAACCGTGAGATGTCAGTGTATTGCGTCTGTAAAGTGAGTGCAACCAATAAAAATTGTTTATCCGTTTTTGCAGAAAAAAAAAAAGAATTACAGGAAAGGAAAATCGTGCAGCTCTTATCCCAAGGCTGACTAACTCGGCCATGATATGAAAAGAGACTTTAAAAATTAAAACTTTTCTTCTTCCGCCTTACGAAATTAGAACCAGGCGTTTTGCACACTACATGGAAGGAAAGCGATCGTGCCCACTGTGCCATCCGCTGGTCGAAAATTTTTTAAAAGAAAATTTCTCCATACACAAAGAGCAAATCGAGTAATTATAAGGTTCTTGTTTCTTTTGTAGTTCCTTTGAGCACCAATTATTTTGATAATTGTGCGCCTGCTCATAGTGTAATAGATAACTAGATGTAATCTTTATCATGTATTATGGGTTTTCAGAATCAATTGGTTTCTATCCAATAGAATCAGTCCGCTGATTAGATTGAATAGAAACCTCGGAAAAATTTATGGAGGAAAACTCTACCCCTTTCACCTGACATCGGCTAACTATAGAATTTACTGAACGTGCCTTTAAAATTCCTCCCGTCTCCGATGGAATTCAAACCCATATTTTAACAAACAAGCGACAAGTAACCGTTAATTTTTCTATTTTAGGTAGCGTAACCTTATTAAATAGGATTCTTTCCTAACATGGGTTAAAGTAAAAACTTAGAAGTTTGTCACAAAGTTTGATTTGTGGCAGCTCTTCATCTCAATCTACATGCAGTGCTCACAGCATTCTCAACAAATTGAGCCTTATCTAAACTTCCTTGAGACAGCTTTAATTAGGTTATCAGGCAAAAAGATAGTTATAATGACCGACGCAAATGCTTCTTCCACCATGTGGAACAGCCCCATAACGAATAATAAAGGTGAATTACTGGAGGAATTCATAATAACTAACGGATTGATTGTCTGGAACTCCCCCGGGCATCTGCCCACTTACTCATCCCCTTCTGGTCAGTCTTACATAGATGTCACTCTGTCGAATGCAATATTCGGGAGATGCATAGAAAACTGGACTGTCCACTCCTCTTGGTCGGTAAGCGACCACAATGTAATAACCTTTGACATAATATCTAATGAAAACGCAGCAGCTTTGAGAGGAACTCATGACTTCCCCAGATACAAAACTCGACAAATCAATTGGAATCCTTTTGAAAAACTACTTAAGGAAAAATTTACGGAGGAAAAACTGACAAATCTGACAGACCTTACTTTGGACCAGCATCTAAAAGAATTGATGGCAATCATCACCGAAATATGCGACGAGACGATTAAGAAGAAACAGAGAAGGCAAAATTCCGTTCCTTGGTGGTCCCAGAACCTTTCTACTCTAAGGAATCATACAAATAGCGCAAGACGAGATGTTCAGAGAGCTAGGAGAGATGGTAGACCTGAAGACGAGATGAACCGCTTGAATGAAATATACAAAAACTCGAGAAGGACATATTTCAACAATATTTACAAAGAAAAACACTCCGCTTGGGAACGCTTAGTTAAACAAACTATGGACCAGGAGCCCTGGGGCTTGATCTGCAAGCTGACTCTAGACAAAATTCATCCGGGGGAAATATTCTCCTCTGTACTTAGACCTGATAAATCCGAAACTCTGACATGGGCCGAGACTATGGAAACAATTTTGGATGAATTGATTATGCAGGATGAAACTGTACCAGAAAGTCCGGTACAAACAGGCATTCGTTTAGAACATCTTTCCTACGTAGGCCAAAGCCACGAAGATGATTTTGGCAGACACGAAATAGGTCTTGCTGTTGCGACTTTGCGTGATGGCAAATGCCCTGGACTGGACCTATTAGAAGTTACCATAATTAAAAGATTCTGGAGCACCTGTCCCCAACTGATGATGAACCTCTTTAATGCCTGCCTACAATATGGATCCTTCCCCTCTCCTTGGAAAAAAGCAAATCTTAAATTACTCATTAAGAATCCCAACAAAACAGCAAATCAGGCAAATTCATACCGCCCAATCGCTCTACTTCCGGTCTTCGGAAAAATACTACAGAAGTTGATTGTAGCGAGATTCCAAAAGCACTATAGAGAAAGAAACCTAAACTACAAATATCAGTTTGGCTTCACTGCTGGGATGTCTACGGTGGATGCCATTAACTTAGTTATTAATAACGTCTCAGCCTCCAATGAAAAGTATGTCCTCGGCCTCCTTGTGGACTTCAAAGGGGCCTTTGACACTGTTTGGTGGCAAAGTGTCCTGGAGAGGTTCCGAGAAGCCGGGGTCTCCGTGCCTATTTATCGTCTCATCACGGATTATTTCCAGAATCGCTCACTTGTGGTCTCCAGTGGATCCTGCTCTGTTGCGAGACCTGTGACTCGCGGTTGCCCTCAGGGATCAGTTCTCGGACCAGTATGCTGGAACGTGGTCCTTGATGGGTGGCTGGCTACCGAACATAATTGCACTACTAAGATGGCTTACGCAGACGATTTAATTATCCTTGTTTCTGGAAACTCCAGATTACAACTTGAAATCCGTGCTAATGAAGTCCTATCAGACCTAGATGAGTGGTGTAGTACACATAAATTAACTATTTCTGTTCCCAAAACAAAACAAATTCTTCTCAAAGGAAAATTAGACCCAAATAGACCTCCATGTATTAAGATTAAAGAACAATCAATAAAATTAGTTAACTCGCACAAATACCTAGGAATTATGTTAGATAACAAACTTCAATTCATTACCCATGCTAAATACGTACTAAGCAAAATCAAGACTTTGACAGGCAAAATAATCAGAATTACCAAAGGTTCTTGGGGTCTGAAACCCTCCACTCTCAAGCTGTACTACAAATGTATATTTATTCCTATTGTCTGTTATGCTGCGGGCGCTTGGGGCCCCAGTATACGCAGAGTCATGGTGGAAAAAATCTTGACTCAAGCCCAGCGCTTCTTCCTGATTGCAACTTCAAGAGCTTGTCGCACAATTTCAACGTCGGCATTACAGGTAATCAACGGCAAACTACCAATTAAATACGAAGTGCTGTACAATTACTTTCAGTATTGTAGAAGGAAGGGTATTGCGGCACAGTTCAACCAGTTTTCTGTTAACCTAGACGTGCCAGTGAAAGAAGACAACACTAGATTAAGAAACCAGTTCCTCCAGGAATGGCAAAACGAATGGACTAATGCCAACACTGGAAGAATTACTACCCTTTTTATACCTCAAGTTTCCGAATTTGACAAAAAACATTGGCCCTGGTTTAACCCGGGTCTTCACCTAACTTTCCTTCTATCCGGGCATGGCAGCCTAAACTCAAAGTTATTTACTTTGGGTTTGGCTGCGTCTCCTCTTTGTAAATGTGGCTCAGAGGAGACAGTCCAACATATAATCTTAGAATGTCTATATTATGTAGACATTCGATTTGAACTTCGGGCATTGACCGAAGTTTACGATGTAAATAACTTCACCAAGTTTTTAGAATGTAAAGAAAATTATCAGGCACTGGCTAACTTTGCAGACAAGGCTTTCCGCAGAAGGAAAGGACTTGCCGGCTGAGAATAATTATGTAATAAGTGTACTACCACTGTATATAGTTGCCTCCTTGGTATTAATCGTATTGATACAAGACCTCTGATGAGGAAATGTATTTGTATTTATTGCCGGAAGGCAATATTAGCGTTCAGAATATATAAGTCGATGTGCCAGGATCACTGTTGGGTGGACGGTGTCCTGGGACTTCGGCTTGTAAAAAGGTACATAAATTGTAAATCTTAAATTGTATAAATTGTAAATCTTACATTGTATAAATTGTAAATCTTACATTGTATAAATTGTAAGATATATATCGGACCTCATTGTAACCGAACTGGTAGCTCCTAACTATCTGTATAGTTCTATAAGTTGTGAAGGTTAATATAGAAATTGGTGCCTTCAACAAATTGTAATAACTTAGTTGCAAGTGTTATGGATATACAGTATGTTTGTAATCATTCCTGTGAAGATGCTGGATCAAGATGTTTTGTAAAACCACAAATTGTAAATAATGTACAGTTACTCTTCAGCGGGGGATAGGGGAAACCCTGGAGCCCGCAGAAAATAATAAAATACTTTGTATACTTTGTCAGTTATGACAGTTCGATTGACCATACCTGTTGGTTATGATCGTGGTTCTCAACCCGGGGATGCAATAAACTATCAATTTTTTTAAGGTCAATAATCAAATACAGAGACGTATGCATAAATATCATCATTCTTCTTTTTCTTGGTGATTCTGAATTTTTTTTTTTTTTTTTTTTGGCTGGTGCAGCATAAGCCTCAGGCTTCCTTGTACCACATGGCTAATAATAATAAATACCTTTTCTTCAAACAACGAAAAAATATATACAGCACAATGAAACCTGCCATAAGCGCTCCTTTATGAAACCTGCATTACTTTCCGTCAGTGTCAAGTGATGCATTTTTGTCAGTCCCTCTTGTGAACACCCTCTAATAAACACTTCCCTATCTAACGTAAACAGCAAGCAGCGTACTCAGTCCCCCAGAGCTAATGTGACCTGTATTTATAAATAAATAAATAAATATCTTCTTTATTGCTACTAAGTACGGTACATGTACTAGTAACAATAATTCTCATCATTATATATGTGATTAAGTAGGAAAAAATTACAGTTACATGGGACATTGAGTTACACAAAATTAAAATTAAATATGTAAAAATGAAATTATAATAATAAGAAAATATAAGGAGGAACTGAACGTCGTAACCCAGTTTGGAGGAATTTATCCCAGTTCCACAGTTGTAATCCAGTTCAGGCACTGTTTACATAACTAATTTACAGAGCAATGCTATTACAGTAATTAATACTGTAATAACATTGCACCCCCAAGGATTTGTTCTTTGAATTCAAAATCAATGGTTAGCGTCGTGTTAGTCTTCAACGCGTCCAGTAGTTTTCTTCCACAGAAAATTCTGGCTAAATGTACTTGGGTATTTAATGTCTATTGTCCTATTATTTGAGGTGAGTAATATTTAATAAGCATTTAAAAGTCTGACACTTTTATTTATTTTGTAATATATTATTATGAATCTCAGTATTGAGTAATTTAACCTTTTAATTTCAGTAACCCTTCCCATATCAAAGAAAAGCAAATGGAATGATGACTATATTCAGGGGCGTTCCTAGCGTATGTAGCGCCCGGGTGCCAATCTGGCGCCCCTTTAAAATTTTCTTCATATATGTATGTAAGTTGCAGCTTTTCAGGCGCCCCCTTGAACGTTGCCGCCCGGGTGCAGTGCATCCCTTCACCCTCGTAACGGCCCGCCCTTGACTATATTCATGTTTCACTTTTATGACAAAGAAGGATGGAACCCAACGACCTAATGTGTATTGTGCTGCTCGTTATTTTCAAATTCGAATCTCAAATAAATTTGAACATTTTAACAAACAACATAGTGGTGAAGCTGCTGGACGCAACCTTGACACTGAAGTAAGATGGCACGATTCGATACTAGCGGAACCACGAGCACATTTGGGTTTGCATCACTTGGAAAACGTTTGTTATAATCATCCTATCAAGTTGCATATTTACCTGAGAAGAAAATGAAGCTTCGAACAAATTGCTGAAAAATTTGTGAGACTTGTGCACTGGAAATGGCAAAAATAGTATTGGGTTCAGAAGCACAAAAGAAGCTTGAACAGATTCCCCTATCAAATGACGTGGTTCATTTTTGGGATTTATTAGATAAGCCAGGATATCTTACAGCAAGTTATAGAGGTGGGTATTTAGCCAGACGATTCCACCGATATTGATAATCGCAGTCAGCTGTTGGTATGGTCGGTGAACGAGAAAGAAATTTTAGAATCCTTGTTTTTGTGAACCATTGCAATTAACTACAAAAGGAATCTACGTATTGAATCATATTAAATACTTTTTCTAAAGCGCGACATATCGATCGACATGACACGATCAATTTGCACCAATGGTGTCCCTGCATGTTAGGCAAAAATTCATGGTTTGTTGCTTATGCAAAAAAAAAGTAAAGTATCTCATATTATATTGCCCATTGTACGTTGCACCGACATGCCCTCGCCGCAAAGACATTTCCAGCAAAATTGAGGATAACTTTGTATTCTGTGGTGAGTGTAGCAAACTTCATCAGAGGACGTGGCCAAATCATCGCCACTTTCGCGAAGAAATCAATCACTGCTGAGCATTTTTTTTTCCACACCGAAGTGAAATGCTTCCCGGTTGCGAACGCCAAAGTGCGTTTGTGAGATGCGCGAAGAAATAATTCAGTTTCTTTCTAACAAGAGCAGTAAACTAGATGAGTTAAAAAAAAATAGTCGTTCCTTCGCCTGGTGTATATGGCAGATATTATTATTATTAATATCCATATGATGCAAGGAAGCCTGAGGCTTATGCTGCACCAGGTGAAAAAAAAAAAGTTCCCGAGTAACCCTGAGAGAGAGAGAGAGAGAGAGAGAGAGAGAGAGAGAGAGTCAAAAGTAGAAGGGAATCACCAAGAAAGAGAAGAATGATGATATCCAGCTCAGGACCCTGGGTGTGCATATTTTCACATACCTTAACGAATTGAACACATCAATGCAAGGATCTGGGTTGAACATGGTAACGGCCAGAGAGAAGTGGTGTGCTTTTATTCGAAAACTTCCAATTTGAAAAAAAGCGGGTTGAGAAGAGAAATTTTCCATTGCTCAAAGAAACTTTTGTGTCGGAAAATGTGAGAATCACCATCGCCCCTGATATTACGCAGCATTTGCAACAGGTAACAACACTTTCCAAGAATATTTTTCTACAGGAGATACTGATATAGCACAGAAATGGATACGGGATTCATTTCTTTTTAACCTTGATTCTATCGAAGATAATGATCTAAAAGATCTTCTCACTGAATTACGAGCCAATGGACGAATTCGAATGGAGTTTGAAACAATGAAGCTGGAAAATTTCTGGTGTGCTCAACTAATATCATTGCTGGACAGCGCTGGAGATGCTTGTCCTATTTTCAACAACTTACTTATGTGAGATGGAATTTTTGTCGCTCATACTTATCAAAACAAAGGCCAGAAACCGCCTGTGAATGATGAATGAGCGTGGACATTTCAAATAAAAAGTGCGTCGTTTCATGAATATTATTGAACAGAAGCAACGGCAGAAGAGTAACTGAGCTTGTAATTTAATTTTATCATCAAATTAAAATAAATATATAATTCCTCTGTCGTTCCAGTTTTTTTTTTTTGCTCTAAACTTTAAAGAGACTGACCTGGCTTATAATCCCCAGTCTATATGTACCGTTTATGTTTATATCATATAACTTACCTAATCGAGCGATTTTTGGTAAGGAAAAGGAGAACAAAAAGGGTGTCATTTTCTGAAAATGCTAAGAACAACTGGTATACACCAATGAGAAACGAACATCATATGAGAATGTCAAGCTATCAACGATTTCAGGTACAGAGAATATTCCCTGCACCTGAAAAAGTAGTGCATAGTAAGGAGAAAAACAACAGGCGGCTCAAGGCCAATCATTTTGCTGCTATGGAGCGGAAAGCAAAATGGGTAACCTTGAGCAGCACGTTAATTTTCCCTATTATAATTCATTTTTTAAAGAATCAATATATTCAAATGAGGAAAATTAAATTTTGCGAGCTTTTATTGACAACATACACTACAGCGTGCGCATCGGAACGCTATGCTTAATTCGTTCTGGATTTTGCTCTAGTGTGATTAATATTGATTTCAGCTGTATAAGTAACTTCAGCTGCAAAACAGTGCTCATAAATCAGAGTTACGTAACCCGAAACACCCCCCGTGTATAAAACAATAAAATAAGAAATCGGAATTTCACTGTATTGTAAATATCAAGAACCTATAGAGCTAAATTTGGAATATTTAAATACTAGTATAGCGATCACTATGGTGGAAAGAAAGACCTTGGTAAATTTTATTAATATGCAAATATGTATAAGTAATGAAATATTAGGATGCGTGATATTTCAGTACAGTGTATGTTTTATTTGTACTTCTATTTATCACATTTTGAGGAAGTAGCTTCTAGTTTCTCCAATATAGGAAGGCGCTGCTAATTTGTTAACAAGCAGTTGCTCGAGAAGAATGTCAGCTACAGGTCATGGCCAGTTAAAATTAGTAATCGGCATAATCGAATGATTGATAATCGATTATAAATCCTTTGAAAAATGAAATCGAAACAACAAATGTTTAAAAAAAAAATACAGCGGATATTACAAATATATGCTGTAATTACACATATAAATTACAAAAACATATAAATTTATAAATAAATACAAATCTAAAGCTGAAGGCCATTCTGCCAATATATATATATATATATAATGTATAGATAAATAATAGCTGCTGAGGGGGAAAAAAATCCCTTTTTTCCGACCCTTTCCTTTCATATAATGTACAGTAGTTGTGTATATTAACTCGGGGGGGGGGGGGTTTACATCTGGTGAGTATGGACTTGGCACACCCAGAGTTTTGAACTGGATATCATCATTCTTTTTTTTTTTGGCGATTCTCTTCTACTTCTGACTCTCTCTCTCTCTCTCAGGGTAACTCGGAAATTTTTTTTGGCTGGTGCAGCATAATCCTTAGGCTTCCTTGCACCATATGGCTAATAATAATAATCTCATAGCTAATTATTTCGATTATCACTTTTACATTATGCCATCACTGGTTAAAATAATCGATTACATTTTATCCTATTAAATTAAAAAAAAAAAAAAATGGTCGGATAATCCCGATTCTTGCGCGAGCCCCGTCTAGTACACCCCTGCCTCAATAAGTGGTGGTATTATAGTCTTCAAAAATCTCAATCTAAAATTTCATTATTTTCGTATCAAATTTCTCTCCCAACTTATAAATTACAAAATCGCAATTTCCTTAAATGAACCTTCATTAGCTGAGCGAATGCTTTTATTTCATTTTATAGGGGTGGAAGAAGCAAGCGTGAAGAAGTCAGGAACGACGTTTGCCGTTTGGGTAGGGCCAACTAGTCAATTAACAGGAGGGATTCCAAAAACGCAAGGGACACCATAAAAGACTGTCTGCTTTGCCTATGCGTAACACTGCCTCTGGACATGAACTTGCCATCATGTCTACTATAGGGGGGATATTTACTCATTTTGAACAGCCCTGTGAACATCTCAGTAATCTCGTGGATCTACTTTTGTGATCGTTTTCTTGCCCATTTCTTTAATTACACCCTACCTTAAGGAAACTGTTAGGTCGTTGTGAAAACTTTAGAACTACTAAGTTAATTGCTTGGTATTGTATTTGTTGGAGAAAAATACAGTACTGTACATCTTGTTAGGAATATGAACAATAATTATCCGGAAAGGAACAATTTCAAAGTAACTTGGCGGATGAAGCGGATATATAATAATTTTAAAGTGGACCATTGAGGGTCGAAAAAGTGTTTCTAAATTAGTAGCAGTTCGATAGATTGGGAAAAGTAAGAGCCGAAGGCCTCAGTCGAGGAAAACAATTTATTTATGGAATTGCTGATTGGTTAAGTGATAAAATTACTGGGAAGGAACAAACTGACTGGCTTTTAATGTCAGCGTTGTAATGGTACGCACGCTCTCAGTGGTACTGTTGGAAAAAAAACAAATAAGGACATATAGTAGATAATACAAACGATACAAGAAAGGATAAAGTTAAGGAACACTATTATTCCATGTATTAATGTTGAATTTTAAAGGTTATGAACCCTCTGTTTTATGCTTCATCAGATAAATAGTCGCTTTATTTGTTTAGTCTGTTCACAACTAAAGAAGTGGCATTGACAATGAAAAGTTTGTTTTAAGTTTTATGAACACAGTCGAATACAATATGAATATCAAATTACAAGAAAACTCAAAACAATTGAAAAAGGTATTAAAGACGCCAACAAAATTATTACAATTTTTTTTACAATTTACTAACAAGGTTTCTGACCAGTGTTTTGACAAAGTTGATTCTGCTTCGACGTTGAATTTGGAAGAAATAATAATATTCCTCTCCAATGAAGTTGCAGTTTTGCATAAAAAATCTAGATCTGTCTATCTAAAGTGAGGGGGGAAAAATGAAAGAGATAGAAGGTAACAAATAAAATATGTATAATAAGAGGTAAATAATTATAAAGTGAAAATAAGGATGTTGCCACAGAATTCACAAAACCGGCCTCTCATCAGGTGATTTTCTTATTTATACAGTATTATAAAATCACTGCTTGCATATTCCTGTGATTTATACAGGGTCAGGGGCGAGAGAGGAGGGGCCACCGCAAAATTTCCTGGTCAGCACCCCTGCCCACGGTGCCCAAGCAGTAAAACTTATTGTATATATAATTGAACAAATTTTAAACGCCATACTTTACTTTATTCTTAAATTTATCATATATACTTGTTAAAAATTATATATATTTTTTTCCGTTCTTGTTTTTGAGCATTTTTATCAGATCTACTGTTTCGATCATAGTGCGCCGGTAAATCGTTCCCACCCCTTACGGGGGAAAGACATGCTGTTCCAATCAGCCTATTTTCGTCATGGTCCATACTACCACTCGACGCAACTGCCTTGGTCAACAGAGTTCATTGCATAAGGCTTGCCTATAGACGACTGGTCAAGCGGCAGGTGCCTTGAGTGACTGGGGTTCAAGCCCGTGACTGCTGAATACGGTACTGTTTCTTGTATTTTGTCTATCTTGTGAACTCCTCTGACCGTTTGGTCGTCCCGGAGTATAAACAAAAAAATTTATTTATATTATAATCACAGTCCTCTCATACCTGGTAGAAAATGGTCAATGTAACATGAGTAATTTTTCTCCCCTCGCGGAAACACGAGCTTTTCCTCCAGTAAACAGCAAACCGTTAAAACACATGCAGTTGATAGCTTTAGTTGCTTTGGAGCATATTGCATGGTTAAGTAGTTCCACCATGTCTGCTTACCAAGGGAAAATGCAGTTTACCGAGAAATAAATTACCTAAAACAGTTTGAACATTTCATTTAAATATTATAAATAATATCACATAAAATCATGCAAATTATAGTCTTCCTTGGTATAGCGACATAACTACCACTTCCAGCGGATGTAAAACGCATTGCACCAAACACTTTTCAGAATGAATGCAGTGATGTTTCCAAGATTTTCCTTGTTGGGATTTTTATTTAATTTTATATATATTATTCGACAGATTTTTTTTTTTTTTTTTTTAATTATCCGTTGAATAATAATTACCAGTTATTTTGTATTTAGTTCCAAAGTGTAGTCAGTCCCGGGTAAGAACAAGGAACAATAATAATAAAGGCAATAAAAAAAACACAATAAATGACTGACTGTTGTAATGTCTTACAAAAATTGCTAAAATGGACCGCAAGGAGTGAGTCTCCTATCTTTGTCGAAATCGTTCAGAGAAATTTAAATTATCCCCGAACGATATTAATTTTTGCGTGCTACTTTTAAGCTACATCTGGAGCTTTTTTCTGGCATTCCGCACAATAATGAGCTACGCTGCAACTAGTAGTGAAACGTTTGAAAACGTGAAATCGCAAGTAACGAATTTCATGCGTCACTTCGCTGACAAAGAAGAACCTGAAGTTTTCAGCTTTATAAACGGAAGCAGTAACGGCTAATGGTGGCTTAAAATATGCAAATGATGGTCATATCTCAACAAATTACGCACGTGAAATCTGATCATAACATCGGTGTGGTTTGGCTTACGTTTATTACGTTTTGATGTAGCAGACCTGACGGCTACGGTCAGGTCTGCTACATCAAAACCCCCTATTGGTATGATATTATATTCAGGAACATTCGAAATTTAGCGATTGGGACTCAGAACTTGAAGTTACGTTTCTGTTCTCTCTCTTCGATGGCAGGTTTAAAGTACTGGATTGTTTAACTAGCCTATACAGGATAGAAATGTTGAAAAAGTAAATTCTTTAAGAAATCTAGATCTACAAAACTAATAAACAAAGCTTAAAAACGCAAAAAAAAAAAAAAAAAGGTTTGGAGGTTGTTGGAACTGATAGATAATAAATTACTTTTCTGTTTACACTAGTGGACGACCACATATGGTCAGAATTGTCTACAAGATAGTGCCAGATTAAGGTAAGGACTAGCAGGGCTCTTGCACCATACTTTAAGGGGAGCCAAAAAGAGAAGAACAATGAGGCAAATATATATATATCCTTAGTAAGAGGCGCCGAAAAATCTTTTTGCCCCAGGCGCGGAAATACCTTGGTACGGCGCTACTACTAGAGAGAGAGAATGTAAGAACATCGGAGCGCCTGACCACTCGACTACTACATCCCATTGCTGCTACTTTGTTGCACGACCAGATGCAGATTACCACTGCTGTAATGTATGAAGCCATTCGGCATAGTCCATTACAGTGATCACTGAGTGTATATTTCCTTCTTTTACTTGGTGTCTGTCGGGATTTCTTGTTCCGTTGGGCAAGTAGTTCCCTTGTAAAGTAACTCCTGATATTTTTCCATCGTTTTCAATTTCCTAGCCGGTAACAAAAACAAAAAAGAATCTCACAACAATATTATAAAACTGCTATGTTATTTCAAACGTTGATCTCATTGTGACGTAGCAGAGTGGTCAGAGCGTGAATGCAATAACACGCGCTCTTTGAGTAGACCGGGGTTTAAGCCCTTGATTGCTAAATACGATTAACATGTGTATTGATGATTTATTGTAAACTCCACTGACCTAATTGTGTCGGAGTATAAACAAGAATTTAAATATTTAAATAAAACCTGCTTTATTCCCCCACTCCATGTGTTATTTCAGGCCATTTTTATACCACAGCTGCACAGTTCTCTTCCCATAACTTCCCTTTAAGATTATTATCTGAATATTTTTGTAACGTTTTTGAAAATAATGCCGGGTATCTTCTCCACTTGATCGATCAATTTTTCAGTACTTTCTTTATCGCCCATGTAGCTTGAACACTTTGAAATCGTTGAAGGGAGTTAATTTTTAACAGCACAACACTTTGGAGGGAATAAAGAATGAAGACAGAAAGCAGAGCACGGAAACTGTGTTCAAGGACATTTGAGAGAAAATGAAGAAAAAGCAGAGAGCTGGTGCTAAATTCAACGACAGTTCTGTTGTGTGTGGGTGCACCTTCATTAGAAGTTCTGTACCTAGCGCTTATCGTACGACTGTTTATTCAGCCGGAAATTTGGGACTAGTGGCAACATTTTTGTCCTGTCGCAGACCTGTCAAACATGAGAGAGCACCCCCTTTAACGTAGTACGAGTGTTTAGTCGTAGGGATGAAAAGTCCTCTGTGTGCCGGTAGCTTTAGTGTATGAATTGGCATAATTAGGTATTAGTATACTTGCTCTTTTTATAGTTTTTGGTGTTAATTGCTGTTGAATAAGCATTTAAAATGTAACATTAATGCGTTAATTCGCCAGATAGCTTTTATATGTGAGATGATTACTAGGGTACATGATTTTCCACGGAAAATTCCACGGCGCGGCTCGGAACACTGTACCGCGGCTTTTGGAAATCGTGGTCTTTTCAATTATAATTTACGAACAATGAAAGACCTTTTAATAAGAACTTTGTAAACGCTAGAGAATAATCAAGCTTTACGAATTAGGTAATGAATGACGCGAAACACTGCCATTTTATTTATTAACAAATAATCGTAATAAAACTACTAATTATATGCTTTTCTGTTAAAAAAACACTGTACAGTATGCTCGAAGATTATTTTCAGAGAAGTTGCAATGTCAAGGAAACAACACAGATCCATATGAATTTTTTCCCCTTTCCTTTATATATATATACTGGTGTTCAAAGAAAGTGCATCACCTAGGAATTTCACATTTCTAACCCTTTTTCTCGATGGTATGTTACATTCATGACTAGCATCACAGACAGAAATATAAACAAACGATATTTATTAATAGTTTAGGTTTGATTTGATTTGATTTTTTATGGCGCATTGGCAGCTAAATAGTTTAGGCAAAGCTAAGTAATATTTGACAGGTGTTCTCAAAATATTCCAAAATGAGCATTTGCAACCTTTATATAGTGGCCATTGAAAGACTGAAGGGTTTGAAAAAGTTATAACTTGTTCATTTTTAATCTTTTTTATTTTCTTTTTTTTTACAGGTTATAGAGCATCCCTTGGAGATTAAAAATGTGGCCACTGAAAGACTGACCACCCTTTCAGAATCTTCTGAAGCGATATTCTGGCGATGCCTAGTTGAGCAGAGCGACGACGGGTAGAGGCAGATAGATCCTCAAGAACACTCTGCCGTACAGCTTCCACTGCTGCGTCAGTGTGCACCGTGCGCTTAGGACCTCTTCCCGGAAGATCGCCGACTGATCCCGTTCTTTCAAACCGGGCGATTAGGTTCCGAATCATGTTATCGCTAAAAGGACTTTAAAATGTTGCCGGTATTTTCTCTGAGTTTCAATAATTGATCTTTCACTAGAACAGAAAAACCCAACGAGTTTTACTCGTTGGGTATGTCGTGTTTACCAAAACTGTATAACAGTTTTGGTAAACACCCTACCTTTGGTACCTAACAGTTTACCAAAACTGTTATACAGTTTTGGTAAACACGACAATTATGGCTGAAATGTTATCAGAAGCCCTCAGTTTGCTTCAGTTTATCATTTTAAATAGAAAACAAAATGAAAAATTCACAAGGTGCAAACTAATATTTAGTTGAACCGCCTCTGCCCCTGATGACAGCAGCACACCGTCGAGGCATTGACAAGATGAATTTCTGAAAATAATCAACTGATAGTTCGTGGTTCCAAACACGAATTATGGCTTCACAAAGGATCTTTGGTTTCTTTCTGGCAACTGCAGATTCCACACGATGCCAACAGTTCTCTATAGGATTCAGATCCAGGCTGTTTTCTGGCCAGCTAACAGTTGTAATGGACCGTTCTTCCAACCATTTTTTCACCTGTAACAAATGTATACACATTACTGTCGAAACTGTAATGCAGAAATGAACTAAAGTAACAACAGAAGTGCCTACTTACACTTTTTGCCCAATGACAAGGAGCAGCGTCGTCCTGAAAGATGCAGTTACTTGTTGCAGGCAGGTTGGAATGGTCTCTAATGGTTGGCAGCAATTTGCCTTCCAATATAGCCAGGTATCCATTAGCATTTACGGAACCTTGTATAAACTGCTGGTGATCTACTCCGCGATACAAAATGCACCTCCGTATCATTTGGCTGGTAGGGAGTTTTACTGTACACACCATACAGTGTGGATGGTATTCTTAGCCACGTCTACGATGAATCGTTTGTCTCCCATCAGAGCCATGCAAGTAGAATTTCTTCTCATCCGAGAAAATAACTGATTTCCACTGCTCGGGGATTCATTTGACTTGCTCCTTACACCAAATTAATCGGGCCTTTTTCATTTTTTGTGTGAGGAGGGGCTTCTTCTTAGGACGACTGGCAAGTCCACTTTTGAAGACTTCTGACTGTTACTGCACTTGCCATCACTCCTGTATGTTCTTCCCATTCTCTTTTCAGCTCAGACGAAGAAGCTTTACTGTTTTTAAGGCATAAGCGCTTCAAAAGGCGGTCCTGTTTTGGCGTAGAGACTCGTTTGCGTCTGGTTCCTTTTTTCCTATCAGCAGAACGAGTATTCTTGAGTTTGGAAAGAAATCTACTCACTGTCTACTGATTATAAGGCACTCTATAAGCAATATGATGGGAAGAGCATCCTTTCTCACGTAATGCAACAATAGCACTCTTTCTTCGTGACGTCAACTGCACATAACCGCCAACCTGACACAAGTAAGGAAAGACGGCAACTCTTGCAGAGCGTGCTTATATAGCTGAAAGGAACAGCTGATGCAATATTACGTCATCACCTATGGGTGTCAGTCTTATCTGATGCAATTTGTAAGAAATGTTGCCATATACTTACGTTATTCGGACGACAATTACAATTTTAAAGGGTGATACATTTTCTTCGAACACCAGTGCTTTTATATATATATATATATGTACACACTGGATTTTAGGAGCATCGGAGACTACGGCCATAATGCTTCCTGTATATTGTCAGTAAATTGTGTGTGTTCTGAGGTCGATTTTCCGCTTGCTGGACTCCCACAAACAGACACAGTTTTTCTCCCGGAAACTCGAGTTTTTGGAAGAAAAACCTTTCTACCCTAGCCTGAGACCGACAGCCACATTGTGAAAAAGCCCCATAAAAATTCCTCACGTCATTGACGGGACTCGAACTCAGGTCTTTTCCACCCAGTGTGGGGAGGACAGCGGTTGTAGCAACTGTACTTCACACGGGAGCTGTAGATATCTGGTATATGGGCTCACATCAGGTGAGTATGGACTTGGCACACCCAGAGTCCTGAGCTGGATATCATCATTCTTCTCTTTCTTGGTGATTTCCTTTTGACCCTACCCTCTCTCTCTCTCTCTCTCTCTCTCTCTCTCTCTCTCTCTCTCTCTCTCTCTCTCTCTATCTCCCTTAGGGTAACTGGGGAATTTTTTTTGGCTGTTGCAGCATAAGCTTCAGGCTTCCTTGCGCCATATAGCTAATAATAATAATAATAATAATAATAATAATAATAAGAGCGCGTGAGGGGTGGGATGGCCCAGTGGTTACGACACTGGACTACCAGTCTCATGTACCCGGGTTTGAATATCGCCATGGCGGAAGCAAACGCGGCTCCATCACGCTGGGAGACTGGTATAATAATAGTAATAAATTAGAATAATAATAATAGATAAATTAATAAATAAATAAACATCGTAAAAGTTGCACCAAGGGACCTACCTACCCCAAGGTCGGAGTGGCGGCCAAGCCAGACTGGCACCATCTGGCGTCACTCCAGAGAACTACCACTGGATATAAGCCGAAGCTAAACAAGTCCGCCTCCAGAGATGGATGATGTCGCAGAGAAATATTAATCGTACTGCATCGAGTGTGGCGCAGGATAAAGTCACTCGCGCTCAGGCCTTAGGCAGAGGGTCGGAACTATCATCATACGAAACCTCACGGACATTGAATTGCTACAACCAGAATCTTCATTGATTGCATCAGGGCTTGGGAGCTTCAGACCTGGAAGCTTTTGGTCGGGTCTGGGGCTCCTGGGCATGGACCACTTAAGTGTTTTTTTTTTTTTTTGTTCGGCTGTTGTTCAGTTCTTGTGTTTGGGCGGCCCAAGGCTGGACAGCTGGCACTCAACAGTCTAGCACTCTCTCTCTGTTGAGTGTTTAATTGCGCTTTGGCGCTTCAGCTTTTAAAGACAGAACCAGGTCCGGCTCCACGTGCCAGGGACGGGCATCAGATTGCAGTTGAAGAGTTCAGCTGCTTTCTGATGGCAAAGTGACCTGACATAAACAACATACTACACTCACAAACATCTCTCTTATATTTACTTTGATTCTTTCCTATTCAAAATTTCTTGTTTATACACTTAACTTAGCTTAGATTATGAACTTAACTTAACTTAAAATTTTTTTTTTTTTTTTTACTTTACTTCTCTTTTCAAAAATATGTTTTGTCTTCTTATTTCTTAGCTATCTTTTTATTTATCAGGTCCACTTTACAGATTTTCTGTTTTAAATGATTTAGATGGAGATGCGCATTTGCCTGGGAACCACCCTGAACCAGTACACACACACACACACACACACACACACACACACACACACACACACACACACACACACACACACACACACACACACATGTCCCCTGTATGGCTACCACAAGAGAAGGGCAAGACCATCCATCCCACCAACTGGAAGTGCTTCCTGCGCAATTGCGCCAGTGACCACCCAGGAAGGGAGAAAATGCCAACGCATGAAGTGTAGCATCAAAATAAATACGTGCATCATGCAAGCATACTACGAAATAACGAAGCTGGAGACCGATATGACAACTTCCAGGGCAAAACTACATACCAAGTGGCTGGAACCATTCCCGGGTATTGAGGTCACCGAACAGTGAACAGCGGACCAAAGAAGGACCATAGTCACAAAGAACCCGATAGCTCCAGCAATCTTGGAAAAATCAAGCAGGACATGAGCGATTAACTACAAAGAATAAAGACTACGGAACCAAGGAGGAAGAACATACCACCACCGAACCAGTGGAGGAAGAGCAAGCAGAAATACAACCCACAGCAGCTGAAGTGGAAAGAGTCGAGGTCATGATATCCAGAATAGAGGACGAGTGGAAGAAGGCCTTAACAGAATTCAAAGGAATGGATTCCACAAAGACTCAGGTGATACCGAAGCAGAGGCCGAATAGAACCTTGAGGAGAGTCATAGACTACCTGAATCGGCACATAATACTGCATTACTTCGAAAGCAATGGTACAACACTGGAGGCCATCCACACAGCTGTGTATTGTGCTGCGGTAGCATCCACGAGGATTAATGGAAGAGAAGCGAGAGACCAGCAGCAGAAGAACCAAAAACAGAAGGAATCACCAGTTTGAGAAAGAAGACTCAAGCAGAAGATAGAAGAATTAAGATTAAAGATAGGAAAATTGACCCAGTACCAATAGGAGTAAGAAATTAATTGGAAAAGTGAAGAGCATCCTCAAGAGAGACAGTGTCTACAGCAAACATGAAGACAAAAAAATTAGAGAATAGGAGAGTACTTGTACACATTGAAGCAGAACCTCCTTGCACTCAAGAAGAGACTACGCCGATACGAAGAGAGCTCCCAGAGGAAAATAAACAACGGAATCTTCGATGAGGACCAAAGAGGCTTCTACAGGAATCTCGGAGAAGACGGGAAAGAAGGGATCGGACCACCCGAGAAGAAGACGATTGAGGAGTTCTGGGGAAACATATGGAGCAAGGAAGTAAGATATAACAGACGAGCCACCTGACTAGAACTAGAACGCAAGAAAACCAAGGACGTACAAGAAATGAGAGGTGGTTTACTCCTGGAATTTGCCAGTTGTGAGGGTTCTAGATCGTCTGTTTTACTTCTTCCCGAACCTCCCTGGGAGGTTCGGGAAGAAGAAGAAGTAAAACAGACGACCTAGAACCATCACAACTGGCAAATTCCAGGAATAGATATTGTAAACAACTACTGGTACAAGAAGCTCACTTGCACACACAAGCACCTGGCAGAGCAGTTCACCCGGATGATAAAGCACCCAGAGACAATGCCGAAGTTTCTCACTCAAGGAATCACATATCTGAAGCCTAAAGATGAAGATACAAGAAACCCGGCGAAATATAGGCCAATCACCTGCCTCCCAACAATGTACAAGGTCCTGACCAGCTGCATAACCAGTAAGATATCAGACCACTTGGAGAGCCAGAACATAATGGCAGAACAGCAGAAAGGATGCAAGCAGCTGAGGAAAGGGTGCAAGGAGCAATTAACCATAGTTGCCGAGGTTATGGAGCAAGCCTACAAGAAGGGCCGCAACATGTAGACAGCCTACATCGATTACTGTAATGCCTTCGACTCCGTGCCTCATAGCTGGCTAATAGAGGTGCTGAACATCTACAAAATCAATCCGATAGTGAAAAACTTCCTAGGAGAAACGATGGCGATCAAAAACGTCATAGCTAGGCCAATCTCTATCAGGAGAGTAATCTTTCAGGGAGATGTACTGAGCCCATTGTGGTTCTGTTTAGCACTTAACCTGCTATTACCATGCTGAACAGTAGCATGTATGGATATAACCTCAAAGAAGGAAGGAAGAACCTATACGCCCTCATCCACCTGATGTACATGGATGACATCAAGCTCTATGCGGGAACCACCTCCAGAAACTACTCCAGATCAGCAATGATATTAGGATCGAATTTGGTCTAGACAAATGCAAGACCCACGGATAGCACTAGGGAAAATTAGTCAACCGAAACTACCAGCTGCAGACTGGTAAAGAGATCTAAGCCATGGATGAGGGAGAGGCCTACAAATATTTGGGGATGATGCAGGCTCAGCAGTTATAACACAAGAAAATTAAGGCCTGCCTGACCGAAAAATACCACCAGAGACTCAGAAGCCTGCTGAAAGCAAAGCTGAATGGAGGGAACACAGTTAAAGCCATAACCCCCTATGCAGTTCCAGTGCTAACATACTCCTTTAGGGTCATAGATTGGACTAACACCGAGCTGGAGGATATCATGAGAAAGACAGGGACAATGATGACCAAGAGCTGCCAACACTACCTGAAATCCACCATGGGGAGACTAACAATTGCCCCGGGAAGGAGGAAGGGGCTTGATAGACCTCATTGAGCAACAGAAGACGGTGATAGTTAACCTGAAGGATTACTTTCAGAAACACACAGCAGCACTCCACCAGGAGTGCTGCTGTGTGTTTAAGGAAAATAGACAAGCGATATACCCCACTAAACCTAAGCGAGGAGTCCTCTCTCAACCAGAAGGTTGGGAGAATTCAGAAGGTACAAACGAAGCTAGAAAGATGGGCAGAGAAGACACTCCATGACAGACACTACAGTGATCTCCTTCAACAGCAGATAGATAAAATTGCTTCCAATGCATGGCTCACGAGCGGGATGCTCTTCCCCGAGACGTAAGGATTCATGCTCACAATCCAAGACCAGGTAATTAAAACTAGGAACTATAGAAAATACATTGCCAAGGAGCCTGGAGTGTTCGATGACACATGTCGAGGATGCCACCTGGCCACAGAAACGATCCAACACATCACCGCGGGATGCAAGGTGATCACCCAGACTGAGTACACTCATAGGCACGACCAGGTAGCCAGGATAATACATCAGAAGCTAGCAAGGAAATACCAGTTAATTGAAGAAAGTGTACCGTACTATAAGTACGAACCCCAGGCAATACTATATACCCCAACCCACGCTATAATAACGGATAGGACAATCCCGCACAACAGACCGGATATAACCCTTGTGGACAAGAAGGAAAAGGCTACCTATCTGATTGACATAGTGGTACCCAACACTGGTAACCTGCAGAAAACCCATGGGGAAAAATCAGGAAGTACACGAACCTAAGACAGGAGATCAAAGAGATGTTGCGTATGCAACAAGTAACGACCATCCCGATCATCGTGTCAACCACAGGTATGGTGACAAAGACCCTACATAACAGCCTAGCAGCAATAGGTCTCCCAGCGAACACCTACAAGGAACTCCAGAAAGTTGCAATCCTGAACACCTGTAGGATAATCAGAGAGTTCCTCGACCAACAGTAACACTAGACATAACAACAACAACAACAACAACAACAACCAACCTGTGTACTTGGTAGCAATACCCGTCACGAGGTGGAACCCCCAATCAGGAGAAATAATATAAGAGCAATAATAATAATATAATGGCACGTTGCAGATTTTGCACCAGAACAATCCACCACTAACATAGCACTTATTTGCTCCAAATTCTGACACATCTGACACAAATGTTTATAGATATCTTATGGTGTTTGTTCATTTTTTTTTTAACGGATGGATGACTCAGCTGAATGAATTATTTAATTTATTTACAGTTTTTTAAACTTAAATTTAAAAATTATACAATGAAATAAACCTTGTGCTAGTCTACAACAAAAATGACGTCATTTTCTCGTCTGCAGTTAACGTCGTTCAGAATATATATACGAGGCTAGCGACATCTAACACCTTTGTTAATCATCTCGTCAATCAGACCACAAAGTAGTAAGATATCTTACTACACTGTGAATCAGACCTGAGTGGACTTGGTGTTTAGTGGTCACAAAAGTGAAATAAATTCCGACCCGACGCCAAAAGTTTTCTAGTAGCTATTTTTAATTATTTTAGAATAAATTATAAGAAAGATATTAATATTAAAGTATTATTTTGGCCAGCGATTACTTTTAACAGTTATGAATGTTCTTCTGAAAGTAGCTGTAGTAGGGTTTTAGAAGCATCGGCAGCTAAGGCCATATTGTGCGATGTACACTGTCTGTAAATTTCGTGTGTGCTGTGGTCGATTTTCTGTTTGCTGGCCGAAAAACTAAATTTCCGTGATAAAAAATCATGCTACCATCGCCTGAGACCGACTAACTCAGCCGCGTTGTGAAAAGAGCCCATAAAAATTATTCCTTCGTCATCGACAGTACTCGGGTATTTTCCACCCGGTGTGAAGAGGACAGCGATTCTATCAACTGTATTACTCATGAGGATTCTGAAAGTTATAAAGTAAAATTTTCCAGTGAAATAAAAATTCCGCGTGCCACGAAAAATCGTGGGCCTTGGTGATTACACAATTAAATCTCACAGATAGTCTGTAATGTCCATATTAAAGAAAATATGTAAATTTATTTTGGTATGAAATATAAGTGAAAGATAAGAAGTGGGATCCTCGTGTAGTACACAATTGTGCTTCACGTCTCAAATACTGGTTTAAAAATAATTAAAATTAGTCTTAAAAATGCTGTTGACTAACATTTTCAATGTACCAGTAGAAATATAGACCGATTACTCGTTAGTTGCACGTAGCAAAAAGTGTAAACAAAGTTAAAAATACTGTCAATAACTTTCGTTTAAAAACTAAAACAGCGTAGCGAAAACTTGTTTGGAATCGATCAAAAAGGTTTTTTTAATCTAAGTTTCTGAAGGCTTTTGATAATGAGGATTCATTATTGGACGTATGTCTGCTCGAGTGCGCCATTTAGTTGTATGTGTAAGGTGAATTCTCACAATGTACATGTAGTCCAGCTCACTTAGCATTCGATGAACAGACAGCAATCCTTCGCGAGATGGCAGCCACGAAGAGATTGCTCGCGAGCTCTTTCAGAGTGGGTGCGTTTACAATTGTTTTCTCTTTCGGGTTTCAACGGCCAAGCAAGGGCAAATGCGATTATCAATGTTTTTATTATTTCAGAAATGAAGCAGTGTACAGATAAAGATATGATTGGTTATTGATAAATTCAGTTCAGTGAGCCATCTGTTTTCACAAACTTTTAGACATGAAAATTACATAAACAGCTTCAAAAGAATAGACACACGAACGAAATTCAGAGATAGTCATGGTAATTTCTACATTTTTTTTTTTTTTACAAGACAAACAAACAAGTTCGTAAAATTTTCTTTTTAGACAGATTATAGCTTATTATACCGATTCAAGCTCCGCAATCAGTAGTTACTGTGGAAAAATAGCATTAAAGATGTTACAGTATGGATGGAGTCGTGCTCAAATAAGTACATACTCACTTTCCAACCTGCCTATGAGGGACTGACACGTATCCTTTTATACAAAATAAATGGATAAAAAATATATTATTTTCTTTTTTCTAAATTTCTGTATTCTCCTTTTGTAAGTTACTAAAATTTCTATTTCCTAAACCTTTTACTTTATTGTTTTTGTTAATTTCTGATCTCTGTGTGATACACCAAATTGTCATAGCTGCCATTTGTCTTTCGACAAATGGTCATATGCCAAATTTTCACATATAATGATGGGGCATTCACCAAATTGTCTTGTACATCAAACTGTCACGCATGGAATTGTTGCATACAGTGAATTGTAATGTACCGAACTACCATACAATGAATTGACGTGGGTATGCCGCAGACAGTGTTTAGGACAGCGTCCAATATGGACCAGAGCATACAACATGATTCCAGCCTCAGTATGCATTGATAATATCACATACAGTATATACTTGGCTATTAAAGATATTTCTTTAACGAGCATTCCAGAAACTTTGAGATATCAGAGACATGGCTATAAGGGATGCATAATTTGAACATGGGGAGTACAATGTGCACAGAAAGGAAGAGGAAGGGGTTGCTATTAGTTAAGGACATAAAATCTAAGCCAGTGCATCCAGTCGATATAGGTGGCTAGTGGAATGCTGAGTCAGTTTGGTGTGACATAAGCACTGAGAAAGCAAAAATGAGAGAAGAATGAGTGATAGGCCTAGGGACTCTGATGAGTACAATGAACAACTGTACAGAGAAATAGAAAGGGTGAGTAAATCAGAATGTCTTATGTGGGATTTTAACTTTCCAGATATTGACTAGAACTTGTAGGTTGATCGTTCACAGAGTAGTAGAAATATTCTGAATGTATTGGACAACTGCTTTTTTTTATAGCAGAAGCATGTTAAGCAACAAGCAGAAGTAATACTCTCAATCTGATTATCACCAGTGATTATTCACATTAGGAATCTGCAGGTAAAAGAATGACTGGGTGGCAGTGATCATAGTGTATTGATTGGGATTTACTAAAAGATGTAACTACCATCAAGGGTAAAGGGAATGTTTTCTGCTTTCCTAAAAGTGATCGCAGTAGTCTCTATTTAAAATTCTATACAGTGGAAGCAACTGATGATGTTACCATCGGCAAATTCTAAATGAGACGCATTCAAGGAATTAATCATAGAAGCTACTAGGCTTTTCATAGCAACTAAGAAATACTGTTCAAGGTATATCAGATGAATTAATGAGGCTTGTGGCTGAGAAAAAAAATGCATGGGATGCATATAAATTAGGCAACACAAATTATGGAAAATCTTTGGCAAAGGATGAAAGAAAAACAGCAAATTCTGTATCAACTGATAATTTATACGCATCCCATGCGTATAAATTATTTTTTCTTGTATGCACAGATCTCATCAGTTCATCATGACATCCATTTACTGTTTCCCTTGAACAGCATTTCTTAGTTGCTACGAAAAGCCTAGTAGCCTCTACGATTACTTCCCTGAATTTACAGTTGGTAACATCACCAGATGGACATACCGTATAGAATTTAAAAACTGTCTGAGACCACTGCAGATATCGTTACGAAAGCTAAAGCACTCCTCTTTACCTTTGATAAGAGTTACTTTACCCTTGACTGTCTTTCACCTGTCAATTCTTAATGCATAAAAAATCGCTGCTGATAACCAGATCAAGAGTATTGATCCCTCTTCTTGCCTCTATCATGCTGCTGTAAGTTATTTTCACAACGCTTATGCCATGACCAACTTATTTGAACTTTGATCATGTTTCCAATGATTTTTCTCACAGAAATAGCTGAAGAAAGAAATCGGTTTAAAAAATTTAATCACGGATTTCTATTCTAGTATGTAAAATTCTATTGTTAGAATAAAATTGTTGAAATCCATTAGAATATTTTTTTGGCTCCGTTTTTTCGTAGGTCCTAAAAATTTCGTATGCCATAGGCACAGTGCCTAAAGAAAAAGAAAATGTTGGCAGTGTGTAATTTTTCTCTTTGCTTAATCCTGCTAAGATTTGTTTTTGGGAATCTAGAAGAAAATTAAGGATGCAGAAGCCAGGTGAGAGAAAGAGAAATGTAGATTATCACTTTTGTAGCAGTCATTAGGATCATGCCATGTGGAAAATTAGATGGTTCAAATCTCATTACAAAGGAGGAATTTTTATGGGTAAGTGCTTGGTTCCCTCCTCAACCTGGTAACTCAGATTTTTTATGAAACAATCAAGGCAAACAGATAATACAATATATGCAATTCACAGATGCCTCACGACTGTGGTTGTTTGTTGCAAAAATAAAGACCCTTTTAGCTGCCATCCTCCTCCATGATGTCTTTTGGCATACCATCCCTTAGAAGCATTAAGAACCACCATGGGCTCTGGTGAAAATCATACTAGGCCGGACACTTTTCCATATAGGGGACTTGGACTCCAATTCCAATCCTTACACAATCTCCAAGGAAGCTTATCCGCCTACTCTTAACCTGACCATGGTACTATCTTACTAGTAACTTCTTCCAATTGTCTTTCACCAAATTGTAACATATAGCAAACTGTCACGAATCGACATGATCCCACCTGCAGCAACATATGAACAACCCTATTACTGCCCACGACTCATGCTTCTAAATTCATCTCGAGATCGTAGATGTCACATGCTTTTCACAAGACACTACAGGGAACTGCAACTTCTCTTTACACATCTATCACATGATGTAACTTAGCTCATCACAGGGCAGTGCCTTATCTTTGCACTGTGTTAGATCAAATGGTAAGGGAGATGTGCATTTATAAATATGCAAACACTAGACAAAACATTCGTATACTAGGAAACAGAGACAAATTTTTTCAAATGATTGAAATTCTCTTTTTATATAAAAATGGCATAATGGCTGTAGCATGTGTTGTTTTAAAGTGACATAAGCAATTCAAACTAAAATATCTCTTATGAACTCTAATTTTAAAAAGCATATAATATATAAAATGTAAGAACCTTACCAGTTTAAATAGTTTATATTGGAGGATTTCACTAACAGCATTGTTTCTGATATTCTGACTCATGAAGCACGGGAGAATTTATTAATGCAAAAACATTTTCAGTATATGATTGTTGGGTATCCAACAGAATCTGTAGAAATCTGGAAATGATCCATAACTGTCGCTTGTTTCTTTAGTGATACAATTTCAGCTTTCACTTCATCTAAATGTGGAACATTCCTTTACAATATTTCACTTAAGCCCTAATGAATAATCACACAGATTCAAATCCTAAGAGAATAATGACTAGGAGCATTTAGGATATCTATTCAAGTTGACACTATCAAAAATATTTCCTAAAAAATCCAAGAACTGCATTTCTATATGTGGGTTTGTTTCTTCCCATCTTGTTGGGGAAGTGTTTAATGTATTCCAATTTCTTTTTGGAATATATGAGAATGAAGATTTGGAATATACAGGGTTATTCAAAATGAAGTCCGGGGTTTCAGAATTTTTTTTTGGGAAAGCGCATGTGTCATAATCATTTGTAGCCATCTTGAAAGAACGCATATCTCAAGTTTCGCTCCCATGCTCACGATGTTCGGTATGCTGCACGGCTAACCAGCAGATGGCGTTGGATGCATACCGCAGTGCAGTCGTTCGTTTGCCTGTGACGCCAGTTCTGCTCTGTTGCGACATGGCTTTGGAATGTAATGAGAAAGCTTTTACCGTGTTGGAGTTTCATGTAAGTAAATCTGTTACCATTGTGCAATGCTACTTTGCTGACAGAGTGATTTTTTCTGATGAATCGACCTTCCATTTGTCGGGGAAAGTGAACAAGCAGAATGTGATTTTGGGCGATTTCACTAAAGGCTCCCATATTGAACATTTATGAGGTATGTAAAAAAACTTCATTACTATACTTGCATTCTGGAAATATTTCTTTCTTCCTATATCTGCTCATGTGTGCACAGGAATTGTTTGAAACCCCGGACTTCATTTTGAATAACCCTGTATATATTGTATTTCTCTCATAGGCTTGCAAGTAACGGTCAGCATTCACTATTATGAAAGACTTCATATAGTTTATTGACAGTTAAAAAAATATTTCAAACTATTACAACCATTTAGCTGGTTGCCTCCTACATCACAAAGCTGAGGAATAATTTTTGGATTAGATTCCAAAAATTGCATAATGAACTGCAAAATTCAAATCACTTCACTCAGAGACTTATCAATTCTGACTTAAATGCAAATTATATTTGTTACTAAACAATGGCTAATGTTGTTTGATTTAAATCAGGCTGTCAAACCCTTTTATAGATTTTCCAGGACGATGCAACATGCTTGCTTGCCTAAAGCTTTGTCTTGGCTGTCACTACCAATCTCTTCAAATTTTTAGCAAATTACTCTTGCATATGCACAAAAGCACCATTGAACATAGGTCTCTATGCTGTTTCCTGGTTAAAATTACCTTACACCAATTGAGCAAAGTCAAAAATTACATTGCATGCATTTTGGTGCACTGTCCTTGCATACAGGAATAAATAATATTTCTTTATAGCAGATTATAATGGAGTAATTAAATTAATTTATAATTATATTTTTTCAGTCTGTTTTGTATGTCTCGTTCTTATCTTTGTTTAAATATTTATTTAAACAAACATAGGCAATTAGAACTAGTGCATTTTATTAATGACTTGGTTTTTCAATAATTTTAATTAAATAAAAGTAAAACTAAATGTTGCCTGTTGTAAGTTAAATCTATGTATATATGAATATCACAAGTATATGAGTGTCACTTGGAGGTGCCAGATACACCAGCTACAGCCAAGTCATTAGCAGGGCATATGATGTAAGAAAGCAAGCTTATATAGCATTAGTCAAAAAAAAAAAAACCTTCCCATTTCATCCATTCATTCACTCCAAATGTTTGTCTAGTTCTGCCTCGAACTTATTTAATTTGCTGACTTCTACTACAGCAGATGGAAGTTTATTCAACTACCACACACCCACTGGCTAAAGGCAAATTTCTACACATCTATTCTACAATTGTCTTTCCTCAAATTGAATTTATGCTCCCTTAGGTGGTAATCTGAGCAAGAGGAAGAATCCCACTAGCATTGAGCTTGCTCAATTCATTCAAGACCTTATACACCTCAATTAGATCTTCTCGCAGGTGCTTAGTGTCCAGAAGCTGTAATTTGCAGAACTTAAGCCTTTCTTGGTAACACCAACCCTTTGTTCCATTCACATCACCTTTTGAAAGCAAAAACCCTTCCCCTTACCTCTGATGGTAGTTACATCTTTATGTAAATCCCACATCCGTACACTGTGATCACTGCCACCTAGTGGTTCCTTTATCTGCAGATTCTTAATGCATGAAGAATCACTGCTGATAATCAGATCAAGAGTATTACTCCCTCTGATTGCCTCTTGAACATGTTGCTGTAGAAAACAGCCATCCAATAAATCCACAAAAGTCTTGCTAGTGTGCAAGTGACCAACCCACAAGTTTCAGTCAATATCTGGAAAGTTAAAATCCCCCAACTGATTTTACACGTACATATTTATGAAAGACTACATAAATCTCCATTCACCTGGTTTGTCTACTCCTCTATGTTCAATGAGTGAGAGAAAAAATATTACCTTTTTATATAATTGAAATGTTAATATGGGTGGGATAGTTGTTTAGATAAAAATGACATTAAAAGCCTGAAGAACACCATGTGGGTTAACACAGGCCACTTGCTTTAGAGACTAAGGTGCTTTGAGGAAAGTTTTTTACAAGGTAATAAAATAAAATTTATTTTGTAAATAAAGTGTGGTGTTAATTTTAAATTGGGTAATCTGAGAAATTAGTAGCTTTCATTCATTTATGATATAGTCTGCTTTCTAAAAAAAAAAAAAAAAAAAAAGACCAATAACAAACAAACAGCTCAAATTTCTAGAAGAAAAACCATGCTACCAAAGACCAATTCTTTCTAGTGAGTAAAAAAAGTTGCTTGTATCACTGACAGGAATCATACTTAAACCATTTCGACATGGTGCAAGAGGACAGCAATCATAGTCACTATAGTATGCTACTTGCAAGGGTTTGTGAAAAATGACTAAAGAAATTTCGCCCATCTGACAGTATTCAGACCTGACCTTTTCCAGATGGTGTGGATTCCAGATATAGCAATCAAAGCCATTTCTAGCCGCAAGGGCAACAGTATCCAGGAGTGCACAGGCAGCATTTGAAATGCATGAAATAGTTTAACCAGTTAACACCTATGTACTGGATTCCACATATATTATTGAAATAATAATTATTTTTTTTTTAAATTATTTTTATGGTAAAGAACCTTGATTTATCAAGAGCTATATTCGTCATTACCTCTACTCATTTGATTATGCACAAACTGTTGATATAGAAAAACCTGTCAGTTCAGCTGTTAAAGTCTGTAAAACATCCATTTTAATTTCTGAATCACCTGGTTTTTATTAAATAGTGAAAGTTTTGCTCATATACCAACATTAATTATCAGGAGCAACACCATCAGATATTTCTGCAATAGTTCCATGCATTATCATCCTCTATCACACCGATGTTCCTATTCCTTATCAATAATTTGACTAATACAGGTAGGCCTCGATTTATGTTGCAGTTAGGTTCCTGGGGTGACGGGCACAAATGGAACCTTTTATATAATGGAGTCAATCGGAAATCACAGGGTTAGGTTCCGGGCACCAAAAATTTTACCTACCACTTTGCATCGATTGTTTTATTTTATTAGCATTCTTCATAGTTGTAGTAATAGTCGATGGAGGCATATTCATAGCCCTACACACATATTAGGGCGGCTTTCACCAGATTCCATCCTCTGAATATTGTACTAGGATTCAATGAACTTCTATCACCAGATATGGCGTTTTTTTATTCTATTAAATTAAAAACTTTATAACACGATTGGCAAAAAAATTGCACATGGATATCACTATTATTTTTATTTAATTTATTAATAGCACAATTAATAAAAAGTGCTAACACAATAAATTTCCAAAATGTGTAAATAGCATAAACAACAACCAACTGAATGGTTCATCACATGGACCTCTACTACCCGCATCCACGAGTAGTTACTTTGAGGTGGGAATCTTTCTCGTCTCCAATACGGATGTGCTAATTGCTGATTGCCTCAGATTGTCCTAAATCACGTGAACAGCATATAGCAGAGTATGATGTCGATAAATTGTCTGATGATTTTAAACTTTCAATTTATAAAAAAATTTCAAAAAAATAATAAATAAAAATGACATGGTTAGTGATCAGAGCAAAACGAGGGCTACCTGTATATGTTGTCTCAAGCTACAAATTTTAAGGGATCAGTTTTTTCCCATAAGGAATGCTGATGTATCTCATCTTTTGCCAAATGAAGTGCAGTGCCATTCAACTCATTAACAAGTGGAAAATAGTAAAGAACAAATGCACATTAGAGCTAGGTTCTTGTTATTTGGAGCAAAATATTAAGTGCAATCATCACCCAACTAAAAAACAATTAACTTACCCACTTAAAGCTAGAATATCACAAGGCACCAGTCCCTGCACCATATGTAAATCACGCAAAAAATGCACTAAAACAATGGGAGACTCTCAATGAGGCTGTTGGTCTCAGGCACTGGCCAGAAAATACAGTTGCATTGATATACAAAGGATGGATGCAGGACTGGAGGAAAGTTACATGTTCAATCAGTCCCGATTTGTAATTTTCAGCACCAGTAAAAGAGTTTACATGTGGAGGAAACTACACGAAATTATGCACCAATGTATGGGCATGTTCACCCTGAAGGCACTGTGAATGCTAGAGTATATCTGAACATAATTGTGGATCATGGACACTAGCAATATTGCATGTTCACCCATATGTAACCCAATAAAACCATTCAGTATGTGAAAGAGTGAATTGAGAAACACAAGGTAAACTTCAAGAATGTGCTTTGGCCTGTCTGATCTGTTGAGCATCAGACGTGGGATGAACTGAAAATGGTATGATAATGAGTAAAATTCTCTATCCATGTCACTGAGGATAGTTTTGTTACATGAATAGTACAATATTATTACTATGAAGTGCATTACATTTGCATTTGTATAGCAGTCCAATGCATAGTATGTTTTTCATACCAACTATAAGCAGATTTCTGTTTATAAATGGAATTTTTGTGTAATGTAGTCATTAATCCACATTAAACATGTTCAAGAAAAACTGAATCTAAGTGACTAACAATGCAATCTGACATTTTATTTGTTTTTCAATTCAGAACATTTCATCAAAAATAATAAAAAAAAAAGTTTATTTCTTTGCAGCTTCTTCCTCTTTCTGGTAGGACTGTAGTAATTCTGCCTTTTTCTGTAGTTGTCTTTCTTGCCGACGGCGTCTAGCTTCACGCACTTTGTTTCTTCGGGATTCAGCTTGGTCACTAAAAATAATACACCAACATTTTAATGCTGCACAGTTCATAAAATCCTATAATATACGCTGAAACACAAAATTAGGTTTATATTTAATTACTGCATTTATTCAATACTACATGCATTTTCCCCCTAAAAATTTTAATAATAAAATTCTTGCTACACTGAGTAAGCAGAATAAATAGCTGATTTTAACAGTAAAAATAAAACAAAAATTAAAGTGATAAAAACCCTCATAAAACTGAAAATAAAATCAATAAAATAATACACTTACAACAGGAGCTTTACTTCCAAAGCTCTACACTCATGACAAACACAGCTAAGTAGCACATCATGCATAAAGCCTTGAATGGTTTGAGCATGCTCAATGCGGATGGGATTCTTCCTCTTACTCAGAATAATCACCTGAGAGGGCATAAATTCAAATTGAGGAAAGACAGTTGTAGGATAGATGTGCTGAAGTTTGCCTTTAGCCAGCGTGTGGTTGATTAGTGGAACAAACTTCCATCTGTCGTTGTAGAAGTTGATAGCTTAAATAGATTCAAGGCAGAACTTGACAAATATTTGGAGTGAGTGGATGGGTGAAATAAGGGGTTTTTTTTTGGCTGATGCTATATAAGCTTGCTTTCTTGCATCATGTGCCTTTGCTAATGCTAATCGTACACAACAGAGAAAGAAAAGGGGAAAAAGAGAGAAATAAAAAAATAGGAGGGGAAAAAAGAAGGTCAGTTGTGCTCCAAGAATACGTTAAACGATTTATGTGTTATAGATGCTATGCCATCAGTCATCACTGTGCAAAATAATGAACTCCAATCACAGAATTTACAGCAGGTCGTTAATATCTGTCAACTTTCCAATCAATCATCCACTATTTAATAACACCATTATTCTCTTATCTGTCATCATGCAGCCACCTGCCTCACATTATGTGTGTAACTTCCAATTGCTCAACAGTTATGTCTATTAGGATTTATCAAATGCAATCTTGTCATATTTACTTTGTTTACAACAAACAGCACCATTGTGTGCAAACTTGAACAAAAAAGCTAAGCCAAGAGTACTTGCTTTAGAAATGAAATTGAAAATTATTGCTTTGTCTGAACCTACCAAATGAGCAACTGATATCGGACATGAACACGAAATGTTATCTATAACTATCAATAACAATTGTAGCTGATAAAGAAAAATATAGACATTGAAAATTAGTAGTATCTGACAATGTTTGAGAATCAAAAAGTATTTTGTTCAAAATGGAGAAATTAAACTGAATTTCTGATCAGCAAGCTAAGGTAGTTCTATTTTGATAAAGCTGAAGGGTTAACAGCATTTAACAACCTCAAGGTGGATGAAGAAAATGCAGATAGAATTTTCTGCGAGTAAGGACTAGCCTGATAAATTTTCATTAAGGACTGTTGAGGCTGCATCTGGAATAGGGTATTCAACTAGGGAGGCTGCATCCAAAGAAAGACATTAAGCTTCTTGAAAGATCTAAAGACAGATGACTCATCCAGTGAAAATAGCAAAGGGACATATATGAGGACTACAAAGATGTGAGTTATAGTGGGGAAACTGGTCATAATTTGGAAGGGAGTTATCTGAAAGAAACGAATAAGATACTAAGGAGTACGGGTATTAAAATGATTGACTGTGGAGCTCCCAAATCAAAATGGGTTACAAAAACTTGGACATAAATACAAAATATTGGGGAAATGTAATGAGTTCTTGGAAAGTTAACATTTGGCTGTGTGCCAAATGTAAACTTTCCAAGAACTCAATTTACAACCACTCAGTGATGGGCTCATTCCAGTGGTCAATACCACTGGAACATGCCCATCACCGAGTGATTGAGATTGAAATCTGGTGATGGTAAGTCTTAACAGTATCTTCAAGGGATGAAAATAGTACAAGAGCAGATATAGTTGTTTGATTTCTTTAGGCCTTTATTATTAATGCTAATTCTTTTGGTTAAGCCAGTGAGTGCTGATATCCAATGGGCAGGAGTTATGTTAGCAAGTTTGCACAAATTGTTGAAGAGCTTAGAGACAGTCCTAAACAGGTCTTCAATGTCAATGAAATGGACTGTTCTGGAAGATGCCAACAAAACTTTAATCAAAAAAGCTTAGTTTGCTAAGAAGTCATCTGAGAATCAACTGACTTCTTTTTTGGGACCAATGCAGCTTTGGATTGATCATCGACACTCATTTACTATAACAAAAAACCAAAAGCTTTGAAAGGCTTGTTTCCTGGTTTTGAAGCCAAACAAGAATGTCTTGTTTACAAGGGTGCTGTGAGATGAACCAGTGAAGGAATGATGGAGATGGAATAATGGATTCCACATGCCCAATATCAAATTTATCTTACAGCTGCCCAAGGATGAGAATGTGATTGCTAATTCAATCTATACATATGACTACATTTATTGAATGTTTGTACGTTACTAATGGAAAAAAAGAATACACTTTACAGAAATGCTGGAAATATTACACTACGAAGAATGCAATAGACCATACTGAAATCGTCTGTAAAGTCAGGTCAGTTCCCACCACAGGAATGCTATGTGGAGGAAGCTATGGCCTGAATGTATCCGCAGATCTTCATGGATTCCAAGAAGAAACATTGCGAAAAAATATGCAAAAAAAAAAAAAAAAAAAAAAATTATTCAGTTTCAATTAGAGCCCTATAATGTTAAAGAACTGTTTGTAGCCCACACTGAAAAGAAATTTAAAAACTTCAACACTGATGGATTTCTTTCAGTATAGAGACAATGAAAAGAGATCCTCCACTGACTTTTGCCAATATCCCACTTGCAGTCCTTCCTGAAAGCATCTAACGCGTGTGCGCGCACACACACACACACACACACACACACACACACACACACACACACACACACACACACACACACACACACACACACACACAATTACTGATGAATTTGATGAACAGGAATGGTGTTCTAGCATCTATTCCGAGCCCTGCCTGCAGCAATGAAGATTGATTTCCACTGATCTTTGTTGCTATAAGAAAGTCCTGAATGAGAAGGCTAGGACCCACTCAACTGTAGACTCCTTTTGCAAGAATAAGGATTATGTCTCTAGGAATTTGCAGCTCTCAATTTCTGGTACATAGGTCAAGGGTAATTTGCCCTTCAAGGAAACTGATATGCACATTACATACGACAATCAATAAAGTTATTGTAAAATTAGTTTTACTGATATTTACTTCTCTGAAATATAAGTTTACTGCTGGAGTTTATAACTTCTCTCAATACCAGTTGTGATTATAACAAGCAAGTCTGAAACCAAAAAATTCAGGACTGACTCCCCTGCCAAGATCACGGCCACAACTTTTTGAAGTATGAAAGAAATTATTTTGCCATACTACATAGCACGAAAGAAAACCATCACTGGAGATGCTTATGCTGCTATTCTCAAACACTGCTCCTGTACACAAGTTCCATAAAAGAATCACTACTCTGAGAGATTGCAGATTCTGGGAGTTAAACTACCTGTCCTACTTTCCAGGCCAGGCTACTAGTGATTATTTGCTGTGTAGATACCTGAAGAAACTGATTTCTGTGATTTTGAAATTAGATGGTAATGGTAAAAGGGTATTGACTGGCTGCAGTGGCACATTTGGAAGAAAGAGGAATTATAGAAGTCAATTTTAGAAGAATATTGACACATGGACCAGACCAGACCAAACAGAGCTCTTTTTTGAAAAGCCTGAGAGGTTCTGGGGGCATTACCCCAGAGCAGAAAGAATATCCATTCCACGGTAGTGTGGATTTGAGATTTGTACAAAGCAAGTAGCTGTTTAGAAGAAAAGAGAAATTACCCCAGTTTTTTAGATGCAGAAGAAACAATATATGTGATGTGCTTTTGCCAAAGCAGATTAGAAGTCAGGGTAATCCCTAAATCTGAATGTCATTGAAAGTAAGCATAGGAACAGAAGAATCCTTTTCGCTAGATATAAGACAAGACAGAGTTTTAGAAGGATTGAAATTAACCAAGTTGTCTTTTCCTCACTGGAGAATTATCTAGAGATCAGTATTTAAGGAACTGGTAGTGGATATTCGAGAAGTTGAAACTCTTTTTGCAGGGCAAGGTTTCTCCAACTGGAAGGTGGAATGCAATGTGCTGTCATCAGCAAAACTATGGATTGGATTTCCAGTCAATGAAAGAAGGTCATTAATATTTCAGAGCTGTTCAATAAAGAATGATCATAATTTTTTTTTCACAACATATCTTTATTAATCATCCATATTTTGATGGTCCTTTTCAAAGTAATCTCCATTTGATGAAGTGCACTTACACCAACTTTTCTGCCATTCTTCAAAAACACGGCTGAAGCCATTTTTTGATGTGCATTTGAGAATTGCTTCTGATGTTTTTACAATTTCTGATGACTGGAAACGTTTTACTCACAGCTATTTCTTTAACTTTGGAAATAAAATTGCAGGGTGCAAGGTCAGATGAAAAACACATTTTATGTTAATGCTGGTTAAGTACTTGATGACAATATGAGCAATGTGAGGTCTCACACTGTTGTGATGCAGCATCTACCCACTTGTGGGCAATTATGGTTGTTTGCAACAAATATGATCATGCAAAGTGTGCAGTACAGTTCTGTAGCAAGGTCCTGTAATTAGTCATATGATGTGGCAAAAAGCTGGAAAATCCATTCCATGAATGTCAAAAAGAGAGATGACCATAATCTTTCTTGCAGAAGCCAAAACTTCCAAATAGACCTTTCCTGCTTACTCCCTGGGTCGAAATGAAGCCATGTCTCATCTGCTGTTATCACCTTGTGCAGAACCTCACCATTTTCAGTAACCATCCTTTGCAACTCCTGACAAACCTCCATGCAAACTTACTATTACTCAGGTGTGCATAGTTTTGGAACACAACATGCACAATCACATGAAAATGGTCATGGAGAACGTTGTTTGTTTGTTATTTGGTTTTTAGGAGCATTAACAACTAAGGCCATATTGCTCCAGGAATATGCGGTGGTCATTCCCTTGACCTTTCGGCATCCTCCATATTTGGTGGTCACGGGCTCGAACCCTGGTCTAATCAAGAAGCATGTGCTACGCACTGCTGCTCCTTCCCACCTGGCTACAGAGGTGCCCGGAGAACATTGTGTGCTTCCTACTGATATTCTCAACATTTCTGCCAGTTGCCTTACTGTTATACGACAATTTTCTCTCATGATTACAGAAGCAGTGTTTGTGGTTTCTGTGGTGACAGCAGTGGCTATAGCTCCAGGACCGCTGATTTTTGTAATTGAATCATGCCCACCTTTAAACATAAGCATCTGTGAGCCATGCTATATGGAAGCATAGATTCACCATAGGCCCCTTTTAACATTTCACACACACTTCAGCTGATGTTTTCTTGAGATAGAAATAAAATTAGAGAGCAGCATACAGTCCCTCATGTGTCACATCCATTGTTACATAGACGAAACCGAACAGGCACAAACCTGACTGAAAGTCAAGATCACTACATATATGAGTTAACTGTGCAGTTGCTATATGATACAGCTTATCTTCATCTTAAATCCTGCAGCTCAACTGGAAATAGCAAACAGTATGGTTGTTCATGTAAAATTACAATCATTCTCTATGAACAGCCCTCATACAACAGAGAGTGGCAGAAAGAACTGAACCTTGGAAAACACCAGAATTAGTGGAGAAGTCAGAAGGCCATCTGCATCACCAACTGAACACCCATTTACAAAAAAAAAAAAAAAGAGGCCAGAAATCCTTATGATGGAAGCTCATTTAGAAGACCCTTTATGCTAAACATGATCAAGATCATTTGAATTGTCAAGAGCAACTGCTTGAGTTTCAGCAATTTCTTCTACTGATTTGAGCAGGTAGGATGTAGTTAACAGAGATCATAAATACAAGGATCAGAAGAAAAATGGGATTCTAGCAGGTCAGCTTTATTTTTAGCTGAGGTGGCAATATACACATTAGGTTTTAATAGATGTGGGAGTACAAATGTGCAAAAGTTGCAGCCAACAGTTTTGACAGGAGACCGGAATGCTGAACTACCGTTTGGATGAAAAGCAAGTTTTCTACTCTTAGCCCATTCAAAATATAGCCTGGACTGATTAATTTCTAACTGCCTTAGAATTGTTGTGAGCTTTGGTGTAGGATTAAAATGAAGCTGGAGTTTTGGATACAAGCCAATTGCAATATGCAATATTCTTATCTTGAGCTATCTTAGAACATTTACTGAAAAACAAGTTTTAGATAAAGGACAAGATTTTAAGGTGGAGTATAGAATAAAGAATTTCATACCCACAAGCAATAATTTTATTGACATGATCAGAGCAAACACTGACATCAAATATTTAAAAAAGTAAGCCACCAACCAAGGAAAACAATTGAAATCTTTCAGATCATCCCATTTTGTATTTTTGTAATGCAAGGCAACATGAGTCTGTGAATGGCCACAAGAGAATGGCTCCATTGGAGAAGATACTATCATCAAGCTGTGATCTGAGGTGCCTAGGGGAGCATTCACCTCGACTTTGTACTTGGAAGGGCTATTCATGAGAAAAAGATCAAGAGTGTTGACTCTTGGTCAGCAGAGTCTGTGTGAGATCATTAGTAATTGAAAAAGCCTCAGCATCTCAACCAGCTGGGTCTGGATGGCTAAAAAACTGAAACCAGCTGGAGTTGTGAACATTAAAATTGCCAAGGAAATTACCCCACCATTAACAAAGTTGGACTGGAGAAAGTAGAGCTTCAAAGAGAAGAAGTCAGAGTTCTAAGTGATTAGTGGATTTGGGAGACTGATAGAGGCAACAGATGTATTTGACAGAATGGGACAGAGGAATTTTAAGCCAGAGAGGATCAAAAAGAGGAGAATCCAAATTACTAAGTCTCTGACAGGGAATACCAGAGTGGACATATATATAAGTATCACCTTTGAACCAAAAGGAATCATACAGGGAATAATTAGGACAACAGAGATGAGTAGTGGTTGAATCAACTGATAATTGTGATTCTGTCAGAAAAAGTAAGTGGGACTTGACTGGCTGTAAGTGGAAATCTTCTGGTTTCTTTTTTTATTATTATTATTGTTATTATTTGGTTTTTAGGAGCATTAGCAACTAAGGATATTACTCTGGGGATATGTGGTGGTCATTCCCTGACCTCTCCACATCCTCCATATTTGGTGGTCAAGGGCTTGAACCCCGGTCTAATCAAGAAGCGTGTGCTGCGCACTGCTGCTCCTGCCCACCTGGCTACGGAGGCACCTGGTTTCTTTATTACCAAGGCAGATAACATTGTGAGTGACCTTTGCATCATTGCCCCTACTAAACCAGCTACTTCCCCTAGCCTGTAAGTCTTAAATGAAATTCTTTTTGCCAAATGCAAAACCTTATATTTCACAGGATTAAATTTCAGTTGTCAACTTTCAGATCATATGTATAATGGATCTAAGTTGTTCTAAGCAGCACAGCCCTGCACTTATTATTTTATGACATAACATCAAATCATCAGCAAACTTCAATAGCTTTCTCTGTACGTCTCATCACTATCACTGAGAAAAAATAAGAAAAGTGGAGGGGATCACCTTAGAGTGTACTAGCGTAGGTTCCTTGGGATTCCTACTCACTACACTAATCCACTCTGAAGAATGCCTGCTGATTACTGCCCACTCTTTCTTTTAATTCAGCCAGTCCTTTTTCCATGCAAGGATCTCCCCAGTAACTCCAGCATGCTCCAATTCGTACAGTAGTTTCTCATGGGGTACCAAATCAAAATCTTTACGAAAACTTAAGTAGACGAGGTGTGGCAATAAAGTTCCCGGACTGGTGTTGTTGCAATTATGTTCAATGTGTTTGAAAATAAATGGAAGCGGTATGTTGTAGTTCAAATGTTTCCAACAAATGGTTATACAGAGATTGTTCTTTTCAGAAACTTTTAGGATGATGTAATAAGTAGGGTCCATGATTTTCTGCAGCAAAATACCAAAAATTCTGTGGCGCAGCACAAAATATCACAGTTCTGAAATCTCACGGTCTTTTCAATTATAAACAATGAAAGACCTTAACTAGAACTTTGAAAACACTAGTGAATAATCAAGAGCTGGCAGCACCTCATGCATGATTGCCAGCTCTATGATGACCTCCGAAGTGCATTCATCACCAAAATACAGTATCTACCATATGGCCAGGAGCACCACATCTTGGACACCAGGGAAGAATATCAGGCTTTCTCCAGCTATGCACTGGCCCTGTTCACAAGACTGAGAGCTCTTATCGCAGCGAACCGCAACCAACCACTGACACAATAAGGAAATGAACAAACCTCGAAGGAAATCATCCCGCGGAAGATGCCTGGAACCCAACGGCCTCCGATAATCAAGGTGCTAAACCCCGAAGTGGACCTAAAGTCGAATAAATGAGAAATGACTCTATAAACAACATTGATGGAAACACCACATGGATGGGAAATGTCACAAGAAATACCCCACACACGCCGACAAGCAAACCCGGATCTTTTGACGGTAAAGATTGCAGAACGGACGGGAATCACCCCATGAACGATCACGCTACAGTCCGATCGCTCCTGGGAATGGACTAGGACCACTAGCAGCTCCGCTGCCAAATGCTATATGGAGAGCTGAATGGGGTACCCTAACCCTATTCATCTTTAATTCCCTATCCCCGGCAAGAGGGAGAGGAGACATGCACTGTTTCCTCCCTCCCCTGCCAACCCATCTCTTCGCCTGGTGAGGCATCGGCCTGCCTCACTGACCACCTGGGGTCGCCTTCTCTTTAGTCCCCATGCTTCTGCCTTTCACCCCCCCAGTCTTCAGTCTCTTCCCCCACTCTACCTGTACACCTTATCTACGGCAGGGGTAGATAACTCTTCTTCGTTTCCCCCCCCCACAATCCAAACTCCCCTCTGGTGTGGCATGGGCATGCCATACTGCCTAGCAGGGGTCATCTCCTCTATCGACCCCTTACTTCTACTTTTACCCCCTCAGTTTTCAGCCTCCCCTCCCTCCCACTTTTATCTTTCATCTAACGTATAGCCCACACGTCTAAATTTAATAACAAAATTCTGCCCGACCTATTAGGCCTTTTAACACATCTCTCTAGCGTTCAACCCCAACCAGCGATTTGCTAACAGCAATCTTAAACGCCTATATATATATATATTTTTTTTTTATTATTATTATTATTTTATTTATTTTTTTTTAATATTTTTTTATTTTTATTTTATTTATTTATTTATTTTTAGGTCCTAGCACTGAAATCCTAGGAAACTAGGTGACAGGACCTGCCGGAGCAACTTGTCATGATTCTGGACGGCTAGCCTCCACGTGGCGAGGTATGGGCAACGTCGGGCCCCACTAGGGGCCTGGCGGCCAATAAGCTGGATAAACAATGGGCACAACAGATCACACTGCACAGATGGCCCACACACTTTCAAGTCTCTGGCTTGACAGTGTACTGTCCTCGATACAGCGAACACACACGGAGATGGGAGAAATCCCAGGCGCCGTCTGACACGAACATACCTTATACCTCATATAGTGAATAATCAAGATTTATGAATTACGTAATGAATGAGGCAAAACACTCATTTTATTTATTAACAAATAATTGTAATAAAACTACTAATTAAATGCTTTTACTGTTAAAAAAACAATGCACAGTATTCCTGAAGATTCTTTGCAATCAAGCTGCAATGTAAAGGCAACAACACAGATCCACATGAAATTTTTTCCCCTTTTCTTTATATATATATATTAAATATGTCTATTGAGTAAAAATATGAACATCGTACCACATAACAAGAAAATTGAGAAGAAAAAAAAAATGTCAGAGAAGGCCACTGTTTTTTAAATTTTCAAAATAAAACCATAGATTTTGATCAAACAAACTCCTTTACAATATTTAATTTTTCCTCTAAATTAAAATTTTTTTTTTGTTTTGTAGCTTTCTTCATTTTAGGCACTAATTAAACACACACTTTATATAAACAAGAAACATTAAATCAGCAAAATCAATGCTTGCCAATTAAAATACTTTACATTGCAAGAACCAGAAAAAGTTTTTCTGAACAGCTAACATAGAATAACTGATGAAGGGGGTTCCCGAATGCGGAAGTTGTTTCAAAAATATCTGGACAAACACACCACTGTTTATTTGCTATGTTTGGTTATAAGAATCAGTTTTGAATGCCTTTGTGATATTTTTCTAAAGCAAATTGCTGGAGGTCACGACAATAAAACAATAAAAACAACTTGCACTTTCCAGTTTATTGGGCTTTTCTGTTAGTGCAATCTTTTATAAATGGGTAGCAAACTCAATCTTATTGCATTTGTAATAATACCGATAGCTGGAATTCTGTGGGATTTTATGTGATTATGGTGAAATGTGTTTCTCCTTCAATCACGTAAGAAACAAATTTTCAAAATCTGCTCTTTGTTCCTATTTTTGAACCTTTGTAAACAAAAATCGGCGCAGATAGCAAAACTCGCTGTGCAATCTAAAATTTTTGTAGTAAATACCTGACCATGCAATAGCAAAACCGAAAAAAATCGAGGGATGACTGTATTTTACAATAAATTATAAGAAAAATATTAAGGCGTTATTTTGGCCAGACTACTCCTAAAAATTGTACATTTTCTTCTGTAAGTTATAAAATTGGATATTTTCTAGTGAAATAAAAATTGTGGGAAAACAAATTCCATAATGTGGCACAAAATTCCAAGTGCCACAGAAAATCATGGGATGTAGTAATAAGTGCATTCAATCAGGTGGCGATTGAGGAAGAAGGCAGAAGCCTTTGAAAGCTTCAGTTATTTTAGTGCTTTTAATCTAGTATATTTTATTGCATTTTAATTCAGTATTTTGTATCATTTTATTTGTACATTCACTGTAAACTACATTTGTTCTATCTTAATTCAGTATTTTATTATCAGTAATATTTTATTTGTATAATCACATTTATTTTGTTTGATCTACTGTAAATTTATTGTAAATTTAAATATAAAGCCTTTTAAGATTTTGGTTTTCGTTTTTACTTCAATGGTTGGTGAGAAACGCTAAAAATCATAGTATAGGTGGCGATTACTTTGAATAAAAATAAAACCACTTTTGAGCTCCTTCAACACTGTGTTCTTTTTATTGCACCAGTCCAGGAACTTTATTGTCACACCCCACACAACATCAAAATTGGTTCCAGCTCTAAATCCTTTATGACATAACCACAGCAATTAAGAGATTTCTTAGGAAAGACTGACCCCCCCATCTCCTCAAACCTATGCCGTGACTTTAGCATTAGCATTAGTAGAGGCATATGATGCAAGAAAGCAAGCTTATTCAGCATCAGCCAAAAAAAAAAAAAAAAAAAAAAAACAAAAAACCCCACTCCCATTTCACCCCTCCGTTCGTTCGAAATACCTGTCCAGTTGAGCCTTAAATTTGTTTAGGCTATCAACTTCAACAACAAGTGATGGAAGTTGGTTCCACCAACCAACCACCCGCTGGCCAAAGGCAAATTTCTGCACATCTATCCGACATCCGTCCTTCCTCAGTGAAATCATAGACTTCTCTATGATTTCACTCATCCAAATGTTTCTATACTGCATCCTTAATCAATGGGTATAGTTACAACAGTGATTTAAGGATATAATCACCAGTGTCATACTGGTCTATCACATAATTAATCACCGGTTCCAGTCTCGCTTACCCCTCCCTTATGAGTGGGTAACACATTTCATTCCTAATAGAATGGTGCACTCTTCTGCCACATTATTTAACTTAGTATTTAATAAGTTATTTTGTTGTAAATAATAAGTACTAAATGAGAAGAAAATTCTTACCTTAGCATCTTGCTTCTTGATTTTTCTGCCTTTTTCTTATGAATAAATTCCATAAGAACTCTTTTATTTTTGAAAACATTTCCTTTGGCTTTCATATACAATGTATGATATCTGAAATATAAAATAGATTTCCTTTCAAAATCAACAATATACAAAGCAACTGAGTAGAGATGTCAATACTAATAAAAAGCTAATGATACATAAAACAAATTTATTCTTTAATGCAAATTTTTATTAATATTTGTTTTGGACAATGGCATAAGTTTAGATAATATTACTAAATATTGGTTTCTAATCCTCCTTGTCACAGTGAAGAGGATTAGAAACACAGTCAACTAAGGGGAATGATAGCATGGGCACTACAAGATGTGATTAAGAGTAAAAAGAGTATTATGGTATTGTCATAGACGCCATAATATATATTTTTTAAAGTTCTGTTTATGCTCTTGCATGACCACTAGGTCAAAAGGGTTTACAATTAATCATTTTGACAATGGTTGGTTGTTTGGTTGGTTATTTGGTTTTTAGGAGCATTAGCAACTAAGGCCATATTGCTCCGGGAATATGCGGTGGTCATTCCTGACCTTTCCGCATCCTCTGTATTTGGTGGTGACGGGCTTGAACCCCGGTCTAATCAAGAAGCGTGTGCTACGCACTGTTGCTCCTACCCACCTGGCTACGGAGGTGCCATTTTGACAATGAATATGATCATTAAGCATATTTATCACTCCCTTGGGTATGAACTTCAGTCTACTCAAATGCATGTGCTAGAGAATTTGGTACTTAAACACTTGGCATGTTCAGCCATACCCATTAAGAGCAGCACATAACCCCAAAATAGGAAGTTTATGGCAGATATTTTTATAAATATATCTCAAGAATGTTTTTTTTTTATTTACAACTAACATTAATGCAACTGTGAAAAGATATTGGTAGCCCTCTATTTACATGGTTTTCCTACAGTGGCCATCAATATTGCTTTTAAATTATTTGTGATTTTAAAGAGGGAGGGAAACAATTGCCACTTTTAAGTTTGGTACAACTTCTACACCCCAAAGTAGCTTAATGCCAACATACAGCAAAAATTAACATATACTACTACAAATTATGGACATATTCTAACAAGAATGTTTCTTTTATTTACATCAATGATTTCAAGGAAAAGGTATTTTGTTGTTTTAAAGTCATTTCATTTATATCATGCTTTCTAATAACATATCTCTGTGGTAAATGATCTATATTTAATAATACCATGAGTAAAATGGTGGGCATACTGTCATTATTTGTGGAAAATATTCATTCTGGAAAAGTGGGGGGGGGGAAAGAAAGTTGTTACTGTTTTTTTTTTTTTTTTTAAACCTGTACACCAAACCAGACTGGAAAATGTTTCTGTTGGAACTTATGGGGAAGATATTATGTCAAGAGCTTGTGTGATTGAATAACATACGATTTTTAGAAGGGAGAGAGAATGTGGAAGACTATGAATGACCAGGCTGTCTAGTTGTTTGTTTGTTTGTTGTTTATTTGGTTTTTAGGAGCATTAGCAACTAAGGCCATATTGCTCCGGGGATATGCAGTGGTCATTCCCTGACCTCTCCGCATCCTCCGTATCTGGTGGTCATGGGCTCGAACCCCGGTCTAATCAAGAAGTACTGAATGACCAGGCTGTCTAGTATCCATGAAAACGATGAAAATGTGGACCAGGTAAGGACACTGATTAGAAGTGATCATCATTTAAGCATTAGAATGGTTGCAGCAGAACTAAATATGGACGAAGAAACAGTTAGACAAATTTCAAATGAAAATTTAGGTATGAGAAAATTGTGTGCTAAGATGGTGCCAAAAATCTTGAATGAAGGTCAAAGAATGAGGACTCCAAGTTGTGAAGATGTTTTGAAAAATATTGAAGAGGATAGACTTTTTGAGTACTATAATTACTTTTGATGAAAGTTGGCAATCCCAAGGGGGGGGGGGGGAAGCAGCAGCAAGATGTTAAAATCAAAAATAAAAACCATGCTTCTTGTTTTCTTCAATTCTGCTACATTATCAGGGTGTTACTAGAGAATAATTAGTTAGCCATAATGCAATACCAGTGTTTTTCATTTTAATATAAAAATGATTCTAGTTACAGGAAGAATGTCTGAAATCTGCTTGTCTAAACAATGGACACTTTTAAGATCTGCCACAAACTTGTAGCAACAAACTTGTTCTTCCAATATGACTATATTTAAGTTAAAGTTAAATAATATTTAACTTATGTTTTTGGAAATATACTCATCAGCTTGCTTCTTCACCAATGCATTCAATACATGAAAAATCACATTCTACATTTTTCCAGCAGACATCTCGCCATCTTAAATAAACATTATGATTTATGAAGTTGAGACAGAAAATCTGATAGCTAAATATAAAATGTGCTCCTCCACACACTGAGCACATGGTAGCAAAATAAGCCACAATTACTGAATTTACTGATAAATAAAGCAAGTACAGTATAATACAGGTATAAGAAAGTTTTTATTTCTAAATAAACAAACATTGCACTTTCTTTACAGCCCAGTCCAAATCAGCTTTTCAACTCCTAGTATAGGAATTAATAAACCTACATCATTAATTTTTTGTGGTCAGCACTTAATAAAGAATAAAATAAAAACACATTTTTGTGAGTAAATAAAATTTAATTTCTCTCATTTTTATACTGCATTTAATGCTGTAATAAGGTATATGAACTTGAAAGATCAAGCACAAGTAAACAGAGAACGTCAGCAGACTGTCCCACTTGCAGCAGCCACCTATTTTTTTTTTTAACCCCAATTTCTCCACATGACTAACTACAGGAATGAAAAACTAGCAATCAAGAAACATGGGTGAAACATAATTAATAAAAAATATAATCAACAGATTTCTGTTTGTTTCTTTCTTTTTTCGTTGGGAATCATTCGGTAATTTTGTTATGGCTGAATTTCATTTGAGGACTTCTCGTTTCTGAATTTTAATCAATATATAAGAATAAAATTATGTATCTATATATAAAAGAATATTTTGGAAAATAGTGCTTTTTCATGTGCATACTTTTTGCTTTCTGCAAGGCGGGGCTAACTGCTGTTGCGTACTACAAAGTGATTGACAGTGCAATAAGAAGGATAGATACATTAACTTTTACTTTTTACAGTCTTTAAATTTTTCCACATAAAAGAATTAGGTCTCAATTTGCAATTTTAGCTGCAGCAAATAATACTGTTAAGTCCCTGAATGAAAAAATTTTACCCAAAATTATTACAGGAGAATTGAAAATAGTTTATTCATCAGACCAAATTATTCCAGATAGTTGTAATGCTGAAGAATACAACTCTGTAACACCCAAAACACTTTATTCTCTGGAGCCTTCAGGTATACCTCTGCATAAATTACTATTAAAGGTAAATGCAATTGTTATGGTTTTAAGAAACTTAGATATAAAAAATGGAATTTGCAATGGTACAAGACTGTGTAGTGGAAATAAGGAAGAAATGTTTGGTTTGTGAACATGTCACAGGCAACAGAACTGGATCGAAGGAATAACTTCCTTTTTCAACGAACAAAGTTTCTTGTGAAATTGGCTTTTAGTACGACAATAAACAAAAGTCAAGGTCAAACATTATCTAAGGGCGTTGACTTAACATTACCATGTTTTTCACATGGACAATTGAAGGCAACTAAAAATATTTGTATTACCAGAAAACAAATCAAAAAACAATAAAAAAAAATAAAAAAATTGGACAAGAAATGTTTATAATCAAATACACAAATGGCTTTGTTATTAATTTGTTTTTAGATAATAAAATAATATAATATAACTTTTGTACATCTTTTGAACCAGTCTTTGCCCACACAACTATCCCTTTATTCATAGCAGTAACTTTCCCTTAATGCCACATGGCTCCAAAAAAAATATTTTAAAATAAAACATTAAAGGGGGTGTGGGGGGATTTCCCCCACTAAAAAAAATTAAAACATAAAACTGTATAATTCAGGTTTGTGTGACACAAGGCAGAGGGGAGTGAAGCGACCTTCTGACTTGTTTAATAAAGTTAATAAATAATAGGTTAATCATGTAGAAAAAAATGGCAAAAAACTACACATTCAAAGCAGCCAAGTGGGCAAGCTACTCATGTATTCTCTGTTTAGTATCACATTCAGATTTTGACAATTTGTGATTGTTTAGATTTATTGTTCATAAAAAGGCAATTGCTAAGTCTCGAGGCTGTTGTTTTCGGACATTTGACCTGTACTATGAACCAGACCTAAGCATTATTTGAATAATCCATCATTTAAAGAAATGACAAATAAATTTTGAAATAAGATATGTTACTTAAATTTTAAAATAATTATTTGATGTTACTTGGTTTTCAAAATAAACTTCGATATAAAAAATGGAATTTGCAATGGTACAAGACTATGTGTAGTGGAAATAAGGAAGAAATGTTTGGTTTGTGAACATGTCACAAACCAAACATTTATTTGTTTGTTTGAATGTCGATAATATTTGGTTCTTTGTTAGAACTGGGCATTATTTGAATAACCCATTATTTAACAAAAATAAATAAAATTTGAAATAAGATATGCTACTTATACTTTATTTATAATTTATCTAAATACAGTTCATTGTCAAATTAACTTTTTTAAGAGTTAATTCTTAAGGCCAATGGAGTTCACTAATATGAACATATTAATCAGTACCAACAGATTAGATACACACATTGATCTAATAAAATTAGACTATAATTATATTCAATCATTTTTTTTTTATAGTTTTACATATGGTTATTTATTTGGCCTGGCAATTTTTTTTTTTTTTTTTTTTTTGCTTGCTCTTTGCAACAAATAAATGTGATCATAAATAAATATGTAAAGTTAAAAATTCATTAAGAACAATCTTTGTCTCAAGTCTGCCATGAACTTTGCTATGAACTTAAGAATCGACATTCATTTTTGCTATTAGTAATTGTAATATTAAACTTCCCCAATATCTGTCTCGTGTCTAAACAACCCTCCAACATAAAATGCACACACCAAGCAATAAGATATGCTACTTATACTCTATAATTTTTTATACTTTATATAAATACAGCTCGTTGTCAAATTTACTTTTTGAGAACAGTTATTCTTAAGGCCAATGGAGCTGAATAATACAAATATACTAATCAATAGCAACAGATTAGATACACACATTAATCTAATAAAATTAGAGTATAATTACATTCAATAATTTTTAACAGTTAGTTTTACATATGGTTATTTATTTTGATTGACAAAAAAAATATTTTTTTTTTTTTTGCAACAAATAAATGTGATAAATAAATATGTAAAGTCAAAAATTTATCAAGAAGAATATTTGTCTCAAGTCTGCTACGGGCTTAAAAGAATTGACATTCATTTGTGCTATTAGTAATTGTAATATTAAACTTCCCCGATATCTGTCTCATGTCTAAACAATGATCTAAAACTTAACCAACATAAAATGTGCTCATGTAAAAAGAGTATGTGGTGGAGAAGTTGGCATAATTTTTTAATATACATATTTTGCTATTTCCCCATTTAGCTGCATATCATCATTATGCACAATCTTGCTTAACAAGCTTTGAAAATTAAAGTTTAATTCTGGCACAATCACAAATTTCCACATCCTATGAATAAGGGAAGGAACAGTGTATACATATGCACTGTAAATGTTTCAGTTGCATATTTTGGTTCAAGTTATTTTGAAAACCAAATAATTTTTTTTTTGTTTGATTTTAACAATTAAAGAAGTTGATAAATTCTCTAATTGTTATGTTTCATAGAGTGAGCCTTTGTCCTAAATTTGTTGAGCTGTAATATTTCACATAGATAAAATTTAAAATTGGAGAACTTTAGCAGCTGTATTCTAATATCACAGACAATATTTAAATGACTTGCTAAAGGAAAGGGGAGTTGTTTGATGTAAAGCAATCAACTTTTATAAAGTTAAATTTCAGAGAGTACTCAGTAATTCCAATTAACAAAGAGGACCTAAAAATATAATTAATTTTTTATTGGTTTCAGAATCAAATATACTAAGCAGCACATGAACAATCTACTTACAAATGCCTATCAATCTTTTTGGCTTCTCGATATTTTTTCAACAGACGACGCAACACACGCATTCTTCTTATCCATACTACTTTTCTGGGCATACGGGCATTAGCTGTACCTTTTCTCTTACCAGGTCCACAATGTCTTCCTTTTCTACGTGCTTCAGTATTTTTTCTCACTCGAGCACGAGAGTGAACAGCAACAGGCTTACGAATAATTAAACCACTTTTAATGAGTTTACGAATAGTCTGACCTGAAAATATACAAAAAATAAAGCACTTCTCATATATCTTGTAGTAGAATTAAAAAACACCAAACTTCAGAATGAACTCTAATAGCTCCAAAAACAGTGTCACTTTAAAATACTTCCCCCTGCAATATCACAAATGTTAGCTGTACCAGAAAAAAAAAAAAAAAAAAAATTGCAATCAAATTAACCTTTCCTTCATACCTCAACACCACAGTATTCCAAGTGCAGTCTCACAACTGCCTTCCTATCTCTATATGCAAATGTTTGATAAATCACTGACATGGTGCCACAAGTCCCCCCTCTTGCTGCTTATCTGCATGGAGAACTTCATGTTTGTCTGAACTGTAACCTCCAAATCTCTCTCTCTCTGAACCCTTTACATGATTAGTGTTATTACACACACACACACACACACACACACACACACACACACACACACACACACACACACACACACACACACACACACACACACACACACACACACCTCTTTAATGAACTTCCATATAGTGAATTTTTCTAAGTAGCAAACTTTTTTGATTTCCTCTTGGTCATTACATTGAAAATAGTTTCCGTATAATGAACTGATTTTGAGAGGACCCGGCTATGCATTGCTTGAACCTCTGGCTTTTAGGCAATAGAGCTGACACTGCAGAAAGTAGGAATTAAGAGCTAAAAGGATTAACAGTTAATCACTTTAGCTTTTAATAGCTAAAGAATTTAATTCTTACGAGCATTCCAAAATTTAGTAGTGCCCATAAAGCCTTTACTGTACCAAGAAGTCACACTGGTCAACTGCTACCTATGTGTCCACAGTATAATGGCAAAGATTAAGGCATATTCCGGACACGGACAATTGGCTCTGGTCAACCTGTTTTCTATTGTAAGCACCCTATTAGAGAATTAGGGGAGAGTGATTTTCTTTTTTTTTTTTTTTTTTTTATCCCGGAAATTCATCTGTTGTTTCGCAGAAATGAGTCATCTACACCTTCACTAAATTTCACTTGTTTCTATATGGTCCCTTAGCTGCTGTGCAAGTAACCTTACGATGTCTAAGACGAAATCCTCGAGTGTAGCGGAAAAAGTGGAAGTGTTAATAGTGTAGATTGCGGCATAAAAAAAAGAAAAGAAAAAAAAAAAAGAGCTTTAAAATTTGGTGTCCCTGCCAGTAGTGTGTCAACCATTCTGAAAACAGTGTTTTGATTCTCACACTGTTTGAGGAAACGGGACCCAGTCGGAAGCGTGCGAAATTATGCCTGTATGAAGATGTAGATGAAGCCGTTAAAAGTGGGTGAAGTTGAACCGAGACCAAAACATGCCGACATCAGGGCCATTAATAAAAGAAAAGGGAATGGGGTGTGCATCTTTTCTGGGGCATAAAAATTCCAAGCCAGTCTCAGTTGGCTGGACAAATTTAAAAAGTGCCATGGCTTACTCAAAAAGTTATTCCTGGTGCAAGTGGGGTTGTAATTGAAGGGGACTGTACCCATTGGAAAGAAGTGGGTCTTATTTTTTAAATGTTTGCTGAACAAGACAATGACTTTTAAAGGTGATAAATGTGTAAGTGGTAAAAATAATGAGAGAATTGCAGTCTTGGTGCAAATATGGCTGGTAATGAAAAACTGAAGCTTTTGGTAATAAGCAAAAGTAAACAACTCCGATGTTTCAAAGGAGTAAAGTCATTAGAGTTGGACTACAACTACAACAAAAAAGCTTGGATGACAAGTGAAATTTTTGAACAGTGGATTTTAAATTTCAATAGAAAGATGACGAAAGAAACAGAAAAATCGCTTTGATGTCGACAACTGCCCTGCCTACCTTCAACTCAGTAATTTCGAAACTTACAAGTGTGAATCTTGTTTTCTTCCCTCTGAATACCTCGGCTAAACTGGAACCAATGAACCAAGGCATTACTGAGAATTTGAAAATGCACTACCAAAGGCACATCTGAAAAAATTTATACTGAGAATAGAAACTACAAAACAAACAACCTATAAATTCTGTCATAGATTTGCGGATGTGAGTATCAGGGTTGGCAAGTGTGAGGTGTGATGGAAAACAATTAAGAACTGTTTCACAAAGAAGGTTTTGCTAAAATGACAATTAATAGTGATGAGAGGGATGAATTGCTACAAGACATTGAGCAATCTTGGGAAGAATTCCAAGCAAGAGGTTTGATGCGTGAAGAAATTGTTCTTGAAGAATTTTTAGGAGTTGACAATGATGTCATAGTAGCTGAATATCCAAGTGACTCAACATTTTGGAGAGTATTCAAAGAACTAATGACAATATCGACGATGAGTTGGATGAACATGTGGGCAATATTAAACCCCCCAAACATGAAATGTTGACAGCATTTGAAACTTTGCGCGTCGAGGCCTTCAGTGTGAAGAAAATATATTTGAGTACTTAAACAAATGCAAATATTTTTATGAATGATGTACAGTAAAATCCAGCGTACAACAAAAAATAGCCACATATTTTAAGACATAATTCTTAAAAGTGTACTAATATATTGTGTGTATCATGTAAGTAGTCATTTCTTATGTATGTATTGTGTATTAATTGTTTTAAAATGTTAGAAAATTTATTCATTCCCACATTTTACTGTATTTCTGAATGTTGAATTACAGTATTTTTCATTTTTGAAAAGGTCATATTTCTTTATTACGAAATTTTTGTTTAAAGAATTTTTTCAAGCAAATGATCAATTTCGTTATATGGAGGTCCAACTGTGTGTGTGTGTGTGTGTGTGTGTGTATATTATTTTAATTTATAAGACACATATTTACAGATGTGGGGATGTGAAACTGATGCAAGTTTTGCATGCATTAGAGAACACCGGAACAATTTTCATGCAGAGACTGAGTAAAATAAACACTAAACATAGAGAAAACCGAACAGTGCCTGACAAATATGCTCCAGATCTAGGTACTGGGTTTTAAGTAAAAACTACCATCATTCTTAGGGGGTAGTTACTAATTCAATGAATGTTGTAAGCAAAGTTCACAACTTCATTGTAATGAGGCATTACATGTAGTATCACAACCATCCCTGAGTAATTGAATAAGGGAAACATTGATGCTACTTTACTGATGAGAGCTATTTCTGCAGATACAGGAATTGTATGAACTGCATGCTGAGAGAGAGAGAGTTTGAAAACCATTAATTCATGGTGGTGGCACTGCAAAGTATGGCAAACATAGCTGCAGATCACCTGAAAGTGGCTAACTTTCTTTTTAATTTCTGGAAAAAAATTTGAGCTTATTTAAATTGTGCTTTGATAACACCAATATTTAATTCAGACAAAATATAAACAAGAATCTATAATCTCTTCGATTTTCTAGTTTAAAAGGCTAATAAGTGCATAAAATTTTCAATTATGTGTATGTGCATATACAAAGTGTGACTATTAAATAAAGAGACTGCATGTGCAGCAACCACACACCAAGTCAACTATAGTGCCTATATTTCCCCACATGTGAAACACAGGTGCAGCAGTTGATCTTGAGTCCTTCCCTAGTTGTCTGCCAAGTCACATCCCAACATGCTCATTCACTTTGCAGTGAGACAGGTCTTCAATTATTTGTGTTTTTGTAATAAAATACGTACGTATTTTATTACGACTATTACGTAATAAAATATTGCTAATGCTTTTTCTTCTATCATAAGCAAACTTCTTCTTTATTTGATTTTTTATCCAAACAGATGACAGCCGTTCCATCTCTTCCAATTCTTTGTGTCTTAATACAATGGATTTTAATTACACTTTGAGTTGTTTCTGCTATGAAAGTTGTTTTTATTTTCTCTGCATTCTTTGTAATTCTCAGCGTTGCCTCATTTAGGTCTGTAGCACGTGCAATATCACATGGTCTTTCATTTCGCTCAAAGCATTTCACAATTTCACATTTTTTCTCTATCGACAGAGGCGGACTGGACATAAGCCTTACCAGGGAAACCCCGGTGGGCCGGAGGCCGGTGTGATTTTGGCCATAAACCATAGTATGAGGCCACTATAAATTTCCCCGATTAAGAATTTTTGACCCAGTCTGCTTCTGTTTATCAACATTGCTTTTCTTTTTCTCTCTGAATCTGCAGTGTCTTCACCACGACGCTTCCTTTTCACACCTTTTAAGTATTTTACTAATTTTTAGGGAATAAAGCACAATTACAAAACGAGGAGGCACGCTTGATACAAATAAACAAAGCTGCGCGTGTGTAGCAATTGAATAAACAACACCGTAAAGGCAGAGATACAATATTAGCACCTCACATTTTACTAAAGAACATTTCTAGGGGTTACTACCATAAAACAATAAAAACAATTTCCAGTTGCGTTTCTGCTAGTGGATTCTATTATAAACTGATAGCAAACTCGATCTAATTGCATTTGCGATTATACCGATAGCTGGAATTGTGTTGGTTTTTACGTTATTATGGTGAAATGTGTTTCCCCTTCACTGATATAAAAAACATAAATACATTTTCAGAATCTTCTATTCATTCCTATCGTGTTGCGTTCGGTTGGGGTGATTCTGCGTTCGACTGCCATTTCTCGTAAACAGAAAGGCGAATCGTGCATAAGCGAATTTGGTTCGTGTTATATAAGATATCGTTCCCCTATTTATAAATCGTGTAGTGTAAACGTGTCGAGGACTGACTGTACTATAATTACTTTTGATGAAAGTTGGCAATCCCCAGGGGAAAAAAAAAAAAAAAAAGCAGCAGCAAGATGTTAAAATCAAAAATAAAAAACCACGCTTCTTGTTTTCTTCAATATTAAAGGAATTATTATGGCCGAATATGTCACACCAAATCAGACAGTCAATCGAACACACTACATTGAAGCTCTGACAGGGCTGCATGAAAAAATTTGAAAGAAGAGACCTGAATTGTGGAAGGATGGTTGGATGTTCCACCAGGAAAATTCTCCAGAACACAATGCATTCTCTGTTCTCCAGTTTCTGGCCGGAAAAAAAAAAAAAAAAAAAATCCCTGTGTGTGAACATGCACCCTACTCATCAGAGCTATCCCCTTGCAACTTTCTCTTCCATAAACTGAAAAGTGTACTTAAGGGATTTCCATTTTCAGTCCAGTGAAGACATTCAGAAAAAAAAAAAAAAGTGTTAAAAAGAGCTTACAGAAATGGTTCTGTGATTTTGGAAGAAATGTATGGAACAATGAGTGCAAGCCCAAGGCAATTTTGAAGGGGATAACTTGTAAGGTATGAAATATTTCATTATATTTATTTTATTGCAACAGCCTCATTATTTAATAGCCACACCTTGTATATGTACGTCTTAATATAATATTGGACATGAATTAATACTGTTTCACATTTTTGTATTTACATGAAAACATTACATGAACAACAAATCTTTCAAAAACAACTTGTGTGTTTGTTTGTTATTTGGTTTTTAGGAGCATTAGCAACTAAGGCCATATTGCTCCGGGATATGCGGTGGTTATTCCCTGACCTTTCCGCATCCTCCGTATTTGGTGGTGACGGGCTCGAACCCCGGTCTAACAACTTGTGTAAGACTAAATATTTATAGAACTAGTGGGAGGGCAGAAACAAGTAACCTTGAACTATAAACAACAGATAATTATAAACTTTATTGCACTGTTGGCAACTGTAAGGTCAAATGCCAAATGCCATTCTTCAAGAAAAATAGTTGCCCACAATGGTGGGTCCTCTGACAGGTTCCCACATGCAATTACTCTACAAAAATCACCGCTTCAAAAACTATTGCAGTAAAATTCCTATATTTAGGAAGCTAGAAAACATTTCAGATTTTTAATCATTAATAACATTTAATGTGGGCTTATTATTTTGGAATCACCTGTCAAATACCCCACTGTCATTGCTAGGTTAAAACAATAATACATCAGGTTGTTCTTCAGTAAATGTCAGAATTAACAACTGGCCTGTAGCCGCGAAGAGTGTTGTGTACAGCAATGTGCCTTCTGCATACAATAAAGAGTTCTACTACAGCCATGAGGCATCAGTACATCACGTCTACAAAATGTGCCTCTATCACTGATCTGCCTGTCTGCAAGAGGAAAAACTTCAATTGTCAGTTTCTTCCTGCCAATCAACTAGGAAGTGCACCACTTTAGTCTTGTAATGGGAACTGACTCAAATCTTTATATAAATGTATGACAACTAGCATAACCATTCATCTATCGCAGTGTACATTAAAATTATGGAATGTCCTTTATGAACAATCTTAAACAGAAACAATCACTGGAAAATTAGTGACAAAAAAAAAAAAAAAAAAAAAAAAAAAAGCGTCAGCATTATTATTCTAAAATGAGAACACGGATTTCTAATCCTCTTCCCATTCTGGTATCATAGATGTGCAAAGGGGTAATGAAAACAGTAACTTCCCTATGAAATAGAGAATCTTTCAAATTTAACAATTTCCAAAATTTAAAATTCAAATTATTTCGGTGGGAAAGTTTTGCAATGCACTCTAAAAATAAAGACATTCCAGTTTTTTGTTGGAGAGGTTGGTTATTAGACTGCAAGCAGTATTTCAGATATAAACAATCTAGCATTTTTGCATGAACAGTTTCACATTTTATTATTATTATTTTTTTAAAGTTCCATTTCAAAGTCTGATTACTGTATTTAATCCTAAACTTTATTCCAAGTGATAAGCTCTATCATTCATATCCATTATATCTTTACTTAAATTTTTTCAAAAAGAATTTACAACAACAGAGTTTACAGTGGGACTCGATCCCATCAATGAACACCTGGAACGTATACATTGGACTCACTGACACAATACATAGTAAACTGGTTACTGAATTCATTGAAAGTTCCTACCTTGTATTGAGTATTACTTGTATTGTGGTATACAATACAAGTAATACTTATAAACTTGAAAACTCTCCTAACAATTATGTGAAAGGCAGGACCGCTGCAACCCTATGTGTGCCAGTAAGCAAAATTAAATTTGCCACCCCAAAATATTTAGATTAAAAAATAAAATAAGGTGTAAATAATTATTATTCATTTATTTAAAAAGAAAAGAATTACAACATATCTCACATATAATATAATGAAACAACAAACAAAAATAACAAAATTATTCTGAAATTAAACTTTAAATTCTAAATCACAGTAATTGCACTCTATCACAATAATAAAATAAAAGGAAAATTATAACGTTAAAAAAAATCATACAAATTTATGTTTTATTACTTTAAGAAATGAGAATTTATTAATTATTTCATTTATGTTTATTTGCTCCAAACGATCATTTTCTATTGAAATTATTGCCAAATTAGAGATTTGTTGTTGACACTTTTCGGTCGTAAATAATTTTTGATTAATTTTAATTTTTAAAAACTCAGTTCACCTGAGGCAACTCAAACTGGTAAAGTTAGAAAAATTCTTAATGCAACTGCTACATTTGAAAAGTATCTGTAAAATCGTTTTTAAAAATATATTGTAATACTTCAAATGGAGTAATATTGTGTTTAATATTATCTAATTAATATTAAATAAATCTAATTATTCAAATAATGCTAAACCATCATACCAGACTCATTACAACCAATGTCACTTAATTTAATATGTAAATATTTCTATATGCTCTTTCATATTTGTAAACCTTTCAGTTAATGAGAAAATTGTTTTGTCCATAATTTGAAAGAAAAAATTAGCGTTGAAATTTTGTTTGGCATTGATGCCAATGATAGTAGCCATATTATTAGCCAAATCGAAAATTTTTTGGAATGCTTCCTCTGTTCTATTTTCTTTAATATATTCCATAATATTTTGTAGACATTCAAAAGCTTCACGTATATCAAAATTCCTTTTTTCGAGCATTTTACTTACCGGATTAATTTTTATTTAAAATATCACGCCAAATTATAATTGAATAAAGAAACATAAGATATTTTTAAGGCTACTGATTTCGCATGATTCCCTGTATCTATATCTATTTTCGTCTTCGGGGATTTCAAGTAAAGCATTGTAAATTTCTTCCATTTGGTCTCGCAGCAGTTTTAGCCTCTATTCTACTTTCTCATTGGGTGTCAGACAAAGGTTTAAGCATTAAATTAGTTATATAAGATGGGTTGATGATGAGGAAAAAAAAAAAAAAAACCCAATTCCTGAACAATTCCGAAAAAAAACCAACTATTTCAAAGGAAGTCTCAGTGGCGTCGTTTACAACAAGAATTAGGGAGTGAGCACCACATGGAATGAAAAATGCTCTATGATTAACCTTCAAGTAAATTTTTTTTGTTAACCTTTGCCTTTTCTTTTTCTCCAGCTAGTTAAATTCTGAATCTTTAGATTTACTCAATAAGTATATTTGATATATATTCAGACAATCCCTGTCTGGTAGAATCATGAGCAGGAAAAAATCCAAGAAAATGTTTGCTTATTTCAACTTTCATAGTACTCATGTCTCTAAATATAAATCTAAGTATCATAGTCATCTGTTGAACATGACTTACATCAGACGTATCTAAAATCATAGCAAAATATTTTCATCTATATTTTGTGAAATTTCAACAATTTCATTTTGTATTTGTTCACCCAAATAATGTCGATATTTTTTGATTCAGATTTCTGAATATGGTGAATACGTTCTGCTATAACTAAATCAAATTTAGCAATTGTTTCAGTAAGTTTTAAAAAGTTACCATTATTATTTTCATATAAATCTTTTGAAAATCCTCCGAACACTATATACTGCCTTGCTAAAAATAGTATCATATATATTATTCTTTCAATTACCGAATACCAATACCTTTTTTTTTTCTATATTATATAATTGCTGTTCTCTAGCGTCAATTGTAATGTTTGTCTTTAGTGACTGTGCCAGATCTAACCATTTTTTTATGATTTTTAATACGTACTGCACTTGTTTCATGCTTGCCTAAAACAGCAGATAAATTTTTCCGATTACTCAATTCAAATTGATTACCTAGTTGGTTTTTACAATCGCCAAATATCTTGCAACAAAAGCAAAATAGAGAAGGTCGCGATAAAGAATAAAGTAAGTAACCTTTGACCATTTTCTCCACTTTTTTGCAAATTTTCTTTGACTTTAATCGGATGGATATTCTCTATTTTTAATTTGATTCAAAAAATTTTTAATCAAATAATCGTGTTGTTTCATTGTCAGGTTTTCTGGCCAATTACCTGGATCAGTTGATAATGATATATTTGAGTCAATATTTATTAAATATAATTACTAAGGAAAAAAAAAAAAAAGAAAAAAAAAGCTAAATAGAAAATTTCGCTATTAAGAAGTTTGTTAAACAGAGGTCTGAAATGGTCTGATGTGTCAAAAAAATTTTTGGCGCCCTCCTGAACTGTCGCCCGTAAGCGACACTTACCTCATCTACCCAATTACGGCAGCCCTGGTGAAAGGAAGGATGTACCTGGTTAGCTATTAACTGTGATTTAAAGGAAATTAAAAACAGTCTTACACCATTTGATAGAATTTTAAATGTTTAGGTGAATCTCATCAATTCACACTTAATACTTTGGTGATGTTAAGGCTCAAGTGAATCCCGTCATCAGGCCTACAGGGGAAGTTAAAACACAAAAGAAACAAATTAGCAATTGGAGGGATACAACAGGATTGCATTATGAAGTTACAATAAATTATTTTAAATTAAACTCTAAAAAATACAAAGATTTTAATGAGAAACTATCCACAAGGAATATTGAGAAGATTTGAATTTAAATTTGAAAAGCACAAGGACCAGCTGGTGTTACAGAAAGGAAGTGAAAAAAAAAAAAAAAAAAAAAAAATAGGGGGGGGGGGGTATTTTGCAAGTAAAACCTTCCTTATTAGGGAAGAAAGATTTTACTTCCATATTTTTAGTTCCAAAAAACACAGACAATTACAATAAGTTAACTTACAACAATTCTGTGCACCTCCTTTCTATAACACCCGGTGGTATCTGGGTTTTCTAAATTTAAATTCAAAGCATCTCAATATTCCTTGTGGACAATTTCTTGCAAAACATTCATTGTAATTTTGTAAAAAAATTACAAGTAATTTATCTTAAAGCCAATATTGTATTAAAATTCATTAATGTAACTTCATATCACAATCCAGTTGAAACCCTACAATTACTAATTTGATTACTTTCGTGTTTTAACTTCTACAGGCCTGATGACTAGTTCAGTTGAGTCTTGAAACAGTGCCAAAGTATTAAGTGTAAATCAATGTTATTCACTTCAATAAACATTTAAAACTGCATCACATGGTGTAACTGTTTTTAATTTCCTTTAAATTTCCTAATATAAAAAAAGTTTTCATACATCTCATTCAATTATGCAATTTCATAATTAACAATTAGATTTTTAATTTTAGTTAACCCTGTCATGAGTGAGATTCTGAATAGCTTTTAGCCCATTGGAGTTTGCTTTTCTTTGAGGAACTTGGAAATTTTGTAAAAACTGTATATATAAATGTTTTTTAAATACAGTCGATTCCGGTTAATTGGGACACATCGGGACAGATCACTTTGGCCCAATTAAGCGAAATTTTAATGAGCTGAAAAGCACATTCTAACGGAGGCAAAAAAGGTATGAATAAAATAAAAGGGAATGTGGTATTTAAAGAAAGCACACTGTATTTAAGTTATATTGGTACAAACATTTATTCAAAAATAACTAAAGCTAAAAGCAAACAAAATGTACGTATGTACATGTGTAAAATGAAGATACAGTACAGAATAATGTCCGTGTCAGGCAAAGGTTACACATTACTTAAGGGTTCTTACTTTGAAAAAATTATGAAGTGTACCCTGACGTGTCCTCTTTATGGACTGCAATTGAACAAAGTCGGCGCAGGTATCTAATGCTGATAAAGGACTGCCTTCATTGCCTTCCTGCATGAAATAACATCTCAATTTAATGATACATTTCCTGGCATCCTGGTTAGTCACTCGCTTAGGTATATCATCGTCATCATTTTCTTGGTCTTTTGGTGTCTCTGAGTGTTTTGCCGCAATTTGTTCAATAATCGTTTCCTCATAATCATCATTTTCATCGTGGCATTGAAGGTTATCGTCAATCGTTAAAAATTCTTCACAATTTTGACCCTGTTGCAGTTCCAAAGCCATTTCATTTTCTGTACAGCTTATCGCGTCTGAATCACAATTAGTCGCGAAACCACATTTAGCAAAACAATTCCGAATTGTTTTACTGGTTATTACTCGCCAACTATCGGCGATAAATTGTACAGCTTTTAACATTGAAACTTTTGTACTAACCTCTATTGATTTCGAAGATGATGTCAGCAGATTTTCCTCAATTGCTTCAAGGATGTGATTAACCAGCTTTCCGCGATAATAGGTCTTCAAATTTTTTATAATTCCAGCGTCCATAGGCTGTATCAGGGATGTGGTGTTAGGGGGTAAAAATTCCAGTTCAATATTTTTTAAACCAGCTACATTAGAGTGTGCGGTGCAGTTGTCCAATATCAACAGAATTTTTCTGGACTTCCGTTGCAGTTCTGCATCCCAGTTCATTAGCCATTGCGTAAAAATATATGTGGTCATCCATGCCTTCTTATTGGCATAATACAAAACTGGCAAACTGCCTATTGTAAGCCCCTTGAAACAACGAGGTTTGGCACTTTTACCAATAACCAAAAGTTTGAGTTTATCATTTCCTGACATGTTTGAGCAGCACAACACTGTTACACGATCCATTGCTTTCTTTGAACCAGACAGTGTTATGTGTTGGTAGCTGAGGGAACCATCCGGCATAGCACGATAATATAGACCTGTTTCATCGGCATTGTAAATGTCATCCCCACTAAATTTTTTAAGCAACTCTGGCAGTTTTTCACATTTCCATTGCTCAGCACTCGTAGCATCAGCACTGTCCTTCTCGCCATGTGCTTTTTTGTAACTAATGTCATATCTACACTTCCATCGAGACAACCAACCATCCGTCGCTTTGAAATTTACGTGACCTAGCTTTTTGGCCAACTCTTCTGACTTGTGTTTTAGCATAGGGCCATTTACACGCACTCCTCGTTTAGATACAGTGGAAAACCATTGATTCAAAGCATCTTCGATGTCTGGATCTTTGCCTTCCCTCTTTCGCTTATGAGATGAAATTGTAGATTTTGGCACCTTTATTATCTCCGCTAGCTGACGATGACCGATGTTAGGAGGCTGACTTTTTATCTTGTCAAGAATAGCGATTTTTTCTGAAAGTGACAAATCTTTACGTGGCATCTTGACAGGGGTCTTAAATGTACTAAAAAAAGGGAGGCGGAAACCAAAATCAGTGCACTGTTTGGTACAGTTTTTAATCTATTCTAACCCACAAGATGTATACATATGTACCGACTGTGATCGTAAACAACTGCAAGCAAAATTTCTTCAGAATCCGATTACCACAACACAGAACAAACGTAAAACAACCACTGTACAGCACGACTTCACAATAACTGATTCCGCTGCTGCCCACATAATCTCTTTGTTACGAACCATCTAAATTAGTTTATGGTTCAATAAAAAAATTTTCTGTTTATACTCCGGCACGACAACCAAGTCAGTAGAGTTTACAATAAATCGCCAATTATCGTATTTAGTAGTCACGCGCTTGAACCCCGGTCCACTCAAAGAACGCGTGCGATGCACTCTCGCTCCTGACCACTGAGCTACGTCAGGCCTAATAAACTATATTTAGATGTTTGTGCGCGCCATCTAAATATAGTTTATTGTTCAATCAAGACCTTCATTGCCCCAATTAAGCGGAACAAATTCAGGCTAAATATTTGTTTTGTTTCTGTTCTTCATAATTTGCCCCAAATAAGCAGCTGCCCCGATTAACCGGTGGCTCAATTAACCAGAATGCACTGTATTAATTTTTCCCATTTTGACTTTATAGAAGATTGTTAAAGTGAGATTATTATCAAAAATAAGTCATCACCAACTTCTGAATTCCATAGACTTCTTTGAGTTTGGCTTGTATAAGCCAAAATCAAAATCTGCACTCTCCTATGCCAATATTCAAAACTATCATAAATATAAAAATGGCTACTATTACTTCCAAACACAGTGAATCAATGGCACGCAATCTCTGTAGAGTTTAGAGCCAATCTGTATATGATTTGCTGACACTCATTAGAAACAACCTTCAAAATTATATAAATTCATACTCCACAGAATCAACATGGGAAATTTCTTATGTCTGTACTTGTGAGGGTGAATGTTGAACTCAATTCCTCATCACGACCTTTTCATTGATATTTGTTTTTGTATATGAAAAACTCAAGAGTAAAAATGCAGATAAACACATTCAAGAACAGCTTAAAAATGTTTAATAGGTTACTTACGAGAGTTGGCATTAGCAATTTCATTTGCTTCATTAGGATCGAGCCACACCTTTTTGCGCCCACACTTCAGAACAGCTGCTGCAAGTCTTTTCTGAAGCCTTAATGAACTGGATTAATAAAAGACTGGATTATAATAATTAAATTATGGACAGATTTATAAATGTCTCAAATATATAATCAAAAACTGCTAGCAGAAACATACAAATAATATCTTTCTTCTTAAAAAAAAAAAAAAGAAAAAAGAAACCAAGACAATTTGGTTCTGCAGAGAACTAAACTATGACCAAATGGTGCAATCTTCACTGTATATCATGTCTCTACAAGTGCATACCTGGTTAACATACATACCACAACGGCACCGTTTGTCTCATATATGTACAGTTGATCCCCGCTTGACACTGATAATTCGTTCCGGAAAAACAGAGTGCTAAGTGAATCAGCGCCAAGAAAGCACCGTATTCCCATGATGTAACATATGTATTTGTGAGTTGCGGTATATGCCACAGGATATTTGGTAAGTGAACTGTATTTCAATAAATTCGATAAACAGTATTTCTACCTAATAAATGGTAGTGAAAAGATACACAAATGTCAGTCAAAATATTTAATATCCAAAAATTTGTACATATAAAATATTCTATATTACATACATAGATAATTGTGGTAAGTAACTACACTACATATCAAAATTAAACTTAAAATTCCAATTAAAATCATGAATTTATTATTTTAATGGGCCTGGGCCTGTCGAGTTTTCATATTTCTTGTGTCGGTTTTGTGTTGCACTTTGTCCCTCTTCCTTTCATTGTACAAAATCACTTTCTTTAAATTTCTTATTATCACTGATAATTCGTTAGAACTTCATTCCACGCCAAAGGTCATTCTCCCAAAAACAATCACATTTTTTCAAAGTGTCTGAAAGCTTCACAAGTCCTTTTGCAGTCAGTGACTTTATCGGTTCTTCATCTGTACGATCTTGTTCCATCTTCTTTCCCAATTGTACACTCTTTTTCTTTTGTCATTTCCACGAGTTCTTCATTAGTGAGGCCAACCCTGTCGCTTTTGATCATCCCTTATACATAGTCATTATCAATTTTGTCCAGTCCTACTTATTTTTCAAGCTCAACAATTTGCACTCTAACATTCTCAACCAAATCATCAGGTTCTTAGGAATCCTTTATGCCAGTGGTGTCCAACCTTTTCCAGTACAAGGGCCATATTGAAAGTTAGATTTGTTTCACGGGCCGCACTGAGTGATTGGAGAAAAATTAGTGTGTTACATTTTCCCTATCCTGTTACGTTACACGTTAGTTTGTTATTTGGTTTTTAGGAGCATTAGCAACTAAGGCCATATTGCTTTGGGGATATGCGGTGGTCATTCCCTGACCTTTCTGCATCCTCCGTATTTGGTGGGCACAGGCCGGAACAGTCTAATCAAGAAGCGTGTGCTGTGCACTGCTGCTCCTGCCCACCTGGCTACGGAAGTGCCCCTGTTACATGTAAAAGGAAGTTTCTGTATTCATGTTACCATGTTTTATTTTCAGGCTATATATAAAAATGGAAATTCCCAAAGGTTTTATGTGCAACAATCTGTCAGTGATTTGTTTTTTAGATTTTATTAAAATTAAAAAATGACTTACTTTCGTTTTTTAAATACTTTACTTTTTTTTTTAATACCTTACTTTTGCTTTTAAATGCTCACTTGAGAAAATTTACAGCCTGAAAAGGATCACTGCCTTTCAATATTAAGGTGAATAAATAAATATAATGATATCCTTAAAATGGAAAATATTCAAAAATTTGGCTAAGGTAAAGAAAGCCAACATGAGAACGACAAGAAACGTTGGATAACTTACGCGGAAAATTAGTTTCCCAACACCGGACTCTAGTGCTGCTCGCTCAGTAAACAGACGGTAGGTGTCATCGGTATGGAACCGAAATAGAGAAGGATATATTGATTGACAGGTAGGCGTGGCAAACGATGAAATGATTGGTGGTGGGCGTGACAGATGACAAGCTACTGTGTAGTCATTGGTTGGCATTGTAACGTGTGTTTATAAGTAAAGAACGGTGCATAATAGTTTTGTGATGAACGGTAAACAGGTAATAGTGGCAATGAATCTTTTAAAAATGGAAGAAATTTGTAAGGAAAATAAAATGTTGGTCGATTTTTTTGATGAAAACTAAATTAATAAAAGTTTCGTTCTGTTGATTTTTATCTCCTTCACTATGTTTTTTCTCATTATTAAAAGCAGATTTTTGGAGTTCATGAGTGTTTTTACTATATTGTTGATTTATTTTAGGTTTGGCTACAAAAAAAAAGGAAAAGGTTTCTTTATTTTTCGTTATATTTCGTAACCTGATCTTAAATGGTAAGTTAGGAAATAATAGGAAAAGAAAGAAAGATTCTTTATATATATATATATATTTTTTTTTTGTATTGACATTTCTAAGTGTGGGTAGTTTCCGCCCATATTCCATGTCTGGTAAATACACACAGCACAAATTTTTTGTCAATACAAAAGATATTTACCTACTGCTTTATCTTTGCAGCCTGTGTATGATAGGCAAGTATTTGAGAACAATTACAATAAGAATAATAGCTTACAAACCACTTGAATATATATACGTACAGTGAATAGCTATTGAGGTGTTGATTGACGTTATGATACGTGTGTATCCGCATGAGTGTCTTTAAAAACAAAAGTACAGTAATAAAAAAATTAATATTTTGTTAATAAACAATTTATGCACTAGTCCACCCATGATTACAAAGAAAAAAGGTTAGGTTATCCCCTCCAATTCAGGAGGGGTTCAAGCTCCCATGGGATTCAAGTGGAAGTAACCTGACCTTTCATCACCATTATGGAAGTGTTCATTAGGGCAAGTTACCATTAGTGCTTCTGAGTGCTACTAAAGTGATACTAAATCGATGTTATCGTGTTGTCTTCACGCACAAATCAGCACATCCTTTGATTGATGATTGTTTTTAGATAATTGTTCAAAATTTGTTTGAAAATTTGCAATTCTGAATATGGAATGAAGATGCTCATCTGCTATTCTCTTTCTTTTTAAATATTTATTTGATTTAAACATTTGCTCGCAAACATACGTTGATCGAAACAAAGTATGCATTTTCTTTTATTAGTGGAAAATCTTCAGATGGGAGAGTCTTGTAGAATTCAAGTAGTTTATTTTTGCAGTCTATCTACTTATTTTTGAACCATGTTTTGGCTTGAAGATCAATAAGTTCAAATTGCAAGCTGGGATTGTAGTTTTCAGCCACAGAAGTAAATGGATTCTCAAACAAGCTTATGTCATGGATCACATATCAGCAAATCGACTTTCAAACTCATCAAAAACTAATTGTAATAATGAGAGGTAACGATTCTTTTGAAATGTGTTTTTCTGTTAGCTCGGTACAACATTCAAGGTGAACTAAATTGCCTTGCTAAATTTGGGATTTAAATAATAGCATATTCTGAAATGATCTGATGTCACTATACAAATCAGAGACCAATTTCCTTTCCCTTGCAGTTTAAATTAAGAGCATTTAAAGGACTAGAAATCTCTGTAAGAATTGCAAGACCAAACAGCCACTCCACATATTTGATAGTTGTTTTTTTTGCCGGTTTCCCTTTTTCTGTCATAAAAATATCAATTTCATGATGCAGTTTAAAGAAACAATATAACACTTTGCCACAACTAAGCCACCTCACTGCACTGTGTAAAATTACATCTTAATATTTAGCTTCAATTTCTAACTGTTGAAACATTTGGTGATTAAGGCCATGTGATCTTATAAAATTTACAGCCGAAATAACCACATTCATAACGTGTTGGAAATCCAATACATTTCCACACAGAACTTCTTGATGCACAATGAAGTGAATTCCAATCTGAGGTTCAGCTCCAATATCTATAATTTTCTTGGTTATTCTACCCATAAGCCCAATGTTTTTTTTTTTTACCATCAGTCATCATTCCTACCAGGTTTTTAATATTTAATCCTAACTTTTCAACAGACCGGCAAAAATTTTCAAAAACATTTTCACCTGTAGTTGTTCCGAGCATACTCTGTAGATTAGCCAAATCTTCAACTGGTACAAAATTATCATTAATCCCACGTATGAAGATAAGGAGTTGGGCTGTGTCCTTTACATCAGTATTGTCACCCAGTGATACACTAAAATATTTCATTTGTTTTATGCTTTCCAAAAGGTGTTGGAACAAATTCACCATCACTGAATGGTTTACTTTCAAAAGCAATCAAATGTACAACTTGATAACTGGCACTTACAGCAGATAAATTTCTCGACTGATACATTTTCAGTGTGTTTGTTGTTTTCTTAATTCCAATACCTTCTACTCTTCGCATAATTGTTTTTCGAGACAAACTACAGTATGTTCTTTAAAAGTGATACAGTATCCTTACACAATAAACATACTGCTTTTTCGTCGTACTCAATGAAGAAATATTCAGTCCACCTTTGATTAAAAACAACAATTGAAATCGATGTTCCACTTTCGGAACAAATTCAATACAAATTAATAATAATTCAATAAAATGAATAAGTTATATCAAAACAGTAGAATTTCACAATATGAAAATATCGATGAGTACATAACTGTATTTAGTGTACATATGACTGCACTGGACGACACGCACACGTTTGATACAGTCAAGCTCGGTGCTTTCACTTACCAGTATTGATGGCTTTAATAGCATTGGAAAAGGCGTTCCTTATGTAGTAGGCTTTAAATGTGGCAATAACACCTTGGTGCATTGGTTAAATCAGAGATGTATTGTTTGGAGGCATGTAAAAAATTTATATGATTGTTCAAGTCTTCTAAGCTCTCTTTGCTTGGATGTCCCGGTGCATTGTCCATGATCAGAATTGCTCTGTAATCAAGGTTATTTTTCGCACAATATCTTTCCATTGCAGGACAGAAGAATTCAGCATACCGATCAACAAGAGGCATTGGTACTAAAGCTTTTTTTTTTTATTAGCCTTCCAAATAACAGGCAGGTTTGATTTAGCAAAACCTTTAAGAGCCCTTGGATTTTCTGAATGGTAAACAAAAAGAAATTTTAATTTAAAAACCCCTGCAACATTACCACCCAACAATAAAGTCAACAATTCGTTCGCCGCTTTGAAGCCTGGCATGTTTTTTTCTTCTTTCGACACAAAACTTCTTTTAGGCATTCGTTTCCAAAAAAGTCCTGTTTCGTCTATGTTAAACATGCCAAAAATTCACTCTGTATGCTGGTAAAAGTGTTATAGCGAGTTGTGACAGCATTATAGTGAGATATGGGTTATAATATAAGAACAGCATTATAGTGAATCAGCGTAAAGCAAACAGCATTATAGTGAATCAGCGTAAAGCAAACAGCATTATAATGAGGGCCTACTGTACATGTATCCGCAGTTATATACAGTTTAACTTGTTTGGTAGTATTCTTGTAAACAACTAATTATACAAACCTCTGATTTCTGTGGTCACTCTGGAGTATAGAGAAAATTTATTTAGAAGTGTTTTTTGTAATATTATTGTTTACTGTGTAATTCAAATGGGCAAAAAAGAGAACACAAAGTAAGAGCATTTCTGGATCTGGTGAGACTATTAGTTTTCAAGAGAAAATTAAAACAATAAGAGCTGAAAGCAAGCAAGGCATCTACTGCAGTTGGGTTGAGCAAGCTCAATAATCACAATGAAAAATGAAAAATAATGAGCAAATTATGAAATGAGTGACTGGGTTTGGGCAGTCAGCAATTTTTTAAACCTACGTGTGTAGCAGCATAATGGAAGAAATGGAAAGACCCAAGGAAAAATGTATGCCTCAAATTACAATTAACTATGCAGTCATTCAAGAGAAAATAAAAAAAATTGATGAGAATATGAAAAGTCATATGGGAGAAGGGAGATATTACTAACCTCACTGACAATGAGGATAGCATTTCAATCATTTCAATGAAAGTTTGGGGTAGTTTCAAAAATGCATGATCTATGCAAAACTGCATAATATAAAACTGATAGAAACTGCTAGGGCAAATTCAGAAGCAACTAAGGGTTTTCGTGACTTGCTTTCTGAAATATTGAGGTAGGGATACAACAGTAATGAAGTACTCACTGTAGATGTAATAGGATTATTCTGGAAGATGCCCTCATGTACATACACTGCAAGTTAGGTGAAGAAATTACTAATTTTTAAAGCTGCAAAAAAATACTACTAGATCTTATTGATAGTAATGTAAAGAAAAAAGAAAACAAATGCACATAGAAAAAAAGGAATGAAAGTGATGATAAAACCTCTAGTATCCTCCACTTAAGCTGTGAGTTAGGGTTGAATTTGAAAGTGTATGCAATTCTGCCCAGACACGATAGGAGGGAGTATATGATGAGAGCCTTCTCAATCAATTCAGCCTTGGAGAGATTGTGCAAGGCTCATAAGGTTGAATGTTTCTCAGCCTGGTCTGGGCTTGTTAACAGGAGAGAATGCTTCTACAGGGATGGGACACACTAAAATAGAAAGGGTGCAGGAATATTTGCTGATGCTATCGAGGCAATGTTAGGTGAGTCAGGAAACTGCTACCTTGGGGGGGATTCACAGACTAATAGATTAACAGTAGCCGCAGGCAGAGGTGGAAATGATTCTTGCACTGCTTCTATTGGAATGCACAGCAGCCCGAAAAGCCAGTTGCTGGAGATTTCAGAAACTGTTGGAGGTCACGAAACAAGTAAATACACAGGCTGTGTTAGAGTAACTAAGAGTAAGAACAGGTGCATGTATACTTGCATGTACACCAATGCTCAGAGTATAGTAAATAAATTTTATGAATTTGAAGTGCTGGTTAAGACATCCAAGGTAGATATTATTGGGATATAAAAGACATGGTGCCACTCATATATAAGGGATGCATAATTGGAATTTGAGGAGTACAATGTGTACACAGAACGTATAGACAGGATGGGGGGGGGGGTTATGCTGTTAGTTAAAAAACACAAAATCTAAGGAAGTGTATCCAGTTGACATACATGGACAGTGCAATGTTGAGTCAGTTTGGTGTGACATAAGCACTGGGAAAGCAAAAACGAGGGTAGGAGTTTGTTATAGGCCTAATGACTCTGAGGAGTACAATGAACAATTATACAGAGAAATAGAGCGGGCCAGTAAATCACAGTGTCTTATAATGGGGAATTTTATCTTTATAGACTGGAATTTTGTGGATTGGTCACTCGCTCGCACATTAGCAAGACTTTTGTGGATTTATTGGATGATTGTTTTCTACAGTGCATGTTTGGGAGGCAACTAGAGGGAGTAATACTCATGATCTGGTTATCAGTAGTGATTCTTCATACATTAAAAAGCTGCAGATAAAGGAACCACTAGGTGACAGTGATCACGGTACTGATTTGGGATTTACTAAAAGAGGAAACTACCATCAGCATGTTCGGGAGGCAACTAGAGGGAGTAATACTCTTGATTTGATTATCAGTAGTGATTCTTCATGCATTAAGAATCTGCAGGTAAATGAACCACTAGGTGGCAGTGATCACAGTGTGCTGAAGTGGGATTTACTCAAAGAGGTAACTACCATCAGGAGTAGAGGGAACGGTTATTGCTTTCGTAAAGGCAACTACGATGGTCTGAGACAGTATTTAAATTCTATACAGTGGGACCAACTGATGATGTTACCAACAGCAAATTCAAAATGGGAAGCATTCAAAGAACTTATCTTGGAAGCTACTAGGCTTTACATACCAACCAAGAAATATTGTTCAAGGTTTAGTCCTAAATGGATGTCAGAAGAACTAATGAGACATATGGCAGAGAAGAAAAATGCATGGGATACATATGAATTAACACGTGACACAGACACCTATGATAGATATAAGTTGATCTGTAATCAAGTTACAAAGGAGGTTGGGCAGGCGAAGGCAGATTACGAGAAATCTTTGGCAAAGGATGCAAAGAAAAACAGCAAAGAGTTCTTTACTTATGTAAACTCTAGAAGGAAGGGGATGAATCAGATTGGTCCACTTGATATCGATGGTTCAACTGTTGATGATCCTGCTCAGGTAGCTAACAAACTAAATGAATATTTTGCATCGACATTCACACATGAGGAATTATTCAGGAAGGGGAATGCCAGAGGTGTATTCAACTCTGGCAGTAAGCTAGATAATCTTGTAATAACTGAGAGTAAAGTGGAGGAGAAATTGTTGAAGATAAACACAAGAAAGGCACCTGGGGTAGATGGGATCTATACAGTTATATTAAAGGAGCCAGCACAGGAAGTAAGCAAACCCTTAGCCATAATTATGAGAGCTTCCTTGGACTCAGGGGAGGTACCCATAGACTGGAAATGTGCAAATGTGACCCCAATTTACAAAGGAGGATCAAAGGCTGACACAAGTAATTATAGACCTGTGAGTTTAACTTCTGTTCCTGGAAAATTAATGGAGGCACTGGTTAAAGAAGCACTGCAGGATCATCTAGACAAGACTTCAGTTATAGCTTGGACACAGCATGGTTTTGTTAAGGGGAAGTCTTGCCTGACCAATTTGATTGGATACTATGATGCAGTCACAAAAGAACTGGATGCAGGGAATAACTTTGATATTATATACTTGGATCTTAGAAAGGCTTTTGATACTGTTGCACAAATTGGAGCAGTGTGGCATTGGAGGGCAAATTGCTGCTATTGATAAAAGGGTGGTTGAGGGGGAGAAGGCAGAGAGTGGTAATCAATGGACACTGCTCATCGTGGACTAATGTTATTAGTGGAGTCCCTCAGGGTTCAGTGTCGGGTCCATTATTGTTTTCTGTATTTATAAATAATATTGATGATGGTATATCAAGCTTAATGTCCAAGTTTGCAGACGATACAAAGGTTGGCAGGGTTGTTAAAGGCACTACTGATGCTATGCTGCTGCAACAGGATCTGGAAAGGTTGAGCAGATGGGCCGAGAGGCAGCAAATGAAGTTTAATATTGATAAATGTAAAGTACTACATACGGGAAACAGCAACCCCAGAGCAACGTACCAATTCTGTGGTACTGTATACAGGTCTGGAGGCCTCATTTCAAGAAGGATATAGAGCTGCTGGAACGAGTACAGAGAAGGGAAACAAGATTAGTGAATGGAACAAAGGGTTGCTCTTATGAAGAAAGGCTTAAGTTTTGCAAATTAGAGTGTCTAGAGACTAGGCACCTGCGAGGTGATCTGATAAAGGTGTATAAAGCGTTGAATGGCTTGAGCAAGCTCAATGCTAATGGGATTCTGCCTCTTGCTCAGAATAATCACCTGAGAGGGCATAAATTCAAATTGAATAAAGACAGATGTAGGATAGATGTGCAGAAATTTCCTTTAGCCAGCAGATAGTTGGTTGGTGGAAGTTGATAGAATAAATAAATTTAAGGCTCAGCTGGACAGGTATTTCGAACAAACGGAGGGATGAAGTGGAAGTTTTTTTTTTTTTTTTTTTTTAATTGTGGCTGATGCTGCAAAAGCTTGCTTTCTTGCATCATATGCCTTTACTAATGCTAATCAGGAGTAAAGGGAAGGGTTTTTGCTTTTGTAAAGGTGACTACGGTGCCTGAGACAGTATTTAAATTCTATACAGTGGGACCAACTGATGATGTTACCAACAGCATATTCTAAATGGGAAGCATTGAAAGAATTAATCTTGGAAGCTACTACGCTTTTCATACCAACTAAGAAATACTGTTCAAGGTTTAGGTCTAAGTGGATGTCAGATGAACTAATGAGACATGTGGCAGAGAAGAAAAATGAATGGGGGATATATATATTAACAGGCGACAGTGGAGCCTATGGTAGATATAAGCTGGTCTGTAATCAAGTCACAAAGGAGATTAGGTAGGCAAAGGCAGATTACAAGAAATCTTTGGCAAAGGATGCAAGGAAAAACAGAAAAGAGTTCTTTACTTATGTCAACTCTAGAAGGTAAGAGATGAATCAGTTTGGTCCACTTGATATTGATGGTCTGACAGTTGATGATCCTGTTGAGGTAGCTGACAAACTGAATGAGTATTTTGCATCTACATTCACACATGAGGAAGTCTGTAGGGTGAGTGGAGGCCAGAAGCTTATCAAACTCTAGTAGGGAGCTAAATGATTTTGTAATAACTCAGAGCAAAGTGGAGGAGAAATTGTTGAAGGTAAACATAAGGAAGACACCTGGGGTGGATGGGATCTATCCAGTAATATTAAAGGAGGCAGCAAAGGAAGCAAGCAAATCAAAGGAAGCCCTCATAATTATGAGGGCTTCCTTGGATTCAGCACAGGTACCCATGAATTGGAGATATGCAAATGTGACCCTGATTCATAAAGGAAGATCAAAGGGAAAAAAGTAATTACAGACCTGTTAGTTTAACTTCTGTTCCAGGGAAAATAATGGAGGCACTGGTTAAAGAAGCACTTCAGGATCATCTAGACAAGACTTCATTTATAGTTCAGACACAGCATGGGTTTGTTAAAGGGAATTCTTGTCTGACCAATTTGATTGGATAGTAAGATGTGGTCACAAAAGAAATGGATACAAAGAATAATTTTGATATCATATATTTGTATCTTAGGAAGGCTTTTGATACTGTTGCACATGGAAGATTGCTGCACAAATTTGAGTAGTGCATCATTGGAAGCAAATTGCTGCTATGAAAAAAGGGATGGTTGAGTGGGAGAAGACAGAGTGGTAGTCAATGGACATTGCTCTTCATGGAGTAATGTTATTAGTGGAGTCCCCCAGGGTTCAGTGTTGGGTTCATTGTTGTTTTCTGTATTTATTAATGATATTGATGAGGGTATATCAGGCTTAATGTCTAAATTTGCAGACAATACAAAGGTTGGCAGGGTTGCCAATGACAGTACACTACTGCAACAGGATCTAGAAAAGTTGAGCAGTGGGTTGAGAGGTAGCAACTGCAGTTTAATATTGACAAATGTAAAGTACTGCATATAGTTAGCCGGAACCTCAGAGTAATGTATCAACTATGTGGTACTACACTGAGGGTAGTAGAAAATGAAAAGGACCTGGGGGTAATTGTGCAGTCAGATATGAAGTTTTCTATGCCGTGCAGACAGTCTGCAAGAGTAGCTCATGGTGTCTTGTCAATGATATACAGGAATTTTGCTAGCAGGGATAAGGAGGTGATTATCCTCTTGATTAAGGCACTGGTCAGGCCACACCTTGAGTACAGTATACAGGTCTGGAGGCCTCATTTTAGGAATATAGAGCTGCTGGAATGAGTACAGAGAAGGGCAACAAGATTAGTCAATGGAACAAAGGGTTGCTTTTACGAAGAAAGGCTTAAGTTTTGCAATTTACAGTGTCTGAAGACTAGGCTCCTGCGAAGTGATCTGATTGAAGCGTAGAAGGCCTTGAATGGATTGAGCATGCTCAATGCTGATGGGATGCTTCCTCTTGCCCAGATTAATCACCTGAGGGGGACATAAATTCAAACTGAGGAAAGACAGTTGTAGAATAGATGTGCAGAAGTTTGCCTTTAGCCAGTAGGTGGTTGATAGTTGGAACAAACCTCCATCTGTAGTTGTAGAAGTTGACAACTTAAATAAATTCAAGGCAGAACTAGACAAACATTTGGAGCGAAAGAATGGGTAAAATGGGAAGGGTTTCTTTTTTTTTTTGGCTGATGCTGTATAAGCTTGCTTTCTTGCATCATATGCCTTTCCTTCAAAAGGCCTGAACCTTAAAAGTTTATGGAAAATTGTGAAGTAGGAAGAGAACAGGAGTTAGAGAATTCTGATCCCCATGTTGACAGAAGCAATAATGTTGTTAAGGTCCTTTGTTATGTCATTTGCTATAAGATTCTTTATGATGACTAGAAGACAACTTGTCAGCTTCTTTCAATGAATTCTTCAAACAGAATAAGTTTGTCTGTTCAAATATACCTATTCATATTTCAATTTAAAAAATTCAAATTATTTGCAAATCTTCAGGAACATATATAGGCATGAATTTATTGCCAAATACAGCATATGGGTAGCAGTAACCTCCTCGTTAAGCCTGTTATACTTCATCAATATCACTGATAAATATACAAAACAACAATATGCCCAACACCAAATCCCTGGGAACTCCACTAATAATATTGATCTATGAAGAGCAGTGTCTGTTGATTACCACTCTCTGTCTTCTCCCACTCAACCATTTTTTTATCCATTGTAGCAACTTGCCCTTAATGTTATACTGCTCCAATTTGTACAGTAGATGATCTACATGGTCCTAGATGATCCTGCAATGCATCTTTAAGCAGTGACGCCATTATTTTAAGCAGAACGGAAGTTTAACTGGTCTATAATTTCTCGTGTCACGCTTAAATCCTCCTTTGTGAACTGGGGATACATTTGCACATCTACAATATATGGGGACTTCCACTGAGTCCAAGGATGCTCTCATAATTATGGCTAAGGGTTTGCTAACTTCCTGTGCTGCCTCCTTTAATATAACTGCATAGATCCCATCCACCCCAGGTGCCTTTCTTATGTTTAACGTCAAAAATTTATCCTTCCATTTGTTTGCAGTTATTACAAAATCATTAAGCACCCTAGTACAGTTTGATAAACTTCTGGCATTTTCCTCCCATAATAATTCCTCTTCGTCAGGTGTGAATGTAGATGTAAAATACTCATTTAGTTTAGCAGCTATCTGAGAATGATCATTACAGTCAAACCATTGATATCAAGTGGACCAATCTGATTCATCCCCTTCCTTTTAGAGTTTATATAAGTAAAGAAATCTGATGTTTTTCTTTGCATCCTTTGCCAAAGATTTTTCCTAATCAGCCTTTGCTTGCCTAACCTTCTTTGTGGTTTGATTACAGACTAGCTTATATCTGCCATAGCCTTCTGTGTCGCCTGATATTTTATATGCATCCCATGCAATTTTCTTCTCTGCCACTAGTCTCGAGTCTCATTAGTTCATCTGACATCCATTTAAGCATAAACCTTGAACAATATTTCTTATTCGGTATGAAAAGACTAGTAGCTTCCACGATTAATTCCTTGAATGCTTCCCACTTAGAATTTTCTGAGGTCCCACTGTATAGAATTTAAAAACCGTCCAGAAACCACTGTAGTCGCCTTTACGGAAGCAAAATCCCTTCCCTTTACCCAATTGTAATTATATCTTTAAGTAAATTCCACATTGTACACTGTGATCACTGCCACTCAGTGGTTCCTTTATCAGGAAATTCTTAATGCAAGAATAATCACTGCTGAAAACCAGATCATGAGTATTACCCTCTCTGGTTGCCTCTTGAACATGCTTCTGCAGAAAACATTCATCCAATAAATCCACAAAAGTCTTACTAGTGTGTGAGTGACCAAACCACAAGTTCCATTCAATATCTGGGAAATCAAAATCCCCCCATTATAACACGACCTGATTTACTGGCCCACTCTATTTCTCTGTAAAATTGTTCGTTGTACTCATTACAGTCATAAGGCCTATAATACACTCCTACTCTCATTTTTGCTTTCCCAGTGCTTATGTCACACCAAACTAACCTCAACATTGCACTGTCCATGTATGTCAACTGGTTGCACTTCCTTAGATTTTCTTTTTCTTAATTAACAGCATAACCCCCTCCTTCCTTCCTATCCCATCTGTACACATTGTACTCCCCAAATTCCAATTCTGCATTCCTAATATCTGTGTAACACCTAGTCTCTGATATCCTAAGAATATCTGCCTTTGATTTCTTGACCACTAGGAACCACCAGCATTTCAAATTCATCAAATTTATTTACTATACTTCTAGCATTGCTGTACAAGCAAGTATACATGCACCTATTCTTATTCTTAGTTATCCTAAAACAACCCACGTCTTTATTTGTTTCATGATGACTCCCATCAGTCCCTGAAACTCTGAGCTGAAACCCCACCCTCCAGGCTTCTGCTCATTCTAATAGAAGTAGTGCAAGAGTCACCTTCACCTCTGCCTACAGCTACTTTTAACCTTTTTAGTCTGTGAATCCTCCCCCCCCAAGCTAGCCCACCTAATGCTGCCTCGTAGCATCAGCAAACACCTTTGCACCCCTTCTATTTAAGTGTATCCAACCTCTGTAGAAACAGTCTCTGTTAACAAGCACAGTCCACACTGAGAAAACTTCTATCCCACGAGCCTTGCACAATCTCTCCAGTGTTGAATTGATTGAAAAGGCTCATCATATACTCCCTCGTATTGTGCCTGGGCAGAATTGCAGACACTTTCAAATTTAACCCTAATTCACGACTTTTCAAAAATCTGCAGATCTCCTACTCTTAATGTCATTAGTACCAACATGTACAACAATATCACCCTTTATGCCCTTAAAAGATGATATCTGCTCTACAACATCATCAACTTTTGCCCCTGGCAAGACATACCCCGGTCCTATTCCATCTACCCTTTTTACACAATATATTACCTGTCTCCCTGACAATAGAGTCATTGACAGTAATTAACTCCTGTGGGACCAGAGCATTCTGCCTTGGAGATTGCCACTGTGTTGTCTGATACACAAGAGTGAGCTCTTGCAATGAGTTGGGCAGCTAAGAGCTTGATGGGCCCCTCATTAATTTCTTCAAGGGCATCTACCTATACCTCAGGCTCTCAGACACCCATCAGAATGGTGAATTGGTGCCTAATTTCTTGACAATCTCTGCACCCAGCATGCACAAAGACATCCTCCTTAGCTAGATCATGTTCTGTTCCAGAGAGTTTGGCAAACATTTCACAAGTTTCACATTTTTTTAGGCTGTGATGCATCGGAGAATTGCCCCCTCAGTTCTCCCCCGAGTCACAGCACTCCTGCCACTTTGTGCCCATTGCTTTGCTGCTCTAGTCTAGGGCATGATATTGAAAATTAATAAGATCAATAAATTTAATTAAATAATTATCAATACTACACTATCTAGCAGAATCTCAAATGCAGTGATGCATGTTACACTATCTAGTTTTTCATTAGAGCTACCTATTTACTACTATTTATCAATTTATTAGCCACTTATTTACCACAATTAAAAATTTGAATTCCCCACCACTCTCTATACGAAAACAATGGCTGTAAGGTTCGAACGAAACAACGGTTTTATGTATATTAAGTAGTAACCTACAAAAACTATCCAAATTAAAAATAACCAGTGTAACTAACTAGAACTATAAGGCTACTTATAAAGTACAATATCTTGTCTAGATATTGTACTTTATCTAGATCATCTTGTCTAGTGACATAACAACTGTGCAGTGCTACAGATAGTTGTGGAGAATGAAAGACTTGGGGATTATTGTGCAGTCAGATATGAAGTTTTCTGAGCAGTGCAGACAGAGGTCATGGGATCTTGTCAATGATATACAGGAATTTTGCTAGCAGAGATAAGGAGGTGATTATCCCTTTGTATAAGGAAATGGTCAGGCTACAGCTTGAGTACTGAAGACAGGTCTGGAGGCCTCATTTTAGAAAGGATGTAGAGCTGCTGGAACAAGCACAGAGAAAGGCAAAAATTCTGCGAATTGCAGCATCTGGAGACTAGGCACCCGCGAGGTTATCTAATTGATGTTTCTATAAGGGTTTGAATGGTTTCAGTAGGCTGAATGATGATGGGGTTCTTCCCCTTGCTCAGATTATGCACTTCAGGGGACATAAATTCAAATTGAGAACAGACAGTTCCAGAATAGATGTGCAGGTATTTTCATTTAGCCAGCAAGTGGTTGTTTATTAGACCAAACTTCCATGTGTCATTGTGGAAGTTGATAGCTTAAATAAATTCAAGGAATAACTGGACAAACATTTGGAGATAATGGATTGGTGAAATGGGAACTTTTTTTTTTTTTGGCTGATGCTGTATAAGCTTGCTTTCTTGCATCATATGCCTCTGTTAATGCTAAATGTTGACTATTCTCTTGGCCTGCTGTTTTGCATTTGATAATGCAAAACATGATAATCTTCATAGCTTAAAAAAACAAGTACAAAATAGGTCCGGGGAAAATGCATACATGTCAAAAACATAAAAATCTACACAGAGGCAACAGTATATCCATGCACAACACTGTATATATGGTACTGACGAGGGTAGACTTTCATGGTTCTCACACTGTGTTTTAACAATTTGGTGTGCCACAACCTTCTTCACCTATGCTACAAGATTAGGAAAAACACCACTGAGTTCAGTCACAATCAATCATTAGGAATCAATCATATGTTGCAAATATAACATCTTTAAAATACAAGTGTGACCGAAGTAACAGAAGTCTGGGACCACTGGGGTAGAATGTAACACATCCTCTTGCTCTACACTACCTACTTCAATGATCTGCCGAAGGCAAGAGTAATAATTGTTTGTGTTCTTTTGTTTAAAGAAACTAGGTTGAACTGCATATACATAAAAACAAGTTAGTTATGTACACAGTGCATTACATTTCAGGTGCATTAGATTTTTTTTCTTAAATTAATTTTTCTTTTTCTGTGATTAACAGAAGTGAAAAGTAAATATAGTTATCTCAATTAATTACTAAGATTATAATTTTATAGAATGTTTAATAAAACTATAATTTTATGTTTTCTAAACTTAGTCATACAGTTTAACTGCAACTGTATAATAATAATTATTACTCTTCTCCCATATACTTTTAATTAAGTCTCTTTTCTCTCTACATATATCTTCACAAGAGACACCATGTTAAAGGGTCTTATACAGCAATAGACATGAAGTGTGCACAGACTGTCTAAAACTAACAAAACCATTTAATCTATGAATTTTTTTTAATACCAATTGTATGTAAAAAAAGAAATAACAAAATGCTGGAATGGCTTGACAAATATTTTTGAAAGGCCCAAATATAAAATTTCATGAAAATTCATCTTTCCACTGGGAGTCCCTCTGTTACATGTGGAAGGGCAGACAACAGATGCATATATATATATAAATAGTTAATTAAAACCAGTAGAGATAACAGAAAAATAAAAATGGTTTCGACAAATCGAATGCACCAAAGCGTGCAAAGCAGCAGCAAAGGATGCAGATGTATATATAATAATAAATGGCAAAGTTAATAGTAGTGGCATGTGATGCAAGAAAGCAAGTGTATGAGCTTATGCAGCATCAGCCAAAATAAAAAAATAAAAAAAAGAAATCACACCATTCCCTCCAAATGCCTGTCCAGTTCCTCCTTAAATTTATTTAACCTATCAACTTCCACAATGACAGATGGAAGTTTGTTCCAGCAATTAACCACCCGCTGGCTAAAGGTTGGTTGGTTGGTTGAGTTTTATTGGCGCATCAGCAACTATGGCTATAATGCGCCGCTGGCTAAAGGCAAACTTCCGCACATCTATCCTAGTAACACTAAAAGCAAATGCTAGTAACACTACATGCAAAAGAGCCTAAAAAGTAGAATGTAAATGTAAAATTTTTTGGTATATAAAGGTATAGGGTATAGGTAATGACACGGTACTGCTTTTACTGATGCTATAGACATATAGGGGAGACTTAGGTTATGTCACTGGGCCATTCCTCATTGCCTGTTTTGGTTAATCTTTACAATATGAGGCACAATCCTATGAACCTTTGGGACTACAAGTGATAGGCAGTCTAGCTCCACCCCACTGGTTGCTTACATAAACTACTAATCACCATGATTTTGCATTACAGAGAACGCCATTTCTCAGATGAGAACAGCTGGCAGGAATACCATATACAGACCGGTAAACCTGACCTTTTTAAAGTAGACTAACAATTTCAATACTTTTTCCTCCCTTATGGGCCACAGTGGTGTATCCAAATATCACCGTAAGTCGGGTGGGCATGAAAACCAGACTTGTGTTTTTTTTTTTTTTTTTTGGTAGACCTAGGAACACTTATATGCACATAAATAATATTTGATTGATTATCTTTATTGAATATTAGAAAAGCATGTGAATAATAATACATATTAATCACAAAAAATTACAATATATTATTTCCAAACATTTGGCAATACAACTCGCCATTTTAACTGCTTCTCATAAGTCAATCGAAGGTGCCTGCATTATTCTACTCAGTGGCAATGTATAAGAATACAATGCTTGCATGGAAAGTAATGAAATCACAAATACAGGATCTTTTACTGAATGAAGTAATAAATTTGCATTTACTGTTGCTTGTTTATCTGTCCACTCATCAGTAATTTGTTCCAAAGAAGAAACAACATGCTTGACTAATTCTACAAATACAGTGATTGACTCACGTCTTTCAACCCACCTAGTTGAACACAGCTGCTTTAATCTCTGCCTTTTTGTATCAGGGCATAAATTATCAATCCATTCCTGAAGAAGACTGGGTCTAGATTCAGTTAAGGGTACCCCTTCCAGACTGCTAGCAATACTGCCATGATTGACAGGTGCTGACTCCGCCCAGTGTCATGTGATCTCCTGGACATACAAAAACATCTGGCATGGGTGCCAAGGGGTGCGTGTCACCAGTGCCAGTTATTACCGTATGTTCAGGTTATGAACTTCGCTGGCTGTTCAAAATGTCACGTGGTGTTAATATCTGATTAGCTGATTATTTGATTTTTTGTATGTGTAATTAAAAACAAAAAAGAAAAGTTGTTCGGTTTTGGAAAAGGCTGAATAAGTGTATTGGGGATGTGGGGGTAGGAGCCCCAACAGAAGCGGGAGTCTGGGGTATTCGATTGCTTGTGATTTACTTTTTGGTTTCCTTTGGTTGAATGTGGGTGTCTGTTGTATCGAGTGATTTGTTCCTGCAAAATATTAGTTCAAATTTATGTTGGGTCATTTAGAAAATATAATTCGATTGATGAGGTGATTGGCAGTTTTCAGTGTGAAATCGTCTAGTTATCAGTGATTATTCGATTGCTTGTAATTTACTATTTGCTTTGTCTTGGTTAAGTGCGGGTGTCTCTTCTACTGGGTGATTTATTCATGCAATATATTAATGTAAAAATATTGGATCCGTTTAGATAAAAACGATCCAATATTAGATTGTTAACATAAAAACAAAAACATGTATTTTTGTAACTTGAATTTTTAAATTTATTGGATTTATCCTTTGTTTTCAGCCACCACATGCCATCCACCGAGAAAGGAGAGAATGCAGTGAGTGGGCAGAGTCACAACCCATCAATCACTGCTTTCCCCCGTCTCGCCTCACTGCCATTTTGAAAGGGGCACCCGTCTCTGAATATTTACCGAAGACTTTCTTTTTGATGTAACGAAGAAAGAATAGCATGGTTCAACTATTCCCATTCAATTTTTTATGTATGTTTCGGAGAAAGCATAGCTTATGGCTAGATTCAGACAATGGGAAGCACAGTGTATGTAGAGTGCAGATAGATACTTGTCGAGAACTCTCATTTTCAAGCCTTTTGCTTTACCGCACATTGCACCGGTACCACTGTACCCTTGTCCTCTTAGGTATTTCAAGTTTATACCCATTTCCATCAGTGAATCCAGCATCGTGTTGGCAAATTTCCCCCAGTAGTCGATACAACAGAGATGAATTGGAGAAAATATTCAACAAGTTTTTTTGCCTGATCTACTTCTTCCACAAAACAAACGCATAATGAAAACTGTGTGTTTGTTTTGTGGAAGAAGCTAGTAATGAAAGCTACTGAAGCTAGTACTGCTAATACTGAAAAACATTCGCTTTTATTCACTTTCTCTACAATCTTTTTTTAATATTATTTGATTGCAGCAGTCTATTTCATTTTGAATTATTGGTGATATATATAAAGCCTTCTTTGCACTCATTTCTCAATGAATTTTTTTTAAAATAACATCTCCAGAACCAATTAAAAATTTTAACAACTGTCAGAAATTTCCTCCACAAGTCTGTACGTCAGTTCATCCAGAATCACAGTGACCTCTTAAGCCCCCATCTGTTTCAGCCACAAAACATGATTGTTTTTATGATTGGTGTCAATTTTAAACAATTTGCTTTAATTTTCTGCTGCCAAATGAGCTGATCCACTAGTTGAACAATTGAATGTCTTTTTCCCGTCAGAGGATTTGGCTGTCACAGACCGTCCAGACTTTACCGAAATTGGGTCCACTTGACTTGAGTGTTACCCGAATATCAGTTCCATCAGCGTTTTAGACTCACAGGTAGCAAGTACAGCTTGTCTGGCATACCTGAAAGAATGTCTGTGACAACCTCAAGGACCTGCTAGCATCCCACTTTTTCCCCAACTCATGTATTAATGATCTTGGTAAAACACCTCCCACCATTCCCTACATGCTCCATTCAATGCCTCATGTGGCCTTCCGTCAAAAGGATGTCAGAAGGATTTTGACGAATCTTGATGCTAATTAAGCTCCAGGTCCTGATGGGATTTCTTCACTTGTTCTCGAAACCTGTGCTCCTGAACTTACTCCTATTCTTTGCCACTTTGTTATTCCTAATGTGTTTTTTCTTCTGCTTGGAATTTCTCATATCCAGCCAGTTCCTAAAAAGGATGGCAAATCCCTCCCATCCAATTACTTCTACTCTTTCTAAAGTAATGGAGAAATCAATTAACCACCAATTCTTAAACTACCTTGAAACCTTCTGTCTGATCAAAGATCGCCAGTATGGATTCCATCAATGTTGATTCATTTGTGATATTCTAGCTTAAGTTATCCATTTATGGACAAATTCAATGGAAAAGTTTAGTGAAACACAAGCAGTTGCTCTTGACATCTCAAAGACTTTCGATCATGTTTGGCATAAAGGTCTTCTAAACAAGCTTCTATCTTATGGTTTGCCAACTGTTTTTTGTAATTGGTTATCCAGTTTTCTCTCTTATTGCTCACTGAGGGTGATGGTAGATGGCTCTCTGTCTTCTAACTTCTCCATTAATGCTGGTGTCCCCCAAGGTGCAGTTCTTTCCCCCACTCTTTTCCTCCTGTATATTAGTGACCTCCTTTCATTGACTGGAAATCCTATCCACAGTTTTGCCGATGATAGCACATTGCTTATTTGTTTAGTATTTGGTTTTTTAGGAGCATTAGCAACCAAGGCCATATTGCTCCAGAGATATGAGGTGGTCATTCCCTGACCTTTCCGCATCCTTCGTATTTGGTGGTCACGGGCTCGAACCCAGGTCTAATCAAGAAGCGTGTGCTACGCACATAGCACATTGCATTTCACTTTCCATTTTGAGAAACCTTGCCCTGCTCAATCAGCTTCAACTTCTCGAATATCTACTACCAATTCCTTAAATGCCGATCTCCAGTGGGGCAAAGACAACTAAGTTGATTTCAATCCTTCTAAAACTCAGTCTTGTCTTATATCTATCAAAAACGATTCTTCTGCTCCTATGCTTATCTTTGGTGATACTCCGATTTCTAGGCAAGTTGATATATCTCTTTTGGGGATTACCCTGACTTCTAATCTCTCTTGGCACAAGCACATTACAAATATTGCTTCCACTGCATCTAAAAAACTTGGTTTTCTTTTTCGCTCACAGCATTACTTTTCTTCCAAACAGCTGTTCACTCTGTACAAATCGGAAATCAACTCTACCATGGAATATTGTTCCCACATCTGGGGCGGTGCCCCCAAAAACCTCTCTCAGGCTTCTAGATTCCATTCAGAAGAGGGCAGTTAGGTTAACTAACGACTCATCTCTAACAGAGCCTCTCCACTTGCTGTCTCATAGATGTATTGTTTCTGCTGCATGCCTTTTCTACAGATACTTCCACAGGCACTGTTCTTCTGAATTGGCTTCTATAATTCCTGCTCTCTCTTTCAAAACAGTCCGAACATGTGCTGCCACCAACCAACATCCATTTACTGTTCGACTTCAAACTCACAGAAACAACTTTTCATCTTCCTCATTTATTCATTCAACTGCCGTTTTCTGCAACAACCTTCCTTTATATGTCTTTCCTGAAAATTACAATCTACAGAAGTTCAAGCCTAATGTCAACAAATATCTTTGCTTGTCTTCCCAACCTCCAACCCAAGCACGGTACTAAGTACTATAACTTCTAATACCCCTTGTATTTGGGGTTTTCATTAAAAATATATATATATATATTCCCCCTCTGCCTGGCCCCATGATGGGCCATCCCATATTTCATGATGATTCAAGCAAAGAACCATGTTCATAATCTTTAATGTATGGCACTGTCTATGACCTTAGATTTTTGCTTGAATCTGTCCTGAATTAATGGCATAACATAACCTAACCTTTTTTGACTAAACAAAAATTGAATCTATTAAAAACCACACTTCTGTCAACTTCAGTACACAGTCTATCATGCATTCAATGAAAAAGGCAGAAAATTATTAGTGGGGCAAGATCTTCCAAAATCTATTAAAAAAACCACACTTCTGTAAATTTCAGTATGCAGCCTTTTATGCATTCAACGAAAAAGGCACAAAATTATTCACACAACAAGATCTTACAATCACAGAAAACCAGTGGGTGGACCTAGATGTGCCCATCATTTGTAGTTGCAAAGATCTGTGGGATTGTGCCTCATTTCCTAAAGATTAACTCCTATTTTACTATACTGAAAATTAGTTTCTCTGTAAACAGTACCTCATTGGAATCCTGAAAGTTTCCTTTTCATGAAATTGAAAAATAATTAAGAAAACATAATTTATGATAAATTTCCTAATTGTTTTTGTCTTATGTAGAAGAGGAACAAAAATTATTTTGTTTCAAAAGAATAGCAATAATGTATATTGTTGCTCACCTTTTAAATCTCAAGCACGTGCTTTTAATTCAAAGATAAAATTTTATAATCGGTGTATAAGCTGACTTAAAATTTAGATTTTTTTTATTAGTGCTTCAAAAGGTCGACTTTATTATTAAAACGAACGTAAGAATCCACGGAAAGCTAGTAGTATAGGCAACAGTATGAATTCAAGTAGTCGGGTTTCATCAGTGAAAAACAAACACGTGCTCTTTACGGCCATGTTTACGCAATAAAAATAATCGAAAAAAATATGCGATACCTGATCGATTATGGAGATGAGCTACGTTTCCTTGCATATATATGGAATTGTAAATTACACTAAAAAAAGCACAAATACACGCATTTACAGAACAAGTTAATCTGAGAACATGTTACAATACCTACGAATAAATTCAGTGCAGGCTTTTTCACCAACGCTGCCATCATACGATTTCTAAAAAATTTCAGATATTTTATACAATATAATAATAATAATGGGAAGCAAGGATGAAAGATCTTCGTTGGCCCCATGAATATCACTTTATTTTTGAATAAATATTACTTTACCTCATGATTCAAACCTAAATCTTTATTGTCTTCAAATACACATAACTTTCCGCCTTCATCCAGATTCCATTTCAGCAAAAGACCTCTATACTATTTATTAACTTAGTTGCCAACTCATATGAATTGGCACCAGAAAAAAAATAATAATAAACCCACAAACCTCCAGCTTTTTTTAAAATGTGAAAATAAATAAATTAAATTAAATTAAACAACAAAAAAAATAACTGTTTTCCCCCTACTCTATCTCCTCGCTGAAATGATTGTAGTAGTAGTAGTGGCATGTGGTGCAAGAAAGCAAGTGTATGCAGCATCAGCCAAAAAAAAAAAAAAAAAATCACACCATTCCCTCCAAATGCCTGTCGAGTTCCTCCTTAAATTTATTCAACCTATCAACTTCCACAACGACAGATGGAAGTTTGTTCCAGAATTTAACCACCCGCTGGCTAAAGGCAAATTCCCGCACATCTATTCTACACCTGTCCTTTCTTAATTTGAATTTATGCCCCCTTAGGTTCGTATTCTGAACAAGTGGAAGGATCCCATCAGAATTCAGCGTGCTCAACCCATTCAAGGCCTTATACACCTCAATAAGATCACCGCGCAGGTACCTAGTCTCCAGCCACTGCAATTTGCAGAACTTAAGCCTCTCTTGGTAAGAGAATCCCTTCATTCCCCCCCACCAATCTTGTTGCCCCTCTCTGTACACACTCAAGCAAATCGACATCCTTCCTAAAATGAGGCCTCCAGACCTGTACGCAGTACTCAAGGCGCGGCCTTCCCACCTGGCGCTTCCGTAGCCAGGTGGGAAGGAGCAGCAGTGCGTAGCACAGGCTTCTTGATTAGACCGGGGTTCGAGCCCGTCACCACCAAATACGGAAGATGCGGAAAGGTCAGGGAATGGCCACCGCATTTCCAGGAGTAATATGGCCTTAGTTGCTAATGCTCCTAAAAAAAAAAAAAAAACCAAATAACAATAATAACCTTTTTCACTGTTGAACAAAAGCCGAGAATTAGGGTTGAATTTGAAAGTGTCTGCAATTCTGCCCAGACACGATAGGAGGGAGTATATGATGAGAGTCTTGTCGATCAATTCGGCCCTGGAAAGATTGTGCAAGGCTCAAGGGGTAGAATTTTTTTCAGCCTGGACTGTACTTGTTAACAGGAGAGATTGTTTCTACAGGGATGGGATACACTTAAATAGAAAGGGTGCAAGAATATTTGCTGATGCTATCGAGGCAGTGTTAGGTGGGTCGGAAAACTGCTAGCTTGGGGGGAGACAAAGACCAATAGATTGACAGTAGCCACTGGCAGAGGTGAAAGAGATTCTTGCACTGCTTCTATTAGAATGAGCAGAAGCCTGAAAAACAAGATGCATGGTATTTCAGAGAATGCTGGGAGCCATTGCGGTACAAGTAAACACATGGGTTGTGTTAGGGTAGCTAAGAATAGAAACAGGTGCAGGTATACTTGCGTGTACACCAATGCTAGGAGTTTAGTAAATAAATTTGATGAATTTGAGGTATTGCTCAAAACATCGAAGGCAGATATTGTTGGGATATCAGAGACGTGGTGTCACACAGATATAAGGGATGCAGAACTGCAATTTGGGGAGTACAACGTCTACAGAAAGGATAGACAGGATAGGAAGGGAGGAGGGGTTATGTTATTAGTTAAGAAACACATAAAAACCAAGGAAGTGAAGCCAGTCGACATCGCCGGACAGTGCAGTGTGGAGTCAGTTTGGTGTGACATAAACATTGGGAGATCAAAATTGAGAGTAGGAGTGTGCTATAGGCCTAATGACTCTGATGAGTATAATAAGGAACTGTACAGGGAAATAGAGTGGGCCAGTAAATCAGAGTGTCTTATAATGGGAGATTTTAATTTCCCAGATATTGACTGGAATTTGGGGGCTGGTTACTCACACACTAGCAGGACTTTTGTGGATTTATTGGATGATTGTTTTCTATATCAGCATGTTCGGGAGGCAACTAGAGGGAGTAATACTCTTGATTTGATTATCAGCAGTGATTCTGCATGCATTAAGAATCTGCAGATAAATGAACCACTAGGTGGCAGTGATCACAGTGTGCTGAAGTGGGATTTACTCAAAGAGGTAACTACCATTAGGGGTAAAGGGAAGGGTTATTGCTTCCGTAAAGGCGACTACGATGGACTGAGACAGTATTTAAATTCTATACAGTGGGACCAACTGATGATGTTACCAACAGCAAATTCAAAATGGGAAGCATTCAAAGAACTTATCTTGGAAGCTACTAGGCTTTACATACCAACTAAGAAATATTGTTCAAGGTTTAGGCCAAAATGGATGTCAGATGAACTAATGAGGCATATGGCAGAGAAGAAAAATGCATGGGATACATACAAATTAACACATGACACAGAAGCCTATGATAGATACAAGTTGATATGCAACCAAGTTACAAAGGAGGTTAGGCAGGCGAAGGCAGATTACGAGAAATCCTTGGCAAGGGATGCAAAGAAAAACAGCAAAGAGTTCTTTACTTATGTAAACTCTAGAAGGAAGGGGATGAATCAGATTGGTCCACTTGATATTGATGGGTCAAGTGTTGATGATCCTGCTCAGGTAGCTAACAAACTGAATGAATATTTTGCATCGACATTCACACATGAGGAGTTATTCAGCGAGGGGAATGCCAGAGGTGTATTCAACTCTAGCAGTAAGCTACAGAATCTTGAAATAACTGGGAGTAAAGTGGAGGAGAAACTGTTGAAGATAAACACAAGAAAGGCACCCGGGGTGGATGGGATCTATCCAGTTATATTAAAGGAGGCAGCAAAGGAAGTAAGCAAACCCTTAGCCATAATTATGAGAGCTTCCTTGGACTCAGGGGAGGTACCCATAGACTGGAAATGTGCAAATGTGACCCCAATTCACAAAGGAGGATCAAAGGCTGACACAAGTAATTATAGACCTGTGAGCTTAACTTCTGTTCCAGGAAAATTAATGGAGGCACTGGTTAAAGAAACACTGCAGGATCATTTAGACAAGACTTCAGTTATAGCTCAGACACAGCATGGTTTTGTTAAGGGGAAGTCTTGCCTGACCAACTTGATTGGATACTATGATGCAGTCACAAAAGAACTGGATGCAGGGAATAACTTTGATATTATATACTTGGATCTTAGAAAGGCTTTTGATACTGTTGCACATGGAAGACTGCTACACAAATTGGAGCAGTGTGACATTGGAGGCAAATTGCTGCTATGGATAAAGGGGTGGTTGAGGGGGAGAAGACAGAGAGTGGTAATCAATGGACACTGCTCATCGTGGACTGATGTTATTAGTGGAGTCCCTCAGGGCTCAGCGTTGGGTCCATTATTGTTTTCTGTATTTATAAATGATATTGATGATGGTATATCGGGCTTAATGTCCAAGTTTGCAGACGATACAAAGGTTGGCAGGGTTGTCAAGGACACTACTGACACTATGCTGCTGCAACAGGATCTGGAAAGGTTGAGCAGATGGGCTGAGAGGTGGCAAATGAAGTTTAACATTGACAAATGTAAAGTACTACACATGGGAAACAGCAACCCCAGAGCAACGTATCAGCTCATGGAGTATTGTCAATGATATACAGGAATTTTTCCAGCATTGATAAGGAGGTGATTATTCCATTGTATAAGGCGATGGTCAGGCCACACCTAGAGTACTGTATACAGGTCTGGAGGCCTCATTTCAAGAAGGATGTAGAGCTGCTGGAACGAGTACAGAGGAGGGCAACAAGATTAGTGAATGGAACAAAGGGGTGCTCTTACGAAGAAAGGCTTAAGTTTTGCAAATTACAGTGTCTGGAGACTAGGCACCAGCGAGGTGATCTAATAGAGGTGTATAAAGCCTTGAATGGTTTAAGCATGCTCAATGCTGATGGGATTCTTCCTCTAGCTCAGAAAAATCACCTGAGAGGGCATAAATTCAAATTGAGGAAAGACAGATGTAGGATAGACGTGCGGAAATTTGCCTTTAGCCAGCGGGTGGTTGGTTGGTGGAACAGACTTCCATCCCTTGTGGTGGAAGTTGATAGCCTAAATAAGTTTAAGGCTCAGCTGGACAGGTATTTTGAACGAACAGAGGAGTGAAGTGGAAGTGGTTTTTTTTTTTTTTTTTTGGCTGATGCTGCATAAGTTTGCTTTCTTGCATCAAATGCCTCTACTAATGCTAATGCTAATGCTAATGCTAATTGCCTTTACAGAGGGAAATCACATCATTTTCTCTGCTAGCAAAATTCTTAGATATCATTGATAAAACCCCATGACCTGCCCTGGAAGCCTGTCTGCATTGCTCAGAAAACTTCATATCTGACTGCACAATTACTCCCAGGTCTTTTTTATTTTCTACCACCTTAAGTGTGGTACCACACAGTTGGTACTTTTCTCTGGGGTTACTTATATCCATATGCAGTACTTTGCATTTGTCAAGGTTAAACTTCAGTTGCCACTTCTTAGCCCATCTACCCAAATTATCTAGATCCTGTTGCAGTAGCACACTTCCATTACTGTCATTAACAACCCTGCCAACCTTTATATCATCTGCAAACTTCGACACTAAGCCTGATATACCTTCATCAATATCATTGATAAATATACAAAACAACAGTGGATCCAACACCGAACCCTTTGGGATTCCACTAATAACATTAGTACCACCCTGTGTCTTATCCCACTTAACCAACCTTTTGTCCATTGTAGCAACTTACCCTTAATACCATTCTGCTCCAATTTGTATAATAGTCTTCCATGCGCAACAATTGATTAATGTAATACGATTGATTGTATTAATACGTAGTTTAAATATATGTTCTTTTGAGCGCTTATTAAAAACTTTTGCTAGCATCAGTTTCAGCCAGATTATAAATCAATCAACTGTAATATGAACAGTCCTAAGCTCAGTTGTGCATTGGTGTTTCAATAAAAAAAACAACAACGAAATCGTTTATACAGAGTTTGTGTGTGGTGTGTAATGAGAATATTAGTAATAGCCATTACAGACTGGACGTGTCCGGTTTAAAGGGAATGCAATTTCTTCCTCATTCTCTTGAGGCTGAAGGTGTTGGTGGCTGACGAATTACATCGATCCAATTTAGTTCTTTCAAAAGTGTAATGTCAAAATGGGTATTTGAGTTCAATCAATTGTTAATGTGTTCTGTTATTGATGTTTCAATTGGTAACCACCTAATCTGCCTTATCTGGCTCGACTTTTAAAGATCCATATAAGTCAGATTAGGTAGTTGTCAATTGAAACTGGTTAATTGATAATAGGCCACCTGGCATAATTTTCAGCAGGAAACCCAAGTGGAATATTCCCTTATAATAAAATCCAAACTTATCAGCAGACACTCTGTAGCATGTGAAATGGCTATTAGAATGAATGACTAACGCATCTTATTAATTGCAGATGTGATGTTTCCATTTTAAACTTTGCATAAATTCCATTGTATAAACAATAATGGATATAATTTAGCTCTACGTATGTAGGTAATTTATGTAATTTAGCCACATTTATTCTGGGTATATTTCTCTGAGGCAGAAACAATGGCGTGAGCTGTAATTCAGCTAGTTCTATTAATTCCAATTATATAACCACAAGGTTTCTTTTATTTTTGGAACAGTATCTTATAACAAAACTTAGTCACTGAAACATCATTTCCAATTGTTCCCCAAAATATGCAGCCAAAACATTTTGTACAGAGAAACATACATTATACAACTCACACAAATAACCTACCACTTGGAAAGAACAGTTCTGTGCAATGAAAGAATGAAAGTGCCATTCTTGCTGCGATTGAGTTTGCCTCCTGAAGCTGAATACTGGTTTAAATGATAAATGTTGATGTAATGAAAGGTTTTCATTCTTTATTATCCTTACTTATGTTTCTGTGTTTTTCAATATCACAAAATGTCGTAAATAAAGGAACTTTACAATACTTACAGAAACATTTTGCGTCGTTATCATTGGTGCCGTTCAACTTCATTAACTACCTGCTATACCTTTTATTATTCAGTCACTCATTTCGAAATAATTGCCTTTACTTGAACTTGCCCTTCACTTACTTACACTGGTGTGCAAAACTTAAGGACCAGTCAGGTTTTCACCTGTCACTTCTCATAGGGGTGGCCTGGATATGGGAAAAGCATACCAAAGGAACCTCGTGAGGTACAGAAATGATGAAGGAAACAACATCGACACAACAACGAATCAAAACGATAGAGAGGGACTTTATTCAAAAATGGCAACACAGCACTGGCTGCCATGATACAGATGCATCACTGCCAAAGATGGAACAAAGGAAAGAGGTGGTCCTCAGTAGGAGATATGGCCACCCGTAATGTCGATGCAGGCTTTGCACCGCCTGTCCATACTTAGAACAATGTTGTTGATAAGTTCTTGCAGTAACATGGTCCGTTCCTCTGTCAGCGCCATCTTCAGCTGGTGAACATTTTCTGGTGGGTGTGGACGTGCCGCTAGGCGTGTCCCCAGAGTATCCCATATGTGTTCGATGGAATTTAGATCGATGAAAACGGGCAGGCCAATCCATACGAACAATGTCCTCACTTTCCAAAAGCAAATGAACAGCTGCAGTGAGATGGGGTGTGGCGTTATCATCCATAAACACGAACTCGGGGCCAATGGCACATCGGAACAGACGCACATGGGGAAGGATTATCTCAATACAGTAGCGTGCACCGGTTACAGCCGCTTTCCAGTACCTGGAGCGATCCCTTTCACTGATGTTTGTGGGGTGAAACCGTGTGCCAACCTCTCGCCAGATTAGCTGATGTCCAGAATCGCTGCTGAGACTGAATATACTCTCATCAGTAAAGAGTACCTTACCCCATTGCGCTGATGTCTAGTCTTTGTGTTCGATGCACCACTGTAAATGGTGTCTCCGATGGCAGGAGTTAAAGGGACACAGCTTATTGGCCGTCGAGCAAACAGTGCACCTTTGTGGAGTAGCCTGTCCACAGTAAACCGCGATATCCTGCGTTTTGTGCTCCTCTGCAGCTGGTTTGCAATGGATCCCGCTGTCTGGTGTCGGTCCCTCTTGGCCTGTAGGAGTATATAGCGGTTATCATTAGGCGTTGTTTTTCGTGGACGACCACCACTGGTCCTTCATACAGCTGTACCTGTCGTTCTGAAGGCCGACCACACACGTGAGACGATGCTATGGGCGATACTGAACTCTGCAGCAACACTCCTCGCACTTCGACCTTCCTAATTATTCGACCCCGGATAAAGCATCCAGACGTTGTCTACTAGCCATTTCGTTGTCTTTAGCACCGTATGAAACCAATCGAACGTCTGTAACAATCGTGCTCACCATTCGGTAATTTGCCCAAAACTGCTGAAGTACTGCTTTTATCTGTTTATTTGAGCCCCTCTGATTACGCTGGTGTACATTCAAATTTTTGCATGTACACCAGCTTTCTATTGAACGGCCACAGTTATGTAAGTCGCTACAGGCTTTATCATTTGATTTTGTGGTTGTAACCTTTAAAAATAGTGTTGGTCCTTACGTTTTGCACACCAGTGTACTTATAACTCGCACTCTTCACCGATAAAAAACAGTCAAGAAAACATACATACAGCAACACCACAACCTTAAATACAATAACACAATTATTGCTTCAATTTCTAGATCATCGGTATAATGGGCCTAGTAGGGATGAAATATTGCAGAGGGGTGGAATTTGCCCTCTCAAAGCTCTCGTGGTTAGCACAGTGGATATAATTATGATCTTCCCCCACTCCACTTGAAAATGCCCGGGTTCAAATCCGGTAAATGAATTTTTTCACAACATGGCTGAGTCAGTCAGTCTAATACGATGGTTGCATGACTTTTTTCTCCGAAGTTTTTCGTCTAGCAAACCGGCAAATCGACCATAGAAAACAGGAAATTTATAGACACAGCATGCTGTCGACTTATAGTGTGAGTTTCTTTGACACTTAAGACACTCATCCACTCATCCTCTCAATGAGAACTCATCAGTACGTTATATTCAGTATTGTGTGTGTGGAGGGGTCACCGCCTCTCTACAGATCAGTGACGGCCAACCTTTTCTAGCAACGGGTTCCTATTATGTTAGAAATGCCTTATGTACCTAGGGGCTGATCTAGAGATTACCGGAATCAATACCCTCCTTTACCGATCCGTACCGGGCGTCAATAAATTTTGATAAGTACGTAAAGGAAATTTATGACAGCCGCTTGTTAATAAAAAAAAGAACAATTTTATGTTTATAAAATAAATTTCATTTAAAAATTAATGAAGCGAATCAATGTTCGTCCATACAGTATCGACGTCATGAGGAGTCGCTAATTTCCCTTCTTACTTGGGCTAAATTGAGGCAGCAGGGTAGTACTCTGTGATTAAGGCTAAAAGGCACTAAATATGAATCATACCATGTTGAAAGTAGGATCATAATTTTTGGCGATCAAAATGGAATTTAAACTTTATTTTTATCATCAAAATATTCTTTAAAACTCCAACCGACTGAATATATAGAATTATAATAAAAATAAAATGTATATTTCACAAACTTAATATTTACACATAAAATATAAAACTGGTAAAAACTGATCGATTTAAATAAGATAAAAGCAGAATAAAACAGGGTAAAAACGGAAAATCTGTAGCTTTCGACATCCCACGATGTCTTTGTTAGCCAATAATTCGTCAGAGCAATGCTACTAAGAATAAATAAACTGTCTGTGATGTACCAGTGCAGATGGGGGGATTGTGTGTTTGATAATTGTTCGCACAACGTACCTTTTTTTTTATTTAATTTAATTTCATTTCAATTCTGTATATTCAGTCGGTTGGAGGTTTAGCTTTCCTTGCTCTTTTCACACACTCATTTTCAGCCAATATTAAACAGGCAGTTTACATGGTTCATAGGTTACATGGTTATCTTCAAAGCAATTCGTCTGTGTGGGTAGCACAGTGGTATCATCACCGTCCTCCCCACATCGGGTGGAAAAGGCTCGGGTTCGAATCCCATCGATAACGCGAGGAACTTTAATGGGCTTTTTTCACTCCGTGGCTGAGTTGGTCGGTCCCAGGAGTAGATAGAAAGGTTTTCCCCCTGAAACTGCAGTTTTTCGTCTAGCAAAACAGACAAATGGACCACAGAACAAACGCAATTAACAGACAAAAGACGCACAGCACGGCAGATGAATTTAATTATTCGGGTGGCCTAAATATAATAGTTTTTGGTCATATAAAATGCTGTGGGCAGACCCATAACTAATTCCCACTGCATTTGTGATAAAATGAATTGTCACACGTCTGTCACTCAGCACCAGCTGTTCAACCTTTGCAACCGTCTCACTGTTGGTGACATGGATGTTGATGGCATCTTTCTCGTCATGTCGTCTCGTCAAAGACACTTGTACGACCACACTGGAACTTCTGTTTCCACTTTTTACAGTGTCATAGGACGGACAATTCTGCCCATACACAGCTTTCATTTCTTCGTCAATTTCCTGTGCTTTCTTGCCCTGCAAATGCAGGAACTTCATCACTGCTCAATACTCCACTTTGTGAACCAGAGCGTCCTTCCTCTGATTCCGGGCTCCACCTCTGGAGTACGCTCACCTACGGGAATGAAATTTCACATGTTAGTTATTGAATATGTAGACAACTTTTGTTAAAAACAGCATATGTCTACTGATGTTTTATCTAGGTCAGGGTATTAACTTTTTGATACCTTCTCGTATTTATCAAAAAATATCTATTCACAAATTTTTTACAATATTTTTCAAAAATACACAAATAATTATTTTTCCTGGTCATGTTTTTGGACTTGTTTTCACAGCACTTTGAAGGGTAACGGTTTAATTGTAAACTAATATTTATTTACCCTTTATTATTTCCTACCTCACTGGATATAATCATTCTTCTCTTTCTTGGTGATTCCTTTCTACTTCTCGCTCTCTCTCTTTCACGGTAATTCTGAAATTTTTTTTTGGCTGGTGTAGCATAAGCCTCGGGCTTCCTTGCATCATATAGCTAATAATTATAATCAGAAATTAAGATAAACACACAAAGTTGAACGAAAGAGGCGTTCTGGATTGTCGAAGAATATGATATCAAAATATTCTTTAATAATATACTTTTTTTCCTCCCAAAAAAAGAAGTACGACAGTGATAATTTAATTCGCGGACTGATGCAAGATTTTATGTTTATCGCGCGAACTTTGCATAACTGCAGCTAGAGACGCTCTCCCTGTTAGCTACTGAGCAGACTCTGTGTGCGCATGTCAGTAGTTGTCGAGCTAGTGTTGCATGAGAGTTTTTTTTTAGCCGCGTGTCACTGACAATCGTTTAAGAAGCAAGTACTGTACTTATCATGTCTGACCTATAGATTGAACAGTGATATGTGATTCATTATTGTGTCAGACAGGACTTAAATGCATCCGAAACAGCTAAAGCGGATGGTATTGAGTGTCTTGGTAGGACAGCCATATTTAAATGGCACAAGCGATTCAGTGAGGGCTGGAGTATGTTGCAGATGGCCCAAAACCTGGCCAGCTTTCCTCCTCCTCCTCCTCCTGAGCAAATTGCAAAAGCTCAGGAAATCTTGGGCAAAGACAAGCGAATTAGACTTCATAAATTAGCTGTTAGAATTTTCATTTCACACAGTAGTGCTCACAGTATTGTGAAAGATCAATTGAAAATGTCACAAATCTGTGCCCACTGGATTTCACACAATTTAACTCCAGAACATAAACAGCAAAGAGACGTTGACCGTACCAACTGTGTGGTACTACACTCGGTGTAGTGGAGAATGAAAGAGACCTGGGGGGTAACTGTGTGGTCAGATATGAAGTGGTCTGATCAGTGCAGACAGACAGCAAAAGTAGTTCATGGGGTCATGTCAATGATATACAGGTGTTTTGCTAGCAGGGATACGGAGGTGATTCCTGAGGCAATGGTCAGGCCACACCTTGAGTACTGCATACAGGTCTGGAGGCCTCATTTTAGGAAATGTCATTGAGCTACTAGAACAAATCCAGAAAAGGGCAACGAGATTAATGAATGGAACAAAGGGGGTGCTGTTATGAAGATAGGCTTAAGTGCTGCAAATTGCAGCATTTGGAGACTAGGCACCTGCGATCTGATGGTGGTGTATAAGGCCTTGAATCGTTTGAGCAAGCTCAATGCTGATGGGTTTCTTTGACTTACACAGATTCTGCACCTGAAGGGGCATAAATTCAAATTGAGGAAAGTTGGTTGTAGAATTGATGTGTGGAAATTTGCCTGTAGCCAGTGGGTGGTTGATTGCTGAAACACACTTCCATCTGTCGTTGTGGAAGTTGGCAGTTTAAATAAATTCAAGGCTTCATAAGACAAATTTTTGGAGTGAATGGATGGAAATGGGAAGGTTTTTTTTTCTTTCTTTCTAGCTGATACTAAATAAGCTTGCTTTCTTCCATCATATGCCTCTACTAATGCTAATGTTTTGAAACCCAGAGTCAAAACTTTCTTAAATCGAATAATGACTTGTGATGAAACTTGGATTTTTCACTATGATTTGGGGACAAAACAATAGTCTAGTAGGCAACGAATTCTGATTCACCATGCCCTAAGAAATTTTGATGTTCTTGGTCTGCTGACAAACAAATGGTTTTTGTTTTTTTTTGACATAAAAGGCATTCTGTGCCTCGTGAAACAATTATGAATAAGGAATCATACTCTGAGTTTCTCAGAGTCAAACTTTGCCATGTCTTTTGTTACTCACAAATGGCATGGGCACAGTGTTGAATCCAAGGGGGTGAGTTTCACCTCTAAATCAGAAAAATTAATAAATGATATGATTGATACCTATGCAAAGAAAAAGCAAAGATGAATAAGATTATTATAATACTTAAATGGGTGCTACTATAGCATGTGATCTACTACATAACATGCAGTAGACCATATGCTATAGGAATATATGAATATGATAAGCTAAGATACACTACAATATAATGTATTCTCACACTATAGCATCCGGTAGACCATATACTGTGCTGTAGACCGCATGTTATAGTAGCACTGCATGCAGTCTATGATATACAAATATGATACTTGAATAAATATGAATGTGATAAAAGAACACAAAATTATGTGCTAAATGATTTTTAAGAAATACACACAAATCCTTTTAATCCTAGTGAACCTGACCGGTTCCCTGACTGACCTTATAAAAGGAGGATCAATGAAGATTAACATTAGTATCCTCCTGAAGTTCGAGAATAGAAGTCTAAAAATTTTACCCTCTTCAATGCTATTTAAAGATTTCTACAGAAGTGGCATCTCGACAGAAGACATTCCGGTTGCATTTCTACATGAATACCATCTTCTGGACATAGGGCCTTGTCATCGATGTGGTAGCATCATGCAAGAAAAAACAAAATGTGACTGAGGCAGAGAATAAGGCCTATACTTCATTGTCCACGTAAAGGGTGTCAAACTTCACATACTGTCTGGAAAGCAATGCGTTCAACCATTATATGGACATGAACAACAAATTACACTGCAATCTGAGTTTGTGCAGAATTTTAGAACTGGCATTCTTTTTCATACTGAAAATACCAATGCATGAGATAAGATGCCCAGAGCTTAACCTCATTCAAATTGGCAAAGCAAGATTTGCTGGTGAACAGAAGTATAATCATGGGAGAATGCTAAATGGCAACCAAGCTCCTCTCTCTGAAGATAGTAATGCAGTTGTACAAAACAGCAGGAACTATGGACCAAGAATTGATGGGCCTTCAGTTTTTAGTCTCAAGCCTCTGATTGTTGGTAATTTTATGTGCAACGCCGTGACAGAGGTACTTTGGTCCCCATCATTGAATGGGAATGTGAACCTGGTTCAGTGATTCATTCCAATGAATGGCCTGCGTATAGCAGTCTAAATGCCTTGGGTTACTGCCATTTAACGTTTAACCATCAAGAAAATTATTGGATGCAGTGACAGGAGCAAACACGCAAGCGATTGAATGGTCATGGTTGGATTCTAAAACACATATTCTAAAGAAAATGAATGGTATTAATAGTAAGCTTTTTCAATTTCACCTTGATCGCTTTTAGTCTCACCTTGAATCTTTCAATTTCACCTTGATCTTAGCACTTTCCAGCAAAAGCTGGAAAGTGCTAAGAAAAGATGCAGATGATTTATTTCTGGCATTTTTAAATATTTGAAATGTATATCATTAAAAAGTATAAGAAGTTTAAGTCATTAATTTAAATGTACTGTTTAACCTGTTTGGGTATCATTCATAAAGGGTACTATTTAATATTTACTCTTTATTAAAAATCATTTCACATAATTTTGAGTTTTTATCACATTCATATTTTTCATATCATATTTTTAGCATTCACTAAAGCATTCGGTAGACTGCATGCTATAGTGCTGGTAGACAGCACGCTATATTGCATGATTTTTTGGCGAATTTTATCAGTGATTTTGATATTATTGAACTGTGTTTATTGTCAATAATGTGATTTTTTGAACTGATTGTTTACTGTTAGTATTTAAATATTGAATAAATATTTTTTTTGTTTTCTCATATTCTCTTATTATATTTACAGATATACAGAGTTGTTTGTAACATATACTGTACATATGTTGTAAATATTAAATAATAAAAATATATATTCCCCCTACATGTACCCTCAGAGTTAATATCCCCCCAATGTAAACACTCTGTATTCTACACTGTGTGGGAGTTTATTCTAACAATTGACCACTGGCAGAGCAAATTTTTGCATATTTATTCTGCAACTTGTTGAATTTACAAAGAAAAGCCAAGGAATTGTTTTGCTTTTCAATTCAATAGCATGAGTTCCTCTCCTTCCACTATAGCAACAAGTATGCTTTCCATTTAATTTTTTTATATGTTACTTATTGACTCCAAAGTAGCTTCTGATAAATTAGGCCATAGCATATCACTATAATTGCTTGTAACAACCAATAAACTTTATTAAAATAAAATACAATATAAAATATATACATAAATAAAGCACTAAAACATGTAAAAATATAGCATAAAAACAAAAATACAATAAAAGTGTTAAAATAAAATAAAAGAGTAGCTTTCTGGGCAAGGTGTCCCTTAATCAGCTGGTTAGTGTATGACATACTGAGTACATACAGTGATTGATATAACAGAAAATGACTGAGCAAGTTCATAAAATCACAACTCCAGCACCAGTGATGCAGTATTATGCACGAGGTAGGAAGAACGAGTTTTTCCTACTTCAGAACAATCGTTGACAATTAGTTATGCAGCAATTCCTTTCTCTCCAGCCCTCACAGAACAATTTATCTATATGTGAAAACATTAATTCAAATGACTACCTTTGTATCTGCCTTACTGTATGACACCCTCCCAGAGCATCTAGCGGGTCTTTTATCTGCAGATTCTAATGCACATAGGGTTGCTGCTGATAATCAGCTCAAGCATATTGTTTTCACTTGCTGCCTCTCTAATGCTGATGAAGAAAACAATTATGCAGTAAATCCACAAAAATTTGCTTCTGTTTTGGTGACCAACACACAAGGTCTAGTCAATAACTTGAAGTTAAAGACCACCATTATAACATATTCTGATTTACTGGTCCACTATATACACCAATGAGCCAAAACATTATGACCACCTACCTAATACAATGTTGGTCCTCCACAAGAATGACAACCTAGTTATGAAGTATAACTTCACAATATGAGAGATACCTGAAGGCATACAGTAGTATAAACCAGGGGTGGCCAACAAGTCGATCACAGCTTTAATTTCAGACGATCAGGTCAAATTTTGAACATATATAAAAAAATAGATTAGTCAAAATCTATGTTATTATTATTATGCACCCCACTGCATACGCTTATTACAAATCCGTTGAACCACGTGACTACTCTTGTCACCGCGCAGCAGCTAGGCTTGTCTAGTGTCTCGTCTTTCACTAGACCACAGAGTACTACTCTGTTGTCTAGGGAAAATTCATGCAGTTATGTTGTGGAGAGTATATTGTATGTGTCGGATTCTTATTTAGCTTACTTAATATTAATAACTGGACAGTACTTATATGTTTATTTAATATCCCTTGATTTAAAATAATTACTACGATGATTTAAAATAATTACTACGAAAAAGAATAAAACATACCGTTTTCATCAAGAGTGGGAACTAGAATACTTTTTTGTAATGATAAAAGAAAAATGTTGTTGTTTGATTTGCAATGCTTCCGTGGCTAGACTCAAAAAAGGAAATTTAGAAAGGCACTTCAACGAACTCCATGTTGAGCTCCCTTACCACTTTCAATATTTATTAACCATATTAATATCTTTATGGTAAATACCAATCGGATTTTCCGCGTAATAGTGACCTTAGAAAAAATAAATTAAAAGAACTTAAATCCAGATTATTTGTGCAACAAAATTTCTTCATGACGCCTAATTTACAATCTAAAGCAGTAACTGTAGCATCATTTAAAGTGAGTCATCTCCTTGCAAAAAAATGCAAACTATTTTCTGATGGTCAATTCATCAAAGATGCATTTTTAGAAATAATAGATTCTCTTTTTGAAAATTTTAAGAAAAATGAAATTAAAAGTGCTCTTCAAGATCTGCAATTATCTTGAAATACTGCGATGTGAAGCATCGAAAAAATGAGAGAAAATGTGTTAGTGGTGTGTCCTTTTCTTTACAACTGAATGAACCTACAGATGACAGTGATACAGCTCGATTTTATTCTAATGGTTTTCAATGATTCTGCCACTAGAGAAGAACTGCTAGGTATGGTTTCATTAAAAGAATGAACTAGAGGTCTTGATATATTTAACACAATCAAAAATTTTATTGAAAAAATTAAATTACCACTATTTAAAACAACAGATGGAGCCAAAGCAATGACAGGGCATCTTAACAGATTCATCGCATTGTGTTAAAAGGATGATGAATTCCCAGATCCACCAACAAGTGTTAGCCAACAAAAAGATTAAATTTAAGTGTTATGGATATAGCTTTCCAAATCGTGAATTCCATCAGAGGACAATCTCTTCAAAGGAGACTTTTCAAAATGCAACTCGATAAAAATGAACTGGATCTGATATTACACACAGATGTGAGGTGGTTGAGTCAGAGTAAGTTTCTACAGAGATTTCAAAATTTGCTGAATGAAATTTAAAAAAAAAAACTGTTAGTCAAAGGGGAGATAATTATCAGCAGCTACAAGATACAGAGTGGTTGTGCGGTCTGGCTTTTTTGGCAGATTTTACCAGTAAATTAAGTGATCTGAATTTGGAATTACAAGGAAAAATAAAAATGTGGGTGGCATGATTAGTAATATTTCTGCATATAAATATCAATTTTTGGCAATGGCTAAGGATCTCAAAGAAAAAAAAAATTATCATTTTGCAAATATGCAAGTTCATTTGCAAAAATATCCTGTTTTTGAATTTAATAGTAAGAAATATGTTTCTGAAATTGAGAAAGGCACTTGATCCATGTAAAAAATTGCTGAGATTTTTTACATGGAGAAAATATTACTTGAAAATGAAATTATTACATTGTGAAACGATATCTTCCTAAAAGCCAGATCATCAGAAAAAGACTTGGAAATATGTTTGCCGAGAAAAGTACCCAAATGTAAAAAACTGCAATGAACTTTTAAATTGCTGTTTTGGTTCCACATATCTATGTGAATCGGCCTTTTCGTATTTGGGAAAAAAAAAAAAAGATGGAGAATCGCTCTATTCTTACGGACTCGTATACAGAAGGTTCTTTACAGTTCGCCTTATCACAGTATATTCTCGATTTTGAAAGCTTAGCAGATTACATGAAGACACAAACTTCGCATAAATTAAAAATCTAAATACATATGAATTTAAAATAAGAATTCTGAATTTTATTTAAATTTAAAGACAATGTTTTTCAATATATGTTGATTAACTTTTTTAACCATGTGTGTGTTTTTTTTATAATAAAATAGCTATAAGAATTTTAGTGTATTTTATTTAAGTCACAGACACATTTGTAAAAAATTGTGAGAGGTCAATCTTCAGACCTTGTTTATATTTAAAGTAGTTCTCATGATGGAGAAAAGGTTACTGTCCCTGGCAAAATAAATATTCTACACAGACATGAGAATTTATCACATGATTTAATTTTTTAATGAAAACATTACTTTCTTTACAATACCAGAGTGTAAACTCTGTTTCTACCATAAACTGGTGCAGGGAAGGAGAACACTATAATTTAAGACAAACATCATTGATGATGTGGATAAAATGATAGCTTTTTGACAAACATATCTGCTGTAGATGGTATGGAAGGGGAGAAAAATGTAATTCTCTGAGGTTTACAAGAATTTTTATTTCCTAAATAAGAATCTGCACATTGATTTGTACTTGTAAACCAGCCTTGGGAAAGTTTAATTTATTTTAATTGTTGGTATAATGCTTCATTGGCATTACAGTCCTGTTTCTTACTTTAGCAGGCATTATGTAGTTTTCTACAAACAGAAAACAGTGCGAGAATTCTAATTTCCTTTTAAAAGAAAGAAAATGTAGGGGGGGAGTTAACTGTACAAAAGACATTTCTTTTAAAAGGATGCATGTGAATAACATTAATGTAGGGTCATAGGAATGATAGCCTTGTCATGTGAGTATTTACAAGTTGCTAATACCAATCAAATAAGCCATAACAAAAGAGAGGTGCAAAGGGAATATCAGATAAGCATGCAAATGGCAGATTAAATATTGAATATTGGCATACATTCAACTTGTCAAAGTTAAAATATTACCAAAGAAGAGTACAGAAGACAGATTTTTATTCTCATTTATTATTAATATTTTTATTCTGAGATAAATTTTTTTCGTTCATATCATAAAAATATACTAGCATAAGTCTTTGTTAAATGGCTTCCCCATTCACTAAGCTGTTTAACAAAAGCTTACACTAAACTTGTGATTTACATGGAATCACAAGTATAATCAAATTAACTTTCAAAATGCAATTATCTTCATTTTCTATTTATAAGTTCTAAAATTTACTATGACAGGTCGAATTTTAACTCTATGTGATTTTTTTGTCATTTTCCATAGTCTGATAATGGTGGTTCTTAGTCCTTTGTACAGAATAAATATAGAGATTCCCATCCAGATTAGTATATAGAATCCTAAATAAGTTAACAGCTCTATCTCCTGCAAGAAACAAATGAAAACAATCTATAGATATCTGATAGAAATAAAAATTTCGAATTTAAATTTTATTTGTCTTATTAAGTTTATAAATCTGCTTATAAAAATAACACTAGAGTGGTAATTGAACTAATGAATGATAACAATAGTATATTTATTTGCTGAGTCACACATGAAATAAAAATTATACAAGTGAAGACGACTTATTAGCAGAGGAATTTATAGCCAACTTTGTTGACTGAAACTCTTGAAATGCCTTGGTTCCATAATACATTACTGTTTTACTATGTAACAAAGGCATGGATAACTTAGAAGGGTTTCACAATCACTAGAATGGTAGGCATAGTAGCCATCTTTGTTATATTTGATTCCATTTAAATTTTTAAATGGAATCAAATATTACACCACATTTATTGAAGACTTTGTCTGAAATAAAATTATCAGAATGTGCAAACAGGGAAAAATTTAGATTCATAAATGCTTTCTCCATGCCATATATTAATGACTCATCATTTCCAGACTTAGCAATCCATTTTTTTATATACTGTATTTTCAGAAAGTGAACAAATCTAACAAAATATCAGCAAATTTATTTCTCAGATTGACCAAGCAGCCCACAGTTTGTTTGTGTAGGGAACAGATTTAAGTTTTTACATAGCTTCAACCACTGAAGTGGGCATAACAGTAATGTATATATAATATAGATGTTTTGAATTAGAAAGTTTTTTCACTGTTATAATTAAATTATTACATGTTTGTTTCTTTGTTATTTGGTTTTTAGGAGCATCAGCAACTAAGGCCATATTGCTCCGGGATATGCGGTGGTCATTCCCTGACCTTTCCGCATCCTCCGTATTTGGTGGTGACGGGCTCGAACTCCGGTCTAATCAAGAAGTGTGTGCTACGCACTGCTGCTCCTTCCCACCTGGCTACGGAGACGCCATTATTACATGGAGAAGTTAGTATGGGTGTGGGACTGTATACTGATGTTTGTGAACAGAATTAGCAACTTATATTGGAGGACTCAGAGAGTTTCTGGGCCTGTGATTTGTATGTAAAGCATTAGACTGACACAAGACATTCACCAAATACTACTCTACTTTTAGAATGTGTTGGTAAACAAAACTGATATATCACTTTCATCCCCCCCCTTTTTTTTTCCTGGTTGATGCTATATAAACTTGCTCTTTGCATTAGTTTTCCAATATTAATGCGCATTGATCTTCAGTACAAGAAGTGCATGTATAGGTAGCATGCATTTCATCTTAAATACATTGGCTAAATGAAAACTACATGGAGGAGAATGGTGGTGGTACAAAATGGAAACATAGGCAATGGGCAATGTTTGATATGGAAAACAGTAAAAACTGGGATGCTAATATTTAGTAATAAAAACAAAATTAAGTATATGTTTTGTCCAACACGTGCAAATATTATACACAAGTTCTCAGTGCATCCAAGTTCTGCCAGATATTTATATTATAACCATGTATTAGGCTTAGAAAAAGCTCTATCCAACAAGTTAGCATTAGCATTAGTAGAGGAATATGATGCAAGAAAGCAAGCTTATGCAGCATCAGCCAAAAAAAAAAAAAAAAAAAAACACTTCCATTTCACCTCTCCGTTCGTTCGAAATACCTGTCCAGCTGAGCCTTAAATTTATTTAGGCTATCAACTTCCACAACCAGGGATGGAAGTCTGTTCCACCAACCAACTAACAAACATCCATTTACTGTCCAACTTCAAATTCACAGAACCAACTTTTCATCTTCCTCGTTTATTCATTCAACTGCCGTTTTCTGGAATAACCTTCCTTCATACGTATTTCCTGAAAATTACAGTCTACAGAAGTTCAAGTCCAATGTCAACAAATATCTTCTTTCGTCTTCTCAACCTCCAACCCAAGCACGGTACTAAGTACTATAGGTTCTAATACCTCTCGTGTTTGGGGTTCACATAAAAAAAAAAGAAAAAAAAAAAGTCTGCTCCACCAACCAACTACCCGCTGGCTAAAGGCAAATTTCTGCACATCTATCCTACATCTGTCTTTCCTCAATTTGAATTTATGCCCTCTCAGGTGATTATTCTGAGCAAGAGGAAGGATCCCATTGGCATTGAGCATGCTCAAACCATTCAACACTTTATACACCTCTATCAGATCACCTCGCCGGTGCCTAGTCTCCAGACACTGTAATTTGCAAAACTTAAGCCTTTCTTCGTAAGAGCAACCCTTTGTTCCATTCACTAATCTTGTTGCTCTTCTCTGTACTCGTTCCAGCAGCTCTACATCCTTCTTGAAATGAGGCCTCCAGACCTGTATACAGTACTCAAGGTGTGGCCTAACCATTGCCTTCTACAAGGGAATAATCACCTCTTTATCCCTGCTAGAAAAATTCCTGTATATCATTGACAAGACACCATGAGCTACTCTTGCAGCCCATCTGCACTGCTCAGAGAACTTCATATCTGCCTGCACAATTACCCCCAGGTCCTTTTTATTCTCTACTACTGTCAGTGTAGTACCACAGAGTTGATATGTTACTCTGGGGTTACTGTTTCCCATATGTAGTACTTTACATTTGTCAATGTTAAACTTCATTTGCCACCTCTCAGCCCATCTGCTCAACCTTTCCAGATCCTGTTGCAGCAGCATAGTATCAGTAGTGTACTTAACAACCCTGCCAACCTTTGTATCTGCAAACTTGGACATTAAGCTTGCTATACCATCATCAATATCATTTATAAATACAGAAAACAATAATGGACCCAACACTGAATCCCGAGGGACTCCACTAATAACAGTACACGATGAACAGTGTCCATTGATTACCACTTTCTGTCTTCTCTCCCTCAACCATCCCTTTATCCATAGCAGCAATTTGCCTCCAATGCCACCATACTGCTCCAATTTGTGCAGCAGTCTTCCATGTGCAACAGTATCAAAAGCCTTTCTAAGATCCAAATATATAATATCAAAGTTATTCCCTGCATCCAGTTCTTTTGTGATTGCATCATAGTATCCAATCAAATTGGTAAGGCAAGACTTTCCCTTAATAAAACCATGCTGTGTAGGAGCTATAACTGAAGTCTTATCTAGATGATCCTGCAGTGCTTCTTTAACCAGTGCCTTTATTAATTTTCCTGGAACAGAAGTTAAACTCACAGGTCTATAATTACTTGTGTCAGCCCTTGATCCTCCTTTGTGAATTGGGGGTCACATTTGCACATCTCCAGTCTATGGGTACCTTCCCTGAGTCCAAAGAAGCTCTCATAATTATGGCTAAGGGTTTGCTTACTTCCTTTGCTGCCTCCTTTAATATAGCTGGATAGATCCCATCCATCCTGGGTGCCTTTTTTATGTTTATCTTCAACAATTTCACCTCCACTTTCCTCTCAGTTATTACAAAATTATCTAGCTCAATGCCAGAGTTTACTTCACCCCTCTGGCATTCCTCTTCCTGAATAACTCCTCATGTGTGAATGTAGATGCAAAATACTCGTTTAGTTTGTTAGCCACCTGAGCAGGATCCTCAACTGTTGAACCATCAATATCCAGTGGACCAATCTGATTCATCCCTTTCCTTCTAGAGTTTACATAGGTAAAGAACTCTTTTCTGTTTTTCTTTGCATCCTTTGCCAAGGATTTCTCATAATCTGCCTTTGCCTGCCTAATCTCCTTTGTGACTTGGTTACAGACCAGCTTATATCTATCATAGGCTTCCATGTCACCCATTAATTTATATATATCCCATGCATTTTTCTTCTCTGCCATATGTCTCATTAGTTCATCTGACATCCATTTAGGCCTAAAGTTTCCAGGTCTAAGTTCTAAGCTGCTTACCAGATATGGGGCTCAGTATGTATTACATGTAGTTTTAGGAGTAATGAATTAAATATATAGTGTATTTAGTTTTGGAGGTGTTTTAAAATGAACATATATCTGCACCTCATAAAAACAGTAATGTATTAGCCCTTGAGTATTGAAGTAAGGGCCGACTGGGCTAGCCGGGTGGGTTAAGTGCCTGCCTGGCAATCCAAAGGTCGCGGGTTCGATTCCCGCCTCGGGCTTGGATCAAAGTACTGCAAAAACCTTGGGAGGTGCATTATGGCCACAGAAGCCTATGCGCCAACAACTACCAAAAAAAAAAAAAAAAAATTGAAGTAAGGACAAAGATTATTTCCCCACAAATATATTTCATATAAAAAATTTTCCTATCCTGCTGTTCCCTTCAGTACATGTCAAGAAAAGCCATAAAGAATGAGCCAATAGCAATAAACTCCGTTTATGTTTAGTGACTTTGAAAAGAACCATAGTCAAAATGCCCTTCAGTTTCACCTATGTAACAGTTTGTAAATATGCTTAGTTATGCTTCCCACAGCACACTGGATCATTTTCAACAGTGATGTTCTCTGTTTCCACAATTGAGACCACAGTGATACTGTCAACTTTTTGCAACAGTGAAATATTATACTTTGCTACTAGCAAGGTACAATTTTCCTTTTAATCTTTGTTAGAGAAGATTGTCTGTGTGTTCCGCTCATTATACTTGAATGTCATTATTTTAGGAGAGTGAAAGTTTAGAAAAGTGAAAAGGTTTTTTTTTTAATTTTTTTTTTTTTTTTTTTTCTTAAATTTTTTTTCTTAAATTAACTACTGTAACTGGAACATGAAAATTTATTTTTAAAGTTATAATATTAATGATGAGGAGGGAAAATCATTCAGAAAGATCCATATTTAGTACTGTTATAAGATCTGAAGAGTGATATGTGAAAATCAGATTGTGAGACATTCTGATTTTCACATATCACCAAAACTACAAAATTAAAAAGAAAAAAAAGACTATTGGTGTTATGATTATAATATAATATTATGGGGCTAAGTGTTGCATTGATCAAAAAATTTCAATGAGAAATAATACCTGTGCTATAGAATTTCATGAAATTCAAGACTCCTAGATTAAATATAATAGGCTTATAAGCATTGATTAAAATTATAAAATTATACTTACAGAATACTTAGGTATGCTCTTGTAAGTTTTTATCTCCATTTTATTAAACATAATAGAAACTGTAGTGGTGATGTTACTAGTTTTTCTGAAAGGTCAGAATGTATATATTAATTTTCAATGACATAGAAATTTGAATTTGATTAATATCAAAGAAAATTTCAATTTAATTAATTCTATTATAATTTAAAACTTGCATCTCAGCATCTTTAATAAATATAGATGCTGAGATGCAAGAACTTTTGCAAACATAATAAAGGGATTTAAAAATGTAACATTCTGCTGTTAAAAGAGAATTAAATAATGTTGCTATGTCCAGTTTTTGAAATAACATAGCAACATTATTTAACTCTGGTTCATACTCTGAAGTCCAAAACCAGTATGTTTTAATTATTAACCATACATGCTACTGCTATTTCAAGAATTATTTTAACATAAAAGCAATTTAATTTATGTATGCATAGCAAAATTAGGATACTTGGTATAGGTAAAAACTTGCATATTATAGCTGATTAAAATTTTAAAAAAATTCTTACGATTTCTGGTTATCAATACGTCTGCTTCCAGTATACTGCAAGGAAACAATTCAAGTATATAACACACATATACAATAAAATTTTGTTTTGTTAAAAACAAACAATGGGTTATAGTACACAGTAACTAAAAGAAACTTTCAAATCAATACCCACTGTACAAGGTGATCATAAAGTCAAATAACTCATACTATTGATCTGTTTTTCTCCCAGAAAAATACAATTTATAATGCAATACACAGTGTTGTGTGCACATGTGACATTGAACTTCCACTATTATGTTAGCTTAGCATTTAGCATTAGCATTAGTAGAGGCATTTGATGCAAGAAAGCAAGCTTATATAAATAAAAAAAATAAAAAATAAATAAAAAATAACCACTTCCACTTCACCCCTCTGTTCGTTCGAAATACCTGTCCAGTTGAGCCTTAAACTTATTTAGGCTATCAACTTCCACGACAAGGGATGGAAGTCTATTCCACCAACCAACCACCCGCTGGCTAAAGGCAAATTTCCTCACATCTATCCTACATCTGTCTTTTCTCAATTTGAATTTATGCCCTCTCAGGTGATTATTCTGAGCAAGAGGAAGAATCCCATCAGCATTGATCATGCTCAAACGATTCAAGGCTTTATACACCTCTATCATATCACCTCGCCGGTGCCTAGTCTCCAGACACTGTAATTTGCAAAACTTAAGCCTTTCTTCGTAAGAGCACCCCTTTGTTCCATTCACTAATCTTGTTGCCCTTCTCTGTACTCGTTCCAGCATCTCTACATCCTTCTTGAAATGAGGCCTCCAGACCTGTATACAGTACTCTAGGTGTGGTCTGACCATTGCCTTATACAAGGGAATAATCACCTCCTTATCCCTGCTAGAAAAATTCCTATATATCATCGACAATACACCATGAGCTACTCTTGCAGCCCGTCTGCACTGCTCAGAAAACTTCATATCTGCCTGCACAACCACCCCCAGGTCCCTTTCATTCTCTACCACTGTCAGTGTAGTACCACAGAGTTGATACGTTGCTCTGGGGTTGCTGTTTCCCATATGTAGTACTTTACATTTGTCAATGTTAAACTTCATTTGCCACCTTTCAGCCCATCTGCTCAACCTTTCCAGATCCTGTTGCAGTAGCACAGTGTCAGTAGTGTCCTTGACAACCCTGCCAACCTTTGTATCGTCTGCAAACTTGGATATTAAGCTTGATATACCATTATCAATATCATTTATAAATACAGAAAACAATAATGGACCCAATACTGAACCCTGAGGGACTCCACTAATAACTTTAGTCCACAATGAGCAGTGTCCATTGATTACCACTCTCTGTCTTCTCCCCCTCAACCACCCCTTTATCCATAGCAGCAATTTGCCTCCAATGCCACACTGCTCCAATTTGTGCAGCAGTCTTCCATGTGCAACAGTATCAAAAGCCTTTCTAAGATCCAAGTATATAATATCAAAGTTATTCCCTGCATCCAGTTCTTTTGTGCCTGCATCATAGTATCCAATCAAATTGGTCAGGCAAGACTTCCCCTTAACAAAACCATGCTGTGTCTGAGCTATGACTGAAGTCTTGTCTAGATGATCCTGCAGTGCTTCTTTAACCAGTGCCTCCATTAATTTTCCAGGAACAGAAGTTAAACTAACAGGTCTATAATTACTTGTGTCGCCCTTTGATCCTCCTTTGTGAATTGGGGTCACATTTGCACATCTCCAGTCCATGGGTGCTTCACCTGAGTCCAAGGAAGCTCTCATAATTATGGCTAAGGGTTTGCTTACTTCCTTTGCTGCCTCCTTTAATATAATCTGATTTATCTTTTTTTCTCATATGTATCTCTTTTGTAAATATGTTTTGTTAACCCCTGGCACCACCATGCCGTGACGGGACTAATTGTATGTCTATCATTGCTGCAATTAAGATTCTATTCTATTCTATTCTATTCTATTCTATAATTGGATAGATCCCATCCATCCCAGGTGCCTTTCTTGTATTTATCTTCAACAATTTCTCCTCCACTTTACTCTCAGTTATTACAAGATTCTCTAGCTTACTGCCAGAGTTGAGTACACCTCTGGCATTCCCCTTGCTGAATAACTCCTCGTGTGTGAATGTCGATGCAAAATATTCATTCAGTTTGTTAGCTACCTGAGCAGGATCATCAACAGTTGACCCATCGATATCAAGTGGACCAATCTGATTCATCCCCTTCCTTCTAGAGTTTACATAAGTAAAGAACTCTTTGCTGTTTTTCTTTGCATCCCTTGCCAAAGATTTCTCATAATCTGCCTTCGCCTGCCTAACCTCCTTTGTAACTTGGTTACAGATCAACTTGTATCTATCGTAGGCTTCTGTGTCATGTGTTAATTTGTATGTATCCCATGCATTTTTCTTCTCTGCCATATGTCTCATTAGTTCATCTGACATCCACTTAGGCCTAAACCTTGAACAATATTTCTTAGTTGGTATGTAAAGCCTAGTAGCTTCCAAGATAAGTTCTTTGAATGCTTCCCATTTTGAATTTGCTGTTGGTAACATCATCAGTTGGTCCCACTGTATAGAATTTAAATACTGTCTCAGTCCATCGTAGTCGCCTTTACGAAAGCGATAACGCTTCCCTTTACCCCTAATGGTAGTTACCTCTTTGAGTAAATCCCACTTCAGCAAACTGTGATCACTGCCACCTAGCGGTTCATTTACCTGCAGATTCTTAATGCATGAAGAATCACTACTGATAATCAAATCAAGAGTATTACTCCCTCTAGTTGCCTCCCGAACATGCTGATGTAGAAAACAATCATCCAATAAATCCACAAAAGCCTTGCTAGTGTGTGTGACCAGCCCCCAAATTCCAGTCAATATCTGGGAAATTAAAATCCCCCATTATAAGACTCTCTGATTTACTGGCCCACTCTATTTTCCCGTACAGTTTCTTATTATACTCATCAGAGTCATTAGGTCTATAGCTCACTCCTACTCTCAATTTTGATCTCCCAATGCTTATGTCACACCAAACTGACTCGACACTGCACTGTCCAGCAATGTCGACTGGCTTCACTTCCTTGGATTTTATGTATTTCTTAACTAATAGCATAACCCCTCCTCCCTTCCTATCCTGTCTATCCTTTCTGTAGACATTGTACTCCCCAAATTCCAGTTCTGCATTCCTTATATCTGTGTGACACCATGTCTCTGAAATCCCCACAATATCTGCCTTTGATGTTTTGAGTAATACCTCAAATTCATCAAATTTATTTACTAAACTCCTAGCATTGGTGTACACACAAGTATACATGCACCTGTTCTTTTTCTTAGCTACCCTAACACAACCTGTGTGTTTATTTGTACCCCAATGATTCCCAGCAGGCTCTGAAATATCCTGCATCTTATTTTCCAGGCTTCTGCTCATTCCAATAGAAGCAGTGCAAGAATCACTTTCACCTCTGCCAGTGGCTACTGTTAATCTATTAGTCCTTGTATCCCCTCAATCTAGCAGTTTTCCGACCCACCTAACACTGCCTCGATAGCATCAGCAAACATTCTTGCACCCTTTCTATTTAAGTGTGTCCCATCCCTGTAGAAGCAGTCTCTCCTGTTAACAAGTACAGACCAGGCTGAAAAAAATTCTACCCCTTGAGTCTTGCACAATCCTTCCAGGGCCGAATTGATCGACAAGGCTCTCATCATATACTTCCTCCTATCGTGTCTGGGCAGAATTGCAGACACTTTCAAATTCAACCCTAATTCACGGCTTTTTTTCAACAGTGACCTGTACTTGTTAAGTAATTCCGCCGGTCTCCTACTCTTAATATCATTAGTGCCAACGTGTACAACTATGTAAACTATTTCACACAACAATTAGAATACTTAATGGCTAAAAAACCTGTTTTTAAAATAAGAGAGACAAACAGACAGATGGATAGATAGTAATCTTCTTTAGGTCCATATGGTTTACTGAGGTTTATTTAGAGGGGAACAGGCATTCTATGTGTTAACAGATACTCGGTCTAAAACACAGATGGATCCAATTTCTTTCTATTTTAGAAGATTTAGAAGAAGTCTAGTTGGCCTGCCTCCCTAAAATCCACTCATGCACACCTTCTCAATGGCAAGCCCTGTTATGTCACTTTGGTGGCAATGAACGTGTAGCGTGGTTCTCTTCAAGATGCCTGGTCAGAGTGAAGAGGAAAAGACAAAACCCTCCAGCACATGACAACACAATGAAACAAATGGCCCTTAGTCCCCAGCAGCTTTCACTCTCCCTCTTATGGCAGCAAAAGCATCAGAGTGGAAGCAGAGGGTGCTAAGAATCTCTGGGTATGACCAGGCTACCATGCATGGAAACTGAACTTGGCCTGTTGCAACATAAGATAGCTCATCAATGAAGACAGGATATTAGAACTGGAAAAGGAATTAGAAAATATGAATTTGAATACTGTCGAATTGGCCGAAACAAGAAGAAATGAATCACTTGTAAGTTTATCATGTGGAAATCTGGTGTACACCAATGGAAACAGTGAAAGGAGCAAAGATGGAGTTGACTTTCTGGTCCATAAAGATATAAAAAAAAAAAAACATTTTGGAATTCAAAAGTACATCACCAAGGGTGTCAAGACTACTACTCAGGATTTCTAAGATTTACAAGCTAAAGGTTATAATGATATATGCACCAATGTTGAGCCATGATGATGAAGAGGTTGAAGAAATGTATACTGAAATTGAGAGACTTCTAGATGAACAGAAAACTCACTAAACCATTATTATGGGGGACTTCAATGCTAAGATTGAAACGAGACAAAACAGGGCAGAAAGGAAAACTATAGGAAATGTTGGAATTGGTGAAAGAAATGAAAGAGGTGAAAGACTTGTGGAATTTGCAGAATCTCAAGGAATGTCAGTAATGAATACTTTTTTTAAGAAAAGGGTGAAGAGAAAGTGGACATGAAAGAGCCCAAATGGATTAACAACTAATGAAATCGACTTCATCCTCACTAACAGAAGATATATTGTGAATGATGTTACTGTCCTCAACAAGGTAAATGTTGGAAATGATCACAGAATGGTAAGATGCACACTTGATATAGATGTACTGATATTGATATAGAAAAAAAAGGAAAAAACTGATTCAAATAAATAATACAAAGGTTTTTGAGATAACAGAAGAGGGGAAAAAGCAGTATAAACTGGAACTTAAGAACAAGTTTGAGCTTCTGAAGACCTTTCAGGACCAAGATATTGACAAGGAATACAACAATTTTCTGAAAGTGATAAAGCCCCAGAAACCTATAGGCAAAAAGAAATCCAAAGAAGAAAAAATTAGTCAGGAAACACTTGTCATGACGAACCAAAGACAACAAATAAAGAGCAAGATAAACACTGACAAGGAGAAAATTGAGTATACAGTTATGCAAAGCCATTAGAAAGAGACTCAGAGAGGACATAAGAAGATTTAACACAAGAAAAGTAGAACAAGCTTTAAGGGAAAACAAAGGACTTAAATCAGCAGTCATGAACAGTAATATAGAAAAATAAATGATACTGAAACTGAATAATAGTGATGGTGTACTTATAAATAGCAGAGAAAGCATAATTCAAATAGTAGAAGACTATTATAAAGAATTATATAAGGAGCAAGAAAATGATGCAAGCAGTGGGGAAGATGGATCACAAATTAGCAACACATACGACATACCCCATATCCTTCCTGATGAAGTAGAACATGCATTGAAGAAAATGAAGAATCAGAAAACCCCAGGTAAAGATGAAGTTACTGTAGAGTTTTTAAAATCGGGAGGAAGAGACATGACACAGAAACTGGCAAGACTCTTCACAAAATACATTAGGAAAGGTGTCACACCTTTCGTAATGACACCTAAGGAGTGAAAAATGCAATTGTAATTTTGCTGCATAAGAAAGGAGATAAATCAGAAATTAGAAATTATAGACCAATTAGTTTGTTGTCCCACATCTACAAATTGTTCACAAGGGTCATTACTAACAGATTAGAAAGAATACTTGATGAGAATCAACCGAAAGAGCAAGCTGGCTTTAGGACAGGGTTCTTAACTATGGATCACCTTTGCGTAATATCGCAGCTAATGGATAAAGCAAAGAATATAAAACACCATTATGCCTGGCATTTGTGAATTATGAAAAGGCATTTGACTCCATACAGCATAAGGAAATGTTTTGGGCACTGGAAAGGCAAGGCATAGACACCCCATACATTATGATTTTGAAGAAAATATATGAGAATGCTACCTCCTCTATTAGACTAGACAAAGACAGTAACAAATTTAAATTTGAGAAAGGCGTTTAACAAGGAGATATAATATCTCCGAAGTTGTTTAGTGCTGCCCTTAAAGAAGCTTTCGGAAGGTTGGACTGGTCGTAGAAAGGTTTGTTATTTGTTATTTGGTTTTTAGGAGCATTAGCAACTAAGGCCATATTGCTCCGTGAATATGCGGTGGTCATTCCTGACCTTTCCGCATCCTCCGTATTTGGTGGTGACGGGCTCGAACCCCGGTCTAATCAAGAAGCGTGTGCTACGCACTGCTGCTCCTTCCCACCTGGCTACGGAGGCGCCTCATAGAAAGGAGTCAATGTGAATGGAGAGTACCTAAATCATTTACGATTTGCAGATGACATTGTGATCATAAGCCACGATCCCAAAGAATTAGAGGAAAACCTTAATCAGTTATGCAGAGTTAGTAAGGATTTCAGACAAACGATGAATATGGCTAAAACAAAAGTAATGATGATGAAGTATTCCACAGAAAGGGATATAATCATTGAAGGAGCAGTAATTGAAAAGGTGGATTCATATACTTAACTGGGACATGTCATTAGCTGTAATAATGATAAATGGCTGGAAGTCAAGAGAAGAATAAATTTTGGATGGATAGCATTCAGGAAATATAGTCACATACTGAGGAGCAATATCCCAATTTGTCTGAAACATAAAATAATGAACAAATGTATACTCCCCACCATGACTTATGGAAGTGAAACTTGGGCACTCACCAAAAAAGAATGGAAGAGAAGCTGAAAACTACACAGGGTAGAATGGAATGATTTATATTAGGAATCAGACTGTTAAATAAGAGAAACACATGGATTAGGCAACAAATACGAATAAAGGACATTCTTATCGAAACTAAAGAACTGAAATGGTCTTGGGCAGGACACATAGCTCGAAGACAGGATGACAGATGGACTAAGAAAACAACAGAATGGTATGCAACAGGAGCTAAAAGAAAATCTGGAGGACAACAATGGAGATGGGCAGATGAAATTCACAAGTTCATGGGTAGTAAATGGATGCCCATTGCACAAAAAACAGAAGGAACTGAAAAGTTGCTGGAGAGGCCTTCATCCTGCAGTGGATTGATGTACTTTGACTTCCATGTATGGAAGTCAAAGTACATCAAAATACTCTTAAAAAAATCAACCCTATGGCCTGGTGATTTTTCAATTGTCCTGTGCAGGGGTATTCAGTAATAAAATAAAGTACATATAGTTATATGAGATAAATAATTTTTATGTTTTGTTTAGTTTACAGTTTCTATTGTTAATGTTTCTATTGTTAATGACTAAAAAAAAAGTAAATTGCAGCCATTATCAACCCACTGCAGGATGGAAGCCTCCTCAATAATTCATGCTGAGGGAAATGGACCATAATCTGCCACGCTGGTCCAGTGCGGGTTGGCAGATCAACCGTATTTAGCAGTCAGGGGCTTGAACCCCGGTCTACTTAAAGAGCGTGTGCCACTGCACTCCCGCTCCTGACCACTTGGCTACGGAGGCCATTGTTAATGACAATTCCTCATCAAATAAGGATGTTCTTTAGCATTACCTACCTTTAAGGTTTACTTATGGTAATTGAAATTTTTTTGTTCACTTTGTTCTCATGTAAATATTTCTTGAAACATATGGAAAAACACAATGATATGTTGCTATAATACCATATATACTGAAATACCATATATCTGTTATTAATATTAACATAAAAACCTTAAGAAAAACTACACTAAAAATAAAATTGTTTTACTTACTTGTGCAGGAAAACGACTAATAATTTGTGTTTGGAATTCATAATGTTGAGATCTATGAAAAATTAAATGGTGCTATTAAACTTGGATGTTACTATTTTTTTTTATTTATTAGCTTCAAGATGCAATATAATTTAAGTATAATTGAAAAAAACAAAAAGTCAAAGTACTTTTTGACTTTTTGTTTTTTGTTGTAAAAGTGTGAGGTATTGTATAACTGAACTAAAACTGCAATAACAAGACACACGTCATTGCAATAAGAAATCCATTGGTTTGTTCTCCTTAATCAGGCTCAAGAGAGAAACAAAACTGATCAAGTTTAGAAAGACTATTCTCATTAATAAAACAAATAATTATTTTCACTAAAACAAGAATAATTACAAAGGATCTTTTTCAGTCCCCTTTTTTTCTGGATAACATTTATCAACATAAGAACAAACAACACTATATAATTACTGCAAAACTTTGACTTTGAACATCCTGTACCATTAGTCTTCATTAGAACACCAGTGTCTCAGTTTGGAAGAAAGCAAACTCTCATAGGCAATATCTTAATAACCAGAAAATTGCAGAACTAGAACTTTTCTGCAACTGTCAATACTCTAGAACAAAAAAACAGGAATGAATGTCAACAAGCCTTTTATAGGCATTAGAGCTCACTCTTATTATGAAAGAACTGCTTCTGTAGATCACTGTACCTTATAAAATAAATAAACTTACATACACTTTTAATTCTGATATGTTAAGATCATGTGTGTGAAATACTTATTTATGAATTATATTTCACCTTTACTACATGTCAATGCTTCCAAACAAACAAATTCATTTTAACTGGCCTCTTCAGCTGGAAAATAACTATGCCAACTCTCATTTAAAAGCTGCACAAAACAATATAATTCATGACTATAATTTTCAGTCTCTCACACAAACTAAGTTTCAAAGTTTAACAGCTGAATCTAAACAGAGCTTCTCTTTTACAATTAAAGTTTTCTCTCCACCTGTTCATTCTAACTCCGCATGTGAACATGCAGTTATGTCAGCAGTAGTTATGTCTCTCTTTCACTATAATTGTGTTAGTTTGCATTCAGTTTAAATGGCAAACCTCTAAGCCAAAAGAATTTGTGTTTAGCTTGCAAACAAATAGTAGTAGTAGTAATAGAGGCATGTGATGCAAGAAAGCAAGCAAGCTTATGTAGCATCAGCCATCAACCATTCCCTTTAAAAGTTTGTCCAGTTCTTCCTTGAATTTATTTAAGCTATCAATTTCCACAACAACAGATGGAAGTTTGTTCCAGCAAATAATAACCTGCGGCTAAAGGCAAATTTCCACACATCTATTCTACAACTGTCTTTCCCCAATTTGAATTTATGCCCCCTTAGGTTCATAATCTGAGCAAGCAGAAGAATCCCATCAGAATTCAGTGTGCTCAACCCATTCAAGGCCTTATACACCTCAATCAGATCACCTCGCAGGTGCCTAGTCTCCAGATGCTGCAATTTGCAGAACTTAAGCCTCTCTTTGGTAAGAGGACCCCTTTGTTCCCCTCAACAATCTTGTAACCCTTCTCTGTACTCGCTCAAGCAACTCTACATCCTTCCTAAAATTAGGCCTCTAGACCTGTACACAGTACTCAAGGCATGGCTTGACCATTGCCTTATACAAAGGGATAATCACCTACTTTTCCCTGCTAACAAAATTCTTGTATATCATTGACAATACCCCATGAAATGTGGGCAACAAATTATTCAGTGCAATAACCACAATGAAAGTGGATTATTTCACACTTTATCTACCACAGTGAGTACAAATAACAAATTTAAAATAACTTTAACAATAACAATTTCACCATATCAAAAGCATCATAACTATCAAGTTTAATTAACAAGGCACATCATCACAATTTCAACATCAGATAATAATGTATCATCACTTTTATGTAGAAATCATCATTATTTTAATACGCTTAATAAGCAAAATATCTTTAATAACATTTTCTTCATTTTGTTTAATGGTAATGTTTGGATACATTATTAGAAGTTCAATACAAAGCTTAAAAAATACTTCACTGTAAAATACTTCACTGTATTATATTTTTGATGACAGTGATGCTATTCTCTGCTACACATGAGAGCTACAAAAGAGTGGTTTAATGGAACAATGACTGGGTTTGAGATTCATTAGTTGTCAAATTTATTTTTCTTTTGAAAAATGAAAATTTATTCATAAAAATTGATTTAGGCCTAAATTAATGGTGGGGAGACAAGAACTCTTGTCCTAGATACTAAACTGACTTGGTATGGCTTGTTGAAATACAGCCTTTTTGAATAATATTGAAGATGCTGTTTGTTTGTTATTTGGTTTTTAGGAACATTAGCAACTAAGGCCATATTGCTCCCGGGATATGTGGTGGTCATTCCCTGACCTTTCCGCATCCTCCGTATTTGGTGGGCACGGGCTCGAACCCCGGTCTAATCAAGAAGTGTGTGCTATGCACTGGTGCTCCTGCCCACCTGGCTACGGAGGCGTCCATTGAAGATGCAATTACCTTGTCATCCAATGCTGGTCAAATGGCAGCCATGTATTTATTGTATGTAGTTTCAATAAATTACTGTAGAGAAATCAATAACAGCAAACTTTACTATGTATAAACAGACTTTTCATTTCTATAAATTTCAGAAATAGAAAAAAAAGAACTAGAAAAATTTTTGAAGGGGATGGATGGGCAAGGTGGGTAGGTTTTTTTTTTGCTGATGCTCTATAAGCTTACTTTCTTTCATCATTTGCCACTATTAATATGGATACTAATATCCTCAATGAGGAAGAAACTGTGCCAATTGATTGAAAACATTTATACAAGGGTGTCTACAAACTTCCTTTACTTTACAAAATGTTATTCTTTGAATAGGATACACGAAACAAAGCTAAAACCACATCCAGGTGATAGATGACATCTTCAAATTTTAATTAGAGGTGTTCAGTGTGGGCACCTTTAATCCCACCTATAATCCAATTTCTCCCATATTTGGCAGAACATATCCCTGTCAGTGCAGACAATTACTTCACAAATGCATTATTTAAGTTTCATAATGGTCCCTTCCACAGATGGAGCAAACTGCCAGGGAGTAAAATCTAAAGCAGTTAGATCAAGTGATTATGGGGGCCACAAAATTGGTCCTCCTCTTCCAATCAACTTCCCAGGAAACACTGTGTTCAGGTATGCATGAATCTGTTTGCGGTAATGTGGCAGAGTTCTATCTTCTTGGAAAATCAAGTGCCATCTTTGTCATCCTGCAGCTGGGACATAGGAAATTCAGTAACATGTCCAGATACATGATGCCTGTGACAGCAGCTTCTCCAAAGGAGAAAGATCTTTGCACCTTTTTTGGGACTGGTAAATTACACCATGAATACAGTTTTGTGATTATGCTGTCATCTACTGCAGCATACACATTTTCCATTTGGTAAATAAAAACAAAAAGATATCCTTTATCACCTGGAAATGGTTTCAGATTTGTATCTCATCTTATTCACACAATAACATTTTAGTTTTGTAATGGAGGTTTGCAGACATACTGTGTTAATTTCTTTAATTTTACCATATCTGCAATGAGGAAGAAACTGTGTTAACAGATTGGAAAGTTATATAACGGGTGTCCACAAACCTCCTTTACAAAACTAAAATGTTATTGTGAAGAGGGTATATGATACAAACCTGAAACCATGTCCAGGTGATAGATGACATTTGCTCAACCATTCCCATGCAAGGCTGTTTGTTGTTGTTTCTTTGTTATTTGGTTTTTAGGAGCATTAGCAACTAAGGCCATATTGCTCCGGGGATATGGGGTGGTCATTCCCTGACCTTTCCGCATCCTCCATATTTGGTGGTCATGGACTCGAACCCAGGTCTAATCAAGAAGTGTGTGCTATGCACTGCTGCTCCTGCTCACCTGGCTATGGAGGCGTCCTCCCATGCAAGGCATGTTATGGCCAAAAATAGTCAGTATGCCAGGGAATCCTCACCCCAATGAGGATTTAGGGTCCCTTTTGCTGTATTCCATTCTTTTAATGGCAGAAGTCAAAACACCCATTAAATCTGCAGGGATGAACCTGAACCTGATTTTGTTATGCAATTTACCCAATCAATTTTCCTTTAATTTACAGAATACATAATAGGTGATAATCTTGACAAAACTTTGTAAGCAAACACACCAAACATAAATTTTTCCCCTGAAATGGTCCCTTCATAAGCTCTGTCTTAAAAAATAAATAAATAAAACTATAATTAGGGATAGCTATATTTTTGAATAGTTATAAAATTTATTATAAAAAGGATAACAAAATAGAAGAAAAATATGTAATATGCTTACCGACAAGGAATTCTACAGTTAGAGAGGCAGGAAGTATGGATATCTTCTGTTAAACAATCCTGACCTGAATTTAAATTAAAATGAAAAAAATAAAAAATAATAACAATTATCTAAAATTAAAAGTTATAGAATAACAAAATTATGGGCACCAAACTGTTAGCTTGGAATTAAAAAAAAAAAACAACTAAATTTAAAAACTCAGTAACCATAAAAACATGACCCAATCAAAGATTAACTGCATTACTATTCTGGGCATTCACCACATGCTAATGTGTGCAGTACTTGTGAATCAATAATACCAAAAAAAAAAAAAAAAAAAATGGCTGACACATCCCCTTCTGCTGTTGGCAGAAGGGGATCTATGTCTTTTTCTCTGAAACAACACACCTAGATTTCGGGCAAGCTAACCTGGAGAGGTACAGCACTCATCCACATTACAGCTGTCAGAATACAGAAGATTACTACAGTGATTACAGTATTAATTTATTTGCTCTCAATAATTAGGTGGAGATAACCCATTATAATGGCCACTTTTCCCAGAAACCGAAGACGTTCCCTTTTGCTGTATTCCATTCTTTTAATGGCAGAAGTCAAAACACCTATTAAATCTGCAGGGATGAACCTGAACCTGATTTTGTTATGCAATTTACCCAATCAATTTTCCTTTAATTTACATAATAGGTGATAATCTTGACAAAACTTTGTAAGCAAACACACCAAACAAAATTTTACAAAGCATGGAGAGGTATACCACGAAATCTCCAAGCTCAGGTTAAGTTTGCTTCAAGTATAGAGGGCTGTTGTTGTGATGCTATATGAGAGGTGGACTGGCCATAAGACTTACTGGGGAAACCCTGGTTGGCCGGAGGCCGATGTGATTTTGGCCATAAACACTAGTATGAGGCCGCTACAAGTTTTCCCCAGAATTTTTGACCCAGTCTGCCTCTGTGTAATATACAAACTGATAACCTAAGGACAAGACAATTAGTTACCACAAGATATGTGGTGAAAAATGAAGTGGCTTATACAGGATGAAGGACGGTGAAATGTTCAGTGCATTCTGATAGACCAATGACAAGGGTGATGAACTCACTTCAGAATTTAACATTGGGCAATCCAGACCCATTTATGATGTACTCTTTACTGGTTGATATATAATAACAGATGTTAAAGTTGACAAATGTCCTCCTCCCTACTGTGTACATAGGTTCAGACTACAAGCCCCGCCATCCAATATTCTGCTAATTGTGGGAGCAAAAGCACCTCATTCGGCCAATGGACCAGGGTATTTTTCACTCACTGAAGTACCAATACAAAAATTAATTTATGAGATGGATGCTAACTGCTGTCAACAGTGGCCAGGAAATAACAGCATTCTTAAAAGTTTTTATTGTGATGAATGCTATATGGTCTGTTGAATGTGCTTCAAACAATCTAACACATGGACATTTTGGAAAATGCCTGGCATAATCTATGCAGCTAATGACAATATTCAGATGATGAACCAACCTTTTAAGGGATTCTGTATATCCAATGAAAAGAGGGTGGTGTATGAACTGCTCAGAATTGGATGAGAGCAACATCAAAGGGTGCCTGGATACAGACAACAATGCACCAGTAGTTCAGTTAATGGATGGTGAAACACTCAACAGTGTGCTGAAACATGAACAAAGGAAGATAGTGATAATGATGATGTAGGAAAAAAGTGTACATCAATAAATAAGCCTTATTAATGAATTGATCAAAGGGATGGAACAAAAAAGTTTTATCACCAAACAAGAAATAATGTACATATTCAAATAAAAAGCAAAATATGTTCCTGAAAAACCAAAATACGTGGTTCAGTTAAAACTGCATGACATTTTCAAGAAAATTAATGAGAAAAAGAGTGTTAAATCAACTACTTATGACCCAGTCACAAGCACCTCTTCAACTCCTGATGACTTACAACATGAGAATTAATACACCTATGTTACATCCTTGTACTGACACTTAAGGAGGAAAACTAAAATACAATTTTTGTAAGGAAATACAATTTCATTACTCAATATTTTCATGCTACATTTAATTTTTCAATAAGCTATATAAGTTTATTGGAAAAATCCAAGCAGAAGTAAATGGAGGATGTGTCAGTAGCCAGCTCATTTGGCAGTCAGCTGCCTAGATTTTTTAATTTTTGAATATCAATATATACAGGGTGTCTCAAAAATATTGGTATAAATGTTTATGGGAGGTAAGTAACATCTAAAGGAATGTGAACTGCATAGGAACCCATAACCGGAAACATCACCGTAAGTCGGTACACGGTGCTGTTCATCAGTTCGCGAGAGGGAAAATTTCTGGTTTACTCATTCAAGCAGTAGTCGCCGCACGAAGAGCATGCATCGATATACGAACTGGGAGCTGGCAGACATGCACCTAGTGTATGGATTAGCAGAGGACCCACACGGTGTGCGCCCCCATGTGGCACAACATCACTTCGCAATAAATGTGTGGGCAGGTATGGTCGGTGACTGCTTAGTCGGCCCATACCTGTTACCATCCCGCATGAACTCCGCTAAATATCGGATCTTTCTTGAACAAGTTCTACTAGGGTTACTCGATGATGTTCTAGCAAATGTGAGACGCAACATTTGGTTTCAACATGATGGGGCGCCTGCCCATTATGGAAGGTGTGTTCGTCACCATTTGAACAGGCATTTTGGGCATCGATGGATTGGCCGTGGTGGATCCGTTGCCTGGCCCCCACGCTCACCTGATTTATCAAGCCTTGATTTCTTTCTGTGGGAGGCCCTCAAATCTATCGTGTATGAATCGCCTGTGGAGACAGAAATGGATCTTGTGGCGAGACTCGTCTGCGCTGCTGCTACTGTCAAAGAAACTCCAGGTGTGTTTGACAGGGTCCACCAATCCATGCTGCGTCGGTGTCACGCATGCATCGCGTTTCAGTGGAACCTTCGAGCATCTGTTGTAACATCATGAAATGCATCCATCTCGTACTCCATTGTTAATATTATGTCAAATAAATGTTTTCCACTAATTACTGACTTGTGTCATTTCTGCTTCTTGTGCCTCTGCTACTACTTTCCCGTGATGTTTCCGGTTATGGGTTCCTATGCGATTCACATTCCTTTAGATGTTACCTACCTCCCCTAAATGTTTGTACCAATATTTTTGAGACACCCTGTATATATTGATATAATTAAATCTATTATGCAGTTGAAATTATATGAGTTCTATAATATAAGCCATAGCTAAGCTATAATTTGTGTTCATGTACTAGAATTTCTAATGTATTAATTACTCATGTGCAACTAAAGATAAAGGGTGAACAGGCGAAGTTTTTACAGCTCTAGCAAATAGAGAAGTTTTTGCTTTTTTATTGACTTAAATTGGCATATTAATTTATTTTTTAGAGTTGCTTTATATTCCTAGTAACAATGCTTTAGTTTAAATTGAATTTAGATAGAGTTTTGTAGGTTATTACTTAGTATCAGTAAGGGTATCAAATCCACGTGTGGACAGGTTTTGTAGCTCCCGCAAATGAAAAGTTTTTAATTATACTTAGCCACTTTATTGACTTAATTGTTAGATTAAATTATTTTCTATAAGTAGCTTATAGACTTAGTCAAGCTCCGTGGTTTATTTTGAATTTACATAGCGCGATTTGGAAAGTAAATAATATCTCGTGTCCATAGATTAACCATTCATAACTTTCCGCCATTGTTATACAATACAACTTGTGCTAGCGTAAGGTTTAACGGAAAACTAGATAGCGAGTATAGTAGTAACAATTAATTAGTAAAATTTATTAATCTTATTAAATTTCATTGTCAATTGAATTATACTCTTTTAACTAAATAAATATAGCGACCTAGTTATTACAAACGTAACATCATAAATTAATACATATAAGTTGACAGGGGATAAGAAAGTCATATAACGTAACTCGGAGATAACGTTCGATACCGAAATACATATATATAGAGTGTTATAACTGCATTGGGATATAGGTTTAGAGTTATATTTTGTATTGGAATTTTATTGAACTTGAATAGAAATCATGACTCAGACTAGAGCAGCAAATCAAAAGGCTCAAACTCTTGGAAGTACTGTGGCTCAGGAGAGAACCAAGGGGGTCGGTTGCCCTCTGAATCACAGTCTATTGAAATGCACTGCTTGTTTGATGTTTGTGGAGCAATCGGGAATGGGACATGATGTTGCCAAGGGGAATGTCTTTGTGTGTGGGCGATGTAAGGAGTGTGAGGAAATCAGGCGCCAACTCAGCATAGTTATGGGCTTATACCAGAGCTTGAAGGACAGGGTGGATGCCCTCGAAGGATTTAAATTGAGGGGCCCATCAAGTCTCAGCTGCCCACATCAATGCCAGAGCTTGAACTTGAACATCACGCAACACAGAGGCAATCCCCACGGCAGAACGCGCTGGTCCCAAAGGAACTAGTTGTTGTAGTTGACTCTATTGTCAGGGAAACAGGGAATATATTGTGCAAAAAGGATAGATGGAACAGGACCAGGGTATGTCTGCCAGGGGCAAAGGTTGATGACATTGTAGGGCTGATATCATCCTTTAAGGGCACAAAGGGTGATATTGTTGTACACATTGGCACTAACGATATTAAGAGTAGGAGATCGGAAGAATTACTTAACAAGTACAGTCTGTCCTCGTATAGCACGATAGTTGTGTTCCTAGAAACCCTCGTGCAATGCAAAATCGTGCAATATAAACAACAGGCCCTATGGGAAAAGTGGGGTTAGGTGCCGACCGCCCAATATTAAACACACATTTGGAACAAAAACATTACCAAACAAAATAATCGGGTAATTTTAATCGTTACAAAATACTTACGTATTTTATAACGATTAAAATACGTAATAAAAATATAATATATATTTTTATTATAATATAATAAATAATAAAAAATAAATATTTTTTATTATATTATAATAAAGTATTTTTAGTATTTTTTAATACTAAAAAAGTATTTTTTACGAATAAAATACGTATTTTATTCGTAAAAAATTTATTATATTAAATAAAATAGTCGTAATAAAATACTTACGTATTTTATAATACGCAAGTATAAATTATAATACGTAAGTCGTAATAAAATGCTTACGTATTTTATTACGACTATTACGTAATAAAATATTGCTAATGCTTTTGCTTCTATCGTAAGCAAACTTGTTTTTTGTTTGATTTTCTATCCAAACAGATAACAGCCGTTCCATCTCTTCCAATTCTTTGTGTCTTAATCAAATGTATTTTAATTACACTTTGAGTTGTTCCCGCTATGAAAGTTGTTTTTATTTTCTCCACATTCTTTGTAATTCTCGGCGTTGCCGCATTTAGGTCTGTAGCATGTGCAATATCACATGGTCTTTCATTTCGCTCAAAGCGTTTCACAATTTCATATTTTTTTCTCTATCGACAGCGGCGGACTGGCCATAAGCCTTACCGGGGAAACCCCGGTGGGCCGGAGGCCGGTGTGATTTTGGCCATAAACCGTAATATGAGGCCACTATAAATTTTCCCGGGTAAGAATTTTTGACCCAGTCCGCCTCTGTTTATCGATATTGCTTTTTTTTTTCTCTCTCTGAATCTGCAGTGTCTTCTCCAGGACGCTTCCTTTTCACACCTTTTAAGTATTTTACTCATTTTTAGGGAATAAAGCACAATTACAAAACGTGGAGGCACGCTTGATACACATAGGTCTGTACGCGTGTAGCAACTGAATAAACAACACCGTAAAGGCAGAGATACACTATTAACACCTCACATTTTACTAAAGCACATTTCTAGGGGTTACTACCATAAAACAATAAAAACAATTTCCAGTTGCGTTTCTGCTAATGGAATCTGTTATAAATTGGTAGTAAACTCCATCTAATTGCATTTGCGATTATACCGATAGCTGGAATTGTGTTGGTTTTTACGTTATTATGGTGACATGTGTTTCCCCTTCACTGATATAAAACACATAAATACATTTTCGGAATCTTCTTCATTCCTATCGTGTTGCGTTCAGTTGGGGTGATTCCACGTTCGACTGCCATTTCTTATAAACACAAAGGCGAATCATGCATAAGCGAATTCGGTTCGTGTTATATAAGATATCGTTCCCCTATTTATAAATCGTGTATGATCGAATTCGTGTAATGTAAACACGTGTTATACGAGGACCGACTGTACAAGACAATGCTGAAAAAAAGCCGAGTTACGATTGAATTTGAAAGTGTTTGCAATTCTGACCAGACACGATAGGAGGGAGTATATGATGAGTGCCTCATTGATCAATTCGGCCCTGGAGAGACTGTGCAAGGCTCAAGGGATAGAATTTTTCTGAGCCTGGTCTGTGCTTGTTAACAGGAGAGACTGCTTCTACAGGGATGGGATACACTTAAATAGAAAGGGTGCATGAATATTTGCTGATGCTATCGAGGCAGAGTTAGGTGGGTCAGAAAACTGCTAGCTTGAAGGGATACACGGACTAATAGATTAGCAGTAGCCGCTGGGAGAGGTAAAAGTGATTCTTGCACTATTTCTATTGAAATGCAATTGAGCAGCAGCCTGGAAAGCAAGGCAATGGGAATTTCCAGGACTGCTGAGAGTCATAGTGGAACAAGTAAATACATGGGCTGTGTTAGGGTAACTAAGAGTAGAAACAGGCGCATGTATACTTGCATGTACACCAATGCTAGGAGTATAGTTAATAAATTCGATGAGCTTGAAGTGCTAGTTAAGACATCAAAGGGAGATATTGTTGGGATATCAGAGACATGGTGTCACACAGACACAAAGCAGTGCAGAACTGGAATTTGGGGAGTACAATGTGTACAGAAAGGATAGACAGGACAGGAAGGGAGGAGGGATTATGCTGTTAGTTAAGAAACACATAAAATCTAAGGAAGTGCATCCAACTGATGTTGGTGGACAATGCAATGTTGAGTCTGTTTGGTGTGACATAAGCACTGGGAAAGGAAAATGAGAATAGGTGTGTGTTATAGGCCTAATGAATCTGATGAGTATAATGAGCAATTGTGCAGAGAAATAGAGTGGGCCAGTAAATTAGAGTGTCTTATAATGGGGGATTTTAATTTCCCGGATATTGACTGGAATTTGTGGGTTGGTCACTCACTCACACACTAGCAAAGCTTTTGTGGATTTATTGGATGATTGTTTTCTATAGCAGCATGTTCGGGAGGCAACTAGAGGCAGTAATACTCTTGATCTGATTATCAGTAATGATTCTTCGTGCATCAAGAATCTGCAGATTATGGATGCTTGCTCCTACACAACTCTTACCGCTACGTCAACAAAACTCACCTACCAAGGGGTGCACGATATGAACTCCATTCCACACAGGCGTTGTTGTGCACATTTGTTGTGCAATTATACCAAGAGATGGTGGCAGGTGTAACTTATTTTTTGAATGTCCTTCGTACATACACCTGTTGTATTTAGGATTAAAATAAAGGAATAATGGGAAATTAAAATGAAATAAAAAGTAAAAATTTAAAATAATAATAATAATAATAATAAAAAGTGAAAAATTAAAAAAATAATAAAAAGTTAAAAATTAAAAAAATATATATAAATAAATAAAATCTGAGTCTAACGCTTGCTAGTACAGTAGACATCACCAAAGATCATTCATCATAACAAGAAAGCAAAAAAAGGACCGTACCATTGCTATATATGTACAGTGGTTCCAATACTGTAAGACGTGTATATAGAGAATGCTTATGGTATATCTGATGTAGAGCCAGCTCATGAAATATAGGATTTAACAATCGCTAAGATTTTTGAATACAATTAAACTGCTGCTGCCACAGTGTTCATGTAATAAGGTTTACTGGTCTGGGTTACTAAATATATGTTTATTCAGCAACTACATTTATAATGGTGCACTAGTTTTTGTCGATTTGGGAATAGCTATGGGCACCTGCTATTCATAACCTATACCCACATTACTATGAAAAGAAGATTAACAACAGCATTATAATGTACCATTATGTAGATGACCTACTTACCACCAATCAATCAGAATTAGATAATATCGCTACCAACATATACACATTGGATTTGGCCATTACTCGCACTAACCCCAACAACCGAACTAGAAACATCTTAAAATGTGAAATTCATTGTAATAATTGTCAACTATCGGTATTAGATTTTGGTTTGATATACTTGTAAACAGATTATTGAAGTCATAAGTTCCGATGTGCTGGATCTCATTATCTAAGGAGTTTCACAGTGCACAGGGATATCACTTTTATTACACACTTGAGAATTATGGTTTAACTACTAATATTAATTTAATAATCAACATAAAATCATATTATTTATGTATACAGAGAGACAGGCATACAATAAACTCTAGATCCACTAAAGAATCAAGAAAATACTTGTCTACATTACAACAAAGTTATAGTTTTATACATATATTTCCCCCCCATGTTGGATAAGTTGTTGGCAATGATGTAGGAAGAATGAGCTCAGAATCAAGAAGCAGGGTCAAAATGTATTTGTCAGACTACAAATTATAATCATTAGTACAGTTATTTATTTGTTAATGGAACAAAGCAATTTTGTCAGTAATCACTTGACAGTTTCGAAGTGTGTGGATTTCTCGATTACAGACTCGATTACTTCTTGTTTTCAAATTTTAACCAATAGCCAAAAGCAATAATAGAATTAATAGGAATAAAAAAATACAGTTAACTAATAATAAATCAATCATTAATCATATTAAAAAATTGGCAAAAAAAGTAGACACTCAATGTTGCTACTGTTTTCTGCTTACCTGTACACACACACACACACAGAGAGAGAGAGAGAGAGAGAGAGAGAGAGAGAGAGAGAGAGAGAGAGAGAGAGAGAGAGAGAGATATTAATTTAACAGTTCGTGTTTCTTTAGAATTACTGTATCACGGTAAGGTTTCCAGATTTCAGACATTCTACCTGTATTAATGAACAATGGAAAATTCAGGGATTAGAATGAGCGAGAGCTACACTGTTATCAGTATATTCACGACTTATCAGACTGCACAGTAGTAAGCATAAATAGAGATATTTAAACATTATTCAGTATGAAAACCATATTCCTTTAAAGTGACAGAAGTCATGTAAAATCACATTCAAGGTACTGCTAACTTTGAGAGTCATTTTCACCCAACTGAGCAGAAAAGTTTTCGGATTTTTAATGAACTGCAGCAAAAAAAGTTTTGAACACACTGTGAGTTAATCCTAAGTAAACAGATTTAATTTGAAATAAAAATGGGAGGGAGAAAAAAAAAAACAAAATGACCTCCAGGTACTAATATAGGTTAATTTTGGAAATGGTGTAGAAAAGGGTATCCTGTAAATTATTTTAGTATCCCATAAATTATATGTAAACAGTCACGATGCTAGGGGTGCACAAGTGAGGCTTGCACAGGGGCCACCTAAAATAGGTGCTGCTAGATGCGCTACTACATATATGTGCATGTTAAGATACGATATGAATTAGGTGCCATTACAAGGCTTTGCCTCAGGTGCCGCAAATGCTAGCTCCAGCCCTGTATATAAAAATATTTTTACGTTATTGGTAGAAAAGATTATTATAGTATTTTTGTAAATTTTTTTTTCTTGGTTCAGGAACTTAATCAGAAAAATATATTACAGATTTGCACTTAAGAAAAGCAACAACTCTCACATTTTTATTCTTCCAGAAAAGGAGAATATTTAGGGATATGATTTAAATTTACATATCTTTTTTTTTTAATTCAAACAGAATTAAAAGAGATTCTACAATACCATACCAAGTGTACAGATGGTTTCATTGCTAAAGTCTAAAGCAATATGTCTGTCTATGCACTGGCATAATTCTAGGGATCGCCTGGATTTGCACCTATCTATACACATCTGGTGAAAAAAAAAACATGCATATAATTTAATTTATATTCAAGAACCTACTTATATTAAACATATTAATTACATTTGTATATATCTACAATATATAATTAAAATTAATAATAAATTACCTATATTAATTTAATTTAAACAACAGCAACAATGCACAGTGCCAAGAATGTTGCAACTGGATAGCTGATGACTGGAAAAAAGGTGTGTTGAAAAATCTTAGGATACAGGATTAAAATTTTTTTTCTAATAAATGATTTCACAGAAATTAAATATTTATTGAATAACACTGTATTCATATCATGAGGGAATACCACTTGCAAAATCAGCATCTCGCTACTCATTTTCCTCGATCCATTTTAAAACATTTAGTCTGATGGATAGTGACATTTTCATCCCAAAAGTATCCCTTATTATCAAAAAAAAAATTGGCATTTGGTTGAATATGGTTATTCTCAATGTTGTTATATGTTTGGGAACTTTGCATGATGTTCAAAATGGGCAATGGACTCAACTCACAAAATGAGAGCACCTGCTATACTATAAGACTAGTTACAGGCTTTGCTGGTGAGGTGACATATTCAGGATTATCTACTTTGTAGAGTTGACAGCTCTAGGTGAGTGTAACAGTTTCACTATGCTCAGCACACATTTGGACTGGCCTGCACTTGTAATGCCATCTCACTTTGACTAGCTTCTGATACTAATCTCTCAAGCAGAAAAATATTTGACACCTGGTCCAGCAATCTTAGTGTTAACCTTGAGCTGGCACTATAAGCACTGCCTACATACTACATGTATGAAAAAAAGTGTGTGGGGTGGGGATTCATGAGGCCATGGCACCTTTTCCAATTTCTTAAAGTCCACTGTTAGATATTTTTGTTCCATTGCAGCATTTTTGATGTGTAAACATCTTTGGCGGCACCTACTAAATTTCGGCCAGTAGTAAAATCAATTTGTCACAATTTTGTGAAGCAGAAGTGATGTCATTCGTTTCATAACAAAGAAAAATGGAGTGAGAAGAGGAGATCACGCAAAGAATCATAGGGAAGTGATCTTGGATGTGCTCAGAGCTGACATAAACCAGCTGGTGGCAGAAAACGTTTATGATTCGGGGCATACCACTTAGGTGGCTTTGGGCTAACATTGCCTAACATCGTGGCAGAAACCTTTTGGTAACTAGAGAAATGGATATCTTGCAAAATTTATAGTAAAGTAAAGAAAAGGATCATGGATGTACTCGGAGCTGGCATAAACCAGCTGGTTGTGGAAAAACGCTTATGATTTGGGGCATACCACTTAGGTGGTTTTGGGCTAACCATTGCCACCCATGGTAGAAATCTTTTGGTAACCGGAGAAATGGATATCTTGCAAAATTTAAAGTAAAGAATTTAAAGCAAAGGCTCATGGGAGGTGATCTTGGATGTGCTCAGAGCTGGCATAAACCAGCTAGTTGCAGAAAAACGTTTATGATTCGGGGCATACCATTTAGGTGGCTTAGGGCTAACCATTGCCAACCTGTGGCAGAAATCCTTTGATAATCAGAGAAATGGATATCTTGAGGGTAGTGATCTTGGATGTGCTCAGAGCTGGTTTATTCCAGCTCTGACCACATCCAAGATCATTACATTACATGTGGTTCAGCCTTACCAGTTAAAGTGCATGTAATGTAGGCATTACAGTACCCATATGTATTCCTGAAGCGGTTGTATAGTTCCACCAAGAGGCGAATCATAAACGTTTTTCTGCAACCAGCTGGGCCGGTCAAGAATATTTGAATTGGTTCGCGATTGGGAGATAAAGCTCAAAATTACATGCACGAGCAGACTCTTTTGTTTGTCATTGACCATTCTCATTAAGTTACAGAAGTCCTCGTTGGTCATCAAGTTTCGCCTTTCTTTGCAATTGATTTGAGTCGGTTGAGCGTGGCAAGCTTTAGATCTTCATTCATGTCACTATTTGGATGATTGTAAAAGTTTCGAAAGGGGTCTTCTTCTCACAGTTCCGTTACAAGGCTATGCAGGGCATTACCACATGCTTTGTCAGGGTCAACGTTGTTGTTGTCTTGACACATCATCTTACATATTTCAATCATTTTGCGAATGTCCAAGTCTGATTCATAAAATTTACGATCTAGTACGAGCTCTTCATTGCCATCATAGATCTTGACATATTTCATCTCTGACAGTATCTCTGTTTCTTCATTGTGAGCCGACCGGGCTAGCCGGGTGGGTAAAGTGCCTGCCTAGCAACCCAAAGGTCGCGGGCTCGAATCCCGTCTCGGGCTTGGATCAAAGTACTGCAAAAACCTTGGGAGGTGCATTATGGCCACAGAGGCCGATGCACCAACAACTACCAAATAAAAACTAAAAAAAAAAAAAAAAAATCCTCATTGTGAAATGGAATGTGCAGCATTACCTCTTGCACTTGTACTCGTTGAGATCCTGAGCCAAGTCATAGTTTCAATAGCGTGTTATGCGTGGATACTGTCATTTTGTGACGATCTGATAGCATCGCATGTGTAATTTGCAACAAAGTATGACAGAGTAACATGATCCAACATGATAGTATGATTGTAACAATACAAATACTTGTATTGTTGCAATCATACTATTCAACAAACGACTACAATAAAATGGGTAATTAGGCTATTGGTCTAACCTCTTCCAAACGTTGATTCGGAAGAGTAAGCAGCGGGCTTGTGTATCCTATTTATCACTAACATTGATTCGGTAGAGTAAGTAGGCGTGAGCATAAATTACATTGTTCATGAATTCGGTTCTAGCTGTTCAAAATTTAGTAGGTGTCGTCGAAGATGTTTACACGTAAAACATCTTTTGCGTACAGGGTACACAAGCGATTTTTTTTGTTTGTTTATTGCTGTAATGACAAATGTGTGGATGGATTATAACTAACCTCAAATTACTTAAAAAAATAACTTATCTTCAAATGTACATAAAAAGTAAATTTCACTTATTTCTTATCTAGGTCAGAGGCTCTCAAACCTGTTTTCATTTGAGACATAAATCTACTTTATAATTTTTTTGACAGAGATGAAAAGTATAGAAAAAAAATAATAAACAGATCTTAAAGAATTTTTCTCACTATTAAAATCATGTAACAGTTTACATGTCAAAACACCCTGATTGGAAAACTCTGATCTTGGTGAGCAATTCAAGATATGTTAATTTTATTTGTAAAACTGACACATATGAGGAATGGTCAAAAAAAGATTTAGACTAATTCTGCTATATAAAATGTAGAATGATTATTAATGAAAATTATATACATTGAAATTTATCAGCTATTCACCCCTAACATACATTTATTTTGTCCTTGCAGATTTGCAATAATTTCTGAAAAACCAGCATCAAACTTCAACAAGGATAACATATGAGTATGGAAAATAATGAACAAACAGCAAGCCAAAGTGAAATTCTGTGTTATACTGAACACGGCACCATCAACCAATTTCAATCTATATTAGAACTTTTGCAAACAATTATGAGAAATCTGCTGCACCCATGTACACTGTATATTTATATGGAATAAGCGATTCAAAGATAAAAGAACCTCACAGAGCATAACTCTATCCAACGATGTCCATCAATGGTGATGTGACTACTGATATAGCATTTACTATTGTCCACCCAACGTGAACAAATACGTATGCATTTGTTCACATTGGGTTCATTTGTTTCCTTGACTCCTTATTCTTGCTTACTCCAACAAGTATGTGTTTCCCTCAAAGACACACCATTGTGAGAAAAATGATCTTTTAAGCAAAATAATCACTGAAGTTCTAGCTCCACCAAGTTGCTGAATTTGCACTTTATACGTAGTCTTATAGTTACAGTTATGCTGGTTATTTTTATTTTTAATTTAGATAAAGAGTTTTTGTAGATTACTACTTAATATACGTAAAACCGTTATTTCGTTCGAATCTTGCAGCCACTGTTTTTGTATGGAGTAGTAGGGAGTTCAAATTTTTAAATGTTTAAATGCTATATAATTATATGTTCATAATACGCATCACTGCATTTAGGATTCTATTAGATAGCATAGTATTGACAATTAATTAATTAAATTTATTGATCTAATTAAAAATATCATGCCCCAGAATAGAGCAGCAAAGCAACGGGCACAAAGTGGCAGGAGTGCTGTGACTCAGGGGAGTACTGAGGGGGGCGATTCTCCAACGCATCACAGCCTAAAAAAATGTGCAACTTGTGAAATATTTGCCGAACTCTCTGGAACAGAACATGATCTAGCCAAGGAGGATGTCTTTGTGTGTGTGCCAGGTGCAGAGAGTGTCTAGAAATTAGGCATGAACTCAGCGTTCTACTGGGCATCTATGAGAACTTGAGGTGTAGGGTAGATGCCTTTGAAGAAATTAATATGAGGGGCCCGCCAAGCTCTCAGCTGCCCAACTCAATGCCAGAGCTCACTCCTGGGCATCAGGCAATACAGTGGCAATCTCCAAGGCAGAATGCGCTGGTCCCAAAGGAACTAGTTATTGTTGGTGACTCTATTGTCAGGGAGACGGGGAATATATTGTGTAAAAAGGATAGATGGAACAGGACCAGGGTATGTCTGCCGGGGCAAAAGTTGATGCCGTTGTAAAGCATATATCATCTACTAAGGGCACAAAAGGTGATACTGTTGTACACATTGGCACCAATGACATTAAGAGTAGCAGATTTTCAGATTTACTTAACAAGTATAGGTCAATGTTGCAAAAAAAGTCGTGAGTTAAGGTTAAATTTGAAAGTGTCTGCATTTCTGCCCAGACACGATAGGAGGGAGTACATGATGAGAGCCTTGTCAATCAATTCGGCCCTGGAGGGAATGTGCAAGGCTCAAGGGGAAGAATTTTTTTCAGTGTGGTCTGTGCTTGTTACCGGGAGAGACTGCTTCTACAGGGATGGGATACACTTAAAGAGAAAGGGTGCAAGAATATTTGCTGATGCTATCGAGGCAATGTTAGGTGGGTTGGAAAACTGCCAGCTTAGGGGGGATTCACAGACTAAAAGGTTAAAAGTAGTTTCAGGGACTGATGGCAGTAATCGTGAAGCAGGTGGGTATATGGGATGTGTCAGGGTAACTAGGAATAGGAATAGATGCATGTATACCAATGCTAGAAGTATAGTAAATAAATTTGATAAATTTGAAGTGTTGGTCAAGACATCAAAGGTGGATGTTGGGATATCACAGACATGGTGTCACACTGATATTAGGAATTTGGGGAGTACAATGTGTACAGAAAGGATAGACAGGATAGGAAGGGGAGTTAATTAAGTTGTCATGCTGTTAATTAAGAAAAAAATAAAATCAAAAGAGGTGCATCCAGTTGATATAGATGAATAGTGCACCGTTGAGTCAGTTTGGTGTAACATAAGCACTGCGAAAGCAAAAATAAGTGTAGGAGTGTGTTATAGGCCTAATGACTCAAATGAGTACAATGAACAATTGTACAGAGAAATAGAGTGGGCTAGTAAATCAGAATGTCTTATAATGGGGGATTTTAACCTCCCAGATATTGACTGGAACTTGCGGTTGGTCACTCACACACTAGTAAGACTTTTGTGGATTTACTGGATGATTTTTTTCTGCAGCAGCATGTTCGAGAGGCAACAAGAGAGGGTAATACTCTTGATCTGGTTATCAGCAGTGATCATTCGTGTGTTAAGAATTTGCAGATAAAGGAACTACTAGATAGCAGTGATCACAGTGTACTGATGTGGAATTTACTTAAAGATATAATTACCATCAGGGGTAAAGGAAAGGGTTTTTGCTTCCATAAAGGTGAGTACAGTGGTCTCAGACAGTTTTTAAATTCTGTACAGTGGAATCAACTGACGATGTTACCAACAGTAAATTCTAAGTGGGAAGCATTCAAGGAATTAATCGTGGAAGCTACTAAAAGTTTCATACCTATTAAGAAATATTGTTCAAGGTTTAGGTCTAAATGGTTATCAAATGAACTAATGAGACTCGTGACAGAGAAGAAAAATGCATGGGATGCACATAAATTATCAAGTGACTCAGAAGCCTATGGCAGATATAAGCTAGTCTGTAATCAAGTCACAAAGGAGGTTAGGCAGGTGAAGGCAGATTATGAGAAATCTTTGGCAAATGATGCTAAGAAAATCAGTAAGGATTTCTTTACTCTAAAAGGAAGGGATAAACTCTAAAAGGAAGGGGATGAATCTGATTGGTCCACTTGATATCGATGGTTTGACTGTTGATGATCTTGCTCTGATAGCAAACAAACTGAATGAGTATTTTGCATCTACATTCACACATGAGGAGTTATTAAGGTTTGAAAATGGCAGAAGGTTATCAAATTGTAGCATGGTGCTTAATAGTTTTGTAATAACTGAGAGCAAAGTGGAGGAGAAATTGTTGAAGTTAAACATAAGGAAGGCACCTGGGGTGGATAGGATCTATCCAGTTATATTAAAGCAACTAAGCAAACCCTTAGCCATAATTATGAGAGCATCCTTGGACTTAAGGGAGGTCCCCACGGAATGGAGATGTGCAAATGTATCCCCAATTCACAAAGGGGGATTGAAGGGTGACACGAGTAATTAGAGACCAGTTAGTTTAACTTCTGTTCCGGGTAAAATAATGGAGTCACTGGTTAAAGATGCATTGCAGGATCATCTTGACAAGACTGCAGCAATAAATCAGACACAGCATCGGTTTGTTAAGGGAAAGTCTTGTCTGACAAATTTGATAGGATATTATGATGTGGTTACAAAGGAACTGGATGCAAAAAATAGTTTTGATATCATATATTTGGATTTCAGGAAAGCTTTTGACACTGTTGCGCATGGAACACTATTGTACAAATTGGAGCAGAATGGTATTAAGGGTAAGTTGCTACAATGGATTAAAGGATGGTTGAGTGGGAGAAGACAGAGGGTGGTAATCAATGGGTACTGTTCTTTGTGGACTAATGTTATTAGTGGAGTCCCACAGGGTTCGGTGTTGGGTCCACTGTTCTTTTTTATATTTATCAATGATATTGCTGAAGGTATATCAGGCTTAGTGTCGAAGTTTGCAGATGATACAAAGGTTGGCAGGGTTGTTAATGACAGTAATGGCAGTGTGCTACTTCTAGATCTTGTTGCAGTAGCACACTGACAGTAATGGCAGTGTGCTACTGCAACAAGATCTAGAAAATTTGGGCAGATGGGCTAAGAAGTGGCAACTGAAGTTTAACCTTGACAAATGCAAAGTACTGCATACTGGTAGAAGTAATCCCAGAGAAACGTACCAACTGTGTGTTGGTATGTTTCTCTGGGGTTTTCTACCACTTAAGGTGGTAGTAAATGAAAAAGACCTGGGAGTAATTGTGCAGTCAGATATGAAGTTTTCTGAGCAATGCAGACAGGCTGCCAGGGCAGGTCATGGGGTTTTATCAATGATATATAGGAATTTTGCTAGCAGGGAAAAGGATGTGATTGTCCCTCTGTATTATGCAATGGTCAGGCCACGCCTTGAGTACTGCGTACAGGCCCGAAGGCCTCATTTTAGGAAGGATGTAGATTTGCTTGAGCGTGTACGGAGAAGGGCAACAAGATTGGCAAGGGGAATGAAGGGATCCTCCTACCAAGAAAGGCTTAAGTTCTGCAAATTGCAGTGGCTGGAGACTAGGCCCCTGCGTGGTTATCTGATTGAGGTATATAAGGCCTTGAATGGGTTGAGCACGCTGAATTCTGTGGGATGCTTCCATTTGTTCAGATTACGAACCTAAGGGGGATAAATTCAAATTAAGAAAAGACAGATGTAGAATAGATGTGCGGAAATTTGCCTTTAGCCAGCGGGCGGTTAATTTCTGGAACAAACTTCCATTAGTCGTTGTGGAAGTTGATAGGTTAAATAAATTTAAGGAGGAACTGGACTGGCATTTGGAGGGAATGGTGTGATTTTTTTTTTTTTTTTTTTTGGCTGATGCTGCTTATACACTTGCTTTCTTGCATCACATGCCACTACTACTCCTACTACCTTTTTAAATATGAAAGGCATTATTTACACTTAATGCTATGGAAAGACATTGTATTGTATCTGGATAATATTATAGTGAAGATACTGTACATACTGAATCAGAAAATACCTGATTTAAAAGTGTGTGTGTATGGCTACTGCATCACAACAAAGAAAGAATGGAGACAGCCTCAATTCTTGAGAAAGCACTACACAAGTTAAGCCTCAGTTTCCATCATCCTTATAGTCCAAATATGCTACTTGTGAGTATTTCTATTTCCTAAGCCCAAGGGGGGGAGCCAAAAAATTGGCATTTTCCCATTGGACACTGAGCTAACAAACTTCAATTAAGAGAATCTTAAATCATCTCTCAACTTCTCTGAAGAATTTAGAAAGTGGGTGGAGAGATAGAACAAGCATATTGAACTATATGGGGTTATATTAAAAAGGAATAACCATCAAAAGCTCACTAAAGCAAAGCGATCACACCTCATAAGTTTCTTTTAGCTAAATTGAAATTGAAGGCAGGAGTTCATAATTCTTTAACCACATAACCATTCTCTTCATTGCCAACTTATAAAAACAAATCAAAACATATCTTTAAAACAACACATATATTTTTCATCAAAATGTTCACTGCATTTGTGATACCAACTAAAAAAATCCTACAAATGTATCACTGTAACTTTACCTCTTGAGTTATTTGTCCATAATCATTAGACATGGAGTCATAATCTGTACAGTGTGTATCATATGAAGAATGAAGAAGGTGTTTTTCAATCTATAAGATAAGAGGATTCCTGTGTTAGTCAATAATGGCATCAGCATAAATATCTTTGACTTAAATAAATGTTAAAATATGCTTATTAAACAGGATTATTTGTATATAAATAACACTGAAAATTAAAGAAACATGATTTTATAATATCATTAATAATAATATTTTTATGAAATGAATACGTCCTTTTTGTATTGCTACGGTAATAAATTGAAGTTTGCATTAGAAAACAAAAGTTTATTCTAAGATACCACTGAAAAAATATACCAATGTATAAAAAAATCATCTCTATTACAATACAGGGGTAAGAAAAAATTCACTATATAGTTGCATATTTTTATAATTTAATGCAGTTAAGTAGGAAGTATTCAAAATTAAAGTTATCCATAAACACTCACAGGTACTCTTACTTTTTTTTTTTTTTTTGCAATTGTTTCAATACTGTCTCTTCTTGTTTATACTTTTCTATTCTTAAAGACTGAGATACCTAGATTATGCCATAATTCATGAATAAAGATGACTGAATATCTATGATGAATCATTATTGGAAAACAGAAAATGCAGCAACAATTTATGAGCAGAGTGACAGCAGTACAAGACCACTCTGAAAATGTACTGACAATAAAAGTTGTGAGACAAAATAGAACCTACTGGATCTGTAGTGTATGTACACTACATTTTAAAAGTAATAGTGAATAATAGAATAAAACATTAGTTGTGAATAATTTTTTACATGGGCTAAAAGTATGGTATCAAGATCCCATACTTCCAGAGAATTAAGTATTAGCTAAAAATGTGCAGAGACCAGTACAATACTTAAGCACAGGCTCACATACCTTGACTTTCAGGGGTTGCCAGCTTTGGTAAGTGAATAAAAAATTATAACTGATGAATTACAATGAAAAATATACATTTTCATTTTAAATGCCTAGACAATGTCATCATCTATGTAAAATTGAAACATACGATTGTTTTGCTTCAGTTTTTATTATTTTTCAGAATATATGGGAGGCATACAAAATTACTGGCCATTGGTCTCTAAAACTAAAGATGGCACTCTGAGAATGCCAAAATACATGGCCTAACTGAAAGGGACCTAGATCACTGGCTACAGCCCTGTAAAATGATGTTCAACCAAGAAACCCTCAATTTCAATTTGGAGTCTGATAAGGCCACATTCCATTGAGTTGTTAATTACTGGAATTAGTTGCCTTCATGGGTGGTTGAGGCCAATAGCTTGGGGAAATTCAAAGGTCAGCCGGATAGGTCCCCATGTGAGGACAGAATACATAGTTTACCTTATTTTTTTATTATTATTATCTTGCCTATCTATTTACTTTTGTTCCTTTAATGCAGATATTATTGCTGCTGTTAAAAAAATCTCAAGCAGTATGTGACTTTCTAATTTACATCAGAGATCTTTTGTGTATTAAATTCATGTATGTTTGTCAGCAAGCAATATAACCAAATTGTCATCTTAGCAATTTGTGCTTGCTAAAAGTATAAGATTCCTAGCTGTTATGAAGTATAGTGCTGTAATTTTATTCCACACAGATGTGGATATGTAAATTACTAAAACATACTACATTTCTTTACTATCAGAGGTTTCTTCATTTAGTGAAATTCTTCAAATAGCCTTACAAGAAATTGGCAACTATATATTGGCCATCAGCAACATCTCTTAAGTATAAAATCAAACAGGCAAAGGTTATGAAAGAGACTACAAAACTATCAGCATCTTTCCCAATACATGTATGGTAATGGAGAACATGTGCACCAGGCCAATCTCTACTAATAGGGTTTCGCTCTATGTACTTGGTACTCATAGAACATGTACAATCAGTCAGCAGCATTCTGATAGCCACGATGGCAAAATGCAAATAGAGGCAAACAAAGAACACAAGTGCTTATTCAACAGTGTAATGTTCTAGAAAATAATGAAAAGCAAGCAATTGATCACAAGTTGGAAAGCAGTCCTGTAATGAGTACAAATATTAAAATTTCAGCAACAACAAAATTGTTAACTTGTACAAAATCCAAATATATTCCACTAATCAGCCATTTTGAAAATTTGTCTATCTTAACTTAACATTTTATTTTAAATATTTCTTTTAAAACAACATTTAGTTTTATCCATAGAACCAGCTTCCAAGTGGGTATATTCATAAGACCATTTGAAGACATACTAAATGCAGAAACCTTCATCAGAAAATAAATGTGGTTCCTTTCAGTAATTTGAAGATTCACAGATCTATAGCTAGTATGAATCAGAGCTGTACTACTCAATATGTTCTACGTTGATAATAATATTAGTAAAATAATAAGAGGAGTTTACCTCAATATAGTGCATAGAACACTTCCATATGATACCCTCCAGAAATTAAAACGGAAAAAACGAAAAAATGTACATTTTTTCGTTTACATTACATTCGTTTACCTGTACATTAGAGAAAAATATAAATAATTAAATAAACAATTTAACACAATTCAAATTAATTTAAAACAATTAAAAATCAAATTAACGCAATTAAAAGAATCTAATGAAAATATTCAAAACGATATTCTAATGTACCGGTAAGTTGTCGATTTTTTCGTTTTTTCCGTTTTAATTTCTGGAGGGTATCATACGGAAGTGTTCTACGCACTATATTGAGGTAAACTCCTCTTATTATTTTACTAACAGATCTATAGCATAAAATTATAGCATCATACTTCATAATAGCTGGGCATCTTAGGGTTTTAGTAAGCATAAATTGTCATGGTGACAATTTGGCAAACATATCGTAAAGGCGACTATGATGGTCTGAGACAGTATTTAAATTCTATACAGTGGGACCAACTGATGATGTTACCAACAGCAAACTCAAAATGGGAAGCATTCAAGGAACTAATCTTGGAGGCTACCAGGCTTTACATACCAACTAAGAAATATTGTTCAAGGTTTAGGCCTAAATGGTTGTCAGATGAACTAATGAGACATGTGGCAGAGAAGAAAAATGCATGGGATACATATAAATTAATGGGTGACATGGAAGCCTATGATAGATATAAGTTGATCTGTAACCAAGTCACAAAGGAGATTAGGCAGGCAAAGGCAGACTACGAAAAATCCTTGGCAAAGGATGCAAAGAAAAACAGAAAAGAGTTCTTTACATACTTGAACTCGAGAAGGAAAGGGATGAATCAGATTGGTCCACTGGATATTGATGGTTCAACAGTTGAGGATCCTGCTCAGGTGGCTAACAATCTAAACGAGTATTTTGCATCTACATTCACGCATGAGGAGTTATTCAGGAAGGAGAATGATGTAGGTAAAGTAAACATTGGCAGTGAGCTGGATGATTTTGTAATAACTGAGAGGAAAGTGGAGGAGAGATTGTTGAGGATAAACATAAAAAAGGCACCTGGGGTGGATGGGATCTATCCAGTTATATTAAAGGAGGCAGCAAAGAAAGTATGCAAACCCCTAGCCATAATTATGAGAGCTTCTTTGGACTCAGGGGAGGTACCCATAGACTGGAGATGTGCAAATGTAACCCCAATTCACAAAGGAGGATCAAAGGCTGACACAAGTAATTATAGACCTGTTAGTTTAACTTCTGTTCCAGGTAAATTAATGGAGGCACTGGTTAAAGAAGCACTGCAGGATCATCTAGACAAGAATTCAGTTATAGCTCAGACGCAGCATGGTTTTGTTAAGGGCAGGTCTTGCCTGACCAATTTGATTGGATACTATGATGTAGTCACAAAAGAACTGGATGCAGGGAATAACTTTGATATTATATATTTGGATCTTAGAAAGGCTTTTGATACTGTTGCACATGGAAGACTGCTGCACAAATTGGAGCAGTGTGGCATTGGAGGCAAATTGCTGCTATGGATAAGGGGATGGTTGAGTGGCAGAAGACAGAGAGTGGTAATCAATGGACACTGCTCAACGTGGACTAATGTTATTAGTGGAGTTCCTCAAGGTTCAGTGTTGGGTCCGTTGTTGTTTTCGGTGTTTATGAATGATATTGATGATGGGATATCAAGTTTAATGTCCAAGTTTGCAGATGATACAAAGGTTGGCAGGGTCGTCAAGGACACTACTGACGCTATGCTGCTGCAACAGGATCTGGAAAGGTTGAACAGATGGGCTGAGAGGTGGCAAATGAAGTTTAACATTGACAAATGTAAAGTACTGCATATGGGAAACAGTAACCCCAGAGCAACGTATCAACTCTGCGGTACCACACTGACAGTGGTGGAGAATGAAAAGGACCTGGGGGTAATTGTGCAGGGAGATATGAAGTTCTCTGAGCAGTGCAGACGAGCTGCAAGAGTAGCTCATGGTGTCTTGTCAATGATATACAGGAATTTTTCTAGCAGGGATAAGGAGGTGATTATTCCCTTGTATAAGGCAATGGTTAGGCCACATCTTGAGTACTGTATACAGGTCTGGAGGCCTCATTTCAAGAAGGATGTAGAGCTGCTGGAACGGGTACAGAGAAGGGCAACAAGATTAGTAAATGGAACAAAGGGTTGCTCTTACGAAGAAAGGCTTAAGTTTTGCAAATTACAGAGTCTGGAGACTAGGCACCGGCGAGGTGATCTGATAGAGGTGTATAAGGCCTTGAATGGTTTGAGCATGCTCAATGCCAATGGGATTCTTCATCTTTCTCAGAATAATCACCTCAGAGGGCATAAATTCAAATTGAGGAAGGACGGATGTCGGATAGATGTGCGGAAATTTGCCTTTGGCCAGCGGGTGGTTGGTTGGTGGAACCGACTTCCATCACTTGTTGTTGAAGTTGATAGCCTAAACAAATTTAAAGCTCAACTGGACAGGTATTTCGAACGAACGGAGGGGTGAAATGGGAGAGGGTTTTTTTTTTTTTTTTTTTGGGCTGATGCTGAATAAGCTTGCTTTCTTGCATCGTATGCCTCTACTAATGCTAATGCTAATGCTAATATGTGACTTTCACACACAGCAGAGCACTAATGGAAATTAATCACTCTACTACTTGGAAATTTTTAACAATGGCCTGAGGAGACATCCCACACAGAGGAACAAAGTTAAAAACTAAATATCCTTATATGCCATTGGTTAAAATTTTGCAGAATTACACCTGACTTTTGCATGTAAAAAAGCTCTGATCGAAATTAGAAAGTCACATACCACTTAGGATTCTTTTAAGAGCATAACATCCCACATAAAGGAAAAATGTTAAAACTCGTGTATGAAATAAATGTAGTATTAAACATTATTATATCTAATTTAAGAAAAACTTATACAATGTATAAAAAATGATGCTGTATGGCATTAAAGGCTATATATCTTTTTTATGTTGTTAGATAGCAAAGCTGACAGTGTTCAGTGGCCAATATAACTAGCTATAAAACAGGACTGTCTGAATGGCCATTTAAAGAAACAAAGAAAAATGCTGATGGCAAACCAAACAAAGTTTGTTTCAGTAATTTACAAAGTTCATAGATTGGGTGCATAAAATTAGCACTGCATATCATAACACGCACTTCTTTTTTTTTTTAGGAGCATTAGCAACTAAGGCCATATTGCTCAGGGGATATGCGGTATTCATTCCCTGACCTTTCCACGTCCTCCGTTTTTCCGGTCTAATCAAGAAGCACGTGCTATGCACTGCTGCTCCTGCCCACCTGGCTATGGAAGCGCCATATCATAACAGTGAATAAGATTAGGCAACCCAGTGATTGACGTGGGTGCAACAGCTGATAAAATGATTGGCACATGGGCATAACTGACTATTGTTCAATTGGAGTAACGATTCATATCAATCAGCACTTAATGGGGAAGTAGTTTCCCAATGAGTTCCTATAGTTTGCCAACAGTTTTTGTGGTCTGTGTCTTTACCTTTGCTATATGTTTTCCTACAAGATTAACTAATGAGACACAAATCTATCTTTATCTAAATTTATTAAAATATAATGATTTATTAAAATTTATTACATTTTTAAATTTAAAATTTATTAAAATATAGATTTATCTTTATCACAAATAAGTATTTCATCTTATATTTCAACAACATATTCACTAAATTTTTGTAACTATTTCTTGAACACTTTTAACATGTAATGAAGGTGCTGCATAAAATTCATAATAATGGCAGAAATTTACCAACTAAAATTCTAATTAGACAGAAGCTGTTTTGTATTTAATATATTTACATATTTCCTAGGCTAGAAGCTTTTACATTTTTTCTTTTAATTACTATTTGACATCTATCACAATGAATATAACCATCTATCACAATGAACATAGACATCTATCACAATGAATATAACCATTATTTTATCAAGTTCCAATTATCTGATTTTCCACCTTTGAATAAATAACAGCACTATGTAAACACATCATATTGTAAGTAAACATCAATGCTATGCCACTTCTGAAAATGGCAGGTTTTATTTGTGGGGCAATACTGAGGCAACTCATAGTGAAAGTGTGTTGCACATGAAAGATTAATGTCATTATAAAAAACTTTTAAACTTATATGATTTCAAATGCAAACCTGGAATTTGTAAGTCAGCAAAGGTAAAGAAAGCCAACATGAAAACCACACAAACTATGGGAAACTTACTGGACAAACTGGTTTGCCGCTACTGCAGTTTTTCCCTACATTCAGGTAAACAGATGGTGCATGTTATCGGTATTGGCAGTAGAAGTCTATGTGCGAAAATTTGCCTTTAGCCAGCAGGTGGTTGATTGGTGGAACAGACTTCCATCTTTTGTTGTGGAAGTTGATAGCCTAAATAAATTTAAGGCTGAGCTGGACAGGAATTTGGAAAGAATGGAGGGGTGAAATGGGAGGGTTTTTTTTTTTTTTTTTGACTGATGCCGCATAAGCTGCTTTCTTGCATCAAATGCCTCTACTAATGCTAATGCTAAGTTGAGAACAATATATTGATTGACAGGTAGGAGTGACAGATGATAACATCATAGTGTTAAGTGATTCAGTGACGTTATGATACGTGTGTATATATATATATATATATATAAGAATCTTTCTTTTCCTATTATTTCCTAACTTAACCTTTAAAGTTAGGTTATGAAATGTAAGGAAAAAATAAGGAAACCTTTCCTATTATTTCATAACCTAACATTTAAGGTTAGGAAACCTAACCTTAAAAATGTACAAAAAAATCAGTAATATGGTTTTTTTAATAACGAAACACTCATGAACTCCAATAATCTGTTTTTAATAATGAGAAAAAACTAATCATTATATCGTCGGTCATGCCTATGTGTCAATCAATATATCATTCTCGACTTCTACTACCATTACCAAAAACACACTGTCTTTTTTATCGAGAATGCAGGAAGAAACTGTGATAGTGGCAAACCAGTTTGTCCGGTAAGTTTCCCGAAGTGTGCCATGGTTATCGTGTTGGCTTTCTTTACCTTAGCCTGTAAGTCTACTTTGATTTTGCAAGATTAAAATAGTGAAAGGGCATATATTCTGCTATTATTAACAGAGTGGGAAAAAAAAACTAAGAAACAATTCCAATGGAAATTGGTTCCACTAAACTTTAAAAGTGTGCTACTCACCACAATAGAATGCAGGACATAGTTGTTACCAGGATGTGCTGCAAAGCCACTAACAAAGGGGTTTATCGCTGTTCTTGAATCATGAATTGAAATATACAGATAGACCGGTGATTCAGGATTAGAGTATTCCTCTGGTTCAAAATTTATATCCAATGAAAATCCTTGAATATAAAATAGTAAACTTAATTCATCTACCGAGATGTGGAATATTAATATTTTATAACTATCAATTACCAATAGTGTGAATTTAAAATAATATGTACAAAATTATAAAATAGCAAATGTTATTTTGAACTTTTCAAAATTACAAAAAAAGCAGGACTTTCTCGTCCTCTCATATTTCAAATTCTGCTAGCCAAAAAATAAATAAATAAATATATAAAAACACAAGAGGAGATGAGAAAATTCTACTATTTTTCACAATAATGTACAAACTTATCATGTCATAAGAATTTGTCATTCTATCGTTTGTTTCTCAAGCATCACAGAGCCTTAAATTTACTATATCAATATACTTTAAAAATTGTTTAATAAAGTTCTGTGTAATTCTCAATATAAGTAATTACTGTAATTTAAAACAAAAGTTAAAGATTCACTCTTTCAAACTAAGATACTAATAACTGGATCACACAATATGAAGTGGAAACAAAACCGGCTGAATATTACTAGAGATTTTCAGAAAACAAATAGCTGGTTATATGAAATAAATACTAGTTCAAGTCGGTAACAGAAATAAAGTTTTCATTAATTTCTACTGAGTCTTCAAAAAAGATTCATGGATCAATCATAGGAATACCTTTCTGGTACTATATGAATAAGCTTATCTCAAAAGAACAACCCATCTGTAGTTTAATTTAACTGAATATACAATGCAGAAAACAGTTATTTAAAATTTGTTTCATATGTTTTACATCACATTTTTGTCATCTTGAAGTATTTTGCATACAGTGAGACACTGGTAAAGCAAGAAAGGTTTCAGCGTAATTTTCGTGGATACTAGTGCTCCTCTTAAAGGAATTAGATTAAAGAACTTTTCTATGTTTAGTCCCTTTCCTAACATAAGAAAGTTTACCTTTATCACTAAACACAGATGCTGAAGAAATACTAATCGCCTGTAAATGAGAAAGCACCCTATAATTTGAATCAGAATGCTGTCAAGGTAAACAAATAAAAACTTCACAACTGTATAGACAAAAGATGATTCAAAGATAACAAGTCAAATTAGAGGGCTATGTAATTATGCAAAATAGAAATATCTGGCAATAGCTGAATGGGAGGCACAAACGTTCCTTCTTCTTTTAGCTGCTAATATCTATATCTACTGTGAACAGTTAAATCATTTAATACAAAATTTGGCTATTACTGGACAGAAAATATGACAATATGAAATTAAGTCAAAATAATATAATACGTCAAAACTAATTTGATAATTTCCATCCATTATTTTAAATAAGTTACTTCTTTTTTTCACTTACCAGAAGCAGTAGAAATAAACTGGGTTATATTTTTCCATATAACATTCACCATGAAGCAGTTATACCGAATTCCAGAATCAATAACCGGAAACAGTTTAACACGAAACCTAACAATAAAAATGTATTTATTCAATTCTGTTTATTATTAAATTTAACAACAATATTAGCATACACGAATAAATTATAAATCCAGTTTTTTATGTAAAAATACAAATATATACTAACAGGCAGTAGCTTTCGAGACTGGCGTGTCTCTTCATCAACTGAAATTCAAATACAAAATACAACGGATAAGTGCAATGAGCTGAGTGAGGCACCTTAATCATGTGCCATTGCAATGGCATATGATTAACATCTCTTCATCAACTGAAATTCAAATACAAAATACAACGGATAAGTGCAATGAGCTGAGTGAGGCACCTTAATCATGTGCCATTGCAATGGCATATGATTAACATGCCTCACTCAGCTCATTGCACTTATCCGTTGTATTTTGTATTTGAATTTCAGTTGATGAAGAGACACGCCAGTCTCGAAAGCTACCGCCTGTTAGTATATATTTGTATTTTTACATAAAAAACTGGATTTATAATTTATACGTGTATGTTATTTCAACCATGGACTCCAGTACACCAGGCCCATTCGTTACTACAACAATATTAGTATAATGAGGAATAATGAAGGTAATGTATTTAATGGCACCAAGTCCCAGAAACTCACTGTTTTCTGTCATCAGGAAGATGGGAAACAGTGAGTTCCCAAGACATAGTCATAGATTGTTTAAGTGTTTGGCATTGAGGTTAGTAAATCCTTTAAATCGTATCATTTTAATAATAAATTAGTTAATCTATATGATATAATGATATAGTATTTATCAGTTCATTAACATAATACTGCATTTTGTTTCACCACTCTTAACTCTTTCAACAACACTGGTCACACGTAAAATGTTACAAAAATGAAAATACCCAATCTTGACTAATTTTATGCTTCTGAACACGAAACTTACATTAAAATTTGTCGATTGGCTCTTGTTTCCGAATTACAGTTGGAGTCTCATATTAGTGAGTTATTCTACATTATCAACTATGGTTCTCAGCAAAACGCATGGCAACACTGCAGTTTCAGTACCACCATGCTCTTATCATGTTCAGCAACTGTCACCTTGCTCTGCATCACTTGATAAGTTGTTGCCTCAAATGCATCTTCAACTCTGTTGCAGTAATCCTCGAATACAGCTAGGTACTGGGTGATTTGTTCTCAGTTAATGGTTGTTCTCTGTGAGATTCCTACTTTTTGCACAGTATCTGTGTCATGTAAGATTAATATGCCACGTAATTGTGTGATAGTCTGTTATGTATGTGGAGAAGTCATATTAGCTTCAAGAAAGTGTCCCTTAACTCGAGCCATAAAAAAGGTCTACTTTATTATTATTATTAGCTATATGTTGCAAGGAAGCCTGAGGCTTATGCTGCACCAGCCAAAAAAAATTTCTCGAGTTACCCTTGAGAGAGAGAGAGAGACAAAAGTAGAAGGAAATCACCAAGAAAAAGAAGAATGATGATATCCAACTCAGGACCCTGGGTGTTCCAAGCCCATACTCACCAGATGTGAGCCCCTCTTGTACTTTGAGTGTAAAGTAGGTGACCAGGACAAGAACTGGGCTCCACCTGTATGCTGCACTACCTGTTCATCAAAACTCAACACATGGGTGAATCAAAATGGACATTTTATGCCTTTTGCAGTGCCCATGATATGGTGGGAGGGAGCCAACAAATCACGTCACTGACTGTTACTTCTGTATAGTGCCTCCTATTAGAAAAGGATGACGATGAAGAAAAAATGGACAGTGAAGTACCCAAATATACCATCTGCAATTTGTCCCATGCCTCACAGTGAAGTACTACCTATTCCTGAACCACCCGACCATTTTTCTGTGCACTTTGATGAAGATGAAGACAATGATGAACATCAACTTGATATACACGAAGCTGTACAGCAGCCGTCTAAGTCAAGGGATTCACCATTTTGTCCAAACTTTTATCCTTCTGAACCACATAAGATCACAGAAAGTGAGCTTAATGACTTCATCAGGGATTTCAAACTGCTGAAGAATAACACAGAGCTTTTGGCCTTGAAGCTACAACAGTGAAATCTTCTAGATCATTCTGTGAAGGTGACAACATTTCATACTCAAAATAAAGACTATGATAAATTCTATCAAACAGAAGGAGAACTCACTGTTTGTAAGGATGTTGATGGGCTAATGGCAACAATGAACATGAGGCACGTTCCCAAAGAATGGTGACTATTTATAAATGCTTCTAAGGTTAGCCTTAAGGCTGTGTTATTACATAATTGATATATGCTGTCCACAAAAAAGAAACATATGCAAACATGGAGAACATCCTCTTAGGTGTACACTATCAGAAGTATGAGTGGCAGATATGTGGTGATTTAAAAGTAATTGCCATTTTATTAGGACTACAAAAGGGTTACACTGAGCATGCTTTCTTTGTGAGTGGGATACTTGTGCCAAGGATATGCACTATGAGAAGAGGAGTTGGCTTCAATGAAAATTAATAACACCTGGAATGAAGAACGTAGCATTTGAACCTCTGGTAGATCCAAATAAAGTTTTGCTTCCACCATTCCACATCAAACTGGGGCTCATGAAAAATTTCATGAAGGCTTTGGAAGTGACCGGTCCTGCATTCATTTACATGCAAGAGAAATTCGTAAGACTTAGTACAGAGAAGATTAAGGCAAGCATTTTCATTGGTTAACAAATAAGACAACTTTTCAATCATGAACAGTTTGAATGTGTCCTTAGTGATAGTGAGAAATCAGCTTGGAAAACCTTTCGAAATGTTTCAACTGGTTTTCTAGGAAATGTTAAAGCTGGCAGCTTCTGGAAGATCTCATTACTTCTTATGAAAAACTGGAGTGCAATATGTCATTGAAGATGCATTTCTTGCACTCACACCTGGATTTCTTCCCACCAAACTGTGGTGCTGTCAGCAACGAACATGGTGAGCTTCCATCAAGACATCGCAGCAATGGAACAAAGATACAAAAGCAAATGGAGTGCCGCCATGTTAGCTGATTGTTGCTGGATGGTGAAAAGGGATGCTCCCAAAGTTGAATACAGGTGAAAGGTCCCATGTTTGATACAGGTATGTTCGCAGTTACATCTTACCCATATAAATAAAAAATATCTTGTATAAATATAAAAAACTACTTTTTTTGAAAACAAGAGCTAATCTGCTATTTTAAGCACTATTTCCATGTTTAGTACCCCAAAATCTATAAAGTAAAACTTACTTTCATGCCAGTAACAAGATATGACCCAAAATTTGTTGTTCGGTGTAATCTTTAACTTTTTTCAACTGTATAATTTTTTTATTTTGGTGGCCATTACTTCAATCCTACTGGTTTACTAATTTTGAAATGTATTTATTTCTGATGACCTAGCATTTACCTTGTTTTGAGAAAACAAAATCAAAACCAAACTGTCTGGCCTATCATAGTGCTTACGTGAAGTCATGCTATTCCTCCATAAATCACTTGTCAGTTCATGTATATTTTTGTATAGTTTAGCTTTTAGCAGTTTCTGCTATCCTAAGTGTAAATTCTAATTTATTTAAATATGCAAATTCTTGTTTATCAGTCATACTTTGTAACTAATGTAATGCACTTGAAGAAAATGGTAGCCATATTCCCCTCCATAGATAGCTGTTTCTAATCAGCATTCCACTGATATACTCTTTTATTGCATCTCTATCTGAGGGGAGAAACTGGGTGTCTACAGTAATTAGTCTCTGATAAGCCTTGTTGTTTACAAAAATTACTCTGCAACTGAATATTAAATACAGCCACTCCCCGACTTACTTAAGGGTTGCGGTCCGCAGAACTCTACATAAGTTGAAATTTCACTAAATGCTTATGCAGCACTCGCAAATTTGATTGACGCAAAAAAGAAATGTTCTACGAACATGTCAATAGAATTATTTATTCAATTTTTTTATCTCATGTACAGGAAACATTACAAAATTTTCAAAATTATAAAATTACAAAAAGAAAGAGGAGACAGGCATAATGTCAGCAAGTTTTACCTTTTGAGCATTGTTGCCAGAATTAACTCTCCAGCTGCTAAGCACACCAATGCAGAAGTTGAGGGCTGTGGAGATTTAGAAGAAGTTTTTTCCAACACATCACAAAATTTCTCTGCAGCTGCAGAATTGGCACTGGTGACTTCACTGCATACTATAATGTTTTGGAAAGCAGCGAGATGTTTGAACCTGTTAAACCACCTGTTGCTTGCATGAACTTGGCCTGGGGTTTGCATACTTATTCTTAATATCTTCATAAATACTTCTTGCTTTTGGTTGAATGGCCATTGGACTCAGGGCACTTGCTTCTGAATCTGATTTTACATCCATATTATTAACAGCATTTTCCATCTTCGATGTAGCACATGAATGCTTTTTTGTGATCACTGTTGATCTTAAATGCATTGATCCTTTAACATATTCTTTTATACACGCACTGTCCTTTAAAATAGTATTCACTGTTGAAGCAGCAAGACCTAATTCCTTGCAGTAGATGACAAACTTTGTCCTCCTTCATAATTCTTAATTAATCATCTTCATTTTTAAATCAATTTTGTTTCGTTTCCTAGCACTGCCAGCACTTGCACTTTCCATTGGTCCCTTTCCCTTCACCATTGTAATAAGTAAATAGGAATGAGGAGAAGATTCTGAAAATTTATTTATGTTTTTTATATGACTGAAGATTTCGGTGAAGGGGAACTCATTTCACCATAATATCATAATATAAAAACCCACAGAATTCCAGTTATCGGTATTATCGCAAATGCAATAAGATCGAGTTTACTATCAGTTTATAATAGATTATGCTAAAAAAAAAAGCCCAATAAACCAGAAAGTGCAAATTGTTTTTATTGTTTTATGGTAGTGACCTCCAGAAATGTGTTTTAGAAAAATATCACAAAGACGTTCAAAACTGATTCTTATAACAGAACATAAGTATGATAACGATGAAAGTGTAGTGCAATTTTCATTATAAAAATTACCTTTTAGAGAGATAAATAGCTTAGTTATATAGCGAAAATTTCAACTTCCAAGGTCCTGGAATGAATTACCAAATAAAAAACAATTTGTTATTGGGTTCAACATTATGATATTTTCATGATATCTCCCTTTATTCCTACGGGATGTAAAATATGTTTCCAAGATTTTTTAAGTTTGCACCAGCTGGCAAAAAATTACGTAAAGTCGAATTTCCATAAGTCGAGTATTGCGTAAGCTGGGGAATGGCTGTATATCAAAGTGAATATACAGCAATTTTTAGCTAATTTCCCCTCTTGGAAATATGGTAGTAGGATGTACAGTAGATACGAGTATATACAGTATTTCCCTTTTCCACTATGAAATTGCTAGGTCTTTGAATGCACTATTGTACTTTTTTTTTTTTTTATAATTCATTTTAGAGGACATGATCATACCCATGGTATATCTGAAACCACAGTATGAAGAGGCTTGTTATATCAAGGTTGCGGCACCTCCGTAGCCAGGTGGGCACAGAGCAGCAGTGCATAGCACATGCTTCTTGATTAGACCGGCGTTCGAGCCCGTGACTACCAAATACGAAGGATGCGGAAAGGTCAGAGAATGACCACTGCATATCCCCGGAGCAATATGGCCTTAGTTGCTAATGCTCCTAAAAACCAAATAACAAACAAACAATATCAAGGTTGCATAGTAATTATTAATAATACTGATGTATTATTAATAAACTCAAGTAATTAATAATATTGATGTATTATTAATTACTTGATGCATTTAAAGTTTAATCTCAGTTTACTGATCATACAAAGGTGGGCACAATGGTTAATGACAGAGTAATCAGAGTATGGTGGGCGCCTCCATAGCCAGGTGGGCAGGAGCAGCAGTGTGTAGCACACGCTTCTTGATTATACCGGGGTTCGAGCCCATGACCACCAAATACAGAGGATGTGAAAATGTGACCACCGCATATCCCCGGAGCAATATGGCCTTAGTTGCTAATGCTCCTAAAAACCAAATAACAAACAAACAGAGTATGGTACTTCAAGAGGATCTAGTTAAACTAAGCAGACTCAGCAAAATGGTAAATGAGGTTTATCAGTCCCAATTGAAAAGTACTACATTTGGTAGCAGTAAGTCCAGAACAGCATACATTTGGATGGCAGCAAATTCAAGGTAGAGGAATGTGAAAAAGATCTAGGGGTAACTGTTCTGTCCAACATTTATAGAGCTCTGTCAAAGATACACAGAAGGAACTTTTCCAGCAGGGACAAAGACATAATCATCTCTTTGTATAACGTAATGGATAGACTACATCTGGAATACCACACACAAGTTTGGAAACCTCACTTTAGGAGGGATCGAGATCTGTTGGAAAGGGTGCAGAGAAGAGCAAAAAAATTAGCTGAAGGGCATAGAAGGATATTCTTACCAAGGAAGGCAGGGGTTTTGTACATTGCAGTCTCTAGAAACTTGACATCCACATGGTAACCTAACTAAAGTGTATACAGCTTCAAAAGGATTATAAACTAAATAACTTTAAACTAAATGCTGATGGCATTATAACTCTTTTTCAAATGACACACAAACAGCAACATTGAAAGATTACTCTGCTATTTATTTAAAATATGCAGTAGTGATATGACAGCCTGTTTCCAGATTTAATGAATAAGTTCTATTGTAAATCATCTTTTGCCCATCAAACCAAAAGAAGACAGTTCTCACTCTAATATAGCATCTGAATGGCACATTCCATACGTTATTTTGATCAAAATATTTGAAATGAAAGTATTAGTAATAAATATATTTTAAACTTTACACAGGTAAAATGCTTTCTTTTCAAGGATTTTCAGTCCTCAGTTTACTAAATAATACCTTGCTTTCATGTATTTATGTACTCAATAGCGTATTCTTACTTGCATTTCTCACTGCTGGGGAGTTGCATCCTGCAATCTTGTATAACTGAACTTCCTTGATGTCCAAGGTTTGTAAGGATATGCTTGGGGAATGATTGGACTTCGGTAAACAACTTTGTAATGTTTGGAAACTGTATTTAATACATATATAAATAAATAGATATTGATTAAAAACTGGTAAGAACAAGAATAAGACTAAAATAGAAATAAACAAAAATAAATAAAAAAATGTCAGTCATTTCCATATGGAAATGCCTTTCATAATAAGTGCTAATCCAATTTACTCTACTAAATGCAAGTTATCAGTTTATATTCACTCAATTTCTGGATAACACACAAAAAAAAAAAAAACAAACAAAAAAAAAAAACGAGGCCCTTCTCTCTTACTGTTCACTTGTGATAATATTAAAAAAAATTATTTTTTAAGATGGAGCGAGGCCCCTTGTAATGCGAGGCCCTAAGCTGTATCTTGTTTGGCTTATGTGTAAATTCGGCCCTGGCCGCAGATTGGAAATATTTAGACATATCGATATTGTAACAGCATGGAAGCTGCAGCCACCATTCCCACTTCACATTGAGTGTCTGACTCCTATACTTACCCAAGAGAGCATTGTTACAAGTTACTGCACATTTTAAAAATTATCTAACTTTTAAGGTCAACTTGTATGGCAGGTATAAAATCCTAAGCTCGAATTAAACGTATGTGTTTAGTGTTAGAGAGACACGAATTAGTACCAATATATTTACAATTTATTACACATATATTTTTGCACAAATATATGTACACTGTTGATCACCTTTTAAAACTCAAGAATTTGTTCACCTTCTTCATCAGATAAAAAATAGTTTATGGAATGTACAAGGAGTTAGGTTTTCTCAGTTACTTATTCAGCTCTTGAAAAGTAAAACTTTTGAGATTGTATCTCTTATGGGCTTCCATATTGAGATATTGTTTACAGGGAAATTATTTTTACAGTCAACGTGATAAAAATCTCAACAAAGTGGTTGCTCTGAATAATCACGGAATGCATATACACTCCATTTGTAATGAGAGGAATGTTTCCGTATGTAGCCCATCCGTCTGATGATGATGATGATGTGTGATCCAGGAAGAATATGGGCTCAAATTTTCGCTTCCAACGTTGCAGTTGTAAGGTCTGCGACTTACACAAGAAAGTATTTTCCTGAACCTCTCTCAATGACCTCTGTTGTACTTATGGTGGATGTATTTGGATTTATTGATTTCCACAATTATTGACACTGCATTATCATCAAATCCATCAATTTTGCTGGCCTTCCTTTCTACCCATCTTTCACATTCATTTCAAATTGCACTGATCGTAAAGTGACCAGATCCTTCGTAATCCAATGCTAATCCAATGCGGGACAATAATTTTAAACCCCCCCACCTCTAAAAACAATATTTGCATATTTTTTTTATTTATAAAAAAAATATTATTATTATTATTATTAGCCACATGGTGCAAGGAAGCCTGAGGCTTATGCTGCACCAACCAAAAAAAAAAAAAAAAAAATTCCAAAATTACCCTGAGAGAGAGAGAGAAGTAGAAAGGAATCACCAAAAAAGAGAAGAATGATGATATCCAACTCAGGACCCTGGGTTTGCCAAGCCCATACTCACCAGATGCAGCCCCTGGGGATTCCCATACAAAATATAAATTAAATACATATATTTCTTTGAACTAAATATATATTTTTGTATATATTTGTTTTATTTCACAGAAATACCTATATAATATAGGTATTTCTGTGAAATAATAATAATACATACTTCTTAAAAATAAAAACGACAGAAATTAAATAATATAATTAATTATATTTTTAAATTAATATAAAAAAATTAATTAAATATATATTTTTTTCTGCTGAGTGAATTTTTCTTAATAATTTTTCATTATTTCTTCGTAAAATTCATCACAAGAATTAGCAAAATTGCACTTAGTATTTCTTTCAACGTTTCTAAAGTCAGTTGTGTTTTTTCTGACGCCTACAACTTATTTACTACCGAAAAAACTCTTTCCGTTGCACCATTGGTTCAGTGCAAACATAATGCAAATCCAATTACTCTTTTCAAATGTCTGCATGGTATGTACCTTGTGTCAAAATGTTTAAATATTTCCACCCACCTCATATCTATTGGCATTCTCTCGTTATTCCATTCTTTTATTTTTGAATCATCAGTATATTTTTATATTTTAATCATCAGCATATGAAATCTCGTCAAAAAACCGCACTTGCTTCTTCATCCGCATCTATTAACTTAATTTTAACGTGAATCATGATATAAGTATGGAGGCTACATGTCCAATCCGGGACATTTTGCAATGCGGGTCAAACAACTTAAATCCGGGATTGTCCCACATAATCCGGGACGTCTGGTCACTTTAACCAATCGGCAATCGCTTTCTCACTGTCGATACCTGCTTCACGAGCTATAGAGGCCTGACGTAGCCCAGTGGTCAGGAGCGAGAGTGCATCGCACGCGTTCCTTGAGTGGACCGGGGTTCAAGCCCGTGACTACTAAATACGATAAATATTTGTATTGACGATTTATTGTAAACTCTACTGACTTGGTTGTCGTGCCGGAGTATAAACAGAAAATTTATTTATTTATTTATTTATAATATTCTGTGGCACATCCAGCGTCCAAAAGTAAATCACGGTTATGATCTGCTGTAATGTCATATGACCTTTTTCCAAAAAAAAAAAAAAAATTGAGATCACGAACAGTTTCCTAAAATTGCATACTTTGCAGGCCCATCTCCGGCTGTCGATCCCTTGTCCGTGGATGCTGGCCGGTTACAAATTGCACATGTAAATAGTGTTGCCAACTCTTAATAATACTTCCCGCTAGCCGCATGCTCCATATCCGCTATTTTTAACACTTAACCCGCTAACTTTTTAAATTTTTATTTGGGTTAAATCCTATTAATGGTGCCATAAAAAATAATGGGTGCCTTAAAAATTTTTAAGACCTCAACATTTATGTCCAAGCAAAAACTTCCCAATTGCATATTAAATGCAGTTTATTCTGGGGAAGAAATCAAAAATAACAAGAACCATTTAACGGGGTTGATGAATTTATGCAGTGCATGATCACTGGATTTCTTGGTTGGCGAAAAATTACATTTTGCAGAGTACAGCTTTTTTTTTTTTTTTTTTTTGTTAGTGCATCAGCTTCTGTGACCATAATGCACCTCCCAAAGTTTTTGCATTTTACTCTGATCCAAGCCCGAGGCGGGATTCGAACGAGCGACCTTTGGGTTGCCAGGCAGGCACTTTACCCACCTGGCTAGCCCGGTCGGCACAGCTTTTTCTGAAGTTTGCAATCTTGAAATGCGGCTTACAAAAAGTAAATGTAAAGCTGATATGTTTAGATGGGGTTGTAAGAAACCTTGCCATAAAACAAAGAGTATTAAACATAAATCATTTTTTAATGATAGTAAATAAATAAATTTTCTGTTTATACTCCGGGACGACCAAAGGAGTTCACAAGATAGAATACAAGAAACAGCACCGTATTCAGTAGTTACTGAGCTTGAACGCTGGTTACTCAAGGGACGTGTACTTATGCACCCACGCGCCTGACCACTAGGCTACGGCGGCCTTATCTCAAAATTTATTATTTCTGTACTTCTGTTCCCAAGATTGGAATCGAGATTGCATTGCTCTTGATTTAAATATCAATAAAAACATTGTTATTGAAAAATGCAAAGATCTGAGGGAGATCTGCATTATATCAATAATTGATTAAGATAGTTAACTAGGAGGGGGAATTTCAGAAAATGGAATACCTATCGAAGTTGAAATTGATGAATCAGCATTTTTCAAAAGAAAATATAATTGAGGACGACTAATAGGAACAATGGGTTTTTGGTGATTTCGAAAGAATTATCAAACGATATTTTTTAGTTACAGTAGAAAATAGAGATAAAACAACTCTATTATCAATTATAAGAGAGAGAATATTGCCAGGTACAAGAATCATCAATGATGGATGGCCTGCATATAAAGATCTCTACCGAGACATTAATTATATTCATGATGAGGTTATTCATCGCTATAATTTTGTTTCTCCAGATGATTCAAGTGCTCACACTCAAAATATTGAATACACTTGATTACATGCCAAAGGAAAATTAAAATGCCAGTTTGGAACACAGGATAGTCTACTAGAAGGTTATCTATGAGTTTCTATTTGGAAGAAAATTTTCTAAAGAAAAATTGTTTAATTATCTTATTTTAGAAATAAATAAATAAGAAAGGTCAATTTTTTTGTGTTTTGAAAGTTAATTGAATTTTTGATTTTCCCTAATTTTTTATTTATTAAAATTTTTCTACTTTTTTAAGCATATATTTTATATTTTTTTATGGCACCCATTAATAGGTTTAGCCTTCATTTGTGTGTGTAAGGGTTTGAAAAATATATTATATATAAATAGTTATTTATTTTCTGTTTTTAATATAAAATAAATATCTAAATTAAAGTCGAAATTCAATACCTCCTCATCATATGCTTCTTGTGTGCCCATTTTGCGAAGCACTTCTTTAGGTAAAACATAATTTTTACAACATTTTTCAACTCTTTTGAGCCCGTTCGGTTGCCCATGTTTCGGAGAAAAGCGCTTTCAGCTCTGGTTCGCACCATTGCTCTGCTCCGATCTGTTCTTTACTAAGTACTTCGTTGCTATTAATTCGTCGAATTGAAAACGTCCTGTCATCATTTAAAATTTCTACTCTTTTTTTTTTTTTTTTTGATAAAATTCCAGGCTAAATTCCCAAATCTACTAATGATGTTTTAATGAACTAAATTTTTTGGAAATTAAAATTATGCCTCTTTTGTTGCTACCGAAATGAGATATGGGATTTTAGGCACCATTTGGTCGGTTTCACCACCTGCTGTCAATTCTGTTGGGCAATTAATTGAACTATGAAGTACAAAACAAGGTGACTTAGAAGGCAGTTTACTTATACCTTTGTTCTCGAAGGTATCACAGTGAAGATAATCACCATCCTCCCCACACTGAGCGGAAAAGTCCTGCGTTCGAATCCGTCAATGTGGAGAGAAATTTTTAAGGTTTTTTTTTTTCAAAATGTGGTTGAGTTGGTCGGTCTCAGGCTAGAGCTGCATGATTTTATCTGATGCTTCGTCCAGCAAACAAAAAAATTGACCACAAATACACACGCGATTTACAGACAACACTGACTCCTCGTAGCCTTAATTGATTTGTTGCTTAACATCCATATGCCTATACCGTTCTATTGTTACTGTCGTTGTTCTAGAGTTTTAGGCGCATCAGCAACTTAGGCGATATTGCACCGTATATATGTATATAAACTGCGTGTGTTCTGTGGTTGGTTTGCTGTTTGCTGGACGAAAAACCCGGGTTTCCAGCAGAAAAAAAATGCTGTCCTCATCTGACACCGACTAACTGAGCCAGGTTGTGAAAAAGACCTATAAAAATTCGTCTCATGATTGATGGAATTCGAACTCAGATCTTTTCTACCCAGTGTAGGGAGAACATACCCTTCTGAATGACCAAGAAATCACCCATAATGGTTGAAGATGTTTGAAAACTAATTATATTCAAATCACATTAATATAGCGAGTGTTATTTCGTAAAAATAAAGAGTTATCTTAATTTAAAAAAGTGCCAAGGAAAACTGAGACGTCATTATATTACATACATAAATTGTGTATCCTAATATCCAGGGGTGAGTGCTCCCAGGATTTTCTAAAGGAGGGGATTAAAGTAAAAAAAGCAATATTTTGATCATAATGGGACTTTAACTCCTGCTACTACCTGTTTGGTTTTCTGTTGTTGTTGTAGGGTTTTAGGAGCATCAGCGACTAAGGCCATGCTGTCTGCACATTGCATGTGCTCTGTGTTCGATTTTCTGTTTGCTAGACAACAAAAACAGAGTTTCTGGGAGGAAAAACCAAGCTACCCTATCCTGAGACCGACTAGCTCTACCAGTTTTTTGAACAACTGTGTGAAAAAAGCCCATGAAAATTCCTCACATCATTAACGAGACTCAAACTCAAGTCTTTTCAACCCGGTGTTAGGAGGATGGCGATTCTACCAACTGTGTCACCCACGAAGATTGGTGTCCGAGATGATATACCAGTTTCTGGGGAAAGGGGGATATAAAGCATGCAATCCACATTTCAGAACTATTTATACAGTTAATAAAATTATTAGACCGTCCATGTCTAATAATGCATTGTGTGACCAGATCAATCATAATTTTATGGAGTTATTCGTGTACTTAGATAAATTTGGCCTGGCTCTAAATCAGCAGAAGACTGTAACGATGGTGTACTCTCTCAAAAAATCACCAATGCTCGTACATCCAAAAATAAATGGAATGCCTATCCCAATTGCACAACTCATAGAGATCTGGGGATAATATTTTACATCAAACTTACGTTCACGTCGCATACTGATTTACTTGTAAAGAGGACGAACTATCTACGTTGGACGTCCAAGCAACACCTTTTGCAAGTGAGACAAGCTGCGACAACCGCACGATACATAAGAACAACAATGTATTCGGCCATATTGTACTGTGCTGAATTCTGGGCGTCCGCTACCCCTACCCACATTAGGAGGATATATGGGACTGAATTCGAGCTGCTGAAGTGGGCCAACAATAAACACAATCTCCCCCCTTTAGTTAAGGACTACATAGCTTGCGGAACAACTGAACGCCGAAACTACAGCGTTTCCCAGATATCATTGCCTGGAAACGACTCATAACTACAATAAAGATGACAGGCGTGATATCCTCACCGTGCTTCTGGCAAATTTGTGAGTGGCACATCTCACCATCTGCCTTAAGAAGCGCCAAATCGCCGAGGATGAAAGCAAACAGATGAAGATGGCTGATAGGGTCATACCAGCCAGGGCGTTGGAATCAATCAGCTGTTATCTCAAATTGGAATTGACCTCGAGAGGCTAATAAAAGATCCGAAGTACAGAAAAAACACCGCAATGTGATTCGCTGAGGCTACTGTCGCCTAACAGTTCTGTGCGTTTTTTGAACAACTGTGTGTACTCAACGGTGTGCTTATGTGAACAAGTGTCTATAGTGTTTTCAATTGTCTATAGTTGTTGTTACACTGAACAACTTTCACGTTAATTGTGCAATGATATATAGGAATTTTTTTCTCAGACTCTAGACAGAAATGCAGTGTAAATTTAATCAATCTATATTTTCTATTTGTTTATATTGCGTTATATGTAAATCCCCTGGCATTTACTGCCGTGAAAAAAAAATCACATTATTATATTAGGGTCGCCCGTAAATGATTACATATAAGTACCCGTTTCTGTATTGTGTTTGTAAATTGTGTGTGTTCTCTGGTCGATTTGTTTGTTTTGCTGGAAGAAAAATCCCCAATTTCCGGTGGGAAAAACCTTGCTATTTACGCCTGCGATCGACTAACATAACCACGGAGTGAAAAAAAGCCCATTAAAGTTCCTCGCGTCATCGACGGGATTCGAACCCGGGCCTTTTCCACCCAGTGTGGGGAGGACGGTGACAATACCACTATGCTACATGCACAGACTTGACTGCTGTGAAGGGAATTTGTCACTCACCAATGTAACACTTTATTTAGTATAGTAGGACAAATAAAGATTTATTTATTTAAAATTTCTCTGTCTCTATGTCTATGTAAGTATACTTGAACTTCTGTGGGCAACAAAAATGTTACCGATGTTCTTGTAAGGTTTTAGGCACATTTTAGCGTTTAAGCGCATCAGAAAGTTACACCATATTGCGCCGTATATAAGATGTCTGTAAATTGCGTGTGTTCTGTAGTCGATTTGCAGTTTCATGAATGAAAAACTCGAGTTTTCTGTAGAAAACACACACCCGAGTTAGGTAAGGATGTTACCGAGACCTTCACTTTTCTGAGAGAATGACGCAGAATTTTCTTTTACTTCATATTTCGGTGTTTAAAAGTCTTTACACGTCTAAAAAGACCTGGGAGTAATTGTGCAGTCAGATATGAAGTTTTCTGACAGTGCAGACATAAAGCCAAAGCAGGTAATGGGGATTGTCAATGATATACAAGAATTTTGCTAGGAGGGAAAAGGAGGTGATTAACCCTTTGTATAAGGCAATGGTCAGGCCAAGCCTTGAGTACTGCGTACAGGTCTGGAGACTTCATTTTAGGAAGGATGTGGAATTGCTTGAGCGAGTACAGAGAAGGGCAACAATACTGGTGAGGGGAACGAAGGGGTGGTCTTACCCAGAAAGGCTTAAGTTCTGCAAATTGCAGCGTCTGTAGATACACCTTATACACCTCAATCAAATCACCTCGCAGGTTATTTGATTGAAGTGTATAAAGCCTTGAATGGGTTGAGCAGGCTCAATTCTGATGGAATTCTTCCTCTTGCTCAGATTACGAATCTGAGGGGCATAAATTCAAATTGAGGAAAGACAGTTATAGAATATATGTGCGTAAATTTGCCTTTAGCCAGCCGGTTGTTGATTGCTGGAACAAACTTCCATCTGTCATTGTGGAAGTTGATAGCTTAAATAAATTCAAGGAGGAACGGGACAAATATTTAGGGAGAATAGATGTGTGAAATGTTTTTTTTTTTTTTTTTTTTTTGACTGATGTTATGTAAGCTTGCTTTCTTATCATATGCTAATGCTAAAGCAGCAACCATCTAACTTCAATTGTTATGCTATTGAAACAATTGCAATATATGATTTAGATAAAGGAATACAATTTAAATATATATACTGTATATATTTCTACGAAACTGATTTTCTTACCTTTCCTCCATTTTGGCATAAATAAGGTAGTTGCGAACAGTACTGCAGAATGTCTCTTCGCTTGTAGCAGCTTTGTGGAAACATTCCACAGAAAGCTGATCTTCGGATACTAAAAAAAAAAAAAAAAAAAAAAAAGATTGAATCGCTTTTGTTTTTTTTTAATATCTACTAAGAAATTTTCAGAAGATGCAAAATTGTAGAGCAATGCAGCCAGAATAAAACAAAACAAACAAAAAAAAAAAAACCATGCAGCTCATAGACGTATGTCGCAGTTAGTTAACAGCATCACAACTTGCCTACTTAAGGATCGGAGCCTTCATGGGTAGTACAGCTGATAGGATCGCTGTCCCCCCCCTGCACCGGGTAGAAAAGACCTGAGTTTGAAACCCTTCGATGATGGGAGAAGTTTTTATGGGGCTTTTCACAACGTGGCAAAGTTAGTCGGTCTCAGGCGAGGTAGCATGGTTTTTTCTACCGGAAACTCGGGTGGTTTTCCATCCAGCAAACAGAAAATCGACCTCAGAAGACATGCAATTTACAGACGGAGCAATATGGCCTCATTCGCCGATGCTCCTAAAACCTTACTACAATACAAAAAAAAAAAATAAATAAAATAATAAAAAATAAATAATAAAGATCGGATTCAACAGCACTCCGTTCATTAACTAGGTAGGCAAGGAAATAACCTGCTTGATGATTGGTAGTCTGTTATCAACAAGGTTATTTCTATTTAGTTCACATTTTGCATTGTACTCAAAAAACAAAATATTGAATTATGTATCAGCTGCTGGGTGAGTTACATGCAATGCGTAATGCACCTCTTGGTTATGCACAGCACTCTTCAGAAGTTGTTGTTGGATTTTTAGGCGTCAGGGACTTAGATCATGTTGGCCATTATATATTATATCTGTACAAATGTCTGCTGACGAGTTGATTTGCACTTTGTGAGGGATGAAAACCTCGAATAATAAACGAGGAAAAATTCTACTCCCTTCGCCTGGGATCGGTTAACTACAGCCTGGATTGAATAGGACTTTAGAAATTCCTTCATTCATAGATGGAAATCGAATCCAAACCTCTCCAAACGAGTAACAAGTGAGGAGACCACAATACTGTCAACTTTTCAGAAACTTCATTCTGACGACAAACTGATACGAAGCTAAAGCCAATGCATAAGTGAGATGGATAGCATCTTACCAGTGATGATTGTTAAACAGGTCGTTAATATTCTGACAGACATCAGAAGAAAAAGAGGCCCTACTGGCTTAAATAGTGGACTGTCCCACAATGCATAACGCCCACTAACGTGAAGGGAGTTTGGTGGACTCTTATTGTCAGCATTCTGTGTGATGAGGATATGTAACAATTTCATTGAGTAAGAGTTCAAGGCTTCTTACCCAAGGATTGCGGATGCCACATCCATTTTTGAAAGTGGTCACTGTCTCAACTTGCCACCAACCCTGCTTTCTTGCAATGATACACAATTCACTAATGAGTGAATTGTGTATTATTGCAATTGTGAATATTCAACTAACAGAACAGTTACGTATGGTCGCACGGCCATCCTCATTTCATAGGGAATGAAAACATCAAATACAATGGTGCATTAACATATCGGCTGGAATTGTTTACTACATCTTATTTTGGCTCCAAGACCATTTGAATTGCAACAGTTATATATTTCTAATACAGTTCCCCTGTAGTGCTTGTTATAGCTTTAGCATAGTGGGACGCTATCACATCTGTATGCATAGTGTTGTCCCTCCTCGCCGTTGGTGGATTGGATGTAGTAATCCCATATCACGGCGACCCCAGTTTCCCAATTTCCAATCCTTCATTCCTTAAAAATTTTTCTTTAGTAATATTTAAAGGGCATGGTACACCACACGCTGGTTAACAGCGTGAAGGATCCGGTAGTCAAAGTATATGCCACCATTCTGGAATGTTGCAAAGTGTGAAAGTGAGCAGCAAATATGCTGAGTTGCTGCGCAATGGAGGGTTGTAATTGTAAAGTTTTAGGCGTATTAGCGACTTAGGCCATATTGTACCGTATATATTATGTCTGTAAATTGCGTGTGTTCTGTGGTTGATTTGCCTGTTTGCTGGACGTAAACCAGTTTCCAGGAGAAACCCCGTGCTACCCTCACATGAGACTAACTTAGACACATTGCGAGAAACGTCCATAAAATTTTCTCACGTCATCGACGAGATTCGAACTCAGGTCTTTTCTACCCGGTGTAGGGAGAATGGCAATTTTACCAAATATATTACGCACCAAAGAGCAATGAAGAGTGGTTACTTTGAACATTTAACATCCAATAACGGAAAATGGCAGTAGCTTTAATGACGTCAGTTGAGTCGGAGTTGCGATGAGTGAATAGATCTCCATGAAGATATTATCATTAGGTTTTATGGTGGTTAAATTAACTTAATGGCCGTTTCTACTAGTGTATATTTGCTTTCAATAATCTTCCACCAGGTATTGTTCCATGCAATAATGATGCTATTTGCCTAACATCTGTTGTTGCGTAATAGCAAACTAGAAACTTAATACGGAAATCAAGTTTCACATAGTAGTGATTTTTTTCTTTCAGAAAGTAGTACTTTATTTCTGAATTCATATACACACATTTTAACACTTTTCATTTGGACAACCATCTGGCTTTCCGCTAGAACAGAAAATCCGATTCTGTTCCTATTCTTTCTGAGTTCTTTATTAAGTCTGAATTTCATTTGATTAAATTAGCCGTTTTTCACACTAAGTTTGTAAAAATGAACTGAGAGTAAAATTCATCAAGAAATAAACTGTTCTAAACACTTTACACACACACCAGGATAAATGAGCATCACGTTACAAACCCTTTAGCAGATACTTCTTCACATGCACAATGAGTAAAAACAAGGATTACAAATTTTCCTTTATCAAACTACTGACTTCGGGTTGTAAGAGGTACTTCTAATCCGGTGTCTAGCGTTGTCACAGCTGTTCTCCGGCAACTCCGCCCCTACACTCTATTAATACCTAAAATAGCCCATTTAATTATTCCCTATGTTTCTTTCCTTCTGTTTAAAGCGATTCGGCTAAATTTCTTCATGTAAAAATTCGGTTCTTTTGATGCCAATACTTGGACGTTTTTGTGCATTGCACATTCTATTTGCGTAACTGGAGACTAGGCACCCGCGAGATGAACTAATTGAGATGTTTCCGGCTTTGAATGGATTGAGCAAGCACAATGCGGATGAAATTCTTCCTCATGTTCAAACTACACACATGAAGGAGCCAAAATTCAAATTGAGGAGGAATTGTTACAGAATAGATTTCTGTGGAAGTTTGTCTTTTGCCAGTGGGTAGTTGATTGCTGAAATAAACTTCCATCTGTTGTTGTGGAAGTTGATAGGTTAAATAAATTCAGCGAAGAACTAGACAAACTATTGGAGGGAATGAATAAGTGAAATAGGAAGGTTTTTTTTTTACTAATGCTATATAAACTTACTTTCTCGCTCTATTTGCTAATGCTAATACTAATAACTTCAGAAAATCTTGTCGGGAAAAATCTTATCTGACCAATTTGATTGGATACGATGATGCAGTCACAAAGGAACTGGATGCAAAAAAATAATTTTGATATCACTACCTGGATTTCAGGAAAGCTTTTGATACCGTTGCACATAAAAGCTGCTGTAGAAATTGGAGCAGTGTGGAATTAAGGGCAATTTACTGCTGTGGATAAAAGAATGGTTGAGAAATAAACTGTTCGAAGAACAGAGACAGTGGTTATCAATGGACACTACTCTTCTTGGACTAATATTATTAGTGGAGTTCCCCCGAGTCCGTGGGAATCCACTAATAACATGATCGGCCCATTGTTGTTTTCTATATTTATCAATGATATTGATGAAGGCATATCAAGCGTAATGTCCAAGTTTTCAGATAATACAAAGGTTGGCAAGGTGGTTAATGGCAGTATGCTACTGCAAAGAAATTTAGAAACGTTGGGCAGACGGTCTAAGAAATGACAAATGCAGTGATAAACGTTAAACTTCATTAGCATTAGCATATGCAATATGGATAGCAGTAACCCCAAAGTAACATACCAACTGTGTGGTACTACACTCAGGGTAGTGGAACATGAAAAAGACATGGGATAATTGCGCAGTCATATATTCAATTCACTGAGCAGTGCAGGCAGGCTGCCAGAGCAGCCCATGGGGTTTTGTTGATGATGATGTACGGGAATTTTGTTGGCAGGGATAAGGAGGTGTATAAGGCAATGATTAGGCCACATCTTGAGTACTGCATACAGATGTGGAGGCATTATGTTAGGTAGGATGTAGAGCTCCTGGAACAGGTAGAGAGAACGGTGAGGGACTGCTCTTACAAAGAATGGCTTCAGTTCTGCAAATTGTAGAGTCTAGAGACTAAGCACCTGTAAAGTGATCTATGGCTTGAGTAAACTCAATGCTGATGCTATTCTTCCGCTTGCTCAGACTATTCAAATGAGGGAATATAGTTTCAAATTGAGGAAGGGTTGCAGAATAGATGTGTGGAAGTATGTCTTTGGCAAGCAGGTGATTGATTGTTGGAATAAACTCCCATCTCTTGTTATGCAATTTTTTTTTCAAGTTCAAATTATTTTATTAGTCACCCAGAACTGCTTCTATATACCCATATATGTATTGTGTCTATATATTGCGTGTGTTGTTCTCTGATCGATTTGCCTATTTTGCTGGACGAGAAAACCCCAATTTCTGGAGAAAAAACCTTGTTATCTATGCCTGAGACCTACTAACTCAACCGCGGAGTGAAAAAGGCCCATTAAAGTTCCTCGCGTCATCGACGGGATTCGAACCCGGGCCTTTCCACCCGGTGTCGGAAGGACGGTGACGATACCACTGCGCTACCGAGCAGACTGTGGAAGTGGATAGCTTCAATAAATTCATGTGGAAGAAGTTGACAAACTTAATATGTAAATCTTTGCAATGGTTTAATTAATCGTCACATCACTATTTTTTTAATTCAGAAATATTATAAAACATTTTAAATATTTCTACATGTTATTTCATACAGTATTTGTAAACCTTTCAGTTAACGAGAAAATTGTTGTGTCCATAATTTGAAAGAAAAAAATTCATTTTGAAATTTTGTTGCTGATCGTGAACAACTTCATCTCTGCTTCGATTATGAAATCGAAATGACGCTTTTCAATCTTTTCCTTACAGTTCTAACCTTTGGAAACGAAGCTTCAATGCCAATGATAGTAGCCATATTATTAGCCGAATCGAAAAAAATTTTTGGACTGCTTCCTCTGTTCCATTTCCTTTAAAATATTGCATGATATTTTGTAGATATTCAAAAAGTCATATATATCAAAATTCTTTTTTTTTTTTTTTTTTTTTTGGAGAACTTTACTTATCGGATTAATTTTATTTAAAATATCATGGCAAATTATAATTGAACAAAGAAACTTATAAGATGATTTAGCATGATTCCTTGTATCCATATTTTTATTTTCATCTTCAGTGATTATAGCAAAATACTAGAAATAACTAGCTTCTCTAGTCATTTCAAGTATTTTATCAGTAATATTTTGTGAAATTATTTCAATAATTTCATGTTGTATTTGATCATCCAAATAATGCACGATATTTTTCGATACAGATTTCTGAATACGGCGAATACGTTCTGCCATAACTGAATCAAATTTAGCAATTTATTATTATTATTATTATTATTAGCCATATGGTGCAAGGAAGTCTGATGCCTGCACCAGCCAAAAACAAAAACAAAAAAAAAAAAAAAAATTCCCGCGTTACCCTGAAAGAGAGAAGTAGAAGGGAATCACCAAGAAATCAAGAAAGAGAAGAATAATGATATCCAGCTCAGGAGCCTGATTTGCCAAGCCCATACTTACCAGATGTGAGCCCTTGGATAAATTGTTTCAGAAAGTTTTAAAAAGTTACCATTGTCATTTTCATATAAATCTTTTGAAGATCCCCTGAACGCTATACATTGCCTTGCTAAAAATAGTATCATATATACTATTCTGGCTTAACTCCAGAACATGGGTATCTCTGTTGAGGGAGTGGACGAAGAAGGAGTGATTGTCCGATCGAGTTCTGTGATTGGTTGATTATTGAGAACGCTAAATTTACCTTATTCTGCGTTTCTGATTGTTTGATTGGATGCAAATTCGCTTCTGATTTTAGCGGGAAATGCGAAATTATCGTGCTGTTGTTTTTTAGTCGTTGTGCTGCTCTGCTGTCCTCGGTTATTGTGTGTTATTCCGTTTGCAAAAGGATGAATGTAAGATTGTAACTGAATGGTGTATGAGTGTGAATTTGATACCTTCAGAATACATGTTTTCAGTGTAGATGTTTGATGAAGTTTACTCAAACTCAAACTATTATATTAGGGCCACCTATTATTTCTAATATATACCCATATATGTATTTTGTCTGTAAATTGCGTGTGTTCTCTGGTCGATTCGCCCGTTTTCCTGGACGAAAATATCCGTTTCTTGGGGAAAAAACCTTGCTATCTGTGCCTGAGACTGACTAACTCAGCCACGGAGTGAAAAAAAGCACATTAAAGTTCCTCGCGTCATCGACGGGATTCGAATCCGGGCTAATGAAGTGTACTGGCATGCGAGGACTGATCACGTTAGTTGTTTTTTTTTCTTGTTTTGCTTTCAAGTTGTTTCTTGACGATTTGATGTTTTTCGCAGTAATTGTATGTATGAATTGTTAGTATCAGGTTCTCTTTATATTAGCGGGGGTGGGGGGCAGCAGCCCACCAAAACAAAAAAAAAAAAAAAAAGAGAAACATTTCTGTTGATGTGCATGAGCAATTCTCATTGTTAATGCACGTGAAATCGTCTAGTAATGTACGGAGGAGAAGAATCAGTGGTAGTGGGTGTATGCGGTGGTAATTTTTGTTAGTTGTTTAAAAAAATTGCCGTTTTGTCGTTTCGGAGAAGGCAAAAAAAAAGTTCGGTGAAATTTACCTGTAAAAGTACTTTGCTGTAACAGCATTTGTACTGTTGCTCGCTCAGCAAACACAGTGGGTGTTATCGGTCTGGAGTAGAAATTGAATCCCATGGGACATTGAAAACCTCTCGAAGTGGAAGGGATAACCTGACCTTTTTTCTTTAGAATTGTGGCACCAGCCTAAAAATTATTAAATTTTTTGGCTGGTGCAGAATAAGCCTCAGGCTTCCTTATATCATATGGATAATAATAATAATAAAGTACTTCTAGAGCAGTGAAGTAAGGCATAACAGCCGAGCGCCCTGGATAGAACTAGAACGAAAGAAACCAAGGACTTACAAGAAATGAAAGGGTGGGAGATTCGGGAAGAAGAAGTAAAACAGACGATCAAGAACTATCACAACTGGCGAACTGCAGCAATAAATAACGTCCACAACTACTGGTACAAGAAGCTCACTTGCACACACAAGCACCCGGCAGAGCAGTTCAGACGAATCATAAGGCACCCAGAGACAATCCCGAAGTTTCTCACTCAAGGAATCACATATCTGAAGCCTAAAGACGAAGATACAAGAAGCTCGGCGAAATATAGGCCAATCACCTGCCTCCCAACAATGTACAAGATCTGACCAGCTGCATAACCAGGAAGATATCAGAACACTTAGAGAGTCAGAACATAATGGCAGAACAGCAGAAAGGATGCAAGCGGCTGAGCAAAGGATGGAAGGAACAATTAACCATAGATGCCGCGATTATGAAGCAAGTCTACAAGAAGCGCTGCAACATGTACACAGCCTACATCGATTACCGCAAGGCCTTCGACTCCGTGCCACATAGCTGGCTAATAGAGGCGCTGAACATCTACAAAGTCAATCCGATAGTGACAAACTTCCTAGGAGAAACAATAGCGAAATGGAGTACCACCATTAAGGTCGAAAACATCACAACCAGGCCAATCCCCATCAGGAGAGGAATCTTTCAAGGAGATTCCCTGAGCCCATTGTGGTTCTGTATAGCACTTAACCTGCTATCCACCATGCTGAACAGTAGCAAGTATGGATATAACCTCAAAGAAGGAAGGAAGAACCTATACACCCTCACCCACCTGATGTACATGATGTACATGGATGACATCAAACCCTACGCGAGAACCGAGAAGCATCTCCAACAACTACTCCAGATCACCGAAGAATTCAGCAATGATATTAGGATAGAATGTGGTCTAGACAAATGCAAGACCCATGGATTGCACTAGGGAAAATTAGTCAACCGAAATTACCAGCTGCAGACTGATAAAAAGATCGAAGCCATGGCAGAGGGAGAGGCCTACAAATACTCGGGGATGATGCAGGCTCAGTAGTTACAGCACATGGTAATTAAGGCCTGCCTGACTGGAAAATACCATCAGAGGCTCAGAAGCCTGCTGAAGCAAAGCTGAATGGAGGGAACACAGTTAAAGCCATAAACACCTATGCAGTCCCAGTGCTAAAATACACCTTCTGGGTCAGAGATTGGACTAACATCGAGCTGGACGATATCATGAGAAAGACAAGGACAATGATGACCAAGAGCCGCCAGCACCACCCGAGATCTGCCGTGGAGAGACTGACAATTGCCCGGGAAGGAGGAAGGGGCCTGATAGACCTCACTGAGCAACAGAAGACAGCGATAGTTAACCTGTAGGATTACTTCCAGAAACACACAGCAGCACTCCACCAGGCTATAAGCAAGATAGATAAGCCAAGCGGTACACCCCACTTAACCTAAGCGAGGAGCCCCCCAACCAGAAGTTACAAACGAATCTAGAAACATGGGCAGAGAAGACACTCCATGGCAGACACTACAATGATCTCCATCAAGATCACATAGATAAAATTGCTTCCAATGCATGGCTCACGAGCGGGACGCTCTTTCCCGAGACTGTAGGATTCATGCTCGCCATTCCAAGACCAGGTAACCAACACCAGAAACTATAGAAAATACATCTCCAAGGAGCCTGGAGTGTCCAATGACACATGTCGACGATGCCACCTGGCCTCAGAAACGATCCAACACATCACCGCGGGATGCAAGGTGATCACCCAGACTGAGTACACTCATAGACACGACCAGGTAGCTAGGATAATACATCAGAAGCTAGCAAGTAAATATCAGTTGATCGAAGAAAGTGTACCGTACTACAAGTACGAACCCTAAGCAATACTAGAGACACCGACCCACAAGCTGTACTGGGCCCGGGCCATAATAACGGATAGGACAATCCCGCACAACAGACCGGACATAACTCTTGTGGACAAGAAGGAAAAGACTACCTATCTGATTGACATATCGGTATCCAACACTGGCAACTTTCAAAAAACCCATGGGGAAAAAATCAGGAAGTACACGAACCTAAGACAGGAGATCAAAGAGATGTGGCATATGCAACAAGTAACGATCATCGTGTCGACCACAGGTATGGTGACAAAGACCCTACATAACAGCCTAGCAGCAATAGGTCTCCCAGCGAACACCTACAAGGAACTCCAGAAAGTTGCAATCCTGAACACCTGTAGGATAGTCACAGAGTTCCTCAACCAACAGTAACACCGGACATAAAAGCAACCACCCTGTGTACTTGGTAGCAATACCTGTCACGAGGTGGGACCCCCAATCAGGGAGAAATAATATAAAGAGCAATAATAATAATAATAACAAAGCAATGGTTAAACAAGCATTAAATAATTTTAAAAGCAATAATTGGACAAGCTGGATTGACAGCTTGGTATCAGTTTTGATTGTTTAATAAGTCACTCCCCCTGGTGTGAATGAGAATGATGGATGAATGGGAAAAAAAAAAGTTGTAAAATGTAAAAACTATAAAATGCTACTTGCAATTGTAGTGGGTGGGGAACCATAAAATATATAAAAAAAAATGGTGTGTGAGCGAATGATATAAATTGCATGTTCTATTCCAGCCTCTCCATCAGATGGACAGATTGCCATGGGAACATGCTGTTGGCTGTTCCTAGCCAGCATACTGGGGAATAATGCTGTTCCAGGTGGGACACAACCACCAGCACAGCTCAGCTGATGTCATTAGGCCTTCCTAGCCACTCTCCAGGCGGAAGGGGGGGTTACACCTGGTCTCCCCCCTCGCTGCCCCTCTGGTGTGGAATGGGTCTGCTCCACTGATTTGGGGCTCATCTTCTCTATGGACCCCTTACCTCTGTCTTTTCCCACCAGCCTTCAGTCTCTCTCCCCTTCTATTTTACAACTATGTACTAGCATTCGAATCATTGTTAAATTGCTTGAGCCCTACACCCAAAAACTTAATAACATTAAATCGTATACCTAGTACTCCTTTTGGTTGAACCTCTATCTTTTAAGGTCCTAGCCACTGAAATCTCAGGAAATTAGGTGGCAGGACCTGCCAGAGTAAATAACTATAATACAGGTGTACCTGGTCTGCCTCCACGAGGAAGAGTATGGACAACATTGAGTACCATTAGGGGCCAAATTACCAGAGGAACAACGGTACACGACACTACACATATACAAGATCCATACACCTTTAAACCTCTGGCATTGACAGTGTTCTGTTTCACACCTATAATGTATACTACGCAGAGATGGGGGAAATCCCTGGTGCCGTTTGATACTAAACACCCTCTACACTAATCTGGAACTGAACACAGATCCAGATAATAAGAAAATTAACGGAAGTCTGCAACGTCATGTACTGTATTTATTTCAAATGAATTATTTGTCTGCCGTGTTGAATACTAGTAAACGTTAACCAATCAGTTGACCAACGCGACTTCTGGGTATGTGGGACAGGCGGTTGGATAGGTTTTACAAGTACCACTAAGTTACAGAATGGTAATCCTTTTATTTAATCCCTTTAACTCTTAATTCGTACTTAGTAGCAGCACTAATTCTCTCAATTGCTTGAAGGCCAGAGGTGCGAACTGTTAATGCGTTCCCAGTTCAGTCTCTCGTAATCCGTCCGTTATATGGAAAATTTCTTTTCTACGGAAACTATTTTATATGTAGAGGAATTCAAAAAATATCGCTAAATAGAAAATTTCGTTTTAAAGAAATTCGTTAAAGAGAGGTCCGACTTGTATGTCAAAAAAAATTTTGGCGCCCTCCTGGACTGCCACCCGTAACTGACGCTTACCTCGCCTACCCACTTCCGGCGGCCCTGCAGGGCCTCTTGCGAGTTTGAGGCCCTATGGCGATTGCACTACCGTACTTCGATAAATCCAGCCTTAGGTACTATATCATTTGAAATATGTTGAATTACTGATTACTAGTTTCAACAAGCATAAAGTGTAAAGTATAAAGTGTGTTTAGGGTCAAGCGGCACCAGGTGTTCCCCCCATCTCCGCGTAGTTTACATTGTGGGTGAACCAGTTGACTGGAAAAGCCAGAGATTTAAAAGTGTATGGACTTTGTATATATTTGATGCCTTATACCGTTGTTCATCTGGTCATTTAGCCGCCAGACCCCTACTGAGGCTCGACGTTGTCCCACTTTCGCCCCGTGGAGGCAGACCAGGTACTCACTAGTATATAGTTCACTCTGGCAGGTCCTGCCACCTAATTTCCTGAGATTTCAGTGGCTAGGACCTAAAAAAAAAAAAAATCGCGTACGCGTCGCGGGAAGCACTAGGAGAAGTCCAAAATGTTGGGCAAAATTAATTTAGATTGGTGATTTTAGATTGTATGGGGCGTGTTCACGTTGCTGTCAGGTAGAGTGGAGTGAAGGCTGAAGACTGGGGGGGGGGGGCAGATAGACAGAAATATGGAGCCGAAAGGGAAGGCAACATGCATAGATGAAATTAGATCAATTGAGGAAGATTCTCAGCTTTTCATTTCCAAACTACAACACAATTTGTTTTGTTATTCAAAGGAAGACCGCTTAAACAAACAATGGTCGTTAAAGAGTACCGAGGATGTTCCTCGCCATTTGCAATTGTATTTATAAAGCCATATTTTATATTTTTCGTTATATTTATATATGTAATAATAGTCAGATATGAAGTTTTCTGAGCAATGCAGACAGGTGCCAGGGCAGGTCATGGAGTTTTATCAATGATATACAGGAATTTTGCTACCAGGGAAAAGGAGGTGATTGTCCCTCTGTATAAGGCAATGATCAGGCCACGCTTTGAGTACTGCGTACAGGTCTGGAGGCCTCATTTTAGGAAGGATGTAGATTTACTTGAGCGTGTACAGAGAAGGGCAACAAGATTGGTGAGGGGAATGAAGGGAGCCTCTTACCAAGAGAGGCTTAAGTTCTGCAAATTGCAGTGGCTGGAGACTAGGAACCTGCGCTGTGATCTGATTGAGGTATATAAGGCCTTGAATGGGTTGAGCACGCTGAATTCTGATGGGATCCTTCCACTTTTTCAGATTACGAACCTAAGGGGGCATAACTTCAAATTAAGAAAAGACAGATGTAGAATAGATGTGCGGAAATTTGCCTTTAGCCAGCGGGTGGTTAATTGCTGGAACAAACTTCCATCTGTCGTTGTGGAAGTTGATAGGTTAAATAGATTTAAGGAGGAACTGGGCAGGCATTTGGAGGGAATGGTTTGATTTTTTTTTTTTTTTTGGCTGATGCTGCATAAGCTCATACACTTCTTGCTTTCTTGCATCACATGCCACTACTACTACTAAAGTTGCTGGCTGCGGTCAGCAACCGTCTGCTTAAAAGTTGTCTTTGGCTGACTTTAGAAACTTGTCGAATGCTGTTCACGAATTATGCTGATAAAGAATGTTCGAGGATGCGTTCAGTATACTTGTTAAGAAGTACAGATGGTCCGTTTAATTAGCCTATGCGGATGTGGGGCGAAGCAGAGTTTGCAGTTTCGTTGTTCTAGATTTAATTATTCAAAATGGATTCAATTCGTTACGATTCATTTTTACAAGATGAATTTCTGAAAGGTATTGTTAAATACATAAGAGCAATAATAGTTTGGATTATATCATACCCCTTCCAATAAAGATTAAACCTAATAGTTTGAGAAACTACATTACACAGCTTAACATTTGACTGAAAACTTACAAATTAGCATTGCATAAGGAGACAGCAGGAATCTCCACTTCTGCTGGTGTGTTAATTTGAAATGTTTCAACAGTGGGATAGGAATAATAAGCTATTAGAAACACGATGACTTGGTAAAAAAATAGAATTACGCATCCTACTCCAACTGTTAATAACGCAGCAATTCTGTAGTAGTTCTTCATGATCCGAGTCTATCATCTCATAAGGCCTATATCTTTTGAAATATTCTTCCTGTAAAATGAAAAAAATAATAATAATTAATAATGATGGTTTACTAATACCTTAAATCAAAGCATTATCTGTCTAATGGAACATAATAGTTTCAGCAGTCAGAAGATTAAATTCCTTGAAAGTTTGTAACTTTTGTACTCATCTGTTGGACGTTGAAGTGTTCTCTATGTAATCATGACTGTAACATTTTAAAAACTCAAAAAGAAATCTTTATTGTACAGTAAGCATACAATAATGTGCCCGCCACAGCCAGAGGCTTGACAAATTAATGGAATTCATCGAATGTGTTCTATAAAGAATGAATGTGGACTACTTTATAGAATATATTGTACAGGGAAATAGAGTGGGCCAGTAAATCAGAGAGTTTTATAATGGGGGATTTTAATTTCCCAGATATTGACTGGAATTTGTGGGTTGGTCACTCGCACACTAGCAAGGCTTTTGTGGATTTATTGGATGATTGTTTTCTTCAGCAACATGTTCGTGAGGCAACAAGAGGGAGCAATACTCTTGATCTGATTATCAGTAGTGATTCTTCATGCATTAAGAACCTGCAGATAAATGAACCACTAGGTGGCAGTGATCACAGTGTGTTGAAGTGGGATTTACTCAAGGAGGTAACTACCATCAGAGGTAAAGGGAAGGGTTTTTGTTTTCGTAAAGGCGACTATGATGGTCTGAGACAGTATTTAAATTCTATACAGTGGGACCAACTGATGATGTTACCAACAGCAAACTCAAAATGGGAAGCATTCAAGGAACTAATCTTGGTGGCTACCAGGCTTTACATACCAACTAAGAAATATTGTTCAAGGTTTAGGCCTAAATGGTTGTCAGATGGACTAATGAGACATGTGGCAGAGAAGAAAAATGCATGGGATACATACAAATTAATGGGTGACATGGAAGCCTATGATAGATATAAGTTGGTCTGTAACCAAGTCACAAAGGAGATTAGGCAGGCAAAGGCAGACTACGAAAAATCCTTGGCAAAGGATGCAAAGAAAAACAGAAAGGAGTTCTTTACATACTTGAACTCGAGAAGGAAAGGGATGAATCAGATTGGTCCACTGGATATTGATGGTTCAACAGTTGAGGATCCTGCTCAGGTGGCTAACAATCTAAACGAGTATTTTGCATCTACATTCACGCATGAGGAGTTATTCAGGAAGGAGAATGATGTAGGTAAAGTAAACATTGGCAGTGAGCTGGATGATTTTGTAATAACTGAGAGGAAAGTGGAGGAGAGATTGTTGAGGATAAACATAAAAAAGGCACCTGGGGTGGATGGGATCTATCCAGTTATATTAAAGGAGGCAGCAAAGAAAGTATGCAAACCCCTAGCCATAATTATGAGAGCTTCTTTGGACTCAGGGGAGGTACCCATAGACTGGAGATGTGCAAATGTAACCCCAATTCACAAAGGAGGATCAAAGGCTGACAAAAGTAATTATAGACCTGTTAGTTTAACTTCTGTTCCAGGTAAATTAATGGAGGCACTGGTTAAAGAAGCACTGCAGGATCATCTAGACAAGAATTCAGTTATAGCTCAGACGCAGCATGGTTTTGTTAAGGGCAGGTCTTGCCTGACCAATTTGATTGGATACTATGATGTAGTCACAAAAGAACTGGATGCAGGGAATAACTTTGATATTATATATTTGGATCTTAGAAAGGCTTTTGATACTGTTGCACATGGAAGACTGCTGCACAAATTGGAGCAGTGTGGCATTGGAGGCAAATTGCTGCTATGGATAAGGGGATGGTTGAGTGGCAGAAGACAGAGAGTGGTAATCAATGGACACTGCTCAACGTGGACTAATGTTATTAGTGGAGTTCCTCAAGGTTCAGTGTTGGGTCCATTGTTGTTTTCGGTGTTTATGAATGATATTGGTGATGGGATATCAAGTTTAATGTCTAAGTTTGCAGATGATACAAAGGTTGGCAGGGTCGTTAAGGACACTACTGACGCTATGCTGCTGCAACAGGATCTGGAAAGGTTGAACAGATGGGCTGAGAGGTGGCAAATGAAGTTTAACATTGACAAATGTAAAGTACTACATATGGGTAACAGTAACCCCAGAGCAATGTATCAACTCTGCGGTACTACACTGACAGTCGTGGAGAATGAAAAGGACCTGGGGGTAAATGTGCAGGCAGATATGAAGTTCTCTGAGCAGTGCAGACGAGCTGCAAGAGTAGCTCATGGTGTCTTGTCAATGATATACAGGAATTTTTCTAGCAGGGATAAGGAGGTGATTATTCCCTTGTATAAGGCAATGGTTAGGCCACATCTTGAGTACTGTATACAGGTCTGGAGGCCTCATTTCAAGAAGGATGTAGAGCTGCTGGAACGGGTACAGAGAAGGGCAACAAGATTAGTGAATGGAACAAAGGGTTGCTCTTACGAAGAAAGGCTTAAGTTTTGCAAATTACAGAGTCTGGAGACTAGGCACCGGCGAGGTGATCTGATAGAGGTGTATAAGGCTTTGAATGGTTTGAACATGCTCAATGCCAATGGGATTCTTCATCTTTCTCAGAATAATCACCTCAGAGGGCATAAATTCAAATTGAGGAAGGACGGATGTCGGATAGATGTGCGGAAATTTGCCTTTGGCCAGCGGGTGGTTGGTTGGTGGAACCGACTTCCATCACTTGTTGTTGAAGTTGATAGCCTAAACAAATTTAAAGCTCAACTGGACAGGTATTTAGAACGAACGGAGGGGTGAAATGGGAGAGGTTTTTTTTGGCTGATGCTGAATAAGCTTGCTTTCTTGCATCATATGCCTCTACTAATGCTAATGCTAATGCTAACACATTTGACGATATATAGGAACTTTATATCGTCGGTGTAGGTAATAACGTCATCTCTGTTACACACAAACGGAATAAGGAGGGTAGTAAATAGTAGGTCCAATAAAACGCCACCTTGTGGCACAACTTCTTGATGGATCGGGTATGGGGGAGGTTGCGATGAGTGAGGTACACTGTTCTATTCCAGAGGAGTGAGTGCAGAAAAGCGAAAATGTCACCTTTTATTCGGAAAAAAATTGGTTAGCAGATTCAGAAGGGCTGTGATGTTGAGGCTATCAAAAGCAGTTTCGATATCGGCATAAACAACCGCCATTTCTATTCTGGACCCAAATACATTTAGAATTGCCGTTTGGACTGCCAGAAGGTTGGAGACAGTTGATCTATTGGGGAGAACATAACAGAGTTGCTTTGGTGGTTGTGCAAGAAGATGGAGCGTTATGTGTGGAAGAAGGGCTTTTTCCAGTAGCTTTAGAAGCGTGGATGCAGTGGATATCGGTCTATAGTGCTTCGGCTGGCTTGGTAGTTGAACTTTTGATAGTGGGACGAGAGCGTATTTGCTCCAGGATGCAGGAAACACTCTATGAGGGAGGATGGAGTTAAACAAGTAGAGCAGAGGTTCAAGAATATATGGACTGAGGCACTTTACGATGAAATGCGGGACTTTATCCACGCCAGCAGTACATGACGGACGCAGCGAGTTGATGGCTTGTAGGAGCCGCTGTCGATTGATTTGAATGGAAAAGAGCTGATCATCTGGACCAGAAATGGAGTCTGGTTGGTAATCACATAGTTGTGTAGTGTTGTCCTGAAATCTGGCTACATAGTTGATCCATTCAACTGGATTGAAGTTGGAATCTGGTTCAGAGTTAGGGATAGAGTATGGCAAATAGTCTTTAGACAAGGTCTTGTCAGTATATTTTTTAATGGCTTGAGACTTCAGTCTGTTAAACAGTGCTCTAGCATTGGAGTATTGAATTCGATCATATGCTGTACCAGACTGATTCCATTGTTTATAGAGGGACTGTTTGCACTTGAAACTGCAATTTAGCTCCGTAGACCACCAAGCATTAGTTCTAGCAGAGATAGCAACCTGTTTAGCTGCTGAGGACATTGTAATAGTGTGCAACCATCTAGTTAATATGTCTAGGGCCAGTTCCGAGTCACCTGATTCAAGAACCCCCAGGGAATTAATCTTGCTGCTTCAAGGCATCTGTTCGGTTGTAGGAAGGCGGGAGAGATGATGACCTTCCTTTTCACGTTGTTGGAGACATGAAAGTTGGGAGCTGCCATAGGACTACAATGGGTTCATGATCGGATTCAAAGTGAGTTTCAGGTTTAATGTCGTCGCTACAGGAACAAGACGATAATATGAGGTCGAGGCGATGAATACCTCTAGTTGGGCCTTCATTTATGAGCCTGAGGCTGCTAGGTACAATCTTAGCCATAAGTGACTCAAGGAGATTTTGGAGGCTTAGTGAGTGGTAAGTTAAAATCTCCACATATGAGGTGGATGGCAGATATGTGCAGTGTATTTATTAGCCAGGACGCAATATCATTGATTGTCTGAGCATCGGGTGTTGGTGGTATATATATTACGCCGAGATCTAATCAGCAGGAGTTTATCTTGACAGTTGAAATCAATGCTTCGAACAGATTGGAATTGCTGGAGACTACATATACGAACTCAAGTCTGCTGGCATTTATGATAACAGCAACACCTCCACCACAGGTGTGAGATCAGGAGGTGAAGAAAGATTTGTAACTGGCAACTTGAGCGGAGGCAATTGATCCTTGTTGTGGTTCCACCCAGGTTTCAGACATGCAGATGACATCAGCCACATCTTTCTTAGGTATCAGCTGAGAGTGGATTTCATTAGAGCTGTGGCATTGCAGAGATTGATCAGAGGTTTTGTCATCAGGGTATGTATAGGGCTCATCATCGTGTGGTCCTGGTTCCTGGATTTGGGGCTTCTGAGAATAGGAATGCCTATCATGGAGTCACTCTTGGGAGTTGTCTTGGTGGGACAGCAGATTAGCCATGGCTGGATGTGGGGTGATATTGGATTTAAGTTCATAATATGGCCTGAGTAGTGATCCAGACAGCCAAAAAGCAGTCGTTGATATGAAAGATGAAATGCTGTGCATCGCACTTAACTTTCAACGATGTATGGAGTGGTTCTTTCTTAAGAAGTGTGACAAACAGATTAAGGTGCAGCTCTTGCATTACGCATGATTCGATATCATCTGGAATTGTATTTGGGGATAGTCGGAAAATGAATAGACTTCGTCGAAGACGAACAGTTGGCGGGTGCATCGCCTGCAGTTTGGAGGTGGCCGAGGTTGCCCATTTTAAATGATCGGCTTCTCTTTAGCACATTTGGGGTTCCCAATTTACCCACTTCAGGGTGGCGAGGCTTACTGCAGTAACTCTGGGCCACAAGTGGAGGAGCTGCGACTACAATTTCCGCCCAGGATGGTTGCAATGTTAGCAACGAGGGGCTGCAATTGTGGATGTCAGGTTTCTTCGGCGTTGTAGATTGATACACCCAGCTTGGATACGAGTAAGGCTCAATGCTAGTTTCAGTGTTGGGTTTCCATTGAAGTTTGGTAGAGGGCTTCTGTGATTTGTGGAGTGGAACACTAGGTGGTTTATCTGGATTAGCTGATTCTTTCATAGGATAAGCAGGGTTTCTCACTAGACTGTTACAATTTTTAGAATTAAACTCCCCTAAAAAAATGCCGTCTTCGTGTTCTGTAATTAACAACTGGTTTCAAAGGACCAAATAAATTTGTATAAGGCAATGGTCAGGCTACACCTTGACTGTTCTACCTATAGGTCTGGAGGCCTCATTTTAGGATGTAGTGTTGCTGGAACGAGTACAAAGAAGGGCACCGAAACTGGTGAGGGGAACAAAGAGGTGCTCTCACCAAGAAAGGCTAAAGTTCTGCAAATTGCAGCAGCTGGAGACTAGGCACCTACGAGTGATCTTATTGAGGTCTATAAGGCTTTGAATGGTTTGAGCAGGCTCAATGCTGATGGGAATCTTCTTCTTGCTCAGATTATGCACTTGAGGGGCATAAATTCAAATTGAGGAAAGAGTTGCAGAATAGATGTGCGAAAATTTTCCTTTAGCCTGCGAATGGTTGTTTGCTGGAACAAACTTCCATCTGTCGTTGTGGAAGTTGATATCTTAAATAAATTCAAGGAAGAATTGGACAAACTTTTGGAGCGAATGGATAGGTGAAATGGTTTTTTTTTTTTTTTTTTTTTTTTTGATGATACTATATAAGCTTGCTTTCTTGCATCATTTCCCACTACTAATTCTAATACTAATATCAAAAATAGCTCAAGAGCTGAAACTTTTTAAATAACTTTTAATATAAGATTAAGAAGCATTTGCTATTTTTAATGTTTGATTAGTAAGAGATGGTAATTAGCAGAATTTAAAAAAATACTGATAGGATTTTTTAAAAAAAGAACAATGGTTGTTAAAGTTATTTAATTCTTTTCTAGTAAGTCTATTGAATAATTTTCATGTTTTCCAAGTGAATTTGGCGCACTATGGCCATAGATGCGGATGTGCCTAAAAAATTTCCAAACGAACAAACAAACAAGTGAATATTAGTTTCTTTATTTATTTATTTATTATTACTAATAATTATTTGTGGATGACCGCAAGTTCCCGTTAAACTGACAAGAGGAATTGGAAAAATTTGTTCCCAGCATAATTTTAATATCGAGTAATAAATATGACGGACACTAGAGAAAGGTGCACTTTCCTCTATGAGATCTCATTTTAATAAGATTTTAATGATCGAAACGCTTTTCAATTAATTCCACCAAAACGTAACGTAAGTTCCATAAAATAAAATAAGGTTTTCCAATTCCATTTGTTTATTATTATTATTATTATTATTATTATTAAAGCGTTAACAAAGTTGCCAAGACGTGAAGATTCCCGAAAAAAGCAAAATGTGAATTTTGGTTGAGTTAGTTTTCTATAATTGTTTTTAGTTTTCTCCAGAAAATTTTTCAAACAGGCTTTAAATATCAATAGATAAACAAGTAAATATATATAAAAAAAACAAAAAAACCTCGATAACTGCTATTCTTTTACTACTGTTAGCTCATGGCCCTGCTACCGTGACGAGCATATACTAGTAATAATTGCAACCAGTATTATGGTCACTTACCAGTAAAAGAGTTTATTTATTTTCAGTATCACGAAAATAAATTCTATTCATTTCTCTATTAAATATTATTAAAAAAATTGTTTTCATATATCTAAGCATTTAAAAGAACTTACTTGAGCAGCGTTTCAAAAACATGTTTGTTTATGCAAATAACACATTATTAAACAGCAGAAAAACTTATTGGTGTAGTATCAGCCATCAGAATATCTCATTTCTGGATTCCGATGGACAGGAATCTCAAACGCACAGCTATTTCATTTCCACGAATTGAGAACTATACCAGAACTTTTGCAACGCATGCGCAGAAAAGCACAGAACGAGAACACGCTAGCGATTTCTTTCTAGAAATTTGCCATAATTGGTTTTCCAATATTACTAATTCAGTGTTCGTGTTTATGTTATCATTTCTTTCAGGTTTAAATTAATACGACTTTAATCGAAATATAACTACCCATAACTCTTTACAGGCCGTGAAGATATTAATTTATTATAAAACGTATGTTTATTTTTGATACGAGTAAGAGGAACTGTATGTGTTTTATTTTTGTCATTGCATTTTCATTCCTATTGTATTTACCTAGAGAACATGTCGCAATATTATTATTAATAAATTTTGTTAATTTTATTTTACTTATTATATTAATAAAACTTAATATATATATATATATATATAATATTTTGTATAAAACTGAAGATAATAATATAGAAAGTAATTCAAGCAGACAATACCAAGCTGGATTTAAAGAAACGCAAGGGATATTAAATATATATATATATATATATATATATATATATATATATATATATATATATATATATATATATATATATATATATCACCTATTGCATTTAGATTCAACATCGTGTAGAGATAGTTATGCTAAAATTCCAGGTAAGACGTTAGAAAAGTTACTTAAAACTATATTAAATAATGTAAATAAAACTATTATAATAAATAACAACTTACCGATTATAAATGGAATAAAAAATAACAATTATAAATGCAATAAAAAATAACAATATTCAGCAAATACAAACATTTGACTTTAACCGTTTATTCACTAGTATCAATCTCGACAATTTAAAAGATGTTCTCCAAAAACTATATTTGGAACATAAAAATGCTATAAAGTTTGATTATAGCAAATATATCGAAATCAGTGCATGCTAATATCATTTTATCCCAATGCCTGATGATTGCCTCTATTTGCAATAAAAACAACCTGTTCAGCAAACATAATAGCATTGTACAATAAGATGATAAATAATAATTTCCCTATCGCTTACCTGAAATACCACTTCAGGAAGGCGATAAATATAATTAATTTCAAAAATTTATTTTCTGAACCCATTACTTCAATATAATTACCATAATTACGGATTTAGAGCCATGTATATTATGTACATAGGATACACTTTGCTTTCTTGGTGTCTTACGGCTTAGAAAACTTGTACCCACCGGCCTGCAAATTATAGTGTATCATTTATTTTATTTTATTTTATTTTATAATCACACTGTATATATTTAAGTTCACGCTAAGGTGACATGCAAATTCAGCTCAGGGTCCTACTATAGGAACGGGTTTGCTATCCCGGGCATACCCGGGCTACAACTTATATCTTGTATTGTCTTTAAGCTGTCCTACACTCTTTATTCTTATTTCTCCGAAATTATTAGGGTAGTCCAAGGATGTAGGAGAAACTATTTCTTATTTGTACCACTATATTTTCGCCTTTATGAAGTTCAGGTTCTATTATTCCTACTCTATTAGTTTTTATTCTTCTTACTATCTGAATGTTTCTCTTTGCGTTAACTTAACTTTAATTAATTAATTATTTATTTATTTATTTTTACCATATCCATCACATAGGGGTCACCACATATATACTCACTAGAGGGATTATTATTTCATAGCGACTAGTTGTTACATTATGTCCTGGATACGGTAGATATGCCTTATACTTTACATTTATTTTTATTTTAATTATTAAATTATGTTCTCTGTCGGGTAAACGATGTTTAATATATGCTTACATTTATAATATCTTCCTTTTGATTCAGAAATTTTTAAATACCTTTAATTGGTTTAGATTCAAATTACTTATTCTCTTGATTTTTTATATTTTATATATCTTAGCAGATATTGATCATTACAGAAACAGAGAACTCCTTGTCGTTTTTTTGCCTTCAGCCTGGGTGGCTGGCCCCAGTTGAAGTCATTTAGACTGTGGGTAGACAACGATAAGTTTTATATATATACACAATAGACAATACCAAGCTGGATTCTTTAAATCTAGCTTGGTATTGTCTGCTTGAATTACCTTCTATATTATTATCTTCAATATTATACAAAATATTTTATACACATTATGGTCGTAGTGCATAATTGCTCTAGCAACTGCATTGGCCCATAAGTATTAGTTACAGCTTGTTACAATTTATTAACTTTCTTTCCATATTACTCATATATATATTTATGTATAGGACTGTGGAGGGAAAACGCCCTAGAGAAAGACCAAAAAATACATTCATAGGGACGTTGCTGGATGAAGCAGGACTTCGAAATCTTGATGAACTAAAACAAACGGCACAGGAGAGACAAAGATGGAGACAGCTCTGTTACATTGGGTTGTCTGAGATCTGGCATCAGTGTTATGCTGGGTTGGGCTTTAATATTCTGAATTACCTAAAATGCTTTGAACGCTGCCTAAGTTCCGGGAATGGTCTGGATGCTACAAAACTTTAATTAAAGCATGTCCCAGAAAACGCTAATGAACTTATGCGACTGCCTAATGGTCTTAATAATAGGACAATGATCTTGTGCCCTAAAGATCTCTTCAACAAAGTGGAGATTAGAACTTGCAGCTCGGATCAGCATTGTGTTTTTTCACTCCAAGACCCTATCTATTATAGTCAGAACTTCGAGTGCCGCAAATTATGGTTCCTTTACTATAAAACTTGTGCTATGGATAACGTGTAGCAAGAGAACAGGTAAGAGGCAAGGAAACTTAAACAAAACATAATTTATTGTTATTACTACGTCAAAAATATACATATAATATATATATATATATACACTGTGCTGCCACTTTATTAGGTACACCTACCTAGTAGCGTGTTGAGCCTCCTTTAGCCTTCAAAACAGCCTGAATTCGTCTCGGCATGGATTGAACAAGATGCTGAAAACGTTGTGTAGGAATGGAGTACCATGCAGACATGAGTGTGTCACGCAGTTCCTTGAGATTCGACGGAGGTGTAGGCCTGTAGCGAACAGCCCTTTCCAGCTCATCCCAAAGATGTTCAATAGGATTGAGATCCGCGACTGAGCGGACCACTGCAGCAAAGAAGAGTCATTGTCATGTTCCTGGAACCATTCCATAGTGATTCGGGCTTTGTGCACCGGCGCATTTTCCTGCTGGAAGTAACCATCTGACTGAGGATAAATTGTCAACATGAACGGATGCACTTGGTCAGCAATGATGTTTAGGTACGATGTAGCATTCAGACATGAATCTATGGGTATCAATGGACTCAGCGCTGTGCCAAGAAAACATTCCCCACACTATAACACTGCCTCCACCACCTTGCACAGTAGTCGTCAGATAAGACGGGTCCATGGATTCATGTTGTTTTCGCCAAATTCTGAGCCTTCCATCAACATGATGCACCAGGAACTTCGACTCGTCAGACCAAGCAACTGTTTTCCAATCCTCGATAGTCCAGTGCTGGTGTTGCTGTGCCCACAGGAGGTGTTCTCTCTTGTTCATTGATAACAAAGGTACGCGATGTGGTCATCGGCTGTTGTAGCTCATTCGCGACAAAGTGCGACTAGTGGTCTGTTGCGTTATTGTATTGTGACGTGATGTGCGACATTGTGGCCCGTCTTGTTTGCTTGCAAAATTCTAGCCATCCTCCTCTGACCTCTCTCATCAACAAGCGATTTCTTCTTCCACAGGAGTGCCGTTGAGAGGATGTTTTCTGTTCGTTGCACCATTCTCGATACACCCTTGAAACTGTGGTGCATGAAAAGTTCAGGAGAACTGCCGTTTCAGAGATGCTTTGTCCAGCAAGTCTTGCACCTACAACCATGCCACGTTCGAAGTCCGTTAGATCACTCCTTTTCCCTATTCTTGCTACGGTTTGTACGCTTAACTGATTCTAGAAAGGTTGTTCTGCTGCATTTATATCCACAACTGTGGTCGGGGACAAACCATTTGTGTGCACAGCAGGGGTACTTAATAAAGTGGCAGCACAGTGTATATGGACAGATTGTCTTTTCCTCATACTAACACAAATAGAGATGATACTTTATATGTCTCTAGCAGGTGATATGGATTTAGTAAATTGTTTATGATCTTCATTTGGTCCTCCGATAGTATCTTGCTCGTACTCTAGTTTACGATCTTCATCTCACATGAGTGAGTATACAGGTATATAAACAGACAGGTACTGCACTAAACCTTGTGTAACAATTTAGGTTTGTGTAATCACATTAACATTAATAGATTAACTAGACAAGTTAAACTCTAATTTATTTATAATTTATATCATGATGTGTTACCTCAATAAAATGTATTAATGAGGAGGGATGCTTATGTACTAATGAAAGAGGGTAAAAGTAAGTAAAACTTACCAATATGATAAAAGATTCGGTCCAACTGTATCTGGAACAGCGACTGTATCACTTTCGTCCTATTCAGTGCTACTGGAAACTTCAGCTAGGTGATCTTTGGGCAGTGAAGTTCCTAGGTAACGGCAGTTTCGTCTTCTTCAGTCTGGACGGGGTTTCTCTAGATTACTCGACAATTCTTCAAACAGTCTAGAAACTGGACCAAAAGTAGCATAAGAGCGAGCAAAAGATAGCAAGCCCAAAGCTTTCGAAACTGGCGAGAGAAGCTATAATCAAAAGCTGTGACAGCAAGAGTGTGTCCAAAAAGTCTGTTCCAAGAGAAGGCAACTTCCTTCTCCTTTGTTATCACTTGAATATATTCGGTTCCCCCTTCCCTTTTTACACATTTCATGCTCCCATTGGTCTGGAGCTCGTTTTAGTGGAGAAACTAAATTTCCAGGGCTGATATCTGAGGACCAAAGAACAGCAAAAAAAAAAAAAAAAGGAGTTACATCTACATGAAAATGAAACTCATATTTGTTCGGGGTGAGAGTTCCTGATCTCTGAACTTGGAAATCCAATTCCTGCAAAGGGAACTGCCTGACAATTTTTGGGGTTACCCCTTAAAGTCTGTTTACAATTGTCATAACTTCTTTTTATCCGATAAAGATAATCAAGCACCTCTTCGTTATCTGCATTTTACAACTACCATCATGGTCAGAAACTGATCAAGTACCGGCATCCTGTTTTGCTGTGACCCCACTAATAAAGGTGGGATTGCATCATAATTACTGACCTTACTTAATGTGGTACCAGCGAGGCGTGCGCTCTTTCTGGGAAAAGAAGGAAAGGAACGCCGCTAAGAGCGGTGTTGTGTTTCGTACTCCCTAAAGTACAGTAGAGGGACAAAAGTATGGGGGGGGGGTTAGCCTGAAGGCGGATGATAGGTAAAATTCGGGTATTTTACAGCTCATCAGAGGAACTGACCAGTGACACCAGTCAGAAGACTGAATTACTGATGATGAATGAGAAGAATAAAAAAGTTAAGGTAATTAATACTGGGAATCGATATCTTATCATGTACACTCCGACCTAAAAGCTCGGATTCACAGCGTATGACAACAGTTTTCGTTAATTTATTTTTTTTAAAATTAGCTATGACAATTAGCTATGACAATGTAAGATTTAATATAAAAAAAAAAACAACACACTACAAAGCATTTTAAGATTTTTTTTATTGAGCTTTGAAATATTTATAGCAAAAAATAATGAAATGATTAATATTAAAAACTATGCTGATTTTTCATGAAAATATCCTCCACGAGATGTTTCCACTGCCTTACACAGACGTGGCATTTTAGCGATTAATTTTATAATAGTGTCTTAACTAACATTATCCAAGCAATCTGCAAGGTTTCCCATTAATTTTGCGAAGATGGGCAGACTTCACGGACTTGACGGTCTAGATCAGGAGTGGCCTACTTAATTTGTGATGCGATCTACTTTATATAACTGTCCTTTACAAACAGAATTATTATTATTATTATTATTATTAGGAATATGGTGCAAGGAAGCCTGAGACTTATGCCGCACCAGCCAAAAAAAAAAAAAAAAAAATCCCGAGTTAGCCTGAGAGAGAGAGAAGCAGAAAAGAAAAGAATTTTTTCTTTCAAAATGTGCCGCGATCTACCATCTCAAAAATTACATTGCACAAGGTGCACAAATCGAGGGATGACTGTATATTTAAAATTCGTCGTGATCGACCGAAATTAAATCTGCGATCGACTCGTTGGCCCTCCCTGGTCTAGATGATCTCAACTGGACTTAAGCTATGCGATTGGGGTGGCCATACCATAATTTGCAATACCTCTTCCTGTTTATTTTCTAGAAAGTCCCTTTGGGTAATTGTGTCGCCGCCGTGGCCTAGTGGTCAGGCGCGCGGGTGCATTAGTACACGTGCCTTGAGTGATCGAGGTTCAAGCACCGTGACTACTGAATACGGTGCTGTTTCTTGTATTCTGTCTATCCTGTGAACTCCTCTGACCGTTTGGTCGTCCCGGAGTATAAACAGAAAATTTATTTATATTATAAAATTTCTTCCGCAAAGTCGAAGTCCATAGGATATTGCGTTATGTTCAAGAATGTTTTTATAGCCTTCTTTTCTTAAAATTTTTTCAATTCTGATGATATCACCCACTCCAGAAAAATAGAAGCAACCCCAAATTATGATGGAACCACCAGCATGCTTGACTGTAGGCACTAAACAATGTGACAATTTTTTTTTCTTTTCAGTTTATGGTCTCTCATAAACCCTACATTTGGATCCAAAAATTACAAATTTGGTTTCATCCGTCCACTTTACGTCTTTCCACTCTTAAAGTTTTAGAGTCGATGTTGTTACGCGCGGGCGTCCTGATCATGTCCTTTAAACTGGCAATCTATTTGAATCGTAAAATGGTAGCATATACTCCTTTAAATGAAACACCTAGTTTTTTGCCAATAACTTTTTTTTACACAGAGTTATAATAGCACTTCTTTTAAATCAAATGCAGCATAAGCCTCAGGCTACCTTATACTATATGGCTAATAATAATAATAATAATAATAATATTCTTTATTAACATAAATTGTGTACAATAGTGATTCCTTACACAGAAAGCCAGAGGAATCTTACAATACGTTGTTTATACAAGTGATTTTTTTTTAGAAAAAAAAAAAAAAGAATAATAATAATAATAAACTAAATAATAATAAATAAATAAAAAACCAACATATTAATCAAAATATAAAAATGAAATAGTAATTAAAACGAAAAAGGGCTACAAGTTGAGCAGACATGAAGTGACATCGGCTAACTAAGACCGGCACTTATATAACTGTCCTTTACAAACAGAATTATTATTATTATTATTATTATTATTATTATTATTATTATTATTATTATGAATATGGTGCAAGGAAGCCTGAGACTTATGCCGCACCAGCCAAAAAAAAAAAAAAAAAAAAAAATCCCGAGTTAGCCTGAGAGAGAGAGAAGCAGAAAAGAATCACCAAGAAAGAGAAGAATGATGATATCCAGCTCAGGACCCTGGGTTTGTTAACAAGTACAGCCTAGTCTGTACTTGTTAACAGGAGAGACTGCTTCCACAATGATGGGACACACTTAAATAGAAAGGGTCCAAGATTATTTGCTGATGCTATCGAGGTGGCAGTGTTAGGTGGGTCGAAAAACTGCTAGCTTGGAGGGATACAAGGAATAATAGATTAACAATAGCCACGGGCAGAGGTGAAAGTGATTCTTGCACTGCTTCTATTGGAATAAGCAGAAGCCTGGAAAACAAGATGTAGGATACATTTGTATTTCAGACTGCTGGGAGTCATTGCGGTACAAGTAGACATATGGACTGTGTTAGGGTAGCTAAGAATAGGAACAGGTGCATGTATACTTGCGTGTACACCAATGCTAGGAGTTTGGTAAATAAATTTGATGAATTTGAGGTATTGCTCAAAGCATCAAAGGCGGATATTGTTGGGATATCACAGACGTGGTGTCACACAGATATAAGGAATGCAGAACTGGAATTTGGGGGAGTACAATATGTACAGAAAGGATAGAGAGGATAGGAAGGGAGAAGGGGTTATGCTATTAGTTAAGAAACACATAAAATCCAAGGAAGTGAAGCCAGTTGACATCGCTGGACAGTGGAGTGTCGAGTCAGTTTGGTGTGACATAAGCATTGGGAGATCAAAATTGAGAGTAGGAGTGTGCTATAGGCCTAATGACTTTGATGAGTATAATAAGAAACTATACAGGGAAATAGAGTGGGCCAGTAAATCAGAGAGTCTTATAATGGGGGATTTTAATTTCCCAGATATTGACTGGAATTTGTGGGTTGGTCACTCACGCACTAGCAAGGCTTTTGTGGATTTATTGGATGATTCTTTTCTACATCAGCATGTTCGGGAGGCAACTAGAGGGAGTAATACTCTTGATTTGATTATCAGTAGTGATTCTTCATGCATTAAGAATCTGCAGATAAAGGAACCACTAGGTGGCAGTGATCACAGTGTGCTGAAATGGAATTTACTCAAAGAGGTAACTACCATCAGGGGTAAAGGGAAGGGTTATTGCTTTCGTAAAGGCGACCACGGTGGTCTGAGACAGTATTTAAATACTCTACAGTGGGACCAACTAATGATGTTACCAACAGCAAATTCAAAATGGGAAGCATTCAAAGAACTTATCTTGGGAGCTACTAGGCTTTACATACCAACTAAGAAATATTGTTCAAGGTTTAGGCCTAAATGGATGTCAGATGAACTAATGAGACATATGACAGAAAAGAAAAATGCACGGGATACATATAAATTAACACGTGACACAGAAGCCTATGATAGATATGAGTTGAACTGTAACCAAGTTACAAAGGAGGTAAGGCAGGCGAAGGCAGATTACGAGAAATCTCTGGCAAGGGAGCAAAGAAAAACAGCAAAGAGTTCTTTATGTAAACTCTAGAAGGAAGGGGATGAATCAGATTGGTCCACTTGATATCGATGGTTCAACTGTTGATGATCCTGCTCAGGTAGCTAACAAACTAATTGAATATTTTGCATCGACATTCACACATGAGTTATTCAGCGAGGGGAATGCCAGAGGTGTATTCAACTCTGGTAGTAAGCTAGATAATCTTGTAATAACTGAGGGTAAAGTGGGGGAGAAATTGTTGAAGATAAACACAAGAAAGGCACCTGGGATGGATGGGATCTATCCAGTTATATTAAAGGAGGCAGAAAAGGAAGTAAGTAAACCCTTAGCCATAATTATGAGAGCTTCCTTGGACTCAGGGGAGGTTCCCATGGACTGGAGATGTGCAAATGTGACCCCAATCGACAAAGGAGGATCAAAGGCCGATACAAGTAATTATAGACCTGTGAGTTTAACTTCTGTTCCAGGAAAAGTAATGGAGGCACTGGTTAAAGAAGCACTGGAGGATCATCTAGACAAGACTTCAGTTATAGCTCGGACACAGCATGGTTTTGTTAAGGGGAAGTCTTGCCTGACCAATTTGATTGGATACTATGATGCAGTCACAAAAGAACTGGATGCAGGGAATAACTTTGATATTATATATTTGGATCTTAGAAAGGCTTTTGATACTGTTGCACATGGAAGATTGCTGCACAAATTGGAGCAGTGTGGCATTGGAGGCAAATTGCTGCTATGGATAAAGGGGTGGTTGAGGGGGAGAAGACAGAGAGTGGTAATCAATGGACACTGCTCATCGTGGACTAATGTTATTAGTGGAGTTCCTCAGGGTTCAGTGTTGGGACTATTATTGTTTTCTGTATTTATAAATAATATTGATGATGGTGTATCAAGCTTAATGTCCAAGTTTACAGACGATACAAAGGTTGGCAGAGTTGTTAAGGACGCTACTGACGCTATGCTGCTGCAACAGGATCTTGAAAGGTTGAGCAGATGGGCTGAGAGGTGGCAAATGAAGTTTAACATTGACAAATGTAAAGTACTACATATGGGAAACAGCAACCCCAGAGCAACGTATCAACTTTGTGGTACTACACTGACAGTGGTAGAGAATGAAAAGGACCTGGGGGTAATTGTGCAGGCAGATATGAAGTTCTCTGAGCAGTGCAGACGGGCTGCAAGAGTAGCTCATGGTGTCTTATCAATGATATACAGGAAATTTTCTAGCAGGGATAAGGAGGCGATGATTCCTTTGTATAAGACAATGGTCAGGCCACACCTTGAGTACTGTATACAGGTCTGGAGGCCTCATTTCAAGAAGGATTTTGAGCTGCTGGAATGAGTACAGAGAAGGGCAACAAGATTAGTGAATGGAACAAAGGGTTACTCTTACGAAGAAAGGCTTAAGTTTTGCAAATTACAGTGTCTGGAGACTAGTCACTGGCGATGTGATCTGATAGAGTTTTATAAAGGCTTGAATGGTTTGAGCATGCTCAATGCTGATGGGATTTTTCGTCTTGCTCAGAATAATCACCTGATAGGGCATAAATTCAAATTGAGGAAAGACAGATGTAGGATAGATGTGCGGAAATTTGCCTTTCGTCAGCGGGTAGTTGGTTGGTGGAAGAGACTTCCATCCCTCGTTGTGGAAGTTGATAGCCTAAATAAATTTAAGGCTCAGCTGGACCGGTATTTCGAACGGACGGAGGGGTGAAGTGGAAGGGTTTTTTTTTTTTTTTTTTGGCTGATGCTGCATAGGCTTGCTTTCTTGCATTATATGCCTCTGCTAATGCTAATGCTAATGCTAATGTTTGCCAAGTTCATACTCACCAGATGTGAGCACCTGCGGTTAAATATAGGCCAAGATGCCATCGCGATATGCCTTGTAAAAAAACCATAGGTCGATGTCGATGTTGAGCGAGTTGAGATTGTCGACAGTCACATTTCGGAAGTGTCTCTTGAAATTCTGTAACCTTTGGAGTCTTGGGCACAAGGAGGGGGTACTGCGAAGATGTCTGCCTAGCAAACGCCAACCAACTGTGTTCCAGATGTTGATGTGATCATGTTTAGCTGAGCACAGATGAAAGAATGCTTTTATTTTTAGCACATGGGTTCTGTGGACTGTGTTGTGTATTGCAGGTTGGAGCAGAATGTAGATTTAGATGTCATGTAGATCTGGTGCGACCACAAGTTGGACCACTTCAGCACCCAGAATTCGAGGCCCCATAGTTTCCTGAGGCTGGTGGGTGGTGCCGCCGACCAAACTTCCACGGCATAGGAGTGCCCACTACAGAAGTAAGTTGCGAGGTATTGCCTGATTATTTGCTTATTGTGAGTTTTGCACAGATATATTTCATTCCCCAGAAGTCCCTCAGAGCTTTGGAGTACTGAGCTTCGGTTTGTTTTTTTTATGTGAGATTGGCATCAAGGATTACTCCTAGGAATTTGACACTGTCTGTGGGAGTCAGAACATTTCCTGCCAATTCCGGATGTAGAGAAGATGCAGTATTAGCAGAAGTCATCCGACTTGGAGTAAAGATGAGATGGTTTGACTTCTCTGGATTTACTGATAAGCCAAAAATTTTGGCATATTTACAGAATGTATTTAGGTAGCTGTTTACAGATTCAGAGGAGGTTTGTCTTTCTTGTGAGTCACCAATACTGCGTTTGCCTGGCAAGTAGCATACAATATCATCAGCATACGATAGGAACGCTAGAATTTGATCCATTAATGGAACGGATATTGCTGCAAATAGCAAGGCTGAGAGAGAACCTCCTTGTGGGATCCTACCTCGACGCTTTTAGAGACTGTAATGCCATTGCCCGTGAAGTGAAGCATTCTCCTAGATAACAGATTATTGAGGATTTCAAGCATTTTTCCGGACATCATGTAGAATCTTTTAAGGCAAGAAGGAGCGTGATTTGGACTGAGTCGAAAGCAGATTTCATGTCCAGAAAAATGGTGTGAAGATCTCGTTGTCATTCCAGGCGTGAAGTATTTTCTGTGATAAGGACTGTAGGCAGGTTACAGTAGATCTATTAGGCATGGCATAATGGGTATGTTCGGGCCTATGTGCAAAAATTGCGAGTGTATACTTTGTGAATATTACGTATGCAGAGAGTATACTGAGGGTATACGACGTATACCCTATATATATACACAAGTTTTTCAAAAACCAGAAGGTATACGCTATTCACCTAAAAAAATTCAGAGGATATACGCCGTATACCCTCCACTACAGCCCTGCTTCTCCACCTTTGTAAAATATTCTCGAATATTCTATAATACATAATAGGAAATATTTCATTAAAAATTGGTAAACCAGTTGGTCCTATTTTAAGAGAAACTTTGAATTAAGAAAAATGAAACGTGATTCCAAACTTTTAGCCGAGAGAGCACTTGGTGCAATCAGTGTCAATTCCGTATTTATAATTGTAGTGTTGAATTTTGATTTTTGAAACTTTCTCGTTTCAAAAATCATTACGTATAATTTTTATATAGATATTTTTTTAAATTAAAAAGTTATTTAAATTGTTTTTAAAAAATATATATATATATATTTTTTAAATTGTGCTAATCTGCAGCCTACCCACTAGGCTACCATTGGATTAGACAGTAAAGTATTCTGATAAATTTCAAAACACATGCTCATATTTATTATCATAATATCCTTTGTAAAATCTGGCCTGTGAAAACTAGTATTTTATGTTTTGCTCTGTTGTTAGGTGTTTGTAATTTACTGCCTTTTCATGTTAGGTTGGTTTGGTGTGAAAAGGATAACTTACGAGAATCCGAGCTTGTGTCATAACGGGAAACTAATTTTAGTAATGGCTTCTGTCTCTTTCTTCGAAATTCTAAGCGTTAGAGTCGCTATCGATTTCAGTCACTATTCAGTTTTCTTTTCTTTCTTTCCTTTCCACCAACACCCAGTCTACAGAGGTCGGTCCATAAGGCAACTAGTAACTACGAAAACTTCTTCATTTATTTCGCTATGCTGCCAGCAAGACAGAGAGAGAGAGAGAGAGAGAGAGAGAGAGAGAGAGAGAGAGAGAGAGAGAGAGAGAGAGAGAGAGAGAGAGAGAGAGAGGAATCACATCAATTAATCAGAATAGTTCCAAAAATAGGCTTACACTACATATGTTCTGCTGAATAATAAGGTTTAGTTCAAGGTGTTGAGAAACGTACTTTGAACAAAAGACGACCGCGTATCCAATCAATAAATAGAAATAAAATGAAAAAAAAAAAAAAAAGTTTCAGGTGGTTTGCTATTAAATTGTATTTTCTACATCTATATGTTTTTAATTTTTTTTAGTAAATAAATATTAGCAGTTAATGTATTTGTATTGGAACAAATTATTCTATCAAAATATCTACTTGTAGTACAATAACGTCAAAATACAATAAAATAAATAGATAAATTAATTGGTTGAATAACTTCTACATTGATGTGTAGAAGTTATTCTTTTTATATTTATTTTTATGTCATTCGAGCTATAGGCTTACTGCTTTCCATCGGCATTCCAGCTTTTTACCACTAATTTATGAGGAAGTAACAGTTACAATCAGGGCTTAGATCTTAGGGGCGTTTCCTAGGGTATGTGGTCCCCGGGTGCCAATTAAAATTTGGCGTCACCTTTAAAATTTTCTTCATATGTATATGCAAGTTTCAGGTTTTCAGGCGCCCCTTGAACGTTGGGTGCAGTGCACCCCTTTCACCCTCGGGATGGCCCGCTCCTGCTAGATCTAGGCGAAGACGAATAAGCAAATTGGCTAGGGCACGTAGTAACTTCCGGATCTTATCCCGTTCCACTAAATCAGTGGTGGCCAACCTTTTATATACTATGCGCCAATTTTTTCCCATACGAGTTCAGATGCGCCATACAACTTAAGCACCTTTTCTACCTTCTTACGTTCATGGTTGGGGTTGGAAAATAGGGATCTGCTTCGCTTAGGGGAGGAAAAAGAATAACTCAAACACGCAACTAAATTAAATAATGTACGCCAGTTCAAAAGACACATGTTTATTGGAGCACCAATCTACAATAGTGAGAGATGATCTCTTGGACGAGAGGGCGACCGCTGTCGTGGAACCCGCTGATGGTGCTACAGCTGCCGGAGAGTCTCGTTTGGTGAAGAAAGCTCTGTACCACAGTTGTTGGATGTGATGAGAGAGAGAGAGAGCTCTGAGCGAGGTGGAGCACTGAGAGCGAGATCAGGTTGGAACTTGCAGTCGTCTGTTCTCTCTGCTCGCTAGAAGGAGTCCAGGCATATCCTTAAAAACCTTTTTAATAAAAGTATGTTTATGAACATAATTAACATTTTTAAATGATTTAATTATTGTATGTAAAGCAATTTCTATTACAGCACATAAACAATTACTTACCATTAATGAGACTTTTGAGCCTGTTTGGATTTCGCCAGTCTTTCAATGTTTGGTGTTAAATTTGTTACTGAGAGCAGCAGAGAATTCTTCAAATTTGAATTAGTCATTCGCGACCTCGTTTTGCTTTTGATCAATTTCGTGGATGAAAATGCTTGTTCACATCTGTATGTCGTTCCGAAACGACATATATAATTTTTTGCAAATTTTCTTAGTTCTGGAAAATGTTCACAGAGTAATGAACGCCAGAAATTAATCGTGTCAGAAGCATTTTGATCTGAAAAAAGCTCATCAAATTTCATTTTTAATAATGAATTTGTTTTTAAATCAATAAGTTCCATTTGTATATTATTAGGCATCTCAATTATGTTTTGTTCACTAAGTAAAAATGGGTTTATAAATGCGAGCATGAGTTTTCTTCTTTAGCCAAATCATGAAAACGACTTTCAAATGACACTCGCAATAACTTGATTTTTTCAAGATATTTGGTCCAATTGCTATCATCCACAGCACATTCATTCTGCTCTTTCAAGTGTGGAAATTAACTTAAATCCTGATTTTCTAACTGAGAGATGAACAGTTTTAATTTCATTTTAAATGAATTGATGCTATTTACTAAGCTAGGAAATAATTTATTCATGCCTTGTAGTTTCGAATTTAGATCATTGAGATTGACTAGTAACATCAACTAAAAATGCCAAATCAAATAGCCAGTTGTTATCTAATAATAAGGTTCTTTCATCAGGTAGTTCATTTTCCTGTTCTAAAAAATTATAAACAGCATTTTTCAATTTCTAAAATCTACTCAGAACCTGTCCTCCAGAAAGCCAGCGCACCTCACAATGAAGGACAAGTTTACCATATTCCAAATCTAACAACTCACAATATTCTCTGAATTCTCGTCTGTTTAATGCTCTCGCTCTAATTTTATTCGCAAATTTCACAACCGGTAACGTAACATGCTGCATATTTAAAGTTTTTCCACACAGTGCCTCTTGGGGTATAATGCAGTGATATTTTAGTACAGGACGATTTAAAAAAATTTCAAGCAAAGTTGTAGTGCCATTGGCTTTATCTATCATTGATGGCGCTCCGTCAGTACACACACTGATGAGTTTACTATAATCTAATTTTAGATTTTCTAGGCATGATTTTACTTTTTCAAATATGTCTGATCCTCTTGTTTTACCATGCAATGACTCCAGACTGGCAAGTTCTTCAAAGACATTAAAATTATCATCAATTCCTCTTATAAAAATGCTCAACTGGGCCACACCACATATGTCCGTTGATTCATCCAAAGCTAGAGAAAAGAAAGTACAAGAATGGACAAGATCTTCCAGTTGCTGAGATACATCCTGAGAGAGTTCCTCGATACGTCTCGTAACTGTCTGCCTTGATATAGCAATTTCGTCTGCTTTCCTTTCAATATCTTTATTACCAAGATGGAGTGCAAATATTTGGAGACAAGGCTTAACAATTTCTTCTCCTTCAGAAAAAGGTTTCTTTTTTTTTTCGCCAATATTAAAGCAATTCCATAGGACGCTTCTATCATCGCCAAATCTTCACAACTTACTTTAGAAAATATATTTTGTCTTCTTCTGATTTCTTCCTTTTTCTTAGTCACATATTCTTTTCGTAGCTCAGGCCCAAGAATGAGCTTCATTTTTCCTTCTATGTTATTCTGATGCTGTGATTTATAGTGTCTATTAAGATCGTGTCTTTTATTATGTGAAAGAGTACTTTCACAAACAATACAAAACGGTTTTCCTGATGAACTTGCTGTAAATAACAACTCATTTTCCCACTGTTCATTAAATTCACGTTATTACTTTCTGCTTTTCTTTTGCACTGTGGTGGATAGAAGGAATTAAAAAAAAAAAAAAAAAAAAAAAACCAGAAAAGTACAAAACTCTAGAAGTCTAAATGTTGAAAAAGAACAAACAGATCACAAGGTATGTACGTCGTATCACACAGAATATCAATTGTAAACTGATGAGCAGGCGCGACCGGGGGGTAGCTTCCCCCCTACTATTTCTTGAGTTGGCAAAATGCGATTTGGAAATGCGATTGATGGAAATTTTTCGTAGATGAAAATACCTCAAATTTATCATTTCATTGGTTCCTTTTAACTTGAAAGATTCACAAGGTAAGAGAGAATACAAGAACATTATTGTATTTTGTGCAAACAAAACCGAATATCAAAAACTATATATAGCATAAGTTACTGCCATATATCTTAAAAATAATTAAAAAAATAAATAAATAAAAAAAAGCTGTGATATTATGGTGCTTGAGGAAAACGGGGAGCTTGAAAATTTTAACTTAATTTACTGCGGTGATTTATTAATTGAGAAATAAATGTACTAATTAAACTTAAATTAGTTATCATTATAATTATAATTCATTATAATAATAATTAATTAAATTAGTGCCTAATTTAATAAATTTAATATAATTTAATAACATAATGCAAAAAGGCAATTAAAACAATGCTATGTTGTTAAACAAGAGGTTATCATGAAAGAACAAATTGTGAATGGGTAAAGGTGAAGATGCTCGTATTATTATTATTATTAGCCATAAGGTACAAGGAAGCCTGAGGCTTATGCTGCACCAGCCAAAAAAAAAAAAAAAAAAAAAAAAAATTCCCGATGAGAGAGAGAGAGAGAAAGGAATCACCAAGAAAGAGAAGAATGATGATATCCAGCTCAGAACCCTGGGTTTGCCAAGTCCATACTTACCAGATGTGAGCCCCCATTGCCTTGCTCCATTGTTTTTATTTATTCGAATGTTTTCATTCAAGCTTCATAATAGTTTTGTGATTATCTTATATTCACGTTTATAAAAAAAAATCGGTTTCTGTGGCAATGCAATGAATAGCGTATGCTGTCTTGCTAAATGTTCATTATTTGAAAATTTGGAAAGACCTGTATGTAGATATTTTGTATAGGCCTTAGGATATTTCGTCTAAAGGTTGTTATATGGATATTTCGTCTAGAGGCTGTTATATGGATATTTCATCTGGGGACTGTTGCATGCAATATTTGTCTATGTCCTATTGTAAGGATATTTCGTCTAGACTCTAGAGACTGTAGTATGGATATTTAGTCTGGAACTGGTACATGGATATTTTTTCTAGGGCTCATTTTCAGGAGTGCGAAAGAGGGAAATGCAAGCGGGTTAGCTTTTGGGATTAGCATCGATTTTTCTCAGAGACTGTGCTGGCTCCCGATGTCCCTGGTTGTTTGTACCCTTGTTGAAAATGATCTTTGAATCAGTGTACAACTGTTCCATTTGCTACTTTATGTACACTCAGTGATGACTGAATTTTGACCACCTCATCCGTAACCAGGGGCTCACATCTGGTGAGTATGGGTTTGGCACACACCCAGGGTCCTGAGCTGGATATCATCATTCTTCTCTTTCTTGGTGATTTCCTTCTACTTTTGTCTCTCTCTCATACATCAGAGGCAGCAAAAAGCATATTCCTCTACGTGATGCTTGAAATATAACCATGCAAATAAATTAGAATGAGAGTTAAAATAAAAAATAAAATAATGCCAGCAGTATGGCAAGACAAGAGCGAAAATAAACCTAAATTAAATCAAACCAAGCAGGGAGGGAAGACAGGGGTAACAAGAGTAAAAATATTGCAGCAGAAACTCTCTAAAATAATTTAGAAATTCTAAATATAAGAATAATAATTCATTGAATTTTTAAACGCCAATTAAATAGAAATTTAACGGTGCCCCCTCTGACGGGCACCAGGTCCAAATTTATGTGAAATATCACCAACAGAGATGTAAACCACTACAATAAAACAAAACAAAAATAAACCAAAAATAGTTCAATTCCCCTGCATTGGCGGTTCGATCTGGGGATCGCGTGGCGGACTGATCTTTAGATTGATTCTCCTTTGCGGCGATTTTGTCTAGCGTTCGAAATGCAGCGATTCCCTGACCATTATTGGCCTTGTGGTCCTCTGTCGAGATGGGGCGTAATGGTTAGTCTATTTTTGGTTTATTTTTGTTTTGTTTTATTGTAGTGGTTTACATCTCTATTGGTGATATTTCACATAAATTTGGACCTGGTGCCCGTCAGAGGGGCGCACCGTTAAATTTCTATTTAATTGGCGTTTAAAAATTCAATGAATTATTATTCTTATATTTAGATTTTCTAAATTATTTTAGAGAATTTCTGCTGCAATATTTTTACTCTTGTTACCCCCTCTTCCCTCTCTGCTTGGTTTGATTTAATTTAGGTTTAATTTCGACTATTTCCGCTCGTGTCTTGCCATACTGCTGGCATTATTTTATTTTTATTTTTTATTTTAACTCTCATTCTAATTTATTTGTATGGTTATATATATAAATATATATATATAATTTGATTAACGTTGGAAGGGATAAATTGAAAATAATCATTTAGACATTTATATTAATTTTTAAAAACACACATATATATATATATATATATATATATATATATATATATATACGGGTATACGCCGTATACCCTCTGGAATACGAGTATACTTTTTGCATACATAACATTCACAGGGTACACCTTCTGCTATTTTACGACTACAGCACTGGATGTAAGCATGGATAAACGTCGTGAGTTAACCGAGTTTGAAAGAGGGATGATAGTGGGTGACCGACACATGGGTCACTCTATCGCGGAGGTGGTACAGAAATTACACTATCTCCGTTGTTGTTGTTTGGTTTTTAGGAGCATTAGCAACTAAGGCCATATTGCTCCGGAATATGTGGTGGTTATTCCCTGACCTTTCCGCATCCTCCGTATTTGGTGGTGACGGGCTCGAACCCAGGTCTAATCAAGAAGCGTGTGGTACTCACTGCTGCTCCTTCCCACCTGGCTACAGAGGCGGCCACTATCTCCGTTCGACAGTGTCAAGAGTGTATCGAGAATATGCTATTTTCGATGAGATGTTATTCTCATTGTGAACAGCACTGTGGGCAGAGAAAGGTGGGGATGAACGTGGTCGTCGACGTCTGTCTCGCAATGTTTCAACCAACCAGACAGCAACAGTAGCACAATTCACCGCCCACTTCAACGAGGGAGTTGCCAGAAACGGCTCCTGACTAGAATATGGTTCGAAGAAAAAGAACTATACTATTTCATTAATGTACTGCATGACATCCATTATTCCAGGTATGAGGACCAGTGGTTCAAGTTCAAACCACAAGAAACAATAGCAGACATTGACGGCGTCCCCCAAATTTCAAAGATGGGCTGGCATAACCCTGGTAGATCGGAAAACTGTGTACCCTGATTCATCATTCCATAACACAGCTTTTCAACATTTCAGGGATACAAAGTCAACGCTGTGCATTGCGTGCTATGGTATTTGACTTATAATTCATAAGCATCATCCTTGTCCTAATGCAGATATTAATACCTGTGGCCTTCCTGAATTCTTGGTTGATAGCATTCGATGAGGATTCACAGAATCTATATACCACTTTTCTGAATGCTCTTCCCTCTGGTCGCTTTCTATCAATTTCTGCAGTCAACCCAAACGTCACGGTGCTACAAACACCATGACGTTTCCATTTGGGTATTACGTTAGCTACCGCTGACCTAGCATTGCAAATTTGCGACAATAGCGCGAAAAAATTTATTGCGAATGTGGCATCCTACGATGATTTTAGCATTAGCATTAGTCGTAGCATATGATGCAAGAAAGCAAGCTTGTACAGCATAGGCAAAAAAAAAAAAAAAAAACACTTCCCACTTCACCTATCCATTTCTTCCAATGGTTTTTCAAGTTCTTCCTTGAATTTATTTAAGCTATCAACTCCCACAACAATAGAAGTTTTCTCCAGCAATCAACCACTCGCTGGCTAAATGCAAACTTACATCTATTCTGCAACCGTCCTTCTTCAATTTGAATTTATGCCCCTCACGTGTATAATATGAGTAACAGAAAGAACCCATCAGCATTGAGCTTGCTCAAACCATTCAAAACCGTAAATACCTCAATCAGCTTTAACACCTCACTCAATCAAACACCCCAATTTCCCATTGGAAGTCGCCAAGCACGAACGAGTTGTTTTTATGGTTATCTGAAATGTAAATATAGTTCATTTTACCAAACTTACAGAGCTGTCCGCATACTTTTAGCAGTACAGTGTATATAGTAGTAGTAATGTAGCATAATATTGTGCAGTATAGTTATTGGTGCATAATACATATAGTATTTTTGAATAAATAAATACTACACTGGTGTGCAAAATTTAAGGACCAGTCAGGTTTTCACCTGTAGCTTTTCATAGGAGTAGCCTGGATATGGGGAAAGCTTACCAAAGGAACCTCGTGAGGTACAGAAATGATGAAGGAAACAACACCGGAAACAAAACGGTACAGAGGGACTATTCAAAAATGGCAACATAGCACTAGCTGCCATGATACAGATGCATCACTGCCAAGGATGGAACAAAGGGAAGAGGTGGTCCTCAGTAGGAGATATGGACACCCTTAATGTCGATGCAGGCTTTGCACCGCCTGTCTATACTTAGAACAATGTTGTTGATAAGTTCTTGCGGTAACATCATCCATTCCTCTGTCAGCGCCATCTTCAGCTGGTGAACATTTTCTGGTGGGCGTGAACGTGCCGCTAGTCGTCTCCCCAGAGAGTCCCATATGTTTTCGATGGCATTTAGATCGGTGGAAACGGGCAGGCCAATCCATACGAACAATGTCCTCACTTTCTAAAAGCATATCAACAGCTGCAGTACGATGGAGCGTGGCGTTATCATCCATAAACACGAACTCGGGGGGGGGGTCAATGGCACCTCGGAACAGACGCATATGGGGAAGGATTACCTCATTACAGTAGCGCGTGAACTGTATTGAGGTAATACTTGTATCTGGAGTATTACCTCAATACTTGTATCTGGACTTGTGTATGTCCATCCAATCTAACGCCTACCCAGACGAGAACACCTCGACCGCCATATCGATTCCTTTCAGTGATGTTTGCGGGATGATACCGTGTGCCAACCTCTTGCCAAATTAGCTGACGTCCAGGATCGCTGCAGAGACCGAATCTACTCTCATCAGTAAAGGGTACCTTAACCCATTGCGCTTCTGTCTAGTCCTTGTGTTCGTCTGTGCGGTAGCACAGTGGTATCGTCACCGTTTTCCCCACACCAGATTAGCTGACGTTAAAAAGGCCCGGGTTCGAATCCCGTCGATGACGCGATGAATTTTAATGGGCTTTTTTCACTCCATGGCTGAGTTAGTGGGTCTCAGGCATAAATAGCAAGGTTTTTCCCCGAGAAACTGGGATTTTTCGTCCAGAAAACAGACAAATCGACCATAGAACACACGCAATAACAGACATAAGACACAGCATGGCAGATGAATTTAATTATTCGGGTGGCCTAAATATAATAGTATTTAGTCCTTGTGTTCGATGCACTACTGCAAACGCCAAATCCCAATGGGCGGGTGTTAAAGGGACACAGCATACTGGCCGTCGGGCAAACAGTCGCCCTTGGTCGATTCGCCTGGCCACAGTAGTAGTAGTAGTAGTGGCATGTGATGCAAGAAAGCAAATGTATGAGCTTATGCAGCATCAGCCAAAAAAAAAAAAAAAAAAAGTCACACCATTCCCTCCAAATGCCCGTCCAGTTCCTCCTTAAATTTATTCAACCTATCAACTTCCACAACGACAGATGGAAGTTTGTTCCAGCAATTAACCACCCGCTGGCTAAAGGCAAATTTCCGCACATCTATTCTACATCTGTCCTTTCTTAATTTGAATTTATGCCCCCTTAGGTTCGTAATCTGAAAAAGTGGAAGGATCCCATCAGAATTCAGCGTGCTGAACCCAATCAAGGCCTTATACACCTCAATCAGATCACCGCGCAGGTGCCTAATCTCCAGCCACTGCAATTTGCAGAACTTAAGCCTCTCTTGATAAGAGGATCCCTTCATTCCCCTCACCAATCTTGTTGCCCTTCTCTGTACACGCTCAAGTAAATCTACATCCTTCCTAAAATGAGGCCTCCAGACCTGTACACAGTACTCAAGGCGTGGCTTGACCATTGCCTTATACAGAGGGATAATCACCTCCTTTTCCCTGCTAGCAAAATTCCTATATATCATTGACAAAACCCCATGACTTGCCATGGCAGCCTGTCTGCATTGCTCAGAAAACTTCATATCTGACTGCACAATTACTCCCAGGTCTTTTTCATTTTCTACCACCTTAAGTGTAGTACCACACAGTTGGTACGTTTCTCTGGGGTTACTTCTACCCATATGCAGTACTTTGCATTTGTCAAGGTTAAACTTCAGTTGCCACTTCTTAGCCCATCTGCCCAAATTATCTAGATCCTGTTGCAGTAGCAGACTGCCATTACTGTCATTAACAACCCTGCCAACCTTTGTATCATCTGCAAACTTCGACACTAAGCCTGATATACCTCAATCAATATCATTGATAAATATACAAAACAACAGTGGACCCAACACCGAACCCTGTGGAACTCCACTAATAACATTAGTCCAAGATGAGCAGCACCCATTGATTACCACCCTCTGTCTTCTCGCACTTAACCATCCTTTTATCCATTGTAGCAACTTAACCTTAATACCATTCTGCTCCAATTTGTACAATAGTGTTCCATGCGCAACAGTGTCAAAAGCTTTAGTGAAATCCAAATATATGATATCAAAATTATTTTTTGCATTCAGTTCCTTTGTAACCACATCATAATATCCTATCAAATTTGTCAGACAAGACTTTCCATTAGCAAACCCATGCTGTGTCTGAATTATTGCTGCGGTCTTGTCTAGATGATCCTGCAATGCATCTTTAACCAGCGACTCCATTATTTTACCCGGAACAGTAGTTAAACGAACTGGTCTGTAATTACTCGTGTCACCCTTCGATCCCCCTTTGTGAATTGGGGATACATTAGGCGCTTCCGTAGCCAGGTGGGAAAGAGCAGCAGTGTGCAGCACACGCTTCTTGATTAGACCGGGGTTCGAGCCCGTCACCACCAAATACGGAGGATGCGGAAAGGTCAGGGAATGACCACCGCATATCCCGGAGCAATATGGCCTTAGTTGCTAATGCTCCTAAAAAAAAAAAAAAAACCAAAATAACAAATAACAGGGAGATACATTTGCACATCTCCAGTCCGTGGGAACCTCCCCTGAGTCCAAGGATGCTCTCATAATTATGGCTAAGGGTTTGCTTAGTTGCCTTGCCGCCTCCTTTAATATAACTGGATAGATCCCATCCACCCCAGGTGCTTTTCTTACGTTTAACTTCAACATTTTCTCTTCCACTTTGCTCTCAGTTATTACAAAATCATTAAGCACCCTGCTACAATTTGATAACCTTCTGCCATTTTCAAACCTTAATAATTCCTCATGTGTGAATGTAGCTGAAAAAATACTCATTCAGTTTGTTTGCTATCTGAGCAGGATCATCAACGGTCCAACCATCGATGTCAAGTGGACCAATCAGATTCATCCCCTTCCTTTTAGAGTTTATATAAGTAAAGGAATCCTTGCTGTTTTTCTTAGCATCTTTTTCCAAGGATTTCTCGTAATCTGCCTTCGCTTGCCGAACCTCCTTTGTGACCTGATTACAGAGTAACTTATATCTGCCATAGGCTTCAGAGTCGCTTAATAATTTATATGCATCCCATGCATTTTTCTTCTCTGTTACGAGTCTCATTAGTTCATTTGACAACCATTTAGGCCTAAACCTTGAACAATATTTCTTCATCGGTATGAAAAGTCTGGTAGCTTCCACGATTAATTCCTTGAATGCTTCCCACTTAGAATTTACTGTTTGTAACATCGTCAGTCGATCCCACTGTACAGAATTTAAAAACTGTCTGAGACCACTGTACTCCCCTTTACGGAAGCAAAAACCCTTTCCTTTACCCCTGATGGTAGTTACCTCTTTGTGTAAATCCCACTTCAGCACACTGTGATCACTGCCACCTAGTGGTTCCTTTATCTGCAAATTCTTAATACACGAATGATCACTGCTGATAACCAGATCAAGAGTATTACTTTCTCTGGTTGCCTCTCGAACATGCTGCTGCAGAAAACAATCATCCAATAAATCCACAAAAGTCTGACTAGTGTGTGAGTGACCAACCCACAAGTTCCAGTCAATATCTGGGAAGCTACAATCCCCCATTATAAGACATTCTGATTTACTGGCCCACTCTATTTCTCTGTACAATTGTTCATTGTACTCATTCGAGTCATTAGGCCTATAACACACTCCTACTCTTATTTTTGCTTTTGCAGTGCTTATGTCACACCAAACTGACTCAACAGTGCACTGTCCATCTATATCAACTGGATGCACTTCTTTTGATTTTATGTTTTTCTTAATTAACAGCATAACACCTCCCTTTCTGTCCTGTCTATCCTTTCTGTACACATTGTACTCTCCAAATTCCAGTTCGGCATTCCTTATATCAGTGTGACACCATGTCTGTGATGTCCCAACAATATCCGCCTTTGATGTCTTGACGAACACTTCAAATTCATGGCGATATCCCCTGTCCTGTGCAGCTGGTTTGCAATGGATCCTGCTGTCTGGTGTCGGTCCCTCTTGGCCTGTAGGAGTATATAGCGGTCATCATTGGGCGTTGTTTTTCTTGGACGACCATCACTCCTGTGTAATTCTAACAGTCAGGTCATTTGTAATGCCCATGAAGGATATCTGCTTTCCATATGGCTAATAATAATAATTTCAGTATTTTAAGTGTAGTTGTTGCATACCGCAGGGTTTCCTCCATTAGCCGCTTTTATACTTCTTGTGGTGAGGCTTGCACCATTACCGGTCATGTTTATTAGTGTTTTGTGTGTAAATTTTGTGCTCTGTTCTGTTGTCATCATGACCGACGCCTCGCATCTTACCAAAAGTCCCATCCTGGTATCAGGATCAACAAACAGAGAAAGCTCCTCAAGACATTCTTTTCTTCGTTGAGAAAGAGTCCAACTATCATGGACCAAATTTTATCCCATCAAACTATTAATAGAGAAAGATACATTAACTATAATAGTATAATAATAATAAAACTCTTTCTTGGTGTTCCTTTCTACTTCTCTGTCTCTCAGGGTAACTGTAGAATTTTTTTTGGCTGCTGCAGCATAAGCCTCAGACTTTCTTGCACCATATGGCTATTAATAATAATAATAATAATAGAGGTAATACTTCCATTTCTTAACTAATTTAATCTAATAAGCATTCAAATAATTTATTTTTTATGCGCCACCTATCCCAAGAATAGGGAATTTAACGACACCCCGATGAGGTATTATATTGTCTAACTTGCACGTCCATTTTAGTGACGTTATTGCGTAGGGATACTTCACTTAATAAAATTTGTTCAACTTTACATTCAAATATTTTATTCTATGTACTGTATTTTATAGATTTTGTTTTTATTTTCGTGTGGCTATTCTTTAATGGGAAAACCAAGGCAAAATTTGGGTGCCATTTCGAAAAGAACGGATCATCTTCCAAGAACTTTTCCTATATTCATGCGCATTCTGAGTGAACGGCAAACGGAACATTAAGAAAAGTAGTACGTATTCGGAATAAATGTTGTTACATTTATTCCGAATTTTCTCATAATTTTTGGATAATTGTATTTTTACAATGTTACATTTTAAATATTATATATGTGTACCTCTAAGTAAATATATATTTAGTTCATTCCCACAGCATTCAAATACAACCATTAAGTTTTGCTGGTGCATGATTATTATAGCGTTTACTAACTTGCAATACTGTCAGTTCAAGCATTGGAAATTAAAGTTGTATCGTTCAATCCTTTGAAGTCAACATTTTATTGTTAGATTTGAGATAGGTGCGGTAGGGATGACTCCTTGATGCCTGAAACGTTTAGAATGATATTTAATAGCAGCTGTATTTGATAATGATATACTATAACAACAGGATATTCGAATTAGTCACTCTTTCTCCCCCCTCATCCATCCATCTGGAACTTTGTGAAATCTGCCTTTACTTTATTGTACAATATTTACTTTATTTGACATATTAACATATTGTAGCATATGGTAAAAATAGCGTAAAAATGAAAAGTTCTGTATGTTTTCAGTTCAGACTTATTTTATTTATGCAGGAAATCTTCATATAATGATTTTTTTAAAAATCCAGTTACATGCGTTTTTCTTTCCATGGGACGACAGTGAAACGTTTACTGTCTCCGAAAGAGACACCGTATGTAACTTGAGGGTAATCGATGTTTAGCTTGCTCTGCCACGTGCCACCAAAACAGCGAAACTCTCATATCGCCAGGTTTGCCACCCTGGGGGGGGGGGGATAACAATGACTGATTCGGTTGGGGGGGAGTTCAGTAGTCCACCGGGGGGTCAGAATTTATAGTTTCGCCTCCGAACAAAAACATATTGGCCACACTGCTACCTAGTATGCGCGATATAAGAGTACCTGACCAACAGTGCTGTTTAGACTACAGTACGCCTCCATCGTTTTTCACGCAGTGGGTCCTCATTTATTCGAAACTAAGGGTGACACCAGTTGAACCTTCCGCGTTGGCCGTGCTTTTTGAATGAAATCTGCTGTTCACATAAAGCTAGCCAGCGCCACGTGCGTATGGTAGCACAGTATCAATAGCTGACACGTGCGGGAGAGGGTTTAGTTACAAGTATATATACAGGTGACGCAAAAATTTTTGCATGTGAACACCGTGTAACTGCCTTGCGAGGTCGGGCTGGGTAAACGAAAACAAATTTTCTTTCCTTTTTTTGTTTAATGTTCGCTGATATATAGCCCCCGCCCCCAAGGTAGTAAGTAATATTAGATAGAGTTGTATAAGCCAGTAAACTGGGGTACATGGCTGCAAAATTTCATCAAAACTTTGAAATTAAATAAATACACTCCCATTGTATTATTTAATTTTAAATCTCGGATCACACTAAAGACATCACATTGTGTATACCTCTGTAATAATATAATATTAAATTTTAATGCCTTATTCTGTTGTAAAACAGCTAAATTGCACATTTTCTACATCTATTGAATTTCGGACAATTTCAAATTTTATTAATTTCAGTGAATTAGTGAAATAAATATTTTGATAATATTAAAATTAAAAATGCAATTAAAGTTTTAAAAAAGTACATGCTTCTCTCACTACAAAGTAGTGAGAGAAGCATGTATCCACATCACTGAAATTTATTCATTGTAATACTAAGTGCTTTATAAAGCAAATCTAGTTACATTTAGTATATTATATATACATATTTTTTATCAAATTGTTATAATATATGCCTACTTTGCATTATTATAAGTACTTTAATGGATTTCTAAAATCAAGATGGTTACAATTATTCACAATTTTTATTTTTGAAATTAGCAAACTTCTGATATATATAATGTAATTCATTAGTCGTGGCATATGATGCAAAAAAGCAAGTTTGTGCAGCATAGGCAAAAAAAAAAAAAAAAACACTTCCCACTTCACCTATCCATTTCTTTCAAGTATGTGCAGTTAAATACTCAGGGCCATGCAAATGGGGGGGGGGATTGCATTGGATGCACCACACCAGGGTTCCCCCAATCAAGGGAGCCATCAAAGTCTCAACGTAAATAAATATGGTTCCCTTAACCCCTTTTGCATCTGGGCCCCAAGTACCTTTGCACGACCCTGGAAATACTTCATTGTCATACAATGAACTAGCAAAAATCATAATATTTGTATTTTGAGAAATAGTTGTCCATATATATGGACAACTATCAAATTAGACAAATATGACAAAACTGCATTAATTATGAAAGAAACTGAGAGACAATCTACCTTGAATAAATGAGCATTCATTGTAGTTTTTCAGCATTATTGCATTATTTAGTCTTTTCCATTATTAATGTTTGCTACATATAAAGAAAGGATTAAACAAACTAAATTGTCAGATTTACAACTATATAACATGCATAAAAAAGTTTCTTTTTATCCTTTGGTATATCCACAGTGGCATAGCCAGGGTAGGGTCAGCAGGTACATTTGTGTATACCTCTGTAATAATATACCCTATAATAATATACTCTGTAAATAATATAAACATGCATAAAAAAGTTTCTTTTTATCCTTTGGTATATCCACAGTGGCATAGCCAGGGTAGGGTCAGCAGGTACATTTGTGTATACCTCTGTAATAATATACCCCTTACATCGAAATCTGCTATTGTGACACTTTTTTAGAAAACAAACAGCTCCTTTTTCTGTGAATGTATCTGCTGACAGAAAATCCTGGCTACACCACTGTATATCCACCCAGTAACCAGAAGAATATACACAGTTATTGCAACTGTTTATGGCAGCTGATTTAATTTCCAGTTAACAGTGAGCTGTGTATTTCTTGGGATGGCATTCAAATGTAATGCAAAGGCAGTTCACTTTATATCTTCAGCTACCCTTGGAAATGTGTATATCTCTCAGGCCTCACAACAGCTTTTTTTTCTCTCAGTTATGATTTTCCCCACCTTGTTTGGCTAATCTCTCCCAGTTATTTGACCAAAATGCTATTAGAAAATTATAAAAGGTATTTACTTTTAGTAAAAAAAAAAAAAAAGCATTCACATTAAAATTATCAAGTTAATGATGATTGAAACAAAATAAATCTTTGTAACAGAAAAATTTACTGTGTGCAATGAACTGTTAATGATTAACTTCAGTGATAATTTCAGTGCTTGACAAATGGAATCTGAAGACATTTCACTAATTTGTAATCTGTTCCATTGCTTTTCTAGTAAGTGTATAACAGCACTGAAACCTGTTTTTTGAGCAAGTATGATGAAGGAAAGGCTAAAGATGGCAGTTTTATTTCTTCTCATAAGTGAGGTTAAGTATTGTAATATGTCCTCTAACCTAGAGTACACTGTGATCATATTTGACCTGGGCATTATAGTCTTAGTGCTAGTCTTTTAATTCATAATGTTTTGTTAAACTTCCTCTACATTTGGCAAAATAAAAATTATGAATTAGGTACTTTAAGTTAGTGAGATCTTTAAATCTTTTCATATCTAACTTGAGTGTTTTAAGATGAGAACAATAGGTTTCTAGATCATTATCATATCAAACAGCAATAATCTATTGCATCTTCCTCCACCAATTTCTGTAGATTTTGAAACTTCCAAGTTTCCACCATTTTCTTCAGCTTAGTTTTAAAGGAATTTGACTTGGTGATAAAGGCCATGACAATTCCTTATGATTGAAAAAAATTCATTCTCTTTTCTTGTAATTTAACGATGACTTCATTTAATTTGTCGAAGTTCTTGTCTGAGATATACTGCATCAATTCACTTTTATCTTTATTTCCTGGTATTTGGTCTTTTGAATGAAGGGAAGAATTGCAGAATGCATGCAGCTGGATAATTACTTTTGGAAAGCCATCAGAATTCCATATGTAGACTCAGATTCTTCTCTCTCTCTCTCTCTCTCTCTCTTTTTTTCTAATAATTGATGAAGTAAGCAGTCATCTAGTGGACTACCTTTTACCTTATTCACAGTTTTAATAATAACTTTCAGAGATGTATGTAGTCTATCACCAAAAATCAAAAGGGAAAAAAAAAATATATATATACATTGTGTTCTCATTGAAATTATGTTAATGATATCTAGTCAAGTTTACAGAATTAGGAATTTGTCAGTTGTGCAACATTAATGCTTTTGAACATAGGTCAATTAACATAATTGCCTACATCTGTTGTCAGGGAAACGGGAAATATATTGTGTAAAAAGGATAGGTGGAACAGGACCAGGGTATGTCTGCCAGGGGCAAAGGTTGATGACGTTGTAGAGCAGATATCATCTTTTAAGGGCACAAAAGGTGATATAGTTGTACACGTTGGCACTAATGATATTAAGAGTAGGAGACCGGCAGAATTACTTAACAAGTACAGGTCACTGTTGAAAAAAAGCCGTGAAGTAGGGTTGAATTTGAAAGTGTCTGCAATTCTGCCCAGACACGATAGGAGGGAGTATATGATGAGAGCCTTGTCGATCAATTCGGCCCTAGAAAGATTGTGCAAGGCTCAAGGGGTAGAACTTTTTTCAGCCTGGACTGTACTTGTTAACAGGAGTGATTGCTTCTACAGGGACGGGATACACTTAAATAGAAAGGGTGCAAGAATATTTGCTGATGCTATCGAGGCAGTGTTAGGTGGGTCGGAAAACTGATAGCTTGGGGAGATACAAGGACTAATAGTTTAACAGTAGCCGTAGGCAGAGGTGAAGGTGATTCTTGCACAACTTCTATTAGAATAAGTAGCGACCTGGAGCGAGGGGTGTTGGGAGTTTCAGGGACGGATGTCAGTCATCGTGAAACAGGTGGGTATATGGGATATGTTAGAGTGGCTGGGAATAGGAATAGGTGCACCAATGCTAGAATTATAGTAAATAAATTTGATGAATTTGAAGTGTTGGTCAACACATCAAAGGCGGATATTGTTGGGATATCAGAGATGTGGTGTCACCCAGATATAAGGAATGCCGAACTGGAATTTGGGGAGTACAATGTGTACAGAAAGGATAGACAGGATAGGAAGGGAGGAGGTGTTATGCTGTTAATAAAGAAAAATATAAAATCAAAAGAAGTGCATCCAGTTGATATAGATGAACAGTGCACTGTTGAGTCAGTTTGGTGTGACATAAGCACTGCAAAAGCAAAAATTAGAGTAGGAGTGTGTTATAGGCCTAATGACTCGAATGAGTACAATGAACAATTGTACAGAGAAATAGAGTGGGCTAGTAAATCGGAATGTCTTATAATGGGGGATTTTAACTTCCCAGATATTGACTGGAACTTGTGGGTTGGGCACTCACACACTAGTCAGACTTTTGCAGATTTATTGGATGATTGTTTTCTGCAGCAGCATGTTCGAGAGGCAACCAGAGAAAGTAATACTCTTGATCTGGTTATCAGCAGTGATCATTCATGTATTAGGAATTTGCAGATAAAAGAACCACTAGGTGGCAGTGATCACAGTGTACTGACGTGGGATTTACTTAAAGATTTAATTACCATCAGGGGTAAAGGAAAGGGTTTTTGCTTCCGTAAAGGCGAGTACAGTGCTCTCCGACAGTTTTTAAATTCTGTACAGTGGGATCAACTGACGATGTTACCAACAGTGAATTCTAAGTGGGAAGCATTCAAGGAATTAATCGTGGAAGCTACTAAAAGTTTCATACCTATTAAGAAATATTGTTCAAGGTTTAGGCCTAAATGGTTGTCAAATGAACTAATGAGACTCGTAACAGAGAAGAAAAATGCATGGGATGCATATAAATTATCAAGCGACTCAGAAGCCTATGGCAGATATAAGTTAATCTGTAATCAGGTCACAAAGGAGGTTCGGCAGGCGAAGGCAGATTACGAGAAATCCTTGGCAAAAGATGCTAAGAAAAACAGCAAGGATTTCTTTACTTATATAAACTCTAAAAGGAAGGGGATGAATCTGATTGGTCCACTTGACATCGATGGTTCGACTGTTGATGATCCTGCTCAGATATGAAACAAACTGAATGAGTATTTTGCATCTACATTCACACGTGAGGAATTATTAAGGTTTGAAAATGGCAGAAGGTTATCAAATTGTAGCAGGGTGCTTAATGATTTTGTAATAACTGAGAGCAAAGTGGAAGAGAAATTGTTGAAGTTAAACGTAAGAAAAGCACCTGGGGTGGATGGGATCTATCCAGTTATATTAAAGGAGGCGGCAAGGCAACTAAGCAAACCCTTAGCCATAATTATGAGAGCATCCTTGGACTCAGGGGAGGTTCCCACGGACTGGAGATGTGCAAATGTATCCCCAATTCACAAAGGGGGATCGAAGGGTGACACGAGTAATTACAGACCAGTTAGTTTAACTTCTGTTCCGGGTAAAATAATGGAGTCGCTGGTTAAAGATGCATTGCAGGATCATCTAGACAAGGCTGTAGCAATAATTCAGACACAGTGGGTTTGTTAAGGGAAAGTCTTGTCTGACAAATTTGATAGGATATTATGATGTGGTTACAAAGGAACTGGATGCAAAAAACAATTTTGATATCATATATTTGGATTTCAGGAAAGCTTTTGACACTGTTGTGCATGGAAGACTATTGTACAAATTGGAGCAGAATGGTATTAAAGGTAAGTTGCTACATTGGATAAAAGGATGGTTAAGTGCGAGAAGACAGAGGGTGGTAATCAATGGGTGCTGCTCTTCTTGGACTAATATTATTAGTGGAGTCCCACAGGGTTCAGTGTTAGGTCCACTGTTGTTTTGTATATTTATCAATGATATTAATGAAGGTATATCAGGCTTAATGTCGAAGTTTGCAGATGATACAAAGGTTGGCAGGGTTGTTAATGACAGTAATGGCAGTCTGCTACTGCAACAGGATCTAGATAATTTGGGCAGATGGGCTAAGAAGTGGCAACTGAAGTTTAACCTTGACAAATGCAAAGTACTGCATATGGGTAGAAATAACCCCAGAGAAACGTACCAACTGTGTGGTACTACACTTAAGGTGGTAGAGAATGAAAGGGACTTAAGGGTGGTTGTGCAGGCATATATGAAGTTGTCTGAGCAGTGCACACGGGCTGCAAGAGTAGCTCATGGAGTATTGTCAATGATATATAGGAATTTTGCTAGCAGGGAAAAGGAGGTGATTATCCCTCTGTGTAAGGCAATGGTCAGGCCACGCCTCGAGTACTGCATACAAGTCTGGAGACCTCATTTTAGGAAGGATGTAGATTTACTTTAGCATTAGTAGAGGAATGTGATGCAAGAAAGCAAGCTTATGCAGCATCAGCCAAAAAAAAAAAAAAAAAAAAAGTAACATAAATAAATAAAAATAACCACTTCCACTTCACCCCTCTGTTCGTTCGAAATACCGGTCCAGCTGAGCCTTAAACTTATTTAGGCTATCAACTTCCACGACAAGGGATGGAAGTCTGTTCCACCTACCAACCACCCGCTGGCTAAAGGCAAATTTCCGCACATCTATCCTACATCTGTCTTTCCTCAATTTGAATTTATGCCCTCTCAGGTGATTATTCTGAGCAAGAGGAAGAATCCCATCAGCATTGAGCATGCTCAAACCATTCAAGGCTTTGTACACCTCTATCAGATCACCTCGCTGGTGCCTAGTTTCCAGACACTGTAATTCGCAAAACTTAAGCCTTTCTTCGTAAGAGCACCCCTTTGTCCCATTCACCAATCTAGTTCCCTTCTCTGTACTCGTTCCAGCAGCTCTACATCCTTCTTGAAATGAGGCCTCCAGGCCTGTATACAGTACTCTAGGTGTGGCCTGACCATTGCCTTATACAAGGGAATAATCACCTCCTTATCCCTGCTAGAAAAATTCCTATATATCATTGACAATACACCATGAGCTACTCTTGCAGCCCGTCTGCACTGCTCAGAGAACTTCATATCTGCCTGCACAACCACCCCCAGGTCCCTTTCACTCTCTACCACTGTCAGTGTAGTACCACACAGTTGATACGTTGCTCTGGGGTTGCTGTTTCCCATATGTAGTACTTTACATTTGTCAATGTTAAACTTCATTTGCCACCTCGAAGCCCATCTGCTCAACCTTTCCAAATCCTGTTGCAGCAACATAGTGTCAGTAGTGTCCTTGACAACCCTGCCAACCTTCGTATCGTCTGCAAACTTGGACATTAAGCCTGATATACCATCATCAATGTCATTTATAAATACAGAAAACAATAGAGGACCCAACACTGAACCCTGAGGGACTCCACTAATAACATTAGTCCACAATGAGCAGTGTCCATTGATTACCACTCTCTGTATTCTCCCCCTCAACCACCCCTTTATCCATAGCAGCAATTTGCCTCCAGTGCCACACTGCTCCAATTTGTGCAGCAGTCTTCCATGTGTAACAGTATCAAAAGCCTTTCTAAGATCCAAGTATATAATATCAAAGTTATTCCCTGCATCCAGTTCTTTTGTGACTGCATTATAGTATCCAATCAAATTGGTCAGGCAAGACTTACCCTTAACAAAACCATGCCGTGTCCTAGCTATAACTGAAGTCTTGTCTAGATGATCCTGCAGTGCTTCTTTAACCAGTGCCTCCATTAATTTTCCCGGAACAGAAGTTAAACTCACAGGTCTATAATTACTTGTGTCAGCCTTTGATCCCCCTTTGTGAATTGGGGTCACATTTGCACATCTCCAGTCCATGGGTACCTCCCCTGAGTCCAAGGAAGCTCTCATAATTATGGCTAAGGGTTTGCTTACTTCCTTTGCTGCCTCCTTTAATATAACTGGATAGATCCCATCCACCCCAGGTGCCTTTCTTGTGTTTATCTTCAACAATTTCTCCTCCACTTTGCTCTCAGTTATTACAAGATTCTCTAGCTTACTGCTAGAGTTGAATACACCTCTGGCATTCCCCTCGCTGAATAACTCCTCATGTGTGAATGTCGATGCAAAATATTTATTTAGTTTGTTAGCTACCTGAGCAGGGTCATCAACAGTTGACCCATCGATCTCAAGTGGACCAATCTGATTCATCCCCTTCCTTCTAGAGTTTACGTAAGTAAAGAACTCTTTGCGGTTTTTCTTCGCATCCCTTTCCAAGGATCTCTCGTAATCTGGCTTCGCCTGCCTAACCTCCTTTGTAACTTGGTTACAGATCAACTTGTATCTATCATAGGCGTCTGTGTCACGTGTTAATTTGTATGTATCCCATGCATTTTTCTTCTCTGCCATATGCCTCATTAGTTCATCTGACATCCATTTAGGCCTAAACCTTGAACAATATTTCTTAGTTGGTATGTAAAGACTAGTAGCTTCCAAGATAAGTTCTTTGAATGCTTCCCATTTTGAATTTGCTGTTGGCAATATCATCAGTTGATCCCACTGTATAGAATTTAAATACTGTCTCAGTCCATTGTAGTCGCCTTTACGAAAGCAATACCCCTTCCCTTTACCCCTAATGGTAGTTACCTCTTTAAGTAACTCCCACTTCAGCACACTGTGATCACTGCCACCTAGTGATTCATTTATCTGCAGATTCTTAATGCATGAAGAATCACTACTGATAATCAAATCAAGAGTATTACTCCCTCTAGTTGCCTCCCGAACATGCTGATGTAGAAAACAATCATCCAATAAATCCACAAACGCCTTGCTACTGTGTGAGTGACCAGCCCCCAAATTCCAGTCAATATCTGGGAAATTAAAATCCCCCATTATAAGACTCTCTGATTTACTGGCCCACTCTATTTCTCCGAACAGTTTCTTATTATACTCATCAGAGTCATTAGGCCTATAGCACACTCCTACTCTCAATTTTGATCTCCCAATGCTTATGTCACACCAAACTGACTCGACACTGCACTGTCCAGCGATGTCGACTGGCTTCACTTCCTTGGATTTTATGTGTTTTTTAACTAATAGCATATCCCCTCCTCCCTTCCTATCCTGTCTATCCTTTCTGTAGACATTGTACTCCCCAAATTCCAGTTCTGCATTCCTTATATCTGTGTGACACCACGTCTCTGAAATCCCCACAATATCAGCCTTTGATGTTTTGAGCAATACCTCAAATTCATCAAATTTATTTACTAAACTCCTAGCATTGGTGTACACACAAGTATACATGCACCTGTTCTTTTTCTTAGCTACCCTAACACAACCCATGTGTTTACTTGTACCCAATGATTCCCAGCAGTCTCTGAAATGACTACTTGAGCGGGTACAGAGAAGGGCAACAAGATTGGTGAGGGGAATGAAGGGATTCTCTTACCAAGAGAGGCTTAAGTTCTGCAAATTGCAGTGGCTGGAGACTAGGCACCTGCGCGGTGATCTGATTGAGGTATATAAGGCCTTGAATGGATTGAGCATGCTGAATTCTGATGGGATCCTTCCACTTGTTCAGATTACGAACCTAAGGGGGCATAAATTCAAATTAAGAAAAGACAGAGGTAGAATAGATGTGCGGAAATTTGCCTTTAGCCAGCGGGTGGTTAATTGCTGGAACAAACTTCCATCTGTCGTTGTGGAAGTTGATAGCTTGAATAAATTTAAGGAGGAACTGGACAGGCATTTGGAGGGAATGGTGTGATTTTTTTTTTTTTTTTTTTGGCTGATGCTGCATAAGCTCATACATTTGCTTTCTTGCATCACATGCCACTACTACTACTACTAGATTAATAACATTTAATTAAATAAAATTGACAAATATATATATATCACTATCAGTCAACAAGAAATAAGTGAATAGTTAAAAAAGAAATTCTGTATAGAAAATTAGAATGTGAATTTTTTGACCACTGATAAAAACTATAAAAGCAAATTTACCTGCTTCCTGATTGTTTGGTAAGACACTTTAAGCCATTATGAGTTTGGGCTTGACACACACAGGGTCGTGCCTGAGCTGGAGCACCTCTGTAGCCAGGTGGGCAGGAGCAGCAGTGCGTAGCACACGCTTCTTGATTAGACCGGGGTTTGCGCCTGTGATCACCAAATACGGAGGATGCGGAAAGGTCAGGGAATGACCACCGCATATCCCCGGAGTAATATGGCATTAGTTGCTAATTCTCCTAAAAACCAAATAACAAACCTGAGCTGGATATCATCATTCTTCTCTTTTTCTCTTTCTTGGTGGTTCCCTTCTATAATAAGGTATTACACCTGGGAAACAGTAATTCCAAAAAAACTTATTCACTTGGTGGAGTTCAACTAAACCCAGTACTGGAGGAAAGGGACTTGGGTATTATGATACGGTCAGACATGAAATTCTCTGAGCATTGTAAACATGTTGCAAGGAAGGCCCATGGTGTCCTATCGATGATCTATCGAACTTTTGCAAGTAGAGATAGGGACGTGATAATCCCATTATATAAGGCTTATGTTACACCACACTTGGAATACTGTGTTCAAGTATGGAGACTGCACCTAAAGAAACATCGAGCTTCTTGAAAGGGTGCAAAGAAGGGTAACTCGCCTGGTGAGATCGGCAAAAGGGCGTCCTTATGAAGAAAGACTTCGAATATGTGGGTTGCAGAGTTTGGAAACTAGACACCTTAGAGGAGATTTGATTGAGGTGTTTAAGGCTCTGAGAGGCATCAGTAAAATGAATGAGGACAAAATTTTCAAGATTATAAATGATGCTAGAACTAGGGGACATAAATTCAAGTTACGGGGGGAAATGTTTAGATTGGACTGCAGGAAGTTCTATTTTAGCCAGCGAGTTATAAATTACTGGAATAAGTTGCCTTCATGGGTGGTAGAGGCCGACAGTTTGGGGAAATTCAAAGGTCATTTGGATAGTACTTTTGGGTAAGGGAAGCGCATAGGATGATAGGTTTAATTTCCTTTTTATTTATTTTTTATTTTATTATTTTTTATTTATTAATTATTATTATTATTTAGTTATTTATTTATTTATTTATTTTTTTTGTTTTTATCATTGTTTTGTTCGGATTTTTTTTTTTTTTTTTTGGCTGGTGCAGCATAAGCCATAGGCTTTCTTGCACCATGCGGCCGTTACTAATACTATTTTGGACTCTCTCTCTCTCTCTCTCTCAGGGTAACTCAGAATTTTTTTTTTTTTTTTTTGACTGGTGCAGCGTAAGCCTCAGGCTTCCTGTCACCATATGGCTAATAATGATTACAAGAGGTCAATGTAAAAAACCTCTCTGAGGTTACTTGCAATATACACAAGCCATCTCCCCACTTTCAAAATCAGTTGAATGTAAGTGTCAGATTTTAGGATTCACTTTTTCAAGTGTATCCTAAAATTCATCATCATATGAACCTTCAAAGCTGCAAAATATACAGAAATTCTATATATAGAAATATATACAGAATATATATTTGTATATTTGTATATATATTTGTATATTTGTACAGAATATATACTTATTTCATTATATTTTATTTCTGTATATTTTATTTTTATAGTAAAAATTGTTAATTCCTTGGTTGGTGTTTGTCTTTAATTATTGCAGTATGGAATTTCCCAGCCCCATAGGCCTGTTTGAAGATATAGAATATGCAGAATAGATGATAAATTTAAATGCTTTCTGGATGAAAAAAAAATTGGCAATTTGATTGAATCTGAATTTAAGCAACAAGAATTTGCCAAGAAAAAGAATTTTTGATAATGAATATGAAGACAAAGTTGGTATAACAGAGAAGGAAATTTTAGGATTCACTTTTTCAAGTGGATCCTAAAATTCATCATCATATGAACCAGTTCCCCCCATCCCTTTTTTAGCTCTTTCACATCTCTTATAGTGTATTACAGTAAAATCTTCATTCAGAATCATTGTCTACTTTTTAATTCAACTATTTCTTCTCTTTCTTTTAAAAGTTTACATTCTGATATTTTATTACACTGCACAGTAAACTGTAAAGAAAGAAATGAGAGAGAGATTATAGGGTTCTTTCTTGCATAGAAAGTCACAAAACCAAAACCTATAGCTGTAGGTGATGATGTCACGATGTTGTATGTATATATTGGAGGCTTTGATTATCTAGCCGAGCCATTCCTTGTTGCCTGTTTGGTACTGTACTGTATTGTATTGTACTGCAAATTTATTTCTCTGTAAACAGCATGTCTCAATATAGAAACACGTTTAATATAAGAAATGCAAACCCAAAAGCTAACATTTCAAGAATTTGAAAAGTAAACGTAATTCTCTATGAATTCAAAAACTGTTTCCATATGATGAAAAAGATGAACAAATTCTTAGCATTAGCAAAGGCACATGATGCAAGAAAGCAAGCTTATATAGCATCAGCCAAAAAAAAAAAAAAAAAAAAAACCCTTATTTCACCCATCCACTCGCTCCAAATATTTGTCAAGTTTTGCCTTGAATCTGTTTAAGCTATCAACTTCTACAACAACAGATGGAAGTTTGTTCCACCAATCAACTACCCGCTGGCTAAAGACAAACTTCCACACATCTATCCTACAACCGTCTTTCCTCAATTTGAATTTATGCCCTCTCAGGCGATTATTCTGAGCAAGAGGAAGAATCCCATCCATATTGAGCATGCTCAAACCATTCAAGGCTTTATACACCTCAATCAGAACACCTTGCAGGTGCCTAGTCTCCATACACTGTAATTTGCAAAAGTTAAGCCTTACTTCGTAAGAGCAACCCATTATTCCATTCACTAATCTTGTTGCCCTTCTCTGTACTCGTTCCAACAGCTCTACATCCTTCTTAAAATGAGGCCTCCAGACTTGTATACAGTACTCAAGGTGTGGCCTGACCATTGCCTTATACAAGGGGATAATCACCTCCTTATCCCTGCTAGAAAAATTCCTGTATATCATTGACAAGACACCATGAGCTACTCTTGCAGACCGTCTGCACTGCTCAGAAAACTTCATATCTGCCTGCACAATTACCCCCAGGTCCATTTCATTCTCCACCACTGTCAGTGTGGTACCACAGAGTTGATACGTTACCCTGGGATTACTGCTTCCCATATATAGTACTTTACATTTGCCACCTATCAGCCCATCTGCTCAACTTTTCTAGATCCTGTTGCAGCAGTGTAGTGTCATTAACAACACTGCCAACCTTCGTATCGTCTGCAAACTTGGACATTAAGCCTGATATATCATTTATAAATACAGAAAACAACGATGGCCCGAACACCGACCCTGAGGGACTCCACTAATAACATTGGTCCACGAAGAGCAGTGTTCATTGATTACCACTCTCTGTCTTCTCTCACTCAACCATCCCTTTATCCATAGCAGAAATTTGCCTCCAATGCCACACTGCTCCAGTTTGTGCAGCAGTCTTCCATGTGCAACAGTATCAAAGGCTTTTCTAAGATCCAAATATATGATATCAAAGTTATTCTTTGCTTCCAGTTCCTTTGTGACTACATCATAGTATGCAATCAAATTAGTCAGACAAGACTTTCCCTTAACAAACTCATGCTGTGTCCGAGCTATAACTGAAGTCTTGTCTAGATGATCCCGCAATGCTTCTTTAACCAGTGCCTCCATTAATTTCCCTGGAACAAAAGTTAAACTAACAGGTCTGTAATTACCTGTGTCTCCCTTTGATCCTCCTTTGTCGATTGGGGTCACATTTGCACATCTCCAGTCCATGGGAACCTCCCCTGAGAACAGGGAAGCTCTCATAATTATGGCTAAGGGTTTGCTTACTTCCTTTGCCACCTCCTTTAATATAACTGGATAGATTCTATCCACCCCAGGTGCCTTTCTTGTGTTTATCTTCAACAATTTCTCCTCCACTTTACTCTGTTATTACAAGATTATCTAACTTACTGCCAGAGTTCAATACACCTCTGGCATTCCCCTCCCTGAATAACTCCTCATGTGTGAATGTCGATGCAAAATATTCCTTTAGTTTGTTAGCTACCTGAGCAGGATCATCAACAGTTGAACCATCGATATCAAGTGGACCAATCTGATTCATCCCCGTCCTTCTCGAGTTTACATAAGTATATAACTCTTTGCTGTTTTTCTTTGCATCCTTTGCCAAAGATTTCTCGTAATCTGCCTTTGTCTGCCTAACCTCCTTTGTAACTTGGTTACAGATCAGCTTATATCTGTCATAGGCTTCTGTGTCACATGTTAATTTATATGTATTCCATGCATTTTTCTTCTCTGTCACATGTCTAATTAGTTCATCTGACATCCATTTATGCCTAAACCTTGAACAATATTTCTTTGTTGGTATGAAAAGCCTAGTAGCATTCCAAGGTTATTTCTTTGAATGCTTCCCATTTTGAATTTGCTGTTGGTAAATTCATCAGTTGGTTCCACGGTATAGAATTTAATTTCTGTCTCAGACCACCGTAGTCACCTTTACGAAAGCAAAAACCCTTCCCTTTACCTTTGATGGTAGTTACTTCTTTGAGTAAATCCCACTTCAGCACACTGTGATCACTGCCATCTAGTGGTGCCTTTAACTGCAGATTTTTGTTTTAAAGATGAGCAACAATGTATGTATATTTGTATAAAAATATATGAGTAATATATTGTCAGTATACTGTGAATTTATGTCTTCTAATCCAAGCATGTGCCTTTAATTTAAGTTTGGAATTTTACACTTGGTGTATAAGTTGACCTTAAAATTTTAGATGATATTTTAGCACTTCAGAAGTTGACTCATATGCCAGAATATATAGTATTAATGTCTAAGTTTTCTGATGGTACAATGGTTGTCAGCGCCTCCTTAACCAGGTGGGCAGGAGCGGCAGTGCGTAGCACACGGTTCTTGATTAGACCGGGGTTCGAGCCTATGACCACCAAATATGGAAAGGTCAGGGAATGACCACCGCATATCCCCGGAGCAATATGGCCTTAGTTGCTAATTCTCCTAAAAACCAAATAACAACAACAAAGGTTGCCAGGATAGTTAATGACAGTAATCAGGGTATGCTACCCGAACTTCTACTCTTAGATAAATTAGGCATATGGGCTGAAAATTTTCATTTGAGGTTTAGCATTGATAAAAGGTACTGACTGCATTTGGTTATCAGCAATCTCAGAATAGCATACCATTTGGGTGGTATATAACACTCAGGTTAGTGGAGAATGAAAATGATCTTGGGGTAATTATACCTGTATAGTCTGACACAAAGTTCTACAGGCAGTGCAGACAGGCTGCTAGGACAGCTCATGGTGTTCTGTCAGTGAAATACAGGAACTTTGCAATGAGGACAAGGGGGTAATTATCCCATTGTCTAAGGTATTGGTTAGGATGCATCTAGAATACTGCATAGAGGAGCAGAAGTCTCATTTTCAGGAAGAATGTGAATCTGTTGGAACAGGTGCAACAAGATTAGTAAGGTGCAAAAAATGGTACTCTTACTAAGAAAGACTTAGGTTCTGTAAATTGCAACATCTGGAAACTAGGCACTAGTTCGAATAGACTTAAGGAAAGATTAGACAATTATTTTAGTTTGCGTAAACAAATGCATTGTTTTTTTTTCTGACTGATGCTACATAAGCTTGCTTCCTTGCATCATTTTGTTACTACTAATACTAATATAATATTAGTATTAGTTTTTAAATTTCACCCTTAAATCACAAAAATAGGACATCCTTGTTCACTTTACTGCATGTTTTAGATGTTCACTCAATCACAAATGATTCATAGCTTCATTTGAGAATGTCTTTTAACATGTTAGGCATATTAGTAATTGATTATTTGCTGGTGACTGAATAAATCCAAATTTTATTTAGTTATTTGAATACAGGAATCCCTTACCAATCACAAGGCTACATTCCCAACAAGTGTCACATTTGGCAAATGAGTTTAGGGGAAAAACAATTATACCAATAAAATATATGAAAAAAAAAACACTGAATTTCATTTTCCATCTATACAACATAAACACAATGATAAGTATATGATGTCAAAATTATTTTTTGCATCCAGTTCTTTGGTCACTGTATCATAGTAACCTATCAGATTGGGTAGACAAGACTGTCCCTTGACAAATCCATGTTGTGATTGCAGTATAATTACATACCTGTCCAAATGGCCCTGCATTACTTCTTTAACAAGTGATTCCATTTTTTTGCCTGGAACATATATGTTAATTTAACAGGTCTGTAATTACTCATGTTGCCTTTTGATCCCCCCCTTTATGAATTGGGGTTATAATTGCATTTCTTCAGTCCATAGGTACGTCCCCTGAATCCAAGGATGCTCTCATAATTATGGCAAAGGGTTTGCTTACCTCCTTTGCTGCCTTCCTTAATATAATTGGAGAGATTCAATCTGCCCCAGGTGCCTTTTTTTTTGTCCATCCTCAACAATTTCTCCTCCACTTTCCTTTCAGTTATCACAAGGTCATTTAGCTCCTCGTTAGAGTTTGATAAACTTTTGGCATCCCCTACACTAAAGGATTCCTCATGTGTGAATGTAGATGCAAAATACTTATTCAATTTATCTGCAACCTGAGCAGAATTTGCAGGTAAAGGGACCACTCAGTGGGCCCTTTACCTACAGATTCTCAATGCATGAAGAACCACTGCTGAAACCCGATCAAGAGTATTGCTTCTTCCTGTTGCCTCTCTAACATGCTGCTGTAGGAAACAGTCATCCAAGAAATCCATCGACAGTTAACCCATGAACATCAAGTGGCCCAGTGTGATTAAAACCCTTCCTTCTATTGTTAATATAAGCATAGAAGGTTTTGCAGGTTCTGCTGTTTTTCTTTTCATTCTTTGCCAGAGACTTCTCATAATCTGCCTTAGCTTGCCTATCCTTTTTTGTGACTTGATTACAGACTAATTCACATCTGCCATAGGCTTCTATATCACCTGATAATTTATATGCATCCCATGCATTTTTTTTTTCTCTGCCACATAGCTCAATAATTCTTCTTACATCCATTTAGGTCTAAGCATTGAAGAGTATGCTGTTTACCCTTGACAGTAGTTATGTCTTTAATTAAATTCCATATTAGTACACTGTGATTGCTACCACTCAGTGGGCCCTTTACCTGCAGATTCTCAATGCATGAAGAACCACTGCTGAAGACCCGATCAAGAATATTGCTACCTCCTGTTGCCTCTCTAACATGCTGCTGTAGGAAATAGTCATCCAAGAAATCCAAAAAGTCTTGCTAGTGTGTAAATGACCAACCCACAAATTCCAGTAAACATCTGGAAAGTTAAAATCCCCCATTATGAAACATTCTGATTTGCTGTCTTGTTTCATCAGGACATTGTATGCCCTCATACTGTTCAAATCATGTGTGGCAAACTCAAGGGGCTTGATTGGGGAAAAATTCCATATATCTATCATATTTATCTGACCATCAGATTACTAGATACTGAGAAGGCTGTCAAAAGTTTTGCATCCCCAATCCACATTCTTTGCTTCAAAGTCAAAGGAATTTAAATGACATGATATTGAAATGCTTATAGGAAGGTTACACAGTCATTGAGAAAGGGAAAAAAAAAAAGTATATACAACTGTGCTTTTTTTCTTTTTTTTTTGGAAAAGAATTAAAAAAAAAACATTTATTTTTGAGATGACCTGATACCTGAATATTTGTAGATATGCATAATTGTAAGCCTGAAATATTTTTACTTAATATTTTTAACTTGCAAATGCCATTCCAAGTACCACTCATCCATACACGAACTTCCCGAGTGGTCAGTTCTGCTTTCATTTGGCAATTGAGGAAAATAAAATGTGCAAATAAATTTTTTGTAATAGTTTATATTTATAACAATTAAATATTTTATCAGCAAATTAATAATGCATATATGTTTAAGTTTTAACAACAGAATGAGCTTCTAAATTTAAAGGATGCTAATAGTAATTTTTTTTAGTTTGTCTTCACCTAGAAATTTTCTTAGGATAACTAGAAGATATTATCCTCTCTCTCTCTTTTTATTTTTAGTTTTAAAATCATAAAATCATGTGCATTACCATTGAAAAAGTAAAGAAATGGTTGAAATATATGTGAAATCATAATCTTGTTTTCTCCATAACTCAGCGAAAATAATGACTCTGCTTTAAAATAGGACAAAAGAAACAAAAATACTGGAAACTGTAAAATTCACCACATTTTAAAAAGGGAAAAAAAAAAAAAAAAAAAAACTTTTACAATCCAGAAATATTAAGAAAGCAATCTGGCACTTGTATCAACAATCACATTTGTCTTTAAGAATCCATGAAAAAATGTGACATTTCTCTCTTTAGTGCTGTTGCTTATTCAGTAAACTTCATAACTTAATATGTAACTTTGTAATTTACAGCTCTTGCAAATTATAGCTAAGTGGTGGGTCATACAGCACTTATCTGATATTTTAGTTTGGCATTTTAGAACAGCTGAGAGCAAAGTGAGATAGAAAATGCCTAGTATAAGTACAGCTGGAAAAATGCATGCTGGATTAAATCTATGGTTAATGTTTTTTTTTTTAAACAGCAGCTTACTGATGTTCATAAATGATAGATTAATTTCACACAACTAAGGTTTATGCTACCATTATAAATAGCCATATAGCTCATCAGCTGCATGACTAGTTATGAAGGAGCAAAAATGACAGAGCTATGTTGTTATTTCTTAGAAAATTTAATTTCTCCATAGTAAATGATTAAAATCAAATTAACATGTTGATTTTAATGCAATAAAATGCAACAACATCTTACAGTTGGGGAATATCAACCCCAAAATAACTTATACACTTGTGGGATTGAATTAAAATCAGTAGAGGAAGAAAGGATTTTGGAGTTAAGGTACAAGCAGTGTGGAGAGGAAGTAGGGAAGGCTGTGGCATCCTATTGATGATTCAATCGTAGGACACCATTAGCCTTACCTTATATTGTGGAATTATTACCTCCCTATCCATTTGTATGGATAGGGAAGTCATAATCCCATGGTAAGGCCACACTTGGAATACTGTACCGAAACATGGAGGTGGCATCTCAAAAAGGAGCAGCTTCTTGAAGGTTTTCAGAGTTGGGTAAACTGCTCGGCAAGATCTGAAAAAAGGTTGCTTGTATGAGGAAACACTTTGAATATGAGGGCCATAGAACTTGGCAGTTAGACACCTTAGAGGGGACCTGATTGTGGTCTGTCTGGCTCTGAGAGAAATAGTAAAATGAGTGAAGGTGAAACTTTCAGTGATAAATGATTCCAAAACTGGACACCATAAATTCAAATTACAGGGCAGGAGATTTAGACTGGATTGTAGGAGGTTTTCTTTTATTTAGCAAGTTGTTGCTGGAATCAAGACGCCCGGTCAGCGTGAAGAGGAAAAGACCAAACCCTCCAGCAATGAGAGCACAACAATACAAATGGCCCTCAGTCCCCAGCAGCTTTCACTCTCCCTCTTACGGCAGCGAGAGGATCAGAGTGGAAGCAGAGGGTGCTAAGAATCTCTGGGTACGACCAGGCTGCCATGCACGGAAATTGAACTTGGCCTGTTATAACGTACGATCACTCATCGGTGAAGACAGGATATTAGAGCTGGAAAAGGAATTAGAAAATGTGAATTGGAATATCATCGGTTTGGCTGAAACAAGAAGAAGAAATGAATCACTTATAAGTTTATCAAGTGGAAATCTGCTGTACACCAATGGAAACGGTGAAAGGAGTGAAGGTGGAGTTGGGTTTCTGGTCCATAAAGATTTTAAAAACAACATTTTGGAATTCAAAAGTACATCACCAAGGGTGTCAAGACTAATACTCAAGATTTCTAAGAGGTACAAGCTAAAGATTATAATGATTTATGCACCAACATCGAGCCATGATGATGAAGAGGTTGAAGAAATGTACACTGAAATTGAGAGTCTTCTAGATGAGCAGAAAACCCACTACACTATTATTATGGGGGACTTCAATGCTAAGGTTGGAAAAAGGCAAAACAGCGCAGAAGGAGGAACTATAGGAAATTTTGGAATTGGTGAAAGAAATAAAAGAGGTGAAAGACTTGTGGAATTTGCAGAATCTCAAGGAATGTCAGTAATGAACACTTTTTTCAAGAAAAGGGTGAACAGAAAAGTGGACATGGAAGAGTCCAAATGGATTAACAACTAATGAAATCGACTTCATCCTCACTAATAGAAGATATATTGTGAACGATGTTACCATCCTGAATAAGGTAAATGTTGGAAGTGATCACAGAATGGTAAGATGTACACTTGATATAGATGTAGGAAAGGAAAAAACTGACTCGAGTAAATAATACAAAGGTCTTTGAAATAACAGAGGAGGAGAAAAAGCAGTATGTACTGGAACTTAAGAACAAGTTTGAGCTTCTTCAGACTGCTCAGGACCAAGATATCGACGAGGAATATTACAACTTTCTGAAAGTGATAAAGCCCAAGAAACCTATAGGGAAACAGAAATCCAAAGAAGAAAAAATTAGCCAAGAAACGCTTGTCATGATGAACCAAAGACGACAAATGAAGAGCAAGAAAAACACTGACAGGGAGAAAATTGAGTATACTGAGTTATGCAAAGCCATTAGAAAGAGACTCAGAGAGGACATAAGAAGATTTAACACAAGAAAAGTAGAACAAGCATTAAGGGAAAACAAAGGATTTAAATCAGCAGCCATGAGCAGTAATACAGAAAGACAAATGATACTGAGACTGAAGAATAGCGATGGTGTACTTATAAACAGCAGAGAAGGCATAATTCAAATAGCAGAAGACTACTATAGAGAATTATACAAGGAGCGAGGGAATGATACCAGCAGTGGGGAAGATGGATTGCAAAGTAGCAACACATACGACATACCCGATATTCTTCCTGATGAGGTAGAACATGCATTGAAGAAAATGAAGATTCGGAAAGCCCCGGGGGAAGATGAAGTTACTGTAGAGTTGTTAAAATTGGGAGGAAGAGACATAACACAAAAACTGGCAAGGCTCTTCACAAAGTGCATTAGAAAAGGTGTGATGCCTAAGCAGTGGAATAATGCAATCATAGTTTTGCTGCATAAGAAAGGAGATAAATCAGAAATTGGAAATTATAGACCAATTAGCTTGTTATCCCATATCTACAAGTTGTTCACAAGGGTCATTACTAACAGATTAGAAAGAATACTTGATGAGAATCAACCGAAAGAGCAAGCTGGCTTTAGGACAGGATTCTCAACTATGGATCACCTTCACGTAATATCACAGCTAATGGAGAAAGCAAATGAATATAAAACACCATTATGCCTGGCATTTGTGGATTATGAAAAGGCATTTGACTCCATACAGCATAAGGCAATGTTTCGGGCACTGGAAAGACAAGGCATAGATACTCCATATATTATGATTTTGAAGAAAATATATGAGAGTGCTACATCCTTTATTAGACTAGACAAAGACAGTAGCATATTTAAAATCGAGAAAGGAGTTCGACAAGGAGACACAATATCTCCGAAGCTGTTTACTGATGCCCTTGAGGAAGCTTTCAGAAGATTAGACTGGTCGCCGAAAGGAGTCAATGTGAACGGAGAGTACCTAAACCATTTACGATTTGCAGATGACATTGTGGTCATAAGCCACGATCCCAAAGAATTAGAGGAAAATCTTTATCAGTTATGCACAGTTAGTAAGGATTTTGGACTAAAGGTGAATATGGCTAAAAAAAAGTAATGATGAACAAGTATGCCACGGAAAGGGAAATAATGATCGAAGGAGCAGTAATTGAAAAGGTGGAGTCATATACTTATCTGGGACAAGTTATTAGCTGTAATAATGATAAATGGCTGGAAGTCAAGAGAAGAATAAATTTTGGATGGATAGCATTCAGGAAATATAGTCACATACTGAAGAGCAATATCCCAGTTTGTCTGAAAAGTAAACTAATGAACCAATGTATACTCCCCACCATGACTTATGGAAGTGAAACTTGGGCACTCACCAAAAGAATGGAAGAGAAGCTAAGAACTACACAGCGAAGAATGGAACGAATTATATTGGGAATCAGACTGTTAGATAAGAAGAGAAACACATGGATTAGGCAGCAAACTCAAGTAAAGGACATTCTTATCAAAACTAAAGAACTAAAATGGTCTTGGGCAGGACACATAGCTCGAAGACATGATGACAGATGGACTAAGAAAATAACAGAATGGTACCCAAGAGGAGCTAGAAGAAAACCTGGAAGACAAAGGCGGAGATGGATAGATGAAATTCATGAGTTTTTGAGTAGTAAATGGATGGCCAGTGCTCAAAACAGAAGGAACTGGAAAGTTGCTGGAGAGGCCTTCATCCTGCAGTGGATTGAAAATGGCTGATGATGATGCTGGAATGAGTTGCCTCCATGGGTAGTTGAGGCTTGATAGTTTGGGGTCATTCAAAAGTCAGCTGGTCATTCAAAAGTCAGCTGGTCATTCAAAAGTCAGCTGGTCATTCAAAAGTCAGCTGATTTCCTTCTCACCTATGTGAGAAGGAAAACATAGGTAGTTTATTTTATTTATTTATTTTTTAGCTTGTACAGCAAAATTCTAATGCCATTAGACTAATACTGATACTTTGTTATAATTATTCCTTAAGAAGGCTGCCTGACACTTAGGTATACCTCTCTAAAATCCAGTAACTTAAAATCTGGCCCCTTTCAATTTCTAAAAGTGCCAGATTTTAAAGTTTATTGTAGTAAATTTTTGTAGTTTAAATTTATTTTTTGTGCATTGTATACATGTTGTGCTGAATAATAGTGTTGTATATTCTGTGTAGAAATTAATAAACACATTTTTCTTACAGGAGAAACTGAAGCTGCAGCATTATGATTGTAATAAATTGTTCTGATTGAGGCAAACACTTTTGAGAAGAAAAATGTTAATCTGTGTTCGTTCTAGATGTCCTACATATCCTAAGAATATTTTCACTTAAGAAACTGGATATATTACCCTTCTAATTGCAGTCTCAGAGGCAAGTTCTTTTGAATTAAAGCTGCATAAGAATTATTTTTAAATATAGTTCCTAATTAAAACAGTATGTAAATTTAATAAGGTCTGTTTTAATGTCAGTAATGAAAGAAAAAAGGAAGCATCAAGATATGAACATGGAAGAGGATGATATAGAAGAGAATGCAGAATTTTTAGAGTGGAGATGTATCTTCTGTTGTAAACAGTTTGCTGATCGAATTTCTTTAGATGAACATAAATGTGACAATACAACTGTTGAACTAATGGTTGATGAAGAAAAGCTCACAGATGCTTCAACTCATAAGCTCTTTGACAGGAATGATAAAATGAACATTCCAGATATCAAACTATACAATTCAAATTATAGCTTTAAAATTTTACCAGATCCCTTGAAATCTATCCAGAGTGAAGGTAAAGCAATATCAAAAACAAAATACTATATTGTTATGGATCCAGCAAAATTTCCTTGTAATAAAGACAAAAATGAGAAAATATCAAAAACAGCAGAAGAAAATGTCCTAGTCAAATGCTCTGTTTCATGTTCTAATTGTTCCACTGACTTCTCTTCAGTTGAAACTTTTCGCTCTCATTTGCAGAGCTGCTTGAAAACACAGCATATAAAAGTATCAAAATTTCCTGTTTTGCCAGGTTGTATACTTGCTTGTCACAAAGGGAATGAGTGGCAGTGTCTTCAGTGTGCTACTTTATTTCTAAGTGTAGGAATGCTTGTTTCTCATTCATCTAACTGTAAGTGTAATGGAAAACAGACAATTAAGTTATCATCTGATCATAACATAGTTATCATTTGTAAAATATGCCATGCATTATTCAAAGATGTAGTCTCATTTAAAAAACATAATGCAGAACGGCACAACTTAAATTCCACTAATAAAATTATAATTCTAAGTGATACTACCACAAAAACTATTACTAATGAAAATACTGTTGTGAATGAAACAGAAAATTGCCCTGTAACAGAACGTATTCCCTTTAGGAAAGGGTTTTGCTTACGTTGTGGTCATCGTTTAGTTGATATAGTATCATTTCGTACACATAATTGTGAAAAATTGTTAAACTATATGAATTCATGTTCTGTTTACTTGCATCGGATAGATGAGCAGAACACTTTTGATAAGGTGCCATTTCGACATTGGTGTGACAAGTGTGGCTTAGGATTTCGTAAACGATCTGGATACATTTCTCACATGGCATATCATGCCATTTCAAAATCAAATGAGAAAGAGAGAGCTAGGGCTGTAAATCAAGAATCACTTCTGAATGGACTAAGTTCTATAGCTCAGCAATCCCCAGCTGTGCCTCATGAAAAGATAATCTTGAAAAGTGATAAGCAGTCTAGGTACACTTTGCTGAGGACATATTCAAAATTTGATATTTCAAATCATATTTCAGAATCAGATGAGAAAGAGAGAGCTGGAGTTGCAAATCAAGAATCATTTTTGAATGGACTAAGTTCTATAGCTCAGCAGCCATCTAATGTACCTCAAGATCAGGTAGTTTTGAACACCAATAAACAGTTGACATGCATTTCTCCTGTGACATTTCATTCAAAAACTGTAATTTCAAATCATATTTTAGAAAGAAATGAAACAGGGAAAGCTGGGGTTGACAATCAAGTATCACTCTTGAAGGGACTAAGTTTTGTAGCCCGGCCATTTAGTACACCTCAAAAAAAGGTAGTTTTGAGAACTGATGAGCAATCTGGATACATTTCTCACAGGGCATATCATCCAGAATCTGTAACTTCAAAACACATTTCTGAATCTGAGAACAAGAGAGCTAGAATTATAAATCAAGAATCACTTTTGAATGGGCTAAGTTCTATAGCTCAGCAGCCATCTAATGTACCTCAAGATCAGGTAGTTTTGAAAACTGATAAACAGTTGACATGCATTTCTCCTGAGACATTTCATTCAAAACCTGTAATTTCAAATCATATTTTAGAAACAAATGAAAAAGGGAAAGCTGGGGTTGAGAATCAAGTATCACTCTTGAATGGACTAAGCTTTGTAGCCCGGCCATCTAGTATATCTCAAAAAAAGGTAGTTATGAGAACTGATGAACAATCCAGATACATTTCTCACAGGTCATATCAACCAGAATCTGTCACTTCAAAACACATTTCTGAATCTGAGAACAAGAGAGCTAGGATTAAAGATCAAGAATCACCTTTGAATGGGCTAAGTTCTATAGCTCAGCAGCCATCTAATGTACCTCAAGATCAGGTAGTTTTGAAAACTGATAAACAGTTGACATGCATTTCTCCTGAGACATTTCATTCAAAACCTGTAATTTCAAATCATATTTTAGAAACAAATGAAAAAGGGAAAGCTGGGGTTGAGAATCAAGTATCACTTTTGAATGGACTAAGCTTTGTAGCCCAGCCATCTAGTATATCTCAAAAAAAGGTAGTTATGAGAACTGATGAACAATCCAAATACATTTCTCACAGGTCATATCAACCAGAATCTGTCACTTCGAAACACATTTCTGAATCAGAGAACAAGAGAGGTAGGATTATAAATCAAGAATTGCTTTCAAATGGATTAAGTTCTGTTGTCCAGCAGCCATCTAATAAGCCTCAAGAAAACATTATTTTAGAAACTCATAACCAATCTGGATACATTTCTAGTGTGGCAAAGAATTCAAAATCTGGCATTTCAAGTAATATTTCAGGATCAAATGAGAAACAGAAAGCCAGGATTATAAATCAAGGATCATTTATGAATCGACTAAATTCTGTAACTCAGAACTTACTGTCTAATGTATCTGTTAACAGGCTAGTGTTGAAAACTCTGTGGAAATGTTCAGTTTGTCTTGATGTTGTGTTTAACAATTTTGAATCACTTATGTTACACCTGAAAAATGCACATAAGATATATAGTACTGAACCTGATGGAATAATGTCACAGAAGACAAACATTTGCCATCCTTCTAGTAACACTTGGGGCTGTCAGTTTTGTAAACTTGTATTTTCTTCCGTGAATGACCTACAGGAACATTCGTGCTTTATTTCTTTGCCAAAGAAACAGAAAACAAAGGGTTCAGAGTGTGAGAAAACTGTAAACAGTGCCTTAAATGCTAACAGCAGCAATTCTGCAAGTGAAAAGAAATCTGAATGTGTTCCATTACTTGTTCAAGATCAGAGTATGTCAGTACCTTTAGCTGAAACATCAAATTCCAGAAATAATCAACAGCCATTAAGCATCAAATGTGAAAATGAATCTGAATGTACCCCATTACTTGTTCAAGATCAGAGTATGTCAGTACCTTTAACTGAAACATCAAATTCCAGAAATAATCAACAGCCATTAGGCATCAAATGTGAAAATGAATCTGAATGTACCCCATTACTTGTTCAAGATCAGAGTATGTCAGTACCTTTAGCTGAAACATCAAATTCCAGAAATAATCAACAGCCATTAAGCATCAAATGTGAAAATGAATCTGAATGTACCCCATTACTTGTTCAAGATCAGAGTATGTCAGTACCTTTAACTGAAACATCAAATTCCAGAAATAATCAACAGCCATTAGGCATCAAATGTGAAAATGAATCTGAATGTACCCCATTACTTGTTCAAGATCAGAGTATGTCAGTACCTTTAGCTGAAACATCCAATTACAGAAATAATCAACAGCCATTAAGCATCAAATGTGAAAATGAATCTGAATGTACCCCATTACTTGTTCAAGATCAGAGTATGTCAGTACCTTTAGCTGAAACATCCAATTACAGAAATAATCAACAGCCATTAAGTATCAAATGTGAAAAAGATTCGGAATCTACCCCATTACTTGTTCAAGATCAGAGTATGTCAGTACCTTTAGCTGAAACATCCAATTACAGAAATAATCAACAGCCATTAAGCATCAAATGTGAAAATGAATCTGAATGTACCCCATTACTTGTTCAAGATCAGAGTATGTCAGTACCTTTAGCTGAAACATCCAATTACAGAAATAATCAACAGCCATTAAGTATCAAATGTGAAAAAGATTCGGAATCTACCCCATTACTTGTTCAAGATCAGAGTATGTCAGTACCTTTAGCTGAAACATCCAATTACAGAAATAATCAACAGCCATTAAGCATCAAATGTATCTGTGGGTTAGAAATGGATGCACTCAGGGCACTTGTGCATCTGGAATTGAACTGTGATAGGAATTGTCACAGCATTGTAAATTTCAAGTCAGACACTCAGTCATTATTAGTTAAGAATGTAAAATGTTCATGTTGTCACATTAAATATCAGAGTGGGAGTGAATTACTACAACATATTAAGCTATCTGAAAAGTGCATGCTTGCCTATGTTAAAGATAAAATTAAAATTTTTGAAGGCAAATTATAGCCTTTGAATAATTCTGTGAATCCTCAGACTTAACTAAGTCAGTAGTTGAAGTTGATAGTGATGTGAAAACCTGCTAAAGAAAATGAGTAGTAAAACTGAATTTGTTATCAAGTCCTGTGATAATTTTGTGACTAGGAAAGCTAATGGAAATGAATGCCAAAAGACTTATGTTATTTAGTGTATGTAATGACTCTATGCATTATTCAGAAGAAAAAGATTGCAATGCCGATATAAATAATTGGATATCTGCTTATCACTTTTGTTCTGTCTCTCCCTCCTGTAAAAAAAATATATTATCAAAGCAGATCAACTATTAAAAAGCAATTCAATACAGATATTTAATTTCAGCTACTTTGCAAGAAAGGCTCAGTGAAATTTTTAATTAAGGATGGATATTTTTAGATAAATCTCCTATTGCCAAATTCAGAAATAATTAATAGCTATTAAGTATATATCTGTTATAAATGGATGCTCTCAGGAAACTTGTGCATCTGGAATTGTTGACAGACATTTGATGAGAAATAATTTAGTGTTAATGCCTTTTTAAAACAAAAAATTTTGACTAGCTAGACTCCCGGGTTTTTTTTTTTTTGGTCATCCATTTAAGGAACATCAATTAAGTACTACAAGGTGATTGTGATACCAGCTATTGCTGGCCTCACAAGTAACATATGTAAGAATACAGAAAGCTCTCCTTGCCTTAGATGTACTATATTCAGATATTTGAAATTAAAACAAAGATTGTATTATATATTTTCATATAAATGTTTTGTTATTAAAAAGATTTTCTTTTAATCAGTAAAATGTGATTTCATTATCATCACAAACAAAAATAAAAAAAAATCAGTGCCCTGTTTAACAATGATCATTGCAGCATTGATTTTTGATTTATTAATAATTATATGGTGCACTACAAGTACTTTTTGTGATGTTTTCATTTAATAAAAATACTAATATTACTTATAGCACCCAGCAAGGTACTTGACACTTTTAGATGACAATATACAAGGTGTAATCAAAAAGTTTGGGAACTGATGAAACTTATTGGCTATTCAGAAGGATCTCCTTCAAAGTAGTCTCTTTGATATTGTATACACTGATTCCAAAAACAGTACCTATTTTTCATTCTGAATAATTTCCTCAGTCATTACAAATCTGTGACCATTCAAGGGGACTTTAAGCTTGGGAAACAGCAACAACAACAAAAAGAATCACAGAAAGCAAAATTCATTGAGTATGGCAGATTGAAGACCACAGCGATAGAATGCTTCACAAGAAATTATTGAATAGAAGTGATGAGCATGTAGGAAATTGTCATGATTACCCCAAGTCCAATTTTACAGCTGTTGTCTACAGACAGCATCATGCAATTGCTGTAGAACTGTTTTGTAGTATTCTTGGTTTACTGTTTAACTATGTGAACCAATTCATAATGAACAATATCCTGCGAGTCTAAAACTATGATAAGCATGATCTTCACACATGATTGAGATTGTCTTGCTTTTTTGGGCCTTGGAGAAAAAGCCTTCCATTGAGATGACTTGGCCTTTGTTTACAAGTCATAGCTATACACATGCACAGTTTGCCAGAATTTGTTTCCTCCATCATAGTGATGGATTTTGTCCATTGTAATGATGGAAGAAAGTGTGGTGGTCAGGAGCAGCACATTGACGAAGAGCCTGATGTGCAAGAACTTTTCACATTCTGTGATCATCAGTGAGGATGCAAAGCAGAAACTTAGCTGAAAAGATTTCCAAATCTGGCACTAAAATTTATTGACATTTCTCCTAAGGAATACAAATTTCTTGACATTTGTCCTAAGAAATACAGATTTCAATAGGAACTCTGCAGATAGTTGAATGTTGATCACTCCCTGTGAGATCACAAATACGAATAATTGAATCATTGATTGAAGGGCAGCCAGTCAGGATCATCTTTGATGGACAAACAGCCTCTTTAAACTTCAAAAACCACTGAAAAGTCTTTGAACAACACAAATCATCTCTGAAAGATGCATTTAGCATTTTGTGGGTTTTCTGTTACACTTTTCTGTAATTTGAAGCCTAATTTGATCCAATATTGCTGCCTAGTAAAATAAGTCATTT